>NC_084478.1:84247623-85467623 GCF_027409185.1 Cynocephalus volans
AACTGTTTCCCCTATGTTTTCTTCTAGGAGTTTTATAATTTCAGTTCTTATCCTTAGTTCTTTAATCCATTTTGAGTTGATTTTGGTATATGGCTAGTTATGGGTCTACTTTCATTCTTCCAAACATGGACATCTAGTTTTCTCAGCACCATTTATTGAAAGGGCTGTCCTTTCCCCAGTGTATGGCCTTGGTGCCTTTGTCAAAGACCAGTTGGCTGTAAGTAGGTGGGTTGATTTCTGGGTTCTCTATTCTATTCCATTGGTCCATGTGTCTGTTTCGATGCCAGTACCATGCTGTTTTGGTTACTATAGCTTTGTAGTATAGTTTAAAATCAGGTAATATTATGCCTCTGGCTTTTTTTTTTTTTTTTTTTTGCTTTGGCTACTTGTGGTCTTTTGTTCTTCTATATGAATGTTAGGAATGTTTTTTCCAATTCCGAGAAAAATGCCATTGCAATTTTGATGGGGATCGCAGTGAATCTCTAGATCACTTTGGTAATATGGACATTTTCACAGTGTTAATTCTTCAAATCCACGAGCATGGGATATCTTTCCATCTTCTTGTGTACTCTTTAATTTCTCTCAACAGTGGTTTGTAGTTCTTATCATAAAGATTTGTCACATCCTTGGTTACATTTATTCCTAGGTATTTTATTTTTTTGGTGGCTATTGTAAATGGGCTAGCTTTCTTGATTTCTTTTTCTGCCAGTTAATTGTGAGAATATGGAAATGGTACTGATTTTTGCAAATTGAATTTGTATTTTGCAACTTTGCTAAAATCGTTTATTAACTCTAAGAGATTTTTGGACAGTTTTTAGGCTGTTCTATATATAGGATCATGTCATCTGAAAACAGGGACAGTTTGACCTCATCTTTTCCAATCTGGATGCCCTTTATTTCCTTCTCTTCCCAGATTGCTCTGGCTAGTACTTCCAACACTATGTTGAATAGGAGTGGTGAGAGTGGGCATCCTTGTCTTCTTCCTGTTCTTAAGGGACAGGCTTTCAATTTTTCTCCATTCAGGATGATATCGGTACTGGGTTTGTCATATATGGAATTAATTGTCTTGAGATACTTTCCTTCTATACACAATTTATAAAGAGTCTTTATCATGAGTGAATGTTGAATTTTGTGAAATGCTTTTTCACCATCTATAAAGATGATCATATGGTTTTTGTGTTTGATTTTATTGATGTGGTGTATCACATTTATTGATTTGCATATGTTGAACCAACCTTGCATCCCTGGGATGAATCCCACTTGATCATGGTATATAATTTTATTTATGTGTTGCTGTATTCTATTAGCTGATATTTTATTGAGGATTTTTGCATCCATATTCATCAAGGATATTGTCCTGTAGTTTTCTTTTTTTGTTGCATCTTTGTGTGGTTTTGGTAGCAAGGTGATGTTTGCCTCATTGAATGAGTTTGGGAGAGTGACTTCTGTTTCATTTTTTTGGAATAGTTTGTAGAAGATTAGTATTAATTTTTCTTTAAAGGTTTGGTAGAATTCTGCAGTGAAGCCATCCAGCCCTGGTCTTTTCTTTGTTGGGAGTCTTCTAATAACAGCTTCAATCTCTTTGATTGTTATTGGTCTGTTCAGATTTTCTATGTCTTCTTGGCTCTGTCTTGGTAGTTTGTATGTGTCCAGAAATGTATCCATTTTCTTCAGATTTTCAAATTTGTTTGCGTATAGTTATTTATAGTAGGCTCTAGTGATTCCTTTTATTTCTGAAGTATCTGTTGTAATATCACCATTTTCATTTCTAATTTTTGTTATTTGTGTCTTCTCTCTTCTTTTTTTAGTTAGGTTGGTAATTGTTTGTCAATTTTATTTATCTTTTCAAAAAACCAACTTTTCGTTTCATTGATCTGTTGTATCATTTTTTGTGTTTCTATTTCATTTAGTTCTGCTCTGATCTTAATTATTTCTTTCCATCTACTAACTTTGGGTTTGGATTGTTCTTGTTTTTCTAATTCTTTAAGGTGAAGGGTTAGGTCATTTACTTGCCATCTTTCCATTCTTCTGAGGTAAGCATTTAGGGCAAAAATTTCCCCCTTCATACTGCTTTTGATGTATCTAATAGGTTTTGGTGTGATGTGTCATCATTTTCATCAGCTTCGAAAAATTTTTTGATTTCCTGTTTAATTTGTTCTTGGACCCATATGTCATTCAGAAGCATGTTGTTTAATTTCCATGTATTTGTACAGTTTCGCTTGTTGTTGATTTCTAGTTTTAATCCATTGTGGTCTGATTAGATACTTAAAATGATTTCAATTTTTAAAAATTTGTTAAGGCTTGATTTGTGACCTAGCATGTGATCTGTCCTGGAGAATGTTCCATGAACTGGTGAGAGTATGTATATTCTGTAGTTGTTGTATGAAATGTTCTGTAGATATCTGCCAAGCCCAAGTGGTCTAAAGT
Source organism: Cynocephalus volans (assembly GCF_027409185.1). NCBI lineage: Eukaryota > Metazoa > Chordata > Mammalia > Dermoptera > Cynocephalidae > Cynocephalus > Cynocephalus volans. The sequence goes on from NC_084478.1 coordinate 84,250,051, forward strand.
GTGGTTAAATCCAGTGTTTATCTACTGACTTGTTGCCTAGATGATCTGTCCAATTCTGAGAGAGGGGTGTTCAAGTCTCCTACTATTATAGTATTGGGGTCTATATGTTGCTTTAAGTCTAATAGTGTTTGCTTTATATATCCAGGTGCTCCAATGTTGGGCACATATGTATTTATGATTGTTATGTCTTCCTGGTGGATAGATCCCTTTATCATTATATAGTGGCCTTCTTTGTTTCTTTTTATAGTTGTTGGCTTAAAGTCTATTTAATCTGATATAAGAATAGCTACTCCTGCTCATTTTTGATTTCCATTTGCTTGGAAAATCTTTTTCTAGCCCTTCATTCTTTGTCTGCGTGTTTCTTTACAGGTGAGGTGTGTCTCTTTTAAACAGCATATAGTGGAGTCTAGCTTTTTAATACAATTAGCCAGTCTGTGTCTTTTGAGCAGGGAATTTAATCCATTTACATTTAGGGTTGTTACTGATAGGCATTGTGTTACTTCTGGCATTTTACTGATTTTATTTTGGATGCTTTGAATATCTTATGTTTCTTTCCTCCCCTTTCATTGTTTTTCTTTGGTGATTTTGGTTTTTTGAAGTGGTAAGACACAGTTTCTTTGTTCTGTTTCTCATTTGCATTTTTGTTCTACCCTTGGGGTTTGTTCTTTCTTGTGTATTCATGGAAGTGATTATCGTTTTTTGGATTCCAGACACAGGACTCCCTTGAGGATTTCTTGTAGGGCTGGTAGTGTGGTGGTGAACTCCCACAGTGTTTGCTTCTCTGGGAAATACACCATTTCTCCTTTATTTCTGAATGATAGCTTTTCTGGATATAGTATTCTTGGCTGGCAGTTTTTTTCTTTTAGTATTTTGAATATATGATCCCATTCTCTTCTGGCTTGTAGAATTTCTGTGGAGACATATGTTGTTCATCTGGTAAGGACTCCTTTACATGTGATTTGATGCTTTTCTCTTGCTGTTTTTAGGATTCTGTCTTTTCCTTTGCCTTTGACAGTTTGACTACAGTTTGTCTCTGAGAAGGTTGGATTGAATCACTTTGGGGATCTTTGAGCCTCTCGAATCTGAAGGTCCATGTCTGTCCTTATACCTGGGAAATTTTTTGGTATTTTTTCATTAAATATGCTCTCAGTGCCTTTTCCTTTCTCCTCCCTTTCAGGAATACCCATGATTCAGATGTTAGTGCACTTAAGGTTATCTGCTATAACTCTTAGATTATCCTCAATTTTTTTTTTTTTTTTTTTTTTTTTTGGTCTGCCTGAGTTATTTTGTAGAGATTGTCTTCCAGATCAGAAATTCTTTCTTCTGCTTGCTCTAGCCTGCTGCTTAAGCTTTTGGTTCTGTTTTTTTTATTTCACTGAATGACTCCTTCAGTTCCATGAGTTCTGCTACATTCTTTTTTAAAGTATTAATCTCTTAGTAGATTTCCTTCTTCATATCCCGTGTAGTTTTGCTCAGTTCATTGCATTGTGTAACTGCATCTTCTTGTATCTCATTGAGTTTCTTTGAGATTTTTACTTGGAATTCCTTTTCAGTCATTTCAAGTATTTCCTTCTCTATGGGGTCTGGCTCTTGAGAGTTACTATATTCCTTTGGTGGACTCATATAATTTCTTGGGTTTTTCTTTCTCTGTAATTTTAGTATCTTTAGGTTGATGATTAGTCATCTGGGAGAGCAGTTGCTTCTTCTATTATTCTCTTTCTCTGGACTCTGCTGGTGGCCCTCTTTGTGTCAATTCAGATGGGTGGTTGGCCGTCTGCCTGCACGCTGCAGTATCTGCTATGGCTGCTGCTGTGGTAGCAGGCCACCCTTGTGGTGGTTGTGGTTGTTGCAGTGGATTTGGTGGGTTGCCCGCTTGACAGCAGTGGCTCCAGCAATGGTGGGCTGCTTGAACAATGGTGGTGGCTGTCTGGGAGTGCTAGTAGTGGCAATGACTGCAGTAGTGGCGGTTGCAACAGCAATCTGACTTGATGCTTTTCTCTTGCTGTTTTTAGGATTCTCTCCTTGTCTTTGCCTTTGAACAGTTTGATTACAGTGTGTCTCAGAGAGGACATTTTTGTATTGAAGCTGTTTGGGGGTCTTTGAGCCTCTTGAACCTGAAGGTCTGTCCCTATACCTGGGAAGTTTTCTGATATTATTTCATTGAATATGTCCTCAATGCCTTTTCCTTTGTCTTTGCTTTCAGGAATACCCATGATTCAAATGTTTGTATGGTTAAGTTTATCACTATCTCTCCGATTATCTTCATTTTTTTAAATTCTTTTTTCTTTTTTGTAATCAGCCTGAGTTATTTCAAAGAGATTGTCTTCAAGATCAGAAATTCTTTCTTTTGTTTGCTCTATCCTGTTGCTTAAGCTTTCAGTTGTGTTTTTTATTTTGTTGAATGACCCCTTCAATTCCATGGGTTCTGCTACATTTTTTTTAGCTTTCTTTTTTAAATTATAAATTCTAAATATAGATTGTAGTTGATTTTCATGACCCTTTACCTGTTCCTCTTTCCTCCCTCCATCTCTCCCCTCCCGCCTACATCATATCTGTTCTGTTGTCTTAATAAGTTCAAGAAATTGTTGTATCTTCTTCCCCCCACCCTTTATCTGTTCATGTTTATTTATTTATTTATTTTTAGCTCCCACAAATGAGTGAGAACGTATGGTATTTCTCTTTCTGTGCCTGACCTGTTTCACTTAATATAATTTTCTCTAAGTCCATCCATGTTGTTTCAAATGTTAGTAAAATATTAATCTTTTTGTAGATTTCCTCCTTCATATCTTGAATAGTTTTGCTCAGTTCATTGTGTAATCTAACTGGGTCTTCTTGTATCCCATTAAGTTTCCTAAAGATTTTTAGACAGAATTCCTTCTCAGTCATTTCAAGTGTTTCCTATTCTATGGGGTCTGCCTCTTGAGGGTCATGATATTCCTTTGGTGGACTCATATTGTCTTGTTTTTTCTTATTTTTAGTATCTTTATGTTGAAGTTTAGTCATCTGGAAGAGTTGTTCCTCTTATTACTCTCTTTCCTTGGCCTCTGCTCGTGGCCCTCTTTGTGTTGATTCAGATATGTGGTTAGCAATCTGCCTGCACAGCTGCAGTGGCTTCTATGGCTACTGCTGTGGTTGCAGGTCACCCTAGTGGTGGCGGTGGTTGTGGTGGTAGCTTTGGCAGGTTGCCTGCATGGCAGAAGGGGCTCCAGTGGTGTCCGGCTGCTTGCACAATGATTGTGGCTATCTGGCAGTGCTGGTGGTGGCAGTGACTGCAGCAGTGATGGTAGTATTAGCCGTCTGTTTGGCTGTAGTGACCTCCACAGCTGCCCAGGCAGCTATTGTGACTGCAGCAACAGCTGAAATAACTCACAGAGGTCGCAACTGCACCAGTGGCTGTAATTGCTTCCCTTGCATCTACAGTGTCCATGTTGGTAGAGGGGTTACCTTGTGAGGATGGCAGTGCACTGGCAGCTGCACCTGCCTCCCTTGAGTTTGCTGTGTCTGCAGTGACCATGGGGTTATGACATGGGGGCAGCAGTGGTGCTAGAGGCTGCACCTGCCTCCCTCCCATTTGCCATGTCCGCAGTGGAGGTGGGGTTACCTTGTGGGCTGGCAGTGGTACTTTTATCTATGGTGTCTGCAGCAGTAGAGGGATTACCTCAGGGGGCAGCAGCATTGCTGGTGGTTGGAATGGTTGGAACTGCCTCGTTCTCATCTGTGGTGTCCTTGGTGCTGTGCTAGGTGGCAACTGAGTTACCTCATGGTGAAAACAGCAGCACCAATGGCTGCAACTGCTCCACTTTTGTCTAAAGTGGCTCTGGTGGCTACAGGGCCAATTCGCTGCAGGGGCAACAGTTCTGGGGTCTGCCACTTTCTCACTCACTTCCTCAGTGGCCCTGGCAGCTGCAGGGTTAATTTGCTGCAGAAGCAGTGCTTCTTGAGATTGCAACTGCCTTGCTCCCTCCCTCTCAGGCTTTGCAGCTGCAGGGTTAATTCACAGTAGAATCAGCAATACTGGGGTCTGCCACTTTCTTGCTCACTCCCTCAGACCCAGCCGGTCCTACTGGTGTGATGGCTATGGCAGTAGCAGCCGCACTGCATGCAACTACAGGAGGGGACCCGCAAGAGGCTGAGCTGGCTGTTGAGGCTGCTTGGGCGGGGGTCCCATGTGTGGTTGGTTTGGCTGGTGCAGGGGTGTAGACAGCCACTAGTAAAGTCTGCTGTACTGCAGTTAGCTGCAGTAGGGGACCTGCACACGGTTGGGCTGACTGGTGAAGCAGTGTGGGCAGGGATCTTGATCGCGTCTGGCCTGGTCAGAGCTGTAGTGCTGGTTTAGATGGTTTCTGGCAACAGCAGCAGCTGCAGCCATGCTGCAGACAACAGCAGTGGCTGGAGCCACCTTGTAGGCAACAGCAGCATTGGATGGGGCAAAATTCACAGTGGGAAGGCAGGTGATGTTTCCAATTCCTGACGATGTCACTGGCAAGTACAGTGCTGGTAGTGAAGGGCCTGTTCTGTTCTTCTTCTGTGGCAGAAACATGTCCTAGGTTTTTCTAGTCCACCATCTTCCCATAATCCTTGCTCTCATTACCAGTTTTTGTAAGCAAAACTTTATTGGAACTTGGCCATGCCCATTCATTTATGTATTGTCCATGGCTGTTTTTGTGCTATGAGAGCAGAGTTGAGTAGTTGGCCCACAAAGTCTAAAATATCTGTTATTTGGCTCTCTACAGAAAACTTTTTGCCAACCCTTATTGTATGAGATGGAGCACCCTGCATGATTGGCAGTTTCTGTACAGAGAAATGCTAACAGATTAAATCTGTGTTTTAGATAGAGACACTTAGAAGCATTGAGAGGAATAATCTAGATGCAGAGGCCAGAGAAGAAGTTATCAGAACAAGGTAGAAATGAACTAGGGAGGGTTTAGTGCAAATAAGCAGAAGGGATCAGCTTTTAGAGATGCTAGTAGAGATAGGTTCTTCAGGATTTGGCTGAAGTGTGTGTGTGTGTGTGTGTGTGTGTGTGTGTGTGTGTGTGTGTGTGTGTGTGTGTATACATATGTGTGTTGGGGAGGGAAGGTCTCTATTCTGAGTAAATTAGAGGAGAGAGAGAGGAATATAGTACAAAAAATGTACAGGGAAAAATTACATCCTTGTTTTAAGGATGTGAAAAATCTCTATAATGAGAACTACAAACCACTGCTGAGAGAAATTATAGAGGATACAAGAAGATGGAAAGATATCCCATGCTCTTAGATTAGAAGAATCAACATAGTGAAAATGTCCATACTACCCAAAGTGATCTACAAATTCAATGGAATCCCCATCAAAATTCCAATGACATTTTTCTCAGAAATGGAAAAAACTATCCAGACATTTATGTGGAATAACAAAAGACCACACATAGCCAAAGCAATTCTGAGCAAAAAAAATAAAGCTGGAGGCATAACACTACCTGACTTTAAACTATACTACAAAGTTATAATAACCAAAACAGCATGGTACTGGCATAAAAACAGACACATTGATCAGTGGAATAGAATAGAGAATCCAGAAATCAACCCACACACCTACAGCCATCTGATCTTTGACAAAGGCACCAAGCCTATACACTGGGGAGGAGACTGCCTCTTCAGTGAATGTTGCTGGGGTAACTGGATATCAATATGCAGGAGAATGAAACTAGACCCATACCTTTCACCATATACTAAAGTCCACTCAAAATGGATTAAAGAATTAAATATACACCCTGAAACAATAAAACTTCTTAAAGAAAACATAGGAGAAACACTTCATAAAGTAGGATTGGGCACATACTTCATGAATACAACTCCAAAAGCACAGGCAACCAAAGGAAAAGTAAACAAATGGGATTATATCAAACTAAAAAGCTTCTGCACAGCAAAAGAAACAATTAACAGAGTTAAAAGACAACCAACATAGTGGGAGAAAATATTTGCAAGATATACATCTGACAAAGGATTAATATCCAGAATATACAAGGAACTCAAACAACTTTACAAGAAAAAAACAAGTAACCCAATTAAAAAATGGGCAAAAGAGCTAAACAGGCATTTCTCAAAGGAAGATATATGAATGGCCAACAGACATATGAAAAAATGCTAAGCATCACTCAGAATTTGGGAAATGCAAATCAAAACCACACTGAGATAGATACCTTCTCACCCCAGTTAGGATGGCTAATATCTAAAAGACTGTGAATGATAAATGCTGGTGAGGTTGCGGAGAAAAAGGAACTCTCATACATTGTTGGTGGGACTGCAAAATGGTGCAGCCTCTATGGAAAATGGTATGGAGGTTCCTCAAACAATTGCAGATAGATCTACCATATGACCCAGCTATCCCACTGTTGGGAATATACCCAGAGGAATGGAAATCATCAAGTCGAAGGTATACTTGTTCTCCAATATTCATTGCAGCACTCTTTACAATAGCTAAGAGTTGGAACCAGCCCAAATTTCCATCATCAGATGAGTGGATATGGAAAATGTGGTATATCTACACAATGGAATACTACTCTGCTATAAAAAAGAATGAAATACTGCCATTTGCAACAACATAGATGGACTTAGAGAGAATTATATTAAGTGAAACAAGTCAGGCACAGAAAGAGAAATATCACATTTTCTCACTTATTTGTGGGAGCTAAAAATAAATCAATACACAAACAACAGGGGGAGGGGAGTGGGGAGGGAAGAAGATATAACAATTACAATTCCTTGAAGTTGATATGACAAGTGAACAGAAAGGAGGTTGTTGGGAGGGAGGGGGGAGAGGGAGGAGGGAGGGAGGTTTTGGTAATGGGCCACAATAATCAACCACATTGTACATTGACAAAATAAAATTAAATTAAAAAAAAAAACATCCTTGTTTTTAAAATGTCTCTACGTGTTTTATTTTGTTATTTTTTGGTGGCTGTCCAGTACAGGGATTGAACCCTGGATCTTGATTTGTCAGCAACATTCTCTAACCACCTGAGATAACCTGCCAGCCCTGTTTTCAGATTTCCGTTTTAAATGATCACTAAGTTACTTCAGAAGAGTTCCAGAATTTTTCCTTAGGGCAGGTCTTCCAAGGCCTGTATTTGTTAGGGAACACTGCCCGTATTGTCTACATGGCAGCATCACACTCTATGACAGACTTGGGAAGATTATGACCAGAGCTGAAAATGGTATAGACCAATTGCAAAGATCACATTGCTCAGAGAGTTTTTTCTTCGTTGTCAAAATTGATATAGATGACCAGATGTACTCTCACTAGGAATAAATTGGTGAAGACTCCTTGATGAGAGAGACTGTGAAGAAGGGACCTGGTGCTTTTTATTCCTTGTGAGAATAATTCATGTAATTCTGAAGTATAAAAAATAGTATTATCCTTTCTTAAGAAACTGCCTCCAGCTCTGCCATATAGATTAGGCCATGTACTAGAAATAGCACCTTATTGAGTTTCAAGGGTCACTTGTTACGGGTGGTCTAGGGCAGGAACAACTGAATTCGTGATCTGCCATTTTTGCCGTCTTCCAGGCCAGTGTTGCTGCTGTCCTATTGAAGGCCTATAAGGATGTGAAAGCAGAAAAAGATGCTAAGTCAGAATCTAGTCCTAGTTATGCAAAGCACCAGCCCTATCATATAAAAGGCCGAATGTCTTAGTTCTCAGGACTGCCCTTCCTTCTCCAGAGGATGGCCATGATTCTCCACCACAAGGTTTTATTCCCAACTGTGAGCACACACTGAATGTGTCGATTCAGTGCACCCATTACACCTTTCAGGGGAGGCTGGACTACCTTCTGCCACTGGCCTCAAGGAGCTAGTAACTGCAGAGAGCAATCAGCTATACAACATGGGGACCAAAGTGAAAGTGCAAATGAAAAGAGTATAATGGGACAGATCTACTGTGACCTTTGTTTTGCCCTCACTCTCCATTTATTTTCTCATGAAACAATCATAGTAAATAATGACTAGTTGTAATAGTGTCATTATGTTTCTTACCAACTGAATATGCTTATGCATAGATTTTATGGCCTTGTTACCCAAAAAGCTGCTGGGTTCTGTCTCTGTCTGAAAGTTTCCTAAAGATCACAATTCTAGAACACAGGTGAGTAGCAAGTGGGATTGCCCTCCTCGCTTACATTTTTCTGTTCTCACTATTTCCTTCTCTTTTCTCCCTCTTTTCTGAACTTGAGTCCTCTTTACGTGGTAACACCATCACTGGTGATGTAATCTTTCTTTTTTTACTTTATTGATTTTTATTTTATTGTGGCAAGAACCCTTAATGTAGGATCTACCCTGTTAACAAATTTTTAAGTATACAATACAATATTGTTGGCTATTGGTACAATGTTGTATTCATTGGTGTAATCTAGATCCAGCATGTAGACTAGAAAGAAATCTAGAGAAGGAGTTGCGAAAGGCTCCTTCTAGACCAGGAGTCATGTCTTTATATTTATTTCTTTTTTATTTTTATTTATTTATTTTTTCACATTTTACACTGTAATACACAATTTTTGTCAATTATAATTATACCTTAATTAAGCTGGGGTTGGGGGAAGGGGAGCCAGTCATACAAAACCAATTTTCTTTCTTTCTTTCTTTATTATGAATATTCATGAGATACAAAGCTGATCGTCCCCCCTCCTGCCCATGATGTGAGGGCCAGATTCATACTGAGGGCATACCCATTACCAGAAATTACTTTTGTACCCTTTGTCCCCTCCCAGTTATCCCCCAACTTCCCTCCCCTTCTCCCCTCCACTCCAATTTGTAGCTCTAGGAATGTTCCCTCCTTACACTGGATCACGGCACCACTGTGGTATTTCCTTCCTTCCTTTCTCTCTTAGCTCCCACATATGAGTGAGCACACGCGGTAATTATCCCTCTGTGCTTTGCTTGTTTCACTCAACATAAGTTTCTCCAGGTTCATCCATGTTGTTGCAAATGGGAGTGTTTCATTCTTTTTTATGGCAGAGTAATATTCCATGGTGTGTATATACCACAGTTTCCTTATCCAATCATCTATTGATGGACATTTAGGTTGGTTCCATATCTTGGCTGTTATAAACAGAGCTGCGATAAACATGGGAGTGCAGATATCTCTTCAACAAGAACATTTCCATTCCTCTGGATATATACCCAGAAGAGGGATTGCTGGATCGTATGGAAGATCTATCTGTAGTTGTTTAAGGAACCTCCATACTGTTTTCCAGAGTGGTTGTACTAATTTACGGTCCCACCTGGCCTGGGGAACATTGCTTAATATGTCTGATCTCCAGTTTTCTCATCTTTATTAAGAGGGTAGAACCAAATGAGCTCTGAGATACCTGAATTTCATTTAAGATACTTTCAAATTTATTAACACATTGTTTGCATTTCCCACTGTATCTATGGAGGATACACAGATATCCTTCATGAATTCACAATAAAGGGAGAGTCAGGAGAGAGAGAAAGAGTGGGGAGAGGGAAAGAATGAGAGGTAATGGAGTCTCTGATGAGTAGAGATCATTCAGTGAGAGGAGGGAAAGGAGGAATTAATTCTAACCTGTGACGTCTGTTGAAGCCTTTAAGCTAAGGTAAGAACTGAGCATGATTTGAATGTAGAAGATGACTTTTGGTTAGAGGCTTGAACTTGAGTCTTGAATCATTAGGGAAACAAGCTGTGATATCTTGGGAATGTTGCTTAACCTCTCTGAGCCTCAATTTCATCATCTGTAAAATGGGAATTAAATAGTAATTTGTTATGGTTAAATGAGTGAACATATATAAAGGTCTTAGAACAGTGTATGGTAGTTAGTAATGTTTCTTTACAGAGAAATGCTAGGAGCCTGGGTAAACTTTCTATAGATAGAGTTTCTGTAGGTACTATTGAAGATGAAAGCTAGAGTTTCAGGAGTCACTTATAACTGGAACATAGGCTGTGGAGTTGTCTTCCTGAGCTAGAAAACAAGCAAGAGTCAGACCATGGTGGTCCCTGTCTGTTTAATCAAGGGATTTTCAGGTTTATGTTCGAGAAGGTAAACAAGTAATTGTTTTCTCAAATGCCCAGAAAAGTGCCTAGCTCATCGTAGTTACTAAATATATATATATTTCTTAAGTGAATGAGTGAGTTTTGAGACAGGGGTATGAAATAGAGTCCATATTTGTGCACTAGACAGATTACTCTGGGAATGACAAAATCTTGCTGACGAATTAGAAGAGAAAGACTGCTGATGTTCAGGTCACTTAGGAACCTCTCCCAGTAGTCTAAGTGAGACATGATAAGGGCTTACACTAGGATAGGGGCCATGTGAATAAAGAGAGGACAGTGTGGAGTGGACTTCCAGGAGTCAAAAGTATGGAACTGGATAGGGGTGGAATGGGTATGATGGCTGGCATCCAGCTTCAGTGATTGATAAAAGGGTGTGTGTCTTAGAGTAGTAGAAACTGGCATGGAGGAAAGGGAGAAGGAGGATGAGGGTGAATAGAGGAGAAGAGTGCTAAAAACCACCTTGCTTTTGCTTCAAGATTTGTTTCCAAGAGCCACTCTCTCCCCTGCTACACCTTAAGGCCTGTATTAGAAACCTCTGAGACTTCTGGCCAGGGTTTCTATGTTGTTAGATTGTACTGTCTCTGTTGCTCACAATGGGGGGAGGTGGAGGGGGTGGAGGGGTCTTCAAACTCAGAAAGTCAAAAACAATGTGAGCAAAGGAGGTGTCTACTGCATACAGTCAGAAGTGGACTTGAGATTCCTTAGGGGAGTCTAATGGCATCAAGACACGATTTAATATTTCAAACAAAGGTCACTTCACCATGTGTTTCATTCTGGAACTATTTTTCAAATTTACTTACTTTCCAAGGCCAAATCCTTTTATATGCAGATATTTCAAATATCTATTAATTCCTATAAAGCAGGGCAAAAGAGAGGAAGACTTTCCCAGGGCTGACTCAGCTGAACCAGAGTCACACGGTTTTTCCTACAGTTGTTCCCTGTATTCATCCATGGGTGACTGGTTCCTCAGACTGGGGGGGGGCGGGGACGCTTTTCCAAGGCAGGTGCCTACTTTTTCCTGTATGTTCCTCTAACATAGTACTTAACCCAATATATCAGGTATTTTTCACTGATATCCTGCTGTCCAAATTTGGCTTTCTCATGCCACTGTTGATTAGGATTCAAGAGCTACAAAACAGGGACTATGAGCCTCAGAGCTCTGTGATGAGTCTGAAACTTGATGCTTTTCTAATCTTTTCACTGATCCCTGTTTATGCTCACTAGGACAACCACTGTACAAAAGAAGCCTGTGTGCATTCATCCTTAATTGTAAGCATGTAGAGACTCAGAAATTTGTTGTGCCGTAATTCATTATCTTATGAGGTCCCTTTCTTCCCCTCCTTTGCACCACTGCTCTGATTGATACATACTAATATATTAAGGTCCAGCTACTGGAATGGGGTGAAAATAGTCAAGGTGTATTATTATTCTTTTCTCTCTAAATATCCTAGCCCAAGTATGTTAAGCTAGGATTTGTGGCTTTTGATTTTCCAAATGTCTATAAGAAAGTAAAATAAGTTGGGGAGCTTTTAAGCTCAAAACATTTTTGTATGATTGGCCTCTTGTCAGCAAGTTCTCCATAATGTCTAATAAGATTTGAATTATAGTCTTTTCACCTGCACAACCCACACACTGATCCACAGTCAGCTGTGTGATTTTTCCAATGTAGAAGCAACGTGAAATGAACCAAGACTCCCTGCACCAGCATCATGGTACCCTGATTCTACTCCTAGTCAGACCACTAAGGTGTGTGTGACCTGGTGAAATTCCTTGGACATCTCTTTTTAGCTTTTCTCATCTGTCCCATTATGGGAAAGGTGTGGCCTCCAACCTAGCCTTCTATCCTCCTGCATTTTCCTGGTGAGTTTTCTTATTTATTTCACAAAGGACTATTTTCAAACATCTCCACCTTCTTCAAGATCCTAGCCTGAAACCACAACACACTACTGGGGTGGGCTGGAAGTCACAAGACAAGGTCTCAAAGGATAATGCATGATCTAGAAGTTCAGCTGAGGCTTGGTGCTTTGTTAATGTTAAATCCTCAATGGTTCACGATTGTTACCTGGATTGCCACCTTCCCCCTCCCCCACACCTATCCTTATGTCAGGCTCCCAAGCCCTTGAGTATTATATGTTCTAGGTTAAGTGGAATATGCACAATAAAGAGATGCCATGCCCACTGGCAGAAGTCCCAGACAGTGCACTATGAGAAAAGTTGGGGAAGATATTATCATACATTGTAGACATGACACATTAAATGTGAGGTCATGGGTATGGATCTACTAAGCGTTCGAAGAGATGGAGTGAAGAGTTTGTGGAGATATACTGTGGTCTATAGATATATCTATATTCCTCACATATCTTTTAGTCTATTTATTCATCCATTTATTCTACAAGAGCCTACCTACTCCATCCAGGCACTGTTAGACACTGAAAATGCTGGTCAGAGTCCCTGCTGTCAGGACACTTACTCTGTAGTGAGAACTACAGGAAATTAGAAAATACAACACAGTATGGTCTGGGTTATCAAAAAAGTGCAATGTTTGCACTGGGTTTATTGGAAACTTGTAAGAGGGGCACCTGACCAGGACTTGTGTTTCCATATAGGCTCCTGGAAGGAGGTCGCATTTATTGCACAGGCAAAGAGAGGTGATATAAACTATTCTTGGCAGTGTGATTCAACACATGCAAAGGTCAGAGAAACACATACATTTTTCAGAGTTAAAGAAAATTTATGGATATTCTAATGCTTGTCAAAAATGAGTAAAATGGTACATAAGACTTGGAAATTATTTTCTAAAGGTTTTAAGCAGATAGTGGGGAACCAGGTTAATAGGAAATTTAATTGATGTAAGGGTCGTTAATAGTGTGAAATGTATAGGATTTGAGCTTGGACTGAAAGACTGGGATAAGGTCTTTCTAGCCCATCTGGTTAAGGAAGAGCCATTAGCCAGGAGTCAGAAATGTTAGAATTTCTGGTATGTGTGTGGGAGGGGTGTGTGTGTTAGTCCATTTTTGTTGCTTATAACATAATACCTGGAACTGGGTAATTTATAAAGAAAATGAAATTTATTGCTTACAGTTTTGGAGGCTGGGAAGTTCAAAGTTCAGGGAACACATCTGGTGAGGGTCTTTGTGGTGGCAACAGTGACCCAGGGGTCTCACATGACAGAAAGTAGTGGAGCAGAGGGAAAAAGAGATACTAACCTCCTAACTCACTCTCTTTTTAAAGCCTTCAGAACCACACCATGACCACCATTATTAATCTATTCACTATGGCATGGTCCCAAAATCTAATCACCTCTTCAAGGCACCACCTTTCAATTGCCATAATAGGATTTCCCACCCTCAACCGTTGCACTGGGAATTAAGCTTCTAATATGTGAACTTTGGGGACAATCTATCCACAGCAGAGTGCAGGTGGTGTTGTTCTGTTTTCTGAAAAATTTTGAACATTTATCAAAGAGGAGTTTGTGAGGGGTCTTCAAAAAGTTCATGGAAGGATTTATATTATCTTTTAATTCAATATTTCCACGAACTTTTTGAAGTAATCTAGTAGTATATTCTTTAGGACATGGAAAGTTTCTAGAATTTTTTTATTACGTTTGCGGTACAGTGCTGAGTGCTTTAATTTCCTGTATGGAAAAAATCATTGAGAAAACAAGGGAAAGATTGGATGGGTGGGAGAGAAATTGGCAGTCTGGAAGTGAATTCACAAGGGCTGTAGTAATGTATCAAAGAAAAGGCCCTGAACTGGCTGCCAGGGGCAGTAGAAGGGATGTGGCTTCTTGCAGTCTCCCCCTACTTGCATGTGAGACCAAGTTTCCAGAGTAACAGTTTAGTAGAAAGGTTGTTTTCTCCTTTCTCACTGTCTTTGAACCCATGTTATTTGAATCCCCAACCTCTGATATAATGAAGAATCCACACAGAGAATAGAGACTACTGGACTAGAAGTCTAGTGTCCTGGATCCTGGTCCTCTTTCTATCATTAAACAACTGTGTGTCCTTGAACAAATTCCTTAACATCTCTGATCTCCAGTTTTCTTTCTGGGAAATAAACATAGATGTGCCTTGAGCCCCCATTTGTACATTGCAGTTTTTGTATTTATCTGTAGGATGCCCAGTTGAAAAAATGATGTAATTCCTGCCTCTTGGTGTCTCAAAATCCATATATACACGGCTGACTGTCATATAATAATGCTAATGACAAGAGACTTATGAGACATATCACTTTCAGTGACAGAAAGGAGGAATGATAAAAATTTCAGCTTAGGGAAGCCATAAATTGCTCATGTCAGTGATAAAATGTGAACATGGCCTTGAATGACATAATTATGGGGGACAAATAGACCAGGTTGAAGGAACCAATCTGAGGATGCATAGAGCTTACTTTAGGAACACAGCAAATAGTTCACAATGGATGGATCATGAGGCATTTTGGGAAAGGTTCTGCTTTTGAAAAGTGGATGGGAGCTAGAACCTGGTGGTATTTGTATGCTCAGCCTAGGGTATTCCTGGCTTAGCTTGTAGGTAATCTAGAGGAAGCAAATATATTTGAGCCTAGAAATAAAAGAGGAGTCAAATCGGTGCTTTAGAAAAATGTCTTGATATTCATCCGTAGAGAGAAGGAAATCCTGCCATTTGTGATGACGTGGATGAACCTGGAGGACATTATGGTAAGTGAAGTAAGGCAGGCACAGAAAGACAAATACCACATGTTCTCACTTGTATGTGGAATCTAAAACAGTTGAATGTGTAGAAGCAGAAAGTAGAATGGTGGTTACCAGAGGCTGGAAATGGAGAGATGTTGGTCAAAGGGTACAAAGTTGTAGTTAGACAGGAGGAATAAATGATAAGTATTTAGGATGAAAAAAGAAAAAAAAACTATAAGCAAAATTACTCACTTAATAAATGGTCATAAGTATAACTTTAAAAAATTTACCTTGTAAGAACATTGATTCAAATGTTTTCACAGGCCTCACCAAGACCTGATATCTTTACAAGATGTATTCTAAATTTTTTAAAAAAATTATAGCAGTGTGTCTAAAAAAAATTTTTATTTATTTATTTATTTCACTGTTTTGCAGTTGCTTTATTGATAAATCCTCTTGGAAATTCCCTAGGTACATAACTATAAGTTAATCGATGGCTTTTTATTTATTTATTTATTATCATTATTATTATTATTTTACATTCTAAGATGTTCTGGAGCAGTGGGAGGAGTTGGGGAGAGGAGAGTTAAGGTACAGGAGTGGGGGTGGGGGAGCGGGGCTAGCCTATGGCCCACTCCTTTGCCAGGGGTCTTCTGGTGGTGTCTCAGTCATCACCAGGCTGGGTGTGGGTGTCGGGGGAGGGCATGGATGAAGCCCTTGGACCACCCCAACCCTGGCTTGGGAGCCATGGGGCTTCTAGCAGTGGCTCGGTCATCACAGGGCTGGATGTGGACATTGGAAGTATGTGGCTGAGGCCTTCAGGGTCTGTTACACTTCTCACTGTGTAATGGAGATGAAAAAAGGATTACTCAAAGCACCATGACTGATGAGAAGCCTGAAGGGTCTGTACCCCACAGAAAACTGGGTACAGCCCTGATTCAAAGTTAGCTTCTGTTTTTATTGTAAAGACAAGGAAGTGTCACAAGAAAATTCAGTTAATTCAATCATTACAAAAGGACACAAGGACATGGGCAGTGTTACAAAAGTTATCTATGGCTAAGTATAGCTTAAGCAATGGAAAATAGTAACATCAGTAAAATTTAATAATGTGACATTCCAAAGTACAATTAGTGAAAAGCTAAGTAGATCAAACTGGCTCATTATCTAAAGTATAACCTCTCCTTAAGCAAAAGTTACATTCTCATGATAAAATCTAAGTACAATTATTTCTAAAGTTTCCCCCAACAGACAGCTTGCCCCTAGCAAACATTTTTTTCACATCTTTCCCTTCAACAATTCTTAAAATCTCTTAACAGGATTGGTATAACAACCACTTGTTAGCTCTAAAATCGTTAAAGTATACAATCCCATACCTAAACAGTGATTAGAGTTGATTAGATGGGCTTTTGCCCTCTGGCTGTAGGCTGTTGCCTCCTACCCGAGGGCTTTTGTGCCATATATGTATTTACCTAAAAAACCTATTCTAAAAGTCAAATGAGAATCAAGATTTCTAACCCTCCACAAGGGTCCCCTCACCCTGGCTCAGGAGCCCGGGGGGCTTCCAGTTCTTTTAGGTTTTATAGATGTTCTTTGAGGTGTTAGACCTTTACTAGTTAATATCAGAACTTTGTCTCTGATCTGTGGTTTTTTGTGTTTTCTTTCAGCTCTGTGTTGGATTATCAGCTGCCCCCACCACTTAAATTCTGCACTGGAACTAATTTGTTGTCCTTTGCTTACTTCTAAAATGGGGGAACTTCCTGTGGGGTCCAGCACTTGAGCCCCGTGGTTGAGCTGCTGCTTTGCTGCTGATTCTCTCGGGAAGGCTTTTTGTGCAGCTCTGGTTTTAATTGTTAACCTTTTAAGCACTTCCAAATCTTGGGAGGTCCGATATACCCAGGTTGAGTAGAAACTCTGGTCTCAGCCTGAGTCTTTTCAGCAAGTTGTACCCCCTACAGATCTATACTCCTGACCAGTGTCCACTGAGTGGGCCTGTGCTGATTGGAGATCAGCTATCCATGCTGTGCCCCAATGTTCCCTCAGTGCATCAGTCTCCCCCACTCCCTGCACTCCAAACACTTCCCATGGGGTGGGCTGTGTGCCAGTCCCTTGCAATGACTCACTGGCCTCTGAGTGGCTCCTTGTTCCTATGTGGGTCCATGGGAACCCTGTCAGTGGTCTTGCTAACCTGGGGGCCACCAAGGTCCTCCTCTCTCCTGCACTCTCCAAGTAACATCACACAAAGGGCACAGCTGTCTGTGGCCTTTGCCAGCTCTTGCTCCTTGTGCTCACCAGGGCCAGCCTTGAAATGGCCAGGGCTCAAAATAGTAGGAGCGGTCCCTTCTATCTCTCATTGTGACTTCTCCCACCTTCATGAATTCCATACATCTCTCTTCCTCTTCCCCTGAGCTTTAGCAGCCCCACCTTGATGGTCTTTGCTTTTTAATAGTTGTAAATTGGTTGATTATGGGAGAGTGATGCTGGGGACCATCTATTCTGCCATCTTGATTTTCTCTCTCAGTTCTAAATTAAAATAGCAAGAGATTGTGTTTTTTAACTCCTCCAAAGACAGTATTCCCAGATAATGTTATTTTTTTACTGTGTTAAAGGCTAAAGGTTTTCTCTGCTTATAAAAAATTTTTTTTAAATAAATAAAAACAAGTCTTAGAATGATGTAAATTCCAACTTTATGGTATCTGTGAATTCATCCAGGGGAAAGGATTTTAGTATGGACTGAAGAACTTGTGGGAAGTGTGGAAAGAAGTTTTTCCAGGTATGGGGACTTTCTGAGATGAACCATTAGTCAAATAGTAGAATTGTGAGGGATAAGGGGGGAGCTAGCTAGGAGGATAATGCTGTTCTGTCTCCTGGAAAAAGTCAAATGTTCATCAGAGGAGATTTGAGTGTATTCTGTGGTCAATGGGAAGTTACTAAAAGTTTGCGAGTGTGTTTGTGGTATAGTGCTGAATGATATGGATTTGTGATTGGAAAAATCACTGGGACATCAATGTAGGGGGTTGAATGAAGTCTGGGAATCAGGGGATGGTAATAGACCAAGGGACAGTCTCTGGAGCAATGAGAGGGGGCCTGGGATTAGGACTCTCATTTTAGAAATAGAGTTAACAGAACTTGTCCCCTGCCTGGCTTAGGGACAAGAAATGCAGCAGCCTTGCCTGGTACAATGATGCCTATGTGAATGGGCCCTCTCTACCATGCTGCAACTGAAATGCTGCTTCAGATCATAGCACTCGGAGCCTCTTGTCCTAGAATTCTGTCCCCTGTGAGCATCATTACCTAGTATCAGAAAAGTGTCTGTCCCCAAATCTTTCATTTGCTCTTTGCTCTTCCGTGAAAGATCCTCCCAAAGATCTTCTCTTAGCCTCTGCTTCCACTTCCTGATTGTTATCCACTCAGAGAGGCCCTCTCTGATCCTTTTGTTTAAAGTAGGTTCCCCACCCTGTCCCGTCTGCACCCTATATAACTCTATATCATCCTTCCTTGTGTTATTTTCTTCTCATGACTTTATCAATGTTCATTTTTATACTTGATTATTCCACTAGAGGGTATAATGCCACTTAACACAAATTACTATGTAGTGAATGTTGTAGGAAGTGTGTCATGTCTTTGCAGAGCTCTGTGGGCTGTTTTAAGGAAGCTCCTTATAGATGGAAGTGAAAGCACGAGGAGAGGAGTGGTCCTTACATATGCTTGAAATAGACAAGCATATGTGGAGACTGGAGCACAGAGTATGCTGAAAGATATGCTATAATTCACTCAAGTATACACAGAATGTTCATTTTGGCAGATCTGCCTCCATTTATTAGATATAACTTATTGATGACTTCCCGTTACCTTGGTCAGGACAGTGGAAGGGTAATGAGTTCATTGGCTAAAAATTATGCCTGGATAGATTGGAGGTTGGGATAGAATAAGACAGGGAGCCTAGGTGAGACTGTGTTGGAGGGTGTTAACTAAAGTAGCATCTCTGGACCTGACTGCTGATTGGTTGTGAGGTGCTTCAGGAGGAGGTAAGACTTGGTTTTTGAGTATGATCTGGCGCCATTAACATAGGGAGGCCTACAGGAGGAGGAATGAGAGAATGACGGAAAATACCCAACTTTCAGGGCTTTAAAGTTCAGGGTGAAGCAGGTACAAACATGTTCAGGTGACCATAATTAAAGGAAGAGAGTGATACTTTTACCCATCAAAATAGAGACTTCATTGTGAGCATAGGGATTAGTAAACTGATTTGCAACCTGGGAAGTGATAGAAATGCTCACGTTTTAGCACAAATTGGAATAACAAAAATGTAGGTGAAGATTTCTAATTGGAGGTGATAGCCTTAGATTTTTAGGGCTTTATTTGGGAAAAGGCAGGCAGACACACGTGTGAGGAATGTTCACAGGGTTAAAAATGTATATAAGACTTCTGCTTCTGGGAATGGTTAAACAAACTGGTACATTCATACCATGGAATAAAAAGGTTACACAACGTTTTATTCCATTTATATAACATTCCTGAAATGACAAATCTATGAAATGAAGAACAGACTAATGGTTTCCAGGGGTTAAGGAAGGGGTGGGAGCAGGAGGAAAGTGTGTGTGGCTATAGGAGGGCAATGGGAAGGATCCCTGTGGTGATGGGAATCTTCTGTATTTAACTGTATTAATGTCAATATCTTGGCTGTCATATTGTACTGTAGTTTTGCAAGATGTTACCATTGGGGGAGATTGGGTAAAGGGTACACAGGATATTTCTGTATTATTCCTTACAACTGCATGTTACAACTATAGTTTAATTAAACTGTAAAGTTTAATTTCAAGTGTATATAACAGAGTATCCACCCATTTTGTTCCTCCATGTACCCCTTTGCCAATTCTGTGCAACAAGTTTCTAGTCAGGCTTTGATGGATTGGTAACCATCTTTTTACAATGTTGAGGATGGATTTTTGAGAAACCCAGAAAGTGGATATGGAAAGGTCAGTTAGGAGGCTTCTTAATTTGCTGTGAGAGGCATGATAGAGGTAAAATATAGAGGTGGATGGCTGAGCGTGTGTGTGTGTGTGACCATCTTCAATGACTAGGAAGAGGCTTGGGGGCATTAACAGAGAGAATAACCTAGGATGTAGAGGGTAGGGAGGGAAACACTCCATGCCAGTAATTGTAATATTTACTGGAAATCTCCTTTCCATTTTCTCCTACAGTTAAAGCTCAATCCCAGATAGTTCCTCAATAATTCTGGCTCTTGAGGTTATTTGTTAGGCAATACCACCTCTGGTGTCAGAATTGCTACACTACACCTTTAATTATGTGTTGATGGCCTGGAGGCAGCAGCAAGACACCGCCCAGATGCAGACTGACGGGGGCAGGAACCAATCACCTGCAGACTTACCTATGCTTTCTTCTTTTGAATTGAGACAGATGCAAAGAGCTAGGTTTCAGGACCTCATCTTGGCTGCTGTGGTATCCAGGAAACAGGTGGGTCTACTCAAGATTGTATATGAAAACCAAAGCTGCAGAAACCCTTTGAAACAAAGATAATGTGGGGTTGCAGTGCTTATGTTCAGTCTGGGTGTTGAAGGAGATTGAGGGGTCTTCATTCTGAGTATTGGAGTCTTCATGCCTCCATACCATAAAGACCTCAGAGGTGGATCTGGGATGTAGCGTGATACTGTGATATAGCCCAGGCAGTGCAATTGGGGTCCTTGCCTCCACCACTGAAGGTGTTGGTCAAGCTGTGGTTTGTAAGCAGGCCTGGTTGTGTGGCAGGACCCACGAGAGGGGTGCATTATGAGGGATGTTGGATGTTAGATGTGCAGATGTGTGTGAACATTTTCTTCTGTGAATCTATGTGGCCTAATTTCTGCCCCCTCGTTTATCATCATGGATGCTGGAGGGAGTGGAGGTAGAAGGTAAATTATCATATATAGCTCTCCCATATGCAAGGTCTTCTCAGGAGCAAAACTGTATCATTCTGTCTAGGTCCAGGCCCTCAATATGAGACTAAGAGTAGGATGGAGGACCACATCCTCCGTGTGTGTGTTGGGACTGCAGGACTTCCCCCAAGTTTAGGGAGGGGCAGGAGACAGAAGAAAAAGTCATATTCAGTCTTATGTTTATAAAGGAGTGTCTGTTATGTATGTCCAGGAAGCCTGAAAGCTCCTCCCCTACAGGAATCTGCTTTCTCCTCTGTCTTTATTCTTAGCAGTACCTAGCACAGCAGCCCTACTCTCTCAAGCAAGTCTTGCTGCCTCCCACATTCCTATCTCTCAGAGACTGCAGGGATAAATGTTCAACTTCTATGTGCCAGTGCCCGGGGAAAAAGAGGAGTCTATAGTAAGGCCACAGAAAGCGCTAAAGCTCAGAAGAATGAGCTCTGGTGTCATAGTTTGAAAGAAGAGAGGCCACGTTAATCATACTAACTGTTAGTGATAATTGAGTGGATAAGATAATTTCTCCAACAGTCCGTTGTGTGATTCTGAGGCCCTTTTGAGGGGCAGAGGTAGTAGTCATTCAGGAAGGAACATGGAAGGTATGGATCTGTGTTTTGTGCTGGAAACAGTAAGTGGGAACCAGACCTTGGTGCCAATGTATGCTCAGCAGAAATATTTTCTGGTTTATCTCCTGGTCAAAGGGTTGTGAGTGAGAGAGTGAAACATATATCAGATCTGAGGTTGACAAATGCCAGTGTGAGAATAATGTAATTTAAAAGATGCTTTGGAGTGAGTAGGGGTGTCATGTAGGTGCAGTGCTTTTTAGCATTCTAGGTAAGACATGATAATGTAGAGATATGAGTGAATAGATGTGAGACACTACAAAATTATGATCTACATAATTTGCTTATTGGATTGAAGGATGGTGATAGAGTAGTTTCATGGTCTATGCTAAAGGATGGGGGTGCCATTAACAGAAAGGGGAATGGTGAGGAATAGGTGTGGGAGAAACAACACTGTATTTTACCATAATCTTTCTTTCCTTGGTAGAACTTGAAGTCTATTCCATAAACATTTTACCTTGTTCCCAGCCATGCTTCATTTGTTACATGATACTGTCTATAGTCCATGCTGTGCCATGATAATGTGTGAGCCAGGGTACAAAAGATGGAGAGTGGTTTTTTTATGAATACTGAGTGACAGACAGGGGGCCCATTCATGGACAGGCACAAACTGACTCTTCAGGGTAAAGATAGCAGGGGTGCTGAGAGTTTTGGGGGGAATCTATTCAAGTTCAGTCGTTTAGTACAATTTATGTAGTAGGCCATGATGCAGCAATTATCAGCTGTGTTCCTTACCTCCCTACAAATTACCACACCAATTTTAGTGGGGGCTGGATGAGAGGTTGTTAGACTCCAAAGGTTCCTGCATAATTTGACTCTATGTCAGTTTGCCTTAGTGGTTTTCTTTATGATTTTAAGAATAGGCCCTTTATTTACATAACCTCCCGCCTCCCCACATATACACAGAGTTTCTGAGGATATATTTTCTTATGTGGAAGCAGTGTGAGGAGAATCAGAACTTCTGGGGCATGATACATTAAATCTACTCCTGGCTTCACCACTATAGAGTATGGAACCTAAACAGAGTACCTAGATTTTTTTCTCAGCTTTAACGAGTTATGAGGGAATTAAAGGACTTTAAAGGAGCCTGATTTTTCTATATTTTCTTGATGACTTTTCTCACCATTTCCCTAATAAGTTCTTTAACAGTTTCCCATTGTGTTTAAACTTCGCAGCCTGTGACCACAGCACTGTTCCTTTTGCGTGGGCCAGAACTTCTGTGGCAAGGGCTCTAAAGAGTATAAATTAGGTAACAGGTTTTTTTCTCTGAGGCTTGCTCCTTCATTCTAGCCTGTATGACCTATAGTTGTTTAGTGGGTCACTACCTGTCCCCATCACCCATTCTTCTGTCAGGCTTCCAGGCCTCTGGGTACATGTGCTCAGGGTCCTGTAAATTATGAACAAGAAGGATATGTTGTGCCTGCATACAGACAGGTAGGAGGTGGACCCAGAAAATGCATCCTGGGGAAAGCTGGGTAAGATTATCCTGTATGTTGTAGACAACATGAGGAGTAAAGTTGGAGCAGAAGGCATGGGAAGAGCCTGTTTTATTAGATATCCGTGGTTTGAGAAGACTGGTGCATAGAGTGTGGGAATATGTGGTGGTCTGTAGAGGAGAGTTGTATTCATTAGTAATTTATATGTTTGTTTCATTCATTCATTGTACAAAGCTCTGTGTTAGGTACTGTCATTTAAATGTAAGAAAGACAGTCTCTGATTTCAAGCACATCAACCTTTGAGGAGAGAAAGCCAAAAACCTTTTAACACATATTGACCAACGAATTCTAATAACATTAGATAATATTTACTAAATGCTGTATATGGTGCCAAGAACTGTTCTAAGTGCTTTACGTAGACTTGCTCATTTTATACTTACCACAAACCTGTGATTTAGTATTGTTATTATCCTCATTTCACAGGTTAAAAAACTGGAGCATTGAGAAGTTACGTAACCTACCCAAATTCACATATCATTTTCGTGGAACGGGGTACAGTGGAGCACACAAAAAAGGTCAACTCACCTGATGGGCTTACATATTCAATGAAAGCATTCTGGAGGAAATTAAATCTGAAGTGGAGTTAAAGGGTGAAGAGAAAATACCAATCTAATGGAGGTGAGAGAGAGTGTTTAAGATGGAGTGATGGGAACAGGTAGAGGCCCAGAGAAAACTGGAAAATCTGTAGCCTGAAAGTTGGTAGTTTGGGTGGATTAGTATTTGGCAGAGGGCTGCTAGTGGCCTGGAAACCTGAAATTATTTTCCGAGGGTTTGGGATTTTATGTGAAAAGCATGGGGATATTGTTTATCAGGAGGTGACAGAAGGATGGTATGATTTAATCAATAAAATCAGACAGTGGTCAGCAAAGTTGGAGGTTATTTATTGATAGGAGTTTCATAGAACTTGACTGGTGCTTGGGTTCTGTGGAGGTGGGGTTTATTCCTCCACAAAAAGGAGGTGCCTGGGTGGGTGCTGGAGCCATCGATAGAAAGATGAACCTAGGGGGAGAAAACACTTATGTGTAAAAAATGAGTCTTCCTTGTTACCTCCCTTTCCTTTACATCCAAATATAGTGTCTGCTGTGCCCCAAGAGCTGTTCTAAAATCATTAGGGGCATGATTCTGCAATCACAGAGTTATATTCAAGTGGTAAACACACTTGGATTTCATACAGAAAATATCGGAAGCTTGTTTAATGTGGTTTAAACTGAAGGGGAGAAAGGTAGAGACAGGGGAGGTTACTATACTAGTACCTAACCTATGTAGGTAGAACCATCCGTATATAGGAGTGAGGGAATTTGACATGAACTAGGTCATGCTAGCAGGAATAGATAAGGAGGATCAGACTTTAAAATCAAAGCACAGTAGCAGTATATACCTGTGGGATTTGGCAGGAGTTTGGGTGTATTTGTGGGTATGTTGTATAAGAGTGTTTTCTGACTGAATGAGGGGATTGTCAGGCCATTAACAGAGAGAGGAAGAGGGGAGGAGAGTGTGGGGAGCTGCCCACGTTACACCGTAATCGCCATTACAAGATGGCGCCGGCCAACACTGACAATCGGCAAAAACAAGTCTAGAGCGCATGTGCTGGGAATTTCCCCACCTCTAGTCTCTGCCTCTCCCGTGGCGTCATCTGGGCTGATGCATGACCGCCAATCAGATGGGAACACGTCCTAGGCGAGGGACTGTCTCTATATAAGGGGCGCGGCTCCCCTCGCTCGGGGTCTCCATTTTTAGCAAGCTTATGCTCTTCCTCTCAAGAGGCATTAAAGCTTATCTGCAGAAGGATCCTTTGTGTGCCGCGTCGTTCTTGCTGGCGAGACGGTAGCGCGGGACATCTGGTGCCGAAACCCGGGAGAAACTTGTGACATCGTCAGCACCTTCGGAGACCCCCTGGTGACAGGGAGGATTCAGAACTGCAGGAGGGTAAGTTCAGAGAGGTGTGTCTGTTCTTGGTCTGGGGTGAATTTGGTTAGATTACAAGGTTTTAGACTCATCCCTTGGTGTGGTCAGACTGACGTAGATACGCAGCTGCACCTGAGACCCGTGTGAGCCTCTCGTACATAAGGGAGCGGTGTGTCTCACAGCGCCTCCTAAAGCAGAGCGCGTTATGGGTTCTACGCAGTCTATGGTTACCGTGTTAGAGGCTGTGCTGAGACAACGTGAGATCAAAGTAGGGGGCCGTGTACTCAGAAATTTTGTGAAAGAGGTAGATCGTGTGGCGCCATGGTATGCCTGTTCCGGCTCCCTAACCTTGAGCTCTTGGAACAAATTGGGCAAAGACCTTGACCGCAAGTACGCAGAGGGAGACCTACGTCAGGGCACCAAGACCATTTGGAAGTTCATTAATTGTTTGGAGGATGAAGGCTGTAAACCGGTAGTGACAGAAGGACAAAATATATTAGAGGAAGTCCAAGACAGCATGTCAGAAACTGAACGGAGTGAGAGGATGGGTACCCGCAAGAGGAGAGACGTCTCCTGTAGAAAAAAGTGCCCTCCCGGTAAGTCTACGGACGAGGGAGAGATTCTAAACCATCAAAGTGACGTTCCCGGAAAATCTGCCGGGGAGGAAGGGGTTTTAAACCCCCGCCAAAAGAGAAAAAACAAAAGAGAGCTTTACCCTGTAGGAGAGCTGAGGGCCATAGACCAAGGGTTGGAGGACTTAAATCTACATGAACCCGACTCTGACTCCCTCAGCCCTAGCGAGGAGTCCGATTTAAAGGAGGAAGCTGGGGGCATGCCACCTTTGAGTGGAATACGTCCGAGACTTTTGAGTCTTCTGTTTCTGTCCAAAGGTACGGACAAAATACGTCTGTACCATCGACACCAGTCTGCCTTTTCCCCCCTTTTCGTGTTTATTTTAGTTCAGGATGCAGTACAGGAAAATCAGATTACTTGCACCAATGAATCCTGCTTTTATGCACAGTGTTGGAATGCTACTGGGTTTAAATTGGCTGTGATTGCGCGAATGCCTAGGTGGGTTCCCGTTCCTGTGGAGGCCCCTAATGCTATGTCCTTATTCAGGCAAAAGAGGGATTTTGGTTTCACCGCAGCAATTGTTACCGCTGTCTCCTTGGCGGCAGCTGCAGCTACAGCTGCGGCTGTGTCTTTGGGTACCACGGTTCAGACTGCCTCCACATTAAATAATTTGTCCTCTTCTGTTGCTCAGGCCCTGAACACACAAGCTGCGATAAATGCTCAGTTAAAGGGAGGATTAATGGTGGTTAACCAGCGGGTAGATCTAGTACAGGAACAAGTAGATGTTTTGTGGCAAGTAGCACAGTTGGGGTGTCAGTGGAAATATTCAGGATTATGTGTAACCAGCATCCAATATGAAAATTTTACCAGGGCGGCAAATTTGTCTCATCAATTGTCTAAGTATCTTTTAGGAAACTGGACAGGGAACTTTGACGACCTGATGCAAGAACTGCGCTATGCCATCGTGTCTGTGAATTCAACAAGAGTGGATGCCTCCTTTTCAGCTGGACTGTCCTCCTGGATCACAACTGCCATGTCACATTTCAAGGAATGGGTGGGGGTGGGGTTGTTTGGAGCGGCCCTCTGCTGTGGACTAGTGTTCCTTCTTTGGCTGGTCTGTAGGCTGAAAGCCCAAACACAAAAAGACAAGGTGGTCATTGCCCAAGCACTTGTGGCTCTGGAGCAAGGAGCCAATCCCGATATTTGGCTATCTATGCTCAAAGACTAGTCCCCCCTCTTTTCGGCTGGCCTCCCTGAAAAACTGATCAGTGGGGTTCGCCCTGGCTCGTGCTGGCCCACAATTCACAATTCAGAGTCCGCTCCAGTAGATCCAGAGACGGGCAACTTCCCCCCAGACGTGTGCCGACCTAAGACATGGTGCCTGGTGGCGATAGGGTTAACCTTTGACGGGTAAGGTCACGGCCTGAGGTGGGTCGACCTAAGACAGGACTACTGGCTAGACATGTTGTGGCCAATGAGCTTGCTCCAGCCTCTTAATGTAATAAGAAAGGGGGAGATGTGGGGAGCTGCCCACGTTACACCGTAATCGCCATTACAAGATGGCGCCGGCCAACACTGACAATCGGCAAAAACAAGTCTAGAGCGCATGTGCTGGGAATTTCCCCACCTCTAGTCTCTGCCTCTCCCGTGGCGTCATCTGGGCTGATGCATGACCGCCAATCAGATGGGAACACGTCCTAGGCGAGGGACTGTCTCTATATAAGGGGCGCGGCTCCCCTCGCTCGGGGTCTCCATTTTTAGCAAGCTTATGCTCTTCCTCTCAAGAGGCATTAAAGCTTATCTGCAGAAGGATCCTTTGTGTGCCGCGTCGTTCTTGCTGGCGAGACGGTAGCGCGGGACAGGAGAGGAAGGGGAAACACTCTTTAAGTGTACTGTAATTGCTTTTTGAAATGACTTAGTACTGAGAGGAGATTTTCACAAAATTCTTCCAGGTCCTTCCATCCAAGGACTCTGCTTGGGCAACCCTACCCCTAGTGTTTGCATAGTAGAGTCTACGCTCTGTTAGTCGGTGCTGAAGATCATATGACCAGGGCTTTGGACAATGTGACTAAAGATGCTCCATGGGAGTAATATCCTTTCAAATGGAAACTGTCAGGGAAAAAGCCAGTTGTCTGACATACAAAGTGACTCCTCAGAGCTGAAACCAAGTGCATGGGGGTCTATGATCAATGCCATGTCAGAGCTACTCCCCACAGTTGGCAGATAAACATAAAGCCCTCAGGTGGAGTCCATGAAGTCCCAAGTTCAGCAGACCATTTCATACAAAGATCATACTGATTTATCAATTTTCCATTCTTTATCCCTTTAAGTATAGGTGACCATCCAGACTCCTTTCAGAAATAGACACTGCCAAAGTCTGCTTAGAAAGAGTTCATGATGGAAAGCCTCTGCCTCTTTTCCTCATGAAGACTTTACATGATTTTAAAATAGGGCTTAAAGGAATGGGCTTCCCTAGGGCAGACTTTCCTGACTGAAGTGTGTGTGTGGGGGGGGGAGTTTTAGAATTGGCCACTGTATGTCTATGAGGGACAGTCTAGTACTCTCAGAATGTCCTGGAAGCTCCCCTAAACTCCTCTGGTTTATTCAGCCTTTTATCCCCTTAGCACAGTTTTAGTGTTCCTTCTGTTTACTGTCTCCTCTTTTTTACCTTCTATTGACTACTCAAAAAAGCATTTAGGTTTCTGCCTGTATTAGATGGGAACGATCAGGTTTTTAAGTTCTTAGTTGGTGTTATGACTGGGGATCCAGAGCTTTCACATTCCTACCCTAACTGCTCTTCCTTCTCCCCCACGAGATTGTCAGATAAGCTGTGCACACAGAGAGAAGTAGAATAATCTTAACTATTCACTCCATTATTGGATGATTCATTACCTGCTAATTCCCAGGATAGTGCTGTAAGTTAACAGCTGAATTGCAGCCTATGACCCAAGTTCC
Source organism: Cynocephalus volans (assembly GCF_027409185.1). Taxonomy (NCBI): domain Eukaryota; kingdom Metazoa; phylum Chordata; class Mammalia; order Dermoptera; family Cynocephalidae; genus Cynocephalus; species Cynocephalus volans. The sequence goes on from NC_084478.1 coordinate 84,278,225, forward strand.
AGTCGTAAGTCGTGGTTCTGCTATTTCCCCCAAAGATGAGAATAAAGGTACACTGCTGTCTGGTTTGGACATTAAGATGTGTAAGGGTTTCTAAGCATTTGTCCTTCAAGTCCTCTTTTACTCCCATTCTGTGAGTTCCTAGGTCCACTTGTGGGTGCTGGCAAGAGTGCATTGTGGATAGATGAAAAATGACTCTTTACCAGTGTCCTTTCTTTTGTACCTGCAATCTCATGCACAGGGTCTGTGGACTTGTTCCTCATCAGGCCTGCACCTTTTATCTTTCTCCTTGGATTTGGATAAGAGGTCAACACCTCTTATCCAACACCTTGAAGAGTTTCCTCTAACAAGCAGCTGTGTGGGATCCTGGCAGGTGGGACCTGCTCCCTGAAAGCCTGACCCAGCCACCACCAAGGGTGCTGGCATGACGGGCAGCTGCTTGGGACACTGGCAAGCAGGCCCCACCCACTCAGAGCCTGATCCAGCCACCACCAGGGTGCCAGCATGACAGGCAGCCACATGGGACCCCAGCAAATGGTCCTGCCACCCAAGAACTTGACCCACCACCAAGGGTGCCAGTGTAACAGGCAGCCATGCCATCAGCAACTCCCTATCACTACTGCAGAAAACAGTGCTGAATGAGTGGGCCATGACAGCTGTGCCACCACAACTGCCACCACTAGGGTGGCTCACTGCTACACAAGAGTTGCTGCTACATCACAGGTGACTCACTGATCATTCATTGACATAGAGAGAAGGAGAGTCACCAATGGAGCCCAGGGAAAGAGGAAAGAAAAAAGACGAAACCCACCCAGGATCACCCATTCAAATCAAGGAGCACTAGTATACCCCAGTGCACTCACTGGGGTTGAGGGAGCTAGCCAGGATGCCAACAGGCCCACCAAAGAACACCCACCATAACCGAAGAGTGACAAGAATCCAAGGTGCTACCCCCCCCAAAAATGTAAGAGCTTGCTCATGTCTTGACAAACCAACATAGTGTCACGAACTTCAGCAAGGAAATACTAAGTGTCTCAGGGACTAGGCCACAAAGGCACTCTCATGCAACTCCAACACTGAATTCAGCCAAAATACTTACATGGGCACTACACCATTGCATCTGCCTGCAACCAATACTAAAACACCCCATGCAACCATCATTATAAAACACATATACAAGAACTACCTCCCCTCAAACCCCACTCTAGAGTACTAGGAAAAGCAACTATTCTTCCAGAGAACTAAACACCAATGTATAGATAGTGGAAATAAGAAAAAAAAGAAAAGAAAATATGACATCACCAAAGGAATATAATAATTCTCAAATGCCAGATCCCATAGAACAGGAAGTCCTTGAAATGACTGAAAAGGAATTTTGAGCAACAATCCTAAGGAAACTCAATCAGATACAAGAAGACTCAGTTAGATGAACAAAGAAAATGAAAAAAATTTTCAGGACCTGAAGGAGGAAATGTACAAACAAATTAATGCCTTAAAAAAATATATAGCAGAGCTCATAGAGCTAAAGGAGTCATTCAATGAAATAAAAAACACAAAAGAGAACTGAAACAGCAGCCTACAACAAACAGAAGAATTTCTGATCTTGAAGATGGCCTTCTCAAAATAACACAGGCACATACACACACAAAAAAAATTTAAAAATTAAGATAATCTAAGAGAGATAGCAGACAACCTTAAGTGTACAGATATCCAAATCATGGGTGTTCCAGAAGAGAAAGAAAAAGGAAAAGGCATTGAAAACATATTCAAGGAAATAATAGCGGAAAACTTCCCAGGTATTGGGAGAGACATGGACCTTCAGATCTGGGAGGCTAAAAGATCCCCAAAGGGACTCAACCCAAGAATGTCCTCTCCAAGACACGTTCTAGTCAAATTTGCTCAAAGGCAAAGAGGGAATCTTAAAAGCAACAAGTGAAAACTGTCAAGTCACCTAGAAGGGAACTCCTATCAGACTAACAGAACTTCTGACTTTTCATCAGAAACCCTAAAAGCCAGAAGAGAATAGGATGATATATTCAAAATACTAAAACACAAAAATTGCCAGCCAAGAACACTAATCCCAGCAAAGCTATCATTTAGAAATGAAGAAGAAATAGTGTATTTCCCAGAAAAAAAAAAAAAGCTGTGGGAACTCATCACCACATGACCAGCCCTACAAGAAATCCCCAAGGGGCAGAGACCACATGCCCTGTGGTGCCGGCGCATGACCCAGCAGGTAGGCCTTGCAGCTGCTGCCCAACTCCATCTGGGGTCCAGCCTAATGCGTGAGGAGCAGGGAGGCATCCACCTGGAGAAGCAGAAGATCAGCAGAGACCACACACACTGCGGTGGGCCTCGCTGCCACCGCCCAGCTCCATCCCCAGCCTGGCCGAGTGCATGCTGACCAGAGAGGCGGCTCCCCGGAGATGCCGAAGACCCGAGGTGACCACACACCCAAGGCACTAGTAGCCAATCGAGCAGACACTGAGGTAGCCATACCAAATTGGCAGCACCAGCAGCATCCTACCAGACAATAGTATCAAACCAGCGGACTGTGAAATCCCCTGCCACAATGACTAAACATCAAAGGAAAGATACCAGAAATATGAAAAATCAAGAAAGTACACCACCAAAGGGTAATAACTCTCAAGCTCTAGATCCTATAGAAGAAGAAGCCCTTGAAATGTCTGACAAGGAATTTTGAGTGATAATTCTAAGGAAACTAAATGAGATACAAGAAAACTCAGCTAGACAACATGATGAAACGAAGAAAAGTATACAGGAACTGAAAGAAGAAATGGACAAGGAAATCAATGCCCTGAAAAAGGATGTAGCAGAGCTTGCAGAGCTGAAGAATTCATTCAGTGAAATAAAAAACACAGCAGAGAGTTTAACAAGCAGGCTTGCAGAAACAGAAGAGAAAACTTCTGACCTTGGAGATGGGCTGTTTGAAATAACACAGGCAGACAAAAAAAAAAAAGAAAGAAAGAAAGAATAAAGAAAAGCATTGAAGAAAATCTAAGAGAGATGACATACAACCTTGAGCACTCAAATATCCAAGTCATGGGTATTCCAGAAGGAGACAAAAAAGGAGATTGCATTGAAAACATATTCAACAAAATAGTGGCAGAAAATGTCCCAGGTATTGGAAAAGACACAGATCTTTAGATTCAGGAAGCTCAAAGATCCCCAACTGTATTCAACCCCAAAAGGTCCTCTCCAAGACATGTTATAGTCAAATTGGCAAAACTAAAAGACAAAGAGAGAATCTTAAAAGATGCAAGAGAGAAGCATCAAATCACCTATAAGGGAGCCCCAATCAGACTGACATCAGACTTTTCATCACAAACCCTAAAAGCCAGAAAGGAATGGGATGATATATTCGAAATAGTAAAAGACAGAGATAGCCAGCCAAGTATACTCTACCCCACAACGCTATCCTTCTGAAATGAAGGGAAAATAGTATATTTCTCAGACAAACAAAAACTGCGGGAGTTCACTACCAAACAACCACCCTTACAAGAAATTCTCAAGGGAGTACTGGGAATGGTACCTGAAAAAGAACTACCACTGCCATAAAAACCCAAGAAAAATCAAAACCCACTAGTATAATAAAAACGGTATCAATAAGGAGAAAATAAAACAAAACAAAAAGGCTACCTACAACCCGAGGAACCAACAAATACAGAACACAAACAGTAAATCAGAAAGAAAGGAACAAAAGACACAAGACATCCAAACAAAAATCAATAAAATGCTAGAAGTAAAGCAACACTTTTCAATAACAACTCTTAATGTAAAAGGCTTAAATTCCCCAATCTAAAGACACAGACTGGCTGACTGGATTCAAAAGGAGGACCCAACTATTTGCTGCCTTCAAGAGCTGCACCTCACCTGTAAGGACTCACATAGATTAAGAGTGAAAGGATGGAAAAAGATTTGCCATACAAACAGAAATGAAAAATGAGCTGGCGTAGCTATTCTTATATCTGATAAAATAGACTTTAAACTAAAAACCATAAAAAGAGATAATGAGGGCCACTACATAATGATAAAAGGATTGATCCATCAAGAAGACATAACAATCATAAATATATACTCAACCAATGTTGGAACAGCAAGATTTATAAAGCAAACTCTATTAGACTTAAACAAGGAAATAGACACTAATACCATAACAGCAGGGGACCTGAACACCCCACTCTCAATATTGGACAGATCATCTAGGCAAGGAATCAGCAGAGAAACACAAGATCTAAACAACATTCTAGACCAATTGGACTTGGCAGATATCTGCAGAACATTCCACTGAAGAACCTCAGAATATTCATTCTTCTCATCAGCACATGGATCATTCTCCAGGATAGATCACATGTTAGGTCACAAATCAAGTCTCAACAAATTCAAAAAAATTGGAATTATCCCACGTATTTTTTTCAGTCCACAATGGATTAAAATTAGAAATCAATAACAAATGAAATTCCGGTAACTATACAAACACATGGAAATTAAACAGCATTCTACTTAATCACATATGGGTCCAAGAAGAAATCACACAGGAAATCAAAAAATTTATTGAAACTAATGAAAATAATGATACATCATACCAAAACCTGTGGAATACTGCAAAAGCAGTACTAAGGGGGAAATTTATCTCAATAAATGCTTACTTCAGAAGAATGGAAAGATGGCAAGTGAACAAACTAACACTTCACCTTAAAGAACTAGAAAAACAAAAACAATCCAAACCCAAAGTTAGCAGACGGAAAGAAATCATTAAGATCAGAGGAGAACTTGATGAAATTGAAACCCAAAAAACAATACAAAAGATCAATGAATCAAAAAGTTGGTTTTTTGAAAAGATAAATAAAATTGACAAACCATTAGCATGGCTAACGAAAAAAAGAAGTGAGAAGATCCAAATAAAAAAATTAGAAATGAAAAAGGTGATATTACAAGTGATATATCTGAAATACAAGGAATCATTCGAGAGTAGTATAAACAACTATATGCCAAAAAATTTGAAAATCTGGAGGAAATGGATAAATTACTGGACACACACAAGCTACCAAAACTGAGCCAAGAAGATGTAGAAAATCTGAACAGACCAGTAACAATAAAGGAGATTGAAGCTGTTATCAGAAGGCTCCCAACAAATAAAAGCCCAGGACCAGATGGATTCACAGCAGAATTTTACCAAACATTCAAAGAGGAATTGACACCAATTCTCTACAAACTATTCCAAAAGATTGAAACAGAGGCAATTCTCCCAAACTTATTCTGTGAAGCAAACATCACCCTGATACCAAAATCAGGTAAAGATACAACTAAAAGAGAAAACTACAGGCCGATATCCATGACGAATATAGATGGAAAAGTCCTCACTAAAATACTAGCTAACAGAATACAGCAACACATGCTTAAAATTATGCACCAAGATCAAGTGGGATTCATCCCAGGGATGCAAGGTTGGCTCAACATAGGCAAATCAATAAATGTGATACACCATGTCAATAAAATCAAACACAAGGACCATATGATCATCTCCATAGATGATGAAAAAGCATTTGATAAAATTCAACATTCATTCCTGACAAAGACCCTCTATAAGTTAGGTATAGATGGAAAGTATCTCAACATAATTAAAGCCATATATGATAAACCCACTGCTCATATCATCCCGACTGGGGGAAAGCTGAAAGCTTTTCCTTTAAGAACAGGAACTAGACAAGGATGCCCACTCTCATCACTCCTATTAAACATAGTGTTGGAAGTACTCACCAGAGCAATCAGAGAAGAGAAGGAAAAAAGGGCATCGAGACTGGAAAAGATGAAGTCAAACTGTCCCTGTTTGCAGATCACATGATCCTATGTATCAAACAGCCTAAAACCTCTACAAAAAAACTCTTGGAGTTGATAAATGATTTCAGCAAAGTAGCAGGATACAAAATCAGCACACAAAAATCAGTAGCATTTCTATTCTCCAATAGTAAACATGCAGAAAGAGAAATCAAGAAAGCTAGATCATTTACAATAGTCACTAAGGAAAAAAAAAAAAACTTAGGAATTGAGTAAACCATGGATGTGAAAAATCTCTGTAATGAGAACTACAAACCACTGCTGAGAGAAATTAGAGCGGATACAAGAAGATGGAAAGATATCCCATGCTGTTGGATTGGAAGAATCAACATTGTGAAAATGTCCATTCTACCCAAAGTGATCTACAAATTCAATGCAATCCACATCAAAATTCCAATGACATTGTTCTCAGAAACGGAAAAAACTATCCAGACATTTATATGGAATAACAAATGACCACACATAGCCAAAGCAATTCTGAGCAAAAAAAATAAAGCTGGAGGCATAACACTACCTGACTTTAAACTATACTACAAAGATATAATAACCAAAAACAGCATGGTACTGGCATAAAAACAGACACACTGATCAATGGAATAGAATAGAGAATCTAGAAATCAACCCACACACCTACAGCCATCTGATCTTTGACAAAGGCACCAAGCCTATACACTGGGGAAGAGACTGCCTCTTTAGCAAATGGTGCTGGGATATACTGGATATCAATATGCAGGAGAATGAAACTTGACCCATACGTCTCACCATATACTAAAATCAACTCAAAATTGGTTAAAGAATTAAATATACACCCTGAAACAGTAAAACTTCTTAAAGAAAACATGGGAGGAACACTTCAGGAAGTAGAACTGAGCACAGACTTCATGAATATGACCCCAAAAGCATGGGCACCAAAGAAAAAATAAATAACAAGATTCTGCACAGCAAAAGAAACAATTAACAGAATGATAAGACCACAAACAGAGTGGGAGAAAATATTTGCAAAGTATATGTCTGACAAAGGATTAATATCCAGAATATACAAGGAACTGAAACAACTTTACAAGAAAAAAACAAGTAACCCAATTAAAAAATGGGCAAAAGAGCAAAGTAGGCATTTCTCAAAGGAAGATATATGAATGGTGAACAGTCATATGAAAAAATGCTAAGCGTCACTCAGCATTTGGGAAATGCAAATCAAAACCACACTGAGCTATCTTCTCATCCCAGTTAGGATGGCTGATATCCAAAAGACTGTGGATAATAAATACTGGTGAGATTGCAGAGAAAAAGGAACTCTCATACATTGTTGGTGGGACTGCAAGATGGTGCAGCCTCTATGGAAAATGGTATGGAGGTTCCTCAAACAATTGCAGATAGATCTACCATATGACCCAGCTATCCCACTGCTGGGAATATACCCAGAGGAATGGAAATCATCAAATCCAAGGTATACCTGTTCTCCAGTGTTCATTGCAGCACTCTTTACAATAGCTTTGAGTTGGAACCAGCCCAAATGTCCATCATCAGATGAGTGGATATGGAAAATGTGGTATATCTACACAGTGGAATACTACTCTGCTATAAAAAAGAATGAAATACTGCCATTTGCAACGACATGGATGGACCTAGAGAGAATTATATTAAGTGAAACAAGCCAGGCACAGAAAGAGAAATATCACATGTTCTCACTTATTTGTGGGAGGTAAAAATAAATAAATAAATACACAAAAAAACGGTGGGGGGGGCGGGGAGGGAAGAAGACACACCAATTACAATTCCTTGAAGTTGATACGACAAGCAAACAGAAAGGAATTCTTGGGAGGGAGGGGGAAGAAGGAGGAGGGAGGGAGGTTTCGGTAATGAGCCACAATAATCAACCACACTGTATATTGACAAAGTAAAATAAAATTAATAAAAATAAAAATCTGAAGAAATTAGGAATAGAAGAAAATGTCTTTGATCTGATAACAGAAATCTGTGAAAGTCCTATAGCCAGTATCACACTTGATGGTGAAACACTGAACACTCTTTATTATTGGCAGCAAGGCAAGGATGGCCACTCTCATCACTTCTAGCTCATAAGAGTACTGAAAATGTTATACTGAAAATCCTAACAATTGCAGTAAGGAATAAAATGCACGAATATTGGAAAAGACTGAGCACCACTGTCATTTTTAGGTGACATTATTGTATATATTGAAACTCCTAGTGAATTTAAAGACAACAACTAGTAGAAATAATAAGTGATTATAGCAAGGTCATGGGGTACAAGGTCAATAATCAAAAATAAAATGTATTTCTACATAATAACAAACAATTGTGAAATGGAATTAAAATGTCTTCTAAAATAATATCAAATTTTTTCAAATAATGAGAATAAATAGAACAACAGATATGCTAGATCAGGGATTAGTCAGCAAATTATGGCCTGTGGGGTAACCAGCCCATGTCCTGTTTTTGTTAACAAAATTTTACTGGAACAGACCATGCTCATTTGTTTGTGTATTGTCAATGCCTGCTTTCCTGTTATGACCCCAGAGTTGAGAAGCTGTGCAGTTAGGACTGTATGGTGCACAAATACTGGCCTTGACAACAACAACAACAACAAATTGCTGACCTCTATGCTAGACCACTACACTAAAAAGTAAAAAATTGTTACCAAGGTAAGTAAAAAAGACTTACAAAAAATGGAGAGACATACTATGCTTATGGATTAAAAGACTCAATATTGTTAAGATGTCCCTTCTGCCCAGTAGGTATATTGATTCAAGAAAATCAGAATCAAAACCTAAGCAGGCTTTATAAAGGAATTGACAAGCTAGTTATAAAATTTACATGGAAACGTAAAGGATGTAGAATAGCCAAAGTGATCTTGAGAAAGAACAAAATTACAGTTTTGACTTTACCTGATTTCAAGATTTCCATGAATCTATAGAAATTTAGATAGTATGGTATTGATATCAGCATAGATGACTTAGATCAAGGGTTAGCAAAGTGCAACCCACTGGCCAAAACTGGCCCACCACCTGGGCCTTTTAAATGGTTGAAACAAATCAAAAGAATAATATGCCATGACAAGCGATGGTTATTTGAAATTCAGATATCAGTATCTACAGTTAAAGTTTAACTGGAACATGACCAGACAGAAAATAAGCTCTGGAACTCACCACTGTGCTTCTACAATAGAATCTCTTGGCTCTGGGGTGTGAACTCATTATATGACAGGCTGGAGAACTGCAATGGTTACAGATGGTTTGACGGGATACACGGAAACTTGGAGGAATGGACTTCAAACACGTCCCTAATTCTACTGCACTAGATTATGCGAGGGTACTTCAAAAAATTCGTGGTAAAATAGAATTAAAAGATAATACGAATCTTTTCATGAACTTTTTAAAGACCCCTCACGTGTACACACACAGACACACAAACACACACACACACACACAAACACACACACAAGAGGGCTATTCAGAAAGTTTGTGGAAAGATAAAACTAAAAGATAATGAGATGATGAGACCAATTTTCATTGCCCGTGTTTCTTTCAGAAGGGATATGGACCAAGATACGGTGATGCATTGGCTTTTCCCTTCCTTCTTTCTTGCTAGCGTAATCAAGCTACAGTAGTCCAGACAGTGTGTTATTGGCATATGGATAGACCAATGTTCAATGAAATCAGAAAAGAATGCAGGAATACAATTGCACATTATGGTCAATTCATTTTAGACCAAGGTGCCAGGAAATTAAATGGGGAAAGTTAAGCTTTTTCTACAAATGAGGTTGAAATCAACCAAAGAGAAATAAAAAGATCAAACCTGTCACTCCCTATGCAAAAACTAATTGGAGATGGATCTAAAACTAAGTGTAAAACCTAGAAATATAAATCTTCTAAAAGAGAACATGGGAGAATATCTCTGTGACCTGTACCTAAGCCAAGATCTCTCAGACAGGATGACAAACGCAAAGAATAAAAGGAAACTCAAGACCTGTCTAAAATTTTAAATATTCTTCCTTCAGTGACACCATAAACACACCTAATAGACTAAAATTAAAAAGGTTTACCATGCTAAACCTGGGTGAAGATATGGAGCAATTCAAGGGCTCATACACTGTTGGTGGGAATGTAGAACAGTACATGACTTTTGAATGCTGTTTGTAAGATTCCTAAATAGTGGAAAATGTGCCTGCCACCATATGACCCCTCCATTCCACCCCTAGGTGTTTACCCAAGAGAAATGAAAGCTGCTATGTTCTAATGTTAATGTACTCCCCAAAATTCATATGTTGAAATCCTAACCCCCAAGATGATGTTATTAGGAGGTGGGGTGGCCATTGGGAGGTGATCAGATCTTGAGGGCAGAGCCCTCAGGATTGGAATTACTACCCTTATAAAAGAGACCCCAGAGAGACCCTCACCCCTTCTACCATTGAGGTCACAGCAAAATATGCCACCTATAAACTCAACAAGCCCTCACTGAATCTGACACTGAATCTGCCGATGCCTTGATCTTGGACTTCCCAGCCTCCAGAACTCTGAGACATAAATTTCTGTGGTTTATCAGCTACACAATTTATGGTATTTTGTTATATCATCCTGAACAGACTAAGACAAAAGCATATGTACATGCAAAGACGTGTACACAAACATTTGCAGAAGCTTAATTCATATGACCTCCAAAAGGGAAACAATCTAAATGTCCATCAACAGGTAATGGTCAAAACAAAATGTGGATATTGATGCAATAGAATAACCCTCTGCAGTAAAATCGACTGAAGTACGGATGTATTCAACAACGTGGTTGAAACTGAAAATTATTATACTGAGTGGATGAAGCAAGAGTAAAAGAGTACATACTGTATGCTTCCATTTATATAAAATTCTAGACATTGCCATAAAGCCCATAGTGAGTCAGATCAGTGCTCATCTGGGAATGGGGACATAAAGAGCAATGGACTGCAAAGGGAACAACAAATCTTTAAGATGAGGTGGAACTTTTTTGTATCTTGATTGTTTGCATGTGGTATATACCGAGGATGATAGAGCTGAAGGTGGAAAACAGAGGGCCATCAGGGAGACAAATCAAATTTTCCATGGAAACTGCATACTTGTATCTGTGCTTTGACATACAGAGGTATTTGTTTCCAAAGAGAGAGAAACATCTGTAAATAATCAAGTGAGGCAAGGGAAGAAGGGAAGGGAGGGGAGTATGGATGAACTCAGAGAGATAGACGAGTTACCTTAGTCCAGTGGGATAGAACTGATGCTAGGGTCAGAAGTTTCTCATTGTTAGTGAGGCCATGGTGGGATGGGTCACTAGGAAGATCTGCTGGTTTCAGACAGATCTCTGAAAGCGATGTCCGTGGGGTGGGTCATCAGCCACAGACCTTGCCGTGGAGCCACCAGGATGCAAGGGAATGGAACCGCATCAACCCTAGCTGGGCAGAGCTTTCCATTCATGATTCAGGACCAGTAGGAAGCCAGTTTGACCCCCTTCCACCAGCACAATGAAGTCAAATAAGTCTGACCCCATATCCCAGCTGCCATTATAGAGGGGAGTAGGGGTAAGACAATCTGACAGATCCACTGATTCTTTGACAATCTCTTCAGAAGGTGGAATCTAATCCCTGACTCTTTGAGTGCCGGCTAGACTTAGTGACTTGCCTCTAATGAATAGAATGAAGTGGAGGTCCCAGTGTGTCACTTCCAAGACTAGGTCAGGAAAGATATTGTGGCTATTGCCTTCATATGTCTCTCACTTCAATGACTTGCTTTGGGCAATACCAAAAGCTATATTGAGAGGACACTCAAGTAGTCTCTGGTGAGGCCACATGGCAAGGAAGTGAGAACTGCCAATAGCCGTGTGTAGCCATGTGGATGAACTGTCTTAGAGGTGGATCTTTTGACTTCAGTCAAGCCCTCTGAGGTTTGCATCCCTGGCCGACATCAGGCATACAATCTCATGGGGGGACCCTGAGCCAGAACCATGCAGCAACTAAGCTGCTCCCCAATTCCTGGCCCACAGAAACTGTGAGATAGTAAATGTGTCTTGCTTTGAGCCACTACATGTTGGGGCATTTTGTTACAACGCAATAGATAACTACTACAAATACTGAAATATTTATTTGTAGTATGAACATCATTTGGTTTGGAACTTGTATATAATGTCAATATATAAGAACCAACAGCGTTTCCTTAAATTAGCAATAATCACAAATGGATATGGAGGGAAGAATTCCATAAATTTTGAGCTTTTGCAGAAGGAAGACAGTATCATCATTATTTCTGTATTTCCCCAATGTGCCAGCAAAAGGCGTTAGGTCCATTAGTTACTCAATAAGTGTTCCTTGAGTGGAAGAGAATCATAGGAATCTAGAATTTTAAGGGACCCTTAAAATGATGAACTTCAAACTTACTTTTTAAGCCATGATTAAAAAAAGAAAAAAAAAAGAGTCTCCAAAATATGAGGTGCCTCTCCCACAGTCATGCAGCTGGTTAGAGGTAGGCAAGGGGTGGAATTTTGCTGTCACAACATGTTTCTGCATCAGAGGATTGTGGCGATGGCTGGAAATGTTTGGAGAGAGTTGGGAGGAAAGAGTGAAGAGGATATGTTGAAGGGAGGAGAGTGTGGAAATCCCTGTGACCCCTCACCTCTCTTCTATATTTTTTAATGTGCGTATAAGTCTGAGGGCAGGACCAGATGACATAAAACCATCAAACATTCACACCACAGAAGACCTAAAGTGTTTGTGCTTAGGAGAGTCACTTCCCACACATCATTCTTCCTCTGTGCTTGGCTGTGTCTTTTCTCTGTTATAAAAAAACTGGAGAAGGGATGGGATAATGTTTCATAGGTAACCGCATATAGGCTGGACATAGGAAAGGGTGCCAGCCTCTGAGGGCGATTTGCACAGAACTGTGCTACCCCATGATACCTTTATTTTTAAGACTTGTAAATTCCCTCAATGAAAATACTCTTCCCTATTCAGCTCCTTTGCCCATTTTTTAACTGGGTTACTAGTTTTTTACCATTGAGTTCTTTGATGTCTTTGTATATTCTAGGTATTAATCCCTTGTTGAATGCATAGTTTGCAAATATTTTCTCCCATTCCGTAGGTTGTCTTTTTGCTCTATTAGTTGTTTCTTTAGCTGTGGAGAAGCTTTTTAGTTTGATATAATCCCATCTGTTTACTTTTTTCTTTTGTTGCCTGTGGTTTTGGGGTCTTACTCATAACGTCTTTGCCCAGCCCTCCATCCTGTAGTGTTTCCCCTGTGTTTCCTTTGAGGAATCTTATAGTTTCAGGTCTTATACTTAAGTCTTCAATCCATTTTGAGTTGATTTTGGTTATATGGCAAGAGGATCTAGTTTCATTCTTTTGCATATGGATGTCCAGTTTTCCCAGCACCATTTATTGAAGAGGCAGCCTTTTCCCCAATGTATGTTCTTCTTGCCTTTGTCAAAGATCACTTGGGTGTAAGTATGTGGGTTGATTTCTGGGTTTTCTATTCTGTACCATTGGATGGAGTGTGTTTTTATGCCAGTACCATGCTGTTTTGGCTACCATAGCTTTGTAGTATAGTTTGAAGTCAGGGAGTATTATGCCTCTGCCTTTATTATTTTTTGTTTTTGCTCAGGATTGCTTTGGCAAGTTGTGCTGTTCTGTTGTTCCACATGACGGTTAGGATTTTTTTTTCTGTTTCTGTGAAAAATGTCTTTGGCATTCTGATGGGGATTGTATTGAACCTGTAGATTGGTTTGGGTAGTATGGACACTTTCACCGTATTAATTCTTCCAACCCAAGAGCATGGAATATCTTTCTATCTTTTTGTGTCCTTTTAAATTTCTTTTAGCAGTGATTTGTAAAACCACATTGAGATATCATCTCACCCCAGTTAGACTGGCTATTACCAAAAAGACAGAGAATAACAAATGCTGGTGAGGATGCGGAGAAAGGGGAAACCTCCTACGCTGTTGGTGGGACTGTGAATTAGGGCAGCCATTATGGAAAACAGCATGAAGTTTCCTCAAACATCTACAAATAGAACTGCCATATGATCCAGCAATCCCACTGCTGGGTATATACCTAAAGCAATGGAAATTATTGTGTTGAAGGGATACCTGCACTCCCATGTTTATTGCGGCTTTATTTACAGTAGGCAAGAGTTGGAACCAACCTAAATGTCCATCTACAGATGACCGGATAATGAAAATGTGGTATATACACTCAAAGGAATACTACTCTGCCGTGAAAAAGAATGAAATTGCTGCCATTTGCAGCAACACAACATGGACGAACTTAGAGAAAAGTATGTTAAGTTAAATAAGCCAGGCACAGAAAGAGAAATACCACATGTCCTCACTCATAAGTGGGAGCTGAACGAAAGAAAGAAACTATTACAATAATACATTGAACTTTCAAAGAAATTGAGAGAGAGAGAACAGAACTGTGGTAATTAGAGGTGGGAAAGGGGGAGGGGGAGGGTGGTTAGAGAGAAATTAGTTAAGGGTCACAAATATTGATTACATTTTGTAAACATAAGTATGCTAATTATCTTGATTTGATCACCGCAAATTGTATACATGTATTCATATTCAAATCTGTACCCCACAAATATATATAATCAGTTATGTTTCAATAAAAAAATACTAGAATTAAAACTACCTTCATTAAAACCATCAGGCAGTATAAATAAATAAATAATAAAAAAGAAAAAGAAAAGTCTTCCCTTTAGGGCAATACAAGTGCACAGTGCACTAGACGGGCTGGGCTCCTCAAGCTAAGGCTATATCCCAAGCCATGATGAGCCCCACTTTCTGGTTCTCTTGGTGCCTGCTGAACAGCCAAGATTTGGAGACACCAAAACAGAATGATGCACATATGAAGACAGCAATGAAGAAATGGCCACTGGGGATGGGGTTGCAGGGAAGACTGGCCCTAGGAGAGAGTGGGGGAATGGTAGGGGACAGAGAGGATCTCCTCATTGCCCTGGAAAACTTTTTCTAGTCCATGGTTTGTGCTCTCATCCCTGGATATCTGCTAGACATGAGTCCCCAAGGCAGGGTTTTGGGGGGAACAGGTTAGCTGTCATTCTCCAATAGTTAAGGGAGCTCAAGTGTCTGTGTGGTGAGGGTGGCTACCACATGAATCCCTAAGTAGATGTGCAGAGGGGAAGAAATGAACCCACGGGCCAGAAGGCCCATCCCATCCTTTGGCAGCTGGGAAACGCACAGCCCCCTGGATGAGACAGCACTTGTTGCTTACAGCAAGGGCCTTTGGTCCCTGCAGTCGGGGTCCAGAAATGGAGGATGCTTCTGTGTGACCATCTGCAATAGCCTGATGCCCAAGTTTATTTGTCACCCAGGGATTTAGGTAGAGTTTATACTCATATGTTAGATCTTACCCTTTCTATGATTCTCTACCTTCCTTCCAGGTCCTCCTCTCCCCTTAAATTTCCAGCAGCTCTTCTAGACATAAACTTTTTTCTCTGTCATCTTCTGCTTAGGTGGTAAGGCTATCATCACAGCTACTGTGGAGGTTGAGAAGCACCCTAACGTAAGAAAGCTGTAAATTCTTAGATCTTATCCCTTCCCCATTGTCATTTTTCAAGAGTGAACTCTCCTTGGCTTCTGCTTGCTTTGGGATGCTTTCCAGTACTTTTAAATATTTGTTTCCTTGTGTTCTTTCCCAGATTTCATAACTATCAGTGGGATGGTTTACATGACTCTTTCATTCATTTCTTTCTTCTGCCATAACCAATTCTAGACTGCTTTAAAAACCAAAAGAGACAGTAAATTTATGAAATTTATGCAAGCATTGCAGAGCGAGTATAAGGGGATACTTGGCATATAATAGGTGAAATTGTTCCCTATTAATACCCCACTTCGTTGAGAATCCTCAATAAAAGTTCTACCAACACTCACGCAGCCTCACACAAACAAACATACAACAACATATGTGTAATGTTTATAGTATAAATATTGATAAAAACTCATCCCTGGAGAGACTTCCTCTTTTTCTTCATATCCCACTTGAGTCTGAACAAATGAAATGTGTGCTCGGGAAGCAGCAGTGCTAATATAAAATCTGGCAGGTCCATCTCCTCCCCATGTCCTCCGGCAGTCAAGAATGGATCACTGGAGCTCCAAGGCTTGTGGGTCTCCTTTGTGCATGCCTTGGAATGAGTTCCTTTTGTATTGGTCGTTGTGCCCTGGCTGTGCTGGGCTGTGTCTGTGAGAGGCCTTGAAGAGTAGAGGCAGGCCTTGGCAAGTATCTCTAGGACAGTGGAAACTCTCTTACCTCGCGGTTCCCAGCCCTGTGTGAGGACGCATGGTTTTATGCTCCGTTTCTTGTTTTTTGAAGTTAGAGATAGAGAACAGGACCAACATGCCTATTTTATAAATCTTCCTGCCCCGTGCCTCTGGATACCTGTCCTTCTTTGATGACCAATTTCCCCATTTAAACACATCAATTTAGCACAAGACCCCTTAGGTTCCAACATGTCTGCTCATCCCTGGTACTGTGGACACGCTTCCTCCAGCCCAGCGAAATATTCCAAGGCAACAGGACACTAGGTTTGTCAAAATCTCACCCAGACAGTTCAGTGTATATCCACACGTGAAACACCTTGTAATCCCAGTTGATAAAAATACAAGGGTACTTCAAAATTTTGTGGAAAAATAGAATTAAGAGTTGATACAAATCTTTCCGTGAACTTTTTGAAGCACTCCCGCATACAAATACCGGGTATTGGTATAAGCAGAGAGAGAAAACAATGAAGGGAGCACTCCCTCAGACTGCCTCACCTCGTGACAACGGAAAATCAAGAGATTTCCCATTCCCCACATCTTGACACACTCCTTCAGACCATAATGATTTGCACATTGGTACCTCACTGTTTATTACATGTACATTCCTTAATTGTTTGAGGTAGAAAAAACGTATTTGGTTGCTTGTATGGAAACATCCTGTGTGTGTGTGTGCGTGCACACGCACGCCATTTTTTAATCGGCTCATTTAAAGCTTTTCATCTTCATCGCATACGTCAAATAGAGTGGTTTCTTGTTGGTAGTGTTCTATGGACTCCCGCTGTAGTTTTACGTGCTTTTATAGTTTGTAAGGTGTTCAAGTTTGCAGGCTATTATTTTGTCATTTTATTTCAGTGCAGAACGTGACCTGCACCTGTTTTTGCATTTTTCAGATTCGTGGTTTGTATTCTTTGTGTCCTCAGTTAAGATTATTGGATAATTGTGAAGAATGTATTTTCTATTATAGGGCAAAGAGTGTTCCAGGAGCAACTGTTATGGAGAGCAGGGGGTCTATAATCAAACTCAGGGCCAATTCAAATGTATCCAAAGCTTAATTGTAAGAAAGATGATGTAGGGTTGATTACCTTAGGGCCACATAGTCCATTGTTTCTCTAAATGGGCTCAATGCTGCTCCCGTATTAATCTCCTCTGTAGTTATCTCTGTCCCTGAACCGCGTGAAATTGCTTTTCCTGGTTTTCTCCACCACGGGCTGTCATTGCCCTCTATCACAGGTTGCTACAAGAGTTTTCTCTAACAAACTGCTGCTTGTGTGCTTGCTGTACAGAGATGGTCCTGGGGTCATGAGATCTACTCCCACACTCAGCTTCTCTGTAATGATGCCCACCGGAGCCCTGTTAACCCACAGCAGATGCTGTTTTTCAATTGCAATTTTACAAAAAAGAAATGGATGTAAAATTGATTTGCAAGGTTTCCTCCAGGTGACAAGGGAGGGGCTTGCTTTCTTTCAAGATGGTCTCCTCGCCCCCACCCCCGTGTGGTCCCCTGACCCTATAGTCTGCAGAACACAAGACCTTCCATGGGCCTCATTCTTGCAACAGATGGAACAGATGCCCCACTGAGTGGGTCTGCAGGACAATTTCCTCCAGTGCCTTCCTAGGACCAGAGTCAGGAGTTCAAGGTCCAGCCTGGGGGAGTGGGCTGTCCTTCATGGATGCACCTTCATGGATGGCTCTAGGGGGAGCTAAATGTTCCCCCAAGCCCTGTTGTACAGACAATTGAGGGCCCTCAGGAGAGGAGTAGACTGTCACGGATGACAACAATGTTGAAACACAGAGACCTGTGAGAGACATTTGGGTCAAGATTTTAAAAGGAGAGTGGGACCATCCCTCATAGGTCCTCACTTAAACACATGTTGTCACTGCCCCACACTGACCATGTCTATCTCTTCCCCACTTGCAAGTTAGAGGGAAAGAAGATCTCCTGTCACCGTGGTCATGGCAGTTCTCATATCATGACCGCCCAAGAGGAAGGACCGAAGTGGGCGATTCTTTTCTGGTTGTGAAGAGTGAGGCTGTTCAGCTGTGCTGAAGAGAAAGAGGGGCAGGCAGCTCCTGTCTGTGGTGCAGCGGATCCTCCCTGCCCACCCTTGAGCCAGCCCTGGCTGCCTGCTCCCTCCGGATGTCTGGCTCTGGTTTGTCTGCCCATTCATGGGGGCTCCAGAGCTGCCTTCCCCAGGATGGCTCTTCTCTGTGTTCAAAAAGGACAGTGCTGCCCACTAGGAGGACGACAGGCCAGGAACCTGGACGGATTTCTAGAAAGAGGCCATAACTGGAACAGGAGAGAGGGTCAAGGGAGGGAGGGAAGGAATTTTCCTTAAGGGCGGAAGTAACAGCCAGGGTTTCAGCCACTTCTCTCTTAGCCCTAATTTTTATATCCACCTGAGAGGATAATCTGGAATAAAGTAATATGTATATGTGTGAATGTATGGCAGCACACACACACATGCATCTGCAAATCGGCTCTAGCTGCTGTGGGAGTGGGCAATGCCGTGTGCCTGGTGTCTCTCACACAAACTTCACAGTAACAGACAAGGTTCTGTCTTCTCGTCCTTCCTCTCCTTGTCTCTCCTTCCTTTCATCCCCCTCCTCCTCCTCCCTCTCTTCTGCTCTTGTTCTCTGTCTCTCTCCATCTGTCTCTCTGTCTCTCCCTCCTTCCCTTCTTCCTTTCCTCCCTCCCTCCTTCACTTCCTTCCTCCTTTGTTCTTTTCTTTCTCTAACAGCCCCAGCCCTCTTCCAGTTATCTGCTTAGGGACTTATTCTGCCCTGTCCCACCCTTCCAGGTAACTACGTTCAGCTAAGCCTTGCAGAGTCCTCCTGGGTCATGTCTCCTGTTTCCTGTGATCATCATTTCCCTAGTAAACTCTAAAAGTCTCCCCTAACTCTGACCCAGCTTCAGGGAGTCCCCAAACCCTAGATATTCCTAATATAAATATAATTTTTTTTTTTTTTTTTTTTTTTTACCAAAATAATGTTTTTAAGGCCCTCCAGTCCTTTCCACACAACAGCCAAATCTGTTACTGGGCCTCTCTAATTTCTCTGCCCCTTTTTGTTTTAACTGTTTCTATGTCAATTCTGACCACAGTCATAATTTTCTCCTGCTGTACTCAAAAATCTTCCTGGTTAGAGCCATGTCAACTTATCCCACAGGCCAGAGGGAGGAATACCAGGTCCCTTCAGGAAAGTGCATGGAGGATGCCTCTCCCACCACATCCTCTGACACCCAGGTGTGAGCATACTCTGCTCATATTCATGTCCGGAAAAGTGCCAGGAGCACAGAGAGTGCTCTTCCTGCTGCCTGCACTCTGGCTAGACAGAGTTCTAGCAAAGTCATCACGAGTCCTGGGATCCACTCACAGCTTTGACCCTAGCCCAGAGTCTGATATTGGGGATGTCATTTCCTCACTCTGGTATACAGTTTTCCCATCTGTATACTAATGGGGGCCTATTGGACACCTGCAAGTTAACATCATCCTCCCCTAGGTTCTCTAGCAAGATATCGTGGAAAAAAAATCTCCAAATATCATTTCTAGCTACTGCTCGTGGAAGGGACTATTTCCAAAGAAAATCACAGTAATACACAGGAAGGTGTTTCTCTTTCCCCTTTCCTCCTTTGTTCCTTTACCCCTCTCCCTCTGTTAAGGCACTGATCCCCTCCCGTCACTTGGAATGGCTGAGAATCTTTCCCACTCTGGCTTACAAATTGTGTAGAATCCCTGCAAAGTAAGGCACTCTCTTCCCTGTTCCCCCTGTCCCTGCTCCAGTTCTTGATCCACTTGCCATTTACCTGGTGTGCATTAAAAGCCAGGAGAGCTGCCTTCTCATCCCCGAAGGGACTGTATGGCTCTGGGCAGGTTGCTTCCCCTCTCTGGGCTTCATCTCTTTATCTGTAAAATGAAGGATTTGACCATCCTGGTCTCCAGCTGGAGGCAGATTGAAGTCATAGAGAGAGCTCTGGCATGGTCATCAGGAGCCCTGGACTCCAGTCACAGCTCTGCTTCGAACCCAGCATGTGATTGACTTCCAGTCCTCTCCCGCTTCTCAGCTTCAGTTTCCCATCTGAACAGCCCTGACTGACAATTAAGGAGTCTTAGCCTCCTGCAGATGAGGACCTTGAGTCCCTAACATGCCTGTGTCTTTACAAAACCCATACCCCAAGATCCTGAGCAGGCAGTGTCTTTCCTTATCCTCTAGATTACTTCTTGGAAATGTCTCTAGTGAAAAGCCATTTCCTTTGTGTTTGGTGCTTTATTTTCCCAGGTAAGACTCTAGTTCCCTCTGCCTTGGCCCTGGGGCCTGTATTTATGGGCTTTTAATTACCAAAGGCTATCAGTTAGCTAATTAGAGTATTCTCATCTTCAATCTTGGCCCTCTCCAAGAGCTGTTCCCCTCCCACCTCAGGTTCCCTCTTATTTTAACTTAGTGAGCAGAGCTCCTAACTATATCACCATAGCAACCAGCAGCTAGGGCCAATTAAGCCATGACTGAGTCATTAGACCCCTAAGATGATTATAGAGTCCAGAATATTGGCTGGAGGAGAGAGGCTGAAAGAAGAAAACAAGGCAGATCTCAGCTGCAGAGAAGTGGGCAGCAGATTAGCTGAGTGCTGCAAACCATTCCTGACCTTTACCCCAAGGGAGCCATGGGCTTGACTGTGAATACCATGGCATGTGCCCTCAGCCACCAGGCTAGAGGGAGGGGCACCAGGCCCCTTCCCCCTCAGGGAAGTAATTCTGGGTACTTCCCTGCCAACATCTCCAAACACAGGGATTTGGGTCTGGATTTTTACATAAAATTCAGAGTAACAGGCAGAGTCGATTACTGAGTTCACCCTGAGCCCTGGTACCATTCCTTACCTTCCAAATTACTCTGTGGAAGTTTCTCTAATGAAGAAAGGCTTTTCCTATTCGTTTGATGCTGCCTTTTCCCAGTCAAGCCCCCTGCTGCCTTGGCCTGTGTTTGTGGGCTTTTAGTCACAAAAGTCTATCAATTAGTGCAATTTGGATATTCAAATTCCAATTCTCTCCCTCCCCCTCCCCCCTTTCCTGCTCCCTTTTTATTTCATCTAGTGAGGAAATCTCTTGGCGGGATTGCCATAGCAACTGGCCACCAGGCGCATTAGGCCACTGTGCATCTGGACACTGACACTCAAAGCTGATTATGGGTCCAGAACTTGGATGGCTTGCAGGACTGCTGGAGTTAAGACAAAGAGGCTCTTCGCTGGACAGAAAGGGCAGCTGAATTCTTCAAGGCTTCAGACATACTCCCGGCCCTAAATTCACCTTTGCCCTCTATGTGCTTTGGGGAAGAGAAGAAGGGGAGAGTAGGAGTGCGGGGTGGGATGGGGGAGGATGCCCCGCATTACGGATGAATATTTGGGTTTGGACATCAGAGCTTGTGCCCGTAGGCTAATCCCTGCCATGACCCGAAACACACACCTATAAGCATGCCCTTCCCATTGGGGATCCACAGTTCCTATTCAGTTGCCTGGCACAGAGTTTGTGCTCTTAGTGCTTGCTGCCCAGCAGTCCAACCAAGAGAGCACTACTAGGAGAGCATGGTGAGACTGCTTTGGAACAGGAGCAAGTGAGGACTTCCTAATGCAGTGGATTCTTCTGGGAAATGACTAATGAAAAGCCTCTACTATCTTGTTTAAGGCCCCCTGTTTACAGCCTAACTAGCCTGCTTTCTGGTAGTGGTGTAACCGCTGAAGGGTGTGGGGAAAGCAGGAGGAGTTAATCACACCAGGAACTGAGTGAACTAGGCTCTTCCCACCTGCAAAAGTTTCCCCCTTCCCCTCAGTGCACCCCTCTGCATTCACAGGCTCCCACTCATTACACTGAGAGAGCAGAGCTCCTGGCCACATCGCCATAGCAACCAGAAGCCAGACAGAGTGGGAGAGTGAGGCAGTAATTTGACACCAAGCCCAGTGCAGTGTCTGTTGCAGAGGGATGGGCTTTGGGGAGGAAAAGACCTTAACTCTCAGCCAGAGAGAAGCAGGCCACTAGGCCCCTCAGTGCTCCAACACAGTCCCCACCCCATCCTCCATCTCTCTGAGTCCAGATGAGGGGGGAGTCAGAGTGGGTTTTGCTCACTGTGGGGGCCAAGGCCTGTGTTTGGACCAGAATATGTGTCCTTTGCCCCGAACCTGGGCAGGGGCACCAAGCGTCAGATACCTGCCCACCTCACCTTGTGCCCACATGAACACGCACGATTGAACAGATGCTCCCCAGGTGCTTTCCCATGGCTGCATCTCCTGTGCCTAGAACAGTGTCAGAAATATGGTAGGTGTCCTCAGTGCAAACTCATGCACTTACGCAGCCCACTCACTCCGTCTTAGACATTGCAGTTCCCACCTTATCCTCTCCCTGTAAAACTCCATCTACTACTCGAACACCCACAGCTTCAGCTGATGATATTGAGAACGTGGAAGTAAAGGAAAGGCCTTACAAAACTTCCCAACTCCCTGCATCTGTGCCTAGATACTCCTCCTTCCTTCTTATCACTAAGGATGAACTGTCCACATTCCTCTGAAAACCCAGCCTCACATTTGGCTACTAAATTACGTCCGTTCTTGACTATTCAATGCATGGCCCCAGCATTCCCCCCGTGCTCTCCTCCACACCACCAATTTACCTTTCTCCACTGGGTGATTCCCATCAGTACACAAACATTCTGCAAATTCTCCCCTCTTCAAAAACAAAAACAAAAACAAAAAAAACCCGAGAGATAAAAACCTACCCTAACTGCATAACCCTCTCTCTCTACTGCATCATCGTCTCTCTATTTTCCCTTTACCCCAAAGTTCCTCAAAAACAATTGTCTAGTCTTGATTTCTCCACTTTCTCTATTCCCATTTTTTTCTTAACCCCACCTCAATCAAGCTTCCATCCTCACCACTACACTGAAATAGCTCTTCTCAGGGTCTCCAATTAACCTTCACGTTGCTAAACCTATCGGTTGTTTCTCAGTATTGGTCTTACTTGACTGGTAAGTAGAATTTGGGTCTGTTAATCACATCCACCTCCTTGCAGTACTTTCCTCATTTGGTTTAGAGGACATTTCTGCCTGGCTCAAGGTTCTCCTTGTGCCTCAGTGTCTGCTACTTTTTAGAGTCATGGCTAGTTACTCCTCAGCTCATTGGCCTTTCTTTTTTTTTCTTTTTTCTTTTTTTTTGACCGGTAAGGGGATCACAACCCTCGGCACGGTGTGGTCTGCACCACGCTCAGCCAGTGAGCGCAGCGGCCATCCCTATATAGGATCCGAACCTGCGGCCTCAGTGCTCCCAGCGCCGCACTCTCCCGAGTGAGCCACGGGGCTGGCCCATCATTGGCCTTTCTGCATTGGGGTGCTTTAGGGTTTGGCTCTCAGACATCTCCTCTTTACCTAGGCTCACTTCCAAACATCATACACGGTTGAATATCTTTGATCCTGCCCACACACAGAGGAATCACACATTAGTATTTCAAGCCCAGTCCTCTTCCTGGACTCTAGGCTGGTATGTTTAATTGCCTACTCAACATCACCACTTGGATCTCTAATATTCATCTTAAATTCAAATTCATCATATACCAAACTGAGCCCCTGATCCCCATTTCCTGCCCACACACAGAGGAATCACACATTAGTATTTCAAGCCCAGTCCTCTTCCTCGACTTGAGGCTGGTATGTTCAATTGCCTACTCAACATCACCACTTGGATCTCTAATATTCATCTTAAATTCAAATTCATCATATACCAAACTGAGCCCCTGATCCCCATTCCATCAAACCTACTCCTCCCATCATTTCCCCCATCCTCAGATGGCAACTCCAGCTTTCCCCATGCTCAGGGCAAAAGCCTTGAAGCTATCTTTGGATTCTTCTAACCCTCAACCCACATTCATGAATACTGTCATTTCTACCTTCAAAAGAGACACCAAATCCCCTCACACTTCTCACCTCCTCCACATGTATCACTCTGGTACAATGCACCATCATCTGTCACCTCTGTTATTGCAGTGGGCTCCTAACTGGGCCCTCTGTTATTGCCTTGCCCTCCCCCAAAGTCTCTCATTGACACACCAGACTGAGCCTTTTGTGCAAGATTATGTCACTTCTCTGCTCAGAACCTTCCAATGGTTTCCTGTCCCACACTCCCTGTGACCTAACGAACATTATAATATCCCATTAACTTCTTAATCTCATCTCCTGTATAGTATCCCTCCTGCACCAGATCCAGCCACACTAGCATTCTTGCTATCCCTGGAACACAACAAGCAGAGGAGTAAAAGGGGCTGCAACAGCCCTGGTACTGAGAGCTGTGCTCCCCTGAAACCCAGAACCCTGCAGAAGGTCAGGGCATTCTGCATCCCGTGTCCACAGGGGGGTGGTGTGGTGAGGAAAGATTAGACTGGTTGGGGCACTTTGCCCAAGGGCCTGGTTTTAAGAGGTTGGGACAGGAGTGTGTTGGTGGATCCTAACCTGAACAGTTACTCGTACGAGCAACTTCAGTGGATTTCTCCCAATTCTCTCCCAACCGCCAAGGCAGCAGATTAGTTACACACTTACACACCTGCACAGACATGTTTCCTTCCCGTACTTTTGCACACACGTGATTTTATGATTACATGTGTGTGTGGAGACACATTTCCTTCCAAGACTCTATGCAAGCTTGTGGGAGCCCATTTTGTTCCAATGCTCTTGTATGTGGATGAGAGGGACTAATATGGTGTTGGATGGCAGGTTTTATGCACACACGAGGACCTACATGTGCAGACATAGAAGCACAAGCTCATGTATAGCTGATCCAGGCCAGCACAGACCTGCACTCTTTACACTTTGAGATGGCCTGGTAGGAGACTTTAGGGAGTAGTGAGGGCTGTGGTCAACTGCAAAAGCATTCATTTTTAACATCTTTAACATCAATTTAAAAATAAATGAATCTATCTTCAAAACAAGCCAGGCCACAGTGTTGTGAGTTTTCTACCAACTATAAAAGCAAAGGAGGCTGGGGTCCGACTAGAGATGACAGCTGCATAAAGGTATCTTAAAACAGCAAAGATGGCAGCCAACCCAGACGACAGTCTTGTATGGTCTTAGCTCCGCTTTTTACATTGTTTTCAAGATGTGGGTCCCAACCCCCACTCCTCTTCTCACTATACTGTTGGAACTCTGACCAACAGACTGTAAGAACCTTAAGCTGTGGCATGGAACGAGCAATAGGATGGGGATGAGGCATCTTGGATTTGAGTCTTAGAGCTGCCACTTCCGTACTCTTTGACCTCAGGCATTTCACTTCACTCCCTGAAATCTTGGTTCTCCCACTTGCAAAATGGGAGACCTAAGGTTGTGGGGAGATGGCGCTGGACTATAAGATCTCCAAAGGTTTCATGCAGGTCTAATAGCATTTTCTGAGCCAGTAAAGCATTGCTTGCTGGGAGACGCTCTGACAGGCCTGGAGAGCTTTGGACTGTCTGTTCTGCTGGAATTTATTAGTGAAAATTTTGGTTCAGATTTAGCCAGTTGGTGGTGCGTGACCCAGGATTGGATTGTGATTGTCGGAGCAGAAACCACTTGGGCCTTCACATAGGTGGCTGAAGAAACTCACCCAAGCAAGAGATAGCATCAGAACCTGGGCCCACAGTCTTCTGGTTGGGGGAGACTCCAAGAGCTGCCTCTGGTCAGTGAGGCGATTGCATGACTCATCTGCACCAGTGTGGAGGTCAAAAGTTGTTTATCCCTCTGTGCTTTCCTTATTTCACTCAACATAAGTTTCTCCAGGTTCATCCATTTTGTTGCAAATGGGAGTATTTCATTCTTTTTTATGGCGGACTAGTATTCCATGGTGTATATATACCACAGTTTCCTTATCCAATCATCCATCGATGGACATTTAGGTACTCAATTATATGTGAGAGCTAAGAGAGAATGAAGGAAAGAAAGAAAGACCACAGTAGTGCATTGGTCTTGCAGAGGGAGAGAACATTCCTCAGGCTACAGAGTGTAGCGGACGGGAATGGGGGAGGGGGAGGAGGTTGGAGGTGGAGATGTTTGGTTGGGGGACACGGGGTGCAAAGGCAAATTCTGGTGGTGGGTATGCTGCCAGTGTGAGTCTGGCCCTCACATCATGCCATGAGGGGTGACAATGAGCATTGCATCTCATGAATATTCATAGTAAAACAAACAAACATACAAACAAACAAGTAAATAAGGTAATGGGTTGAACTTGCAGCCAGCCACTCTCTCAGTAGTCGCACTCCTCCTTTCTCTCTGGAGGAGCTCAGTGTCTGGCAGACGTGAAAGACAGATAAACAGAGTCTAGTTTGGGAAGTGCTAAAACTCTGAAGGGGTTGGAGTGGGTGGGTGGACAGAAGTGGGTAGATTCTTGATAAATCCCTCAAATTCCCCCTGGGCAACTTATCTACTAAGAATTTTTAACTCTTACATATGCAATTTGGTTATTTACTCTTTTTAGATATTTGTTTTTAAGTTCAGTTTTCAAACGCATTTGCACAACACTTTCTTTTGTTTCGTTAATTTCTTCTGTATTGCTGCATTAAAAACAAACAAACGAAAAAACACTTGGTTGTCCCAATTTAAAGAATAATATTGGTGAGGGTAGAAAACAGAGTTTCAAGGAATTAGAAATTAAAAATTTGAATTGAGATCCAAGTGGTAAGAGCCCACTGGCTTCAACTCTCCAGGCTGTAATAATCTTCAGATCCCCAACACATGTTCTAAAATAACCATTATTCAGAATGGGTAAAATACCTCAGGCCTCTGGTCCTGTTTAACCCCAAGACCTGATCAGAAAAACACTTTGAATTGCAAGAAATGGGCGGGGAATGCTTCCCTTCCCCTGGCCAGGGCCTATTCCAGACACACTCAGTACCCAATAAATCCCTGTGTTACTCCCAGAGTCCTAGCCCTCTCATCCATTCTCGCTGCTTCATTGAGGGACTTGGATTCCCCAGGATGGGTTTTGGAGTCTTTCCAAAATTCCAGATGAACCCCTCTCTCAGTCATAACTTAGGAAAATGCTGTCAGATCTTGAGTCCCAGACTCAGCCCAGACCCCCCACGAGCGTGGAGTGCCTTGTGATCTTGAACCAACGGCCCATCCTGTTCCCAATGTCTGATGAATAAACTGTTTCCCACATCAAACACCAGGGCAGGGTCTGTACCATCCGACACTGCACAGTTCTTTGTGATTTGTTCGTTTGTTCATACGTTCAACATATAATTGATGGAGCACTTTCTATGTGGCAGGCACTGCACAAGAGACTGGGGATGAGCTTGTGAGGAGGCCCATGTGTGGCTTTGCCCTAGCAGTGGTCTGATGAGGTATAATATTGATAGTCATGCCAAGCTCTGAGCGTAAAATAGAAGCAGCAGTACACTCAGGAGGGACCATAAACCTTTCATCTTAATCTCTTCCTCCCCCTTCAACTTTTTATGTGTGGGTCCTCAAGGCCAAATGGCTCTGGAGGCCCCATATCTGCTTAAAGGCATTCTCTTGGGGCCTTCCATTTCAAGTCATTGGGTTTGGATATCTATATCAAACAAAAGGACCTCCAGACCCCCATCGTGTTATAGCTCCCTCTAAGCAATTGTCAAGGTGGGAACCACAGATAGTGTTTGCTTTTCACCAATTCTTTAGGGTATTTCGAGTTTCATTTAGGGGCACTGAGGAATCTGGCCAGGGCCTATTGGGAAGAGCCACCATTCACCTAGAAGGAGAAGATCACATCAGGAAGTTGGTCTCCTGTTTCTCTCCACCAAAGATTGCCACCCATTCCCCACATTTTTCTTTCTGTCAGAACCTTCCAAAGAAAATGTGTGTATTTCAAAAAGAGCCTAAGGTGGGGGGTGGGGATGGGGGTGGACATGGCACTACTAGAGCCACGATTTGGAGAAATGGACCCTGATACTCAGGACAATATCCTTAGCCAAGGACACTTTTGATTGTCAATCCCTGACCTGCAAATTGCTTGAGATCTAATGATCCCAGCCCACCTCCAATCCTTGTTAAGACATCTGAAGCCTTGAGCCCAGTCCAGCTTCAGCTGCTGATCAGTGAGTGCTTTAAAATCCCAAAGACATGGTCCTATCGGCCATTAATCCTTAATCAGTCAAGTACTTTGGGTTTCCAATCCTAGGACCTAGGCTGCTTCCATTCCCTGATTTGTAGAGTGCTTTGCAATTTATAGCCCAGTGCCAAACCTAGCCTCCGTCCTTGACCTGTGACTCCCTTAAGAATCAGAAGCCAGGGAGCTCTCTCTGGGTCTATTCCTGATCAGCACGATGCTATGAGGATCCCACAAGCCGGGGACAGCAAAGATCCAGAGCCCCTGTTTCATAACCTGCCATGCATGGGTTTGCTCACCAGTTCATCCCCAGGCTCTTGTGCAGTGCCTGCCATGTAGAAAGTACTCCATCAATTATGTGTTGAGGGCATCAACAAATGAACGAATCTCAAAGAACTGTGCCGTGTCAGATGGTACACTCAATGACTTGGGTATCTGGCACCCAGTCTGCCTCAGCCTCTCATCAGACTGCTGTCCTGAAGCCCTTGGCTGAGAGCCCAGTCCGTTTTCAATACAAGAGCAATATTTCTTCTGTATATTTTCCTTATGTTGTGAAATAGACCCTTTTGTCTGATCACTATTTTGGTTTTTAGGTAGGTCCATTCCACTTTTTTTTTTTTTTTCCTTTTTTGGTCTATATTAAAAAACTAAATTATCACTTAAAATTCTCCCTGTCCTCAGATCCATTTCTTTGTAGTATCTTCTCAAATATTCTTTGCAGTGTCTTCTGCAGTACTATTCTTATTAGTTCACATTATGGTTTGTGTGTGTATGTGTGTGGGTGTTTCTTAATGCAGCCTCCCAGTTTCTGCCATTACATTTGCCTCAAGAGGAACTACATGTCCAGTTTTTCCAGTTTGGTGTCTATAAGGCAGACATTGTATGTGTTCCTCTAGTGTTCATTCTCCTCTCCACCTCAAGCATAGAGAAAAGAGAGGAATTATATATTTAAAAAGTTGTTAAGAGTGATGGGAGATGCTATTTATCATCTTCTTGTGTTGACTTGCATTTTCTGATATTTCTTCTTTCAATGTTTTTATTTGTAAGAAGTTATATTTAAAATAGTATTTAGAATTTGGATAAGCCAAAAGTTCCAACAAAGA
The DNA here is from genome assembly GCF_027409185.1 of Cynocephalus volans. Taxonomy (NCBI): domain Eukaryota; kingdom Metazoa; phylum Chordata; class Mammalia; order Dermoptera; family Cynocephalidae; genus Cynocephalus; species Cynocephalus volans. The sequence goes on from NC_084478.1 coordinate 84,307,574, forward strand.
GATACCCAAACAAATGAATAATAATAGATGATCGTATTCCTTTGCATCGGCTACTGGCTTGCAAACCGGACCTCTGAAATCCCGTTGGTATATCTGAAAATTGACATGCATCACTCTGGGGTTGCTCTAAAAAATATGTGCCACCACCGGAGACTTCACGGATCTTCTGACCCCCAAGATGTCTCGTGGAAATTATTCTAAGGCAATAATCCTTCATGACAACAAATTTTTCACTCTCATAATGTGTATCACAGTGATGACTCGTAAGATTATTAAAACAGGGTACAAGGCAGAAAACGATAGAACACCTCTAAGATGTTGGTATATGATTTCATTGAGAAGATAGAAGTAGCATAGAAAATGATGTGGAGAGATGTTGAAGCTATGCTGAAAGTGAATAAAGTAGGATACAATTTTATGCTCAGTATGATGCAATTTTTTAAACATTTTATTATGAAACATATCAAACGCCCAGAAAGGCTGAGCGGTCACATAGTGAATATCCATATAACCATCACCTAGAGACGACAGTATTAGCAGTTTTCTATCTTTGCTTTATCACATATACATCTCTGTGTCCATCCATTCTCCATCCAGCAGTTCATGTTATGTTTTGGATGCCTTTTAAAGTAAGCTGTAGGCAACAGTACTTTCCATCCCTAGATAATACACCACGTGAATGATTATTAGAATTCACTGTTTTTTTTGGTTCCGTTTCTTCTTCTGAGGTAAAATTTGCATATGGCAAACTCACAAAGCCAAACTGTATCATTTGTTGAATTTTGACAACTACATACACCTATGTAACCCAAACCTCTATCAGTATAGAGAATTTTATCTTCTCCTGAAAACATTTCCTCTTGTCTTTTTTTCAGTCAATCTATAGTCCCATCACATGCAGGCACATTTGATCTTCTTTATGTTTCTGTAAATTAGTTTTGCTATTTCTAGATCTCCATATAAATGTTATCATAGAGAATGACCTTCCATGTGTTTGCCTTTTTATCACTCAGCGAAAGGTTTTTGAGATTCATATGTGTTATTGTGTGTATGGGTATCTTTTTTCTTTTATTTCTAAGTAGTATTACATTATATGGATATATCAGAGTTGGTTTATATGATCTTCTTGTTCAACTGTAAAACAAAAAAAGAAACCTGTGTATTTAAAAAGAGAAAAATATAATGTAATATGCTATGCCCAAATATTCATAGCAGTTGTCTGCAAATGATGGCATTTGTGTGTCATTGGATAAACATCATGTTGAGATAGTTTCCTTCTATACCTAATGTGCCGAGAGTCTTTATCATGAAGGGATGTTGTATTTGGTCAAATGCTTTTCCTGTGCCTACTGAGATAATCATACAGTTCTTGTCTTTGACTTTGTTGATGTGGTGTACCACATTTCTTGAGTTGCATATGTTGAACATCCTTGCATCCCTGGCATGAATTCCACTTGATCGTGGTGTATAATTTTTGTTTGATGTGTTGCTGTATTCTGATTGCTAATATTTTGCTGAGGATTTTTGCATCTGTGTTCATCACTGATATTGGCCTGCAATTTTCTTTTTTTGTTGTATCTTTGTCTGGTTTTGGTATCAGAGAGATGCTGGCCTCATAGAATGAGTTTGGGAGAATGGCTTCTGTTGCAATTTTTTGGAAAACTTTGAAGGGAGGTGGCATTAATTCTTCTTTAAAGGTTTGACAAAATTCTTTGTTGGAAGATTGCTGATTACTGCTTCAATCTCTTTGCTTGTTATTGGTCTGTTCAAGTTTTCTATTTCTTCTTGGTTCAGTCTTGGAAGTATGTATTTGTCCAGAAATTAATCCATTTCCTCCAGGTTTTCATATTTATTGGCATATAGTTGTTTATAATAATCTCTGATGATTCCTTGTATTTCTGTGGAATCACTTGTGATGTCTCCCTTTTCATTACTGATTTTCATTATTTGGGTCTTCTCTCTCTCTCTCTCTCTGTCTCTCTCTCTCTCTGTCTCTCTGTCTCTCTCTCTGTCTCTGTCTCTCTGTCTCTCTTTCTCTCTCATTAACCTAGTTAATGGTTTGTCTATTTTATTTATCTTCTAAAAAAAACCTTTTTGTTTCATTGATCTTCTGTATCCTTTTTTGGGTCTCTATTTCATTTAATTCTGCCATGATCTTTATTGTTTCTTTTTGTCTACTAGTTTTAGGATTGGATTATTGGTGATTTTCTAGCTCTTTGTGGTGCAGTGTTAGGTCATTTATTTGAAGTCTTTCCATTCTTTTCATGTAAGCATTTATTGCAAGAAACTTCCCTCTTAGTACTGCTTCTGCAGTATCCCACAGGTTTTGGTATGATGTATCTTCACTTTTGTTAGTTTCAAGAAATTTTTTGATTTCCTGTTTAATGTCTCCTTGGACCCATAGGTCATTGAGGAGTCTGTTGTTTAGCTTCCATGAACTTATATAGTTTCTAGAATTTTGCTTGCTATTGATTTCATTTTAATCCATTGTGTTCTGAAAAGATACTGGAGATGATTTCAATTTTTAAAAATATTTTGCGATTTGATTTGTGACATAACGTATGGTCTATCCTGGGGAATGTTCCATGTGCTGATGAGAAGTATGTATATTCTGTAGTTGTTGTATGAAATGTTCTGTAGATATCTGCTAGGTCCACTTAGTCTAAAGTGTACAGTTTTTTGTTTTTGTTTTTGTTTTTATTTATCCATATTGATAGGGTACAGAGTTGACTATCAGTATTTGTGTAGAGTATGTGATGATCACATTAATGTTATTAACATGTTCATCATTAAAAATCATAATTACTGTTTGTGCCCCTCACACAATTACTCCTCACCCCTCTTCCCTTCCCCCTTTCCCACCCGTAGTTAGTAACTATAGGTGTGTTCTTGCCTTCTGAAAGTTCATCATTTCATTATGGTCTTTCTTTCTTTCTATGTTTCCTAGCTCCCGCTTATGACTGAGGATGTGTGGTATTTCTCTTTCTGTGCCTGGCTTATTTCACTTAACATAATTTTCACCAAGCTCATCCATGTTGATGCAAATGGCAGAATTTCATTCATTTTTATGGTTGAGTCATATCCAGTTGTCTGCTGATGGGCATCTAGATTGGTTCGCATATCTTGGCTATTGTAAATAGAGCTGTGATGAACCTGGGAGTGCAGACATCCTTTCGACGTGATGATTTCCATTCCTTTGGGTATATACCCAGAAATGGGATTGCTGAATCGTATGGTAGTTCTATCTGTAGTTGTTTGAGAAAATTCCATACTGTTTTCCATAATGGCTGTACTAATTTACAGTCCCACCAACAGTGTAGGAGGGTTCCCCTATATCCACATCCTTGCCAGTATTTGTTATTCTCAGTAATTTTGATAATAGCCAGGCTAACTGGGGTGAAATGAAACAGTGTGGTTTTTATTTGCATTTCCCTGATGATTAGAGATGTTGAGTATTTTTTTATGAACTCGTTGGCCATTTGTACGTCTTTCTATGAAAAACGTCTATTCAGCTCCTTTGCCCATTTTTAAATTAGATTATTGGGTTTTCTTATTGTGACGTTGTTTGAGTTCCTTGTATATTCTGGAAATTAATCCCTTATTGGATGTATGGTTTGCAAATATTTTCTCCCATTCAGTTGGTTGTCTTTTTACTCTGTTGATTGTTTCCTTTGCTGTGTAGAAGCTTTTTAGTTTGATATACTCCCATTTCTTTATTTATCTGAAACATTTTTGTACCACTTCCCCACATACTTTCAATGAGATAGGAGGGGTTCCCAAAAAAATCAGGAGGCAAGGATTTAAAAGACCGATTAATGAGAAGTTCCTGGGGTTGCTGACCACACACAGGCTGGAGCTGGAGTGGGAGCCAGACGCCCCTGGGGTCCTTAGGAATCAAGTAGTGGGCCTCATTCCTGCCCACCTCTGACCACAACCAGACCAGAGCTGGAGCCAGAGCTAGAAGCTCCCAGGGTCCTCAGGTGGTGGACCATGGACCTCAGCCCACCCACTGTCTACCACAACCAGTAAGGAGCCAGTGGCAGAACTGGAGCCAGAGCCAGAAGCCCCTGGGGTCCAGAGGTGGGGGCTGAGGGCCTCAGCCCCACCCTTCCAACCTCAGCCAGGCCAGCAATGGAGCCAGCCATGAGCCGGCCCCAACCCCTATTCCCCCCTTACCCCCATCAACATCTAAGAATGTACTTATTTTTTAAAAAAAAATAAAAAAGAGAAGAAAAATAAAATAAAATAAATCCTATGTTTCTCTGTTGATTCATTGCCTAGGTGATCTGTCCAGTGCCAACAGATGTTTTACTTATCATAGTCTCTTTTACAATTATCACTACTTAACTTTAATTGCATACAAATATTCTTCACTTTTACTACCCACCCCAAATATGTTATTGATGTTACAATTTACATCATTTATATTGTGTATGCATTAAAATGTTTTGTAGTTGTTATTCTTAGTACTTTTGTATTTTAACTTTGTATCTTAGGGTTAAAAGTGATTTGCACACACCCTTTATAAGATTATTCTGTATTTGTCTATATATTTACCTTTGTGGGTGAGTTTTATAGTTTCATATTCTTTCGTTTTGCTGTTTTGCATCTTTTCATTTTAATTTGAAGAGCTCCCTTTAGCATTTCTTGTAAGGCAAACATAGTGGTGTTGAACTCTCTCAGCTTTTGGTTGTCTGGGAAAGTCTTTATCTCTCCTACAGTTTTGAAGGACAGTTTTACTGGGTATCGTATTATTGGCTGGCAGGGTTTTTTGGTTGGTTTTAGCGCTATGGATATATCATTCCGCTCTCATCTGGCCTAAAAGTTTGCTGCTGAGGAATCCACTGTAAATCTTATGGAAACTCCCATATATGTGATGAGTCACTTTTCTCTTGCTGCTTACAAAATTCTCTCCTTGTCTGTGACTCTTAACAATTTGATTATAACATGCCTGGGTGTAGACTCCTTTAGATTCATCCTATTTGGGACTCTTTGTACTTAATGAATCTGAATGTCTATTTCCCTTTCCAGTTTTGGTAAGTTTTTAGACATTATTTCTTTAAAAGGGCTTTCTACCCATTTCTCTCTCTTTTTATATATGATGTTCTCTCATTTTCTTCTTGGACTCTCATAATGCATAATCTGGTTGGCTTGATAGAGTCCAAAAAGTCCCTTAGGCATTCCTAAGTCTTTTTCACTCTTTTTACTTTTTGCGCTTATGACTTGATAATTTCAACTGAACAGTCTTTGAATTTGATGATTTTTTTCTTCTGCTGTATAAGACTACTGCTGAACCTGTGTAGTGAATTTTTCACTTCAATTATTATGTTCTTCCTCTCCAGAATTTGTTTATTTATTCTTATTATTTTTGTTTATTTGTTGATATTCTAGTTTTGTTTCTGTGTAATTTTCATGATTTCTTTTAATTGTCCATCTGTGTTCTCTTATCTCCCTGAGCATTTTAAAGTTGACTATTTGAATTCTTCGTCAAGCAATTCATAGATCTTTATTTCTATATGGATAGTTAATAAATATTTATTTTCTTCTGTTGACTGCATCATGTTTTAGCCTTTCTTTGCATTCTTTGTAGCATTGTGTTGGTGTGGATGCATTTGAAGAAATGGCCAGTTCTCCCAGGCTTTATAGACTGGCTTTGACTGGGAAAGATCTTCACCAATCAGCCCAACTGGATCTTCTGGGCATCGCTTCCTCACTGATCCAGGCATCAAGTCTCACACTCACACCCCACCCCCACCCCTCTGAGGATTCTGCAATTTCTTGCTTCCTCTTTTGTCTAATTATTTCCATGTTTTTGTGCTTAGTGTGAGGCAAGACAGTGACTGGTCCCTTGGGGAATGCACTGAAGGTTCAGGTATTTGGAGGCACACTCTACTCTTTTTCTCCCTACTGGGGAGAAACCCCAGTTCTATATCTTTCCCCAACCTCGCGTAGTTGTGATGGTTGCAAGGAGCTACCAGCCTTTTTTCCTTTTGTTCATATCTGCCTGAGGCATGTGGATTATGCTGGTTCTGTTAGTGCTCAGTGTGAGACTAGAAAGAAGTCAACCCCTTGGGGAATGTACTGAGAGACCTGGAGGCCAGCCACATGCTCCACTCTCTTTCCCTCCTATGGTAGGTCATGGTTCAAGGTGATCTTTCTGATCGGAGCAGTGCCGTTTTGGGGTAGTGGCTGACACAGGTAAAACAAACTGCTCTTCTTGCCTGTTTCAATGCAGCTGTTGGTGGTTTTGTGCTTTTCTGGGGTTCTGGTACTTCTTACCTGTAATCTGGACCTCTCATAAAGATATTTTGTTTCATATATTGTTGTTATATCAGTGTTTCTTTGGGAAACAATGGTGGGAACTTCCTATCCTGCCATCATACTGCCTGTACTCCAACATGGAAATTTTTTAACCCAAAAATACAATCATCAACATAAAACACTCATTGGATGGATGAGTTTCATAGCAAAATAGAGTGAACAGAGTATAGAATCGTGAACTTCAGGAAAAAAACAGTAAAATTCATTCAATCTGAACAACATAGATCCCCCCCCCCAAAAAAGAAAGGATGATCAAACAAATCAAACCTGAAAAACTTGTGGGAGTGTAACAAAAAATCTAAGATTCATGTCATCAGAGTCCTGGATGCAGAAGATAAAGAGGGTGGGCTAAAAAAATAAAATTCCAAGAAATAATGGCTAAAAATTACCCACATTTGGTCTAAAACATAAACCTGCACATTAAAGGAGCTGAGGAAAGCTTGAACGGGATAAACCCTAAGATATACAAGCCATAAAAAATTAAAATTTGAAACTAAAGACAAAGAAAATCTTTTGGAAACATCTAGAAAATAATGAAACATTATGTGTAGGAAAAAATCATTTGATTGACAATGAATTTCTCATCAGAAACCATGAAGATGGCCAACAGACATATGAAAAAATGCTCAACATCACTCAGCATCCGGGAAATGCAAATCAAAACCACACTGAGATACCGTCTAACCTCAGTTAGGATGGCTAAAATCCAAAAGACTCTGAACGATAAATGCTGGCGAGGTTGCGGAGAAAAAGGAACTCTTATACATTGTTGGTGGGACTGCAAAATGGTGCAGCCTCTATGGAAAATGGTATGGAGGTTCCTCAAACAATTGCAGATAGATCTACCATATGACCCAGCTATCCCACTGCTGGGAATATACCCAGAGGAATGGAAATCATCAAGTCGAAGGTATACCTGTTCCCCAATGTTCATTGCAGCACTCTTTGCAATAGCCAAGAGTTGGAACCATCCCAAATGTCCATCATCAGATGAGTGGATACAGAAAATGTGGTACATCTACACAATGGAATACTACTCAGCTATAAAAACGAATGAAGTACTGCCATTTGCAACAACATGGATGGATCTTGAGAGAATTATAGTCGGTGAAATGAGTCAGGCACAGAAAGAGAAATACCACATGTTCTCACTTATTGGTGGGAGCTAAAAATTAATATATAAATTCACACACACACACACACAAAAAAAAAAAAACCGGGAGGGGGGGAAAGAAGATATAACAACTTCAATTACTTGAAGTTGATATGACAAGCAAACAGAAAGGACATTGTTGGGGGCGAGGGAGGAGAGGGAGGAGGGAGGGAGGTTTTGGTAAGGGGCAACAATAATTAACCACAATGTATATCGAGAAACTAAAGTTTAAAAAAAAGAAAGAATAAATATAATTTTGCGTGTAAATGCATTGTGGGAAAAAAAAAAAAAAAAAGAAACCATGAAGATGGAACATAGTGGTATAACATTTTTTAGTGCTGAAGGAAAAAGAACTGTTAAGCCAGAATTCTATATCTAGTGAGAAAAGTCCTTCAAGAATGAAGGAGAAATCAAGACAGTTTCCAATGAAGGAAAAGTAAATAAAGTTTTCTATGTTAAAAGAATGGCTTACAGGAAATTCTCTAATGAGAAAGTAAATTATCGAGAATGAATCTTGGAACATCACAAAGGAAGAAATATCAATGGATTGAGCAAAAATATGGTTAAGTATAAGGGAATATACTTCTCTTGAATTTTCTGAATTATGTTTGAAGCAGAGCAAAAATTATAACACTGTCTAATGTAGTTCTTAATGTATGTAGAGGAAATGTTTACAGCAATTATTAATGCGTGGATTTCAAAAAACTTTTCCACCAAAATAAACTCATACTAACTTGTTATAATGTGTCTGAACAGGATCTGGTTTGACACACTAAGAAGGATAAGACATCAGTTTCAAAAGAGCCCCTATCAGAGCAATATGAATTATGCTAAAATTGAAGCAAAAACAAACATTAAATGTATGGTGAAGCTTAGGTGGGAGAATGGTGAAATCATTTAAAGCCATTTATATCAAGCCCACCACCAGTATCATTCTTATTGGGGGAAACTGAAGACCTTTCCCTTAACAAGAGGAACAAGACAAGGATGCCCACTCTCACCAATTCTATTTAATATAGTACTGGAGGTACTACCCAGAGCAATCAGGCAAGAGAGAGAAATAAACGGAATCCAGATTGGAGAAGATGAAGTCAAACTTTTTCTATTTGCAGATGACATGATACTATAGATAGAAAACCCCAAAGACTCCTAGAGCTGGTTCATAACTTCAGTAATGTTTCAGGATACAAAATAAATGCACCAAAATCAGTAGCATTTATATATTCAAATAATGAATCAATAGAAAGAGAAATAAAGTCAGCCCATTTACAATTGTCACACACAAAAAAGATACCTAGGGATCAATTTAACCAAGGAGGTGAAAGACCTCTACAATGAGAACTTTAAACCACTTCTGAAAGGAATTAAAGACACAAAAAGTTGAAAAGATATTCCATGCTCTTGGATTGGAAGATGTAACATTGTGAAAAATGTCTATACTACCTAGTGATGTACAGATTCAAGGCAGTCTCCATCAAAATATCAATGACATTCTTCACAGAAATGGAAAAAAAAAAACCCAATATTTCCTTTCATATTGATGGAGTTTGGATGTGTTCTCCCCTCCAAAACTCATGTGGAAATTTGATCTCCAGTGTGGCAGTGTTGGAAACTGATTGAGTCATAGGGGCAGATCCCTCATGGATGGATTAATGCTCTCCCTGGGGGAGGAGGGGTGTTGAGTGAGTTCTCGCTCTATTAGTTCCCATGAGAGCTTGTTGTATACAGGACCCTGGCACCTCCTTTCTCTCTCTCTTGCTATCTGTTACCATGTGATCTGCTTGTACCCACCAGCTGCCTGCCACTTTTCCGCCATGAGTAGAAGCAGCCTGAGGCCCGTGCCACATGCAGCTGTCCCAGAATCATAAGCTAAAGAAATTTCTCTTCTTTATAAATTACCCAGTTTCAGGTATTCTGTTATAGCAACACAAAATGGACTAAAACAGAAAATTGGTACCGAGGAGTGGGGTGTTACAAAACAGACACCTGAAAATGTGGATGCAGCTTTGGAACTGGGTAATGGGCAAAGGTTGGAGGAGTTTGGAAGACTTAGAAGAAGAGAAAAAGATGAAGGAAAGTTTGGAATGTCTTAGAGACTAATGTGGTGGTGAGCAGAATGCTGATAGAAATGTGGACAGTAAAGGCCATACAGATGATGAGGTCTCAGATAGAAATGAGGAACTTACTGGGAATTGGACAAAAGATCACCCTTGCTACACTATAGCAAGGAACCTGGCTAAATTGTGTCCATGCCCTTGGACTTTGTGGAAGGTGGGACTTAAGAGTTTTGAACCAGAGTGTCTGGCAGAAGAAATTTCCAAGCAGCAAAGCATTGAGGATGCTTCATGGTTATTTCTAACAACCTATGCTGAGTTATGGCAGAAAAGGCATGATGTAAGCCAGAATTTAAAATGAGAGCGGGGTGTAAAGATTTGGAAAATTTGTGACATGGCCATGTGGTAGAAAAGCAGAGAGCATACAATGGTGCAGCCCAGCGACCATTAGCTAAGAAGATTAGTACAAAGGAAAGGGATTATCAAGAGAAGGAGAAAAAGGCCCTGAAGGCATTGCAGAAGCCTCTGTGGTCAACCCTTCCATTTCAGGCCCAAAGGCCTAGGGCGACAGAATAGTCTTGGGGAACAGGCCTGAGGCACCCTCCATGGGCTTGCTGCCCAGGGCCAGATCGAGAAGCTGCTTCCAGCACCAGCACCCCAGCTGCTTTGGTTGCTCCAGCTGTGGCTAAATTGGCCCCAGGTGTGGCTGAGCCCGCAGCTTTGAAAAATACAAGCCAGAAGTCTTGGCGGCATCAATGTGGTATTAGGTCTGCAGGCTCACAGAATGCCAGAGCTGGGAAGGCTTGGGAGCCTCCACCCAGATTTCAAAGGATGTATGGAAAAGTCTGGGGGCCCAGCAAGAGATCTGTCACAGGGGTGGAGTCACTGCAGACAGCCTTCACTAGAGCAATGCCGAGCAGAAATGTGGGGTCGGAGTTGCAGTAGAGAAACCCCAATAGCACCATGCCTACTGGAGCCGTGAGAGCAGGACTGCCATGGAGACCCCAGACCTGTGGAGCTACCAGAGTGGAACACCAGCCTGGGAGAGGTGAAGTGTGGCCCGAGACCAGGAAAGCCATATGAGTGGAGCTGCCCAAGGGCTTGGGGGCTCAACTCCCACAACAGTGTGCAGAGGCAGTCGAACATGGAATCAAGGTACCTGATTCACCAGCCTTGAGATTTAATGCCTGCCCTGCTGGGTTTCAGACTTGTTTCGGACCGGTTTTTCCTTTCTTTTGGCCTATTCCTCCCTTTTGGAATGGGAATGTATACCCAATGTCTGTTCCACCATTGTATCTTGGCAGTAGATAAATTTGGTTTTGTTTTTCAGGTTCACAGCTGGAAGGACTTTTCTATTTGGTCTCAGAGGAGACTTTGGACTTTGGACTTTTAAGTTGGTGGTGGAGCAAGCTAAGACTTTTGGGATTGTTGGGATAGAATGATTGTATTTTGTGTGTGAGAGTGATATGAGTTTTGGGGGGCCAGGGGTGGAATGATGGAGTTTGGATGTGTTGTTCCCTCCAAAACTCATGTGGAAATTTGATCTCCAATGTGGCAGTGTTGGAAACTGATTGAGTCATGGGGCAGATCCTTCACGAATGGATTAATGCCCTCCCTGGGGGAGGAGAGGTAGTGAGTGAGTTCTTGCTCTACTAGTTTCTGTGAGAGCTGATTGTTTAAAGGACCCTCGCACCTCCTCTTCCTCTCTCTTGATTCCCCTCTCTTGCTTCCTCTCACTTCCTCTCTTGCTGTGTGATCTGCTTGTACCTGCTGGCTGCCTGCCACTTTTCTGCCTTGAGGCCCATGCCAGATGCAACTGTCCCAGAATAGTGAGCCAAATAAACCTCTTTCCTTTATAAATTACCAAGTCTCAGGTATTTCTGTTATAGCAACACAAATGGACTAAAACACATATGGAACACCAAAAGACCCCGAATAGCCAAAGCAATCCTGAGCAAAAAAAATAAAGCTGGAGGCATAACACTACCTGAATTCAAATTATACTACAAAGCTATTATAACCCAAACAGCATGATACTGGTATAAAAATAGACATTCAGAACAGTGGAGTAGAATTGAGAACCCAGAAATCACCCCTTGGGTTTATAACCATCTGTTATTGGATAAAGGCAACAAAACTCTACATTGGGGAAAAGACTGCTTCTTCAACAAGTGGTGCTTGGAAAACTGGATATCCACATGCAGAAGAATGAAACTAGATATGCATCTCTCACCACACACTAAAATCAACTCAAAATGGATTAAAGAACTAGGTATTTGACCGAAAACTGTAAAATTATTAAGTGAAAATATAGTTGAAACACTTCAGCAATTAGATCAGGGCATAGGCTTTATGAGCATGAGCCTGAAAGCACAAGCAGCAAAAGCAGAAATAAACAAATGTGACTATATCAAACTAAAAACCTCTGCACAGCAAAGGAAATGATCAACAGAGTGAAATGACAACCTACAGAGCGGGAGGAAATTTTTGCTAAGTTTGCATCCGGCAAGGGATTAATATCCAGAATATACACAGAACTCAAGCAATTATACAGTAAAAAAACTAATAACCCAATCAAAAAATGTGCAAAGGAGTTGAATAGACATTTTTCAAAGGAAGACATGCAAATGGCCAACAGATACATGAAAAAATGCTCAACATCACTAGTCACCAGGGAAATGCAAATTAAAACTACATTGAGATACCAACTGACCCCAGTTAGATTGGCTATAATCAAAAAGATGGTGAATAACACATGCTGGCGAGGGTGTGGAGAGAAGGGAACACTCCTACACTGTTGGTGGGACTGTAAATTAGTACAACCACTATGGAATACAGTATGGAGGTTTCTCAAACAACTGCAGATAGATCTTTCATATGATCCAGCAACCCCAGTTCTTAGTATATACCCAGAAGAAAGGAAATCATCATGTTGAAGGGATACCTGCACTCCCATGTTCATCCCAGCTCTGTTCACAGTAGCCAAGACATGAAACCAACCTAAATGTCCTTCGATGGATGATTGGAAAAAGGAACTGTAGTATATATACACCATAGAATACTACTCTGCCATAAAAAAGAATGAAATTCTCCCATTTGCAATAACATGGATGCACCTGGAGAAACATTTTGAGTGAAATAAGCAAAGTACAGAGGGTAAATACCACATGTGCTCACTCACATGTGGGAGCTAAGAGAGAAAGAAGGAAGGAAAGAAATTCCACAGTAGTGCATTGGTCTTGCAGAGGTAGAGAACATTTCTTAGGCTATAAAGTGGAGTGGGGGGCAGAAAGGAGGCGGGAGAGAGAAATTGGGGATTATTGGGTGGGGGACATGGGGCACAAATGCAATTTGTGGTAATGGGTATGCTGGCAGTATGAATCTGGCCCTCAAATCATGGGCACAAGGAGTGACTATTAGCTTTGTATCTCCTGAATATTCATTATAATAATTTTTAAAACTCCAGTAATCACCCTTCCTTTACTCCTCAAACATCTGGGAAAAAATGAATAAACTAAGCCCATAGTCAGCAGAAAAAAGGGAATAATAAAAGTCAGAGCAGAGGTAAATGAAATAGACTAGAAAAACAATGGAAAAGATCACAAATTGAGTTGGTTTTTTGAAGAGATAAAATTGACAAAACTAGCAAGACAAACTAAGAAAAATAGAAATTTAAATAAATCAAAGTATAAATAAAAGAGGAAACATTACAATTGTTATCGCAGAAATAAAATTATAAGAAAGTACTACGGACAATTATGTGTCAAAAAATCGGATAACCTAAAAGAATTGGATAACTTACTAGATACATGCAACCTACCTTCAAGACTGAGTCATAAAGAAATAGAAACTGTGAGCAGACTGATAATGAGTAAGGAGATTGAATTAGTAATCAAAAACCTCCCAACAAAGAAAAGCTCAGATCTGATGGCTTCTCTGGTGAATTATACTGAACATTTAAAGAATTAATACTAATCTTCTCGGTCTCTATCCACTGGAGCTGGGACACACTCTTCTCTCTTGTCAATGGACATCAGAGCTCGAGACTCTTCATCTTTTGGGTTCCAGGACTTACACCAATGACACCATTGGCTTCCCAGGTTTTTAGGCCTTTGGACATAGACTGAGCCACACTACCAGGCTGCAGTTTACAGATGGCCTATTGTGGGAATTTCTTTAGAATCAGAACCAACTTCCATTGTCTACCAGAAAAGGAGAACAGTCCCCAAAGGTTCATACTCTTCAAAATGGTAGAAAACTAAGCCATGGAACAAGTTAAGTCATTTAATTGGTAAGCTCCTCTCTAAAATAGAAAGCATCATTGCTATTTTTTTTGTAATAGGGAGGAAGAGCATTCTTGATATAAATTTTGGTTTTAGTTCTAAATTGGAGAGTTTCAAGATGGCGGTGGCTGCGGCAGATGGCGCGGAGTAGGTGAGGTGGAAAAGGCGGCCACTGGGCCTTAGGCAGCTGGGAAACTTGTGGACCTTCCTCTTGCCATCTCTTAAGGGAGGACCACTGCTGGTGGCCAGTTGTGGGGGCTGACCACCACTTTGCCCTTGGCAGGAGAGGCTGCCTCATTTACAGGCAACAGCTTTGAAGTATGGAACAGGAAAAGAACTGTTTCTTAGCTGCAAAAGCGAGTCTCTAAACAGGGAACACGGCGTGGGGCCGCTGTTGATGCTGCCAGGATCCTGGAGGCTGGGGCCGCGCTGAAGACGGCCAGCTGCCGTATTCAGGATTTGAGGTTTCAGGCCGGCATAAAAGAAGATTCCTGGGAGTGCCCAAGCCGCACCGCGGGACCGAACGAGCAGCCCAAGGCGGCGGGAGCCGTGAATGGGGAAGGCGACAAACCAGAGGCAGAGACGGAGCGCCCGACCTGGCACAGCCCTGTGAGTGACCCCCAACCCAGTCCTGCTCAGGGGGCTGATGCCCGCCTGGCTTCCGCCTGCATCACCGGGCCACTCACCGCCCCCGGGGCTGCCTCCAGTTTCTCAGGTGGTGGCCGCTCCGGCCCAGCTCAGCCAAGCCTGTCCTCCTTGCCCGGCTAAGCTCCTCACTGAGCCTTCCCACTTGCTTGTCCCGGCGCGGGGCTTCCCGGGGCCTGCATGCTGGCCTCCCCTCCCACTCCCTCTGTGGTTCTCTGGCAGAGCTGGTGGTGTGGGGCATCCCTGGCCAGCGTCGGGAGGGCAAGGAAGTAAGGGTGGGGCCGACTGTCACTCCACTGTACCCTGGGCTCCAGAGCCCGGTAAACTTCCTGTTACTGGGAGGCAGATACCATCTGTGCGGCCACCAGTTCGGAAAAACGCCTAACCAATTTCTGGTTAGGAATAGTGTGGGTGGAGAGTTCCCAAGTCCGCTTGAACCTGACAGAGAGCTGACTGTGGGTGGGCACCGGACTCGGTCCATGCCAGGGGGATACAAAGGTGAACCGTGTGCTGTGAGCTCCTTCCCCGAGGAGCTCACGCTCTGGTGTGGGAGATAATATAAGTACACAAATAACCGCGATACCAGGAGGAAGGTGATAAGTCCCAAAAAAGATCTACACAGTGCTACAAAGGCACCCAGAGCGACCGGTCATCTGTGCCTAGCCGAAACCTGGTATACTTCCTGGGCGAGGTGGTGCCGAGCAGGGTCTTGAAGGCCCAGCTGATAGACGAGGGTTGCAGAAGACACGTCCCAGCCCAGCCCAGTGTGCACAGAGTGGGGAGACATCCGGCTAGGGAGGCGGAGACTAGACAGAAACCACACACCCTGTGGGGTCGCCACTGCACGATCCAACAGCCCGGGCCAGAGCGCACGGAACAGGGAGAAGTCCTGCACGGGAAGTGAAAGCTCAGCAGAGATCACACACCCTGTGGTACGTGATCCAGCAGCCCAGCAGAGTCCAAGCTGACCAGAGAGGTGGCTCCCCAGAGAGGCCCAAGACCCGAGGCAACCATACACACAAGGCACTAGAGGCCAACTGAGCAGTCATGAAGGTAGCCATACCAAATTGGCAACCACAGCAACATCTTAGTTAGTCAATAGTCTCAAACCGGTGGACTGTGAAACCCCCTGCCACAATGAATAAACATAAAAAAAAATACCAGAAATACAAAAAATCAAGAAAGTACACCACCAAAAGTTAATAAATCTCAAACTCTAGATCCTATAGAACAAGAAGCCCTTGAAATGACTGACAAGGAATTTCGAGTGATAATTCTAAGGAAACTGAATGAGATACAAGAAAACTCAGCTAGATATCATGATGAAATGAGGAAAAGTATACAGGACCTGAAAGAGGAAATGTACAAGGAAATCAATGTCCTGAAAAAAAATGTAGCAGAACTTGCTGAACTGAAGAAGTTATTCAGCGAAATAAAAAACACAATGGAGAGTTTAACCAGCAGGCTTATCGAAGTTGAAGAGAGAACCTCTGAACTTGAAGATGGGCTGTTTGAAATAACACAAGCAGACAAAAAGAAAGAAAAAAGAATCAAAGACATTGAAGAAAATCTGAGAGAGATATCAGACAACCTTAAGTGCTCAAATATCTGAGTCATGGGTATTCCAGAAGGGGAGGAAAATGGAGATTGCACTGAAAACATATTCAACAAAATAGTGGCAGAAAACTTCCCAGGTATAGGAAAAATCACAGATCTTCAGATCCAGGAAGCTCAACGATCTCCAAACGTATTCAACCCAAAAAGGCCTTCTCCAAGACATGTTATAGTCAAATTGGCAAAACTCAGAGACAAAGAGAGAATCTTAAAAGCTGCAAGAGAGAAGCGTCAAATCACCTATAAGGGAGCCCCAATCAGGCTAACATCAGACTTTTCATCACAAACCCTAAAAGCTAGAAAGGAATGGGATGATATATTCAAAATACTAAAAGACAAAGATTGCCAGCCAAGAATACTCTACCCTGCAATGCTATCCTTCCGAAATGAAGGACAAATAGTATATTTCTCAGACAAACAAAAACTGCGGGAGTTCACTACCACACGACCACCCTTACAGGAAATCCTCAAGGGAGTACTGGGTTTGGTTCCTGAAAAATAACTACCACTGCCAGAAAAACCGAAGAAAACTCAAAACCCACAAGTATAATAAAAATGACATTCATGATGAGAAAACAATCAAACAAAAACGCTATCTACAACCTAAGGAACCAACAAACACAGAAACCAAACAGTAAATCAGATAGCAAGGAACAAAAGACACCTAAGACAACCAAACAACCAATAAAATGCTAGGAATAAATCAACACCTTTCAATAACAACTCTTAATGTAAAAGGCTTAAATTCCCCAATCAAAAGACACAGACTGGCTGACTGGATCAAAAAGGAGGACCCAACTATATGCTGCCTACAAGAGACCCACCTCACCCATAAAGATTCACATAGACTAAGAGCGAAAGGATGGAAAAAGATTTACCATGCAAACAGAAAAGAAAAACGAGCTGGAGTAGCTATTCTTATATCGGATAAAATAGACTTTAAACTAAAAACCATAAAAAGAGACAACGAGAGACACTACTTAATGACAAAAGGACTGATCCATCAAGAAGACATAACAATCATAAATATGTACGCACCCAATGTTGGAGCAGCCAGATTTATAAAACAAACTCTATTAGACCTAAAGAAGGAAATAGACGCTAATACCATAATAGCAGGGGACCTGAACACCCCACTGTCAATATTAGACAGATCATCTAGGCAAAGAGTCAGTAGAGAAACACAAGATCTAAACAAGACTCTAGACAAATTGGAATTGGCAGATATCTACAGAACATTCCATCCAACAACCTCAGAATATTCATTCTTCTCATCAGCACATGGATCATTCTCCAGGATAGATCACATATTAGGTCACAAATCAAGTCTCAATAAATTCAAAAAAATTGGAATTATCCCATGTATCTTCTCAGACCACAATGGATTAAAACTAGAAATTAATAACAAACGAAACTCTGGAAACTATACAAACACATGGAAATTAAACAGCATTCTACTTAATGACATATGACTAAAATCAACTCAAAATGGATTAAAGAATTAAATATACACCCTGAAACAATAAAACTTCTTAAAGAAAACATAGGAGAGACACTTCAGGAAATAGGACTGGACACAGACTTCATGAATACGACCCCAAAAGCATGGGCAACCAAAGGAAAAATAAACAAATGGGATTATATCAAACTAAAAGGCTTCTGCACAGCAAAAGAAACAATTAACAGAGTTGAAAGACAACCAACAGTGTGGGAGAAAATATTTGCAAAATATACATCTGACAAAGGATTAATATTCAGAATATATAAGGAACTCAAACAACTTTACAAGAAAAAAACAAGCAACCCAATTAAAATATGGGCAAAAGAGCTAAGTAGTCATTTCTCTAAGGAAGATATACAAATGGCCAACAGACATATGAAAAAACACTCAACATCACTCAACATCTGGGAAATGCAAATCAAAACCACACTGAAATGCCATCTAACCCCAGTTAGGATGGCTAAAATCCAAAAGACTCTGAACTATAAATGCTGGCGAGGTTGCAGAGAAAAAGGAACATTGTTGGTGGGACTGCAAAATGGTGCAGCCTCTATGGAAAATGGTATGGAGGTTCCTCAAACAATTGCAGATAGATCTACCATACGACCCAGCTATCCCACTGTTGGGAATATACCCAGAGGAATGGAAATCATCAAGTCGAATTTATACCTGTTCCCCAATGTTCATTGCAGCACTCTTTACAATAGCCAAGAGTTGGAACCAGCCCAAATGTCCATCATCAGATGAGTGGATACGGAAAATGTGGTACATCTACACAATGGAATACTACTCAGCTATAAAAACGAATGAAATACTGCCATTTGCAACAACATGGATGGACCTTGAGAGAATTATATTAAGTGAAACAAGTCAGACTCAGAAAGAGAAATACCACATGTTCTCACTTATTGGTGGGAGCTAAAAATTAATATATAAATTCACACATACACACACACACACAAAAAAAAAAAACAGGGCGTGGGAAGAAGACATAACAACCACAATTATTTGAAGTTGACACGACAAGCAAACAGAGGGGACATCGGTGGTGGGAGGGGGGGAGGGAGGAGGGAGGGAGGTTTTGGTGATGGGCAACAATAATCAGCCAGAATGTATATCGACAAAATAAAATTAAAAAAAATAAAAATAAAAATAAATTTTGTAAATCTGTTAAATGATAAAAAAAAAAAATACTAATCTTCTCAAACTTGTCCAAAAAATTGAAGAAGAGGGAACATTTGCAAGCTCATTTATGAGGCCAGCATACCCCTAATTCCAAAGCTAGTCAAGAACACAAGAAAAGAGATTTTAAAAATAAATAAAAATTAAAATAAGATAATAAAAATAATTTTTAAAAGGGAAAGGAAATTACAGGCTAATATTCGTCATTATCACGGATTCAAAAATCCTCAAGAAAATATATGACTTCTAATTTTATTAACAGGATCTTCAAGAGAAACAGCTTTGTAATTTTGATGAAATCAAATTTACCATTTTTCAATTACATTTTGTATCTTTTGTATCCTGCTTAAGAATTATTTACCGAACCCAAAGCAATTAAGAATATTTTCTGATTATTTTCCCAGAATTCTTAAAGTTTTAGATTTTTTAAAACAAGGTATATGAATCTGAGTTCATTTTTATATTGTCATATCTCATTTTTACAATGTCATTTGTTGAAAAAATTATCCTTTTGTCCTCAAATTTCCTTTACACATTTTTGAAAAATCAGTTGACTGTATTTTCATACGTCTATTGCTGGACTCTTTTGTTACACTGGCCTATGTGGTTTTTTTTCACAAATACCATACTGTCTTGGTTGCTATGGATTTAAGCTTTGAAATTAGATAATATAAGTCCTCCAATTTTGTTCATTTTAAGAAGTGGTTTGCCATTGTAATTCCTTTGCCTTTCCACATATATTTTAGAATCAACTTGTCTATATCTAAAAGAAAGACTTCTGGATTTTTTGTGGAAATTTATTGATTATCTAGGTCAATTTTGGGAGAATTGTCATCTTAACAATATTAATTCTTCCTTTAGCAGAGTATTTACTTTCATTTATTTAGATCTTTATTTTCTTTAATCAATGTTTTGTAGATTTCTTCATAAAGACTGCATGTTTTCTTAGACTTCTACATAAGTACTTTAAAAATTTTTATTGAAAACATTGTTGGATTTTTAATGCAAATTTTAGTTTTTCATTGCTGGTATGTAGGGATACAATTGACTTTTATATGTTGGCCTTGTGTTCTGTATCCTTGATAGACTCACTTATGTGTTCTATTAGTTTTTTAAAGATTTTGGGGATTTTTTACATAGAAACTCATGTCATTTTCAAATAAAACATTTTATTTTTCTTTTCCAATCTGTATATCTCTAATTTTTTTGTCAACTTATTGCATTCACTAGGACATTGCAGATGATATCGAATAGTAATAGTAAGAGAGACTATGCTTTGCTTTCTCCTGATCTTAGGAAAATAACATTCACTCTTTCCATTTAGTTTGATATTGGCTGTAGGTTTATCTTAGAAACTCATTATTAGGTAAAGGAAGATTTCTTGTAGTCCTAGGTTGTGGAGAACTAACATACTGAGTGGATATTCAGTGCTTTTAAAAATTTATATGATAATATAATTTTTCTTATTCATTCTGCTAATAAAGTAAATTATATGGATTGATTTTCAAATGCTAAACCAACCTTGCATTCCTAGGATAAACCCTACTTTGTCTTGTTGTATTTTCATATATTTCTGAGTATATAAAAATTGAATATCTATTATATATAATGAATATATATAATTAAATATTTATATGTTCAATTATTAACTATTTTCTGGAGGATTTTTGCATCTATACTCATAAGAGATATTGGTCTGTAGTGGGTTTATTTTTTCCTTATATTGCCTTTGTCTAATTTCAGTGTTAGAGTAATGCTGGCTTCATAAAATTATTTGGAAACTATTTCCCCCTTTTCTGTTTTCTGGAAGAGATTTCGAGATTTGGTACTATTTCTTCCTTAAATGTTTAGTAGAAGTCACTGGTGAAAGTATATGGTCTTAGAACTTTCTTTTATGACATATTAATTGCAAATTTAATATTTTAATAGATATAGGACCATTCTGGTTACCTATTTCTTCTTGAATGATGTTTAGTAGTTCTCATCTTTATAGTACTTGGTCTGCTATGGTTTGAATGTGCCCCAAACAGAATTTATGTATTGCCAATGTGATAATAGTAAGAGGTGGGGCCTTTAAGAGGTGATTAGGAAATGAGGGCTCCTCCCTCATAAATGAAATTAGGTTTATGAGGAAGTTTCTCATAAACTTCAGAGGGAGTTTCTCCCTTTTTGCCCTTCCACCTTCCACTATGTGAGTAACAGTGTCCCTCACCTCTGGAGGGTGCAGAGTTCAAGGTGCCATCTTGGCAACAGAGATTGAACCGTCATCAGACAACAAACTTGCTGGCACTTTGATCTTTGTCTGTCCAACCTCTGGGACTGTGAGAAAATAAATTTTTGTTCTTTATTAATTACCCAGTCTTTGGTGTTTTGTTATAGCACCACGAAACAAAATAATACATGTTCCATTTCATATAATTTATTAAATTTATGGACATATAATTGTTTATACTATTCCGTTAATATTCTTTGGGGATCAGCAGACATGTTCCCTCTTTCATTCCTGATATGGATGACCAATTTATCTCTCTCTCTCTGCCTAGAGGTTTATCAAATTTATTGATCTATTCAAAGAATTGTGTTTTGTTTCTTAATTTACTCTGCTTTCTTATTTTTAATTTTCTTGATTTCTGTTCAATTTTTATTATATTATTTCCTTTCTTGTTTTTGCTTTAGGTTTAGTTTGCTCTTCTTACTTTAATTTTCTAACGTGGTAGCATAGATTATTGATTTCAGTTCTTTCTTTTTTTCTAATACATGCATTTGATGGTATACATTTACCTCAAAGAACTGCTTTAGCTATATAATACAAATTTTGATGAACTGTATTTTACTTTCCATTTTGTTGAAAATATTCTTTAATTTTTCTGGAGACTTCCTCTTTCACGCATGTGTTTTGTTTACTTTCCAAATATGTGAAGGTTTTCCAGATGTCTCCCTGTCATTGATTTTAATTTAATTATGTCATTGCTTGAGAACATACTTTGTATAATTTCTATTCTCTTAAATTTGTCAAGATTTAGTTTATGGCCCAGGAATGGGTCATTCACTATTTTAGTGAATGTTTTATATGCAGCTGAGAAGAATGTGTATATGCTCTTCTTGGGAAGGTGTTTAAAAAGGTCAGGTCACATTGGTTAAATTTTGAAGAATATTTTCAGTGCGTATAGAACACTAAATTTATAGTTATTTTCTTTCAATATTTAAAAGATGTATTCTTGTTTTCAAGGTTTCTAAACAGAAGTCTGCCATTTTTAAACTGCTTCCTCTGTAGACAAGGTGCCTCCACCCCTGTCTAACTGCAAAACTTTATTCTCGTCTTTGGTTTTTAGCAGTGTGAATTTAATATGCCTAGATGTGTTTATATATGTTTTTGTTTTGTTTTGTATTGCATTTATCCTGCTAAATGTTCTATGGAATTCTTGAATTTGTAGTGTTTGCTAATAATTTTGGAAAATTTTCAGTTATTATTTTTCAAATATTTCCTCTGTTCTCTTCTCTCTCTTCTTCTTCTAGGATTCCAATGACATCTATATTAAACTATTTGTTATTGTTCCACAGCACTTGCATATTCTGCACTATTTGTCTACTTTTTTCTCTTAGCATTTCAGTTTGAGTAATCTCTATTGACCGAACTTGAAGATTAGTGATTCTTTCCTCAATTGTGGTAAGTCTACTAACAAGCCCACCAAAGATAATCTAATTTCTGTTATTGTGTTTTTGATTTCTGGAATTTGCATTTTATTCTCTTTTTTATTGTGTATATTTAAGGGGTAAAACATAATGTCTTGACATACATATGTACTATAAAATTATTACTACAGTCATATTAATACATACATTTTATTCTTGCAAGCGTCGATCTTTCTGCTGAAAGTACTGATGTAATCTTGCATGCCTTCTACTTTTCCCATTAGAGATTTTAACATAGGGATTACCAGTTGTGAAGGCTAATTCTAGATGTCAACTTGGTTAAATGAAGGAATGCTGAGAAACCTGGTAAAGCTATCTTTTCAAGTGTGTCCATGAGGGTGTTTCTAGCAGAGATTAGTATGAGAGTCTGAGTGGACTGGGTGGAAAAGAACCACCCTCAACGTGGATGGGAACCATCCAATCTGCTGGGGGCCTGGAGAGAACAAAAGACAGAGAAAAAAGGTAAAACTCTCTATCTGCTGGAGCTGGGTTACAATCTTCTCTCCTGTCCATGGACATCAGAGCTCGAGACTCTTCAGCTTTGGGTTCCAGGACTTACATCAAGGACACCGTCAGCTTCCCCAGTTTTGAGGCCTTTGGACTTGGACTGAACCAAGCTATTGGAATCCAGTTTGCCAATGGCCTATCGTGGGACAATTTCTTCACAAACCTGTGAGCTAATTCCCCTAATAAATCCCCTCTCAAATATTTATAACATATCCTATTGATTCTGTCTCTCTGGAGAACCCTGACTAATAACACCAGCCTTGGCATAGTTGACATTTCAGGCACATACTTCTCTTGTAAGATGCTGTCTTGTGCATTTTAGGATGATTAGCACTATCCTTGGACTATATTCACTACATGCCCATAGTACATCTCCCATTAAGACCATGATAAATGCTTCCAGATGTTGTCAAATTGCCGCTATGGGCAAAATTGCCTGATTTTGAGAACCAGTGCTTAAACATGTTAATTACAGTTGTTTTAAATTATCTGTATGATAGTTCCAACAACCCTGTGGTATGAGTGTGCTTTGTAAGGATGATTTTTTCCTTTCTTCAGATTGTGTTTCTAATTTTTTTTCTAGCCAGTACAGGTATTGAATCTCAGACCTTGGTGTTATCAGCACCATGCTCTAACCAATTCAGCTACCTGGCCAACCAAGATTGTGTTTTTTCATGCTTTATGGTATGACACATTTATTTTGTTGTTGAAAGATGACCATGTATAGAATAATACATACCAAGATAAATTTTTATTTACTTCAAGATTAGCATGTTTTCCATCTGCTGGACCTTTAGTGTGGGGGGTTGTGTTGATCCAGTCAGGAGTGGGACTAGGTTTGAAATTTGCTTGGTTGCTATGGTTGCTGTGGTTACCAGAGTTGGAATTTGTTGCTATGGTTATCACAGTTGGATTCTGTTGTTGCCATGGGCACCAGAAATTTCAAAATCCTTGAGATACCTTGATTTTATTTCTCCACTTAGCTTTAGATCTTTCTTTTGTTTTGTTCCCCATACAAAGTCAGTCTCTTGCCATTCTTCCAGCTATACGTCAGTATACAGTAGCCCCTCTTAACCGCTGGGAATACATTCCAAGACCCCCAGTGGATGCCTGAAACCACGGATAGTACTGAACCCTATATATACATTTTTCCTATGCATACATACTTATGATAAATTTTAATTTATAAATTAGGCATGGTAAGAGATTAACAACAATAACTAATGACAAAATAGAAGTATAACAAGATACTGTAATGAAAGTTATGTGAATGTGGTCTCTCTCATTCTATCTCAAAATATATTATTTTACTGTACTCACCTATTTTCAGACCATAGTTGATTGTGGGTTACTGAAACCACAGAAAGTGAAATTGTGCATAAGCAGAGACTACTTTAATATTTATTCAAGGTTGGTTAGCCTGCTTTGAGGGGGGTGAAGGTAGGCATTTTCTGATGTTATTTTTAAGCCTAAGAATTAGGCAAGTATTTTAAACTTGGGTTTAGACATATGTCCTTCACTACCTCTCCTCCAAATGTAGAAGTTTCTAGGGAGATATGTATGGATGAAGTTTTGGTGATGGTCTGCATTGCCCTCACACAACTGCAATGGGATTCTACAAGTGCACTACCTTGCAGATAAAGTCTTGTTCTATAGTGCAGATGCCAAGGTATGCTGGTCTGAGTGAATTTCGGCAGTGGCTGTTGTTCTTTTTTTCCAGCTAGAAACAGAGGAGAGATTTCTTAGGATTTTCCTCAGTCTTTCCTGTGAGATTTCTGGAGGAAAGGCATTCCAAGGGATATAAGTCCACTTATTCCTGAGAACTGGCTTTATGTCCTCATGCTAGCTCACAATTGAGCAGTTGGCTAAATATTTCTAGTCTAATCTTCCTACAGCTTACATGTTGTTCAGTGGCATCTATTTTGGGTAGACAATGATCCAGTCCTCTTCATCTCTGCAGGCACCTCTATTTCGATTTCAAGTTAGCTGTCTTATTCTTATCTCAATTCTCTAATAAATTCAAGAGAAGTTGTTAATTTCCATTTTGTTCACATTTTTCTTGTACAGATCAGAATCATTATTTTTCCATATCTCTATATCTTCCTGTGGAAATTGGAAACTATTGTTAACAAACTTTTAAAGACATTTGAAAATAAAAATCACCTTGTTCATTTTACCCATAGAGCTATCATTTATGGAGTCCTACATTTCTTTGTGTAGATCTATATTTTCACCTGATATCATTTTCCTTCTGCTCAAAAGATTTAATTTAACATTTTTGTAATGCTGGGTATACAATCTAGGCTGAGAGTTTTCTCTTTTTGTAATTGTATTAGACAGGCTGTTCCAAAGAAACAAAACCAATGAAATGGAGGCGGGGAGAGGACAGAAGAGAAGAGAAAAACAGAGAGATCTGGCATACATGATCACGGAGACTGCCAAGTCAAAAATCTATAAGGTAGGTCAGCAGGCCAGAGACCCAGGAAAGAGCCATCTCCCGGCAGAATTTCTTCTTGCTTAGGAAAGGTCAGTCTTTGTTATATGAACACCTTTAATTGATTGAATGAGGCCCACCCACATTATAAAGGCAATCTGTTTTATTCAAAGTCTAATGATTTAAATATTAATCTCATCCAAAAAGATACCCTCTCAAAAACATCCAGAATAATGGTACTTTAAAGTTGTTGATGCACTATTTTTTCATATGCATTGTTTCCAATGAGGAATCTACTTTCATCCTTGTATTTGTTCTTCTAAATGTTACATGTCTTTTATCTCTGGGTATTTTTAGATTTTCTTTTCATACTTTATCTATAAAGACAACATAGGCTGAAAGTGAAAGGATGGTAAAAGACTCCATGCAAATGAAAACTGAAAAAGAGCAGGAATAGCTATACTTATATCAGATAAAATAGACTTCAAGTCAGGAACATGAAAGAAAGATAAAGAAGATCATTATATAACGATAAAGAGATCAATTTAACAAGAATATGTAACAATTCTAAATATATATGCCCCCAACACCAGAGCACCCAGATATATAAGGCAAATTTTATTAGATCTACTGGGAGAGATAGACTACATTACAATATTATTTGGGAATGTCAACACTCCACTTTTACCAATGGACAGATCATCCAAACAGAAAACTAACCAAGAAACATCAAAATTAATCTTCATCCCAGACAAATTGGACCTAACAGGTGTTTATAGAACATTCCATCTAACAGCTGCAGAATACACTTTATTCTCAGCAGCACATGGAAAATTCTCTAAAATAAACCATATGTTAGGTCAAAAAACAATTCTCAACAAATTCAAAAAAATTGAATCATATCAACTATCTAGTCTGACCACAAGGGAATAAAACTATAAATCAATAACAAAAGGAACATTGGAAGTTGTACAAATACATGGAAATTAAACAACATGCTCCTAAAAAAACAATGGGTCAAAGAAGAAATTAAAAACGAAATTTAAAAATTCCTGGAGACAAATGAAAATGAAAACACAATATACCAGAATCTATCAAATACAGCAAAAACAGTTCTAAGAGGGAACTTTATAGCAACATTTGCCTATATCAAAAAAGTAGAAAGACTTCAAATAAGCAACATAACATTACACCTCAAGGAACTAGAAAATCAAGAACAAACTAAACCCAAAATTAGTAGGAGAGATATAACAGAGATCAGAGCAAAAATAAGTAGAGATTTTTAAAAAAACAACACAAAATAATCAATGAAACAGAGTTGGTTTTTCTAAACGAAAAACAAAATCCATAAACCTTCAGGCAGACTAAGAAAAAAAGAGAGTACTCAAATAAATAAAATCAGAAATGAAAAAGGAGACATTACAACTGACACTGAAGAATTACAAAGGATCTTAAGAGACTAATATGAACAACTATATGCTAACAAACTGTAAAATTTAGAAGAAATGGATAAATTCCTGGACATATACAACTTAAAGGTTGAATCATGAAGAATTATAAAACCTAAACAGACCTAAATGAGTAATGAAATATAAGCAGTATTAAAGTCTACAAACAAAGAAAAGCCCAGGACCAGACAGATTCATTGCTGAGTTCTTCTAAACATTTAAAGAAGAACCCATAACAATTCTTCTCAACCTCTTCCAAAAAAATTGAAGAAGAGGGAATACTTTGTAGCTTATTCTGTGAGGCCAGCTTTACTCTATTACCCAAATAGGAAAAGGACACACACAAAAAACAAAAACTACAGACCAGTATCCCTGATGAAAATAGATACAAATATCCTCAAAGAAAATGCTGGTGAACTGAATCCAACAACACATCAAAAAGATCATTCACTGCAATCAAGTGAGATTCATCCCAGGGATTCAAATATGGTTGAACATATGCAAATCAATAAATGTGATACATCACATCAACAGAGTGAAGGAAAAAATGATCATTTCAATAGGTTTAGAAAAAGCATTTGATAAAATCCAACACTTTTTCATGGTAAAAACACTCACCAAATAGAAAGAATGTACCTCAACACACACGAAAAGGCCATATACAAAAAACCCTAACTAATATACTAAACTGACAAAAGTTGAAGGGTTTTTTCCTCTAAGATCTGGAATGGAAAATGATGGCCACTTTTCCCACTCTTATTTAACATAGTATTGGAAGTAATAGCCAGAGCTATAAGGCAGGAGAAAACAATGAAGTGCATCCAATGGAAAAAGAATTCACACTGCCTCAATTTGAAGATGACATGAGCATATATAAATAGAAAATTCTAAAGACTCCACCAAAACACTTCTAAATAAATGGATTCAGTAAAGTGGCAGAATACAAAAGCAACATGCAAAAATCAATAGCATTTCTATATGTGAATAAAAAAATCTAAAAAAGAAATCAAGAAAGTAATCCCATTTAACATAACTATCAAAAAAAGAAATCCCTAGGAGTAAATTAAACAGAAAAGGTAAAAGAACTCTACAATGAAAACTATAAAACACTGATAAAAGAAATTGAAGACAAAAAGAAATTGAAAGATATCCTGTGTTCATGGGTTGGAAGAATTAATATCATCTAACTGTCCATACTTCCCAAAATAATCAACAGATTCAAAACAATCCCTATCAAAATACCAATAACATTCTACACAGAAATAGAAAAAATGATCCTAAAATTTGCATGGAATCACAAAAGATCCATTATAGGCAAAGCAGTCATAAACAAGAACAAAGCTAGAGGCATCACACTACCTGACTTCAAAGAGTACTGCAAAGCTATAGTAATCAAAATAGCATGGTACTGGCAATAAAATAGACAGAGACCAACAGAACTGCATAGAGATCCCAGAAATAAATCCACACACTTACCACCAACTGATTTTTGACAAAGGTGCCAAGAATACACATTGGAGAATGGACAAGCTCTTCAAGAAAAGTTACAGGGAAAACTGAATATC
Organism: Cynocephalus volans; assembly: GCF_027409185.1. Taxonomy (NCBI): domain Eukaryota; kingdom Metazoa; phylum Chordata; class Mammalia; order Dermoptera; family Cynocephalidae; genus Cynocephalus; species Cynocephalus volans. The sequence goes on from NC_084478.1 coordinate 84,335,974, forward strand.
CACATGCAGAAGACTGAAACTAGAACCCTATCTCTTACCATATAAATCTCTATAATGAGAACTACAAGCCACTGCTGAGAGAAATTAGAGAGGATACAAGAAGATGGAAAGATATCCCATGCTCTTGGATTGGAAGAATCAACATAGTGAAAATGTCCATACTACCCAAAGTGATATACAAATTCAATGCAATCCCCATCAAAATTCCAAAGACATTTTACTCAGAAATGGAAAAAACTGTCCAGTCATTTATATGGAACAATAAAAGACCACGCATAGCCAAAGCAATGCTGAGCAAAAAAAAATAAAGCTGGAGGCATAACACTACCGGACTTTAAGCTATACTACAAAGCTATAATAACCAAAACAGTATGGTACTGGCATAAAAACAGACACACTGACCAATGGAATAGAAGAGAGAATCGAGAAATCAACCCACACACTTACTGCCATCTGATCTTTGACAAAGGCACCAAGCCTATTCACTGGGGAAGGGACTGCCTCTTCAGCAAGTGGTGCTGGGATAACTGGATATCCATATGCAGGAGAATGAAACTAGATCCATACCTCTCACCATATACTAAAATCAACTCAAAATGGATTAAGGATTTAAATATACACCCTGAAACAATAAAACTTCTTAAAGAAAACATAGGAGAAACACTTCGGGAAATAGGACTGGACACTGACTTCATGAACACGACCCAAAAGCACGGGCAACCAAAGGAAAAATAAACAAATGGGATTATATCAAACTAAAAAGCTCCTGCACAGAAAAAGAAACAATTAAGAGAGTTAAAAGACAACCAACAGAGTGGGAGAAAATATTTGCAAAATATACATCTGACAAAGGATTAATATCCAGAATATACAAGGAACTCAAACAACTTTAGAAGAAGAAAACAAGCAACCCAATTAAAAAATGGGCAAAAGAGCTAAGTAGGCATTTCTCTAAGGAAGATATCCAAATGGCCAACAGACATATGAAAAAATGCTCAACATCACTCAGCATCCGGGAAATGCAAATCAAAACCACACTGAGATACCACCTAACCCCAGTTAGGATGGCTAAAATCCAAAAGACTCTGAACGATAAATGCTGGCGAGGTTGCGGAGAAAAAGGAACTCTCATACATTGTTGGTGGGACTGCAAAATGGTGCAGCCTCTATGGAAAATGGTATGGACATTCCTCGAACAACTGCAGATAGATCTACCATACGACCCAGCTATCCCACTGTTGGGAATATACCCAGAGGAATGGAAATCATCAAGTCGAAGGTATACCTGTTCCCCAATGTTCATCACAGCAATCTTTACAATAGCCAAGAGTTGGAACCAGCCCAAATGTCCATCATCAGATGAGTGGATACGGAAAATGTGGTACATCTACACAATGGAATACTACTCAGCTATAAAAACGAATGAAGTACTGCCATTTGCAACAACATGGATGGACCTTGAGAGAATTATATTAAGTGAAACAAGTCAGGCACAGAAAGAGAAATACCACATGTTCTCACTTATTGGTGGGAGCTAAAAATTAATATATAAATACACACACACACACACACACACACACACACACACACACAAAACCGGGGGGGGGGGAAGAAGATATAACAACCACAATTACTTGAAGTTCATACGACAAGCAAACAGAAAGGACATTGTGGGGGGGGGAGGGAGAAGGGAGGGAGGTTTTGGTGATGGGGAGCAATAATCAGCCACAGTGTATATCGAGAAAATAAAATTTAAAAAAATAAAAATAAAAAATAAAAAATAAAATTGTCCCACAAAACTAAAAAAAAAAAAAATAGATTAAAGACTCAAATTTGAGCTTGAGACTATGAAACTACCAGAAGAAAACATAGGAAAAATGCTATATGAAATTGGACTGGGCAATGTTATTTGGAACAAGACTTCAAAGGCACAGGTAACAATACCAAAAATTAACAAATAGGATTACATAAAACTAAAAAGATTCCACAGCAAAGGAAACAAATAACAAAGTGAACAGACAACCTATAGAATGAGAGAAAGTACTTGCAAACTATGCATCTGACAAGGGATTAATATTTAGAATTTATGAGTAACTCAAACAACTTGATAGGAAAAAAACAAATAAGCTGATTAAAAAATGAGCAAAGGACGCAAATAGACATTTCTCAAAAGAAGGCATACAAATGGCTAACAGGTATATGAAAAAGTGCTCAACATCATTAATCACCAGGGAAATGCAAATAGAAACAACATTGATATACCACCTCAGTCCATTAGAATAGCTATTATCAAAAAAACAGAAAATGATAGATGCTGGTGAGGATGCAGAGAAAGGGGAACTCTCATACATGGTTGGTGGGAATATAAATTAATACAGCTATTATGGAAAACAGTATGGAGGTTCCTCAAAAAACAAAAATTAGAACGAACTTATGTCCCAGAAATTCCACTACGTGGTATATATACAAAGGAAATTAAATCAATATACCAGACACCTAAACTTCGATGTTCGTTGCAGGAATACTCATAATAGCCAAGCGATCGAATCAACAAAATTGTCCATGAATGGATGAATGGATTTTTAAAATGTGGTGTACATACACAACAGAATATTATTCAGTTCTAAAAAAGAATGAAATTCTGTCATTTGTAGGAATATGGATGGAACTGGGGATCATCAGGTTGAGAGAAGTAAGCTGGGCACAGAAACAGAAATATCACATGATTTCAATCGAATCTGTAATCTTAAAAGAAAGTGTTTTTTCTGTTTGATTCTATTTATTTATATATTTATTTATTTTATTTTGTCAATATACAATGTGGTTGATTATTGTGGCCCATGACCGAAACCTCCCTCCCTCCTCCCTCTTTCACCTCCCTCCCAACAACCTCGTATTTGTTTTCTTCTTATATCAACTTCAAGGAATTGTAATTGTTGTATCTTCTTCCCTCCCCCCCCAGTTTATTTGTGTATTTATCTATTTATTTTACCTCCCACAAAAAAGTGAGAACATGTGATATTTCTCTTTCTGTGCCTGACTTGTTTCACTTAATATAATTCTCTCTAAGTCCATCCATGTTGTTGCAAATGGAAGTATTTCATTTTTTTATAGCAGAGTACTATTCCATTGTGTAGATATACCACATTTTCTTTTTTCTTTTTTTTTAAATTTTATTTTGTCGATATACATTGTGGCTGATTATTGCTCCCCATCAACAAAACCTCCCTCCGTTCTCCCTCCCCCGCTCCTCCCCAACAATGTCCTTTCTGTTTGCTTGTATCAACTTTAAGTAATTGTGGTTGTTATATATTCTTCCCCCCACCCCCGGTTTTTTTTTTTGTGTGTGTGTGTGTGTGTGTGTGTGTGTGTGTGTGTGTGTGTGAATTTATATATTAATTTTTAGCTCCCACCAATAAGTGAGAACATGTGGTATTTCTCTTTCTGTGCCTGACTTGTTTCACTTAATATAATTCTCTCAAGGTCCATCCATGTTGTTGCAAATGGCAGTATTTCATTCGTTTTTATAGCTGAGTAGTATTCCATTGTGTAGATGTACCACATTTTCCATATCCAGTCATCTGATGATGGAAATTTGGGCTGGTTCCAACTCTTGGCTATTGTAAAGAGTGTTGCGATGAACACTGGGGAACAGGTATACCTTTGACTTGATGATTTCCATTCCTCTGGGTATATTCCCAACAGTGGGATTGCTGGGTCGTATGGTAGATCTATCTGCAATTGTTTGAGGAACCTCCATACCGTTTTCCATAGAGGCTGCACCATTTTGCAGTCCCACCAACAATGTATGAGAGTTCCTTTTTCTCTGCAACCTCGCCAGCATTTATCGTTCAGAGTCTTTTGGATTTTAGCCATCCTAACAGGGGTTAGGTGGTATCTCAGTGTGGTTTTGATTTGCATTTCCCGGATGCTGAGTGATGTTGAGCATTTTTTCATATGTCTGTTGGCCATTTGTATATCTTCGTTAGAGAAATGCCTACTTAGCTCTTTTGCCCATTTTTTAATTGGGTTGCTTGTTTTTTTCTTGTAAAGTTGTTTCAGTTCCTTGTATATTCTGGATATTAATCCTTTGTCCAATGCATATTTTGCAAATATTTTCTCCCACTCTGTTGGTTGTCTTTTAACTCTGTTAGTTGTTTCTTTTGCTGTGCAGAAGCTTTTTAGTTTGACATAATCCCATTTATTTGTTTTTCCTTTGGTTGCCCATGCTTTTGTGGTCATATTCATGAAGTCTGTGTCCAGTCCTACTTCCTGAAGTGTTTCTCCTATGTTTTCTTTAAGAAGTTTTATTGTTTCAAGGTGTATATTTAATTCTTTAACCAATTTTGAGTTGATTTTAGTATATGATGAAAAGTATGGGTCTAGTTTCATTCTCCTGCATATGGATATCCAGTTATCACAATGCCATTTGCTGAAGAGGCAGTCTCTTCCCCAGTGTATAGGCTTGGTGCCTTTGTCAAAGATCCGATGGTTGTAGGTGCATGGGTTGATTTCTCGATTCTCTATTCTATATCATTGAATAGTGTGTCTATTTTTATGCAAGTACCATGCTGTTTTGGTTATTATAGCTTTATAGTATAGTTTAAAGTCAGGTAGTGTTATGCCTTTAGCTTTTTTTTTTTTGCTCAGAATTGCTTTGGCTATGCATGGTAATTTGTTATTCCATATAAATTTCTGCATAGTTTTTTCGATTTCTGAGGAAAATGTCATTGGAATTTTGATGGAGATTGCAGTGAATTTGTATATCTCTTTGGGTAGCATGGACATTTTTGCTATGTTGATTCTTCCAATGCAAGAGCATGGAATATCTTTCCATCTTCTTGTGCACTCTTTAATTTCTCTCAGCAGTGGTTTGTAATTCTCATTATAGAGATTTTTCACATCCTTGGTTAACTCAATCCCTTAGTTTTTTTTTTTTTTTTTTTTGGTGGCTATTGTAAATGTGCAAGGTTTCTTGATTTCTCTTTCTGCATATTTGCTATTGGAGAAAAGAAATGCCACTGATTTTTGTGTGTTGATTTTGTATCCTGCTACTCTGCTGAAATCATTTATCAACACCAAGAGTTTTTTTGTAGAGGCTTTAAGCTGTTCAATATATAGGATCATGTCATCTGCAAACAGGGACAGTTTGACTTCTTCTTTTCCAGTCTGGATGCTCTTTTTTCCTTCTCTTCTCTGATTGCTCTGGCTAGTACTTCCAACACTATGTTGAATAGGAGTGGTGAGAGTGGGCATCCTTGTCTAGTTCCTGTTATTAAAGGAAAAGCTTTCAACTTTTCCCCATTCAGGATGATATTGGCAGTGGGTTTATTATATATGACTTGAATTATGTTGATATACTTTCTATTTATACCTAACTAGTAGAGAGTCTTTAACATGAAAGCGTTGAATTTTATCAAATGCTTTTTCATTATCTATGGAGATGATCATATGGTCCTTGTGTTTGATTTTATTGATATGGTGTATCACATTTATTGATTTGCCTATTTTGAGCCAACCTTGCATCCCTGGGATGAATCCCACTTGATCTTGGTGCATAATTTTAAGTATGTGTTGTTGTATTCTGTCAGCTAGTATTTTATTGAGGACTTTTGCATCTATATTCATCAAGGATATCGGCCTGTAGTTTTCTCTTTTAGTTGTATCTTTACCTGATTTTGGTATCAGGGTGATGTTTGCTTCACAGAATAAGTTTGGGAGAATTGCCTCTGTTTCAATCTTTTGGAATAGTTTGTAGAGAATTGGTGTCAATTCCTCTTTGAATGTTTGGTAAAATTCTGCTGTGAATCCATCTGGTCCTGGGCTTTTCTTTGTTGGGAGCCTTCTGATAACAGCTTCAATCTCCTTTATTGTTACTGGTCTGTTCAGATTTTCTACATCTTCTTGGCTCAGTTCTGGTAGCTTGTGTGTGTCCAGTAATTTATCCATTTCATCCAGTTTTTCAAATTTTTTGGCATATAGTTGTTTATACTAGTCTCCAACGATTCCTTGTATTTCAGATGTATCAGTTGTAATATCACCTTTTTCATTTCTAATTTTTCTTATTTGGATCTTCTCGCTTCTTTTTTTAGTTAACCATGCTAATGGTTTGTCAATTTTATTTATCTTTTCAAAAAACCAACTTTTTGATTCGTTGATCTTTTGTAGTGTTTTTTGGGTTTTAATTTCATTAAGTTCTCCTCTGATATTAACAATTTCTTTCCGTCTGCTAACTTTGGCTATGGATTTTTTGTTTTTCTAGTTCTTTAAGGTGAGGTGTTAGGTTGTTCACTTGCCATCTTTCCATTCTTCTGTAGTAATCATTTAATGAGATAAATTTCCCCCTTAGTACTGCTTTTGCAGTATCCCACAGGTTTTGGTATGATGTATCATTATTTTCATTAGTTTCAATAAATTTTTTGATTTCCTGTTTGATTTCTTCTTGCACCCATATGTAATTAAGTAAAATGTTGTTTAATTTCCATGTGTTTGTGTAGTTTCCAGAATTTCGTTTGTTATTGATTTCTAATTTTTATCCATTGTGGTCTGAAAAAATTCATGGGATAATTCCAATTTTTTTGAATTTGTTGAGACTTGATTTGTGACCTAACATGCTATCCGGGAGAATGACCCATGCGCTGATGAGAAGAATGAATATTCTGAGGTTGTTGGATGGGATGTTCTGTAGATATCTGCCAAGTCCAATTGGTCTAGAGTGTTGTTTAGATCTTGTGTTTCTTTGCTGTTTCTTTGCCTAGATGATCTGTCCAATATTGATAGTGGGATGTTCAGGTCCCCTGCTATTATGGTATTAGTGTCTATTTCCTTATTTAGGTCTAATAAAGTTAGCTTTATAAGTCTGGCTGCTCTGACATTGGGTGCATATATATTTATGATTGTCATGTATTCTTGATGGATGAATCCTTTTATCATTTTGTAGTGGCCCTCATTATCTCTTTTGATGGTTTTTAGTTTAAAATCTATTTCATCCGATAAGAGTATAGTTACTCCAGCTCGTTTTTCAATTCTGTTTGCATGGTAAATCTTTTCCCTTCCTTTCCCTCTTAGTCTATGTGAGGCTTTATAGGTAATGTGGGTCTCCTGAAGGCAGCATTTAGTTGGGTCCTCCTTTTCAATCCAGTCAGCCAGTCTGTGTCTTTTGATTGGGGAATTTAATCCTTTTCCATTAAGAGTTGTTATTGAAAAGTGTTGATTTACTCCTAGCATTTTATTGGTTTTTGTTTGGATGTCTCAAGTGACTTTTTTTCCTGCCTTTCTGATTTACTGTTTGTCTTCTGTATTGTTGGTTCCTTGGGTTGTAGATAAACTTTTTTTTCTCTTTTCAATGCTGGTATTTTTCTTTTACTAGTGGGTTTTGATTTTTCTTGAATTTCTATGATAGTGGTAGTTATTTGTCAGGTACCAAACCCAGTACTCCCTTGATAATTACTTGTAAGGGTGGTCGTATAGTAGTGAACTCCTGCACTTTTTGTTTGTCTGAGAAATATACTATTTGCCCTTCATTTCAGAATGATAGCCTTGCAGGGTAGAGTATCTTGGCTGGCAATCTCTGTCTTTTAGTATTTTGAATATATCATTACATTCCTTTCTGGCTTTTAGGGTTTGTGATGAAAAGTCTGATTGGGGCTCCCTTATATGTGATTTGATGCTTCTCTCTTGCAGCTTTTAAGATTCTCTCTTTGTCTCTGAGTTTTGCCAATTTGACAAATGTCTTGGAGAAGACCTTTTTGGGTTGAATACAGTAGGGGATCTTTGAGCTTCCTGAATCTGAAGATCTGTGTCTTTTCCTATGACTGGGAAGTTTTCTGCCACTATTTTGTTGAATGTGTTTTCAATGCAATCTCCTTTTCCCTCCCCTTCTGGAATACCCATGACTTGCATGTTTGAGTGATTAAGGTTGTCTGATAGCTGTCTTAGATTTTCTTCAATGTTTTTTATTCTTTTTTCTTTCTTTCTTTTTTTTTGTCTGCCTGTGTTATTTCAAACAGCCCATCTCCAAGGTCAGAAGTTCTCTCTTCTGCTTCTGTGAGCCTGCTGGTTAAACTCTCGGTTGTGTTTTTTATTTCGTTGAATGAATTCTTCAGCTCGGCAAGTCTGATACATTATTTTTCAGGGCATTGATTTCCTTGTCCATTTCTTCTTTCAGGTCCTGTATACTTTTCCTCATTTCATCGTGTTGTCTAGCTGAGTTTTCTTGTGTCTCATTTAGTTTCCTTAGAATTATCACTCAAAATTCCTTGTCAGATATTTCAAGGGCTTTTTCTATAGGATCTAGAGCTTGAGAGTTATTACCCTTTTGTGGTGTACTTTCTTGATTTTTCATATTTCTGGTATCTTCCCTTTTATGTGTAGTCATGTGGCAAGGGATTTCATGGTCCCCTGGCTCGACACTATTGCCTGCCTATCATGCTACTTGGTTTGCCAATTTGGCACGGCTACATGAGTGTCTGCTCAGTCACCCACTGGTGCCTCAGGTGTGTGGGTGCCTCAGGTGTGTGGTTGCCTCAGGTCTTGGGCCCCTCTGAGGAGGTGCCTCTCTGGTTGGTGTGCACTTGGCTGGGCTGAGGATGGAGTCCGATGACAGTGAGGACTACCTGCTGGGTCATGTGCTGGCACCATGGAGTGCATGTTCTCCACTGATCTTGTGCCTCTCTGGCAGGGTGCCTCTCTTGTTGGGCACACTCGGCCAGGCTGGGGATGGAGTCCGGTGGCAGCGATCCCTACCTGCTCCATCACACGCTGGCACCACAGGGCATGTGGTCTCCATGGATCTTGTGCCTCTCTGGTGGGGTGCCTCTCTGGTCATTGTGCACTCGGCCAGGCGGGGGATCAAAAAACATCTTTTGTTTCATTGATCTTTTGTATCATTTTTTTCAGTCTGTATTTCATTTAATTCTGCTCTGAACTTAATGATTCCTTTCCATCTACTAATTTTGGGATTGGATTATTCTTGCTTTTCTGGTTCTTTGAGGTTTAACATTAGGTTATTTATTTGAAATGTTTCTTTTCTTTTGATGTTATTGTTTATTGCAATATACTTCCCTCAGTACTGTTTTTCATGTATTGCACATGTTTTATTATGATGTCTTTATTTCCATTTTTTACAATATATTTTTTGATGTTTTGTTTTATTTCTTCTTGGACCCATATGTCATTCAGGATTGTTTTGTCTAATTCCCATGTGTTTGTATGGTTACCAGAATTTTGCTTGTTATTGATATCTGGTTTTAATCCACTGTGGTTTCAGAAGGAACTTGAAATGATTTCAGTTTTGAAAACTTTGTTCAGACTTGATTTGTGGCCTAACATGTGGTATATCCTGGAGAATGTTCCATGTGCTAATGAAAAGAATGTATATTCTGTAGTTTTTAGATGAAATGTTCTGTATCTGTGAGGTCTAACTGGTGTAAGGTGTAGTTTAACTCCTGTGTTTCTCTGTTGGTTTGTTGCCTAGATGATCCATTCAGTACTGAGAAAGGGGTGTTCAAGTCTACTATTATCACAATGGAGTCTCTTTCTTTAGGCCTAAAAGTGTTTGCTTTACATATTTGCGTGCTCTGGCATTTAGTGCATATATATTTATGGTTGTTATGTTTTCTTGCTGGATAGATCCCATTATCATTATATAGTGGCATTCTTTGACTCTTTTTATGTTTTTTAAAAATTCTATTTTAACTAATGTAAGAAGAGCTACTCCTGCTTTTTTCCCCCTTCCCATTAGCATGGTATATATTTTTCCATCCCTTCACTGTCAGTTTGTGAGTGCCTATACAGGTAATTGAACCTCCTGAGGACAACACAGAGTTGGGTCTAGCTTTCTAACCCAGTCACTCAGTCTGTTTCATTTGTGTGGGGAGTTTAATCCATTTACATTTAGGGGTGTTATTAAAAAGCATTGTCTTACTTCTGGCATTTTATAAATTTCCGTTTGAATTTTTAAAATATCTTTTCTTTCTTTCTTCCGTGTCTCTTCTTTGTCTTTGTTGGGGTTTTTGTTTATTTGTTTTTGTTTTTTTGAGGTGGTAAAGATTTAGTTTCTTTCTCTTTCAAAAAAATGGAAAGATATTCCATGCTCATGTACTGGTAGAATTAATGTTGAGAAAATGACCATACTACCTGATGTGATCTACAGATTCAAAACAATTCCTATGAAAATACCAATGACATTATTCACAGAGATAGAAAAAGCAATCCTAACATTCACATGGAACAAGAAAAGACCTCTAATAGCCAAAACAATCCTGAGTAAAAAGAATGAAGCAGGAAGCATTTCACTACCTGATTTCAAATTATACTACAAAGTGATAGTAACCAAAACAGCATGGTACTGGCCTAAAAACAGGCACATGGACCACAGGAACAGAACAGAAACCCAGAAATCAGCCCACGTACATACAGCCAACAAATCTTTGACAAAGGCATAAAAGCATACATTGGGAAAGGACAGCCTCTTCAATAAATGATGCTGAGAAAATGAGATGTCCACATACAGAAGAATGAAACTAGACCCCCTAACTCTCAGTATATAAAAAAATCAACTCAAAATGGATTAAGGACTTAAATATGAAACCTGAAACTATAAAACTCCTAGAAGAAAACATAGGGGAAACACTTCAAGAAGTAGCACTGGGCAAAGACTTTATGAATGTGACCCCAAAAGCACAGGCAACACAATGAAAACTAAACAAATATGCTTATATCAAGCTAAGAAGCTTCTTCAAAGCAAAGGAAACAATCAACAGAGCAAAAAGACAATCTGAAAAATGGGAGAAATGTCTACAAACTACACATCTGACAAGGGACTAATATTCAGAGTATGCAAGGAACTCAAACAACTTAAGAGTAAAAAATATAAATAACCCAATTAAGAAATGGGCAAGGGACCTGTGTTGACATTTCTCAAAGGAAGACATACAAATGGAAAACAAGTATATTTAAAAAAGCATAACATCACTAATCATCAGAAAAATGGAAATTAAAACTACACTGAGATATCATCTCACCCCAGTTAGACTGGCTATTACCAAAAAGACAAAAAATAACAAATGCTGTCCAGGCTATGGAGAAAGGGGAACCCTTATACATTGTTGATGGGATTGTAAATTAGTACAGCCAGTATAGAAAACAGTTTAGGGCTTTCTCAAACAACTACAAGTAGAACTACCATATGATCAAGCAATCCTACTACTGGGTATATACCCAAAGAAATGGAAATCATCATGTTGAAGGAATGCCTGCACTCCAACGTTTATCACAGCTCTTTTCACAATAGTCAAGATATGGAACCAACCTAAAAGTCCATTGACGGATGATTGGATAAAGATAATGTGGTGTATATACACAATGGAATACTGCTCAGACATAGAAAAGAGTGAAATTCTGCCATTCACAGCAGTATGGATGAGTTTGTAGAAAATTATGTTAAGTGAAATAAGCCAGGCACAGAAAGAGAACTAATGCATGTTCTCACTGATATGTAGGAGATAAGAAAGAAAGAAAATAAAACAAATAAATAATAATAATAATAATATATTGAACTTTTAAAAGGAGAGAGAAGCACTATGGTTACTAGAAGTGGGAAAGGGGAGGGGGATAGTGAGATGGTGGTTAATAGACACAAAATTACAGCTAGACATGAAAAATAAGTTCTATTGGTGTAGAGTCGACCCAGGAATATATAATTAAAAGTGATTTACTGAATTTTATCAAACTACTATCACATCACAAAGAAATGATTAAGTTTTGCAATGATGAATATGTTACTTATCCTGATTAGATCATCACACATTGTGCACATGCATAAATCTGTATCCCATAAATACAGACAATCAATGTTTCAATAAAAATATTTAAAACAATGTAAATTTATCCTCAAGACATGCATATGAAATAGGTACCATTATTATCTCTATTTTACAGAAAATAAACTAAGAGAGTTACTTTGAACTGGAGAGTTCAAGTGGTTTACAAAGCTAAAAAACAGTGGAGTTGGCAATCCAACCAAGAACTAGCTTCCAAACTCTCCCTCATAGCTTTATCTTGTATATGAGAAAGAATCACCTTGTAATATAACATTTTGCAATTTACACTGTTTTATATGCAGTACTTATTAAAATTGGTTTTCATAAAAACTCAAAAAAACAGTTAATCATACTAGGTACAATAATTTCAGAAAAATACAAAAAATTATACAAAATAGAGTAGAGGCAAATGGCAATCTAGAGGTGCCCACGGAGTGTTCTTCCCACAGAAAAAGACCAGAACAAGGAATGTACAGCTAAGTACTGAAGAGAGCACCAGTGGGAGAGTGTGGGAGTGCATCAGGAGTCCAGTGATGACCCTGTGGAGTGCAAAAGCTCAGGAGGGTGGCATAGAGAGCAGAAAGAGGCAAATAGCTTTGGCTGCCACATGACTGACACCAGATCAACACAGGAGGAATTTTCCCTTGCAACAAAAAGAATCTGATCAGCCATGAACACTTCCTAGCAGTGGTCCTCCTCTTGGTTATTCCCCAACCTACCACTGCCACTGCCACAGTTGCCAGCACCATTGTCCAGTCCCAGAGCTGTTGCCTGTCTCCCCACATAGCAGTTCATCTTGCTCCCTGCCACAACCACCCATTGAGGGTCTCCTCACATCTCTCACCAGCTGCCACTCACATCTGCTGCAGCTCCCTACCTCGTAGATCCTGCCATCTGTCACCGCTGGCTGGCCACAGCTGCTACAGCTGCCACAGCCACCACAGCTGTCCATTGAGCAACTCCCACCACCCACCACTGCCCACCAGCCGCAGCTCCCCACCACATGGCTTTCACCACCCACCAGCCACAATCACCACAGCCACCCACTGCATGGCTCCCACTGCCTGCCACACATGCTGGCAGTGGCTGCCACTGCCCTTGCTGACCATGTGACTGCATTGACACAGGGAAGGTCATGAGTTGAGCCACCAGAAAGAGGTGAGTGAGCACATCACCACAACCCAGTGGCTCAACCTTCAGGGGGAATTACAATGCTCCCACAGTCATGCACACAGTGATGGAAACTACTTGTGCAGCCCACATGACTTCCTTTACCTGGGGAGGGACATGATGGGTGCAGAAACTCAGGATAGCCAAATAGAATATGTAAGAAAATTCCCAGCCACCACCAACCCATCCCCCAACCAGGAGAAGCAAGGACCAGGAGGAGTCTCTGCCTATAGGAAAAAATAAAGGGAAACCCTACCCAGGTTCACCTATTCAAGCTAAGGAGCTTTGATATATCCCAGTAAACATATCAGGGTAATGGCACACTAGTGGGGTGCCTACAAGTCTGTCCAGGATCACCCACCTCAGCCAAGGAGCAACAGAGTATCTTGCCCACATCCTCGATGACCCATTATAATGTCATTCACTTCAGCAAGAAATCACTGAGTGCCCTACTGCCTAGGGCATGGAGGCACTCACATGCAACTCTGACATTGAATACAGCCAAAGTAACCACACAGAGACTACCATACTGCACCTGCCTGGAACAATACTAAAACAACCTACCCAACAGTCAATACAAAACACATCTACAGGAGGGAGTCTCTCTCCTCAAAAGCCACTTCAGTGTAATAGAGAAAGCAATTGGTTGCCAGAAAATCACACATCAATGTAAGGATACTAGACATATGAATAAAACTAGAAAATATGACACCATGAAAGAAACACAACAATTAAAGTACCCACTCATAAGTGGGAGCTAAAAAATAAATAAATAAATACTAAAAAGAAAGAAATATACAACAATCACAATAATTCATTGAACTTCCAAAAGGAGAGAACAGAACTGAGGCCACCAGTGGTAGGAAAGTGGGAAGGGAAGTGCGGGTTAGTGAGAAATTGGTAAAGGGCCACAAAAAAATATTATAGTGTGTAATGTCGAATGTACAAATTATCCTGATTTGAGCATCACATATTGCACACAGGTATTGACAGTCAATGCTGTACCCCACAGATATGTACCATTATGTTTCAATAAATAAAATAATAATTGTGTGCCAAAAATATCTCCAAATTACAATTAAGTTAAAACAGTCATGACTGATTTTGTTGTTAAATTTAGTATAAAAAATAACAAAAATCAAAGGGAATTTAACTTCCTAGATTAGTCATACACAATTAAAATATGCTAATATAAATAAATATCTTTCAATGACTGAATATTTTTCAAGTTAAAAGAAACATATTCATTTTTAAGCACAAAGACTGATAGAATAATGTTCTATCCAAAAAAATGTTACCAGGATTCTAGATTTACAAACCATTTTGCCCTTTGTCTGAATGGGCACTAAGGGTACTTACTCAATTACATAGAAATTATTAGAGGCCTATTGCTTATTTCAGTCTTAAATTACATTCAGTAAACAAGACATATTTCCCTTGTCTAAGAATTATAACGGCAATAGCAAAATATGTAAAAACTTCAACTAATTTAGGTCTAGAATCTCTACTAAACTTAATGGTTTTCCATGCCATATAAATTCTTTCAGAAGAACAAACAAAAGCTCACCAATTTTTAGCTAGACACCTAACCCCATAAGGCGTTATGTGTGTTGATGTGTGTTTCTTCACACATCACTGTCTATTGCTATAACATATCAAACCCAGCTACCCACATTCCTTTACCTGAAAAAGAAATAACCCATGATTTCTTACCTCTATTATTAGACTAGCCAAAACCTACACAGATGTTCTAGGGACTCCCTGGAACAACTCTGCTTTACTTACATTTGTAAATGGTTAATAAATAAAAAGATAAAACTAAAAATTGTGAGAAAAGATATGCCATCATAGACTTAAAATTAACCCTTAAAATATAAGCTTCTCACAGAAATTAAGCTGTTCATATGGGTAAATTAATTGCCCTCACCTGGACTTACCAACTGACAAAAGATAAACAAATAAATATCATATTGATTGTTATATATGCTTTTATGTTATTCTATGACTTCAGAATCCTTTGGAAACAAAAAGTTTTCCTGAGCTTGACAGGAATCCCTGTTTTACAAGATTGAAGGCAAATTAAGGAACTTTTGGATTTCTTGCCTTTATTTAAGGAAACATCTATATTAAAAATAAGAGGCCATTAAAAGTGCAGAAACTCAAAAGTGAAATCTTTGGAGGAATTCAAAGAAGCTACCATTAATCGTTAGAAACAGGCCCTTGGTTCAAAAAATAAAAAAGGAACAAGAAAGAAAAAAGACAAGACAGAAAGAAAAAATTAAGATAATATTGTGTACTTTCAGGATGGCTGACTTGTAGCACCATAGCATTTAAAATGGAGTTTAGCAAAATATCTTCCTGATAGTACCCTCAATTGCACAGACAAATTGGCCACAATATTAAACCAGCACTGGTGGGTTATATTTAAAGTGTTGCTGAGGATGTTTCCAAAACACATCCTACCTGCCAGCAACTAAATTTGGTAAAACTATGAAGGTGGGATATAAGTAGTTTCCAAAAATTCTGTGGCTGTCTGAACATCTCCAAATTAATTTCACACAAATGTATCCTGCAATGGGCTATGAGGCTCAGGGTCCTAGGCAGGAGTCAAGGGCAGCTCCCTCCACCTGGAAGCATACAAGAGAGCATGCTCAGAGTCCTAGGCAGGAGCCAAGGGCAGCATCCTCTACCTGGAAGCAGGCAAGAGAGCATGCCAAAAACCCACTTCCTCACAGGTGGCCCACCACAGCCACAGCCACAGCCATGAAAGTGGCTGAATGCCACAGCAGTAGCCACAGCCACCATTCAGGCAGCTGGCCAGACACTTGACTACATTGACACAAGGAGAGTCACCAGCAGAGAATGAAAACAGAAGAGGATGTCCCTCTTCTCAAAGCCCACTCCAGAGTAATAGAAGAAGTAACTATTCTCTCAGATGACGAGACATGAACGTAGAGATACTAGAAATACAGAAACAGAAAATATGACACCACTAAAAGAATATAGTAACTCTCAAATACCAGATCCTATAGAGCAGGAAACCCTTGAAATGACTGAAAAGGAATTCTGAGCAACAACATTAAGGAAACTTATTGAGATATAAAGAGACTTTGTTAGACAACAATGAAATGAGAAAAGAAATCCAAGATATGAAGGAGAAAACTTATAAAGAGATTTATACCTTAAAAAAGAATGTAGCAGAACTAATGGAACTGAAAGATTCATTCAACAGAATAAAAAACACAATGAATAGCTTAAGTAGCAGGCTAGAGCAAGCAGAAGAAAGAATTTCTGATCTTGAAGACAGTTTTTTCTAAATTACCCAGGGAGACCAAAAAAAAAAAAAAAAAAGAAAAGAAAAAGAAATTTAAAAAATGAAGAAAATCTAAGAGAGCTAGCAGACAACCTTAAGCACACAACATCTGAATCATGGGTGTTCTAGAAGGGGAGGAGAAAGGAAAAGGCATGGGAAACATATTTGATGAAATAAGAATGAAAAACTTCCCAGGTATAGGTAGAGACACAGATCTTCAGATCCAGGAGGATCAAAGATCCCTAAACAGATTCAACCCAAAAAGATCCTCTCCAAGACATATTACAGTCAAATTGGCAAAGCTCAAAGACAAAGGGAGAATATTAAAGTACACATCAAGTTGCTTATAAGGGGGCGCCCATCAGACTAACAGCAGACTTCTCACCAGAAACTCTATAGGCCATAAGAAAATGGGATGACATGTTCAAAATACTAAAAGAAAAAAACCCTCCTAGCCAAGAATACTATACCCAGCAAGGCTATCCTTCAGAAATGAGGGTAAAATCATCTTTTTCCAGACAGACAAAAGCTGTGGGAGTTCACCACCACACGACCAGCCCTACAAGAAATTAAAAAGGTGGTCCTTGGGCATGGAGGCAGCCACACTGGAACAGGTATGTGCCACCGTGGGACTCCCAGCCCAGGCTAGCTTGTGCCACCCAGAGAGGTCCGAGAGCTGCTGGGCCCACAGGCCCTGAGCCACCCATGCTGGAACGGGTAGGCACTGCCATGGGACTCCCAGCCCAGGCCAGTCTGCACCACCCAGAGAGGCCTGAGAGATGCTGGGCCCACAGGCCCTGAGCCACCTGCACAGGAACAGGCAGGTGCTGTGCTGTGGGAACCCCACCCCAGGCAAGTCTACATGGCCAAGAAAGGCCCGACAGCCACCAGGCCCACAGGCCCCAAGCCACCCACACCAGAACAAGTAGGCGCTGTCATAGGACTCCTAGTCAAGGCCAGTCTGCACTGCTCTGAGAGGCCCAAGAGCTGGCAGGCTCAGAGTCCCTGAGCCACCCATGCCTGAACAGGTAGGCACTGCTGCGGGACTCCCACCATAGGCCAGTCTGCATCACCCAGAGAGGCCCAAGTGATGTCAGGCCAACAGGCCCCGAGGCAGCCGCACCAGAACAGGTAGGCACCACCATGGGACTCCTAGCACAGGCCAGTCCACACCACCCAGAGAGGCCTGAGAGATGTCGGGCCTACAGGTCCCGAGGCAGCTATGCCGGAACACGTAGGCACTGCCACAGGACTCCCAGCCCAGGCCAGTCTGTGCCACCCAGAGGGGCCTGAGAGCTGCTGGGCCCACAGTCCCCAAGCCACCCACACTGGAACAGGCAGGTGCTGTGCTGTGGAAACCCCAGCCCAGGCCAGTCCACATGGCCAAGAAAGGCCCAAGAGCTGACGGGCCTACAGGCCCCAAGGCACCCAAGCCAGAACAGGTAGGCACTGCCACAGGACTCCCATCCCAGGCTAGTCTGTGCCACCCAGAGAGGCCTGAGAGCTGCTAGGCCCACAGGCCCCGAGCCACCTGTGCCAGAACAGATAGGCTCTGCTGTAGGACCCCTAGCCCAGGCCAGTCTGTGCCATTGATAGAGGCCTTAGAGCCACTAGGCCCACAGGCCCTGAGCCACCCAACCTAAACAGGTAGGCACTGCCATGGGACTCCCAGCCCAGGCCAGTCCCCTTGACCCAGAGAGGCCTGAAAGCCACTGGGCCCACAGGACCCTGAACCACCCGTGCCAGAACAGGCAGGCACTTCACCACAGGACTCCCAGCCCAGGCCAGTCACCACAGCCCAGAGAGGCCCAAGCTGCTGGCCTGCAGTCCCTGAGGCAGCCATGCCAAATGGGCAGTCCCTGCAGGATCCTAGCCAGACATGTGTCGAAGGAGTGGACAGTGGAATCCCCTGCCACATTGAATAAACACCAAAGGAAAGATACCAGAAATATGAAAAATCAAGAAAGTATGACACCACCAAAGAAAAATAATAACTCTCAAGCTCAAGATCCTATAGAACAGGAAGTCCTTGAAATGACCAACAAGGAATTTCAAGAAATAATTCTAAGGAAACTAAATGAAATACAAGAAAACTCAGTTAGACAACACAATGAAATGAGAAAAAGTATACAGTACCTGAAAGAAGAAATATACAAAGAAATCAATTCTCTGAAAAAGAATGTAGTAGAGCTTGAGAAGCTGAAGGAATCATTCAATGAAATAGAAAACACAACAGAGAGGTTAGCCAGCAGACTACAACAAGCAGAAGAGAAAATTTCTGACCTTTAAGATGGGCTGTTCAATATAACACAAGCAGACAAAAAAAAGAACAAGAAAAAAGAATTTAAAAACTTGAAGAAAATCTAAAAGACATAACACACAACCTTAAGTGCTCAAATATCTGAATCATGGGTATTCCAGAGGGAAAGGAAAAAGGAAATGGAACTGAATACATATTCAACGAAATAATGGCAGAAAACTTCCCAGGTATACGGAAAGAAAGAGATCTTCAGATTCAGGAGGCTCAAAGATCCCCAAATGTACTCAACCCAGAAAGGTCCCCTCCAAGACATGTTATAGTAAAACTGGCAAAACTCAAAGACAAAGAGAGAATCTTAAAAGCTTCAAGAGAGATGTGTCAAGTCACCTATTAAGGAGCCCCAATCAGACTAATATCAGAATTTTCATCGGAAATCCTAAAAGCCAGAAAAGGATGGGATGATATATTCAAAATACTAAAAGACAAAAGTTTCCAGACAAGAATACTTTACTCAGCAAGGGTATTCTCCCAAAATGAATAACAAATAGTACATTTCTAAGACAAACAAAAATTGTGGGAGTTCACTACCACATGACCAGCCTTATAAGAAATTCTCAAGGGAGTACTGGGCTTGGTACTGGGAAAACAACCACCACTGCCATAAATACTCAAGAAAGAACAAAACCCATTAGTAAAATAAAAATGCTAACAATAAAGAGGAAAAAAATTTTATTTACCACCTAAAAAACCAACAAACACAGAAGACAAACAGTAAATCAGAAAGAAAGGGAAAAAGATATTTAAGACATCCGGACAAAAATCAATACAGTGCTAGAAGTAAATCAAGACCTTTCAATAACACTCTCAACGTAAATGATTAAATTCCCCACTCAAAAGACACAGACTGACTGGATTAAAAAGGTGGACCCAACTATATGCTGCCTTCAAGAGACTTACCTCACCTGTAAAGACACACATAGATTCAGTGAAAACTTGGAAAAAGATATACCATGCAAATAGAAATGAAGAACGAGCTGGAGTAGCTATTCTTATATCAGGTAAAATAGACTTTAAACCAAAACTAGAACAATGATAAAGAAGGCCACTATATAAGGATAAAAGGAATTATCCATTAAGAAGACATAACAATCATAAATATATACGCACCCAACATCAGAGCAGCCAGACTTATAAAGCAAACTCTATTAGACCTAAAGAAGGAAATAGACGCTAATACCATAATAGCAGGGGACCTGAACACCCCACTGTCAATATTGGACAGATCATCTAGGCAAAGAATCAGCAGAGAAACCCAAGATCTTAACAACACTCTAGACCAATTGGACTTGGCAGATATCTACAGAACATTCCATCCAACAACCTCAGAATATTCATTCTTCTCATCAGCACATGGATCATTCTTCAGGATAGATCACATGTTAGGTCACAAATCAAGTCTCAACAAATTCAAAAAAATTGGAATTATCCCATGTATTTTTTCAGACCACAATGGATAAAAATTAGAAATCAATAACAAATGAAATTCTGGAAATATTAACTACCCTACCCCAATCATTATATGTATCAAAACATCGGATTGTACCCCATAAGTATGTACAATTACAATGGGTCAATTAAAATAAATTACTTAATTTTGAAAAGATATCCAAATATAGAATTGGTTCCACTTTCTGAGAATCCAATCTAGAGTGAACACCCACTTCCTTTTGATCCTCCCCCAAATCACACAAATGAAGCCCAAATCCTGCAATAAGCTCTTCTCATACCCTCTTACTGAGATGATTCTCCCTGATGTATGTTATACCTGCAATGGATAATAAACCCAAGTTGTTCAACTAGAAATATGTTCTTGGTGGTCTATGACTAAGGGACATTTACATTCAAAAGCATTATTGAGAAAGATTAGGGAAAACCAAAATAAATAGAAGAATATACCATATTAATGGATTGGAAGACTTCAAATTTTAAAGATATTGATTCTCCCCAAATTGAGAAGTCACAATAAAAATGCCAAGGCTTTTATGTGAACATTGGGAATACAATTCTAAAATTTATATAGAAACGCAATGGGGCATGAATTGTCAAGGCAGTCTTGATGAAGAACAGAGCTGGAACACCAATTTTACCATATATTAAGACCTATTATAAAATTAGAACAATTAAGACAGTATGGTATCATTGCAAGAATAAGCAGCCTGACCAATGGAACAACATGGAGAATACAGAAACAAACCCACACATATTTGATCACCTGATTTACGACAAATGTGACACTACAGTGTTATGATGAAAGGGTGATTTTTTTCAGTAATGATACTTGTTTAATTGAAGATTGGTATGGTATTTTATCATTTACCACATGGTAAAAAAGTAATGAATAATGACCTCTTACCTCACATCATACTCTAAAATAAGTTCCAGATGATTTTTATATCTCAAAATAAAAGATAAAACAGTAAATCTTTTTGGAAGAAAATATACAAAAAACCCTCTATGACCTTGGTGTAGGCAGAGATTTCCCAAAAAGATGGCCAAAAATGAACTAACCAGAAAAGAAATTAATTGATACATTGAACTATATGATGACTAAGAAGTTCTGTTCATTGAAATAGAACATTAAGATAGTGAAAAGGCAACCCACCTATGAGAGAAGACATTTGCAATACACACATTTGACAAAAGACTTGTATCCATAAAGTAGAAAAGCTCTACAAGTCAGCAGGAAAAGACAGCCAGCCCAGTTGAAAAAAATGTGCAAAACACTTGAACAGGCACTTCACAAAAGAGGATATCCAAATGGATAATAAACAGATAAAAAGGAGCTTGATTTCATTTGTCATCAGTGAAAAGTAAATAAAAACCACCATACCACACCACTACACCACCCACCAAAATAGTTATGATGGAAAAGAAAGAAAATACCAAGTATTGGTTAAGATGGGGAGAAACCAGAATGTTCATTCTCTGCTTATAGGAAAACAGGTAACGGGTCATGGTATAACCACTTCTGAAAACTCCTTGATAGTAGCTGAAGGTATGCATAACCTATAATCCAGAAATCACAGTCCTAGATATCCAGTGGAAGTGCATGCCAAGGTTTCTGAAAAGACATGTACTATAACATTCATAGCAGCACTATCTTTCCAGAAACTGGAAACTACCCCAATGCCCATGAACAATAGAACAGATTAAAAAAATATTCTGACATGTTCACAAAATAGAATACTATTACAGTAAGGACAATGAATGATTGACAGCTACAAGGAACAATATGAATAAATCTCACAAACATAATATTAAGTGAAAGATGCTAGACACAAAAATAATAGTACTGCATGTTTCCAATTATACAGAGTTCAAAAATAGGCAAAATAAATATATGGTCTTAAAACTTAAGATGGTGTTTACCCTTGAGGCATAGGGGGTGTTCTAATAAGTGGAAAGAGGTATAAGGCAGACTTCTGGTTGCTGGTAATGTTCTGTTTGTTGACTAGTTGCTGGTTACACAAATATGTCCAATTTGTGAAAATTTGTTGATCTGTCTTCTTATAACTTATGCACTTTTCTACAGAAATGTAATATTTCAACAAAATTAGGGGAAAAAGAAGATTGGAAGAAATATTCTAAAATACTGACAGTAAATATCTCTGGTTTGTGGGAACATGGATATTTATAAAATTTTTTTGACATGTTCCTGTATATTCCTACTTAATAATCAGGTCATGTTATTTGAGTATGAATAAAATATTGCTTGAAAAATGAATTGAGTCTAAGTGATCATTATGATTTTAGATATAAAGGAATAAATACTATTAGCAATTTGGGTATAACTACCATGATGTTATATCCATACAACATCATCCAGGAATGAGATTTTACATATGAGGGGTCTTCAAAAAGTTCATGGAAAGATTCATATTATCTTCTAATTCCATTTTTCAACAAACTTTTCGAAGTACCCTTGTATGTGAACTTTCTGTGTATTTATACTATCCCTTTGAGTAAAAACCCTTTTTGAAAAATTTTATATATTTTCTGGGTTCATAACTCTATAATAGATGCTTATCTGCCTTCTTAAACGAAAGTTAACTTTTATTGATTAGTCTAGGTCATTAATCATTATACTATACAGTGAAGAATTTGAGGACAATTAGAACATCTAGAGCTTTCTGTGCATTTCTTTCTCTCTCTCTCTCTTTTTTTTTTTTGCAACTGGTGAGTCAAGAGGATCATATCCTTTTGACTTTATTGTTTCAACACCACGCTCTAACCAGCTGAGCTGTCCAACTAGCCATAGAGCTTTTTGTCCTTGTACTGGATGCCCTAACACAACTATAAATTTTAATTCTGTCAACTTTGAATATTGTTTCCATTTCCGTCCCTTTGAAGTGTCTACCAATTATGACTGCTTGCTGTTGTCTTTTGCTGACTTCTAGCATCTTCCATCCTTCTTAATTTTCTGCCATTAATATCCATTGGCCTGGGAAAATAAATGGCCAGTCTTGTTTGAAAAGTGGTTTTAAAAAAGTTAAGTACGAGTAAAGAAAAAGATCCACAACAATATGCCAGAATGCCTACAATTGAACAGAATGTCTTTTCAGAGGTTAGATGCTGCCATTCAATGTTGTTTTTCTTTATTAGATGGGGTGGAAGGGGGGTAGTAGGAAGTTCAGCTTAGGATAAACTGTGAGCTGAGTTTCAGGGGAAAAGATGTACAGTATCTGTTTTCACTTACAACTAGAGACATTAAAAATCCTGAGTTTGCCCCTAGGAAGCACCTAAGACTAGGAACATGAAGCCCTTCGGGGGAAGGGGAAAGACCAGGGAGAGGGACCTCATCAGTTGTGACATTATTCACACTTTGGTAGAAGCTCTGAAGATGGCGCACTTTCCACAAGATTCTCCCAAGGAACAATCAGCTCACAAACCACACATTTCTACCTTGTAGAATATTTGCGTAAACATTGATCTTTTTAGCGCAGTTTGACCAAATCCTTGTTCTTGAACAACCTACTTTGCTATGGCAGAAAACACCTGGAATGTAGAAAATGTCAGAGGTGAGTGTCCGGCCCTCACGTGTGAAGATAGTGGCCTCTGATGGAATTCCGGGGCACAGGATGACTGAATGTAACAGTATTCATTACCATCAAGAATTTAAGGAAGGATTTCAATTGTGTTTGCAGATAGCAATCCTATATAAATTTCTTCTCTTCCCAATGCTCCACTGAATTCCTTGACAGCTGGGGCTAGGATTACAGCTATGCTTCAGCCCAACTACTTTGGAAGCACTCCCAGAAAATAAAGCACCTGACCCCTCCTCCTGGCCAGTGTTTGTATTATGCCTCCCCAAACACATATGTGCACTTGCAAACATACACATACATGAACAACCCCCTGAATGATCAGACCCTGTACTGGTGTTGCCATTCCCACCCTGTGGGGCCCCAACCAGTTCTGACATACTGGATTTCATGCAAAACAGGAAATCCAATTCTTCCTGTCCAGTCACCTAAATCCTCATCTCCCACCCATCCTAACACACTCTGGCTCTAGCCACCCTGGCTGACTGTCTGTTATGCAAATTTATTTTGTACTTTCATGCACTTTCCTGTTGCTGTTCCCTCGGGCTAGAACACCTTTATAACACTTCCCATTCTTTTCATCACTTAGAGGTCAACTCCTTGATAACCGCCCCCAATCCAAGACACCCCAAACTAAGCTGTAATTCATTGCTTGCTCCTTCTGTGTTTGTACCATGTTAATCCGCCCTCCATTAGAGCACTGTTTCGTGTTTAATAAATAGAGCTAAATACTCCTTGAAGGTCAGATGGTGTGAGAGAAAGTACTTATGCTTGAGATTCTGACAGACCTGGGTTCACTTTTTGCAGCCTGACTTTGGACAGAAAAGTTCACCTCCCTAACTCAGTTTCTTCATATGTAAAATGAGGACCATGAAGAGTAGCTACATTATAGCTAGGACTAAATTATTTAATATGAGGAATGTAAAAGCACCAGAATCAGTGCCTGACACATAGTAAGTATTCCATAAGGGTTAGCTTTCATTATTATTACCATTGTTTGCACCTACTCCAGAATGTAATCTCCATACGGAAAGAGATAATCATTAAGTTTGTCCTCTGATGTACCCCTAATACCCAACACTGAGCCTAACATGTAGCATATGCTCAAGAAACATCTGTTGAGTGGGTGGGATGCACTAATAAATCCGTAAAATAATTCCCATTATCCCCCCTCCCCCTCCTCTTCCTTGAACGCTCTACTGCCTGTTAGCATGGTGCTTTTTACCCCACAGAAAAACTTCAAGGGGAACGTCATTGAACAATCCCCCACCCAGACCCCTTTGCTTTATCTCTGTTACCCTCTTTCTTGAATTCTCTTTCCTAACAAGTTCTAGTCCTGCAACAACCACTTCAACCAGTCTCGCCTGCCCGTGAGAGGTGGGGGTGGGGGGCGGGAGTGGAAGACAGAACAGGGCGTGGCCACACGTCACAGAGCCTGACTGCGCCTGCGTAGGCTGCGGCAAACCTGAACACTGAGGCTTGCGGTCATTGCTGGCTAGTGCTTGTGGAAAAGATCGCTTTTCTCACCAGCTCTCACTTCTTAGCCGCCCAGCTCCCCGGGTCTCGGGCTTCCACTTTGTGCCGAGACGCCACCACATCTACCGGTCTCTCTGCAACGGATCGCTGACCTCACCGTGCCCGCTCCTGTCTCCTGGAATCATGTCTCTGGTAAGCCAGAATGCGCGCTACGGCAGCGCAGAGACCACTGCAGATTACAGCGACGGCCGGGGTGAAATGCAGGCTACTAACGCCTCCGGGCCCCCCACCTCCTTGCTAGTCCCCGATGCCCCCCGGGGCCCGCAGGAGCCAATAGACCCACAGGGTGCCAGCGCTTCCCTGGCTGCGCAGGACTCGAATGACCTCGAGATCCTGATTGACGAGCAGTCCCGACGTTTGGGGGCGCTCAAGGTCCACGACCCTCTAGAAGATAGGTCGATTGCTTTGATGAATTTCATGAGAATGAAAAGTCAAACCGAGGGGTCTATCCAGCAGTCAGAGATGCTGGAGTTTCTCAGAGAATACTCAGGTCAGTTCCCTGAGATCCTCAGACGAGCCTCTGCACACCTGGATCGGGTCTATGGGTTGAACCTGAGGGTTCTTGACCCCCAGGCTGACACCTACAACCTAATCAGCAAACGGGGTCCCCAGAATACTGATCGGATAGCAGAGTCCCTGGACATGCCAAAGGCAGGTCTTCTGGCCCTGGTCCTAGGCCACATTCTTCTTAATGGCAACCGAGCAAGAGAGGCCTCCATTTGGGACCTGCTGCTAAAGGCTGATGTCTTGGATGAGTCTCAGAGGATCAACAACCTCTTTGGGAACACAAGGAACCTCCTCACTACTGACTTTGTACGCATGCGCTTCTTGGAGTACTGGCCAGTGTATGGCACTAATCCCCTCGAATTTGAGTTCTTGTGGGGTTCTAGAGCCCACAGGGAAATCACAAAGATGGAAGCCCTGAAGTTTGTGGCAGAGGCCCATGGTGAAGAACCCTGGAGATGGCCAGAAGAATATAACAAGGCCCTGGAAGCTGACAAAGCCAAAGAAAGAAACCAGGCTGCTGGCTTAGAGTTCTGGTCAGAGGACATAATGAATGATAAGGCAAATGATTTGGTCCAGTTGGCCATTAATGTCACTGAGGAGCTGCTGCCCATACATCAGGATGAGCTATTGGCTCACACTGGCAAAGAATTCGAGGATGTGTTCCCGAATATCCTCAGTCGAGCTACTCTAATCCTTGACCTGTTCTATGGGTTCTCTCTGATTGAGGTTGATACCAGTGAGCACATCTACCTCCTTGTCCAGCAGCCAGAATCAGAAGAAGAGCAATTGATGCTAGAGAGCCTGGGGAGACCCACTCAAGAATATGTGATGCCGATCCTGGGTTTGATCTTCCTGATGGGCAACCGTGTCAAAGAGGCCAACGTCTGGAACTTGCTTCGGAGATTCAGTGTGGATGTAGGGAGAAAGCATGCCATCACCTGTAAGCTTATGAGACAGCGTTACCTGGAATGCAGGCCACTATCCTACTCTAATCCAGTTGAATATGAGCTTCTATGGGGTCCTCGAGCTCACCTTGAAACCACCAAAATGAAAGCCTTGGAGTACATGGCAAAGCTCTACAGAAAGCGACCACAGGACTGGCCAGAGCAATATAGGGAGGCTGTGGAAGATGAGGACGCCAGAGCCAGATCAGAGGCAACTGCCATGTTCTTCTTTGGCTCCATGTAAAGTCTGGGGAAGATGTATCACTTTCGTTGAATGACATCAGTAAAAGAGACATTGGGGAAATGGGCACTGGGGCCCCAAATCCAAAGTTGGGGAAGGTTGGGGTGGGGCGTATACATTGTGATTGCAGTCTGTGTTCCACTTCTAATATTTCCTTTCATTTAACGTACCCTTGAATCATGATCAGTGTTTAGAAATGAAATTGCTTATTTACCATCCTTGACTTGTTTCAGTATAAAAGTTCAGATACCTGTGTAAAATGTATTGGCAATATTTATATGTTTGAATTAATCAGTAAAATGATCTGACACAGGAGTTAAATAACAATAACAACACACACATGCACGCACACACACCAAAAACAAACACAAAACGATTAATCTGTGGTTGCCCTCTCTTTGTGTCTATTGTTGCATTAAAAAAAAAAGACTGCCATTTACTTGTATTTGCTTTGCTGTTCCAGAGTGCAGTAAAAAGTTAAAGCATAATTAGATACTATGCTTATGCACTCATTTATTTTATAAATATTTATTAAGCACCTGCCATGCTCTGAGCACAGTGCTATATGCTGGAACTATATGGGTGAATAAGACCCAACTGGGTCCCAGGGCTTAAGGGGGAGGAGTCCCATGGAAGTAAAACAGCAATTATATTAAGCTGTGGCAAGTGATAATAGGGGTAAGCTCAGAGTGCTGTGGGAGTCCGCAGGAATAACTCCCAACTTTAAGTGCTGGGAGGGGTGGTGGAGAAGGCCATAGGATCCATGAAGTTCTGGGGAAGGTGCAGGGGTGTCAAGCAAGGGATGAGTGGGGGAGTGGTCAGAGGTGGTGGTGGGGAGGATGATGTGGTATGGAGGGCTGGGGACACATGTGCTTTAGTGACATCTACTTTGAGCCCTGAGGTTGGGGAGAAGGAGGGAGGGACTGCTCCTGAAGACAGGGGCAGTGTGTAAAATGCCTTCAGGGGATTTGAAAGTAACTCAGAAAGACAATTTTGAGTTCAAAGTGGGAAAGATGAGTCTGTGGCAGAGGTAGCAAGGGCCTGTATCTTCAGAGAATGGCTCTTAGGAATCAACAATGGCTTTCCTGAAAGCAGCTGGTCTTGGATCTTGAATCAGACTGAACAATCCACCTGGAAGAGCTCTGCACGGATCCTCTGCCAGCGCACTTTATTTCAGCACCCAAGCTTTTGAGGTAAGTGTCAGTATTTTGGCTGTCTTCCTCCTGATCTCTCTCACAGCTTCTAGCCTTGCTTGCAGTGAGTCGGCAGTAACAATTTCTGGGAGGGATCCCTAGCACAGGGGTGGGTGTCATAAGAAAAATCACCTATGGGGGGTAAGAGGTGCTGCCTACTAGTAGGTAGGTTTTATGCTTCCTCACCTCCTGACACCTTCACGCTTTCTGCCCTTTTTATTCACTTAATCACCACTACTAGATGGGAGAAAGTTGGAAGACATTCCTCACATTTTCGTCAGCCTCAGGAAGAGAACCACGCAACCGTTTTGCTGGGGGAGGGGTGGGGGAGCAGACCGGGGGAGGGGAGATACACCCTTTTGGTCCAGGTTTGGCCGGCCATGGTGCAGAGCCTAATTAGAACTGTCTGCTTGAGGAGGAAATGCACAGACATACTCCATGGTTGCCAGGGAGATAACAGCCTCTACTAGGTCTCAGTGAGCTCCCCTTTAGTAGCATTCCAAGAACTGAATGCTAAGGGTGGGATTTCTGGTGAGGAGAAAATGAGTATAACTGGAGAGCCTGAGCTAAAGGAATTCTTGAAAACAGGGTGGGGGCAGGGTTGTGAGGCAGGAGAGTATACAACTCAAAATCTGGGATCTTGGAGTGGGGTCCTGCCTCCGCACTACCGCGAGCCTTTCATTCTTCAGCCTCCTTGTACATACTTGTGGGGCAGGGCAGGGGAAGGGGGCAAGTGGATTGAGGTGCCAAGTTTTTCTTATTCTGACTTTTTTGGATTGGTGCAGTTTCTGGGTCCTCAAACACATCAGCTTCTCAGGGGAGTCCTGTAGAAAGAAACCCGCCAAGGGGAAAGTGTGGCATCAGGACCAACAATCATCAATGTAAAGCTGCCAATTGTTGAGTACTAAATATGTGTCAGGCACTGGGCTGAGTTCTTCATGTACTTAGCTCTAATCTTTCCACTAGTTCTCCAAGAAGCATTTTAATAGTCCCACTTAACATTACAGGAAAATGAGGCTTAACTAATAAGCCCAAGGTCACACAGCCAGTCAATAAGAACTAGGCTTGGAGTCCAGGGTGCAGAGGGAAGGTGATAGCCCTCAGAAGGAGGATAAAAATGAAGCTGAAGTTTCTCCAGGTTCTTCCTTGTTTCATCACTGGGGCTCCAGGGAAGCTGTCTAGGTGTACAATACTCATTTCTTTCCAATCTCTCTACTCTGTCCTGTGAGTCTTCCCCAATCTGCTCCTCTACAAACCTCCAGCCTTATCTGTTGGCTTCCACCCAGGGATAGTCAAACATTACCATTTCTGGACTTCCAGAAGTATTCAGTAATTTTTTTTGCAACCCTGAAAGAACAACAACCTGACAGAAGTCCTTCCTTGCCCAAGGTTGCTCAGGATGCAAGAACACAGTGGCAAATAGCCCTGTATCACAGATGCCACATGCAGTTTTCCAGAAGTGATAAGAGTGAGACTTGCAGGGCACATGTCTATGGTGAGGGAAAGAGTGTGGTCTCTCTGTGACCATAGCTATTCCTTTGAAGGCCAAGAGAGGCCTAAGTACTCTCCATCCTTCAGACACCAACTTAGAATTAACAGCCCCTAGGAGAAACACTTAGGGATGAAAGTGAGCATCTGGTAAACAAGACTTACAGAAAATGCTACATGAGTTACTCCAATGTAAAATCACTGTAAAGCCTTTAGAACACCAGACAAAATATCCTTTTAATCTTTGTGAATTCATTTGAAAAATGGGAAGGCCTGAGCTCATTCGCAGACTCTTTGGGTCATGAATACCCACCAAGTACTGAAGTTTTGACCAAGGTGGGGCTTGCAGAATGAATATTGGTTAGATATGGGCTCATCATCCTGCATGTACAATGCCATCCAGTTTTCTTGACCTATGATTTGGATCCTTCCTGGGGAAATAACATTGATAATATATTCACTTTCCATTGCTGATGCCCAGGAGTGCCCCCTTTCAGAAAAGATGGGTGATTAGGGAAGCCTTTTCCTGCCCTTTCTCTCCATCAGCTCCTGTATATACACACAAGCTATCCACAAATAAATATAAAATCCAAGGAAAAGCTGAGCTGGACTGGCATATGTGGATTTCAAGGCAATTCCCCTGGCCCCAATGATTGCTGCCCTAGTCCCTTTGATACAGTCTAGACTAGACCATATGCATCTTTCAGAGTCAGACAAGGATCCCATAGTCTCCTTCTCTCTTCCTGGACGGAATCTCCAGAAAGTGAGATTTTTCACTGAACAGGATTTCTCTTTCTCCTCAATGAGTACTCGGCAATGTCTTAAGGAATTCTCTTCAGGCAGAGTTTGAGGCTAGTTGCAAGAAAGTTGGAAAAGTGCACCCTGAGACACTTTTGTTCTAGACACCATGGGAATAAACCAAGTACCTGATAAGGAAGGGACAGTATATTAGAATGGTTAAGAAATCTGGATCTGAACAGTGCTAGCTTTGTCACTTACTAGCTGTGTGACCCTGGGCAAGTTACTCAACATCTCTTTCCAGACCACTTAAAGCTGTTTTCAAGAAATTGATAGAAAAGCTCAAGGTCACACATTTACTATTTGATAGTGTCAGAAATGTAACCCAGGCCAGTTGTATGCTAGTCTAGTGACATTTCCATGCCACACCAATGCTTTTAAGATGGCTACTTGCCAATACTTTGGTAGCTGAGTTTGAAGGAATACTGGTTTCTTAGAATTACTAGTTCTTGTTTTCTCTAGTAAATACTTTAGGTAAATATTAACCCAAGGTGGTTATGAATTAGTGAGGTTTAGCCTCATCAATAATATATTCTTTGCAGGCACCCATCTGCACTTTTCTGGGGGCTTATGGATGGCTGGTCTCTTTAAGCAGACCTCGGTGTCTTACAAGAAACCACCTGCCTTACTTACCACTCAGGGGTTGCCAGTCAGCGAAGGTGAGTTCTCTCCTAAGGTGGCAGGGTTAGGGAGATAGTTGGGAGCTGAGGCTCAAGGTCTGAGCAGCCTGTCTCAAACTGGCCTTCTCTTGAGAGCACTTGGTTTGGCATAGGCTGGCCAGGATAGAGTCTCTCTGACAGATGAGTGTCTATTTTCCTTAAAATATAGAAAGGAAGGAGGATAGAGAAAGGGAGGACATAAGAATGGCCATTGTTTCTGAAGCTGCCCTCTGTTCTGAAGCCTTGACCTGCTTGGACCACAGCTCAGGGAAGCTTCCCTGCCGATGGGGGCTGCAGTCAACGTGGTACTCTGAGAATACCCCAGGTTAGATTGTCCTCCTTATGCATAATCTGGTTACACACAGGACTGCTCCCCTTTCTCTGCATGGGAGAGTGGTGCAAGGCCTAGGAGGGAGAGAGTAAGGAGAGGGAACTTTGGCACAGTTGTTAATGTCAACCATTTATATAATGTCTCCTTGCATAAATATGGCCATGGGCATCCTCATAGTTCCTAACAAGTGAGAACTGCAGAACCCTTGGCACGTAACAACTCTGTTCAAACCCCTGCACTAAGATACTTGATCGAACTCTAGCATGGCTTCAAACAGCAAAAGACTGTATCCCTAGGATTAATCACAGCTCTTCCTCCCCACTCCCCGTCCCCCATTAAAATGCCTGCCTGAAAAAGTTCAATGCTGTCAGGAAATTTTACTGTTTGTTTTAGCCAACCTAATGATAGGACCCTGACCTCCCTTTTCACAGCATTTACTAAAAAGAGCTTACTGTTGTAAATATGTATCACTTACAACTCAGAAGTATCTTTCTCAAGGATCTGAGAACCATTCCTTTGAAATGTAATCATCAAGAAGGATAGGGCCTCTGTCTCCCAGTCTCTGTGGGAGGACAGAATCCTAACTTTGATAACTGCCAGCTAGCAAACACAGGTGGCCTAATTGTGTTTACACTGACCAACCCTTTGTAATTTTCACTTCTCTGACTCTCCTGAGCCCCTTCCTTCATTCTCTCTTTAAAATGCCCAAATCACTGGGGCCGAGCCTGTGGCGCACTTGGTAGAGTGCTGTGCTGGGAGCGCGGCAATGATCCCGCCGCGGGTTCGGATCCTATATAAGAATGACTGGTGCACTCACTGGCTGAGTGCCGGTCACGAAAAAATGACAAAAAAAAAAAAAAAAATGCCCAAATCACCTCTGCACAAATTGGAATGGAGCTCAGCTCTTTCATCTACTGTCAGTGGTCACTCAATAAAACCTGTATTCACCTCTTTAACGAATGTCAGGCTGGGTTTATTTCTGACATAGGGAGGAAGGACAGTAGCCAGATATAAACTGAGTGAAGAGAAGTCAGTTTCCAGCTGTGACAAGGAACAAACTGGCCCCTGAGGTAAGTGTTAGTGCCAATACCTC
The DNA here is from genome assembly GCF_027409185.1 of Cynocephalus volans. NCBI lineage: Eukaryota > Metazoa > Chordata > Mammalia > Dermoptera > Cynocephalidae > Cynocephalus > Cynocephalus volans. The sequence continues at coordinate 84,368,431 of NC_084478.1, forward strand.
TTGTCTAGATGGTCTTCATTGCCATCCTGACCCACAAGGGGTCAGACCCCTCTCAGGCCAGCCCTCAGGTAGTAGGTAGTTCCACCTGAGGCTGTGTTACCGACAGGTCAGGCTCGGCTTGCCCTCTCGCCTTAAACAAATGACCTGAAAGTCCAAAAGTTGATGCAAGGATTGGAAGCTTTATTCAGATTACCTGTACTCAACTAAATGTCTAACCAAGCAAACAAACAAAGAGAAAAGAGGAGCAGTGGGGTCCAGTGTATCCTAGTCCCAATTGGCAGGGCCAACCTATTCCACTGACACAGTAATTGATAAAAGCAGTTCTCCCCACTGTTTTCAGCGTAAAGAAGAAAAGTATCGACTAGATTTAAATCAGAAAAACAAAGCATAGCCAGGAGCCCTCCAGGCTGCACCTATACAGACGTGGATACAATCCAACCAAACAGAAGAGGGCTCAGAAAATCAGAGAAAGGTAAAGAGAATAAAGCATTGCCTTGCCAGAATTTAGGCCAGGGACTCCAGGAGAGATCTACCAGCAGCAGAGACATGGGAGCAAAATAGTCTCAGTGGCCACTTGCCTTTTGCAGCTAGAGTCCTCTCCGGTGCCCAAAACTTTCCAATTTTTGCCAGTGATTAAATTACACTCTCAGATTCCAAAGTGATAGAAATGAACAATGTACCCAAATAGTAAAGCAAAAAAGAGGAGATAAACTTATGCATAAGGGGGGGGGGTAGCAACAGTAAAGCTAGCCCCCCAAGGGGAGCTGTTCAGGGTCTCTTATAGGGAAAGGAGTTAAGGGGTGGCAGGCCAGCGTCACTGGAGGTGGTCCATTCTGTTCTTCCTGGTTGCGTCATGGGTGCATGCTCAGTAGGCAGTGGTGTTCATCATTGTCACCCAAGGAGGGTCATTGTAGCAGTCACCTTGATGCTTTGTGTGCAGGTGGGAATTCCTAAAGGGGTCTTAAGGTTAATCTGTAACTTTTACAATTACAGTAAACAAGCCTTGGGGGGAGGGGTTTTGCAACTCAGAAAATATCTGTTTCCTTTCTTATCTCAGTCTATTTTGTCAGGGCAGCCCATGGGGTAATCATTTGCCCTGAGGGGACTCATGACTGAGGAGTGGAAAAGTAACAAAGTGTCCTCTTTAGGGAAAATGGAGTCAGTTTGGTTCACAGGCCTAGCTTTACTCTGTTTCAGCTGTCCTGGACCCTGAGATCCATCTATTCTGGAGGAGTTGCTGGTTGTCAAGCTTGTCCAAAGGCCACTTACTTGATTCAATTTAACAGGCAATTGCTAGTCACCTGGTATATGCTGGCCTTGTTACGTTAGACACAGGGGTTCAGGGATGAATCAGATACGGCTCCATCTCACTAGTCAGCTTTGAGACTGGTCAAATATACGAGGATACTTCAAAAAGTTCATGAAAAAATAGAATTAAAAGGTAATATGAATCTTTCTATGAATATTTTGAAGTGCCCCATATGAGCAATCTATCATTTTAATTGCAACGTATAGTTTTCATTTCTAGAATTTCTAATTGTTTCTTTTTCAAATATACCTTATTTTTAAAATAAGTTCCCTGTTCTTATGCATTCAAGTCCTTATTTCATCTCTTTCAACATTTTAAGCAGACTTATTTTTAAAGTTCCTTTCATATTCGTCTTTTATTACTCATTTCTTTAGTTGTAAATTCTTCCATTTTGGGGGTGTGTTCAGTATCTAATGGTGGTTTGTGTTTGTGTGTACTTTATAACTTTCACCTGTGTGCTAATCTTTAGCAGGCATTGTCTTCTGAGAGACCCTAAACTGCCTCTGCTGCCAATATCTCCTCGGTGGGAAAGGATGGAGTTATGTGCAGTCTGGTGCAGCTGTTCCATTCATTTTTCTAGCACAGACACAATGTCTTTTGAGCATAGAAGCTCTCTGGGGCTCCTCTGGAGAAAATACCTCCTATGCCACTAGAGCCTTCTCCTGTATATATGACTTTGAGATTTAGCCAAATCTCCCTCCATGGCTTACTGTTCTTATAGTTTAGTCCTTTTATAAATCTTCAGTGTTATTTCAATGGAATTTTGGAAAGAAGGGGAAAATAGGAATATAGTCCCACATCTTGACTAGAACACAGCATTTATTTCAATAGGTAAAAGTTGAAATCAAGCTAAATTTTCACAGCAAATATTTTGTTTTTACTTATAAATAGAATTAGGGCCCTCCTTTCAATGGAACACTATAAAATCTTTGGGAATAGAGCTGGCCAGTTAGCTCACTTGTTTAAAGCATGGTGCTGATAACTCCAAGGTCAAGGGTTTGGACTCCTGTACTGGCCAGCCACCAAAAAAAAATTATAAATATCTAAAGTAAAATCTTCAGAAATGATGAAGTAGAAGACTATTAAAGAATAACATGTGTGGTGCTGATAACACTGCATGTCTGATATCAAGTGTTCAGATTACCTTACTGGCCAGCTGCCAAACAAACAAAATTATATTTAAAAAAAAAAGAATAGCTGATGCTCAATATATATTGTTAAGAACAAAAGACAAGCTATGAAACAATACATAAAACTTATGAATATTGGTGCGGGAGACAGAATAATGGCCCCTCAAAGATGTCCACATCCTAATCCCTGAAACCTGCGAATATGTTACCTTACATGGCAAAAGAGACTTTTCAGATGTGATTGAATTGAGGATCTTTGATGGAGTTTGGATGTGTTGTCCCCTCCAAAACTCATGTGGAAATTTGATCCCCATTGTGGCAGTGTTGGAAACTGATTGAGTCATGGGGGCAGATCCTTCATGAATGGATTAATGCTCTCCCTGGGGGAGGAAGGATTAATGAGTGAGTTCTCACTCTATTAGTTCCCGTGAGAGCTTGTTGTTTAAAAGACCCTGGCACTTTCTCTCTCTCTCTTGCTTCCTCTTGCCATGTGATCTGCTTGGACCTGCAGGCTGCCTGCCACTTTCCGCCATGAGTAGAAGCAGCCTGAGGCCCCTGCCAGATGCAGCTGTCCCAGAATCGTAAGCCAAATAAACCTCTTTCCTTTATAAATTACCCAGTCTCAGGTATTCTGTTATAGCAACACAAAACGGACAAATACAATCTTGAAATAGGGAAATTGTCTTAGAGTATCCAGATGGGCCTAATATAAGCAGAAGAGTACTTATGAGAGGAAGATAGGAGGATCAGAGTTAGTAGTGGAAGATTTAACAATGGAAACCAGAGGCTGAAGTGGTGTAAGGAAGGGGTCAGGAACCAAAGAATGCAAGCAGCTTCCAGAAGCTAAAAAAGGCAAGGAAATGGATTTTCCCCTCAGAGCCTCAAGAAAGAACCAGCCCTGCTGACATTGTGACTCTAGTCCAGTGAGACTGATTTTGGACTTCTGACCTTCAAAACTGTAAGAAAACAAATCACTGTTTTAAGCCACTAAGTTTGTGGTAATTTGTTACAAAAGCAATAGAAAACTGATACAAGTGCTTACCACAGTTTAGAAAAATTTAGAGTGATTTAAGTTTCCACTTTTGCTTAAAAATAAATTAACATTTAGATGAATAAGATAAATAAAATACAATATTTAAGGCATCTAAATCTGTCCATAATAATGAGACTCTGGCGTCTTCTTATGTCAATAAAAAATACAAAATATTATAATATCCATAGTAGGAAAACAGAGAAAGAAACATGCATGTACTTATATGTCCCATAAAAGTATAAATTGGTAGTGAATTATATATTAAATAGGTCTACACTGACTACTTAATAAAATTTTGGGAAATGTTTATGTCCTGCTGCACTGCAATTTCATTTTTAGAAAACATTCTTGAATGTAAGCTTATGTTTAGTTTGAAGGATCATTCCAAGCTTTATTTATTTATTTATTTATTTATTCATTCATTTATTCATTTATTTATTTATTGCATTTATTACAAATATTCATGAGATACAAAGCTGATTGTCCCCCCTCCTGCCCATGATGTAGGGGCCAGATTCATACTAGGGGCATACCCATTACCAGAAATTACTTTTGTACCCTTTGTCCCCTTCCAATCTTGATTTAAATGAAGAAAAATTGAACACCACCTAAATCTTTAATAATATTTGGTTGATAAGGAAAATTAAGATCTATCTATGTAACAGAATAGTATACAGACATTAGATATGATATTGTAAAAGAATGATTAATATCAATAAAGTTAGTTTAAGAAACAATATTAACAATAAAATTCAAATTATATAGGATAAAAAAGGACTGTATGTCCAGCCACATTATAATCCCATTCATCTTTGGTTAGTGGTTTTACAGGTGCTTTCTGTTTTTGTATATGTTCTAATGTGCATTAAATTTTCCACAGTGAAATTACATTTGTTCTAAGTAATTCAATAAAAAAATGTCAAAGGCATATGTGATGACCTCTCTGAAAAGTGAAAAATAATCAACTGTTTATTCATTATTACAAATTGTAACTATTCTTTGTGTCCCTTACCCAATTTCTCCCTAGCCTGCCTCTCATTCCCCTTTCCCACCTCTAGTAACCATAGATTTGTTCTCTCCTTCTAAAGTTCAACATATCATTATAGTCCTTCCTTCCTTCCTTCCTTCCTTCCTTCCTTCCTTCCTTCCTTCCTTCCTTCCTTCCTTCCTTCCTTCCTTCCTTCCTTCCTTCCTTCCTTCCTTCCTTCCTTCCTTCCTTCCTTCCTTCCTTCCTTCCTTCCTTCCTTCCTTCCTTCCTTCCAGCACTCACTTATGAGTGAAGACATGTGGTATTTCTTTCTGCATCTGGCTTACTTTACTTAACATAATTTTTTCTTTTTTTACTTCTGGGAAAATGTTTTATTTTAGATGACAATATTCTTATTAGCATATTCTTTTTTACAACTCAGAATTATTCTTTATGCACCTTACCCAACCAATCACTCCTCATGTCCTCACTCATAGTTGGGTGCTAAGGAGGAAGGAAGGGAGGGAGGGAGGGATGGAGGAACAAAGAACCACAATAATACAATGAACTTTCAGAAGGAGAGAACAAACTTAACATAATTTTCTCCAAGCTCATCCATGTTGCTACAAATGACAGAATTTCATTTTTTTATGGCTGAGTAGTATTCCATTGTGTATATATATCACATTTTCCTTATCCAGTCATCTGTTGATGGACATTTATGTTAGTTCCATATCTTGGCTATTATAAATAAAACTGTGATGAACGTGGGAGTGCAGGTATCCCTTCAACATTGTGATTTCCATTCCTTTGGGTATACACCCAGCAGCAGGATTGTTGGATCATATGGCAGTTCTATCTATAGTTGTTTGAGGAACCTCCATACTGATTTCCATAATAGCTGCACTAATTTACAGTCTCCTTAACAGTGTAGAAGGGTTCCTTTTTCTCTGCATCCTCACCAGCCTTTGTTATTCTCAGTCTTTTTAATAATGGTCAGTCTAACAAGGGTGAGATGATATGTCAATGTGGTTTTAATGTGCATTTCCCTGATCATTAATGATGTCAAGTATATTTTCATGTACCTGTTGGCCATTTGTATGTCTTTCTTTGAAAAATGTGTATTCATCTCCTTTGCCCATTTTTCAATTGGATTATTTGTTTTTCTTATTGTGAAGTTGTTTGGGTTCCTTGTATATTCTGTATATTAACCCCTTATTGACTATGTACTTTGCAAATATTTTCTCCTATTCTGTATGTTGACTTTCTGCTCTATTCATTGTTTCCTTTGTTGTACAGAAACTCTTTAGTATGATATAATCCAACTTTTTCATTTTTTCTTTTGTTGCTCGTGCCTTTGGGATCTTATTTATAAAGTCTTTGCCCAATCCTACTTCCTAGAGTGTTTTCCCTATGTTTTCTATTAGTAGTTTTATGGTTTGGGGTCTTATACTTAGGTCTTTAATCCATTTTGAGTTGATTTTGGTATACAGCAAGAAGTACAGGTCTAATTTCATTCTTCTATATGTGGATATCCAGTTTTCCCAACACCATTTATTGAAGAGGCAGTCTTTTCCCCAATGTGTGTTTTTGTTGCTGCCTTTGTCAAAGATCAGTTAGCAGTAAGTATGTAAGTTGATTTGCAGGTTCTCTGTTCTGTTCCACTAGAGTGAATGTCTGTTCTTATGCCAGTAACATGCTGTTTTAATTACTATAGCTTTGTAGTATAATTTGAAGTTGAGGAGTGTTATGCCTCCTACTTTATATTTTTTCTTTTTTGCTCAGGATTGCTTTGGCTATTTGGAGTCTTTTGTTGTTCCATATGAATGTTAGGATTGTTTTTTTCTATTCCTGGGAAGAATGTCATTGGTATTTTCATGGGGATTGCATTGAATCTGTAGATTGCTTTGGGTAGTATGGACATTTTCACAATGTTAATTCTTTCAATCCAAGAGAATAGAATATCTTTCCACCTTTTTGTGTCCTCTTTAATTTCTATCAGTAGTGTTTTGTTCTTGTTGTAGAGATCTTTACCCTCCTTGGTTAAATTGATTCCAAGGCACTTTAGTTTTTTGGTATCTGTTGTAAATGGGGTTCCTTTCCTGATTTCTTTTTCCTCTAGTTCATTATTGGACTGTAAAAACACTACTGATTTTATTGCATGTTGATTTAGTATCTTGCAACATTACTGAAATTGTTGATCAGCTCTAAGAGTTATTTTGTAGAGTCTTTAGGTTTTTCTATATATAGGATCATGCCATCTGCAAACAGAGATAGTTGGACTTCATCTTTTCCAATCTGGATGCCTTCATTTCTTTCTCTTGCCTGATTGGTCTGGCTACTACTTCCAATACTATGTAAAATAAGCATAGTGAGAGTGGGCATCCTTGTCTTTCTCCCAATCTTAAAGAAAAAGCTTTCAGCATTTCCCCATTCAGGATGATACTGGCAATTGTTTTGTCATATATGGCTTTAATTGTGTTGAGATAATTTCCTTGTATACCAATTTGCTGAGAGCCTTTATCATAAAGTGATGTTGAATTTTGTCAAATGCTTTTTCTGTGTCTATTGAGATATGCATATGATTTCTGTCTTTGATTTTGTTGATGTGTTGTATAGCATTCTTTTATTTGCATATGTTAAACTATCCTTGCATCCCTGGGATGAATCCCACTTCATCATGGTGTATAATTTTTTTGACATGTTACTATATTCTGTTTGCTATTATTTTGTTGAGGATTTTTGCATCTATGTTCATCAAGGATATTGGCCTGTAGTTTTCTTTTTTGTTGCTGTTGAATCTTTGTCTGGCTTTGGTATCAGGGTGATATTGGCCTCATAGAATAAGTCTGGGAGAATGGCTTCTGTTTCAATTTTTTAGAATAGTTTGAAAAGAATTGGTATTAATTCCTCTTTAAATGTTTGGTAGAATTCAGTGGTAAATCTATTTGGTCCTGGGCTTTTCTTTGTTGGGAGATTGCTGATTACTGCTTCAATCTCATTGATTGTTATTGGTCTGTTCAGGTTTTCTATTTCTCCTTGTTTCAGTCTCAGTAATTTGTATGCATCCAGAAATATTTTACATTTCCTCCAGATTTTCAAATTTGTTGGGGTTATACCCTCTTTATCATGGTGTATATATTTTTTGATGCATTGCTATATTCTGATTGCTAATATTTTGTTGAGGATTTTTGCATCTGTGTTCATCAGAGATATTGGGCTGTAGTTTTCTTTTTTGTTGTATTTTTTTTTGTTTGGTGTCTTAAAACAATAATTTATTATTATTTCTCATCATTCTGTGGGTTAACTGGGCTCAGCTGGATGGTTGTCACTTGTGGTCTGTCATGCACTTGTGGTCAGATAGGGTCCAGGATTGGAGTCATTTGGAGATTCAACAAAGGGGGTGTACAAGATGGCTTTTTCACTCCCAAGTCTGGTGCTTCCATGGGGATGGCTGGAAGAGCTTAGGGTTAGCTGAACATTTCAGTCTCTCTGAGTGGCCCTCCGCATGGCTAGTTTTGGCTTCCTTACAGCATGGTGGTCCCACTATAGTTTTTTTGTTGTATTTTTGTCTGGTTTTGGTATCAGAGTGATACTGGTGTCATAGAATGACTTTGGGATAGTGGCCTCTATCTCAAATTTTCAGAATAGTTTGAAAAGAATTGGTATTAATTCCTCTTTAAAGGTTTGATATAAATCAGCAGTAAAGCCATCTGGTTCTGTGCTTTTCTTTGTTGGGAGACTGCTGATTACTGCTTCAATCTTGTTGCTTGTTATTGGTCAGTTCAGGGTTTCTATTCCTTTTTGGTTCAGTCTAGGTAGTTTTTATTTGTCCAGAAATTTATCCACTTCCTCGAGGTTTCCATATTTGTGGGTGTATAGTTGTTTATAATAGTCTCTAATGATTTCTTTGTATTTCTGTGGTATCAGTTGTAATATCTGCTTTTTCATTTCTGATTTTTGCTATTTGGGTCTTCTCTCTTCCTCTTTTTTTCTTTTTCTTTTTGTTTTTGTTAACCTAGCTAATAGTGTGTCTGTATTATTTATCTTCTCCCAAAGCCAAGTTTTTGTTTCACTGATCTTATCTATCATATTTTGGGTCTCTATTTCATTTAGTTCTGTTCTGATCTTTATTTTTCCATCTACTAATTTTGGGATTGGATTGTTCTTTTTTTCTAGTTCTTCAAGGTGTAGTGTTAGGTTGTTTATTTGAAGTCTTTCTATTCTTTTTCTGTAAGTGTTTATTGCAATATAATTCTCTCTTAGTACTGCTTTTGCAGTATCTCACAGGTTTTGGTGGTGTCTCTATTTTTGTTATTTTCAAGAAAGTTTTTGATTTCCTATTTAGTTTATTCTCGGACCCATAATTCATTCAGGAGCCTGTTGCTTATTTTTCAAGTATTTGTACAGTTCCCAGAGTTTGGCTTGTTATGGATTTCTAGTTTTAATCCATTGTGGTCTGAAAAGATACTTGAAATGATTTTGTTTTTTAAAAATTTGCTGAGACTTGATTTGTGACCTAGCATGCGGTCTATCTTGGAGCATGTTCTATATGCTGATGAGAATAATGTATATTCTGTAGTGGTTGGATGAAACATTTTGTAGATATCTGTCAAGTCCAATTGGTCTAAGGTGTAGTTTAAATCCTGTGTTCCTCTGTTGACTTGTTGCCTAGGTGATCTTTTCAGTGCTGTGAGAGTAGTGTCAGGTCTCTCATTATTATCATGTTGGGGTCTCTTTCTTTATGTCTAATAGTGTTTGTTTTACATATCTGGGTGGTCTGGTGATGGATGCATATATATTTATCATTGTTATGTCTTCTGGCTGGATAGATCCCTTTGTCATTACATAGTGGCCTTCTTGTGTGTTTTCATGGTTTATGGTTTAAAGTCTATTTTATCTGAGGAAGAATGGCTACTGTTGCTCGTTTTTTGTTTCCAGTTGTGTGGTATAACTTTTTCTATCCCTTCACTTTTAGGCTGTCTATGTCTTTACATGTGAGATGAGTTTCTTGAAGACAGCATATAGTTGTGTCTAACTCTTAAATCCAATAAGTTAGTCCTTGTCTTTTGAATGGGGAGATTAATCCATTTGCATTTAGGGTTGTTACAGACAGGTGTTGTCTTACTCCTGGCATTTTGTTAATTTTTGTTTAGATTTTTAAATACCTCTTGCTCCTTTCTTCCACTTTTATTATTTATGTTCAATGTTCATTGTTTTTTTGAGTTGGTAAGATTTGGTTTCTTTCTGTTTCTTGTTTGCATTTTTGTTTTACCAGTGGGTTTTGTTCTTTCTTGTGTATTCATGATAGTGATTATTGTTTTTCAGATTCCAGAGGCAGGAATCCTGTGAGGGTTCCTTGCAGGGCTGGTTGTGTGGTGGTGAACTCTCACAGATTTTGTTTGTCTGGGAAATAATACACTATTTCTACCCCATTTGTGAATATAGCCTTGCTGGGTATAGAATTCTTGGCTGGCAGTTTTATCTTTTAGTATTTTGAATATATCATACCATTCTCTTCTGGCTATAGAGTTTCTGTTGAGAAGACTGCTGTTTGTCTAATGGGGGCTCCTTACAGGTGACTTGATGCTTTTCTCTCGTTCCTTTTGCAATTCTCAATTTGTCTTTGAGCTTTGCTGGTTTTACTATATTGTGTCTGTTGGACCAGATCACAGACCCTTCTACCCCGTCCTGTGCAGGTCCTGAGTCAGGTAAATGAAAGAAAAAATAAGCAGCCACCAGCAAAGCAGGCATGCTTTAGTTTTAGATGTGAGCTGTGCCAAACAGTGATTCAGAGTCACTGGCTTCCATACTGAAAGCACACAAATAGCAGCAATGAGCCAAGAGGTAAACAGGCATGCATGTGCACTAACTCTACTCTTACGTAACTTGTTTAAAATGGATGTACTGAATCATACCCACCCGGATATGAGGTGAGAGTGCCTGAGCAAACCAACTCCACTGTCCTCACACTCCACCCCTTCAGGGTCTCTCACTGTGCAATCTATGCATCTGTCATCTTCCACAGTGTTCCCTTAGTGAGGATGGCTGATGCATCAATATAACCTGCATGCTTATTGTATGTTCAATACACCTTGAGGCTTGTCACCATAGGTCTATCCTTTCAACTATTAGCCACGAAAACCCCACCCATATACATGTCCAGTTAGTAGTTGTCATTGGGGTGATTTTCTACAGGAATCCTGAAGCCACACTGGTAGGAAACTTGGTGCATATTCAGCAAGCTGACACACCGCACGAATGTATGTATGTGTCCATTCGACTCCGGGCCTGTAGGCACACCACTATGGGCAAAAAGACAAAAAAGTTATTGGCACCAGTAGAGGGGGTTCTCATACCTCTGGCAGAATTCATGCCAGCCTACCATCCTGGAAAGAATGGTTGCAGTAACAGGTGCTTTGGCTGTATGCAACAGAGCCTCCACCAGAGAGGGCCTGCCCTTGCAGGGTCTCTCATTTAAAATCCTGACTGTCAGCCATAACCACCGTGCCCACCCCTGCAGGGGTGGGGGTTGGGTGGATAGCCTTAGTCACTTTTTCAGAAGACCGTTGTACCGTTCAATCATTCCCACTACTGGGGATGATACAGCATATGTAATTTCCAACTGGGAAGCCCACTTCTGTACTTCATGTCCAGTAAACTGGGTTCCATTACACTCTCTATGACCAGGGGCCTATCATACATGGCCATAAGGCTATACATTACCTTAATAGTGCTTAACCGATCTGGGGCCTTTCTAGACCATACAAAAAGCCATATCAATGGCTGTGAAGATATACCTGTAGTTCTTTGACTCTGGCAGTGATCCCACAAGATCCACCTGCCACAATGTTAGGAGCATCCTCCTCTCATGTTTTCTGCCTATCTGCATGCAGCACCCAGCAAGCATCAAGGGTACATCTGCCCATCAGGGGCATTCTTTCACGGGTATCTGTGGGACCCAGCAGGCTATCAGCCACACGGCCTTTCAGCCAGCATGCTGCATTGTCAAATGTAGCCATCCAGCTACATCAGCTGCTGAAGCTCTCTCCAGCCATTTTGCCTTAGCGAGTGCATCACCTTCATCATTACATGGACTTGCTAAGGAAAATGTCCTGTGACATGGAAAACAGTTACTTTCTTTCATGTCCTAATTCCCATGACTTTTGCCACATGGCTTGTGGAGCCCAAGTCCACAGCAATGCTGCCACTAGGTACCACATGCTTGAGGGCAGCCACATCTCCTTCCACTCCCAAGGGGCTCATAGCTCCCTTATGTGCTCATCTTGCCAGAGCTTCACCAATTGCCAGGCCAGATCACAGACACTTCTACCCCTTCCTGTGCAGTTCCTGAGTCAGGTAAGCAAAAGAAAAACAAAGCAGTCACCAGTAAAGTGGACGTGCTTTATTTTTATTTTTTTTTTATTTTTTTATTTTTTATTATTATTTTTTTTTTCATCAAAATATATTTTTTTTAATTTTATTTTGTTGATATACATTGTAGCTGATTAATGCTCCCCATCACCAAAACCTCCCTCCCTTCTCCCTCCCCCCCTCCCCCCCAACAATGTCCTTTCTGTTTGCTTGTTGTATCAACTTCAAATAATTGTGGTTGTTATATCTTCTTCCCTCCCCCCCCGTTTGTGTGTGTGTGTGTGTGTATGTGTGTGTGTGAATTTATATATTAATGTTTAGCTCCCTCCAATAAGTGAGAACATGTGGTATTTCTCTTTCTGTGCCTGACTTGTTTCACTTAATATAATTCTCTCAAGGTCCATCCATGTTGTTGCAAATGGCAGTATTTCATTCGTTTTTATAGCTGAGTAGTATTCCATTGTGTAGATGTACCACATTTTCTGTATCCACTCATCTGATGATGGGCATTTGGGCTGGTTCCAACTCTTGGCTATTGTAAAGAGTGCTGCGATGAACATTGGGGAACAGGTATACCTTCGACTTGATGATTTCCATTCCTCTGGGTATATTCCCAACAGTGGGATGGCTGGGTCGTATGGTAGATCTATTTGCAATTGTTTAAGGAACCTCCATACCATTTTCCATAGAGGCTGCACCATTTTGCAGTCCCACCAACAATGTATGAGAGTTCCTTTTTCTCCGCAGCCTCGCCAGCATTTATCGTTCATAGTCTTTTGGATTTTAGCCATCCTAACTGGGGTTAGATGGTATCTCAATGTGGTTTTGATTTGCATTTCCCGGATACTGAGTGATGTTGAGCATTTTTTCATATGTCTGTTGGCCATTTGGATATCTTCCTTAGAGAAATGCCTACTTAGCTCTTTTGCCCATTTTTTAATTGGGTTGCTTGTTTTTTTCTTGTAAAGTTGTTTGAGTTCCTTATATATTCTGGATATTAATCCTTTGTCAGATGTATATTTTGCAAATATTTTCTCCCACTCTGTTGGTTGTCTTTTAACTCCTTTAATTGTTTCTTTTGCTGTGCAGAAGCTTTTTAGTTTGATATAATCCCATTTGTTTATTTTTCCTTTGGTTGCCTGTGCTTTTGGGGTCGTATTCATGAAGTCTGTGCCCAGTCCTATTTCCTGAAGTGTTTCTCCTATGTTTTCTTTAAGAAGTTTTATTGTCTCAGGGTGTATATTTAAATCCTTAATCCATTTTGAGTTGATTTTAGCATACGGTGAGAGGTATGGATCTAGTTTCATTCTCCTGCATATCGATATCCAGTTATCACAATACCACTTGCTGAAGAGGCAGTCCCTTCCCCAGTGAATAGGCTTGGTGCCTTTGTCAAAGATCAGATGGCAGTAAGTGTGTGGGTTGATTTCTGGATTCTCTATTCTATTGCATTGGTCAGTGTGTCTGTTTTTATGCCAGTACCATACTGTTTTGGTTATTATAGCTTTGTAGTATAGCTTAAAGTCAGGTAGTGTTATGCCTCCAGCTTTATTTTTTTTGCTGAGCATTGCTTTGGCTATTCGTGGTCTTTTATTGTTCCATATAAATGTCTGAATAGATTTTTCCATTTCTGAGAAAAATGTCTTTGGAATTTTGATGGGGATTGCATTGAATTTGTATATCACTTTGGGTAGTATGGACATTTTCACTATGTTGATTCTTCCAATCCAAGAGCATGGAATATCTTTCCATCTTCTTGTATCCTCTCTAATTTCTCTCAGCAGTGGTTTGTAGTTCTCATTATAGAGATTTTTCACCTCCTTGGTTAACTCAATTCCTAAGTATTTTATTTTTTTGGTGGCTATTGTAAATGGGCAGGCTTTCTTGATTTCTCCTTCTGCATGTTCACTATTGGAGAAAAGAAATGCTACTGATTTTTGTGTGTTGATTTTGTATCCTGCTACTGTGCTGAAATCATTTATCAATTCCAACAGTTTTTTTGTAGAGGTTTTAGGCTGTTCGATATATAGGATCATGTCATCTGCAAACAGGGACAGTTTGACTTCATCTTTTCCAATCTGGATGCCCTTTATTTCCTTCTCTTCTCTGATTGCTCTGGCTAGTACTTCCAACACTATGTTGAATAGGAGTGGTGAGAGTGGGCATCCTTGTCTAGTGCCTGTTCTTAAAGGAAAAGCTTTCAGCTTTTCCCCATTCAGGATGATATTGGCAGTGGGTTTGTCATATATGGCTTTAATTATGTTGAGATACTTTCCCTCTATACCTAACTTATAGAGGGTCTTTGTCATGAATGAGTGTTGAACTTTATCAAATGCTTTTTCAGCATCTATAGAGATGATCATATGGTCCTTGTGTTTGAGTTTATTAATATGGTGTATCACATTTATTGATTTGCGTATGTTGAACCAACCTTGCATCCCTGGGATGAATCCCACTTGATCGTGATGAATAATTTTTCGTATGTGTTGCTGTATTCTGTTTGCTAGTATTTTAGTGAGGATTTTTGCATCTATATTCATCAAGGATATCGGCCTGTAGTTTTCTTTTTTGGTTATATCTTTACCTGGTTTTGGTATCAGGATGATGTTTGCTTCATAGAATGAGTTTGGGAGATTTGTGTCCGTTTCAATCTTTTGGAATAGTTTGTAAAGAATCGGTGTCAATTCCTCTTTGAATGTTTGGTAAAATTCTGCTGTGAATCCATCTGGTCCTGGGCTTTTCTTTGTTGGGAGCCTTCTGATAACAGCTTCAATCTCCTTTATTGTTATTGGTCTGTTCAAATTTTCTACGTCTTCACGGTTCAGTTTTGGGAGCTTGTGTGTGTCCAGAAATTTATCCATTTCCTCCAGATTTTCAAATTTGTTGGCGTATAGTTGTTTATAGTAGTCTCGAATGATTCCTTGTATTTCAGATGAATCAGTTGTAATATCGCCTTTTTCATTTCTAATTTTTGTTATTTGAGTCTTCTCTCTTCTTTTTTTTGTTAGCCATGATAATGGTTTGTCTATTTTATTTATCTTTTCAAAAAACCAACTTTTTGATTCGTTGATCTTTTGAATTGTTTTTTGGTTTTCAATTTCATTCAGTTCTGCTCTGATCTTAATGATTTCTTTCCGTCTGCTAACTTTAGGATTGGATTGTTCTTGTTTTTCTAGTTCTTTAAGGTGAAGTGTTAGGTTGTTCATTTGCCATCTTTCCATTCTTCTGAAGTGAGCATTTAATGCAATAAATTTTCCCCTCAATCCTGCTTTTGCAGTATCCCACAGGTTTTGGTATGATGTATCATTGTTTTCATTAGTTTCAATAAACTTTTTGATTTCCTGCTTGATTTCTTCTTGGACCCATATGTCATTAAGTAGAATGTTGTTTAATTTCCATGTGTTTGTATAGTTTCCAGAGTTTTGTTTGTTATTAATTTCTAGTTTTAATCCATTGTGGTCTGAGAAGATACATGGGATAATTCCAATTTTTTTGAATTTATTGAGACTTGATTTGTGACCTAATATGTGATCTATCCTGGAGAATGATCCATGTGCTGATGAGAAGAATGAATATTCTGAGGTTGTTGGGTGGAATGTTCTGTAGATATCTGCCAATTCCAATTGGTCTAGAGTCTTGTTTAGATCTTGTGTTTCTCTACTGATTCTTTGCCTAGATGATCTGTCTAATATTGACAGTGGAGTGTTCAGGTCCCTTGCTATTATGGTATTAGTGTCTATTTCCTTCTTTAGGTCTAATAGGGTTTGTTTTATAAATCTGGCTGCTCCAACATTGGGTGCGTACATATTTATGATTGTTATGTCTTCTTGATGGATCAGTCCTTTTATCATTAAGTAGTGTCCCTCATTGTCTCTTTTTATGGTTTTTAGTTTAAAGTCTATTTTGTCAGATATAAGAATAGCCACTCCAGCTCGTTTTTCTTTTCTGTTTGCATGGTAAATCTTTTTCCATCCTTTCACTCTTAGTCTGTGTGAATCTTTATGGGTGAGGTGGGTCTCTTGTAGGCAGCATATAGTTGGGTCCTGCTTTTTGATCCAGTCAGCCAGTCTGTGTCTTTTAATTGGGGAATTTAAGCCTTTAACATTAAGAGTTGTTATTGAAAGGTGTTGATTTATTCCTAGCATTTTATTGGTTGTTTGGTTGTCTTAGGTGTCTTTTGTTCCCTGCTTTCTGATTTACTGTTTGATTTCTTTGTTTGTTGGTTCCTTAGGTTGTAGATAGTGTTTTTGTTAGCTTGTTTTCTCTTCATGAATGCCATTTTTATTGTACTAGCGGGTTTAGATTTTTCTTAGGTTTTTATGGCAGTGGTAGTTATTTTTCAGGAACCAAACCCAGTACTCCCTTGAGGATTTCTTGTAAGGGTGGTCTTGTGGTAGTGAACTCCCGCAGTTTTTGTTTGTCTGAGAAATATACTATTTGCCCCTCATTTTGGAAGGATAGCCTTGCAGGGTAGAGTATTCTTGGCTGGCAATCTTTGTCTTTTAGTATTTTGAAAATATCATCCCATTCCTTTCTAGCTTTTAGGGTTTGTGATGAGAAGTCTGATGTTAACCTGATTGGGGCTCCCTTATAGGTGATTTGACGCTTCTCTCTTGCAGCTTTTAAGATTCTCTCTTTGTCTCTGAGTTTTGCCAATTTGACTATGACATGTCTTGGAGAAGGCCTTTTTGGGTTGAATACGTTTGGAGATCGTTGAGCTTCCTGGATCTGAAGATCTGTGATTTTTCCTATACCTGGGAAGTTTTCTGCCACTATTTTGTTGAATATGTTTTCAATGGAATCTCCATTTTCCTCCCCTTCTGGAATACCCATGACTCGGATATTTGAGCGCTTGAGGTTGTCTGATATCTCTCTCAGATTTTCTTCCATGTCCTTGATTCTTTTTTCTTTCTTTTTGTCTGCTTGTGTTATTTCAAACAGCCCATCTTCAAGTTCAGAGGTTCTCTCTTCAACTTCGACAAGCCTGCTGGTTAAACTCTCCGTTGTGTTTTTTATTTCGCTGAATAACTTCTTCAGTTCAGCAAGTTCTGCTACATTTTTTTTCAGGACATTGATTTCCTTGTATATTTCCTCTTTCAGATCCTGTATACTTTTCCTCATTTCATCATGATGTCTAGCTGAGTTTTCTTGTATCTCATTCAGTTTCCTTAGAATTATCACTCGAAATTCCTTGTCAGTTATTTCAAGGGCTTCTTGTTTTATAGGATCTAGAGTATGAGATTTATTAACTTTTGGTGGTGTACTTTCTTGATTTTTTGTATTTCTGGTATCTTTTTTTTGGTGTTTATTCATTGTGGCAGGGGGTTTCACAGTCCACCGGTTTGAGACTAATGACTAACTAGGATGTTGCTGTGGTTGCCAATTTGGTATGGCTCCCGCCGTGACTGCTCAGTTGGCCTCTAGTGTCTTGTGTGTGTGGTTGCCTCGGGTCTTGGGCTTCTCCGGGGATCCACCTTTCTGGTCAGCTTGTACTCTGCTGGGCTGGTGGATCACGTACCACAGGGTGTGTGATCTCTGTTGAGCTTTCACTTTCTGTACAGGACTTCTCCCCGTTCCGTGTGCTCTGGCCCAGGCTGTTAGATCGTGCAGTGGCGACCCCACCGGGTGTGTGGTTTCTGTCGAGTCTCCGCCTCCCTGGCCACACGTCTCCCCCCTCTGTGCACACTGTGCTGGGCTGGGGTGTGTCTTCTGCACCCCTCGTCTATCAGCTGGGCCTTCAAGACCCTGCTCAGCACCGCCTTGCCCAGGAAGTCTACCAGGTTTCTGCTAGGCACAGACGACCGGTCGCTCTGGGTGCCTTTGTAGCACTGTGTAGATCTTTCTCGGGTCTTGTTCACCTTTGTATCCCCCCGGTATAAACCGAGTCTAGTGCCCGCCTGCAGCCTGCTCTCCGGCAGGTTCAATCGGACCTGGGAACTCTCCTACCACACTATTCCCAACCAGAAATTCGTTAGGCTTTTTTCCAAACTGGTGGTCGCAGAGATGTTATCTGCCTCCCAGTAACAGGAAGTTTACCGGGGCCGGAGTCCAGGGTGTGGTGGAGTGACAGTCGGCCCGCCCGTACTTTCTAGCCCTCCCAACACTGGTTGGGACGCCCCACACCCCCAGCCCCGCCAGAGAACCGCGGAGGGAGTGGGAGAGGAGGCCGGCCCGCATGGTCCGGAAAGCCCCGCACCAGGCCAAGCAAATGGGCTCAGTGATGGCCGAGCAGGGCGGAGCTGCCCGCACCTGGGAAAATGGAGGCAGCACCGGGGCAGTGAGTGGCCTGGTGGTGCAGGCGGGAGCCGCATGGGCATCCACCCCCCGAACAGAGCTGTGCCAGGGATCACTCACAGTGCTGTGCCAGGTCGGGCGCTCGCTCTGTCTCTGGTTTGTTGCCTTCTGTGTTCTCGGCGCTGCCGCCTCGGGCTGTTCAGTCGCGGCGCCGCTCGGGCACTCCCAGGAATCTTCTTTAATGCCGGCCTGAAACCTCGAATCCTGAATAGGGCAGCTGGCCGCCTTCAGTGCGGCCCCAGCCTCCAGGATCCTGGCTGCATCCACAGCAGCCCTGGCGCCGTGTTCCCTGTTTCAAGACTCGCTTTTGCAGCTAAGAATCAGTTCTTTTCCTGCTCCACACTTCAAAGCTGTTGCCTGTAAATGAGGCAGCCTCTCCTGCCGGGGGCAAAGTGGCGTTGAGCCCCCACGACCGGCCAGCAGCAGCAGTCCTCCCTTAAGAGATGGCCAGAGGAAGGTCCACAAGTTTCCCGGCTGCCTGAGGCCCAGTGGCCACCTTTTCCACCTCAGCTACTCCGCGCCAGCCGCCGCAGCCGCCGCCATCTTGAAACTCCGACGTGCTTTATTTTTAGACATGAGCTCTGCTGACCAGTGGTTCAGAGTCACTGATTTCCACATGGAAAGTACAGAAATAGCGGCAACAAGCCCAGGGGTACACAGGCGAGCATGCACACTAATTCTACTCTTATGTAACTTGTTTACAATGGATGTGCTGAATCATACCCAGCCGGATATGAGGCGAGAGGGCCTGACCAAACCAACTCCACTTTTCTTAGTGTCTCGGAGAGGATCTTTTGGATTGAATCTCGTTGGGGATCTTTGAGCCTCCTGGATCTGAAGGTTTGTGTCTCTCCCTATACCTGGTAATTTTTCCATTATTATTTCATTGAGTAGGTTTCCAATGCCTTTTCCTTTCTTCTCCCCTTCTGGAACACCCATGATTTGGATGTTTCTGTGCTTACAGTTCTCTGCTAGCTCTGGTAGATTTTCTTAATTTTTTAAAAATTATTTTTTCCTTTTTTTTTTCTTTTTTGGTCTGTGTGAGTTATTTCAATAAGACTCTCTTTGAGATCTGAAATTCTTTCTTCTGCTTGCTCTAACTGCTGCTTAAGCTCTCAGTTCTGTTATTTATTTCATTGAATGAATCCTTCAGTTCCAGGAGTTCTGCTACATTCTTTTTTGAGGTATTAATCTCTTTCTAAGTTTCCTCCTTCATATCCTGGATATTTTTTCTCATTTCACTGGGTTTTCTGATTGAGTCTTCTCTTATCCCTTTGAGTTTTCTTAAGATTATTGCTTAGAATTACTTTTCAGTCATTTCAAGGATTTCCTGCTCTATTGGGCCTGGTACTGGAGAAGTACTGTATTCCTTTGCTGGTGTCATATGTTCTTGTTTATTTGTATCTCTAGTATCTCTGTATTGAAGTCTGGTCATCTGGTAGAGCAGTTGTTTCTTCTATAACTCTGGAGTGGGCTTTCAGGAAAAACACTTCCTGCTCTATTTCCAGGCTCCACTGGTGACTCTCCTTGTGCCATTGCAGTCAAGTATGCATCAGACTGCCTGCAGGGTGGTCCTGGCTGCTACTGTAGTGGTGAGCCATCACTGTTGTGGCAGTAGCTGTGGTGGTGGCTGTGGTCGACCACCTATATGGAAGTGCTGTTTCTGGCATGCTCTTGCCTTCTGGTGGGTCAGTGGCAGGCAGCCCAGGGCCTCCACCTGGGTCCCCAGTCACAGGAGGCCCTCTTGCCTTTTTCTCAGGTGGGGGGAGGGCAGCCCAGGGCCTCTGCCTGGATCCCCTGTCATGGGAGGCTTTCTTGAATTCTGTTCAGGTGGGGCTGAAAATTCAAATGTTTTAAATGTGGGTTAGGTTGGGAAGGTAAACTCTTATTCTGTGGATGAGAGCATACATAAGAACAGCCCCGTGTAGAGGAAATTTTGGGAGCAAAATGACACTTTTGAAGGTTTTTTCAGGAAATAATCCAACAGATAAATACAGATCTGGTTACACAGAGTCCCAGAAGTTTTGATTGAACAAGCTGTAAAGTGAAATGATTTAAAACTAAAAATTAGTTACAGAAATTGGGATCTATGCATTAAATTAAGTGGAATTCTGTCCCTAAACAGGAAAAAGCAGAACAAAATTTAAAGGCACATAAATGCTGAAGACATATTGTTTTGTGATAAAAGGCAAATATTTGGTATGCTTATATTTTAGTAAAAATATACATAAACACATACATAGGTATACACAAATTTATGAAATAGAAAGGGATGCTCCCAGATTAAACTTCAGTCACATATCTGTGTTTGGTGGAATTCTGATCATTTTTATATCTCCTTATTATGAGTTGTTGTTTGGCTACAAGAAAGTACCGGCTCTTGTGTAATAATATTTTTTAAGCCTGAACTAAGGAATATGAGTAACCAAATAGTTTCAGTCAGTTGAATGAACACAGACACATTGTAATTAAAAACACTTTGTGGAGAAATTCATTTGGGTAAAGAGCACTGCATCACCGTATATATGCATAGGACCCTATATTGGAGCAACTTCAGTAAAAGCCATTTGTTAATATTTCATTGAAATCCTTGAAATACACAGGCACTTTGAACGTGCCACTTAACCTCCTGAAATCTTTGCCTCATAAGTAATTCTGGTTATCAGCACAGATTTAAGTACAAGGATGTTCTTCTACTCATCACCACTTACTTAAACTGAGAACAATATGAATCACCTTGAGTACTCAAAAATGATGGAGAGGTTTAAGAGAGTAGGATTTGTCCATAGGAATTTAAGGTATTACAAACATTGTGAATTATGTCGCAGAGGAATAGTAAAGACGTAGAAAACTGTAAAATACGGTTTTTAAATGTTTTATTTTTGAAATAATTACCAGTGCACTGGAAGTTGCAAAGGTAATATAGAGAGACGCTATGTACTCTTCACGTAATTTTTCCCAATGATCACTACTTACATATACATAGTATAATGTCAAAACCAAGAAAGTGGCATAGATACGATGTGTGTGTATTGTTTTATGTCACTTTGTCACAAGGAACCACCACAACGCACGATACAGAACTATTCTATCCCAACAAGCTTTTCCCTATTGCTATCCCCTTATAATCACACCCACGCTTTATCCCCCCACCCCCACTCCTGCTGTCCCTAAACCCAACAACCTTTAATCGTTTTTCCATCTCCATAATTTTGTCATCTTAGGAATGTGATATAAATGAAATAACACAGTATGTAACCTTCTCAGATTGGCTTATTAACTCCAAGTAATGCCCTAAAGATTCATCCAAGTTGTTGATTGTATCAATAGTTCGTCCCACTTTACTGCTGTGTAGCATTCCATGGTATGGAGGTTCCACAGTTTTTTTAAACCATTCGCCTGTTGGGGGATATTAGAGTTGCTTCCAGTTTTTCACTATTACAAATAAAGTTGATAAGAACAATTGTGTACAGATTTTTGTGTAAACATAAGTTTTTATTTCTCTGGAAAGGATGCCCAGGACTATAATTTATAGATCCCATGTTAATTGAATGTTTAGTTTATGAGAGAAACTACCAAACAATTTTCCAGAGTAGCTGTACCATTTTACATGCCTATCCGTGGTGTAGGATAGAGCCAGTTTCCCTGCATTCTCACCAATATTTAATGTTATCACTGTTGTTTATTCTATCCATTCTGATAGGTATGTAGTGAAGTCTCATTGTTGTTTTAATTCTCATTTCTTTAATAGATAAGATTGTTGAATTTTTTATGTGCTTATTTGCCATCTGTATGTTCTCTATAGTGAAATACTTGTTTATGTCTTTTGCCCGTTTTGTAATTGGATTGCTTCATTTCTCACTACTAAGTTTTGAGAGTTTTAAAAAACATATTCTTTGGAGGATATTTGGTTTGTGAATATTTTCTTCCAGTCTGTAACTTGTCTTTTCATTCTCTTTAAAGGTCTTTCACAGAGCAAATGTTTTAAATTTTGATTTAGTTTATTGGCATTATATCTAAGAACTCTGCCCCTTCCATTTTGTGTAGGATTTGCCCTATGCTTTCTTCTAGTAGTTTCATAGTTTCAGGCTTTAAATTTAGGTGTTTAATCCATTTTGAGTTTAGTTTTGTGTATGGTGAGACACAAAGGTCTAGTTTCAATCTTCTGCGTGTGGATATCCGGTTTTCCCAGTACCATTTACTAAAGAGGCTATCCTTTCCCGACTGTATATTCTTGGCACCAAGCCCTAAGTTTCATAGTTTATGTTTTACATTTAAACCTGTGATCCATTTTAAGTTATACTTTGTAGGTGTGAGGTTTAGATGGAGGGTTTGGGCGGTTTGTTTGTTTGTTTGATTTATTTTTTTGCCTATGGATATCCAATTGGTCTAGCACCATTATTGAAAAGACTATCCTTTCACCATTGAATTGTTTATGTACCTTTGTCAAAATTAGTTGGCTGTGTTACTTCTCAGATTTCTGGCTAGGGTCAAGTGTAGTATCTGTTCTTCTCAGTTTAAAATTAGTTGGCTGTACTGGTGTGGACAATTTTAAGTTATACATTATGTCCCAATGTTTTATGTATCTATCCCTCCACCAATATCACAGTCTTAATTATTTTAGCTGTATAATAAGTCATGAAACAGGTAGAATGATTCCTACCACTTTATACTTCTCTTTAAAAATTAATTTAGCTATTCTAGTTCCTTTGCCTTTCAATATAAAATTTCAAACTACCTTGCATGTATCTACAAAATTATCCTGCTGGGATTCTGAAAGGAATTTCGTTAAACCTGTATACCAATTTGGTGAGAACTGACGTCATTACTATATTGGGTCTTCTAATCCATGAACATGGTATGTCTCTCCATCTACTCGTATTTAGAGCTCCTTTTATTTCTTTCATCAGAGTTCTGTGGTTTTCACATACAAGTCTGGTACATGTTTTCTCAGGTTTACATGTAAGTACAGTCGTGCACCATGTAATGGCATTTCAGTCAATGATGGGCTGCATGTGTGACGGTGGCTACAACATATATCCTAGGTGTGTGGTAGGCAATACCATATAGGTTTGAGTAAGTACAGTCTGCGATATTCTCAAAATGACAAAATTCCCAGATGACACATCTGTCAAAACTTATACCCATCATTAAGTGATGCCTGACTTTATTTCAGCTTGTGAGTGATTATAAATGCTACTGTATTTTCTTTTTTTAACATTTACTTGTATATATTTGTGGGGTACAGTGTGTTGTTTCAATACATGCATATACTACACAATGATTCACTATAGCATAATTTTGTATCCATTAGTCCACCACTTCTCCGCCTACCCACCCACCTCCCCTCCTGGTCTCTGGTGACCATTATTCTACTCTCTACTTCTATGAGAACTACTTTTTTAAAAAGTTCCAAATATGAATGATATTATGCAGTATTTATCATTCTGGCCTGACTTACTTCACTAGGATATCATTTCTTTTTGTAGCTGAATAGTATTCCATTGTGCATATATACCATAGTTGTTTTTTTTTTTTTTTCATCCATTCACCAATTGATGGGCATTTATGTTGACTCCATCTCTTGTCTATTGTGAAGAGCATCATGATGAACATGGGAGCAGGCGTCTTTTTGATATATTGATTTCATTTCCTTTAGGATATACCCAATAGTGGGATAGCAGGGTCATAAGGTATATCTATTTTTAGTTCCCTGAGGAAACTCCATACTGTTTACAAAATGGCTGTACCAATTTACATTCTCACCAACAATGAAGGACAGTTCCCTTTTCTCTGCATCCTTGCATCCTAGTCAGCATTTGTTATTATCTGTCTTGTTGGTAATAGCCATTCTAACAGGGGTGAGATGATATCTCATTACAGTTTAAATTTGCATTACCCCGATGATTAGTGATTTTGAGCTGTTTTTCATGTGCTTGTTGGCCATTTTATGTCTTCTTTTGAGGAATGTCTGTTCAGATCCTCTGCCCATTTTTTAATTGGGTTATTATTTTTTTCTCCTGTTGAATTGAGTTCCTTATATATTCTGTATATTAGCCCATGTCTGATGTGTAGTTTGCAAACATTTTCTCCTATTCTGGAGATTGTTTCTTCACTTTGTTGATAGTGTCCCTTGCTGTGCAGAAGCTTTTCAGTTTGATGTAGCCCATTTATGTATTTTTGCTTTAGTTGTCTGTGCCATTGTAATCTTGTTCAAAAAAGCGCTGCCCACTTCCATTTTGTGTAGGATTTGCCATATGCTTTCTTCTAGTAGTTTCATAGTTTCAGGCTTTAAATTTAGTTATTTAATCCATTTTGAGTTTAGTTTTGTGTATGGTGAGACACAAAGGTCTAGTTTCAATCTTCTGCGTGTGGATATCCGGTTTTCCCAGTACCATTTACTAAAGAGGCTGTCCTTTCCCGACTGTATATTCTTGGCACTTTTGTTGAAAGTCAGTTGACTGTAAGTGCGTGGGGTTATTTCTGGTTTCTCTGTTCTGTTCCACTGGTCTTTGTGTTTATTTTTATGGCAGTACCATGCTGTTTTGGTTACTATAACATTATAATAGGTTTTGAAGTCAGGAAGTGTAATGCCTCCAACTTTGTTCTTTTTGTTCAACATTTCATTAACTATATGGTCTTTTGTGCTTCCATACTAGTTTTAAGATCTTTTTTCTATTTCTGAGAAGAATGTCATTGATATTTTGATATAGATTGAGTTGAATTTGTAGATAGCATTGGGTAATATGGACATTTTGATAATGTTAATTCTTCCAACCCAAGAACATGAGGTATCTTTCGATTTATTTGTGTCCTTACCAATTTGGTTTTTTAACTGATTTTTTATAACTCTCATTGTAGATGTCTTTCCCTTCCTTGGTTAAATTTTCTCCTAGGTATTTCATTTCTTTCAGTAACTACTGTGAGTGGGATTACTTTCTTGATTTCTTCTACATCTATTTCATTTTTGGCATATAGGAAGGCTACTGATTTTTGTGTGTTGATTTTGTATCCTGCCACAATTCTGAATTCACTTTTTAGTTCTAGTGATTTTTTTGAAGGAGTCTGTATTAGTCTGTTTCTATTGCTTATGATGAAATACCTGGAACTGGGTGATTTAAAAAGAAAATGAAATTTGTTGCTTATGGTTTCTGAGGCTGGGAAGTCCAATGTCCAGGGAATACAGCTGGTGAAGGTCTTGGTGGTGGCAACAGTGATGGTAGGGTATCACATCGCAAGAGAGCGGAAGCAGAGAGAGCAGAGCAAGACAGACTCTCCTCTCTCTTCTTTTAAAGCCCTCCGAACCACGCTCTCGTCCACCATTTTTAATTCATTCACTATGGCATGGTCCTACAATCTAATCACCTATTCAAGCCACCATCTTTCAATTACCATAATAGGATTTCCCACCCTCAACAGTTACAGCAGGAATTATGCTTCCAATAAATGAACCTTGGGAGATTCAATTCAATCACCCCATAGCATTCTGTCCCTGGCCCCCAATGTTCACATCCTTCTCACAGGTAAATGCATTCATTCCATCCCCAAAGACTTAACTTGTTTCAACTCAGAAGTCCGAAGTCCAAAGTCCCATCTGCGAATTCAAAACAAGTCATCTACTTCCAAGATACAGTGGTGGGGCAAGCGTAGGGTACATCTTCCCATTCAAAACAGGAGAAATAGGCCAAAAGAAAGGGGTAACAGGTCCTAAAGAAGTCCAAAAGCCAGCAGGGCAGGTAGTAAATCTCAAATCTGGTGAATCATGTACCTTGACTCTATGTTCCACGTCCTCTGCACACTGGTGTGGGAGTTAGGTCCTTGGGCAGCTGTGCTCCTGTGGCTTTCCTGGTTTCAGGCTACACTTCAACTTTCCCAGGCTGCTGTTCTACTCTGGTAGCTCCACAGGTCTGGGGTCTCCACGGCAGTCCCATGGAGATTCTCACAGCCCCACTAGGTATGGCACTGATGGGGTTTTTCTGCTGGAGCTCTGACCCCACATTTCTGCTCAGCATTGCTCAAGCAAAGACTCTATATGGTGAATGGGCCCCTGTGACAAATATCTTCCTGGGCCCCATGGCTTTTTCATACATCCTTTGAAATTGGGATGGAGGTTTCCAAGCCTTCACAGCACTGGCATTCCGTGAGCCTGCAGACCTAACACCACGTGGACACCACCAAGGCTTCCAGCTTGTATCTTTCAAAGCTGTGGGTCCAGCCATGCCTGGGGACAATTTAGCCAAGGATGGAGCTACAGGGTTGTGGGAAGTAGCATCCCGAGGTGGCCTTGGGCAGCGAGCCCATGGAGGGCATCTCAGACCTGTTCCCCAAGGCCATTCTGCCTCCCTAGCCCTCTGGGCCTGTCATGGAAGACTCAGACTCCAAGATCTCTGACATTCCTTCAAGGTCTTTTCCCCCTTCTCTTGATAATCCCTTTCTTCTGTACTCATCTTCTTAGCAGAGAGCCCCAGGGCAATACCCTTGCTTTTGTAGCCAGGCTGAAAGTTTTCCAATTTTTCACCCTCTGCTTTCTTTTGAATGATAAATTCTGGCTTTACCTCATGCCTTTTCTGCCATAACTCAGCATAGGCTGTTGCAAATAGCCATGCAGCTTCCTTGGTGCTTTGATGCTTAGGAATTTCTTCCACCAAATACTCTGTTTCACAACTCTTAAGTTCCAACTTCCACAAAGTCCTATGACAATGCAGCCAAGTTCCTTGGCAGTTCATAGCAAGTTCATAGTCAAGTTCCTTGGCAGTTCATAGCCCCAGTTTCCAGAAGACTTCTTCTTATTCCTATCTGAGACCTCTTTGGAATGGTCTTTACAGTCCATATTTCCATAAGCGTTCTGCTCACCACCATTTACCCAGTCTCCGAAAATTTCTTTGGTTTTCTTGTCTTCTAAACTCCACCAGCAGGTAGGCTTTTTCTACACGACTCCTTCAAATTCTTCCAGCTTCTCATCAACACTCAATTCCAAAGCTGCTGCTATGTTTTCAAGAATTTGTTATAAGCAACACCCCACTTCTCTAGTACCAATTTTCTGTATTAGTCCGTTTTCATGTTGCTAAAGCAGAATACCTGAGACTGGGTGATTTATAAAGAAAATGAAATTTATTGCTTATGGTTTCTGAGGCTGGGAAGTCCAAAGTCCAGGGACACAGCTGGTGAAGGTCTTGGTGGTGGCAACAGTGATGGCAGGGTATCACATTGCAAGAGAGCGGAAGCAGAGACAACAGAGAGGGACAGACTGTCTTCTCGCTTCTTGTAAAGCCCTCTGAACCATGCCCCTGACCACCATTTTTAATTCATTCACTATGGCATGTTCCTACAATCTAATTACCTATTTAAGGCACCACCTTTCAATTACCATAACAGGATTTCCTGCGCTCAATGCTTACTACAGAGATTAAGCTTCCAATAAATGAACCTTGGGGAACACAATTCAATCAATCAGCATCAGAGTCTTTAGGGTTTTCTACGTATATGACCATGTAATCTGCAAATAGGGATAGTTTGACTTCCTGCTTTTCGATTTAGATTCCCTTTATTGCTTTCTCTTGCCTTATTACACTGGCTCGAAATTCCAGAATTATGTTGAGTAAGAGTGGGGACAGTGGGCAACCTTGTCTTGTTCCAGATCTTAGAGGAAAAGCCTCCCATTTTTGTCCTTTCAGTATGATGTTAGCTGTGGGTTTGTCACGTATGGCCTTTATTATGTTGAGGTACATTCCTTCTGTGCCTAGTTTGTTTAGTGTTTTTATCATGAAGGGTATTGGATTTTATCAAATGCTTTTTCTGCATCTATTGAAATGATCGTATTGTTTTTCCCTTTATTCTGTTGATGTGATGTATCACGTTTATTGATTTGTGTATGTTGAACCATCTTTGCATCCCTGGGATGAATCCCCCTTGATCATGGTGAATAATCTTTTTAATGCGCTCTTGGATTCTTTTTGCTAGTATTTCATTGAGGGCAACATGTGTGTTCATTAGAGATGTTGATCTGTAGTTTTCTTGCCTCGTTGTATCTTTTTCCAGTTTTGGTATAGAATGAGTTTGAAAGTGTTCCCTCCTCTTTAATTTTTCTAAAAGAGTTTGAGAAGAATTGGTATTAGTTGTTCTTTAAATATTCGGTAGAATTCCATCATGAAGCCATCTGGTCCTGGGGTTTTCTTTGTTGGGAGATTTTCTGGTATTGCTTCAATCTCATTACTTGTTACTGGTCCGTTTAGGTTTTCTACTTCGTGATACAACCATAGTGAGTTATACGTATCTAGGAATTTAGCCATTTCTTCCAGGTTTTCCAGTTTATATAGTTGTTTATAATAGTCTCTTATGATCTTTGTATTTCTGTGGTATCAGCTGTAATTCCTCCTTCTCCATTTCTGATTTTATTTATTCGAATCTTCTCTCTTTTTCTCTTCACTAGTCTAGCTAAAGGTTTATCAATTTTGTTTATCTTTTTGAAAAACCAACTCTTTGTTTCATCGATCTTTTGTATGATTTTTTCAACCTCTGATTCATTTATTTCTGTTCTGATCTTTGTTATTTCTCTCCCTGTACTGATTTGGGGTTCAGTTTATTCTTGTTTTCTCAGCTCCTTGAGGCATAATGTTAGGTTGTTTATTTAAAGTCTTTCTCCTTTTTTGATATAGGCATTTATAGCTATAAACTTCCCTCTTAGAACTGCTTTTGCTGTATCCCATAGGTTCTGGTATGTTTTCTTTTCATTTTCATTGTTTAAATCTCCAGGAATGTTTAAGTTTCCTTTCTGATTTCTTCTTTGACTCAATTTTTCCATGAGATCATTTTTTACTATATAGAAATAAAATTGATTTTCATGTGTTGATCTTCTATTATGCAACGTTGCTGAACTCTTAATTCTGGAAATTTTTGTATAAATTCCTTGGGGTTTTTCTACATTAACAATCATGTCTTCTGCAAATAGTGACAATTTTATTCGTTTCTGAATTGTATGCATTTTAAATCCTTTTCTCGACATATTCTCCTGGCTAGATCTTCAGTACTAGGTTGAATAGCAGTAGTGAGAGCAGATATGATTGCCTTGTTTCCTACGTCAGCAGGAAAGCATTCAATCTTTCATTTTAAATATGATGTTAATTGTAGAATTTTTTTTGTAGATGTTCTTAACAAATTGTCAGAAATTTATTTGATTCTTAATTATCTGAGTTTTTTTTTTTAAATCATGAATAGCTGTTGAATTTTGTCCAATGCTTATTCTACATCAATATGATCATACAATTCTTTTTAGCCTGTTAATATGGCAGATGACATGGAAGCACCTTTGCTTTTACGGGGTAAACTCCACTTGGTCATGGTGTAAAATTGTGTGTGTGTGTGTGTGTGTGTGTGTAGCTTAATTCTATTTGCCAGTGTGTTCTTACGAATTTTGCATCTATATAAACAGGTGGTATTGGTGTGTTATATTATCTTTTTGTACTCTGTATGTCGGATTTGGTGTCATGATAATCCAAGCATCATAATTCAAAAATCCAAAATCCAAAATGCTCCGAAATCCAAAACTTTTTGAGTGCTGACATCACACTCAAAAGAAATGTTTATGGAAGCATTTTGGATTTAGAATTTTCAGATTAGGGATGCTCAACCAGTAAGTATTCTACAAATATTCCAAAATCCAAAATTCAAAACAAGTGTTTCAGATGAGGGATACTCAACTTGTACTGACTTCATTAGAAAGACTTGGGAAGCGGTCCCTCCTCTTATATTTTCTGAAAGAGATTCTGTAAAATTGGTCTTAATTCTTATTCAAATGTTTGGAAAAATTTCACCAGTGATGCTATCGATGCCTGGAGTTTTCTTCTTTGGGGACCTTTTGAACAACAAATTTGATTATCTTAATATTCGTAGGGCTACTCAAGGTATCTATATCCTATTGAGGGAGTTGTTGTAGTTTCTGCTTTTTGTATTTTCGTAAGTTGTAAAATTTATGTGTGTAGAGTTGTTCGCAGTGTTCCCCTCGTTATCTTTTTAACATCTGCCTGGTGCATAGTGGTAGCCTCTGTTTCACTCCTAACATTATTAATTTTTGTCTTCTCCCTTTTTTTCATTGTTATTCTTGCTAGAATTTTGTCAGTTTTATCAATTTTCTCAAAGAATCATCTTTTTATTTTACTGTTTTCCTCTATTGATTTTCTATTTTTAATTGATTTCTGATTTACCTTCATTATTTCTTTTCTTCTGCAAGCTTTGGGTTTATTTCACTCTTCTTTCTCTAGTTTCTTTTTACTTATTTATTTTTATTGTAACAAAGTCGATTGTACATATCTGTGGAGTTGAATATCAATACTCGTGTGCAATATGTCATGCTCAAATCAGAATAATCATTATATTCAACAATATACACTGTCATTGCTATTCGTGGCCCTCTACCAATTCCTCCATCCCCCTTCCCACTTCTAGTAACCTCAGTTCTCATTTTGAAAATTCGATGTATCATTGTGATTGTTGTATCTCCAGCTCCCACTTCTGAGTGAGAATATATGGTATTTCTCTTTCAGAGCCTGGCTTATTTCACCTAATATGAATTTCTCTAAGTTCATCCGTGTTGCAACAAATGGCAATATTTCATTCTTTCCTGTGGCAGAGTAATATTCCATTGTGTATAGATACCACATTTTCCTTATCCAGTAGTCTGAAGATGGACATTTAGGTTCATTCCAACTCTTGGCTATTGTAAATAGAGCAATAGACATGGGGGTGCAGGTATCTCTTCGACATGATGCTTTCCATTCCTTTGGGTATATACCCAGCAGTGGAATTGCTGGATCGTATGGCAATTCTATCTGAAGTTGTTTAAGGAAACTCCATACCATTTTCCAAAATGGCTGCACCAATTTACAGTCCCAGCAACAGTGTGGGAGGGCTCCCCTTTCTCCGCTTCCTTGCCAGCATTTGTTGTTCTCTGTCTTTTTGATGATAAATAGTCTAGCTGGGGTGAGATGGCATCATAATGTGATTTTGATTTGCATTTCCCTGATGCTGAGTGATGTTGAGCATTTTTTCATGTGTCTGTTGGCCATTTGTGTATCTTCCTTTGAGAAATGCCTATTCAGTTCCTTTGCCTGTTTTTTTATCGGATTATTAGGAGTTTTTTTTACTGTTAGTTTGTTTGAGTTCCTTGTATATTCTGGATATTAATCCTTTGTCAGATGCATAGCCTGCAAATATTTTCTCCCACTCTGTAGGCTGTGTTTTTGCCCTGTTAATTGTTTCTTTTGCTGTTCACAGGCTTTGCAGATTGCTATAATCTGATTTGTTTATTTTTCCATTTGTTGCCTGAGCTTTGCGGGTCATATTCATAAAGTCACTGCCCAGTCCTACTTCCTGAAGTGTTTCCCCTGTGTTTTCTTTTAGGAGTTTTAGAACTTCAGGCCTTTGCAAATAATTCTTTAACCCATTTTGAGTTGATTTTTGGATATAGCGAGAGGTACAGCTCTAGTTTCATTCTTCTACATATGGATGTCCAGTTTTCCCAGCACCATTTACTGAAGAGGTAATCTTTTCCTCAAAGTATGTTCTTGTTGCCTTTGTCAAAGATCAGTTGGCTATAGGTTGGTGGGTTGATATCTGAGTTCTCTATACTGTTCCATTGGTTTGAGTGTCTGATTTTATGCCAGTACCTTGCTGTTTTCATTACTATAACTTTAACTTTGTAGCATTGTACGAAGTCGGGTAGTGTTATGCCTCCAGCTTTTTTTTTTTTTTTCCCTCAGGATTGATTTGCCTGTTCTGGGTCTTTTTTGTTGTTGTTCCATATAAACTTTAGGATTGGATTTACTACTTTTGTGAAGAATGTCACTGGTATTTCGGGGGCAATCACATTGAATCTGTAGATCACTTTGGGTAGTATGGACATTTTCACAATGTGAATTCTTCCATCAAGGGGCTGTGTCCTTAATTTCTTTCAATAGTGATTGGGACTTCTTGTTGTAGAGATCTTTCACCTCCTTAGTTGAGTTGACTCCTAGGCATTTTATTTTTGTGTTTGGCCATTGTAAGGGGGCTTGCTTTCTTGATCTCTTTTTCTGCTAGTTTGTTGTTGGAGTATAATAATGCTACCATTTTTTGAGTGTTGATTTTGTATCCTGCAACTTTACTGAAATCATCTATCAACTCTAAGAGTTTTTGGTAGAGGTTTTATGCTGTTCTATATATTTGTCATGGATCATGTCATCTGCAACCAGGGACAATTTGACTTTGTCTTTTCCAATCTGGATGTCCTTTATTTCTTTGTCTTGCCCGATTGCTCTGACCAGTACTTTTAATATTACGATCAATAGGAGTGGTGAGAGTGGGCATCCTTGTCTTGCTCCCATTCCCATTCAGGATGATATTGGCAGAGGGGTTGTCATATATGGCTTTTATTATGTTGAGATACTTTCTTTCTATACATAATTTATGGAGTGCCTTTATCATGAAGGGATGTTGAATTCTGTCAAATGCTTTTTCCGTGTCCATTAAGATAATCATATGATTTTTTTCTTTGATTTTGTTGGTGTGGTGTATCACATTTATTGATTTGCATATGCTGAGCCATCCTTGCATCCCTGGGATGAATCCCACTTCATCGCGGCATATAATTTCTATGATGTGCTACTGTATTCTGTTTGCTAATATTTTGTTGAGGATTTTTGCATCTATGTTCATCAAGGATATTGGCCTGTAGTTTTCTTTTTTGTTGTTGTTGAATCTTTGTCTGGCTTTGGTATCAGGGTGATACCGGCCTCATAGAATGAGTCTGGGAGAATGGCTTCTGTTTCAATTTTTTGGAATAGTTTGAAAAGAACTAGTTTTAATTCCTCTTTAAATGTTTGGTAGAATTCAACAGTAAAGCCATCTGGTCCTGAACTTTTCTTTGCTGTGAGACTGCTGATTACTGCTTCAGTGTTGTTGCTTGTTACTGATCTGTTCAGGTTTTCTATTTCTTATTGGATCAGTCTTGGTAGTTTGTATGTGTCCAGAAATTTATTAATTTCCTCCAGATTTTCAAATTTCTTGGCGTATAGTTATTCATAATAGTCTCTAATGATTCTGTGTATTCCTGTGGTATTTGTTGTTATGTCTCCTTTTACATCACTAATTTTTTTTTTTTTACTTGGGTCTTCTCTATTCTTTTTTTAGTTAGTCTGGCTAATAGTTTGTCTATTTTATTTACCTTCTCCCAAATCAACTTTTTGTTTGATTGATTTTTTGTATTGTTTTGGAAGGTTCTATTTAATTGGTTTTGCTCTGATCTTTATTATTTCTTTCCATCTGCTACATTTGGGATTGGATTGTTCTCGTTTATCTCTTTGAGGTGTTCTGTTAGGTTGTTTATTTGAAATCTTTCTATTTTTTTGATGTAAGTATTTAATGCAACAAACTTTCATCTTAGAACTGCTTTCACAGCATCCCACATGTGTTGGTATGTTGTTTCACTATTTTCATTAGTTTCTAGACATTTTTAGATATTCTGTTCAATTTCTTCTTGGCCCCATATGTCATTCAGGAGCATGTTGAATTTCCATGTGTTTGCATAATTTCCAGAGTTTCACTTGTTGTTCATTTCTAGTTTTAATCCATTGTGGTCTGAAAAGATACTGGAAATGATTTCATTTGTTTCAAATTTGTTGGGGCTTGATTTGTGAGCTAGCATGTGGTATCTCCTGGAGAATGTTCCATGAACTGGTGAGAAGAATGTATACTCTGTAGTTGTTGGATTAAATGTTCTGTAGATATCTGCCAAGTCCAAGTGGACTAAAGTGTGGTTTAAATCCTGTGTTTCTCTGTTGATTTGTTGCCTAGATGATCTGTGCAGTGTTGAGAGAGGGGTGTTAAAGTCCCCTTCTGTTATCATGTTGGGGTCTATCTCTTTCCTTAAGTCTAATAGCATTTGCTTTATCTATCTGGGTGGTCAGATGTTGGGTGTATATATATTTATGACTGTTGTCTTCTTGATGGATAGATCCCTTTATCATTATACAGTGACCTCCTTTGTCTCTTTTTATAGTTTTTGGTTTGAAGCCTATTTTATGCAATCTAAGAATAGCTACTCCTGCTCATCTTTGATTTCCATTTGCATGGTATATCTTTTTTCATCCCTTCACTCTTAGTCTGTGTGTGTCTTTACAGGTGAGGTGAGTCTCTTGTAAACAGAATATAGTACGGTCTAGCTTTTTAATACAATTAGCCAGCCTGTGTCTTTTGAGTAGGGATGTAAATGTAAATCCATTTACATTTAGGGTTGTTACTGATAGGCATTGTGTTACTTCTGGCATTTTATTGATTTTAATTTGGATGCTTTGAATATCTTATGTTTCTTTCCTCCCCTTTCATTGTTTTTCTTTGGTGATTTTGGTTTTTTGAAGTGGTAAGACACAGTTTCTTTTTTCTGTTTCTCATTTGCATTTTTGTTTTACCCTTGGGGTTTGTTCTTTCTTGTGTATTCACGGAAGGGATTATCGTTTTTTTGGATTCCAGACACAGGACTCCCTTGAGGATTTTTTTGTAGGGCTGGTAGTGTGGTGGTGAACTCCCACAGTGTTTGCTTCTCTGGGAAATACACCATTTCTCCTTTATTTCCGAATGATAGCTTTTCTGGATATAGTATTTTTGGCTGGCAGTTTTTTTTTCTTTTAGTATTTTGAATATATTATCCCATTCTCTTCTGGCTTGTAGAATTTCTGTGGAGACATATGTTGTTCATCTGGTAGGGACTCCTTTACATGTGATTTGATGCTTTTCTCTTGCTGTTTTTAGGATTCTGTCTTTTCCTTTGCCTTTGACAGTTTGACTACAGTTTGTCTCTGAGAAGGTTGGATTGAATCGCTTTGGGGATCTTTGAGCCTCTCGAATCTGAAGGTCCACGTCTGTCCTTATACCTGGGAAATTTTCTGGTATTTTTCATTAAATATGCTCTCAGTGCCTTTTCCTTTCTCCTCCCTTTCAGGAATACCCATGATTCAGATGTTAGTGCACTTAAGGTTATCTGCTATATCTCTTAGATTATCCTTATTTATTTATTTTTTTTTTGGTCAGCCTGATTTACTTTGTAGAGATTGTCTGCAAGATCAGAAATTCTTTCTTCTGCTTGCTCTAGCCTGCTGCTTAAGCTTTTGGTTCTGTTTTTTTATTTCATTGAATGACTCCTTCAGTTCCATGAGTTCTGCTACATTCTTTTTTAAAGTATTAATCTCTTAGTAGATTTCCTTCTTCTTATCCCGTGTAGTTTTGCTCAGTTCATTGCATTGTGTAACTGCATCTTCTTGTATCTCATTGAGTTTCTTTGAGATTTTTACTTGGAATTCCTTTTCAGTCATTTCAAGTATTTCCTGCTCTATGGGGTCTGGCTCTTAAGACTTACTATATTCCTTTGGTGGACTCATAAAATTTCTTGGGTTTTTCTTTCTCTGTAATTTTAGTATCTTTAGGTTGATGATTAGTCATCTGGGAGAGCAGTTGCTTCTTCTATTACTCTCTTTCTCTGGACTCTGCTGGTGGCCCTCTTTGTGTCAATTCAGATGGGTGGTTCGCCGTCTGCCAGCACGCTGCAGTGTCTGCTATGGCTGCTGCTATGGTAGCAGGCCACCCTTGTGGTGGTTGTGGTTGTTGCAGTGGATTTGGTGGGTTGCCCGCTTGACAGCAGTGGCTCCAGCAATGGTGGGCTGCTTGCACAATGGTGGTGGCTGTCTGGGAGTGCTAGTAGTGGCAATGAGTGCAGCAGTGGCGGTTGCAACAGCCACCGCTTGGCTGTAGTGACCTCTGCAGCTGCCTACACAGCTACAGTGACTGCAGCAGTAGCTGGGTTAACTCGTGGAGGCAGCAGCCACACCGGTGGCTGTCAATTGCCTCCCTTGCATCTACAGTGTCCACAGTGGTAGTAGGGTTACCTTGTGAGGGTGGCAGCAGCACTGGCAGCTGGAACTGCATCCATCAAGTTTGCTGTGTCTACAACCACAGCAGGGTTACCTCATGGGGGCAGCAGTTGTGCCAGAGGCTGCACCTGCCTCCCTCCCATTTCTGATGTCCACAGTAGTACTGGGAGAAGCAGGGTTACCTTGTGGAGTGGCAGTGGTGCTTTTAGTTGCAACAGCCTCGGATGCCTCTGCAGTGTCCACGGCAGCAGGGGAATTGCCTTGTGTGGGCAGCAGCACCACCAGTGGATGAAACTGCCTCACTCTTGTCTGTGGTGTCCTTGGTGTTGTCCTAGGTGGCAGCAGAGTTACCTCATAGTGACAGAAGTGGCAGTGATGGCTGCAACTGCTCACTGTCATCTGCAGTGGTCTAGGCAGCTGCAGGGTTAATTCACAGTGGGAGCAGCCGCACTGGGAGCTGCAGCTGCCTTGCTCACTCCTACAGCATCCTTGGAGGTTGCCAGGTTAATACACCATGGGAGCAGTGGCGCTGCGGGCTACAGATTCTTCACTCACCCCCTCAGCAGCTTTGGCGGCCGCATAGTTAATTTGCTATGGGAGCAGTGGCACTGGGGGTTTCAGCTGCCTCGCTCACATCCATAGTGGCCTTGGCCACTACGGAGTTAATTCACGATAGCAGCAATGTCACAGGCAGCTGCACCTTCTTCGCTCAACTCCACTGTGTCCTTGGCAGCTGCAGGGTTAATTCACAGCAGTGGCAATGTCGGCGGTGATTGCAGCCACCTCTCTTGCATCTGTGGAGTCTGTCCTCGCCCAAACAGGACACCCACGGCATTGCTACTCTGCAGGGAGCTGCTGTGCAATGGGCAATAGTTCTGGGACCAGACAGTGGCTCTGGCGATTGCAACGGTGGTGGCAGTGGGCCCGTTTTGATCTTCTTATCTCTCTGGTTTCCTGAAGTAAGAGTTTAGATTATTGATTTAAGAGTTTTCTTCTTTTGTGATGTTTGCATTTAGTGCCATAAATTTTCATCTCAGCACTGCTTTAGGTGCATGATACATAGTTTGATATTTTGCAGTTTTCAATTTCATTACTTTGTTTTGCATTTGTTAATTTCCTTTGAAACTCCTTCTTTGACCCATGGATTCCTTCAGAATGTGTTTTTGACTTACAGATGTTTAGAGATTTATCCTTTTATCTCTACTAGTGATAACTAGTTTGCTTCCCTATGTTCAGACAATACACTGTGCATGATTTCAACTTTTAAAATTTGTTGCGGTTTCTTTTATGGCATAGGACATGGTCTGTCTCAGTATGTGTTCTGTGA
This sequence comes from Cynocephalus volans, assembly GCF_027409185.1. Taxonomy (NCBI): domain Eukaryota; kingdom Metazoa; phylum Chordata; class Mammalia; order Dermoptera; family Cynocephalidae; genus Cynocephalus; species Cynocephalus volans. Next base: position 84,405,759 of record NC_084478.1, read on the forward strand.
ACATTTGAAAAGTGTGTATCCTCCTATTCTTGGGTAGCGTGTTCCATAAATGTCAACTAGATCCTGTTGATTGAGAGTGTTCTTGAGTTCTATAGCCTTAGTGAATTTTTGTGTAGTTCTTCCATGAATTTCTAAGTGGAGTCTTGAGGTTACCAACCATTATCAGAGATATGTCTATTTCTCCTTTCCATTTTATCAGTTTTTGCTTCATACAGTTTGCATCTGTTGTTTGGTATATAAATATTTAGAATTAATATGTCTTCTTGGTTGATCTATCCTTTCTTCATATTATTATATAATTTTCCTCTCTGTCCTTGCTCTGATATATAATTTATACATTAACATAACTACTCCTGCTTCTCTTGATTAATAATTGTATTTTATATATTTTGCCCTCACTCTACTTTTATCCTATCTATAAAACTATATTTGAAATAATTTTTTTTCTGTAGAGAGCATATAGTTGGGTGATGTTTTAAAATCCACTCTGCCAATCTCTGTTTTTTAGATAATGTATAAGGAGGACTTCAAAACGTTCATGGAAAATGGAATTAAAAGATAAAAATTTAAAAAATGTAAACTTTATTTCTCAGTGTAAGTTCCATCAAGTTCAAGACACTATTGTAAGCAATGATACCAGCCATTTAGTCCATCCCTAAAGAACTGAGTATCCTGGAAATTTAGCCATGTCAGTGCAGTGTTTTAAAAAATGTTGCTAACTGAACCAAAAATGGGTGCCCTTTAAAGAATTTTTTAAGATTAGGAAACAAAATGAAGTCAGAAGGAGCCAAATCAGAACTGTAAGGTAGATGCTTCATGATTTCCCATTGAAACTCCCACACAGTCTTCCTTGTTTGATGAGGCAAATGAGCAGGAGCATTGTCATGATGGAGAAGGACTCTCTGCTGAAGGTTTCCTGGGCATTTTTCTAATAAAGTTTTGGCTTTCTCAAAACACTTCCATAATAAGCAGATGTTATCATTCTTTGACCTTCCAGAAAGTCAACAAGCAAAATGCCTTGAGCATCCCCCCAAAACTGTTGCTTTGAACTTTGCTCTTAAACAGTCTGCATTTGTTTTGACTGGTGCACTTGTACCTCTTGGTAGCCGTGCCTTTGATTGTGCTTGGTCTTCAGGATCATGCTGGTAAAGTCACATTTCATCCCCTTTTACAATTACTTGAAGAAATGCTTCAGGATCTTGATCCCACTTGTTTAAAATTTCCATTGAAAGCTCTGTCTTGTGTGCAGCTGATCTGGGTGCAACAGTTTTGGCACCCATCGGCTGGAAAGTTTGCTCAACTTTAATTTTCAAGTCACAATTGTGTAAGCTGAACCAATTGAGATGTCTATGGTGTTGGCTGTTAATCATCTGTCTTCTTCAATTAGGGCATGAACAAGAGTAATTTTTCCCTTTAAAATTGATGGAGATATCTGTCGCTACAGGCTTCATCTTCAACACAGTCTCATCCCTTCTTAAAATAGGTTATCCATTTGTGAACTTCTAATTTCTTTGGAGCATTGTCCCCATAAAATTTGTAAAGCATCAATGATTCCACCATTCTTCCACCTAAGCTTCACCGTATATTTAATGTTTGTTTTTGCTTCAATTTTAGCATAATTCATATTGCTCTGATAGGGGCTCTTTTGAAACTGATGTCTTATCCTTCTTAGTGTGTCAAACCAGATCCTGTTCAGACACATTATAACAAGTTAGTATGAGTTTATTTTGGTGGAAAAGTTTTTTGAAATCCACGCATTAATAATTGCTGTAAACATTTCCTCTACATACATTAAGAACTACATTAGACAGTGTTATAATTTTTGCTCTGCTTCAAACATAATTCAGAAAATTCAAGAGAAGAATATTCCCTTATACTTACCCATATTTTTGCTCAATCCATTGACATTTCTTCCTTTGTGATGTTCCCAGATCCATTCTTGATAATTTACTTTCTCATTAGAGAATTTCCTGTAAGCCATTCTTTTAACATAGAAAACTTTATTTACTTTTCCTTCAATGGAGACTGTCTTGATTTCTCCTTCATTCTTGAAGGACTTTTCTCACTAGATATAGAATTCTGGCTTAACAGTTCTTTTTCCTTCAGCACTAAAAAATGTTATACCACTATGTTCCATCTTCATGGTTTCTTTTTTTTTTTTTTCCACAATGCATTTACACGCAACATTATATTTATTCTTTCTTTTTTTAAAACTTTAGTTTGTCGATATACATTGTGGTTGATTATTGTTGCCCCTTACCAAAACCTCCCTCCCTCCTCCCTCTCCTCCCTTGCCCGCCACAATGTCCTTTCTGTTTGCTTGTCGTATCAACTTCAAGTAATTGTAGTTGTTATATCTTCTTTCCCCCCCTCCCGGTTTTTGTGTGTGTGTGTGTGTGTGTGTGTGTGTGTGTGTGTGTGTGTGTGTGTGTGTGTGTGAATTTATGTATTAATTTTTAGCTCCCACCAATAAGTGAGAACATGTGGTATTTCTCTTTCTGTGCCTGACTCATTTCACTGACTATAATTCTCTCAAGATCCATCCATGTTGTTGCAAATGGCAGTACTTCATTCGTTGTTATAGCTGAGTAGTATTCCATTGTGTAGATGTACCACATTTTCCATATCCACTCATCCAGTGATGGACATTTGGGCTGGCTCCAACTCTTGGCTATTGTAAAGAGTGCTGCCATGAACATTGGGGAACAGGTATACATTCGACTTGATGATTTCCATTCCTCTGGGTATATACCCAACAGTGGGATAGCTGGGTCATATGGTAGATCTATCTGCAATTGTTTGAGGAACCTCCATACCATTTTCCATAGAGGCTGCACCATTTTGCAGTCCCACCAACAATGTATGACAGTTCCTTTTCTCCGCAACCTCGCCAGCATTTATCGTTCAGACTCTTTTGGATTTTAGCCATCCTAACTGGGGTTAGGTGGTATCTCAGTGTGGTTTTGATTTGCATTTCCCGGATGCTGAGTGATGTTGAGCATTTTTTCATATGTCTGTTGGCCATCTTCATGGTTTCTGATGAGAAATTCATTGTCAAATGATTTTTTTCCTACACATAATGTTTCATTATTTTCTAGATGCTTCCAAAAGATTTTCTTTGTCTTTAGTTTCAAATTTTAATTTTTTATGGCTTGTATATCTTAGGGTTTATCCCGTTCAAGCTTTGCTCAGCTCCTTTAATGTGCAGGTTTATGTTTTAGACCAAATGTGGGTAATTTTTAGCCATTATTTCTTGGAATTTTTTTTCTTAGCCCACCCTCTTTATCTTCTGCATCCAGGACTCTGATGACATGAACCTTAGATTTTTTGTTATACTCCCACAAGGTTTTCAGGTTTGATTTGTTTGTTCATCTTTTCTTTTCTTTTCTTTTCTTTTTTGTGATCTATGTTGTTCAGATTGAATGAATTTTACTGTTTTTTTCCTGAAGTTCACGATTCTATACTCTGTTCACTCCATTTTGCTATGAAACTCATCCATCCAATGAGTGTTTTATGTTGATGATTGTATGTTTTGGTTATAAAATTTCCATGTTGGAGTACAGGCAGTATGATGGCAGGCTAGGAAGTTCCCACCATTGTTTCCCAAAGAAACACTGATATAACAACAATATATGGAACAAAATATCTTTATGAGACGTCCAGATTACAGGTAAGAAGTACCAGAACCCCAGAAAAGCACAAAACCACCAACAGCTGCATTGAAACAGGCAAGAAGAGCAGTTTGTTTTACCTGTGTCAGCCACTACCCCAAAACGGCACTGCTCAGATCAGAAAGATCACCTTGAACCATGACCTACCATAGGAGGGAAAGAGAGTGGAGCATGTGGCTGGCCTCCAGGTCTCTCAGTACATTCCCCAAGGGGTTGACTTCTTTCTAGTCTCACACTGAGCACTAACAGAACCAGCATAATCCACATGCCTCAGGCAGATATGAACAAAAGGAAAAAAGGCTGGTAGCTCCTTGCAACCATCACAACTACACGAGGTTGGGGAAAGATATAGAACTGGGGTTTCTCCCCAGTAGGGAGAAAAAAGAGTAGAGTGTGCCTCCAAATACCTGAACCTTCAGTGCATTCCACAAGGGACCAGTCACTGTCTTGCCTCACACTAAGCACAAAAACATGGAAATAATTAGACAAAAGAGGAAGCAAGAAATTGCAGAATCCTCAGAGGGGTGGGGGTGGGGTGTGAGTGTGAGACTTGATGCCTGGATCAGTGAGGAAGCGATGCCCAGAAGATCCAGTTGGGCTGATTGGTGAAGATCTTTCCCAGTCAAAGCCAGTCTATAAAGCCTGGGAGAACTGGCCATTTCTTCAAATGCATCCACACCAACACAATGCTACAAAGAATGCAAAGAAAGACTGAAACATGATGCAGTCAACAGAAGAAAATAAATATTTATTAACTATCCATATAGAAATAAAGATCTATGAATTGCTTGACAAAGAATTCAAATAGTCAACTTTAAAATGCTCAGGGAGATAAGAGAACACAGATGGACAATTAAAAGAAATCAAGAAAATTACACAGAAGCAAAACTAGAATATCAACAAATAAACAAAAATTGTAAGAATAAATAAACAAATTCTGGAGAGGAAGAACATTATAATTGAAGTGAAAAATTCACTACACAGGTTCAGCAGTAGTCTTATACAGCAGAAGAAAAAAATCATCAAATTCAAAGACTGTTCAGTTGAAATTATCAAGTCATAAGAGCAAAAAGTAAAAAGAGTGAAAAAGACTTAGGAATGCCTAAGGGACATTTTGGACTCTATCAAGCCAACCAGATTATGCATTATGAGAGTCCAAGAAGAAAATGAGAATACATCATATATAAAAAGAGAGAGAAATGGGTAGAAAGCCCTTTTAAAGAAATAATGTCTAAAAACTTACCAAAACTGGAAAGGGAAATAGACATTCAGATTCATTAAGTACAAAGAGTCCCAAATAAGATGAATGTAAAGGAGTCTACACCCAGGCATGTTATAACCAAATTGTTAAGAGTCACAGACAAGGAGAGAATTTTGTAAGCAGCAAGAGAAAAGTGACTCATCACATACATGGGAGTTTCCATAAGATTTACAGTGGATTTCTCAGCAGCAACCTTTTAGGCCAGATGAGAGTGGAATGATATATCCATAGTGCTAAAACCAACCAAAAAACCCTGCCAGCCAATAATACCATACCCAATAAAACTGTCCTTCAAAACTGTAGGAGAGATAAAGACTTTCCCAGACAACCAAAAGCTGAGAGAGTTCAACACCACTATGTTTGCCTTACAAGAAATGCTAAAGGGAGCTCTTCAAATTAAAATGAAAAGATGCAGAACAGAAAAACGAAAGAATATGAAACTATAAAACTCACCCACAAAGGTAAATATATAGACAAATACAGAATAATCTTATAAAGGGTGTGTGCAAATCACTTTTAACCCTAGGATACAAAGTTAAAATACAAAAGTATTAAGAATAACAACTACAAAACATTTTAATGCATACACAATATAAATGATGTAAATTGTAACATCAATAACATATTTGGGGTGGGTAGTAAAAGTGAAGAATAGTTAAGTAGTGATAATTGTAAAAGAGACTATGATAAGTAAAACATCTGTTGGCACTGGACAGATCACCTAGGCAATGAATCAACAGAGAAACATAGGATTTATTTTATTTTATTTTTCTTCTCTTTTTTATTTTTTTAAAAAAATAAGTACATTCTTAGATGTTGATGGGGGTAAGGGGGGAATAGGGGTTGGGGCCGGCTCATGGCTGGCTCCATTGCTGGCCTGGCTGAGGTTGGAAGGGTGGGGCTGAGGCCCTCAGCCCCCACCTCTGGACCCCAGGGGCTTCTGGCTCTGGCTCCAGTTCTGCCACTGGCTCCTTACTGGTTGTGGTAGACAGTGGGTGGGCTGAGGTCCATGGTCCACCACCTGAGGACCCTGGGAGCTTCTAGCTCTGGCTCCAGCTTTGGTCTGGTTGTGGTCAGAGGTGGGCAGGAATGAGGCCCAATACTCAATTCCTAAGGACCCCAGGGGCTTCTGGCTCCCACTCCAGCTCCAGCCTGGGTGTGGTCAGCAACCCCAGGAGCTTCTCATTAATCGGTCTTTTAAATCCTTGTCTCCTGATTCTTTTGGGAACCCCTCCTATCTCACTGAAAGTATGTGGGAAAGTGGTACAAAAAGGTTTCAGATAAATAAAGAAATGGGAGTATATCAAACCAAAGAGCTTCTACACAGCAAAGGAAACAATCAACAGAGTAAAAAGACAACCAACTGAATGGGAGAAAATATTTGCAAACCGTACATCCAATAAGGGATTAATTTCCAGAATATACAAGGAACTCAAACAACGTCACAATAAGAAAACCCAATAATCTAATTTAAAAATGGGCAAAGGAGCTGAATAGATGTTTTTCAAAGAAAGACATACAAATGGCCAACAAGTTCATAAAAAAATACTCAACATCTCTAATCATCGGGGAAATGCAAATAAAAACCACACTGAGATATCATTTCACCCGAGTTAGACTGGCTATTATCAAAAAGACTGAGAATAACAAATACTGGCAAGGATGTGGATATAGGGGAACCCTCCTACACTGTTGGTGGGACTGTAAATTAGTACAGCCATTATGGAAAACAGTATGGAATTTTCTCAAACAACTACAGATAGAACTACCATACGATTCAGCAATCCCATTTCTGGGTATATACCCAAAGGAATGGAAATCATCACGTCGAAAGGATGTCTGCACTCCCAGGTTCATCACAGCTCTATTTACAATAGCCAAGATATGCAAACCAATCTAGATGCCCATCAACAGACAACTGGATACGACTCAACCATAAAAATGAATGAAATTCTGCCATTTGCATCAACATGGATGAGCTTGGTGAAAATTATGTTAAGTGAAATAAGCCAGGCACAGAAAGAGAAATACCACACATCCTCAGTCATAAGCGGGAGCTAGGAAACACAGAAAGAAAGAAAGGCCATAATGAAATGATGAACTTTCAGAAGGCAAGAACACATCTATAGGTACTAACTACAGGTGGGAAAGGGGGGAGGGAAGAGGGGTGAGGAGTAATTGTGTAAGGGGCACAAACAGTAATTATGATTTTTAATGATGAACATGTTAATAACATTAATGTGATCATCACATACTCTACACAAATACTGATAGTCAACTCTGTACCCCATCAATATGGATAAATAACAAAAAAACAAAAACAAAAAACTGTACACTTTAGACCAAGTGGACCTAGCAGATATCTACAGAACATTTCATACAACAACTACAGAATATACATACTTCTCATCAGCACATGGAACATTCCCCAGGATAGACCATACGTTATGTCACAAATCAAATCGCAAAATATTTTTAAAAATTGAAATCATCTCCACTATCTTTTCAGAACACAATGGATTAAAATGAAATCAATAGCAAGCAAAATTCTAGAAACTATATAAGTTCATGGAAGCTAAACAACAGACTCCTCAATGACCTATGGGTCCAAGGAGACATTAAACAGGAAATCAAAAAATTTCTTGAAACTAACAAAAGTGAAGATACATCATACCAAAACCTGTGGGATACTGCAGAAGCAGTACTAAGAGGGAAGTTTCTTGCAATAAATGCTTACATGAAAAGAATGGAAAGACTTCAAATAAATGACCTAACACTGCACCACAAAGAGCTAGAAAATCACCAATAATCCAATCCTAAAACTAGTAGACAAAAAGAAACAATAAAGATCATGGCAGAATTAAATGAAATAGAGACCCAAAAAAGGATACAGAAGATCAATGAAACAAAAAGGTTTTTTTTAGAAGATAAATAAAATAGACAAACCATTAACTAGGTTAATGAGAGAGAAAGAGAGACAGAGAGACAGAGACAGAGAGAGAGACAGAGAGACAGAGAGAGAGAGAGACAGAGAGAGAGAGAGAAGACCCAAATAATGAAAATCAGTAATGAAAAGGGAGACATCACAAGTGATTCCACAGAAATACAAGGAATCATCAGAGATTATTATAAACAACTATATGCCAATAAATATGAAAACCTGGAGGAAATGGATTAATTTCTGGACAAATACATACTTCCAAGACTGAACCAAGAAGAAATAGAAAACTTGAACAGACCAATAACAAGCAAAGAGATTGAAGCAGTAATCAGCAATCTTCCAACAAAGAATTTTGTCAAACCTTTAAAGAAGAATTAATGCCACCTCCCTTCAAAGTTTTCCAAAAAATTGCAACAAGAGCCATTCTCCCAAACTCATTCTGTGAGGCCAGCATCTCTCTGATACCAAAACCAGACAAAGATACAACAAAAAAAGAAAATTGCAGGCCAATATCAGTGATGAACACAGATGCAAAAATCCTCAGCAAAATGTTAGCAATCAGAATACAGCAACACATCAAACAAAAATTATACACCACGATCAAGTGGAATTCATGCCAGGGATGCAAGGATGTTCAACATATGCAACTCAAGAAATGTGGTACGCCACATCAACAAAGTCAAAGACAAGAACTGTATAATTATCTCAGTAGGCACAGGAAAAGCATTTGACCAAATACAACATCCCTTCATGATAAAGACTCTCGGCACATTAGGTATAGAAGGAAACTATCTCAACATGATGTTTATCCAATGACACACAAATGCCATCATTTGCAGACAACTGCTATGAATATTTGGGCATAGCATATTACATTATATTTTTCTCTTTTTAAATGCACAGGTTTCTTTTTTTGTTTTACAGTTGAACAAGAAGATCATATAAACCAACTCTGATATATCCATATAATGTAATACTACTTAGAAATAAAAGAAAAAAGATACCCATACACACAATAACACATATGAATCTCAAAAACCTTTCGCTGAGTGATAAAAAGGCAAACACATGGAAGGTCATTCTCTATGATACCATTTATATGGAGATCTAGAAACAGCAAAACTAATTTACAGAAACATAAAGAAGATCAAATTTGCCTGCATGTGATGGGACTATAGATTGACTGAAAAAAAGACAAGAGGAAATGTTTTCAGGAGAAGATAAAATTCTCTATACTGATAGAGGTTTGGGATACATAGGTGTATGTAGTTGTCAAAATTCAACAAATGATACAGTTTGGCTTTGTGAGTTTGCCATATGCAAATTTTACCTCAGAAGAAGAAACGGAACCAAAAAAAACAGTGAATTCTAATAGTCATTCACGTGGTGTATTATCTAGGGATGGAAAGTACTGTTGCCTACAGCTTACTTTAAAAGGCATCCAAGGCATAACATGAACTGCTGGATGGAGAATGGATGGACACAGAGATGTATATGTGATAAAGCAAAGATAGAAAACTGCTAATACTGTCGTCTCTAGGTGATGGTTATATGGCTATTCACTATATGACCACTCAGCCTTTCTGGGCATTTGATATGTTTCATAATAAAATGTTTAAAAAATTGCATCATACTGAGCATAAAATTGTATCCTACTTTATTCACTTTCAGCATAGCTTCACCATCTCTCCACATCATTTTCTATGCTACTTCTATCTTCTCAATGAAATCATATACCAACATATTAGAGGTGTTCTATCGTTTTCTGCCTTGTACCCTGTTTTAATAATCTTACGAGTCATCACTGTGATACACATTATGAGAGTGAAAAATTTGTTGTCATGAAGGATTATTGCCTTAGAATAATTTCCACGAGACATCTTGGGGGTCAGAAGATCCGTGAAGTCTCCGGTGGTGGCACATATTTTTTAGAGCAACCCCAGAGTGATGCATGTCAATTTTCAGATATACCAACGGGATTTCAGAGGTCTGGTTTGCAAGCCAGTAGCCGATGCAAAGGAATACGATCATCTATTATTATTCATTTGTTTGGGTATCTCTTTGTTGGAACTTTTGGCTTATCCAAATTCTAAATACCATTTTAAATATAACTTCTTATAAAAAAAACATTGAAAGAAGAAATATCAGAAAATGCAAGTCAACACAAGAAGATGATAAATAGCATCTCCCATCATTCTTAACAACTTTTTAAATATATAATTCCTCTCTTTTCTCTATGCTTGAGGTGGAGAGGAGAATGAACACTAGAGGAACACACACAATGTCTGCCTTATAGACACCAAACTGGAAAAACAGGACATGTAGTTCCTCTTGAGGCAAATGTAATGGCAGAAACTGGGAGGCTGCATTAAGAAACACCCACACACATACACACACCAACCATAATGTGAATTAATAAGAATAGTACTGCGGAAGACACTGCAAAGAATATTTGAGAAGATACTACAAAGAAATGGATCTGAGGACAGGGAGAATTTTAAGTGATAATTTAGTTTTTTAATATAGACCAAAAAAGGAAAAAAAAAAAAGTGGAATGGACCTACCTAAAAACCAAAATAGTGATCAGACAAAAGGGTCTATTTCACAACATAAGGAAAATATACAGAAGAAATGTTGCTCTTGTATTGAAAACGGACTGGGCTCTCAGCCAAGGGCTTCAGGACAGTAGTCTGATGAGAGGCTGAGGCAGACTGGGTGCCAGGTACCCAAGTCATTGTGTGTACCATCTCACACGGCACAGTTCTTTGAGATTTGTTCATTTGTTGATGCCCTCAACACATAATTGATGGAGCACTTTCTACATGGCAGGCACTGCACAAGAGCCTGGGGATGAACTGGTGAGCAAACCCATGCATGGCAGGTTATGAAACAGGGACTCTGGATCTTTGCTGTCCCCGGCTTGTGGGATCCTCATAGCATCGTGCTGATCAGGAATAGACCCAGAGAGAGCTCCCTAGCTTCTGATTCTTAAGGGAGTCACAGGTCAAGGACGGAGGCTAGGTTTGGCACTGGGCTATAAATTTCAAAGCACTCTACAAATCAGGGAATGGAGGCAGCCTAGGTCCTAGGATTGGAAACCCAAAGTACTTGACCGATTAAGGATTAATGGCTGATAGGACCATGTCTTTGAGATTTTAAAGCACTCACTGATCAGCAGCTGAAGCTGGACTGGGCTCAAGGCTTCAGATGTCTTAACAAGGATTGGAGGTAGGCTGGGATCATTAGATCTCAAGCAATTTGCAGGTCAGGGATTGACAATCAAAAGTGTCCTTGGCTAAGGATATTGTCCTGAGTATCAGGGTCCATTTCTCCAAATCGTGGCTCTAGTAGTGCCATGTCCACCCCCATCCCCACCCCCCACCTTAGGCTCTTTTTGAAATACTCACATTTTCTTTGGAAGGTTCTGACAGAAAGAAAAATGTGGGGAAGGGGTGGCAATCTTTGGTGGAGAGAAACAGGAGACCAACTTCCTGAAGTGATCTTCTCCTTATAGGTGAATGGTGGCTCTTCCCAATAGGCCCTGGTCAGATTCCTCAGTGCCCCTAAATGAAACTCGAAATACCCTAAAGAATTGGTGAAAAGCAAACACTATCTGTAGTTCCCACCTTGACAATTGCTTAGAGGGAGCTATAACACGATGGGGGTTTGGAGGTCCTTTTGTTTGATGTAGATATCCAAACCCAATGACGTGAAATGGAAGGCCACAAGAGAATGCCTTTAAGCAGATATAGGGGCCTCCAGAGCCATTCGGCCTTGAGGACCCACACATAAAATGTTGAAGGGGGAGGAAGAGATTAAGATTAAAGGTTTATGGTCCCTCCTGAGTGTACTGCTGCTTCTATTTTATGCTCAGAGCTTGGCATGACTATCAATATTATACCTCATCAGACCACTGCAAGGGCAAAGCCACACATGGGCTTCCTCACAAGCTCATCCCCAGTCTCTTGTGCAGTGCCTGCCACATAGATAGTGCTCCATCAATTATATGTTGAATGTATGAACAAACGAACAAATCACAAAGAACTGTGCAGTGTCGGCTGGCTGCAAGTTCAACCCATTACCTTATTTACTTGTTTGTTTGTATGTTTGTTTGTTTTACTATGAATATTCATGAGATGCAGTGCCCTGGTGTTTGATGTGGGAAACAGTTTATTCATCAGACATTGGGAACAGGACGGGCCATTGGTTCAAGTTCACAAGGCACTCCACGCTCGTGGGGGGTCTGGGCTGAGTCTGGGACTCAAGATCTGAGAGCATTTTCCTAAGTTATGACTGAGAGAGGGGTTCATCTGGAATTTTGGAAAGACTCAAAAACCCATCCTGGAGAATCCAAGTTCCTCAATGAGGCAGTGAGAATGGACGAGAGGGCTCGGACTCTGGGAGTAACACAGGGATTTATTGGGTACTGATTGTGTCTGGAATAGGCCCTGGCCAGGGGAAGGGAAGCATTCCCCGCCCATTTCTTGCAATTCAAAATGTTTTTCTGATCAGGTCCTTGGGTTAAACAGGACCAGAGGCCTGAGGTATTTTACCCATTCTGAATAATGGTTATTTTAGAACATGTGTTGTGGATCTGAAGATTATTACAGCCTGGAGAGTTGAAGCCAGTGGGCTCTTACCACTTGGATCTCAATTCAAATTTTTAATTTCTAATTCCTTGAAACTGTGTTTTCTACCCTCACCAATATTATTCTTTAAATTGGGACAACCAAGTGTTTTTTCGTTTGTTTGTTTTTAATGCAGCAATACAGAAGAAATTAACGAAACAAAAGAAAGTGTTGTGCAAATGCGTTTGAAAACTGAACTTAAAAACAAATATCTAAAAAGAGTAAATAACCAAATTGCATATGTAAGAGTTAAAAATTCTTAGTAGATAAGTTGCCCAGGGGGAATTTGAGGGATTTATCAAGAATCTACCCACTTCTGTCCACCCACCCACTCCAACCCCTTCAGAGTTTTAGCACTTCCCAAACTAGACTCTGTTTATCTGTCTTTCACGTCTGCCAGACACTGAACTCCTCCAGAGAGAAGGGAGGAGTGTGACTACTGAGAGAGTGGCTGGCTGCAAGTTCAACCCATTACCTTATTTACTTGTTTGTTTGTATGTTTGTTTGTTTTACTATGAATATTCATGAGATGCAATGCTCATTGTCACCCCTCATGGCATGATGTGAGGGCCAGACTCACACTGGCAGCATACCCACCACCAGAATTTGCCTTTGCACCCCGTGTCCCCCAACCAAACATCTCCACCTCCAACCTCCTCCCCCTCCCCCATTCCCGTCCGCTACACTCTGTAGCCTGAGGAATGTTCTCTCCCTCTGCAAGACCAATGCACTACTGTGGTCTTTCTTTCTTTCCTTCATTTTCTCTTAGCTCTCACATATGATTGAGTACCTAAATGTCCATCGATGGATGATTGGATAAGGAAACTGTGGTATATATACACCATGGAATACTAGTCCGCCATAAAAAAGAATGAAATACTCCCATTTGCAACAAAATGGATGAACCTGGAGAAACTTATGTTGAGTGAAATAAGGAAAGCACAGAGGGATAAACAACTTTTGACCTCCACACTGGTGCAGATGAGTCATGCAATCGCCTCGCTGACCAGAGGCAGCTCTTGGAGTCTCCCCCAACCAGAAGACTGTGGGCCCAGGTTCTGATGCTATCTCTTGCTTGGGTGAGTTTCTTCAGCCACCTATGTGAAGGCCCAAGTGGTTTCTGCTCCGACAATCACAATCCAATCCTGGGTCATGCACCATCAACTGGCTAAATCTGAACCAAAATTTTCACTAATAAATTCCAGCAGAACAGAAAGTCCAAAGCTCTCCAGGCCTGTCAGAGCGTCTCCCAGCAAGCAATGCTTTACTGGCTCAGAAAATGCTATTAGACCTGCATGAAACCTTTGGAGATCTTATAGTCCAGCGCCATCTCCCCACAACCTTAGGTCTCCCATTTTGCAAGTGGGAGAACCAAGATTTCAGGGAGTGAAGTGAAATGCCTGAGGTCAAAGTGGCAGCTCTAAGACTCAAATCCAAGATGCCTCATCCCCATCCTATTGCTCTTTCCATGCCACAGCTTAAGGTTCTTACAGTCTGTTGGTCAGAGTTCCAACAGTATAGTGAGAAGAGGAGCGGGGGTTGGGACCCACGTCTTGAAAACAATGTAAAAAGCGGAGCTAAGACCATACAAGACTGTCGTCTGGGTTGGCTGCCATCTTTGCTGTTTAAAGATACCTTTATGCAGCTGTCATCTCTAGTCGGACCCCAGCCTCCTTTGCTTTTGTAGTTGGTAGAAAACTCACAACACTGTGGCCTGGCTTGTTTTGAAGATAGATTCATTTATTTTTAAATTGATGTTAAAGATGTTAAAAATGAATGCTTTTGCAGTTGACCACAGCCCTCACCACTCCCTAAAGTCTCCTACCAGGCCATCTCAAAGTGTAAAGAGTGCAGGTCTGTGCTGGCCTGGATCAGCTATACATGAGCTTGTGCTTCTATGTCTGCACATGTAGGTCCTCGTGTGTGCATAAAACCTGCCATCCAACACCATATTAGTCCCTCTCATCCACATACAAGAGCATTGGAACAAAATGGGCTCCCACAAGCTTGCATATAGTCTTGGAAGGAAATGTGTCTCCACACACACATGTAATCATAAAAGCACGTGTGTGCAAAAGTACGGGAAGGAAACATGTCTGTGCAGGTGTGTAAGTGTGTAACTAATCTGCTGCCTTGGTGGTTGGGAGAGAATTGGGAGAACTCCACTGAAGTTGCTCATACAAGTAACTGTTCAGGTTAGGATCCACCAACACGCTCCTGTCCCAACCTCTTAAAACCAGGCCCTTGGGCAAAGTGCCCCAACCAGTCTAATCTTTCCTCACCACATCACTCCCCTGTGGACACGGGATGCAGAATGCCCTGACCTTCTGCAGGGTTCTGCGTTTCAGGGGAGCGCAGCTCTCAGTACCAGGACTGTTGCAGCCCCTTTTACTCCTCTGCTTGTTGTGTTCCAGGGACAGCAAGAATGCTAGTGTGGCTGGATCTGGTGCAGGAGGGATACTATACAGGAGATGAGATTAAGAAGTTAATGGGATATTATAGTGTTCGGTAGGTCACAGGGAGTGTGGGATGGGAAACCATTGGAAGGTTATGAGCAGAGAAGTGACATAATCTTGCACAAAAGGCTCAGTCTGGTGTGTCAATGAGAGACTTTGGGGGAGGGCAAGGCAATAACAGAGGGCCCAGTTAGGAGCCCACTGCAATAACAGAGGTGACAGATGATGGTGCATTGTACCAGAGTGATACATGTGGAGGAGGTGAGAAGTGTGAGGGGATTTGGTGTCTCTTTTGAAGGTAGAAATGACAGTATTCATGAATGTGGGTTGAGGGTTAGAAGAATCCAAAGATAGCTTCAAGGCTTTTGCCCTGAGCAAGGGGAAAGCTGGAGTTGCCATCTGAGGATGGGGGAAATGATGGGAGGAGTAGGTTTGATGGAATGGGGATCAGGGGCTCAGTTTGGTATATGATGAATTTGAATTTAAGATGAATATTAGAGATCCAAGTGGTGATGTTGAGTAGGCAATTGAACATACCAGCGTAGAGTCCAGGAAGAGGACTGGGCTTGAAATACTAATGTGTGATTCCTCTGTGTGTGGGCAGGATCAAAGATATTCAACCGTGTATGATGTTTGGAAGTGAGCCTAGGTAAAGAGGAGATGTCTGAGAGCCAAACCCTAAAGTACCCCAATGCAGAAAGGCCAATGATGGGCCGGCCCCGTGGCTCACTCGGGAGAGTGCGGCGCTGATAGCACTGAGGCCGCGGGTTCGGATCCTATATAGGGATGGCCGGTGCGCTCACTGGCTGAGCGTGGTGCAGACCATACCGTGCCGAGGGTTGTGATCCTCTTACCAGTCAAAAAAAAAAAAAAAAAAAGAAAGAAAGAAGAAAAAAAAGAAAGGCCAATGAGCTGAGGAGTAACTAGCCATGACTCTAAAAAGTAGCAGACACTGAGGCACAAGGAGAACCTTGAGCCAGGCAGAAATGTCCTCTAAACCAAATGAGGAAAGTACTGCAAGGAGGTGGATGTGATTAACAGACCCAAATTCTACTTACCAGTCAAGTAAGACCAATACTGAGAAACAACCGATAGGTTTAGCAACGTGAAGGTTATTTGGAGACCCTGAGAAGAGCTATTTCAGTGTAGTGGTGAGGATGGAAGCTTGATTGAGGTGGGGTTAAGAAAAAAATGGGAATAGAGAGAGTGGAGAAATCAAGACTAGACAATTGTTTTTGAGGAACTTTGGGGTAAAGGGAAAATAGAGAGACGATGATGCAGTAGACAGAGAGGGTTATGCAGTTAGGGTAGGTTTTTATCTCTCGGGGTTTTTTTGTTTTTGTTTTTGTTTTTGAAGAGGGGAGACTTTGCAGAATGTTTGTGCACTGATGGGAATCACCCAGTGGAGAAAGGTAAATTGGTGGTGTGGAGG
The DNA here is from genome assembly GCF_027409185.1 of Cynocephalus volans. NCBI lineage: Eukaryota > Metazoa > Chordata > Mammalia > Dermoptera > Cynocephalidae > Cynocephalus > Cynocephalus volans. Next base: position 84,422,148 of record NC_084478.1, read on the forward strand.
AGAGCAGGGGGGGGTATGCTGGGGCCATGCATTGAATAGTCAAGAATGGATGGAATTTAGTAGCCAAATGTGAGGCTGGGTTTTGAGAGGAATGTGGACAGTTCATCCTTAGTGATAAGAAGGAAGGAAGAGTATCTAGGCACAGATGCAGGGAGTTGGGAAGTTTTGTAAGGCCTTTCCTTTACTTCCATGTTCTCAATATCATCAGCTGAAGCTGTGGGTGTTCGAGTAGTAGATGGAGTTTTACAGGGAGAGGATAAGGTGGGAACTGCATTGTCTAAGATGGAGTGAGTGGGCTGCGTAAGTGCATGAGTTTGCACTGAGGACACCTACCATATTTCTGACACTGTTCTAGGCACAGGAGATGCAGCCATGGGAATGCACCTGGGGAGCATCTGTTCACTCGTATGAGTTCATGTGGGCACAAGGTGGGGTGGGCAGGTATCTGACGCTTGGTGCCCCTGCCCAGGTTCGGGGCAAAGGACACATTTTCTGGTCCGGACACATTTTGTGGTCCAAACACAGGCCTTGGCCCCCACAGTGAGCAAAACCCACTCTGACTCCCCCCTCATCTGGACTCAGAGAGATGGAGGATGGGGTGGGGACTGTGTTGGAGCACTGAGGGGCCTAGTGGCCTGCTTCTCTCTGGCTGAGAGTTAAGGTCTTTTCCTCCCCAAAGCCCATCCCTCTGCAACAGACACTGCACTGGGCTTGGTGTCAAATTACTGCCTCACTCTCCCACTCTGTCTGGCTTCTGGTTGCTATGGCGATGTGGCCAGGAGCTCTGCTCTCTCAGTGTAATGAGTGGGAGCCTGTGAATGCAGAGGGGTGCACTGAGGGGAAGGGGGAAACTTTTGCAGGTGGGAAGAGCCTAGTTCACTCAGTTCCTGGTGTGATTAACTCCTCCTGCTTTCCCCACACCCTTCAGCGGTTACACCACTACCAGAAAGCAGGCTAGTTAGGCTGTAAACAGGGGGCCTTAAACAAGATAGTAGAGGCTTTTCATTAGTCATTTCCCAGAAGAATCCACTGCATTAGGAAGTCCTCACTTGCTCCTGTTCCAAAGCAGTCTCACCATGCTCTCCTAGTAGTGCTCTCTTGGTTGGACTGCTGGGCAGCAAGCACTAAGAGCACATACTCTGTGCCAGGCAACTGAATAGGAACCGTGGATCCCCAATGGGAAGGGCATGCTTACAGGTATGTGTTTGGGGTCATGGCAGGGGTTAGCCTACGGGTACAAGCTCTGATGTCCAAACCCAAATATTCATCCATAATGCTGGGCATCCTCCCCTATCCCACCCCCCACTCCTACTCTCCCCTTCTTCTCTTCCCCAAAGCACATAGAGGGCAAAGGTGAAGTTAGGGCCAGGAGCATGTCTGAAGCTTTGAAGAATTCAGCTGCCCTTTCTGTCCAGCGAAGAGCCTCTTTGTCTTAACTTCAGCAGTCCTGCAAGCCATCCAAGTTCTGGACCCATAATCAGCTTTGAGTGTCAGTGTCCAGAAGCACAGTGGCTTAATGCGCCTGGTGGCCAGTTGCTATGGCAATCCCGCCAAGAGATTTCCTCACTAGATGAAATAAAAAGGGAGCAGGAAAGGGGGGAGGGGGAGGGAGAGAATTGGAATTTGAATATCCAAATTGCACTAATTGATAGGCTTTTGTGACTAAAAGCCCACAAACACAGGCCAAGGCAGCAGGGGGCTTGACTGGGAAAAGGCAGCATCAAAGGAGTAGGAAAAGCCTTTCTTCTTTAGAGAAACTTCCACAGAATAATTTGGAAGGTAAGGAATTGTACCAGGGCTCAGGGTGAACTCAGTAATCGACTCTGCCTGTTACTCTGAATTTTATGTAAAAATCCAGACCCAAATCCCTGTGTTTGGAGATGTTGGCAGGGAAGTACCCAGAATTACTTCCCTGAGGGGGAAGGGGCCTGGTGCCCCTCCCTCTGGCCTGGTGGCTGAGGGCACATGCCATGGTATTCACAGTCAAGCCCATGGCTCCCTTGGGGTAAAGGTCAGGAATGGTTTGCAGCACTCAACTAATCTGCTGCCCACATCTCTGCAGCTGAGATCTGCCTTGTTTTCGTTCTTTCAGCCTCTCTCCTCCAGCCAATATTCTGGACTCTATAATCATCTTAGGGGTCTAATGACTCAGTCATGGCTTAATTGGCCCTAGCTGCTGGTTGCTATGGTGATATAGTTAGGAGCTCTGCTCACTAAGTTAAAATAAGAGGGAACCTGAGGTGGGAGGGGAACAGCTCTTGGAGAGGGCCAAGATTGAAGATGAGAATACTCTAATTATGCTAACTGATAGCCTTTGGTAATTAAAAGCCCATAAAGACAGGCCCCAGGGCCAAGGCAGAGGGAACTAGAGTCTTACCTGGGAAAATAAAGCACCAAACACAAAGGAAATGGCTTTTCACTAGAGACATTTCCAAGAAGTAATCTAGAGGATAAGGAAAGACACTGCCTGCTCAGGATCTTGGGGTATGGGTTTTGTAAAGACACAGGCATGTTAGGGACTCAAGGTCCTCATCTGCAGGAGGCTAAGACTCCTTAATTGTCAGTCAGGGCTGTTCAGATGGGAAACTGAAGCTGAGAAGCGGGAGAGGACTGGAAGTCAATCACGTGCTGGGTTCGAAGCAGAGCTGTGACTGGAGTCCAGGGCTCCTGATGACCATGCCAGAGCTCTCTCTATGACTTCAATCTGCCTCCAGCTGGAGACCAGGATGGTCAAATCCTTCATTTTACAGATAAAGAGATGAAGCCCAGAGAGGGGAAGCAACCTGCCCAGAGCCATACAGTCCCTTCGGGGATGAGAAGGCAGCTCTCCTGGCTTTTAATGCACACCAGGTAAATGGCAAGTGGATCAAGAACTGGAGCAGGGACAGGGGGAACAGGGAAGAGAGTGCCTTACTTTGCAGGGATTCTACACAATTTGTAAGCCAGAGTGGGAAAGATTCTCAGTCATTCCAAGTGACGGGAGGGGATCAGTGCCTTAACAGAGGGAGAGGGGAAAAGGAACAAAGGAGGAAAGGGGAAAGAGAAACACCTTCCTGTGTATTACTGTGATTTTCTTTGGAAATAGTCCCTTCCATGAGCAGTAGCTAGAAATGATATTCGGAGATTTTTTTTCCAGGGTATCTTGCTAGAGAACCTAGGGGAGGATGATGTTAACTTGCAGGTGTCCAATAGGCCCCCATTAGTATACAGATGGGAAAACTGTATACCAGAGTGAGAAAATGACATCCCCAATATCAGACTCTGGGCTAGTGTCAAAGCTGTGAGTGGATCCCAGGACTTGTGATGACTTTGCTAGAACTCTGTCTAGCCAGAGTGCAGGCAGCAGGAAGAGCACTCTCTGTGCTCCTGGCACTTTTCCGGACATGAATATGAGCAGAGTATGCTCACAGCCGGGTGTCAGAGGACATGGTGGGAGAGGCATCCTCCATGCACTTTCCTGAAGGGACCTGGTATTCCTCCCTCTGGCCTGTGGGATAAGTTGACATGGCTCTAACCAGGAAGATTTTTGAGTACAGCAGGAGAAAATTATGACTGTGGTCAGAATTGACATAGAAACAGTTAAAACAAAAAGGGGCAGAGAAATTAGAGAGGCCCAGTAACAGATTTGGCTGTTGTGTGGAAAGGACTGGAGGGCCTTAAAAACATTATTTTGGTAAAAAAAAAAAAAAAGAAAAGAAAATTATATTTATATTAGGAATATCTAGGGTTTGGGGACTCCCTGAAGCTGGGTCAGAGTTAGGGGAGACTTTTAGAGTTTACTAGGGAAATGATGATCACAGGAAACAGGAGACATGACCCAGGAGGACTCTGCAAGGCTTAGCTGAACGTAGTTACCTGGAAGGGTGGGACAGGGCAGAATAAGTCCCTAAGCAGATAACTGGAAGAGGGCTGGGGCTGTTAGAGAAAGAAAAGAACAAAGGAGGAAGGAAGTGAAGGAGGGAGGGAGGAAAGGAAGAAGGGAAGGAGGGAGAGACAGAGAGACAGATGGAGAGAGACAGAGAACAAGAGCAGAAGAGAGGGAGGAGGAGGAGGGGGATGAAAGGAAGGAGAGACAAGGAGAGGAAGGACGAGAAGACAGAACCTTGTCTATTACTGTGATGTTTGTTTGAGAGACACCAGGCACACGGCATTGCCCACTCCCACAGCAGCTAGAGCCGATTTGCAGATGCATGTGTGTGTGTGCTGCCATACATTCACACATATACATATTACTTTATTCCAGATTATCCTCTCAGGTGGATATAAAAATTAGGGCTAAAAGAGAAGTGGCTGACACCCTGGCTGTTACTTCCGCCCTTAAGGAAAATTCCTTCCCTCCCTTCCTTGACCCTCTCTCCTGTTCCAGTTATGGCCTCTTTCTAGAAATCCGTCCAGGTTCCTGGCCTGTCGTCCTCCTAGTGGGCAGCACTGTCCTTTTTGAACACAGAGAAGAGCCATCCTGGGGAAGGCAGCTCTGGAGCCCCCATGAACGGGCAGACAAACCAGAGCCAGACATCCGGAGGGAGCAGGCAGCCAGGGCTGGCGCAAGGGTGGGCAGGGAGGATCCGCTGCACCACAGACAGGAGCTGCCTGCCCCTCTTTCTCTTCAGCACAGCTGAACAGCCTCACTCTTCACAACCAGAAAAGAATCGCCCACTTCGGTCCTTCCTCTTGGGCGGTCATGATATGAGAACTGCCATGACCACGGTGACAGGAGATCTTCTTTCCCTCTAACTTGCAAGTGGGGAAGAGATAGACATGGTCAGTGTGGGGCAGTGACAACATGTGTTTAAGTGAGGACCTATGAGGGATGGTCCCACTCTCCTTTTAAAATCTTGACCCAAATGTCTCTCACAGGTCTCTGTGTTTCAACATTGTTGTCATCCGTGACAGTCTACTCCTCTCCTGAGGGCCCTCAATTGTCTGTACAACAGGGCTTGGGGGAACATTTAGCTCCCCCTAGAGCCATCCATGAAGGTGCATCCATGAAGGACAGCCCACTCCCCCAGGCTGGACCTTGAACTCCTGACTCTGGTCCTAGGAAGGCACTGGAGGAAATTGTCCTGCAGACCCACTCAGTGGGGCATCTGCTCCATCTGTTGCAAGAATGAGGCCCATGGAAGGTCTTGTGTTCTGCAGACTATAGGGTCAGGGGACCACACGGGGGTGGGGGCGAGGAGACCATCTTGAAAGAAAGCAAGCCCCTCCCTTGTCACCTGGAGGAAACCTTGCAAATCAATTTTACATCCATTTCTTTTTTGTAAAATTGCAATTGAAAAACAGCATCTGCTGTGGGTTAACAGGGCTCCGGTGGGCATCATTACAGAGAAGCTGAGTGTGGGAGTAGATCTCATGACCCCAGGACCATCTCTGTACAGCAAGCACACAAGCAGCAGTTTGTTAGAGAAAACTCTTGTAGCAACCTGTGATAGAGGGCAATGACAGCCCGTGGTGGAGAAAACCAGGAAAAGCAATTTCACGCGGTTCAGGGACAGAGATAACTACAGAGGAGATTAATACGGGAGCAGCATTGAGCCCATTTAGAGAAACAATGGACTATGTGGCCCTAAGGTAATCAACCCTACATCATCTTTCTTACAATTAAGCTTTGGATACATTTGAATTGGCCCTGAGTTTGATTATAGACCCCCTGCTCTCCATAACAGTTGCTCCTGGAACACTCTTTGCCCTATAATAGAAAATACATTCTTCACAATTATCCAATAATCTTAACTGAGGACACAAAGAATACAAACCACGAATCTGAAAAATGCAAAAACAGGTGCAGGTCACATTCTGCACTGAAAGAAAATGACAAAATAATAGCCTGCAAACTTGAACACCTTACAAACTATAAAAGCACGTAAAACTACAGCGGGAGTCCATAGAACACTACCAACAAGAAACCACTCTATTTGACGTATGCGATGAAGATGAAAAGCTTTAAATGAGCCGATTAAAAAATGGCGTGCGTGTGCACGCACACACACACACAGGATGTTTCCATACAAGCAACCAAATACGTTTTTTCTACCTCAAACAATTAAGGAATGTACATGTAATAAACAGTGAGGTACCAATGTGCAAATCATTATGGTCTGAAGGAGTGTGTCACGATGTGGGGAATGGGAAATCTCTTGATTTTCCGTTGTCACGAGGTGAGGCAGTCTGAGGGAGCGCTCCCTTCATTGTTTTCTCTCTCTGCTTATACCAATACCCGGTATTTGTATGCGGGAGTGCTTCAAAAAGTTCACGGAAAGATTTGTATCAACTCTTAATTCTATTTTTCCACAAAATTTTGAAGTACCCTTGTATTTTTATCAACTGGGATTACAAGGTGTTTCACGTGTGGATATACACTGAACTGTCTGGGCGAGATTTTGACAAACCTAGTGTCCTGTTGCCTTGGAATATTTCGCTGGGCTGGAGGAAGCGTGTCCACAGTACCAGGGATGAGCAGACATGTTGGAACCTAAGGGGTCTTGTGCTAAATTGATGTGTTTAAATGGGGAAATTGGTCATCAAAGAAGGACAGATATCCAGAGGCACGGGGCAGGAAGATTTATAAAATAGGCATGTTGGTCCTGTTCTCTATCTCTAACTTCAAAAAACAAGAAACGGAGCATAAAACCATGCGTCCTCACACAGGGCTGGGAACCGCGAGGTAAGAGTGTTTCCACTGTCCTAGAGATACTTGCCAAGGCCTGCCTCTACTCTTCAAGGCCTCTCACAGACACAGCCCAGCACAGCCAGGGCACAACGACCAATACAAAAGGAACTCATTCCAAGGCATGCACAAAGGAGACCCACAAGCCTTGGCGCTCCAGTGATCCATTCTTGACTGCCGGAGGACATGGGGAGGAGATGGACCTGCCAGATTTTATATTAGCACTGCTGCTTCCCGAGCACACATTTCATTTGTTCAGACTCAAGTGGGATATGAAGAAAAAGAGGAAGTCTCTCCAGGGATGAGTTTTTATCAATATTTATACTATAAACATTACACATATGTTGTTGTATGTTTGTTTGTGTGAGGCTGCGTGAGTGTTGGTAGAACTTTTATTGAGGATTCTCAACGAAGTGGGGTATTAATAGGGAACAATTTCACCTATAATATGCCAAGTATCCCCTTATACTCCCTCTGCAATGCTTGCATAAATTTCATAAATTTACTGTCTCTTTTGGTTTTTAAAGCAGTCTAGAATTGGTTATGGCAGAAGAAAGAAATGAATGAAAGAGTCATGTAAACCATCCCACTGATAGTTATGAAATCTGGGAAAGAACACAAGGAAACAAATATTTAAAAGTACTGGAAAGCATCCCAAAGCAAGCAGAAGCCAAGGAGAGTTCACTCTTGAAAAATGACAATGGGGAAGGGATAAGATCTAAGAATTTACAGCTTTCTTACGTTAGGGTGCTTCTCAACCTCCACAGTAGCTGTGATGATAGCCTTACCACCTAAGCAGAAGATGACAGAGAACAAAGTTTATGTCTAGAAGAGCTGCTGGAAATTTAAGGGGAGAGGGGGACCTGGAAGGAAGGTAGAGAATCATAGAAAGGGTAAGATCTAACATATGAGTATAAACTCTACCTAAATCCCTGGGTGACAAATAAACTTGGGCATCAGGCTATTGCAGATGGTCACACAGAAGCATCCTCCATTTCTGGACCCCGGCTACAGGGACCGAAGGCCCTTGCTGTAAGCAAAAAGTGCTGTCTCATCCAGGGGGCTGTGCGTTCCCCAGCTGCCAAAGGATGGGATGGGCCTTCTGGCCCGTGGGTTCATTTCTTCCCCTCTGCACATCTACTTAGGGATTCATGTGGTAGCCACCCTCACCACACAGACACTTGAGCTCCCCTAACTATCGGAGAATGACAGCTAACCTGTTCCCCCCAAAACCCTGCCTTGGGGACACATGTCTCGCAGATATCCAGGGATGAGAGCACAAACCATGGACTAGAAAATGTTTTCCAGGGCAATGAGGAGATCCTCACTGTCCCTTACCATTCCCCCACTCTCTCCTAGGGCCAGTCTTCCCTGCAACCCCATCCCCAGTGGCCGTTTATTCATTGCTGTCTTCATATGTGCATCATTCTGTTTTGGTGTCTCCAAATCTTGGCTGTTCAGCAGGCACCAAGAGAACCAGAAAGCGGGGCTCATCATGGCTTGGGGTACAGCCTTAGCTTGAGGAGCCCAGCCCGTCTAGTGCACTGTGCACTTGTATTGCCCTAAAGGGAAGACTTTTCTTTTTCTTTTTTATTATTTATTTATTTATACTGCCTGATGGTTTTAATGAAGGTAGTTTTAATTCTAGTATTTTTTTTATTGAAACATAACTGATTATATATATTTGTGGGGTACAGATTTGAATATCAATACATGTATACAATTTGTGGTGATCAAATCAAGATAATTAGCATACTCATGTTTACAAAATGTAATCAATATTTGTGACCCTTAACTAATTTCTCTCTAACCACCCTCCCCCTCCCCCTTTCCCACCTCTAATTACCACAGTTCTGTTCTCTCTCAATTTCTTTGAAAGTTCAATGTATTATTGTAATAGTTTCTTTCTTTCATTCAGCTCCCACTTATGAGTGAGGACATGTGGTATTTCTCTTTCTGTGCCTGGCTTATTTAACTTAACATACTTTTCTCTAAGTTCATCCATGTTGTGTTGCTGCAAATGGCAGCAATTTCATTCTTTTTCATGGCAGAGTAGTATTCCTTTGAGTGTATATACCACATTTTCATTATCCGGTCATCTGTCGATGGACATTTAGGTTGGTTCCAACTCTTGCCTACTGTAAATAAAGCCGCAATAAACATGGGAGTGCAGGTATCCCTTCAACACAATAATTTCCATTGCTTTAGGTATATACCCAGCAGTGGGATTGCTGGATCATATGGCAGTTCTATTTGTAGATGTTTGAGGAAACTTCATGCTGTTTTCCATAATGGCTGCCCTAATTCACAGTCCCACCAACAGCGTAGGAGGTTTCCCCTTTCTCTGCATCCTCACCAGCATTTGTTATTCTCTGTCTTTTTGGTAATAGCCAGTCTAACTGGGGTGAGATGATATCTCAATGTGGTTTTACAAATCACTGCTAAAAGAAATTTAAAAGGACACAAAAAGAAAGATATTCCATGCTCTTGGGTTGGAAGAATTAATACGGTGAAAGTGTCCATACCACCCAAAGCAATCTACAGGTTCAATACAATCCCCATCAGAATGCCAAAGACATTTTTCACAGAAACAGAAAAAAAAATCCTAACCGTCATATGGAACAACAGAACAGCACAACTAGCCAAAGCAATCCTGAGCAAAAACAAAAAATAATAAAGGCAGAGGCATAATACTCCCTGACTTCAAACTATACTACAAAGCTATGGTAGCCAAAACAGCATGGTACTGGCATAAAAACACACTCCATCCAATGGTACAGAATAGAAAACCCAGAAATCAACCCACATACTTACACCCAAGTTATCTTTGACAAAGGCAAGAAGAACATACATTGGGGAAAAGGCTGCCTCTTCAATAAATGGTGCTGGGAAAACTGGACATCCATATGCAAAAGAATGAAACTAGATCCTCTTGCCATATAACCAAAATCAACTCAAAATGGATTGAAGACTTAAGTATAAGACCTGAAACTATAAAATTCCTCAAAGGAAACACAGGGCAAACACTACAGGATGGAGGGCTGGACAAAGACGTTATGAGTAAGACCCCAAAAGCACAGGCAACAAAAGAAAAAAGTAAACAGACGGGATTATATCAAACTAAAAAACTTCTCCACAGCTAAAGAAACAACTAATAGAGCAAAAAGACAACCTACGGAATGGGAGAAAATATTTGCAAACTATGCATTCAACAAGGGATTAATACCTAGAATATACAAAGACATCAAAGAACTTAACGGTAAAAAACTAGTAACCCAGTTAAAAAATGGGCAAAGGAGCTGAATAGGGAAGAGTATTTTCATTGAGGGAATTTACAAGTCTTAAAAATAAAGGTATCATGGGGTAGCACAGTTCTGTGCAAATCACCCTCAGAGGCTGGCACCCTTTCCTATGTCCAGCCTATATGCGGTTACCTATGAAACATTATCCCATCCCTTCTCCAGTTTTTTTATAACAGAGAAAAGACACAGCCAAGCACAGAGGAAGAATGATGTGTGGGAAGTGACTCTCCAAAGCACAAACACTTTAGGTCTTCTGTGGTGTGAATGTTTGATGGTTTTATGTCATCTGGTCCTGCCCTCAGACTTATACGCACATTTAAAAATATAGAAAAGAGGTGAGGGGTCACAGGGATTTCCACACTTTCCTCCCTTCAATATATCCTCTTCACTCTTTCCTCCCAACTCTCCCCAAACATTTCCAGCCATCCCCACAATCCTCTGATGCAGAAACATGTTGTGACAGCAAAATTCCACCCCTTGCCTACCTCTAACCAGCTGCATGACTGTGGGAGAGGCACCTCATATTTTGGAGACTCTTTTCTTTTTCTTTTTTTAATCATGGCTTAAAAAGTAAGTTTGAAGTTCATCATTTTAAGGGTCCCTTAAAATTCTAGATTCCTATGATTCTCTTCCACTCAAGGAACACTTATTGAGTAACTAATGGACCTAACGCCTTTTGCTGGCACATTGGGGAAATACAGAAATAATGATGATACTGTCTTCCTTCTGCAAAGGCTCAAAATTTATGGAATTCTTCCCTCCATATCCATTTGTGATTATTGCTAATTTAAGGAAACGCTGTTGGTTCTTATATATTGACATTATATACAAGTTCCAAACCAAATGATGTTCATACTACAAATAAATATTTCAGTATTTGTAGTAGTTATCTATTGCGTTGTAACAAAATGCCCCAACATGTAGTGGCTCAAAGCAAGACACTTTTACTATTCTCACAGTTTCTGTGGGCCAGGAATTGGGGAGCAGCTTAGTTGCTGCATGGTTCTGGCTCAGGGTCCCCCCATGAGATTGTATGCCTGATGTCGGCCAGGGATGCAAACCTCAGAGGGCTTGACTGAAGTCAAAAGATCCACCTCTAAGACAGTTCATCCACATGGCTACACATGGCTATTGGCAGTTCTCACTTCCTTGCCATGTGGCCTCACCAGAGACTACTTGAGTGTCCTCTCAATATAGCTTTTGGTATTGCCCAAAGCAAGTCATTGAAGTGAGAGACATATGAAGGCAATAGCCACAATATCTTTCCTGACCTAGTCTTGGAAGTGACACACTGGGACCTCCACTTCATTCTATTCATTAGAGGCAAGTCACTAAGTCTAGCCCGCACTCAAAGAGTCAGGGATTAGATTCCACCTTCTGAAGAGATTGTCAAAGAATCAGTGGATCTGTCAGATTGTCTTACCCCTACTCCCCTCTATAATGGCAGCTGGGATATGGGGTCAGACTTATTTGACTTCATTGTGCTGGTGGAAGGGGGTCAAACTGGCTTCCTACTGGTCCTGAATCATGAATGGAAAGGTCTGCCCAGCTAGGGTTGATGCGGTCCCATTCCCTTGCATCCTGGTGGCTCCACGGCAAGGTCTGTGGCTGATGACCCACCCCACGGACATCGCTTTCAGAGATCTGTCTGAAACCAGCAGATCTTCCTAGTGACCCATCCCACCATGGCCTCACTAACAATGAGAAACTTCTGACCCTAGCATCAGTTCTATCCCACTGGACTAAGGTAACTCGTCTATCTCTCTGAGTTCATCCATACTCCCCTCCCTTCCCTTCTTCCCTTGCCTCACTTGATTATTTACAGATGTTTCTCTCTCTTTGGAAACAAATACCTCTGTATGTCAAAGCACAGATACAAGTATGCAGTTTCCATGGAAAATTTGATTTGTCTCCCTGATGGCCCTCTGTTTTCCACCTTCAGCTCTATCATCCTCGGTATATACCACATTCAAACAATCAAGATACAAAAAAGTTCCACCTCATCTTAAAGATTTGTTGTTCCCTTTGCAGTCCATTGCTCTTTATGTCCCCATTCCCAGATGAGCACTGATCTGACTCACTATGGGCTTTATGGCAATGTCTAGAATTTTATATAAATGGAAGCATACAGTATGTACTCTTTTATTCTTGCTTCATCCACTCAGTATAATAATTTTCAATTTCAACCACGTTGTTGAATACATCCGTACTTCAGTCTATTTTACTGCAGAGTGTTATTCTATTGCATCAATATCCACATTTTGTTTTGACCATTACCTGTTGATGGACATTTAGATTGTTTCCCTTTTGGAGGTCATATGAATTAAGCTTCTGCAAACGTTTGTGTACACCTCTTTGCATGTACATATGCTTTTGTCTTAGTCTGTTCAGGATGCTATAACAAAATACCATAAATTGTGTAGCTGATAAACCACAGAAATTTATGTCTCAGAGTTCTGGAGGCTGGGAAGTCCAAGATCAAGGCATCGGCAGATTCAGTGTCAGATTCAGTGAGGGCTTGTTGAGTTTATAGGTGGCATATTTTCCTGTGACCTCACATGGTAGAAGGGGTGAGGGTCTCTCTGGGGTCTCTTTTATAAGGGTAGTAATTCCAATCCTGAGAGCTCTGCCCTCAAGATCTGATCACCTCCCAATGGCCACCCCACTTCCTAATAACATCATCTTGGGGGTTAGGATTTCAACATATGAATTTTGGGGAGTACATAAACATTAGAACATAGCAGCTTTCATTTCTCTTGGGTAAACACCTAGGGGTGGAATGGAGGGGTCATATGGTGGCAGGCACATTTTCCACTATTTAGGAATCTTACAAACAGCATTCAAAAGTCATGTACTGTTCTACATTCCCACCAAAAGTGTATGAGCCCTTGAATTGCTCCATATCTTCACCCAGGTTTAGCATGGTAAACCTTTTTAATTTTAGTCTATTAGGTGTGTTTATGGTGTCACTGAAGGAAGAATATTTAAAATTTTAGACAGGTCTTGAGTTTCCTTTTATTCTTTGCGTTTGTCATCCTGTCTGAGAGATCTTGGCTTAGGTACAGGTCACAGAGATATTCTCCCATGTTCTCTTTTAGAAGATTTATATTTCTAGGTTTTACACTTAGTTTTAGATCCATCTCCAATTAGTTTTTGCATAGGGAGTGACAGGTTTGATCTTTTTATTTCTCTTTGGTTGATTTCAACTTCATTTGTAGAAAAAGCTTAACTTTCCCCATTTAATTTCCCGGCACCTTGGTCTAAAATGAATTGACCATAATGTGCAATTGTATTCCTGCATTCTTTTCTGATTTCATTGAACATTGGTCTATCCATATGCCAATAACACACTGTCTGGACTACCGTAGCTTGATTACGCTAGCAAGAAAGAAGGAAGGGAAAAGCCAATGCATCACTGTATCTTGGTCCATATCCCTTCTGAAAGAAACACAGGCAATGAAAATTGGTCTCATCATCTCATTATCTTTTAGTTTTATCTTTCCACAAACTTTCTGAATAGCCCTCTTGTGTGTGTGTTTGTGTGTGTGTGTGTGTTTGTGTGTCTGTGTGTGTACACGTGAGGGGTCTTTAAAAAGTTCATGAAAAGATTCGTATTATCTTTTAATTCTATTTTACCACGAATTTTTTGAAGTACCCTCGCATAATCTAGTGCAGTAGAATTAGGGACGTGTTTGAAGTCCATTCCTCCAAGTTTCCGTGTATCCCGTCAAACCATCTGTAACCATTGCAGTTCTCCAGCCTGTTATATAATGAGTTCACACCCCAGAGCCAAGAGATTCGATTGTAGAAGCACAGTGGTGAGTTCCAGAGCTTGTTTTCCGTCTGGTCATGTTCCAGTTAAACTTTAACTGTAGATACTGATATCTGAATTTCAAATAACCATCGCTTGTCATGGCATATTATTCTTTTGATTTGTTTCAACCATTTAAAAGGCCCAGGTGGTGGGCCAGTTTTGGCCAGTGGGTTGCAGTTTGCTAACCCTTGATCTAAGTCATCTATGCTGATATCAATACCATACTATCTAAATTTCTATAGATTCATGGAAATCTTGAAATCAGGTAAAGTCAAAACTGTAATTTTGTTCTTTCTCAAGATCACTTTGGCTATTCTACATCCTTTACGTTTCCATGTAAATTTTATAACTAGCTTGTCAATTCCTTTATAAAGCCTGCTTAGGTTTTGATTCTGATTTTCTTGAATCAATATACCTACTGGGCAGAAGGGACATCTTAACAATATTGAGTCTTTTAATCCATAAGCATAGTATGTCTCTCCATTTTTTGTAAGTCTTTTTTACTTACCTCGGTAACAATTTTTTACTTTTTAGTGTAATGGTCTAGCATAGAGGTCAGCAATTTGTTGTTGTTGTTGTTGTCAAGGCCAGTATTTGTGCACCATACAGTCCTAACTGCACAGCTTCTCAACTCTGGGGTCATAACAGGAAAGCAGGCATTGACAATACACAAACAAATGAGCATGGTCTGTTCCAATAAAATTTTGTTAACAAAAACAGGACATGGGCTGGTTACCCCACAGGCCATAATTTGCTGACTAATCCCTGATCTAGCATATCTGTTGTTCTATTTATTCTCATTATTTGAAAAAATTTGATATTATTTTAGAAGACATTTTAATTCCATTTCACAATTGTTTGTTATTATGTAGAAATACATTTTATTTTTGATTATTGACCTTGTACCCCATGACCTTGCTATAATCACTTATTATTTCTACTAGTTGTTGTCTTTAAATTCACTAGGAGTTTCAATATATACAATAATGTCACCTAAAAATGACAGTGGTGCTCAGTCTTTTCCAATATTCGTGCATTTTATTCCTTACTGCAATTGTTAGGATTTTCAGTATAACATTTTCAGTACTCTTATGAGCTAGAAGTGATGAGAGTGGCCATCCTTGCCTTGCTGCCAATAATAAAGAGTGTTCAGTGTTTCACCATCAAGTGTGATACTGGCTATAGGACTTTCACAGATTTCTGTTATCAGATCAAAGACATTTTCTTCTATTCCTAATTTCTTCAGATTTTTATTTTTATTAATTTTATTTTACTTTGTCAATATACAGTGTGGTTGATTATTGTGGCTCATTACCGAAACCTCCCTCCCTCCTCCTTCTTCCCCCTCCCTCCCAAGAATTCCTTTCTGTTTGCTTGTCGTATCAACTTCAAGGAATTGTAATTGGTGTGTCTTCTTCCCTCCCCGCCACCCCAACGTTTTTTTGTGTATTTATTTATTTATTTTTACCTCCCACAAATAAGTGAGAACATGTGATATTTCTCTTTCTGTGCCTGGCTTGTTTCACTTAATATAATTCTCTCTAGGTCCATCCATGTCGTTGCAAATGGCAGTATTTCATTCTTTTTTATAGCAGAGTAGTATTCCACTGTGTAGATGTACCACATTTTCCGTATCCGCTCATCTGATGATGGACATTTGGGCTGGTTCCAACTCTAAGCTATTGTAAAGAGTGCTGCAATGAACATTGGAGAACAGGTATACCTTGGATTTGATGATTTCCATTCCTCTGGGTATATTGCCAGCAGTGGGATAGCTGGGTCATATGGTAGATCTATCTGCAATTGTTTGAGGAACCTCCATACCATTTTCCATAGAGGCTGCACCATCTTGCAGTCACACCAACAATGTATGAGAGTTCCTTTTTCTCCACAACCTCGCCAGTATTTATTATCCACAGTATTTTGGATATTAGCCATCCTAACTGGGATGAGAAGATAGCTCAGTGTGGTTTTGATTTGCATTTCCCAAATTCTGAATGACGCTTAGCATTTTTTCATATGACTGTTCACCATTCATATATCTTCCTTTGAGAAATGCCTACTTTGCTCTTTTGCCCATTTTTTAATTGGGTTACTTGTTTTTTTCTTGTAAAGTTGTTTCAGTTCCTTGTATATTCTGGATATTAATCCTTTGTCAGATATATACTTTGGAAATATTTTCTCCCACTCTGTTCGTGGTCTTATCATTCTGTTAATTGTTTCTTTTGCTGTGCAGAATCTTTTTATTTAGTTTTTCTTTGGTGCCCATGCTTTTGGGGTCGTATTCATGAAGCCTGTGCTCAGTCCTACTTCCTGAAGTGTTCCTCCTATGTTTTCTTTAAGAAGTTTTACTGTTTCAGGGTGTATATTTAATTCTTTAACCAATTTTGAGTTGATTTTAGTATATGGTGAGAAGTATGGGTCAAGTTTCATTCTCCTGCATATTGATATCCAGTATATCCCAGCACCATTTGCTAAAGAGGCAGTCTCTTCCCCAGTGTATAGGCTTGGTGCCTTTGTCAAAGATCAGATGGCTGTAGGTGTGTGGGTTGATTTGTAGATTCTCTATTCTATTCCATTGATCAGTGTGTCTGTTTTTATGCCAGTACCATGCTGTTTTGGTTATTATATCTTTGTAGTATAGTTTAATGTCAGGTAGTGTTATGCCTCCAGCTTAAGTTTTTTGCTCAGAATTGCTTTGGCTATGTGTGGTCATTTGTTATTCCATATAAATATCTGGATAGTTTTTTCCGTTTCTGAGAACAATGTCATTAGAATTTTGATGGGGATTGCATTGAATTTGTAGATCACTTTGGGTAGGATGGACATTTTCACAATGTTGATTCTTCCAATCCAAGAGCATGGGATATCTTTCCATCTTCTTGTATCCTCTTTAATTTCTCTCAGCAGTGGTTTGTAGTTCTCATTATAGAGATTTTTCACATCCATGGTTTACTCAATTCCTAAGTTTTTTTTTTTTTTTTCTTGGTGACTATTGTAAATGAGCACGCTTTCTTGATTTCTCTTTCTGCATGTTCTCTATTGGAGAATAGAAATGCTACAGATTTTTGTGTGTTGATTTTGTTTCCTGCTACTTTACTGAAATCATTTATCAACTCCAAGAGGTTTTTGGAGAGGTTTTAGCCTGGTTGATATATAGGATCATGTCATCTGCAAACAGGGACAGTTTGACGTCATCTTTTCCAGTCTCGATGCCCTTTTTTCCTTCTCTTCTCTGATTGCTCTGGCGAATAGTTCCAACACTATGTTGAATAGGAGTGATGAGAGTTTGCATCCTTGTCTAGTTCCTGTTCTTAAAGGAAAAGCTTTCAGCTTTCCCCAATTCGGGATGATATGAGCAGTGGGTTTATCATATATGGCTTTAATTATGTTGAGATACTTTCCATCTATACCTAACTTATAGAGGGTCTTTGTCAGGAATGAATGTTGAATTTTATCAAATGCTTTTTCATCATCTATGCAGATGATCATATGGTCTTGTGTTTGATTTTATTGATATGGTGTATCACATTTATTGATTTGCCTATGTTGAGCCAACCTTGCATCCCTGGGATGAATCCCACTTGATTGTGGTGCATAATTTTAAGCATGTGTTGCTGTATTCTGTTAGCTAGTATTTCATTTAGGATTTTTGCATCTATATTCATCAAGGATATCGGCCTATAGTTTTCTCTTTTAGTTGTATCTTTACCTGATTTTGGTATCAGGGTGATGTTTGCTTCATAGAATGAGTTTGGGAGAATTGCCTCTGTTTCAATCTTTTGGAATAGTTTGTAGAGAATTGGTGTCTATTCCTCTTTGAATGTTTGGTAAAATTCTGCTGTGAATCCATCTGGTCCTGGGCTTTTCTTTGTTGGGAGCCTTCTGATAACAGCTTCAATCTCCTTTATTGTCATTGGTCTGTTCAGATTTTCTACATCTTCTTGGCTCAGTTTTGGTAGCTTGTGTGTGTCCAGTAATTTATCCATTTCCTCCAGATTTTCAAATTTTTTGGCATATAGTTGTTTATACTACTCTCGAACGATTCCTTATATTTCAGATGTATCAGTTGTAATATCAGCTTTTTCATTTCTAATTTTTGTTATTTGGATCTTCTCGCTTCTTTTTTTAGTTAGCCATGTTAATGGTTTATCAATTTTATTTATCTTTTCAAAAAACGAACTTTTTGATTCATTGATCTTTTGTATTGTTTTTTGGGTTTCAATTTCATTATGTTCTACTCTGATCTTAATGATTTCTCTCCGTCTGCTAACTTTGGGTTTGGATTGTTTTTGTTTTTCTAGTTCTTTAAGGTGAAGTGTTAGTTTGTTCACTTGCCATCTTTCCATTCTTCTGAAGTAAGCATTTATTGTGATAAATTTCCCCCTTAGTACTGCTTTTGCAGTATCCCACAGGTTTTTGTATTATGTATCATTATTTTCATTAGTTTCAATAAATTTTTTTATTTCCTGTTTGATTTCTTCTTGGACCCATATGTCATTAAGTAGAATGCTGTTTAATTTCCATGTGTTTGTATAGATTGCAGAATTTCGTTAGTTATCGATTTCTAATTTTTATCCATTGTGGTCTGAAAAAATACATGGGATAATTCCAATTTTTTGTATTTTTTTGCATTTTTTTTTTTGTCTTTTTCGTGACCGGCACTCAGCCAGTGAGTGCACCGGCCATTCCTATATAGGATCTGAACCCGCGGCGGGAGTGTCGCCACGCTCCCAGCGCCGCACTCTCCCAAGTGCGCCACAGGCTCGGCCCATTTTTTTTTCTTTCTTCTATTTGTTGAGACTTGATTTGTGACCTAACCTGTGATCCATCCTGGAGAATGATCCATGTGCTGATGAGAAGAATGAATATTCTGAGGTTGTTGTGTGGAATGTTCTGTAGATATCTGCCAATTCCAATTGGTCTAGAATGTTGTGTAGTTCTTGTGTTTCTCTGCTGATTCTTTGCCTAGATGATCTGTCCAATATTTATAGTGAGGTGTTCAAGTCCCCTGCTATTATGGTATTAGTGTCTATTTCCTTCTTTAGGTCTAATAGAGTTTGTTTTATAAATCTCAGTGCTCCAATATTGGGTATGTATATAGTTATGCTTGTTATGTCTTCTTAATGGATCAATCCTTTTATCATTATGTAATGGCCCTCATTATCTCTTTTTATGGTTTTTAGTCTAAAGTCTGTTTTATCAGATATAAGAATAGCTACGCCAGCTAATTTTTCATTTCTGTTTGCATGCAAATCTTTTTCTATCCTTTCACTCTTAATCTATGTGAGTCCTTATGGGTGAGGTGGGTCTCTTGAAGGCAGCAAATAGTTGGGTCCTCCTTTTTAATCCAGTCAGCCAGTCTGTGTCTTTAGATTGGGGAATTTAAGCCTTTCACATTAAGAGTTGTTATTGAAAAGTGTTGATTTACTTCTAGCATTTTATTGATTTTTGTTTGGATGTCTTGTGTCTTTTGTTCCTTTCTTTCTGATTTACTGTTTGTGTTCTGTATTTGTTGGTTCCTTGGGTTGTAGGTAGACATTTTTGTTTTGTTTTGTTTTCTCTTCATTGATACTATTTTTATTATACTAGTGGGTTTTGATTTTTCTTATGTTTTTATGGCAGTGGTAGTTGTTTTTCAGGTACCATGCCCAATACTCCCTTGAGAATTTCTTTTAAGGGTGGTCGTGTGGTAGTGAATTAGCACAGCTTTTGTTTGTCTGAGAAATATACTATTTTCCCTTCATTTCAGAAGGATAGCCTTGCGGGGTAGAGTATTCTTTGATGGCAATCTCTGTCTTTTAGTATTTTGAATATATCATCCCATTCCTTTCTGGCTTTTAGGGTTTGTGATGAAAAGTCTGATGTCAGTCTGATTGGGGCCCCCTTATAGGTGATTTGATGCTTCTCTCTTGCAGCTTTTAAGATTCTCTCTTTGTCTTTGAGTTTTGCCAGTTTGACTATAACATATCTTCGAGAAGACCTTTTTGGGTTGAATACAGTTGGGGATCTTTGAGTTTCCTGAATGTAAAGATATGTGTCTTTTCCTATGCCTGGAAGTTTTCTGCCACTATTTTGTTGAATATGTTTTCAGTGCAATCTCCTTTTTCATCCCCTTCTGGAATACCCATGACTCAGATATTTGAGTGCTGATGGTTGTATGTTATCTCTCTTAGATTTCTTCCATGCTTTTCTTTTTTCTTTCTTTTTTTTTTCTTTGTCTGCCTGTGTTATTTCAAGCAGCCCATCTTCAAGGTCAGAAGTTCTCTCTTCTGCTTCTGCCAGCCTGCTGGTTAAACTCTCTGTTGTGTTTTTTCATTTCGTTGAATAAATTCTTCAGCTCCGCAAGCTATGCTACATTCTTTTTCAGGGCATTGATTTCCTTATCCATTTCTTCTTTCATGTCCTGTATACTTTTCCTCATTTCATCGTGTTGTCTAGCTGAGTTTTCTTGTACCTCATTTAGTTTCCTTAGAATTATCACTCGAAATTCCTTGTCAGACATTTCAAGGGCTTCTTCTTCTATAGGATCTAGAACTTGAGAGTTATTACCCTTTGGTGGTGTATTTTCTTGATTTTTCATATTTCTGGTATCTTTCCTTTGATGTTTAATCATTGTGGCAGGGGATTTCACAGTCCACTGGTTTGACACTATTGTTTGGCTAGGATGTTGCTGGAGCTGCCAATTTAGTATGGCTGCCTCAGTGTCTGCTCAGCTGGCCAGTAGTGCCTTGGGTGTGTGGTCGCCTTGGGTCTTGGGCATCTCCGGGGAGCTGCCTCTCTGGTCAGCATGCACTCGGCCGGGCTGGGGATGGAGTTGGGTGGTGGCGGCAAGGCCCACCTTCTGGGTTGCATGCCAGCACTGCAGGGTGTTTGGTCTCTGTGAAGCTTCTGCCTCCCCTGCTAGATGTCTCCCTGCTCCACATGCACTCAGCTGGGCCCTGGACAGAGTTGAGCCATGGCAGCAAGGTCTACCTGCTTGGTTGTGCACCAGCACCACAGGGCATATGGTCTCTGCCTTCTTGAGATTTTTTAATAAATGGTTGTTGAATTTATTTCCTTTATGTATTATGATGATAATACTTTTTTTTCTTTTATTCCATTACTAAGGTAAACTATATCAATTGATATTCTAATGCTAAACCAACCTTTCATATTTGGACAAACTCAATGGGCCATGAGGTGTTATCCTTTGTATTTACCGATGGATTCAATTTGATAATAATTTGTTTAAGAGTTTTGCATCTTGAGCTCATAAGAAATATTGTTTGATTATTTGGTCTTCTTGTAATATCTTTGTCAGGTTTTGGAAGTAGAGTTGCAATGACTCTGTACAAGAATTTAGGAAATGTTCACTCTTCATCTATTTCTGAAAGTGTTTCTATAAAACTGTATTATTTTTACCCATAAATGTTGGATACAATTTAGCAGTGAAGCCACTTGGATCTCAGTTGTGTTTGAGGAGAAGTTTTTGATTAACGATTCCATTAATTTCATAGATATATAACTATTTAGAGACTTCTGGTTTCAGCTCAGTCATAAAAAAGGCTTGGAAGTCATCAGACCCATCTTTACAACATGGAAAAGCTGAACAATCTGAAAAGCAACGATTTTTCTTGAACCCATCAGAGAACAGAGGTTTCTGGAAAAAAACACATACTGAAGTCTGGAAAGACAGGAAAATGAAGATTCACAGTGAAGATCAGCTTATCTAGAGCAAAAGCTGCTGGAGCCATAAACTGGTAGGAACTCTTAAATAATCATTTTCCTGGAGAATGAGTGTGGATGAACATGAGAGTGAGAAACTCCTGGAGGCCTCAGGCTTAGGAAAGGCCCCACATTTTTGAGTTTTAGTTCCAGGAGCCCCACCAGGTTCTCATACTGAAGATTCAAAAAAGTTGCCCTCGTGGCTCTGACAAGAGGAAGAGAACAGTTAACAATATCAAGTATAACCAAAGTGTTCTCCATAACAAAGACCTACTGTCCAAGGGAAAATAATTTACCAGAGACTTATCCCACCTGGGAAAAAGGGCATTTCTCTGATTCCAGCCACCTTTAGCCATTCTGTTTTACCTAAGGTGGGAAAATCTAATACTCATAAGGTCATAGAACATGAATACCAGCCCACTAAAAGTCTAAGATTTACTAAGATTAGAGATACTCTCTTTCACACCTTAATGTCATACCAACAGACTGCAGTATGATGTCAGTGGACTACAGCTGGAAGAGTGGCAAGACGCAGACTCTATCTGACAAAGAGTTCTTAAGACAGCACAAACACAGCATAGGGAACATAAAACAAGGACACTAGCAGAAATTGAAGCTTTTGGCACCTACAGCTATAGCAAACATTAAACACAGACCAACTCCTACCCAGATTAATATAAAACTCACACTAATGGCCTATTTGTCTCAGGTACAAATACTCAATACATCATGTCTGGCTTACAAGAAAAAATCACAAGACATGCTAAAAGTCACACAAAAGCAGTCTGAAGAGACAAAGCAAGTCACACAAAAGCAGTCTGAAGAGACAAAGCAAGCTACAAAACTGACTCTGATGTGACACATATTTTGAAATTACAGGACAGGGAATTTAAAATAACTATGATAATATGTTAATATATTAACTATGGTAATATGTTAAGGGCTTACATTAGCATGTTGAGGACTCTAATGGAAAAAGTAGACAACATGCAAGAACAGATGGGTAATGTAAGCGGAGAGATGGAAAATCTAAGAAAGAATCAAAAAGAATGCTAGACATTTTTAAAAAGTCACTTCAAGAGAAATGAAGAATGCCTTTTTTAAGCTCATCAGTAGATTTGACACAGCCAAGGGAAGAAGCAGTGAGCTTAAAGATAGGTCAATAGAAACTTTCCAAACTTAAAGGCGAAGAGAAAAAAGCATGAAAGAAAAAACAAAAATGAAAAATCCGAGTACTGTGGGATAATACCAAAAGCCAGAACATATGCATAATTTGAATACCAGAAGGAGACGAGTGAGAACAGAGCAGAAGAAATATTTAAGCAAAATCAGAGACAATAGTGCTGGCCAACTCTCACCTCTAATGAAAAGAAACTCCAAAGCAACAAGTAGATGGAGAATAGAGCATCTGGGAAAAAATGATGGAATCCAGCAAACAGCAAGAAAATCCCCCCAAATCTGAAAACTTAAGATGGCAACATAGAAACACAGGGGAAGGACCAAATTAAAACTGGCACAGAGACTGGAGAGACGCTGCACTGCTGGGACAAGAGAGGCGGGAGTGTGGTGTCTTCAGCCGGCACTCGTACCACAGATGCCTACAAATCAGGCTGCAAAGTAACCAAGTGGCCCTCGTGGACAGTGAGCCCAGCATAGGGACCTGCTAGGAGCCCACATCACTCCATTTTTCCACAGGGGAAGTACCCACTGAGTCCCCCCACTCTCTCAGTCCCAGGCTGCTGCTGGATGCTGCCATTTTGGGATAGAAGCCAGGAGAGCTCAGATTCCCACTGACCCAGTGAGTCAACCCACCCCAACAGAGAGATCCACACCCACCTTCCCCCAGGAGCTCAGAGCCCTCCCTGACCCAGTGCCTGCCCCACACAAACACAAGCAAGAGCAAGCAGGGAGTGTACCATTCACTTGGATCCACACCCACTTTCCCCAGGAGCCCCAAATCCTACCTGACCCAGCAGGCACGCCCACCCAGTGGAGAGCAGAATGCAGGGGTTGCACAGGCCACCTGGACCCACACTCACCTTCCCCAGGAGCTCAGGGTCCTACCTGACTCAGTGGGCCTGCCTGCACCAGTGGAGAGGGTATGGAGAGTGAGTCAGCACCTACTACTACACTCACCCAGAACCAAACCTGTGACACCCAGCCCTACTATCAATATAGAACACTTTGATAAGTAAGACTCTTTCCCATCAAAAACTACTCCAAAAATTAAAAGAGGCAGCTAAACCATCAGATGCACAGACATCAACACAGAGCTATGAGAATCATGAAAAAACAGGGAAATATGACACCCCCAGTAGAAGACAAGAATTCTCCAATAAAAGACCCCAAACAAAAGGAAACTGGTGAAATGACTGAAGAGGAATCCCAAATGGCAATCTTAAGGAAATTCAACATGATACAAGAAAAAATAGATAGAAATCACAATGACGGGAAAAAAAATAAAAGAAATGCAGGATATGTATGAGTAATTCGACAAAGAGATAGAGACCATAAAAACAAGCCATGCAGAAATCCTGGAATTGAAAATTCATTTAATGAAATAAAAAATATAACTGAGATCTTAAGCAAAAGGCTCGAACAAGGAAGAAATGATTTCTGAACTCAAAGACAAGATTTTTGAATTAACAGAAAGAAATAAAGACAGAAAAAGAAAGAAGGAAAGAAAGAAAAAGAATTTGAAAAAACAATGAAAACCTATAAGATCTGTTGGACAACCTTACATTTTCAAACGTCTGAATTATTGGTGTACCAGAAGAGGAAGAGAAAGGAAAAGGCACTGAAAGCCTATTTAATGAAATAATACATGAGGGCCAGCCCTTGGCTCACTTGGGAGAGTGTGGTGCTAACAATACCAAGTTAAGGGCTAAGATCCCCTGACCAGTCATGTTTAAAAAAAAAGAAAGAAAGAAAAGGAAAAAAAGAAATAATACATGAAAACTTCCCAAGTATTGGGAGATATGGTCTCTCAGGTCCAAGAAGCTCAAGGATCCTTAAACAGATTCAACCCACAAAAGTCTTCCCTGAGACACAATATAGTCAAATTGTCAAAAGTCAAAGAAAAAGAAAGAATTCTAAAAACAGCAAGAGAAAAGCACCAAGTCACCTATAAGGGAATACCTATCAGACTAACAGCAGACTTCTCAACAGAAATCTTACAGTCCTGAGATGGTGGGATGATACATTCAAAGTGCTAAAAACCACAAAACACAACAACATAAAATTTCCAGCCAAGAATACCATATCCAGCAAAGCTCTTCTTTGGAAATGAAGGAGAAATAATATCTTTCCCAGGCAAACAAATACTGTGGGAATTTGCCACAAGAGAGGCCCTGCAAGAAATCCTCAAGGGAGTCCTACATCTGCAATCAAAAGAGTGATATCTATCTACAGAATAGAAGAGAAAGAATAAAAACCACAAGTAGAGCAGATATGCAGGTGAGAAAGAGAAAGAAAATGTAACTTATCTCTACAGTACCAAATACCATAGACAAAAAAAAAAAAAAAAAAGGAAAAGAAAGAAACAAAAGAAATATAAGACAACAACTAAAA
The DNA here is from genome assembly GCF_027409185.1 of Cynocephalus volans. Classification (NCBI taxonomy): domain Eukaryota; kingdom Metazoa; phylum Chordata; class Mammalia; order Dermoptera; family Cynocephalidae; genus Cynocephalus; species Cynocephalus volans. Next base: position 84,447,208 of record NC_084478.1, read on the forward strand.
AATTAATAAAATAGCAGGAATATGACAATACATTTCAACAACAAACCTGAATGTAAATGGATTAAATTCCCCACTTAAAAAAGATATAGACAGGCTGAATGGATTAAAAAACTAGACTTAATTATATGCTGACTGTAAGAAACTCACTTCACCAATAAAGACACACATGGACTAATAGTGAAGGGATGACAAAAGATATTCCACACAAATAGAAACCAAAAAACAAGCAGGAGTTACCATACTTATGTCAGATAAAATAGACTTTAACCCATCAACTATAAAAAGAGACAATAAAGGACATTGTTTAATGATAAGAGGATCAATACAGGAAGAAGATATAACAATCATAAATATATATATATACCCAACATTGGAGCACCCAGATATATAAAGCAAATGTTATTCGATCTAAAGGGAGAGACAGACTCCAGTACAAGAATAGTTGAGGACTTCAACATGCATCTCTCAGCAAATGGACCGACCTTCTAGACAAAAAATAACAGAAAAATATTGGATTTAAATAGCACTTTAAATGAAATGTACTTGACAGACATTTACAGAACATTTCATCCAACAACTACAGAATATACATTCTTCTCATCAGCACACAGATGATTTTGCAGGACAGACCATATGTTAGGCCTCAAATCAAGTCTCAACAAATTTACAAAGACTGATATCATATCAAGTATATTTTCAGACCACAACAAATAAAATTAGAAGTCAACAACAAACAAAACATTGGAAACCATACAAATACATAGAAATTAAACAACATGTTCCTGAATGACCGATAGGTCAAAAAAGAAATTAAACAGGAAATCAAAACACTCCTTGAAACAAATGAAAATACAGGTACAACTTACCAAAACCTATGGGACACTGCAAAAGCAGTACTAAGAGGGAAGATTATTTCAATAAGTGCTTACATCAAAAAAGTTGAAGGATCCCAAATAAACAATATAATGTTACACCGTAAGGATCTAGAAAAGCAAGAAAAATCCAACCACAAACTTACTAGACAGGAAGAAATAATAAAGATCAGAGCATAACTAAATGAAGTTGAGATCAAAAAAAGATGCAAAAGATCAGTGAAACAAAAACCTGTTTTTTTTGAGAAGATAAATGAAATTGGTAAACCATTAGCTAGACTAACAAAGAAAACAGACTCTGATATCAAAAACCACAAATGAAAAAGGAGACATTACAACTGATTCCACAGAAATACAAACAATTATTACAGACTATTGTAAAAGCTATATGCCAACCGATTTGAAAATCTAGGGGAAATGGATAAATTTCTGGACACATACAACCTACCAAGACTGAATGATTTACTGCATGTAACCAAAGGACTAGAAGAGAGGAAATTAAATGTACACATCAGAAAGAAATGATTAAGTTTTGCAATGGTAAATATACTAATTACCCTGAATAGATCAGCACAAAGTGCATATAAGTTTTGACATATAATTCTGTACCCCATAAATATGTACAATCAATGTTTCAATAGAACATTTCTTTTTAAAAATCAGAGAATTTTCCAGAATCAATGACAGACACCAAACCACAGCTACCAAAAACTCAGAGAACACCAAGTAGGTTTAGCAAAAGAAAAGCAAACACCTAGGTATATCATATTCAAATTGCAGAAAGCCAGACAAAGAGAAAATCTTAAAAGAAGCTAAAGGAAAAAAGAAACACATTCCATATGGACGAAAAGGAAGAGAATTGCAGTGGAAAACTTGTCAGCAAACATGCAAGTCAAAATAGAATAGAGTAAAAAATTTTAAGTGTTGAAAAAAATTTTAACTAGAATTCCCTATCCAGCAAAATTGTCATTCACCAGTGGAAAAAAAGAAAAGCTTTCTCAGACAAACCAAAATTAGAGAATTAATTGACAGCAGGCATGTCCTAAGAAAATATGTTAATACAAGTTCTTCAGAAAAAAAAATATATATAGGTCAGAAACTTGAATCTACATGAAGATACAAAGGGTATCTGAAAGGAATAAAACAGATATGAATATATTTTAGTTTTTAAAAATTTTATTGGTTATGCATATTCATGGGGTACAAAGTTGACCTTCAACACTTGTGCCTAAGATGTGATGGCCTAATCAATACTATCAGCATGCCCATTACCACAAATTGCAATTATTCCCCGTGTCCTTCATGCAATTAATCCCCGACCTCCCTCACCCTCCCACATCCCCCACCCCACTCCACAACCCTAGGTATGCTCTGTCCCTCTACAAGTCTAACACAACACTGTGGTCTTTCTTTCCTTCCTTGTTTCTCCATAGTTCCCACTTATGAGTGGGGACACATGGTATTTTTCCCTCTGTGCCTGGCTTATTTCACTCAATGTAATTTTCTCCAAGCTCATCCATGTTGCAGCGAATGGCAGAATTTCATTCTTTTTTATGGCAGAGTAGTATTCCATGGTGTATATGTACCACAGTTTCCTTATCCAGTCATCCATTGATGATCATTTAGGTTGCTTTCATATCTTGGCTATTGTAATAGAGCTGCGATGAACATGAGAGTGCAGGTGTCCCTTCGACATGATGACTTCCATTCCTTTGGGTATATACCTAGAAGTGTGATTGCTGGATCATATGCCAGATCTATCTGTAGCTGTCTGAGAAATCTTCATACTGTTTTTCACAGTGGTTGTACTAATTTGCAGCCCCACCAACAGTGTAGGAGTGTTCCCTTCTCTCCACATCCTCACCAGCATCTGTTATTCTCTGTCTCTTTGATTATAGACAGTCTAACTGGCATGAGGTGATATCTTAATGTGGTTTTAATTTATTTATTCTTGATCTAAAAGGTAACTGGCTTTGAATTCAAAGCAATAATAGCAGCACTGTACTGGTGATTATAATAAGGATAAGTGAAATTAATGATAGCAATGGTACGTGCAACTGTAGGGGGGGAATTCCATTTTCATACTCCTGCACCACATGGGAAATGGTATACTCATATTGTTATTTGATGGTGGGCTACCTTATTTTAAGATATAGAGGATAAACTCGAGGGCAGACACTAGACCTTTTTTTTTTTAAAGTGTCAATGATAGGTAAAGAGAGGAGATAGAATGGAACAAAATAAACTGCTTACTTAAAACTATGGAAGGCAGAAAAATAACAATGTAAATGTACAGAAAAGGGGTATAGGTTTAGCCAGTTAGCTCAGTTGATAAGAGCATGGTGTTATGACACCTAGGTCAAGGGTTCACATCCCCGTACTGGCCAACCACTCCCCTCCCGACCAAGAAAGAGTTGCAAATATAGAAGATATTAATCCAAATATAGCAATAAACTTTAAATGTGAATAGTCTAAATACACCAATTGAAAGCCAGAGGTTGTCAGAGTGAACAACAACACCACCAAAAAGCCAAGTGTATGTACTCTACAAGAAAACCAATTTAATTATAAAGACTCACCTTAAAAGTAAAGGAAAGAAGAGGTATATCATATTAACATTAATCAAAAGAAAGCTAGAATAGCTAAAATCATAAAAAGTATAACGGATGACAATGAAATTGAAGTAGGAATCAATAACAGAAAGATAACTGGAAAATCCTCCCTGGGATTAACGAATTAAACACCACACTTTTAATAACACATGGGTCAATGAAGTCTCAAGAGAAACTGCAAATATTTTTGAAGTAAATGAAAATACGACTTATTAAAATGTGTGGCAGGCAGCAAAGCAGTGCTTAGAGGGATATACAGCATTAAATGCACACATTGGAGAAAAAGAAAACCTAAAAACAATAATCTAAAAACAACAGGGAAAAAAGAGCACTGCAAGCCTAAAGTAAGCAGCAGAAAAGTAACAATAAAAATTAGAACAGAAATCAATAAAACAGAAAACAGTAGAGAAAAATCAACAAAACTAAAAGCTGGTTCTTTGAAAAAATCAGTACTTTTAATCAGACTAACCACAGATAATAAAGAAGACACGAATTTCCAATGTTGGATGTGAAAGAGGGTCATCACTACAGATCTCAGGGATCTTAAAAAGATCACACAGGAGCACTATGAACAACTTTATGTCCACACATTTGATAACTTCGATGAAATGGACCAATTCTTTGAAAGACACAAACTAGAAAATCTCACCAAAGGAGAAATCGATCATCTGCATAGGCCTATATGTATTTTAAAATTAATCAATAATTAATAACCTTCCAAGAAGAAAAACACCGGGCCCAGATGGTTTCTCTAATATGTTCTCCCAAACATCTAAGGAGGAGGTAATAACAATTCTCTACAATAACTTCCAGAAAGTGTAAATAGATGTCGTACTTGCTCATTCTATGAGGCGATTACCCTAATACAAAACCAAAATAAAGATATCACAATAAAGGGAAATATGCCCAACTTCTCTCCTTAATATAGATGCAAAGATCCTCAATACAAAATCAGCAAATCAAATACAACAATCTATGAAAAGAATTACATATATGACCAACTGGAATTTATTCTAGGTTTGCAAGTCTTGTTTAACATTTAAAATTTTAAAAATATAATCCAGCATATCAACAGGCTAAAGAAGAAAATCATATGATCATATCAACTGAAATAGAAAAAGCATTTGACAAAATCCAACAACAATTCATGATAAAAAAAAGTCTCATAAAACTAGGAAAAGAAGGGAACTTCCTCAAGTTTATAAAGGATATCTACAAACACTTACCATTAACTTTGTCTTAGTGGTAATATCCCATTATTGCCTTTTTAATGTCTATAGGATCTGTACAGTTGACTCATCTTTTATTCCTGCTCCTAATAAATTGTGTTTCTTATCTTGTTCTCTTCATCAGCCTAACTAGGTAGTTGTCAATATTAACAGTCTTTTTGTAAAAAAAAACAAAAATCTGTTGAATTGTTTATTTTTTGTATTGTTTATTTTAAAAATTATTTTGTTTTTTTATTGTCATATACTTGATTAAACATACTTGTAAGGTAGAGTTGAATATCAGTACCTGTGTACAACATGTGATGATCAAACCAGGGTAATTACCACGTTCACCATTACAAAATATAATCATTCCTTGTGTCCATTAACCAATTTCTCACTAGTCACCCTTTCCCTCCACCTTTTCCACTTCTAGTAACCACAGCTCTGTTCTTTCTTTCTGAAAGTTCATCACATTATTGTAATTGTTCTTTCTTTCTTCTTTCTTTCTTTTTCTTTCTTTCTTTCTTCTTTTCTTTCTTTCCTTCTCTCTACTTCACTCCCTCCCTGTCTCTCTCTCTCCCTCCTTTTCTGTCTCTCCCTCCCTTTCTCCCTCTCTCTCTCTCTTTCTTTCAATGTCACTTATGAGGGAGGATATGAGATATTTCTCTTTCTGTGCCTGGCTTCTTTCACTTAAGATATTTTTCTCCAAGATCAGCTATGTATTTGCTAGTGGCAGAATTTCATTCTTTTCATGGCTGAGTAGTATTCAATTGTGTAAATATATGACATTTTCCCTATCTAGTCATCCAACAATGGGCATTTATGTTGGTTCCAACTCTTGGCTATTGTAAATAGAGTTGTGATAAACACAGGAGTGCAGGTATCCCTTAGACATGATTTCCATTTCTTTGGGTATATACCCAGAAGTGGGATTGCTGTATCACATGGTAGTTCTAGTTGTACTTGTTTGAAAAACATCCATACTGTTTTACATAACAGCTGTACTAATTTACAGTCCCACCAACAGTGTATAAGTGTTCCCTTTTCTCTGCATTCTCTCCAGCATTTGTTATTCTCTGTCCTTTTGATAATAGCCAGTCTAACCAGGATGAGATTGTATCTCAATGTGGTTTTGAGTTCCCTGATGATTAATGATGTTGAGCATTTTTTCATATACTTGCTTTCCATTTCTATGTCTTCTTTTCAAAAATGTCTATTCACCTCCTTTGCACATTTTTAAATCAGATTATTTATTTTTTATGTTACATTGTTCGAGTTCTTTGTGTATTCTGGATGTTAATCTTTTCTTGGATGTGTCATTTGCAAATATTTTCTCTCATTCTGTAGATTGTCTTTTTACTCTGCTGATTGTTTCCTTTGCTGTGCAGAAGATTTTTAGATTCATGTAATCCCATTTGTTTTTCTGTTTGTTGCCTGTGCTTTTGAGATCTTATTCATAAAGTCTTCACCCAGTCCTACATCCTGAATTGTTTCTCCTATGTTTTCTTATGGGAGTTTTATAGTTTCAGGTGTCATATTTAAGTCTTTAATTCATTTTGAGTTGATTTTGGTATGTGGCAAGATGTTTCGGTCTAGTTTCATTCTTCTACATATGAATATCCAGTTTTCCCAGCACCATTTGCTGAAAGGCTGTTCTTTCCCCAATGTGTGGTCTTGGTGCTTTAGTCAAGGATCAAGTGGCTTTAAGTACCTGGACTGATTTCTGCCTTCTCTGTTCTTTTCCATTGGTCCAAGTATCTGTTTTTATGCCGGTATGGTTTTTAAACCATACTGTTTGGGTTACTATAGCATTGTAATATAGTTTGAAGTCAGGTAGTGTAATACCTGTGGATTTTTATTTATTTATTTACTTATTTTGCTTAGGATTGCTTTGGCTATTCTGGTCTTTTGTTGTGCCATATGAATTTTAGGATTGCTTTTTTCTATTTCTGTGAAAAATATCATAGAGATTTTGATGGGGATTTCATTGAATCTGTATACCTCTTTGGATAGAATGGACATTTTCACAGTGTTAATTCTTCTAATCCATGAACATGAAATATCTTTCTATCTTTTTGTATCCTCTTTAATTTCTTTCAGCAGTGTTTTGTAGTTCTCATGGTAGAGATCTTTCACTTCCTCAGTTAAATTTATTCCTAGGTGTTTTATTCTTTTTGCAGCTATTGTAAATGGGCCTGCTTCCTTGAGTTCTTTTTCTTTTTGTTTGTTGTTGGTATATAAAAATGCTACTGCATTTTGTGTACTGATTTTATCCTGCAACTTTACTAATTTTATTTGTCTGCTCTAGGAGTATTTTGGTAGAGTTATATGTTTTTCTATATATATAAGATCATGTCATCTGTGAACAGGGACAATTTTACTTTGTCTTTTCCAACTTGGGTGCAATTTTTTTCTTTCTCTTGCCTGATTGCTCTGGCTAATATTTCCAAAACTATGTTGAATAGGAGTGGTAAGAGTGGGCATCCTTGTCTTGTTCCTGTTCTTAAAGGAAAAGCTTTCAGCTTTTCCCCATTCAGGATGATGTTGGTGGTGGGTTTGTTGTATATGACTATTAATGTATTGAGATAATTTCCTTCTATATCTAATTTGTTGAGAGTCTTTATCATGAAGGGGGGCTGAATTTTATCAAATGCTTTTTCTGCATCTATTGAGATAATTATGTTTATTGTCCTTGATTCTGTTGATGTGATGTATCACGTTTACTGATTTGCATATGTTGAACCATCCTTCCATCCCTGGGATGAATCCCACTTGATCGTTGTGTATAATATTTTTGGTGTGCTGTTGTATTTCATTTGCTAATATTTTGTTGAGGACTTTTGTGTCCATGTTCATCAAGGATATTGGCCTGTAGCTTTCTTTTTTGTTATGTCTTTGTCTGATTTTGTTATCAGGGTAATGCTGATCTAATAGAATGAGTTTGGGAGAATGGCCTTGTTTCAACTTTTTGGAATAGTTCTTAAAGGATTGGCATTGATTCTTCCTTAAAGGGTTGGTAGAATTCAGCAGTGAATCCATCTGGTGCTGGGCTTTTCTTTGTTAGTAGACTGCTGATTACTGCTTGTTACTGATCTGTACAGATTTCCTATTTTTTCTGGTTCAGTCTTGGTAGTTTGTATGTGTCCAGAAATTCATACATTGCCTCCAGAATTTCAAATTTGTTGGTGTAGAGTTGTTCTTAATAATCCCTAAGGATTCTTTGTATTTATGTGGTATTGGTTGTAATGTCTCCTTTTTCATTTCTGAGTTTTGTTCTTTGGGTCTTCTCTCTTCTTTTTTTAGTTAGTCTGGCCAGTGGCTTGTCTATTTTATTTATCTGCTCAAAAACACAACTTTTTGTTTTGTTGATTTTTTATCATTCTTTTGGTCTCTATTTAGTTCTGTTCTTATCTTTCTTTCTTTCCATCAACTAGTTTTGGGATTGGATTGTTCTCATTTTCCTAGTTTTTTGAGGGGTAATGTAAGGTTGTTCAATTGAAGTCTTTCTATTCGTTTGATGCAAGCACTTATTGCAATAAAGTTCCGTCTTAGTACTTTTTCAATATCTCATAGGTTTGGGTTAGTTGTGCTTGTATTTTCTTTTGTTTCAAGGAATTTTTTGATTTACTGCTTTATTTCTTCTTTGACCCACTGGTCATTCAGGAGTGTGTTGTTTAATTTCCAAAGTTCTGTTTGTTGTTAGTTTTTAATTTTATCCCATCATGGTCTAAAAATATACTTGATATGATTTCAGTCTCTTTAAATTTTTTGAGAGTTTATTTGTGGCCTAGCATATGATCTATCCTGGACAATGACCCTGTGCTGATGAGAAGAATGTATATTCTACAGTGTTGGATTAAATGTTCTGTATAGGTCAGTCCAGTCCATTTGCTCTAAAGTGCTATTTAAATCCAATATTTCTCTACTAATTCTTTGATCTCATAGGTTTTCTTCCTTTTTTAATAATTATTTTATTTATTTTTTTGGTCCAACTCTGGTAATCCAAAAAGTCTGTCTTCTAGTTCAGACATTCCTTATCCCATTTGTTATAGTCTGCCACTTATGCTCTCAGTTGTATTTTTTATTTTGTTGAATGAATTCTTGAGTTCCAGGTTTTCTGCTTGATTTTTAAAAAATTATTTATATCTCTTTGTTGAATTTCTCAAACATGTCCTGGATTTTATTTTTGATGTGTGATTTCCACCTATTTTTTCATTCATCATGTTGAGTTTCCTTAATATTGCTATTTCAGATTTCTCTTCAGGCAATTCATCAATTTCCTGTTCTTTGTGGTCTGATATTGGAGAATTGTAGTCTTCTTTTGGGGGAATCATGTCTTCTTGGGTTTGTTTTGTTTTGTTTTGTTTTTGTTTTTCATGCTTTTTGTATCTCTGCATTGATATCTGGGCATCTGTTGGGGTAGTTGCTTCTTTTAACTCTAGGAGTGGTTTTGAAAGGGAGAGACTCTTTCCTGTAGAAATGTTCTATATTGAGAGTCAGGTGGAGCATTTGAAGTTTGGATCTGGGTAAGTGCAGTAGTGAAGACTTTGTATAACTTCTTCAACTGTATTCAATCTTGGAATTGTCTGTGGGTGTCTTTGTGGCCTAGGTGGTGGGGCCCTCAGCAGTTTCTTGTTGGGGTGGGTGATCCACTGTCAGTCAGTGAGCAGGTGTACACTGGCACAGCATGTCCTGGCAGTTCTACAGAGGGCCACTTGATCAGCTATTGAATCTAGAGCAAGCCTGCATGGATGCTACAAGACCTGGCAGCTCTCTAGAGCTGTGGAGGGTTGTAGGAGGAGGAGGAAACACTGCCAGGCTGGAGATCAGCTTGGACATCCATGGACTCAGTGGGTCCACGTATTGTGCAGGCCTGGTACACACAGACATGGGGAATAACCACTTACTAGTGGCTTCGCCACCCAGCTAATCTGCCTACCCACCCTGAGAGGTGGAGGGTGTTTTAGTTCATTTCTGTTGCTTATAATAGAAAACCTGAAACTGAGTAACATATAAAGAAATGGAATTTATTTGTTACAGTTTCAGAGGCTGCAAAATCCAAATCCAGGTAACATCTGGTGATGGCCTTGTTCTTGTTGGTGTCTCTCTATAGTGATGCAGGGTTTCACATGGTGAATGGCTGAGCAAGAGAGAGAGAGATCCTTGTGTGTTCTCCTTTTAAAGCCCTCAGAACCATGGCCACGACTGCCATTACACCATCAAATGGATTAATTAATTCACTATGGCATGGTCCTCACAATCTAATCACCTCCTCAAGACCCCAACTTTCAATTACCATAATAGGACTTCCCACCCTCAATAGTTACAATTGGATTAAGCTTCAGTGAGATTAGGGGAACACAATTCAGTCCACTGTACTCCACCCCTGGCTCCCCAAAACTCATGGCCTTATCACATACAAATACATTCATTTTATCCCCATAGTCTTAAGTTGTTTCAACTCAAAAGTCCAAAGTCTCAAGGTTCCATTTATGAAATCAAAATAATTTATCTACTTCCAGGGTACAATGGTGAGACAAACTTAGGGTATATATGCCCATTCAAAAAGGGAGAAATAGGCCAAAAGAAAGGCATAATTTGTCCTAAGCAACTTTGAAATGCAGCAGGGCAGGCATCAAATCTTACAGGTGGTGAGTCATGTACCTTGACTCCATTTTCGACATTCCATGCATGCTGGTGTGGGGGTTGGGTCCCCAAGTCTTTGAGAAGCTCCACTCCTATGGCTTCCCTGGTATGAGGTCATGCTTCAGCTTTCCCAGGCTGCTGTTGCAGCTGGTAGCTCTACAAGTCTGGGGTCTCCATGGTGGTCCTGCTCTCATGGCTCCGCTAGACATTGGTGCTAATGGGTTTTCTATGCTGCAACTCTGACCCCACGTTTCTGCTTGTTATTGCTCTAGTGAAGGCTGTCTGCAGTGACTATGCCCTGCAACAGATCTCTTCCTGGGTCCCCAAGCTTTTCCATACATCCTTTGAAATTAGGGTGGAGGCTCCCAAGCCTTCACAGCTCTGGCATTCTGTGAGCCTGCAAACTTAACACCACATGGATGCTGCCAAGGTTTCCAGCTTTTATTTTCCAAAGCTATGGGTCCAGCCACACCTGGGGCCAATTTAGCCATAGCTGGAGCAGCCAAAACAGCCAGGGTGCTGGTGCTAGAAGCAGCATACCAACCTGGCCCTGGGCAGTGAGCCTGTGGAGGGTGCCTTGGGTCTGTTCCCAGAGACTATTGTGTCTCCCTAGGCCTCTGTGCCTGTAATGGAAGGTTTGGAGCCAGAGACTTCTGCAATGCCTTCAGGGCTGCTTCCACTTTCTCTTGATAATTCCTTTCTTTTGTACTAATCTCTTTAGCAGAGTGTCACTAGGCTGCACCATTGCATTTTTCTCCTGAAAATTCTGTTTCTCTACCACATGGACGGGCTGCAAGTTTTCAAATCTTCACACTCTGCTTCCCTATCAATTATAAATTCTGGCTTTATGTCATGCTTTTTGCCATAACTCAGGGAAGGCTGGTACAAGCATCTATGCAGCTTCCTGAATGCTTTGCTACTTAGAAATTTCTTCTGTCAAATACTCTGGGTCAGCACCTTTAAGTTCCACATTGCATAAAACTTTCAGGCATGAACAGAATTCAGCCAAGTTCCTTGGAAGTTCATAGCCAGGGTGATCTTTACCCCAGTGTTTCCAATAAGTCCTTCCTTGTTTACATCTGAGATCTCCTCAGTATGGCCTTTACTGTCCATATTTCTATCAGCATTCTGCTCACCACCATTTAACCAGTCTCTAAGAAGTTCCAAATTTCCCTTGTCTTTTTCTCTTCTTCTGAGTCCTCCAAATCCCTCCAAACCTTGCCCAGCACCCAGCTCCAAAGCCACTTCCTACATTTCCAAGTATGTGTTATTAGAAACACCCCACTTCTCTGGTACCAATTTTCTGTATTAGTCTGTTTCTTTTGCTTATAACAAAATACCTGGAATGGAGTAAGTTGTACAGAAAATGAAATTTATTCCTTACAGTTTCAGAAGCTGGGAAGTCCAAAGTCCAGTGCAGTGGATTGAATCCCCCCTCCCCCGCCACACAAAATCACCAAAGTCATTGGTGGGTTCATGGACCATGCAGGGTGGGCCCCAATTGTGGGGAAACTGCACTTTGGTGGCTTTTCTACTCAGCCAGTCTGCCTTCCCAGCTGAGCTGGAGAGCAAGGAAGTGCTGTGTGGGCTCAGACTCTGGGGTTTCAGTCTTTCTGTTTGTCCTAGGCTCCAAGCAGCCTGGGCTGTGGTCCCACCAGCACTTGTGTGAACACAGTAGAATGCAGGCAGGGCCTTGAGACAAAGAGAGTTAGTCTCACTGGGCCCGGGGCAGGGACCACTCCCACCATGGGTTTGGCTCCAAGATGGCACTGTCTCAGCTGCTCTGGGTAGGGGGCGTTTTTCTCTTCTTGGGCTTCTACTATAAGACTGTACAGCTACACTAACTCCCACCTTCTCTCCAGCTGGGTCCCCAAAACACTGGGGGACTCTCTTGTGGCAGGGATCGCTGGTGTTTGTGGCAGCAGTGGAAACAGCTGGGGTCTTTTCCAGACTACTTTCTCTCCACCTGATTTTAAGCTGGTCCCTGCAGCAGGGCAGAGGCTGGGTGCCCTGCTCTGCTCTCTATGGTGCCATTTCTGTCTTCTGCACTTCACAAGGATCTCGTCACCCTCCTGGTGCTCTGCAGTATGTTTCTTCAGTAGTTCCAGTCAAACTATATTTTTGTCTGTTGTTTTGGTCTCTTTTATGCGGGGGGAGGGGGGGGCGACTAGCACCAGATCTCTCTAGTTGACTATTGGGGTAAAGGAGAATACCATCTCTGCAAAGATTTGGCAGTGTCTCCGGAGGGGGGGGGATGTCAAGGTCAGATGTTGTATTGTTTATTTTTATTTTAAAGAATTTCTACTCCTATTCTTCAAACTTTTCATTCCATTACTTTCAGTTAATTTATGCTTTTCCCCCAGATTCTTATATTGAAAGCTTAGATCATAGATCTTAAACATTTCTGCTTTTCTAATAGAGGAGTGAAAGATATAAATTTCCCTCTAAGACCTCTTATAGTGGCATCTATCAAATTTTGACATGTTGTGTGTTCTTTATACTTCTGGTCTATGAAAGACACTGTTAAGAGAATGAAAAGACGATCCACATGCTGGAAGAAAATCTTTGCAAAAAACTTATGTGGTAAAGGACTGCTATCCAAAATAAACCAAGAATTATTATAACTCAAGAATAATAAAGCAAACAGCCCAATTTAAAAATGGGGTAAAGACCTAAACAAACATCTCACCAAAGAAGATATACAGATGGCAAATAAGCATATAAAAAAATGATCATGGATTTGAAAATCAAAACAACCATGAATTAGAATGGCTGAAACATAGAACACTAAATCAGGAAATGGTGGCTAGGATATGGAACAATGGAAATCTCATTCACTGCTGGTGAAAAATGCAAAATGTTCTTACAAAACTAAACATATACTTACCACACAATCCCACAATCCCACTCCTTAGTATTTACTCAGATGAGTTAAAAATGTATGTCTACCCAAAAACCACATGAATGTTTATAGCAGTTGTATTTATAATTGCCAAAACTTGGAAACAACCAAGATGTCCTTCAGTAGGTGGATGAATTAATAAATGTACTACATCCATACAAAAAATACTATTCATCAATAAAAAGAAATTGGCTATCAAGCTGCAAAATGACATGAAGAAATCTCAAATTAATATTGTTAAGTGAAAAAAAGCCAGTCTGAAAAGGCTGCATACTGCATAACTCTAACAATATTACATTCTGGAAAAGGCAAATCTATAGAGGAAGTCAAAAGATCAGTGGTTGCCAGGAGCTCCAGGGAAGGAGAAAGGGATGAATAGTCAGGCACAAGGGATTTTAGGACAGTGAAACTATGTTGTATGATACTGTAATGGCGGACACATGTCATTATACATCTGTAAAAACCTCTGTACAATACAGAGATTGAACCCCACTTTAAACTATGGATGTTGGTTGATAATCATGTATCAATATGGACTCATCAGTTTTAAGAAATGTACCACACTAATGCAAAATAGGGGAACCCATAATTAACATCATACTGAATGGTAAAAGATTTAAAGCTTTCTTATAAGACCAAGAATAATACAAGGATGCCCACTTTCACAATTTCTATTCAACATAGTACTGAAATTTCTAGCCAGAGCAATTAGACAAGAAAATGACATAAAAGGAATCCAAATTGGAAAGGAAGAAGTAAAACTATGTCTTTCCAGATGACATGATCTTATATGTGGAATACCCTGATCACTCCACAAAAAATACCTGTTAGAAATAATAAACAAATTCAGAAACTATGGGGGAAACAAAATAAAACACAAAAATCATTTCTGTTTCTATATACCAATAATGAACAGTTGAAAAGTATTTTTTTTAAAACTCGATGTATAATAGCATAAAAAAGAGTAAAATACTTAGGAATAACTTAATCGAAAAAGGTAAAAATCTTATACATTGAAAAATACAAAACACTGAAGAAAGAAATTAAAGAAGACCTAAATAAATGAAGAGAGACTCCCTGCTCATTAATTGGAAGATTTAATATTGTTAAGATGTCAATACTACCCAAAGCCATCTATGGATTCAATGCAATCCCTGTCAAAATACCAAAAACAATTTTGCAGCAATATAAAATCCACCCAAAAATTCACATGGAATCTCAAGTTACCCTGAATAGCCAGAACAACTTGAAAAAAAAATAAATAAAGTTGGAAGACTTACACTTCCTGATTTCAGATCTTACTATAAATCTATAGTAATCAAAACAATGTGGTACTGCCACAAAGACATATATAGACGAATAAAAGTCTACAGTAGAGAGCCCAGAAATAAACCCTTGCACATATGGACAAATGATTTTCAACAAGGGTCTAAGACATTCAATGGTAAATGGACACTATTCAACAAATGGTGCTAGGAAAACTGGACGTCTGCATGCAAAAGAATGAAGTTGAGCCCTTACCTTACACCATATAAAAAAATAAACTCAAAATGGATTGATAGAGTTTGGCTGTGTTGTCTCCCCCAAAACTCATGTGGAAATGTGATCCCCAATGTGGCAGTGTTGGGAGCTGTTTGAGTCATGGGGGCGGATCCCTCATGAATGGATTAATCCTCTCCCTGGGGGGTGGGGGTAGTGAGTAAGTTCTTGCTGTATTAGTTCCTGCGAGAGCTAGTTATTTATTTTTATTTATTTTTTCTCATTTTATTTATTTATTTATGTATTCATTCATTCTTTTATTTATTATGAATATTCATGAGATACAAAGCTAATTGTCACCCCTCATGCCCATGATGTGGAGGCCAAATTCATACTGAGGGCATACCCACTACCAGAAATTACTTTTGTACCCCTTGTCCCCCACCCAATTATCCCCCTATCTCCCTCCCCCTCCCCCTTTCCCCTCCACTCCACTTTGTAGCCCTAGGAATGTTCCCTCCTTATGTAAGACCAACGCACTACTGTGGTCTTTCTTTCTTTCCTTTCTCTCTTAGCTTCTACATAGGAGTGAGCACATGTGGAATTTATCCCTCTGTGCTTTGCTTATTTCACTCAACATAAGTTTCTCCAGGTTCATCAATGTTGTTGCAAATGGGAGTATTTCATATTTTTTATGGCAGAGTAATATTCCATGGTTTATATATACCAAAGTTTCCTCATCCAATCATCCATTGATGGACATTTAGATTGGTTCCATATCTTGGCTATTGTAATCAGAGCTTTGATGAACATGGGAGTGCAGGTATCCCTTCGACATGATGATTTCCATTCCTCTGGGTATATACCCAGAACAGAGATTGCTGGATTGTATGGAAGATCTATCTGTAGTTGTTTGAAAAATCTCCATACTATTTTCCATAGTGGTTGTACTAATTTACAGTCCCACCAACAGTGTAGGAGTGTTGAGAGCTGGTTATTTAAAAGACCCTGGCACCTAACCCCCCCTTACCTCCTCTTGCCATGTGATCTGCTTGTACCCGTTGGTTGCCTGCCATTTTCTGCCATGAGTAGAAACAGCCTGAAGCTGGCACCAGATGCAGCTGTCCCAGAATCACAAGCCAGATAAACCTCTGTTCTTTATAA
Source organism: Cynocephalus volans (assembly GCF_027409185.1). Classification (NCBI taxonomy): domain Eukaryota; kingdom Metazoa; phylum Chordata; class Mammalia; order Dermoptera; family Cynocephalidae; genus Cynocephalus; species Cynocephalus volans. The sequence continues at coordinate 84,463,094 of NC_084478.1, forward strand.
ATTACCCAGTCTCAGGTATTCTGTTATGGTAACACAAAACATACTAATACATGGATCAAAGATATAAACATAAGAGCTAGCACTATATAACTCTTAGAAAAAAACATTGGGAAAAAGCTTCATGACATTGGATTTGGAGATGATTTCTTGGATATGACACCAAAAGCACAGGCAACTAAAGAAAAAGTAGATGAGTTGAACTTTATCAAAATTAAAAACATTTATCAAAGGACACTATCAAATGATTACAAAGACATCCCAAAAAATGGGAAAAAATATTTGCAAACCATATACAGGCATCCCTCATTTTATTGCACTTTGCTTTATTGCATTTCACAGATACAACATTTTTTACAAATTGAAGGTTTGTGGCAACCCTGTGTCAAGCAACTCTATTGGTGCCATTTTTCCAACAGTATGTGCTCACTTCGTGTCTATGTCATATTTTGGTAATTCTCACAATACTTCCAACTTTTATTATTGTTATATCTGTTATGGTGATCTGTGATCAGTGATCATTGATGTTACTATTATAATTGTTTGGAGGCACCACAAACAAAACCTATATAAGATGGTGACCTTAATTGATAAACATTGTGTGTGTTGTGACTGTTCCACCATCCAACTCTTCCCCTGTTTCTTGTCTCTTGTCTCTCTCCCTCTCCTCAGGCCTCCCTATTCCCTGAGACAAAACAACACTGAAATAAGGCCAATTAATAACCCTACAATGGCCTTTAAGTGTTCAAGTGAAAGGAAGAGTCACACATCTCTTACTTCAAATCAAAAGCTAGAAATGATTATGCTTAGTAAGGAAAGCATATTGAAAGCTAAGATAGACTGAAAGCTAGGCCTCTTATAGGCCACTCTGAGTGAGGTCACGGTAGTCATGGGTGGGCCCCTGTTCCCCCAAGAAAGACACCGGTGCACTCTGTACCTCCTCGGTTGAAGTGAGGCACTCTGGGCAAGTTGCCATGATTGTGAGTGGAACACTATGCCCCCAGTAGAGATGCTGGGATGCTGTGCAGGTTCACCATTGAAGTGGGTCACTCTGGGTGAGGTCACTGGTGTCATGGGCATGGCATTGCATCCTCAGGTGAGAGAATGGGCTGCTCTGCAGCACCACTATTGGAGTGGGCCACTGTGGGCAAAGTCATTATGGTTTGGGGCAGGACTCTGTGCCCCAAGAGGGATGTTGGGTCTCTCTGCAGTGCCTCAGCTGAAGTGGGTCACACTGGGTAAGATTGCTGGGGTTGATGACAGGAATCTATGCCCCAAAGAGGGATGCTGGGGCACTCTGTAGCTGCTCAGCTGAAGTGGGCTTCCCCTCACAGGGTCACTGGGGTTGTGGGTGTGCCCCTGTGCCCCAAAGAGCAATGTTGGGTCACTCTTCAGTTCCCAGATGGGGCAGGTTCACTGGATCTGCAGATGGGGCTCTGTGCCCCAAGAGAGGCATGCAGTCTCTCCACAGTTTCCCACTTAGAGTGTATAGCTCTGGGCAGGTTTGCTGGAGCTGTAATGGGACTCTGTGCCCCTGGGAGAGGTGCATAGTTGCTCCACTGAAGGAAGCAGAGCTGCTGGCAGTGACAGATGGCCCCACTTGGTCAGCTCTTTGGCTCCAGAAAGTACATGCACTGGTTCCCTCTTTCCTGGAGGTAGCCTCTGCACCATGCTGTACCTCCCCAGGAGAGGTGCACAGGCATTCCACTGAAGTGAGCAGGGCCACCATCAGTGGCAGATGGCCCACTCAGTCGGCTCTCTTGCTCCAGAAAGTACATGCATTGGCTAGCTCTGTCCTCAGGATGGCCTCTGCAACATGCTGGGATGCCTGTTTCCAGGATACAGGGCATCACATGGGCTTGGGTGCTGGAGTCCCAGTGTGATGAGGGGGACTTAAGGCTGTGGAGATGTCAGGGCTATTGGGCCACAGGGAAAAAAGCACTCAGACGTTGGCTCTTATCCCCAAATGGTAATGTGCTGCAGCAGTCCAGGTGACCCAGGGTATGGGGGTGGCTCAGCATGAAGCCCTTTCCTTAATTAATGTGGTCTCATGGACTCCCAGCAGCTCCCCACACTGGGCTCATGGCCTGCAAGGGCTTCACGACTGACTCCCTTGTAGCTTGGATTGCAGGTGTCCGCAGTGCAACTCACATTTTCCCTGCAGGCAGAATTTCCTCATGGTTCTCTCTGCCTGGCTGGGGGATCAAACTCTAGATCTTGGTGTTATCAGCACCATGCTCTAGCCAACTAAGCTAATTGGCCAGTGCAGGGGGATTATCTTGAAAGAAATTAAATCCCTTCTTGTCCCTGTAGGAATCTTTACATATGGTTTTTACATCTACATCTATGCTGGGAAATTGCAATTAAAAACAGCACTTTCTGAAGGTCAACAGAGCACCAGGGTGAGGCATCACAGGTACACTGACTATGAGTGGTGCTCATGACCCCAAAACAGAAGGCCTGAGCTAAAATGCCAATTTCTGACCCTCTGTATGGCTTCTCATCTAGAGGGGCTCCTATAAGGAAATAGTGGGTATTAGGGGAGAGATCCCACAGAAGGTAAAGTCCTTGGAAACCAAGAAAAGACAGACTGGGTCAGTAGTTTAGTAAGGAATTTTAGATGGCACACTCCTTTTGTAGATAACATGAGCCATGTGTCCACTGGTGGGCTGAATTCAGACATGTGTTTAGAACAAGCTTCAGAAATTGGGAGAATTTCAGGAGAATAACAAACAAGATCAGTGCCAGTCATTGAATGATATCTTTCGATTTCTGGCATTCACTAGACACTGCCATGGTCTACAATCCAGATCCCCAGGAGAAGTCATTGTGTCCATATGGGGAATTAGAAATTCCATTCAATGAGCACTTTCTACCTTACAGTGACTGTGCTAGGCATTTTACATATGATATCCCATTTTATTCTTTTTATAACCATGGTAGCTAGAAATTATCATCCACAACTGACAAGGGCATAATCTAATGCCTAGAGAGAAGTGACTTGACTAACATCACAAAGTGGCAGAGCAGGGACCAGTGAGAAGGGTACTACTTGTGGAAACCAGGCATAGGAGACACATAGTGTAAAGTAAGGCAAATCATAACTAAAGCCAAAATATTTCATTATTTTAGTTATTTTAGTTATACTAAGTTTCCATTTATATTGTCAGAGCTAGGGCTCAGACCCTCCAAACCCACTGTACAGACTGGGTCACCAGACTCCTCACATGCCAGGCTAGATCACCAGACCCCTCATACACAGTTCCATGCTAGGTAATTGGGAAAGATTCCAGGAGCTGTTGGCAGATGACATGAGCTCAGTCTTCAGCTTCCTCAGTGGCAGCAGCTTACAGGTCCAGTAGCTTATAGGTCCGGCAGTGGCAGTGGCCTTGCAGAGGGTCCCGGGGGCACTAGCAGCAGCAGGCTCTAGCAGCAGTAGTGGCCTCCCCACGCCCTCCCACGGGGGGGCATCCAGGAGCAGGGAGGCTCCGTGGATCAGAGCCACTCATCCTTAAACTTAAGTCCATAATCCAGGACACCTGGGTGCACAGGCGCAATTACACTAGACGATAACCAAGGAACACCTGAGCGCATATGCCTCTTTACATCAAATGCTCAGCAAGATTCTGAACATCTGAGGGGCCCTGACCATTTTTCCTATATTTTCCCAACACATAGTATGTTCAAAGTGTGTGTGGAGAATGATATAAAGCCCAGAGTGAGGGGTGGGTGCTCTAAGGCCTAGTAGAGAAATTCCTTCTTTTATTAGGGATACCATAAATCATACCCCCAAAGTTTAGGTACCAGCCTCTGAAAGGAGGGAGATTCCTTGAGAAAACAATCTGGGGTTATAATCTGAGCTCTTGGCTTGGTATCTTTCTAGTTATGTTAGTGCTTCAGGCTGACTGGATTTGAAGTACAGGTGCATTAAGGTAGAGTGATTAAAATTAGCTACAGTCAGGTAAACAATAAACACTGCAACTAAGAGGTCATAATCTATGACCTGCAAGGAACATCATATATTGATAAGTCTTACAGATCCCAGGTAATTAAAATTCAAGGTGATAAATTCCATGTTCAGTACTGTAAAGCCAGGGCTTAGAGACCCCTTGAGTCTGTTGCACAGATTGGGTTACAAACCCTCCACACACAGGTCTGTGAGCTAGGTAATAGAAAAAAAAGGTTCTAGGGGCCGTAGGTATAGAAAAATGAGTGGGTTTTATTCAGATCTAGGAGCAACTATCCTAGTGGCTTCTCTGAGAGTTCTGAGAAGCACTGTGGATCAGAGCTGTTAGTCTTTTATACTTAAGTCCACAACCCTGGATACCTGGGTGCCCATACGCAACTTACATTAAGTAGTAACAAGGAACACCTGAGGATATTTACAGCAAATGCTCGGCAAGATTCTGAACATCCAAGGGGCCCTGATATTTTCCTATTTTTCCCAACAATCCAACCCTTCAGTGTCCATTGCCATACAATGTACACATTCAGAATCTTCCGCAATGTTCCCTGAGCACAGATAAGTGACCCTTACATTCATACAACCTATCGTCTATCCACTATGCCTTAAGGCTTGTCCTTAAGGTTTGTTCTGTAGTTTTGCTCTTTCAATTATTAGCCGCACATGTCCGGTTAGTAGTCATCATTGGTATGAAGTTCAGTGTATATTCAATAAGCCAACACATCGGTCACACGAACGTATGTCTGTATCCAGTTGACTCTGGTGCCCGCAGCCAGAGCACTATGGGTGAAAAGACACAAGGGTTATTGGTACCAATAGGGGGAGCTCTCGCCCCTCTGGTAAGATACATGCTAGTTTGCCATCCTGGGAAAGGATGGTTGCAGGAATAGGTATCTTACCTGGTTTATGATACCATACATTATCTGCTAGTACTGTTGGATCTGTAGGTTCTATATGTAACAGTATAGGGGAACTCATAATTGGCCATAATGATAATACAAATGTGCCCTTTGGAATAGAGCACTTATCTCTTCCAGGCCACATCACCTTTACTCGAGGAGGCCAAGTACTTGTCACCCAAGGTGAAATTTGCAAGTCTTCTTCTAATCCTTTCCCCAAGGCCCTATTAGACCTACCCAGCGTATATGGGGGGCTTCTATTTTCCAAGACCATTCCCATTGTACTGTCTGTCCCTGTTGTAAACAGATTGGAGAATATTTCCATTTTTGCCATATCCTGCCTTCAAAAGCTCATCCCTAGTAGTGACTTGCAGCTGTATAGGTGTTGCAACCCTTTGCAACAGAGCTTCCACTGGAGAGGGCCCGCCCTTGCAGGGTCTCTCATTTAGAATCCTGACTGTTGGCCATAACCGCCGTGTCCACCTCTTCAGGGATGAGGGTTGGGCAGATAGCCTTAGCCACTTTTTAAAAAGACCATTGTATCGCTCAATCATCCCTGCTGCCTGGGGATGATATGGCATATGTAACTTCCACTGAATACACAACTGGGAGGCCCACTTCTGAACCTCATGTCTGGTAAAGTAGGTTCCATTGTCACTCTCTACAACTATAGGCTGGTCATACATGGCCGTAAGGCTATTCAATGCCTTCGCAGTGTTTACCTGTTCTGGGGCCTTACAAGGCCATACAAACAGAAGACCAGCAGCCATATCAACAGCTGCGAAGATGTATCTGAAATTCTCTGACCTTGGCAGTGGTCTGACAAAGTCCACTTGCCATCGAGTCAGGGGCACCCTTCCTCAAGTTATTTGCCTGTCTATATGGGGTACCCACCAGGGGTGCGGACTCTCTTGAGGACATACTGGGTAAGCATGATAGGCATTTACTACATCTTCCTGTTTTATAGGCAAGGCCCATCTTTGAGCCACCATCCACATGGTTTTACTGCCAGCATGCTGCATTTGTCAATGTAACCATTGGGCTACATCAGTAGCTGGGGCTCTCTCCAGCCATCTTACCTTAGCCAAGGCATCAGCTTCATCATTTCCTGGACTGGCTAGGGGGAAAAGTCCTGTGACATGAAAAAGGGTTACTTCTTTCTCATGCCCCAATTCCCATAACTCTTGCCACATGGCTTGTCCCCACAGGAGTCGGTGGCCTACCATCCACCACTGATATTTCCAAGTAGAAATCCAAAGGGTTAAACCCTTGTACACAGCCCAGCTGTCAGTACAGATGGTTAATGGCCCAGGCTCATTTTTTATCACCATCCAAACAGCTGTCAATCCTGCCCATTGACTGCTTTGCCTTGTGCCATTTTCATACCACATATTATCTGTTAAGGGCTGGACAGCAACAGCTGTCCATGATGCTGAGGGTCCCATGCTATAGTCATCTGTATACCAAGACTGTTCTGTGATAGGTCCCTGTCCCTCATGGAAAGGTGTAGCCTCCACCTCCATGGGTAAGGGTTGTGTCAAAGTTTCCTCCACAACCTCTACTTGGGCCTAGCACAGCCTGCAACTCTTTGGACAGAGGACTCATTGATACACTGCTTCTTTGTTCTATATATGCTCTCCATTTAGACAGATTGGGAGTCTGAGCTACGCCCGTTTTAGGATTGGTTGCCCATGTGTGTAGCCAACCTAGTATGGGGTATATTGTCCTTACTAGGACTTTGGCAGTTCCTGTGATAGCTTCAGTGGCCATCAAGGCAGAATATACAGCTGCTAGCTGTTTTTCTATTAGAGAATAGCGTACTTCAGCCCCCTTCCAGAGCTGAGACCAGAATCCTACAGGTGTTTGGAATCGGTCTTGTCTCTGCCACAAACCCCATCCTAACCCCTCTTGGGTGATATTAATGTCTAATTCAAAACGTTTAGTGAGATCAGCCACTTGAAAGCCTGTACTTGCTGTATTGCCCTTTTTGTAGCCCAGTAAGCCTGTTCTACTTCCTCAGTCCAATCCCAGGGGGCTCCTTTCTTTGTTAATACATACAGTGGACATGCCATTTGAGCCATATTGGGTACAAAAGTTCTCCAATACCCCAGAAGTCCCAAATATGTCTGTACCTGAGCTACAGGTGTGGGTTGAGGGTATGTCTGTATCTTGTCTACAACAACTTCTGGGATGACCCTCGTCTTACCCGACCAGACCACTCCTAAGAATCTGACTGACAGCCCAGGTCCCTGTACTTTGGCTGTGTTCATAGCTCACTCACATTGTTCCAAATGGCTTAGCAGCATTGGAGATGCCTGATTAAATCTGTAAGATAATCAGAGGTTAATAACACATCATCGATGTAGTGAAACATTGTAACCGTGCTGGGCTTTGTCCACTTGGCTAGGTCCCCAGTCACTAAACCATGACAGATGCAGATAACCTTGGAGAAATACTTGAAAGGTCCACTGCCTCCCTTCCCAGGTGAAGGCAAACTGATCTTGGCTATCGGCCGAGATTGGAATAGAGAAGAAAGCATTTTCAAGGTCCAATACATGATGATAAGTTCCCAGCTGAGTTGTCAGCTGATCCATCAAGTCGTGAGCTGAAGGCATGGCTGCATGAAAAGGAAGCACTACTTTGTTTAATTCTTGATTGTCTACAGTCATTCTCCAGGTACCATCAGGTTTTTTCACTAGCCATACTGGAGCATTAAGTGGGCTATGCACTGGATGAATAATGCCAACTTTTTCTAATTCCAATATAGTGGCACCTATCTCTGCATGTCCTCCTGGTAGGCAATACTGCTTTACATTAACCACATTTCTTGGCTGGGGTAACACCTGTGGGTCATGTTTAGCATATCTCCGTAACACAGGCTTTATTGTCCATATTCATAGCTGAAACTCTCCAACTTGTTTGTAGGTGCAAGCCATAAAGTACATACATACCCAACATGTACTCAGCTACTGGGGATACATATACAGTATACACACGAGGGAGCAATCATCCTATGCTTAATAGCAGTGACACAGCTTTGACTTCAATAGCATATCCTCCATATCCATCTATATGAACTGTGGCCCCTGGAAACTTATCTCGATTTCCATATATCAGGCTACATTCTGTGCCTGTATCTACCAACGCCAAAACATGCTGCACATTAGTCCTTTACCAGTGTATTGCCAATCAATGTGAGGCCTCTGGTCCTCTCCTGCCCTCAAAAGATGAGTACCTTGGCCTGCTCCCTAATCAAACTGGAACATTTCATTCGCCTACTCAGAAGCAATCAAAAAATCCTTTAAGTCCACCAAGCGCACTTTGCTGTTTCTGGACATTTAGTGAAATGCTGTTCGGGGCATAATTGCTGCCACAGGGCAAACAGGACTGCATTTGGCTGCCAGTCAATTTTCTTGCTATCAACCCCTGCTGCAAGCAAGTCAAGCCATATCTGCTTACGGCTAGTCTTGCTTGGTCCCCTCAGGATAAGATCCTGATCATTTCTTAGTGGTTGGGTCTTAGCCACCTTCTGGACCTCTTTTGCTTGTCTTTTCTCCTCTACTTTACCCAGGCTAGCTATCATGGTCATTACTTCATGTATAGGATGACCAATGTATGGGGCCAGTATGGCCATCAGTGACGCAAAGGATGTTGACGGGGCATTTTGCAGCACTATGTCTCTCATGCTGCCTGTAAAATTTTCATCATCTGGGCCATGGGTGTTCACATTAAACATGGACTGCCTCATCCCTAGCTCCTGAATTATTTGAACCAAGTCAGTATGTTTGCCATTTACTCACAGTCTTGGGCAGTTCTCCAGCATTTCCCCACACGGTTCGGGCAGCTGCACTGACCCATTCCATTAAGGAGTAATTATCTGGCCCTTGTGCGTATCTGTGGCTATTCTGCAGCTGCTGCCTCAGGAATGTGTGCATGGTAATAGAGGCCAATTTCTCCATCTCCTCACCAGAGCACATCACACTATCCACCCCTAGGTCCCATAACTGCAGCAGCCAAGCAGCTAGGGGCTCCCCCTGTTTCTGCTGGAACTGTCTCCCTAAATCAACTAATTCAACCTGGGTATACGGGACATAGGTAGTGAAATCAGTCACTTGTGGATCACCTGCCGGTTGTCTACCTGGTCCTACAGGCTGCTTGTGTTTCAGTTTCTGGTGCACAACAGGTCATGCCTGGAGACGCAAAGTCTCCTCCAACTCACCACTGGGTTTGTCGTTCTTCCAAGTGTGAGAGGCAGGGGTGCCCAGTCGCGGTATGTCATCCTCCAGACAGATTATCCATGCTTCCAACAGCTCTGCTTTCTTCTTTAAATCTCGATCAGTTTGTATCATAGTGAGCAGTAGCCAGGCTCCGGTAAGCAGAAAAGTGGCCACCGGGCACCATATGCTCAAGGACAGCCATATTTCCTCCCCCTCCCAAGGGGCTCTTCGAGGCCACACTGCTTCATGGAGTGCCTGGTCTATGCTGACTTGTAATGTAGCAAGCAGCAACCAGATCCCGGTCAACAGGAAAGTGGCCAGAGGGCACAACATATTCAGGAGTAGCCACATTTCCTCCCTCTCCAAGGGGCTTTTGGTTCCTGTACCTGCTCAAATATCCTGCTGACTATGCCAATTGTAAAGCTAGGGCTTACAGACCCCTCGAGTCTGTTGCACAGATTGGGTTGCAAACCCTCCACACGCAGGTCTGTGAGCTAGGTAACAGAGAAATAAAAAAGGTTCTAGGAGCCGTAGGTATAGAAAAAAATGAGTGGGTTTTATTCAGATCTAGGAGCAACTATCCCAGTAGCTTCTCTGAGAGTTCTGAGAAGCACTGTGGATCAGAGCTGTTATTCTTTTATACTTAAGTCCACAGCCCTGGACACCTGGGTGCCCAAACGCAACTTACATTAAGTAGTAACAAGGAACACCTGAGGATATTTACAGCAAATGCTCAGCAAGATTCTGAACATCCCAGGGACCCTGACATTTTCCTATTTTTCCCAACAAGTACAAGTAGAGGAAGGTGTAACAATGCACAGGAGAAAGAGGTAATTTAGTGACTGGTAAGTTTTTCCATGGAATGGTTCCTCTTAGCTGAGACCTGAAAGGTGTATGACATTACCCTAAACCCAGAATTTTTAAGTAATACAATTCCTTCAGCAGTTTTATTTATTGTAACATAGTTGATTGTACATATCTGTGGGATACAGAGTTGAATATCAATACCTGTGTGCAATATGTGATGCTCGAATCAGGATAATTAGTATATTCAATATTACACAATGTAATCATTTTTTGTGGCCCTTTACCAATTCCTCCCTTACTCCCTCTCCCCCTCCCCCTTTCTCAGCCCTGGTAACCTCAGTGAGGAACACTCTTTAGCCTAATCAAACCAGAATGGCAACATGCTGATTATTCATGCTTTATACCAACTTCCTGAAGGACCTGAAAGTAAGGTAGAAATTTCCGAGGAGCTTTTAAAGCAGCATACTGATTCCCCAGGGCTCTTCCTAATTACTGTCAAAAAAAATAGAGCACCCAGCCCCATATGAATTTTAGGGTTTCCTAAGGTGGAAAAAAACCCCCACAACATTATCTTCAGTTTCTACCATGGATGGATCAGCTAAGTATCAATGTTTGGACAAATTTTAAAACTTCAATCTTTTCTATGTGATAACTCACACTGATAGTCCCTATTCTACACCTGGTTTTTTTTTTAGGTAGTGTGGATTTTAGATATCTGGATTTCTTTTTAGGTAGTGTGGAGTAGCTTAGAAAGGATGCTTCTAGATGTTACACAAAGACGCTTAGACTATCAACCCAAGTGGATCTGGGGAGGCAACAATGTTAGGACCTTGGGGAAGTTCCACCCCTGCCATCAATTAGCTTAATACATACTTTTTGTGCCTGACCTCTCTCTTTTCTGAAGGAAGAGAACACTTCACAAACTAGGTCACAAGGCATTACACTTTTAAGGTCCAGTCTCTTCTATAATTTCTTTATAGATTATGCCCTTTCCCCACCAAACTCTGGCAACTACAACTGAAACATTTATTCCATTCTCTATAGGATAATGGTTATCAGGTTTTAGCATGAATCAGAATCACCTGGAAAGCTTGCTAAAACAGATTGCTGGGCCTCATCCTTACAGTTTCTGATACGGGAATTTGGAGATAGTGCCAGAAAATTTGCATTTCTAACACAGGGAAGGGAGGGGAAGGAAAGATCATCTTCCTCACTTTTCTTCCCCCTCCAGTACTAATATTTACATATTGTATTCGTTATTAATGCTAATAGCTAACATTTCTGGAGGGCCTACTCTGTGCAACACACTATGCTAAGCACTTTTCATGTTTCCTCATTAAGAATTAACAATGTCACAATGAAGTAGGTCCCTTTACTATATTTATTGTACAAGGAATATAACATACTTAGAAAGGCTAAGGAACTTGATTTGAACCCAGGCAACCTGCACTGGGGCCAACACTCTTAACAATGTTGTGGTTATGGTGTGTATATGTAATTGGAAATGATTTTATATAAATGAGACCTTAATATACATACTATTCTATAACTTCCTTTTTGGAAATAGTGGTATGTCATAGAGCATTTAACATGTAATTTCACAGAGATCCTATGCATAACATAATGTGTCATAATTTAGTTTTACTGTAATTTAACCAGTCCTTTCTTGATGAATATTTGTTATGTACATTTTGTTTTACAATAATAAATACTGACACAGTGCACATCATTAAATCTACACCTTTGTGTACATATAGGAATACTCATGTAACATAGATTTCTAAAAATATTCTGTACTTTTGACTTATTCATATATTTCTGTGTCAATATCACATTGTATTTAGTCACTAAGCTCCTATAATGTTTTGATTTGTGGTAGGAAAATTCATTCCTCATTGTTCTTTTTTAAAAACATGTTTTAATCTTTCACATTTTCTCCTCCAGTTGAATTAGATGATTGTCTTGTCAATTACAACAAAAAATTCTGTTGCCTGTTAATCTTTCACTTAGAACTGCATTTAGTTATTTTAGATTAACTTAGGATGTTAACATCTTTACAATATTCAGTCATTGTGGAGCCTCTTCATGGTTATCTGTCAATATCAGCCGTTTTCATTTCTTCTCTGAATTTTCTGTTTATATCTTTGGGCCATATTTCTTCTGGGTTATTTGTACTTTTAATACTAATATCAACAAATGATTTAAGGATATTAAACTTTAGTCTATTAAAATGTTCTAAATCTGTTTAATGTATACAGTGGTGTGGTGGCAAAGATGACAGACTTTCAAACCAAACTGCCGGGATTCAAGACCTGATTCTACCCTTTGCTAGCTGTGTGACACTGTAAGAGTTTTTTTTAACAACTCTTTGCCTCATTTTCTCATCAGCAAAGTTTTGGAGAAATAAAACAATGTAAAAATTAAATGCACTAGTAACGTAAATTGCTTAAAACCACACATAGCATATCATAAGCACTCAATAAATATGAGTCCATGGAAAGGACTCCATATTCTCCCAGACTGTTCTTTGTCTGTTATAAAATTCATTTGAATTCCACAAAAGTACATACATACATTACCTGAGTAAAAAAAAAAAAAAAATCCAAAGTATTACAAATGATGCTAAATTCTTCCATTGACAATCTACCCCACAAATCAACATTCTTTTTGTCCCTCACCCAGAGTCAATTACCGCTGATATTTAGAGGGTTTCCTTCTTGGGTTTTTTCAATGAAATTATAAATACAAATTTAGTCATAAAATATTGTACTGAGGGGTTTCTTTTAACATAAAATATATATAATATTGCATGTTATTTTGAGCAGTTTGTTCCCTTCAAATCTCACCAATATAATATGAAATTCTTTTTTGTGGACTCTCTGTCCTCTTGCAGTGACTGTCTTATCTTGTTCCAATGTCACTTTCTTTTATTTCAAATACTTTTATATATTTTGATAATTATTAATAAGTCCATGTATTAGTCCATTTTGCATTGCTACAACAAAATACCTGAAACTGGGTGATTTATAAAGAAAAATGAAATTTATTGCTTACAGTTTCTGAGGCTGGGAAATTCAAAGTCCATCTGGTGGTGGCAACAGGGGGGTCTCACATTGTAAGATGGTGGAAGCAGAGAGAGCAGAGAGAGAGAGAGACAGACTCGCTTCTTTTAAAGCCCTCAGAACTGCACCCCCGATCACCATTTTTAATCCATTCACTACTGCATGGTCCTACAATCCAATCACCTCTTCAAGGCTCCACCTTTAATTACCATAACAGGATTCCCCACCCTCTCAACAGTCACAGTGGGGACTAAGTTTCTAATACATAAAATGTGCGGGACACAATTCAAGCTTCAATGAGTTTTGGGGGAACATAATTCAATCCACTACAGTCCACCACTTTTTTCTTGGCTTTTAATGCATATTCAGACTTCCATGTGAATTTTCGAATCAACATGTCAAAATCCATGAAAAAAATTTTAATTGGAATTGATTTAAATTTTTTCACTAAAATAGGGGAGAACTGATAAATTTATAATTTTGGGTCTTCCCGCTGTTGAATATGGTTTATCCTCCATTGATCATGCCATTCAATGAAATGTTAACATTTAATATTTCTTCTTAGATTTATTCTGAGGCACACTATAATTTTTGTGCTATGGTAAGTTGGAACTTTTTATATCATATTTTCTAGTTGGTTGTTGTTGGCATATGGAAAGGGTACTGCTTTTTATACTTCTACCTTACATTTGACCAGCTTTAGATTCTTCAAATAATGAAAAATTGATTTTTGCTAGCCAATATTTTATCTCTAAATTAGTTTTTTAAAATTTGTCTTATTGCATAAGTTAAGGCAAGTTATTAAATATATCTCTGCCTGTTTCTTTATCTGTAAAATAAGAATAATAATAGTAGCAAAATAACAGTAAGGTTGTGAGAATTAAATGTGTTAACATATAAAAGCCTTTTAACAATTCTATCCATTTCTTAGTCATGAATTTTTCAGAAAAACTTCAAATAAAACAATTAAATGAACTTACAGATTTCTTAATATATAACCATTCTTGTTGTTCTGGTTAAACCATATTTTTAATATACTGCTAAATTCCAATTATTTTAATTCTAGTTAGAACTTGTGAATCTGAATTTACAAGTGATACATGCTTTATACTCTTCTGTTTTTAATCTAGAAAATATATTATCTTACTACAGAAGTGACAAACTAACATGATGAAAGGGATAGAAAGAAATGAGACTTCTTTTGGGGAGAAGGGCATGAACTTTAATACTTTCATGGATATCTTAAATTAATATATTTTATAAATTATGCAAAATTAAAATGTATTATCAATAAATAGAAAGCAGAATTCATTCAAAATAAACATTATCCAAAGATTATCTCTAGCAAAAATGCTCAGTGGACAAATAATTTTACAGCAAACAAAAAGCAGCTAATTCTAAGGATTTGATTATTTTCCCAAAACATGAAAAAGATGGAAATTCTTCCAATTTATTTTATAAAGCAATCATGACCCTGATACCAGAACATTACAAAAAGAAAGCAACTTAATAATTTAGGAGTGACATTAGCTAGATGACAGACTAGGGAGTTCAGAGCCTTATTCCTCCATGTAAATATTTAAAAACCAACAACTGGAGATTGGATAAAGTGACTTTATAGGAGCTCTTGAAAACAGTCAAAGGTCTACAGCAGCCAAGCTAATACCCAAACAAACAAAAAAGCCAAATTCAAAATAGGAAATTAAGCAGTGTTTTTACTCACAGTTGCCCAAGCCCCTCCCTTTTATGACATGGTACAGTCTGGAGGAAGCAGCAGCCCAGTTTCCAATACCCTCCCTAAAACCAGAAGAAACAGAGCAGACATTTACAACATTCCACCCAGTCCAGAGACTGCTCAAAGGACTGGTCTCTGTTTCACCTAAGAGCTCAGATAAAGAAAAGCAGCATAATTCAAATTATCAGGCTGGGAAAAAAAACTTGGAAAGTGTCAGGCATTGCTTATAAAAGTTGCAGGGCAACTAAAGACACACAGATGCGCAGGATAAGAGTTTATAAGTAGAGGAATGCAATAGAACATCTAAAGCCCTGAGGAAGTGAGGTGAGATTCTTGGAAATTAAGATATTTAAAAGCAGCCATGTATATGGGAGAATTGAAAAAAGTACATACCCAGGCAAGAGACATGCTCAGAAAATAACTGAGAAGACTTTAAGCCTTCACCCTAGGCTGATCCCAAGGCTCAGAATACACCTTTGCATGGCAAAACTCTTTCCAGGCAGAGAGCCAGTCTGCAAGGACTGGGGAAGATGGTTGTTTTGTTTTGTCTTTTAAATACCCAATTTTCTTTTTTTTTTTTTTTTGTCGTTTTTTTCGTGACCGGCACTCAGCCAGTGAGTGCACCGGTCAGTCCTATATAGGATCCGAACCCGCGGCGGGAGCGTCGCCGCGCTCCCAGCGCAGCTCTCTACCAAGTGCGCCACGGGCTCGGCCCTAAATACCCAATTTTCAACAAACAAATACAAGGCATACAAAGAAACAGAAAATATGCCCAATTTAAAAGAAGAAAATGAATTAACAGAAACCATCCCTGAATAAACATAGTTATACTGCTAAGCAAAGACTTTAAAACCACTGTCTTAAATATGTTCAATGAGCTAAAGGAAAACAAGGACAAAGAACTAAAGTAAATCAGGAATGATACAGTGAACAAAACAGATTACCAACAAAGAGAAATTATAAAAGGGAACCACAGAGAAATTCTGGAGCTGAAAAATACAATAACTGAATTGAAAAATTCACTAGAGGTACTCAATAGCATATTCAAACAGGCAGAAGAAAGAATCAAAAATTTAAAGACAGGACATTTAAAATTATTGAGTCTGAGGTGAAAAAGAAAAAAGAATAAAGAAAAGTAAACAGAGCCTAAGAAACTTATGGGACACCATCAAGTGGACCAATATATGCATTGTACAAGTCCCAAAACTAGAAGGATATGAGAAAGGAGTAGAGAGATTGTTTGAAAAAATAATGGCCAAAAACTTCCCAAATTTGAGGGAAGACATGAATCTAAAAATCCAAGAAGCTTAACAAACTCCAATTAAGATAAATCCAAAGAGAACCACACCAAGACATATCATAATCAAATTGCTGAAAGACAAAGAGAGAATCTTGAAATCAATGAGAAAAAAGTGACATCACATACAAAGGACCCCCAGTAAGATTATCAATGGAATCAATTGTCATCAGAAATTTTACAGGACAAAAGGTGGTACAATGATATATTTAAAGTGAGAACAGAAAAAAAAATGTCAACCAAGAATTCTATATTTGACATAACTGTTCTTTGAAAATGAGGGACAATTTAAGACATTCCTTGGTTAACAGCTGAGGGAGTTCATTACCACCTACCCTGGAGGAAATGGAAGTCCTTCAAGTTGAAATGAAAGGAGGCTAGACAGTAACTCAAAACTATATAAAAATATAAAAATTTCTGGAAAAGATAAATATATGGACAAATATAAAAACCAGTAGTACTGCCATTTTGGTTTATAACTCCACTTTTTATTTTCTATGGGGTTTAAAAAACAAAAGCATAAAAACTTATGAATCTCTGTTAATTGGGTACATAATATATAAAAATATAATTTGTGATATCAATAACAGTGATGGATGAAGCAAGGGAGTTGAGTTTTTATATATGATTGAAGTTAAGTTGGTATCAATTTAAAACAATGTTATAACTTTAGGATGTCATATATAATCCCCATGGTACCCAAAAGGAAAACAACTATTGAATATACACAAGAGAAAATGAGAAAGGAATCAAAACATGTCACTACAAAAAATTAATCACAAAGGAAGACAGTAAAGAAAGAAATAAGGGACAAAAAAAGGTAAAATACACATAAAGCACATAACAAAATGTCAAAAGAAGTTTTTTCCTTCTAGCAATTAATTTACATATCAATAGATTAAACTCCTCAATCAAAAGTCACATTTTAGCAGAACTGATTAAAGAAGCATCATCCAATGACATGCTGTGTACAAGAGATTCACCTTAGATCTAAGGACACACATAGTTTGAAAGTGAAATGACAGAGACAGATATTGCAGGTAAAGAGTAACCAAAATAAAGCTGGGTTGACTATACTGATATCAGAAAAAATAGAGTTTAAGTTACAAACTGCTACAACAGACAAGGAACAAAGAAGGCCATTATATATTGGTAAAAGAATCAGTTCACCAAGAAAATATGACAACCGTAAAAATATATACACCAAACATCAGAGCTCAAAAATGTATAAAGCAAACATTGACAGAACTGAAGAAAGAAATAGCTCAATAATAATAGTAGGAGACTTCAGTACCCCACTTCCGATAATGGATAGACCAACTAGACAAAAGGTCAATAAGGAAAAAGAGGACTTGAACATTATAGAGCAACTGAACTTAATAGACATATGCAGAACACTCTATCCAAAAACAGCAGACTACACATTTTTCTCAAGTGCACAGGGAACATTCTATAGGATAGACCATATGTTAGGCCACAAAACAAGTCTTAAAAATTTCCAAAGGTTGAAATCATACAAAGTATCTTTTCCAGTCAAAATGGAATGAGAGAAGAAATCAAAACTAGTTGCTGAAACCAAGGTCACCCAGACGTTCTCTTATGTTATTGTCTAGAAGTTTTACAGTTTTGTGTTTTACATTTAGGTCTATGATTCATTTTGAATAAATTTTGTGAAAGGTGTAAAGTCTGTGTCTAGGTTTTTTGGTTTTTTTTTTTCTTTTGCATATGAACATTCAATTATTTCAGCACCACGTATTGATAGAACTATCCTTTTTCTACTGAATTGCCTTTATTCCTGCCTGGAGTAGCCCCTGGTTCTTCAGAAGGAAGTGGCAAATTCAATACACCACCACAACAGAAAACAAGTTCAAAGATTTTTACTTACAGATCCTGAGCAAAAAGGTCTCAATGAGTCAGGAGAGTAGTCCTCCATTCCCAGGTCATGTGAGGCAGGAATGAAGAGTCAGACAAAGAGAGAAGAGTGCATGCCAATTAGCAGTATATATGTAAATAGGGTGTGGGCCACTGTAAGTTCATAGGAAAATACCTGAGTGGTCCATTTAAAATAAGTGGTGGGAAAGCAAGGAACTCAGTCTGCTAGGCTGGGGAGATGCCTCTAAATTCTTATTTCTGGCCAATGGCTTGAGCCATATGAATGTGGTGTGGCACTGGAAACTGTGCCAAAGGTGACTGAGCCCTATTTATGGTATGAGAAAGTTGAACTTGTATTCAAAATGGATGCCAGGGAAACATAAAATTATAAGAATTCACTATGAACACATATTGTATGACTTTATGTGAAATGTCTAGAATAAGCAAATCCATAGAGAGAGAATATAGATTAGGGTTTGCCCATGGCTGGGTGGATTAGAGGAAAATAGTGACTGCTGAAAGATATGTGGTTTCTTATTGGGGTGATAAAAATGTTCTATGGTTGATCACTGTAATGGTTGCACAACTCAATGAATATACTCTAATTATATACTTCAAATGGGTGAATTGTATGAAATATGAATTATATTTCTCTTTTCTGCCCTATGAAGGAATTGTATGAGACTAGCTACACACAGAAGAGAGAAATTAAAACTTTATCCTTCATTTGCATTCCAATTAATCCTACCTTCATAAAGTCATATTTCCATGGTTTTTTGGTTTCACTGTGTGGACATCTCTCAATTATTTATCCTAAATTGCTTCACCTAATTAAGATCCCGTTTTTTGTCAACATATAGGTTTTGGCAAGGTACAAGGGATTGTGGGAGGGCAAAATCTTCATTTACAGGATCTTAGAATCTTAGACTAGTCAGACACTGTACGTGTAGGGAAACCAAGTCCTAGGCTGGTTTCAGTCCCAGATTACAGCATATGCTATGGTAGAGCTGTGAGTGGTTCCCAGGACCCATGACAACTATGTCAGGGCTCTGACTAGCAGGAGTGCCAGCCAGCAGTTAAAAGCACTCACTATGCACCATACACTGCTCTAGGCACTGAGCATACAGCTCTGGAAATAAATTGTTGTGAAAGTATACTCACATTTGGGTTATCAGTGGAGATGGTGTGGGAGAGGTATCCCCTATGCACTTTCTTGAAGTGTCCTGGTGCCCTCTTCTGGGCTGATGTTTGAGGGCACATGTCATGGTATTAACACCCAGGCTTATAGCTCCCATAAAGTTGAGGTGGAGAATGGTTTGCAGCACACAGCTATTAAGCTACTCACCTCTCTCCAGCTAAGACATGCCTTATTTTTCTTCCTGTCCATCTAATATTCTGGGCTCTATAATCAACTTAGGTGTCTAATTACACACTTATAGCTTACTTGGACCTAGCTGTTGGTTACTATGGTAATGCAGCCAGGAGCTCTGCTCTCACTAAGAGGGAACCTGAGGTGGGAGGGGATGACATGGAGAAAGGTGTGAGGCTGAAATGAGAATACTTTAATAATTCTACTTGGTGATTAGGAGTCCATTTTAACCTTTTGTTCCCTACTCTGTCTCTGTGAAATTAGAGTCTTAATTAGGATAAAAGCCTTTCAATAGAGACATTTTCAAGGTAAATATAAGGCTTCACATACTCAAGACCAATAGTGTTCTCAGGGAGTGGCTTTGAAAAAGACACAGCGAGGGATGAAGAACAAGATCCTTATTTCATAAGGGTCTTACTTTCAGGCAGTCAGTCCAGGCATCAATGGCCCTTTCCAATGTACTTTTACATTGGAAAGATCTCTTTATTTTTCAAATAAACTTTATTTGTAGATCAGTTTTAGATCTACAGAAAAATCGCATACAACACAGAGAGGTGCCTTATATGCCACACCACTTTTTTCTTTCTATAAACATCGTACATTAGTATTTTTTATAATGAACAAGTATTATTTTATTAAAGTTCACATTTTATTGAGAATTTCTTAGTTTTTACCTAATGTCTTTTACTTGTTTTTTAACTAACAAGTAAAAATTATCCATATTTATGGTATACAACATGATGTTCTGATATATGTTTTGGTACATAGTTGGCCCTGCATATCCATGTGTTCTGCATACATGGATTCAACCAACTGTGGATTGAAAATATGTGGGAAAAGCATGGATGGCTACATCTGTACTAAACATGGACAGACTCTTTCTTTCTTGTCATTCCCTAAACAATATAATTTGGCAACTATTTATATATTATTTACATTATATTAGGTATTATAAGTAATCTGGAGATGATTTAAAGTATACAGGAGGATGTGTGTAAGATATATGCAAATACAACACCATTTTACATAAGGGACATAGGCATCCATGGATTTTGGTATCCATGGGGGAGCATCCTGGAACAAATTCCCCCCAGACACTGAGGGATGACTATATTATAGGATGGCTAAATCAAGCTATTTAACATATGCATTACCTCACATATTTATTTTTTTATGATGAGAACACTTAAAATATACTCTCGGCAATTTTCAAGTGTACAATATATGGTTATTAACTATAATCACCATGATGTACAATAGGTCTCTTGAACTTATTCTTGTCTAGCTGAAATTTTGTGTCCTTTGACCAACTGTGGAATCAACCCAAGTATACATGAATAGATGAATGAATAAAGAAATGTGGTATAGACACCAGAAGAAGGCAAGAAGCATGCCTACGGACCTCAGCAGCTATAGGCAACACCCCACCAGACTAGCAGAAGGCAGAAAACAGGCCTGGTGACCTCAATAGCTGCAGATAGCCCCTGCAACTGCTGCAGACATCACTGCTTCATGGGTGGTACTACACAGCCAATTCCACCACAAGAATGGCTTACAGCCACAGCAGCAGCCACAACCATAGTACAGGAGGCCAAAAGGCCACTCAACTGCATTGACAAAGGAGAGGCAACAACGGATCCTGGGAAAAGATTATCAATAACTTCAGCAAGGAATTACTAAGTGCCCCAGTGCCTAGGGCACAGAGATACTCACAGACAACTCCAATATTGAATATGGCCAAATTACCCAAAGGGAGACTACACTACTGTGTCTACCCATAACCAATACTAAAATATCCTACTCAGTGGTCAACATAAAACACATCTACAGGTGCAAGTCTTTCTCCTCAAAGCATACCCCAGAGTAATAGAAGCAACTGCTCTACCAGATGACCAGACATCAACATAGAGATATTAGAAATACAAAAAAGAAAAAAGAAAAGAAAATATAGTCTACCAAAGGAAGACAATTACTCTCAAGTACCAGACCCCATACAGCAGGAAACCCTTAAAAGGACTGAAAATGAATTCCAAATAACAATAACCAGAACCCACTCGTAGAAAAATAACACAAAGAGAAAGAAACTGTATCTTACTACCTGAAAAACCCAACGAACACAGTGGACAAACAA
Organism: Cynocephalus volans; assembly: GCF_027409185.1. Taxonomy (NCBI): domain Eukaryota; kingdom Metazoa; phylum Chordata; class Mammalia; order Dermoptera; family Cynocephalidae; genus Cynocephalus; species Cynocephalus volans. The sequence continues at coordinate 84,484,444 of NC_084478.1, forward strand.
TAAAAGCAAAAGAAAGGAACAAAAGATATATATATATGTATATATATATATGTATATATATATATGTGTGTGTATATATATATATATATATAAATTTTTATTGAATCAAAATTGATTATACATATTTTGGGGGTTCAACATTGAGATATGTTTATCAATCAATATTACCAGCATATATATTGTTACAAATCATAATTATTCTTTATGCTGCTGCTCCAATCTCTCCCCATCCCTCCTCACTCCCCCCTCCCCCCCTAAATACCCTGGATTTCTTCTCTTCTTCTGAAAGAATAATGGTTACTCTGTTGGTTTGTTGCCTAGATGATCTGTCTAATGCTGAGGTGTGATCAGGTCCCTCAATATTATCACAGAGCAGATGCTTCTTCTGTCACTCTGAAATGGGCTTTGTGGAGAGAAACATCCTCTTTTTTTCTTTGGTCTCTGCTGGTGACTCTCCTTGTGCCAATGCATTCCAGTGGCTGGTGGACCATCTGCATGGTGGTTGTGAAGTCTAACTGCTTTAGTGGTAGCCATGGTTATTGTGGTGGCTGTGGTGGGCCACCCACATGGAGGTGATGTTTTTGGCATGCTCCTTGGTGCTGGTGGTGTGCCTGGTTGTGGGGAGTGTCTGGTCCCCAGTTCCATGCCTCAGGTCCCCAAGTAGGTCACGAGGCACCAGCATGGTGTGCCTGGGTGTGGAAGGGGGGTCCAGTCCCATTCTCCATGCATCAGGACCCCAGGCAGGCCCTGAGGTGCTGGCGTGGTGTGCCTGGTTGTGGGAGGGGGTGTCCAGTCCCTGGCTCCATACCTCATGCCTCCTGGCAGGCCCCTATGTGCTGGTGGTGTGCCTGGGCTGGAACTAATTTTTGTCCTTTGCTTACTCCTAAAACAGGGGAACTTCCTGTGGGAACCAGTACTTGAGCTGTGTGGATGAGATAAATTGCTGCTTTGCTGCTGTTTCCCTAGGGAAGGCTTTTCGTGTAGCTCTGGGTTTAATGGTTGACCTTATAGGTACTTCTGCCTCTCCAGAGACCCGGTGCACCTGAGTTGTGTAGAAACTCCGATCTGGGCTGGAGTTTTTTCATCAAACTTCACCCCATGCAATTCTGCATTCCCAATCAGTCTCCTCTGAGTGGTCCTGCCTGTGCTGATTGGGGGGCAGATTGGTTGTCCTTGCTGTGTCCCAGTGTTCTCCCAGTGGGCCTGTCTCCCCCACTGCCTGTGCTCCAAATACTTCCCATAGGATGGGCCCTGTGCTGGTCCCTTGCGATGACTCACCGGCCTCTGAATGGCTCCCCTTTTACAGCTGTTCTGGCTCCTCGCTCCTGCATGGGTCCATGGGAACCCTATTAGTGGTCTTGCTGTCCCGTGGGCCACCAAAGTTCTTTTCTCCCCTGCTGCCTCCAAGTAACGCCATCTGAAGGGCACAGCTGCAGTTTCTGCTGGCTCCTGTTCCATGTGCTCAGCAGCTGGAGACTTAAAGTGGCCACAGCCCAAAACACTCAGAGCAGTTTTTTCTTTCTGTCATTGTGGTTTCTCCTGCCTTCATGAACTCCACAGGTCTCTCCTCCTCTTCCCCAGAGCTCCAGTGGCCCCAGCTTGGCTGATGTTACATTTTTATAGTTGTAAATTGGTTGATTTGTGGGAGAGAGTGATGCTGGAGACCATCTATTCTGCCATCTTGACCGGAACTCATCTAGCTCTGCCTTCTACTGGCTGCAAGTCCTCTGGCCTGTCACTGAACACCTTCATGTCTTTGTGTCCTCAAGTGTAGTCATGAACAAAAGATATTTAAAACATCCAAATGAAAATTGATAAAATGCAAGCAGTAAGACAAAACCTTTCAAACAACCCTAAATGTAAATGGATTAACCTCTTCATTCAAAGGAAACAGACTGACTGGGTTAAAAAGTTAGACCCAACCATATGCTGTCTACAAGAGACTCACCTCATGTGTAAAGACATACACATACTAAGAGTGAAAGGATAGAAAAGGATATACCACACAAACGAAAAATGAGCAGGAGTAGCTATTCCTGTATGGGATAAAATACACTTTAAGACAAAAATGATAAAAAGGGACAAAGAAGGCTACTATATAATGATAAATGGATCTACCTAGCAAGAAGACATAACAACCATAAATATATATGACCCCAACATGTGACCACCCAGATATATTAAGCAAAAACTATTAGAGTTAAAGAAAGAGATAGACCCAAATACCATAATAGTGGGGAACCTGAACACTCCTCTCTCAACATTGGACAGATCATCTAGACAACAAATCAAGAAAGACACAGGATTTAAAGCACACTTTAGACCAATTGGACTTAGCAGATATATACAGAATATTTTATCCAACAACCATATAATATACATACTTCTCATCAGCACATGGAACACTGTCCAGGACAGATGACATGTTAGGTCACATATCGAGTCTCAACAAATTTTTTAAAATTGAAATCATTTCAAATATCTTTTCAGACCACAACAGATTAAAACTGGTAGCCAATTACAAGCAAAACTCTGGAAACTATACAAACACATGGAAAATAAACAACATACTCCTAAACAACATATGGGCCCAGAAATTAAACAGGAAATCAGAAATTTTCTGGAAACCAATTAAAATAAAGACACATCATAAAAAAAACTGTGGATACTGCAATAGCAGTACAATGAGGGAAGTTTATTGCAATAAATGCTTACATCAAAAGAATAGAAAGAATTCAAATAAACAACCTAATTCCACATGTCAAAGAAACAGAAAAACAAGAACAATTTAATCCCAGTATTAGTAGAAAGAAAAAGAATTAAGATTGGAGCAGAACTAAATGAAATAGAGACTCCAAAAATGATACAAAAGATCAGTAAAACCAAAAGTTGGTTTTTCAAGAAGATAAACAAAATAGACAAACCATTAGCTAGGCTAACTAAAAAAAGAAGAGAGAAGACCCAAATAAAAAAATTAGAAATGAAAAAGGAGACATTACAACCAATACCACAAAAACACAAAGAATCATTAGAGACTACTATAAACGACTATATACAAACAAATTTGAAAACCTGGAAGAAATGGAAAAATTTCTGGACACATACAAACTGCCAAGACTGAACCAAGAAGACACATGAAAACCTAAACAGACCAATAACAATCAACAGGATTGAAGCAGTAACCAGCAGTCTCCCAACAAAGCAGGACTGGATGGCTTTATTGCTGAATTCTACCAAATCTTTAAAGAGGAATTAGTACCAATTCTCTTCAAACTGTTTCAGAAAACTGAAACAGAGGCTATTCTTCCAAACTCATTCTATGAAGCCAGCATCAACCTGATACCAAAACCACACAAAGATAAAACAAAAAAAGAAAACTACAGGCCAATATCTTTGATGAACACAGAAACAAAAATCCTCAATAAAATATTAGCAAATAGAATACAGCAACACATCAAAAAAAGTATACACCACGATCGAGTGGGATTCATCCCAGGGATGCAAAGATAGTTCCTCATACACAAGTCAGTAAATGTGATACACCACATCCATAAAATCAAGGACAAAAACCATATGATCATCCCAATAGATGCAGAAAAAGCATTTGACTAAATTTAACATCCATTCATGATAAAGACTCACAGCAAATTAAATACAAAGAGGAAAGTATCTCAAAACAATAAAAATCATACACGAGAAACCCACCACCAATATCACCCTGAATGGGGAGAAGCTGAAAGCTTTTTCCTAAAAGAATGGGAACAATACAAATATGCTCACTCTCACAACTCTTATTTAACATAGTATTGGAAGTACTAGTCAGAGCAATCAGGCAAGAGAAAGAAATGAAGGGCACCCAGGTCAGAAAACACAAAGTCAAATTGTCCCTCTTTGCACATGACATCATCCTATATGTGCAAAAGCTTAAAGACTCTATGAAAAAACTCTTACAAGTTGGTAAGTGATTTCAGTAAAGTTGCAGGGCACAAAATCAGCACACAAAAATCAGAAGCATTTCTATACCCTAATGAACGAGCAAAAAAATAAATTAAGAAAGCTAGCCCATTTACAATAGTCACCAAAAAATTGAAATACCTAGGAATAAATTAAACAAAAGGAGGTAAAAGATCTTTACAATGAGAATTACAAATCACTGCTGAAAGAAATTAAAGAGGACACAAAAAGATGGAAAGACATTCCATGCTCTTAATTGGAAGAATTAACATTGTGTAAATGTACATACTACCCAAAATGACCTATAGATTCAATACAATCCCCATCAAAATGCCAATGATATTCTTCACAGAAATGTAAAAAACAATCCTAATATTCATATGGAACAACAAAAGACCCTAATAGCCAAAGCAATCCTGAGCAAGAAAATACTAAAGCTAGAGGTATAACACTACCTGACTTCAAATTATACTACAAAGCTATAGTAACCAAAACAGCATGGTGCTGGCATAGAAATAGATACACAGACCAATGGAACAAAATAAAGAATCCAGAAACCAACCCAAATACTTACAGACAAATGACCTTCAACAAAGGCACCAAGAACATATACACATACATTGCGGGAAAGACTGCCTCTTCAATAAATGGTGCTGGGAAAACTGGACATCCATAGTGGGAGAATGAAACTAGACCCATACCTCTATCCATACACAAAAATCAACTCAAAATGGATTAAAGACAAGTATAACACCTGAAACTGTTGAGAGCCGTCCTGCAGGCTACAAGGGGTCCTGTGTGTGTGGCACAGCTCCGTGGAATTTCTTGTTTGTTCACCTTTGGTTGCTTGACAAGGCTTCCCAGAATTAAACAGCCTAACCTTTTGGCTTAGTATGGCTTTGGGAAATTCCCTGGAGTTTCTCAAAGGACTTGTTAAAATACATCAAAATTAATTGGTTTATTTAAAAGGGCATTGTCAGTACTAAAGGTGTTTTTGATGCATGTTCCCGGTATGGGTTGGCTCCATTTAAGTTTGTTATTAATCTTCCTTGTTAGTGATATGTGCATTAACCCATTGTGGCTGTGGTCATGCTCTTGTACGTGTGGAATGAAGTTATTATGTTAGATTTCTATCCACATTCCCCCAGGGAGACGGCGGGTCTGGGTGCAGTAATGTTTATAACTAATTGATCATCAACCAGTTACAGATTTCTTTGTTTCTCCTCACTCCCAAAGTTTCACTTGATTTACCAAGAACATGTTGTTTCCCTAGTAATAATAAGAATGATATAGTGCGTTTTTGTTAGTTTGAGTGGGATCATTTAACTTTTCACTTTGTCCCGTGCTGCTCCCGGAGTCTATTGGCAGGGAAATAAAAGGTATAAACATTGTGATTTTGATTATAAATTAAAATGATCAATAAAGGGTATAAGCAATATTAAATTGTTAACCATAACTAATCAATGTTATTAAAATCAAGTATAGTAAGTATAAGTAAGATTTAAAAAGGGTCAAATTGTAAGCTAAGAAGGTTAAGAATTATAGTTTAAACTAAAAGTCTGATGCTCTTTAATGTCAAGCATGCTGCTATTGTATAGTTTCCTGGCCACAAGCCACAGGCTTTGGGGTGAACTATTGATGCATGAGAGGGTGCTTTTATTACAGCATGAGTGCTTTCAAACATTCTGATTTTTCTTTTTCTATAGAGATGAAATAATAAATGTTTTGATTAAAAGATATATCATCATGTAAAAGGTTAAGTAAAAAATATAAATAAAGCAAGATTTTTGTGGTTGTCGTCCACACTTGCACTAGACATCTGTGGTCCATCTCTTCCTTTTCACCGAATCCACACCACCTATTCAGGTCCAACGAATCCTGCAGAGCTGGTCTCCGGCATGAAACTATAACGCTCCTAAAAGAAAACATAGGGGAAACACTTCAGGAAGTAGGACTGGGCAAAGACTTTATGAATGTGACCCCAAAAGCAAAGGCAACAAAAGAAAAAATAACTGGGATTATATCAAACTAAAGAGCTTCTGCACAGCAAAAGAAACAATTAACAGAGTGAAAAGACAACCTACAGAATGTGAGAAAATATTTGCAAAGTATGCATCTGGCAAGGGAATAATATCCAGAATATACAAGGAATTCAAACAAACTACCAGTAAAAAAAACCAAATAACCAATTGAAAAATGGGCAAAGGAGCTGCATAGGCATTTCTCATAAGAAGATATACAAACGGCCCACAAACACATGAAAAAATGCTCAGCATCACTCAGCGTCAGTAAAATGCAAATCAAAACCACACTGAGATATCATCTCACCCCAGTCAGACTGGCTATTATAAAAAAGACAGAGACTAACAAATGCTAGCAAGTTTGTGGGGAACGGGAAATCCTCCTACACTGTTGGTGGAACTGTAAATTGGTGCAGCCACTACAGGAAATGGTATGGAGGTTTCTTGATACAATAGATACACATAGAACTGCCATAAGATCCAGAGATTCTACTGCTGAGTATATACCCAAAGGAATGGAAATCATCATGATGAAGGGATATCTGCATCCCCATGTTTATCACAACTCTATTTACAATAATCAAGAGTTGAAACCAACCTAAATGTCCATGGACTGATGACTGGGTAAGGAAAACGTGGTATATATACACAATGGGTTACTACTCTGCCATAAAAAAGAATGGAATTCTGCCATTCGTAGCAACATGGATGAACTTAGAGAAAATTATATCAAATAAGCCAGGCACAGAAAGAGAAAAACCACGTCTTCACTTATAAGTGGGAATTGAAAAAGAGAGAGAGAGAGAGAGAGAGAGAGAGAGAGAGAGAGAGAAACAATCACAGTAATATGTTGAACTTTCAAAAGGAGAGAACAGAACAGAGGTAGGAAAAGGGAGAGGGAGGGAGGTAAGGGAAGATTTGTTAAAGTGCCACAAAAAACAATTACCTCATATAATGTTGAATATACCAGTTATCCTGATCTGAGCACATATTGCACCCAGTATATTCAATGCTGTACCTTAGAAATACGTATAATAGTTTCGATTAAAAAAAAAATTTGATAGAAGGCCTGCACTGCCCTCTTCCCCCCAACCCCTCAAGCAAACAGTGCAGCTATTTCTCTTATAATTATACTCAAGGAAAATTCCTGGGAGTTGAAGATATTGAATAAGAGAACAGAAAATGGGGTTAGTCATTAAAGCAGCAGCTTGAACCTCTGCAAGTCTTTCCAAGACCTAAAGCCCCTCTCAGTCATGAGCTTATTTTCACAGACAGTGCTCTTGATGGTGCTGCTGCTTCATAACTGTTTCCTTCTTTGTTTTTTCAGTAGTCCACATTTGTTGTTAGGCTTCTCAGTACCTCTCCTTCAGGACCCCAGTCTTTTTCCAGTTACCCAGTGCACATGAAAGACCTTATCAAATAACCCTCAAACAGAATGTAAAGGGAAAGAACTTTTAGTTAGGAAAACGGAAAATCAGACAGAGACAAGAAACTCAAAAGGGCTTTAGTATAGGGTCTCTGATTTTTCTTAGGCTTCATAACTTCTTAATTCATTAATTAGTTTGTCAATGCTCTTTAGCCAAAGAGCACCAGGAACACACTTGTCGTTGAACACATTGGGCTTACCACTCATTATAGCAAGGGAGAATGCACAACAGTAGGGACACTGGTGTTCTCAATAAGAGGATGTTCGAGAGGCTTTATTATAGGACTTGTCCTTGTGTTAGGTGACTGGGGGAGGGCTTAAGGAAGTGGAGCTCTAAAGTGGATGCTATTAGAGAGTGGAGGTTATTCTATGATTGGATATCCCAATACTTCCTATCTATAGTGAGGGCTGACTAGGGCAAGGCTAAAGCTGTAATTGGTAAAGAAGTAGGAGTCACTCATTGTAGCTGAGAGAGAAAGATGTTTGGCATTTTGCAGATTGCACAATGACTCTATTTTTGTCTGTGCTTAAACAAATTTACACAGTGGTCTTGTTTTGTCTCACTTTCTCATGGTCTTAGAAATATACTTGTCTGATGTTGGCATTTTATGAGATTGTTTACATCCAACAGGAGAATAACAAGGACTTGCTGCTTCTACGCAAGCTTCTAACAAGTGTCAGACCAGTTCTTGAATGTCAGGGGCTGCTTTGTTTCCCTCAAGTTTTCAAGAAATAATATTATGAAGTGACCACTCAATCCAAGTGCAGGAATATTAATAATAACTTTAACATCTACTATGGGTTGCCTCCCTATTTTGTCCCCTTGCCTCACCCCAAGAGCTAACTGTTGTACTGAATTTTCTGATTATCTTGCTTTTCTTTTTTAAAAATCTCTTATTTAAGCTTTAAATTCATATTGTATAATTTTGCATGTTTTTAAACTTAAATCATTAAATAAATAAAGAGTATTGTGCTGAACGTATTTTTCTAGGACTTGATTTTCTCACACATTATTTTACTACAGTCATCTAGTTCTAGTTTATTCATTTACATTTCTGTATAATAGTCCATTGTGTGAATTCACCACATTTTGTTTATTCTTTTGTGCATAGGAATTTGTGTTCCTGAGTGTTTTTGCCTTTACAAATAGTGGGATATGGACTTCCTTACTATGGACTCCTCCTCTACGTGTGCAACAGTTTCCTAGGAGAGGAATTGTTGGTTAATGTATATGTGAATGTTCAACTCTGAAAAATAATGTCAAATTGTTTTCCAGAGGGGTTGTATAAATTTACAATCCTACCAGCAACGTATAAGATAACCCAGTGACCTACATCCTCTCCCACACTTGGTATTATCATATTAATGTTTGTTAATCAAATGTGTGTAAAATGGTATATCATTTTTTTTTTTTTTTAAAGATGACCGTAACAGGATCTTAACCCTTGACTTGGTGTTGTCAGCACCATGCTCACCTAGTGAGCCAACCGGCCATCCCTATATGGGATCCAAACCCGTGGCCTTGATGTTGTCAGCACCACACTCTCCCGAGTGAGCCACGGGCCGGCCTCTAAAATGGTATATATCATTTCAATCATGACTTGCTTTTCTCTGATTACTAAGGAGTCTCATTTTGTATATTGTATTGTTCTTATGTGCTTTCTTTTCTGTGAAATACTTGTTTGTTACCTCTTTCCATTTTTCTATTGGGTTATTTGTCTTTTTCTTACTAATCTGTAGTTCTTCATGTATTCTTGATTCTAATGCTTTATTGCTTAAATGTATGGCAGAAATCATCTTCCACCTTGATAGCTTGTCTTCATTTTCTTTAAGTTGTTTTTTCATAGATAGAAATTCTTGATTTTAATGTCATTTATGTTAACATCTTATTTTTCTTTTATAGTTAGAACTTTTTGTGCACTTCGGAGAAACCTCTCTGTACCCCAAGGTCAGAAAAATATTTGCCCGTATTTTCTCCTAAAAGTTTTAAAGTTTTGCTTTTACATCTAAGTTCTTAATCTATCTAGAGTGAATTTTTATTTTAAAAATATAGCAACCAATTTTTCTACCTGTATTTGCTAAACAATCCCCCATTTCTCTAGTGTTCATCACTAGTCTTATGTTATATATCAAAGATCCATCTGTGTACGTTTCTTCTTCTGGGCTGTCTGCTATGTTCTATTGGTCAATTTTTCTACCCCTTAATTCTCTCAGCTTTTATCTGTAGAATTTTTTTCATACATTTTCCCTAGTTCTTTTTTATTAAGCAAAATTTGAAACATACACAAAGGTAGAGAAAATATAATGATCATCCTAATACCTGTCCCCAACCCAGCATCAATAATTATCACATGATGCCAATATGTGCTCCCACCCAAGTCCACTTGCTCTCATCCTAAAATATTTTAAAGCCCATTCGAAGCATCATATCCTTTTATCCATAAATATTGAGCACATATCTTTAAAAGATAGGGATTCTTAAGAAAACACAATCAAGGTATCATTTTCAAACATGCAATATTAAATAATATTTTCTCAAGTATCTAGTCAATGCTCAAATTTTCACTTAAAATTTTTTTGAGTCAGGATCCAAATAATATCTATACCTTGGTATATGTGATATCTTTCTTAAGTCTCTTTTGATCTCTAGGTTCTCCTAGGTGTTAATAAACAGTCAATAAGTAAACAAATAGCCTAATTTAAATGTGGGGAAAAGATCTAAACAGACACCTCACCAAAGAATATATACGTATGGCAAATAAGGATATGATGATGATGCTCAACTTCATATGCCATTGGGAAATTGAAAATTAAAACAACAATGACTATAACAACAAACATCCATCCTATGGATGTATATCTAGTTTGTTAATTCATTCTCTTATTGGACATCTTGGTTGCTTCCAAGTTTTGAAAATTATGAATTAAGCTGCTATAAACATTTCTGTGCAGGTTTAAGTTTTCAACCCATTTGGGTAAATACCAAGGAGTGCGATTAAAGGATCATATTTATGTTTAGTTTTGCAAGAAGCTACCAAACTGTCTTCCAAAGCAGCTGCACCATTTTGCTTTCCCACCCACAATGAATGAGAGTTCTGTTACTCCACATTCTCTCTAGCATTTGGTGTTGTCGGTGTTCTAAATTTTAGCCATTCTAAGAGGTGTGTACTATTGTTTTTTGGTGACCACTTCACACTTTTTTTTTTCTTTTGGCATTTGGCGGGTACAGGGATCGAACCTTGGGTATTGGTGTCACTATCATTTCTTGACTGGATTACTGCAATATTTCTAACTGGACTCCATATCACACGTACCTGCCTATTTTCAACACACCATCTGGAGTGATGCTCTTAAAAGATAAGTCATATAATGTCACTACTGCTTTGAAGCCTACAGTAGTTTATTTTACTCAGAGCAAAACCAAAATCCTTACAGTAAACTGTAAGACCCCCTGTTACTTTTTTAAAAATTCATCCCTTACTACTCTCACTGTTGCTTACTCTCCTTCTTTCAAAAGTGGGCCCATTTCATTCATTGTTTTGGCCACTCAGTAGAGCCTTTTCATCTGGAAATTCATGTACTTTGCTTCTGGGAAATTATCGAGTTATGTATTTGATCATTTATTCCCCTTTATTTTCTATGTTTTCTTTCTGGAATTCACTCAGATCCAATATTTAATGCAATTTAAAAAATATTTTAAAAATATTTTCTCTCATTACTTATCTCTGTCATTTTGGTCTACTTTTTGAAAATTTTCTTCAACTTTATCTTTCAAATTTTCTATTGAGTTTTTTTTCCTTTTTTAAAGAAATAGTGATATATTTATTATTGAATATTATACAGGTATGAAAAATGAATACAGCAAAAGAAAAGAAAATGATTAAACCAGTGCTGTCTCAGCATGGGTTAATATAAACACAATTTAGGGGGAAAAAAAGATGCTGGGTGATACATATAGCATGATACCAATTATAAAGTATAAAGTACATGTGAAATGATTCTGTATTTAATTTTTTAAAATGGAATGTATTATTCTTTTATTGAAACGTAGTTGATTGTACATATCTGTGGGGTACAGAGTAGAATATCATTTTTTTGTGGTCCTTTACCAATTCCTCACTAGCCCCCTTTCCTCCTCCCTCTTTCCCACCTCTGGTGGCCTCAGTTCTGTTCTCTCCCTTTGAAAGTTCAACAAATTATTGCAATTGTTGTATCTTTATTTTTTTAATTCTTGCTTATGAGTGAGGATATGCATTATTTCTCTTTCTGTGCCTGGCTTACTTTACTTCACATAATTTTTTCTAAGTTCATCCATTTTGCTGTGAATGGCAGAATGTCATTTGTTTTTTTATGGCAGACTAGTATTCCATTGTGAATACATACCACATTTTCCTTATCCCGTCATCTGTCAATGGATATTTACGTTAGTTCCAACTCTTGGCTATTGTAAATGGAGATACAATAAACTTGGGAATGCAGATATCCCTTCCACATGATGATTTTCATTCCTTCGGGTATATACCCAGAAGAGGGATTGCTGGATCTATGGCAGTTCTATATGTAGTTGTTTGAGAAACCTCCAAAGTGTGATCCATAATGGCTGCACTAATTTACAGTCCCACGAACAACATAGGAGGGTTTCCCCTTCCCCACATCCTTGCCAGCATTTGTTATTCTGTCTTTTTGATAATAGCCAGTCTAACTGGCGTGAGATGGTACCTCAATATGGTTTTGACTTGCATTTCACTGACGCTGATACTGAGCATTTTTTCATGTGTCTGTGGGCTATTAGTATAACTTCCTGTGAGAAATGCCTAATCAGCTCCTTTGCCCATTTTTCAATTGGTTATTTGGGTTTTTTACAGTTAACTTGTTTAAGTTCCTTGTATATTCAGGATATTATTCCCTTGCCAGATGCATAGTTTGCAAATATTTTCTCCCATTCTGTAGGTTGTCTTTTCACACTGTTAGTTGTTTCTTTTGCTGTGCAGAAGTTCTTCAGCATGGATGAACATGGAGAAAATTACGTTAAGTGAAATAAGCCAGGCAAAGAAAGAAAAATCCTGCATGTTCTCACTCATATGTGGGAGTTAAAAACAAACAAATAATAATAACAATATTAACAAACACTTGGATTTTGGGGGGACAGAATTCAGTCCATAAAAATAAGTATTCCCTTATATTTAAATGAAATTATATTTTCAATGCACCCACATAAAAACCTATTTAGTGTATATAGTGAAAGAAAGTAAATGGGAGAATAAGAATATACAAAGGATATTATAAATATTTTCAATATTATGATTTAATTGTATATTTTTAATAATTGGAAAACAATATATGACTTAACTTTGTATTTTATATTTAGAAAACTAATATAAAGATTTATATAAAACAAATGTCAACCACTTCTTATTGATGTGTAGGAATTATCAGAAGATAGACTATTTTCTGAGTATCAGTGATCCTCAAGGGGGAGGGAAGGTCCCCTCTGGATAATTAGCACTTCATCCAACTCCATAAGACTAGCATATATATCAAAAAGGATGAAAAAGCTCAAGAAAACAGCAACTTGTGATGTTTCATCCCTTCCATTAATAAACTGTGTGACCTTACGTAAATCACTTAATTAATTTGAGACTGCTTTTTCAAATCTGTAAAATGAGGAAACTGGAATGGCATATATTAGTGAGTATATGTGTATTTGTGTATATTGTCAATGTATATGTACAGATGTCAAGTTAACTATCTACAGTCATGCCTGGTATACCTGTAAGAAGAACATTAAAGTCTTTTTTAAAGCCTGTAGTTTCATAAACAGAACCTCAAAGAAACTAATAATGATGGAAGTAACAGAAGGGGTATAAAAAGCCCTCATGACTTACAGAGGGGCTTAAAAGCCCAACCCCACAATCCTGCTTTTTCTCATGAATACTCCCACCCCACAGAAAATATACTTGAGCACATGTACAGAAAAACCCGTAGTATTTGCTAGGAGTGGTGGGGAGAAACCCCATTCTCCTGTCTTCCGTTCCCTGGGCTGTGTGGCTAATACTCTGTGAAAGAAGAAAAGTGTTACTTACAGATCAGGTAGAGAGGAGGACCAACAGTGAAAGGAAGAATAGCACCAACTGTCAGTACAAATAGTTAACATGATTCACAGAAAAGTTTTAGGTATTGGAAAGACTTGCAGGAGCCAAGATAGCTATTTTAATGACCAAACCAACACTCCTACTCTCCCATGCAAATCCCTCTTCTCCAAGAATTATATACAAGTATGCTTAGAAAAAAGACAATGCTGTGATATTAGCTGAGGCTGGGGTTGAGGGGAAGGTGGCTGGGATAAACTATTTTTTTTTCTCTTCTGTTTTCAGGGTTGACTTTTAAGGTTAATAGTATGTACCAGGTAAAAAGTAGAAAAGCTAGACTTTAGAGATCTTACCAGAAGGTCTAGTTACAAATCAAAAGACTGAAGTGAAGGGCAAAGAAAGAAAACCAAGAATGACAGAAACAGTAGCAGAAAAACAGTTTGTAAAATAACCCCTTGCCTCAGGAAGGAACACCAGGTTTAGCAAAGGCCTGCCTGAATTGCTAGCAGATTTAATGCAGAGACCAACACTCCTGCTGTTCCAGGCCAGGGTTTTTCAAACTGTATTTACTCATTGGTGGTGAAATCTGTTTAGTGAAGCATGAAAAGAAGTCTTTAAAAAGGAAATAGTATAGAATACAATGTAAAATATAAGAGTTCATTACAGGTGGAAAAGTAAGAATAGTTTCCCCAACCGTTTTTTTTTTTTTGTCTTTTTCGCGACCTGCACTCAGCCAGTGAGTGCACCAGCCATTCCTATATAGGATACGAACCGGCGGCGGGAGCGTCGCCGCGCTCCGAGCGCCGCACTCTCCCGAGTGTGCCACGGGCTCAGCCCTTTTTTAAAAATTTTAATTTGTCGATATACAATGTGGTTGATTATTGTTGCCCCTTACCAAAACGTCCCTCCCTCCTCCCTCTCCTCCCTCACCCCCAACAATGTCCTTTCTGTTTGCTTGTCTTATCAACTTCAAGTAATTGTACTTGTTATATCTTCTATGCCCCGCCCCCGGGTTTTTGTGTGTGTGTGTGTGTGTGTGTGTGAATTTATATATTAATTTTTAGCTCCCACCAATAAGTGAGAATATGTGGTATTTCTCTTTTTGTGCCTGACTCGTTTCACTTAATATAATTCTCTCTAGGTCCATCCATGTTGTTGCAAATGGCAGTATTTCATTCTTTTTTATACCTGAGTAGTGTTCCATTGTGTAGATGTACCACATTTTCCATATCCACTCGTCTGATGATGGACATTTGGGCTGGTTCCAACTCTTGGCTCTTGTAAAGAGTGCTGTAATGAACATAGGGGAATAGGTATACCTTCGACTTGATGATTTCCATTCCTCTGGGTATATTCCCAGAAGTGGGATAGCTGGATAATATGGTAGATCTATCTGCAATTGTTTGAGGAACCTCAATACCATTTTCCATAGAGGCTGCACCATTTTGCATACCCACAAACAATGTATGAGAGTTCCTTTTTCTCTGCAACCTCGCCAGCATTTATCCTTGAGAGTCTTTTGGATTTTAGCCATCCTAACTGGGGTGAGATGGTATCTCAGTGTGGTTTTGATTTGCATTTCCCGGATGCTGAGTGATGTTGAGCATTTTTTCATATGTCTGTTGGCCATTTGTATATCTTCCTTAGGGAAATGCCTACTTAACTCTTTTGCCCATTTTTTAATTAGGTTGCTTGTTTTTTTCTTGTAAAGTTGTTTGAGTTCCTTGCATATTCTAGATATTAATCCTTTGTCAGATGTATATTTTGCAAATATTTTCTCCCACTCTGTTGGTTGTCTTTTAACTCTCTTAATTGTTTCTTTTGCTGTGCAGAAGCTTTTTAGTTTGATATAATCCCATTTGTCCATTTTTCCTTTGGTTGCCCGTGCTTTTGGGGTCATATTCATGAAGTCTGTGTCCAGTCCTAATTCCTGGAGTGTTTCTCCTATGTTTTCTTTAAGAAGTTTTATTGTTTCAGGATGTATATTTAAATCCTTAATTCATTTTGAGTTGATTTTGGTATATGGTGAGAGATATGGGTCTAGTTTCATTCTCCTGCATATGGATATCCAGTTATCCCAGCACCATTTGCTGAAGAGGCAGTCCCTTCCCCAGTGAATAGGCTTGGTGCCTTTGTCAAAGATCAGATGGCAGTAAGTGTGTGGGTTGATTTCTGGATTCTCTATTCTATTCCATTGATCGGTGTGTCTGTTTTTATGCCAGTACCATACTGTTTTGGATATTATAGCTTTGCAGTATAGCTTAAAGTCGGGTAGTATTATGCCTACAGCTTTATTTTTTTTGCTCAGCCTTGCTTTGGCTACACGTGGTCTTTTATTATTCCATATAAATGTCTGGATAGTTCTTTCCGAGAGAAATGTCTTTGGAATTTTGATGGGGATTGCATTGAATTTGTATATCATTTTGGGTAGTATGGACATTTTCACTATGTTGATTCTTCCAATCCAAGAGCATGGGATATCTTTCCATCTTCTTGTATCCTCTCTAATTTCTCTCAGCAGTGGTTTGTAGTTCTCATTATAGAGATTTTTCACCTCCTTGGTTAACTCAGTTCCTAAGTATTTTATTTTTTTGGTGGCTTTCTTGATTTCTCGTTCTGCATGTTCACTATTGGAGAAAAGAAATGCTACTGATTTTGGTGTGTTGATTTTGTATCCTGCTACTGTGCTGAAATCATTTATCAATTCCAAGAGTTTTTTTGTAGAGGTTTTAGGCTGCTCGATATATAGGATCATGTCATCTGCAAACAGGGACAGTTTGACTTCATCTTTTCCAATCTGGATGCCCTTTATCTCCTTCTCTTCTCTGATTGCTCTGGCTAGTACTTCCAACACTACGTTGAAAAGGAGTGGTGAGAGTGGGCATCCTTCTCTAGGTCCTGTTCTTAAAGGAAAAGCTTTCAGCTTTTCCCCATTCAGGATGATATTGGCAGTGGGTCTGGCATATATGGCTTTAATTATGTTGAGATACTTTCCCTCTATACCTAACTTATAGAGGGTCTTTGTCATGAATGAGTGCTGAATTTTATCAAATGCTTTTTCAGCATCTATAGAGATGATCATATGGTCCTTGTGTTTGACTTTATTAATATGGTGTATCACATTTATTGATTTGCGTATGTTGAACCAACCTTGCATCCCTGGGATGAATCCCACTTGATCGTGGTGAATAATTTTACGTATGTGTTACTGTATTGTGTTTGCTAGTATTTTAGTGAGGATTTTTGCATCTATATTCATCAAGGATATCGGCCTGTAGTTTTCTTTTTTGGTTATATCTTTACCTGGTTTTGGTATCAGGATGATGTTTGCTTCAGAGAATGAGTTTTGGAGATTTGCGCCTGTTTCAGTCTTTTGGAATAGTTTGTACAGAATCGGTGTCAATTCCTCTTTGAATGTTTGGTAAAATTCTGCTGTGAATCCATCTGGTCCTGGGCTTTTCTTTGTTGGGAGCCTTCTGATAACAGCTTCAATCTCCTTTATTGTTATTGGTCTGTTCAAATTTTCTACGTCTTCATGGTTCAGTTTTGGGAGCTTGTGTGTGTCCAGAAATTTATCCATTTCCTCCAGATTTTCAAATTTGTTGGCGTATAGTTGTTTATAGTAGTATCGAATGATTCCTCGTATTTCAGATGAATCAGTTCTAATATCGCCTTTTTCATTTCTAATTTTTGTTATTTGAATCTTCTCTCTTCTTTTTTTTTGTTAGCCATGCAAATGGTTTGTCAATTTTATTTATCTTTTCAAAAAACCAACTTTTTGATTCGTTGATCTTTTGTCTTGTTTTTTGGGTTTCAATTTCATTAAGTTCTGCTCTGGTCTTAATGATTTCTTTCCATCTGCTAACTTGAGGTTTGGACTGTTCTTGTTTTTCTAGTTCTTTAAGTTGAAGTGTTAGGTTGTTCACTTGCCATCTTCCCATTCTCCTGAGGTGAGCATTTAATGCAATAAATTTCCCCCTTAATACTGCTTTTGCAGTTTCCCAGAGGTTTTGGGATGATGTATCATTATTTTCATTAGTTTCAATAAATTTTTTGATTTCCTGCTTCATTTCTTCTTGGACCCATATGTCATTAAGTAGAATGCTGTTTCATTTCCATGTGTTTGTATAGTTTCCAGAATTTCGTTTCTTATTGATTTCTAGTTTTAATCCATTGTGGTCTGAGAAAATACATGGGATAATTCCCATTTTTTTGAATTTCTTGAGACTTGATTTGTGACCTAATATGTGATCTATGCTGGAGAATGATCCATGTGCTGATGAGAAGAATGAATATTCTGAGGTTGTTGGATGGAATGTTCTGTAGATATCTGCCAATTCCAATTGGTCTAGAGTATTGTTTAGATCTTGTGTTTCTCTACTGATTCTTTGCCTAGATGATCTGTCTAATATTGACAGTGGGGTGTTCGGGTCCCCTCCTATTATGGTATTAGTGTCTATTTCCTTCTTTAGGTCTAATAGAGATTGTTTTATAAATCTGGCTGCTCCAACATTGGGTGTATACATATTTATGATTGTTATGTCTTGATGCATCAGTCCTTTTATCATTAAGTAGTGTCCCTCATTGTCTCTTTTTATGGTTTTTAGTTTAAAGTCTATTTAGTCCGATATAAGAATAGCTACTCCAGCTCGTTTTTCTTTTCTGTTTGCATGGTAAATCTTTTTCCATCCTCTTAAGTCTATGTGAATCTTTATGGGTGAGGTGGGTCTCTTGTAGGCAGCCTACAGTTGGGTCCTCCTTTCTAATCCAGTCAGCCAGTCTGTGTCTTTTGATCTGGGAATTTAAGCCTTTTACATTAAGAGTTGTTATTGAAAGGTGTTGATTTATTCCTAGCATTTTATTGGTTGTTTGGTTGTCTTAGGTGTCTTTTGTTCCTTGCTTTCTGATTTACTGTTTGGTTTCTGTGTTTGTTGGTTCCTTAGTTTGTAGATAGCATTTTTGTTTGTTTGTTTTCTCTTCATGAATGCCATTTTCATTATACTAGTGGGTTTTGATTTTTCTTGGGTTTTTATGGCAGTGGTAGCTATTTTTCAGGAACCAAACCCAGTACTCCCTTGAGGATTTCTTATAAGTGTGGTCATGTGGTAGTGAACTCCCCCAATTTTTGTTTGTCTGAGAAATATACTATTTGCCCTTCATTTCGGATGGATAGCCTTGTGGGGTAGAGTATTCTTGGCTGGCAATCTTTGTCTTTTAGTATTTTGAAGATATCATCCCATTCCTTTCTAGCTTTTAGGGTTTGTGATGAAAAGTCTGATGTTAGCCTGATTTGGGCTCCCTTATAGGTGATTTGACACTTCTCTCTTGCAGCTTTTAAGATTCTCTCTTCATCTCTGAGTTTTGCCAATTTGACTATAACATGTCTTAGAGAGGGCCTTTTTGGGTTGAATACGTTTGGAGATCATTGAGCTTCCTGGATCTGACGATCTGTGATTTTTCCTATACCTGGGAAGTTTTCTACCACTATTTTGTTGAATATGTTTTCAGTGCAATCTCCATTTTCCTCCCCTTCTGGAATACCCATGACTCAGATATTTGAGCACTTAAGGTTGTCTGATATCTCTCTCAGATTTTCTTCAATGTCTTTGATTCTTTTTTTTTTTTTTTTTTTTGTCTGCTTGTGTTATTTCAAACAGCCCATCTTCAAGTTCAGAGGTTCTCTCTTCAACTTCGACAAGCCTGCTGGTTAAACTCTCCGTTGTGTTTTTTATTTCACTGAATAACTTCTTCAGTTCAGCAAGTTCTGCTACATTTTTTTTCAGGACATTGATTTCCTTGTACATTTCCTCTTTCAGGTCCTGTATACTTTTCCTCGCTTCATCATGATGTCTAGCTGAGTTTTCTTGTATCTCATTCAGTTCCCTTAGAATTATCACTCGAAATTCCTTGTCAGTCATTTCAAGGGCTTCTTGTTCTATAGGATCTAGAGTTTGAGATTTATTAACTTTTGGTGGTGTACTTTCTTGATTTTTTGTATTTCTGGTATCTTTTTTTTTGGATGTTTATTCATTGTGGCAGGGGGTTTCACAGTCCACCGGTTTGAGACTATTGACTAAGATGTTGCTGTGGTTGCCAATTTGGTATGGCTACCTCCGTGACTACTCAGTTGGCCTCTAGTGCCTTGTGTGTGTGGTTGCCTCGGGTCTTGGGCCTCTCCGGGGAGCCTCCTCTCTGGTCAGATGGACTCTGCTGGGCTGCTGGATCACGGGGCGGTACCACAGGGTGTGCGGTCTCTGCTGAGCTTCCACTTCCCGTGTAGGACGTCTCCCTGTTCTGTGCACTCTGGCCCGAGCTGTTGGATCATGCAGTGGCTACCCCACAGGGTGTGTGGTTTCTGTCGAGTCTCCGCCTCCCTAGCCAGACGTCTCCCTGCTCTGTCCGCACTGTGCTGGCCTGGGACGTGTCTTCTGCAACTCTCGTCTATCAGCTGGGCCTTCAAGACCCTGCTCGGCACTGCCTCACCCAGGAAGTCTACCAGGTTTCTGCTAGGCACAGACGACCGGTCGCTCTGGGTGCCTTTGTAGCACTGTGTAGATCTTTCTCGGGACTTATCACCTTCCTCCTGGTATCGTGGTTATTTGTGTACTTGTCTTATCTCCCACACCAGAGTGTGAGCTCCTCAGGGGAGGAGCCCGCAGCACACAGTTCACCTTTGAATCCCCCCGGTGCGGACTGAGTCCGGTGCCCGCCCACAGTCAGCTCTCCGGCAGGTTCAAGTAAACTCGGGAACTCTCCGACCACACTATTCCTAACCAGAAATCAGTTAGGTGTTTTTCTGAACTGGTGGCCGCAGAGATGGTATCTGCCTCCCGGTAACAGGAAGTTTACTGGGGGCTGGAGCCCAGGGTGCTGTGGAGTGACAGTCAGCCCAGCCCGTACTTCCTTGCCCTCCCGACGCTGGCCGGGGACGCCCCATGCCACCAGCCCCACCAGAGAACCGCGGATGGAGTGGGAGGGGAGGCCGGCCCGCAGGCCCCGGGAAGCCCCGCGCCGGGGCAAGCAATTGGGAAGACTCAGTGAGGAGCCGAGCTGGGCAAGGAGGACAGGCTTGGCCGAGCCCAGCCGGAGCCGCCACCACCTGAGACAATGGAGGCAGCCCCAGGGCCGGTGAGTGGCCCGGTGGGGCAGGCGGAAGCCAGGCGGGTGACCGCCCCCCGAGCAGGGCCGTGCCAGGGGTCACTCACAGGGCTGTGCCAGGTCGGGCAGCTCCCTCTTTGCCTCTGCATCGTCGCCATCCCCGTTCTCGGCCGCCGCTGCCTTGGGCTGCTCACTCGGTCCCGCAGCGCGGCTCAGGCGCTCCCAGGAATCTTCTTTTATGCCGGCCTGAAACCTCGAATCCTGAATAGGGCAGCTGGCCGCCTTCAGCGCGGCCCCGGCCTCCGGGATCCTGGCAGCATCAACAGCAGCCCCGGCGCTGTGTTCCCTGTTTAGAGACTCGCTTTTTCAGCTAAGAAACAGTTCTTTGCCTGCTCCATATTTCAAAGGTGTTGCCTGTAAATGAGGTAGCCTCTCCTGCCAAGGGCAAAGTGGCGGTCAGCCCCCACGACTGGCCACCAGCAGCGGTCCTCCCTTAAGAGACGGCAAGAGGCTCACCAACCGTTCTTTAAGTTATACTTATATTACACAGATAAATAAAAAAATGTAACTTCTAACTGCAGGTCATGGTCAAAACAGTCCCCAAATTGCAGGGATAATAGAGACTGCCTAGAAGAGTTCTTCTGCTGGGGCTGAGCTTCCTGGTTGGGGAGACTCTGAGGCTGTGTCTGTTCTGCATTTACTCCATTGGCAGGCCCATCACTTTTAGAATGACTACAGAACAGTCTTCTCTTTTGTCCTGTAATTCATTCTGTCATATTCCTTAGCAAAAACTGAACAAAAGACACTGGTCCAGAAATAACCTCGAAGTTTATCAACAGTGGCGGACCTCAGTATTCCTGCCAGCTTTAATGAGCAGACAGGTCTCTCCCCATGGGAATCCCTCACCTTTTCACATGATCTTAATATCCCTTGATCTGTCATAGGTCAGGGCAGCAAAGCACTTGGGGAGGTGAAGGAGGTGCAGAGGGAGGGATGCATTCAGTAGATTCTAGGAGTGAAACAGCTGGAAACTCTGAGGGTACCAAAAAATAATAATATGGAGATGAATAATAGAAGGGTTGTGGAATTCCTAGATCCATCTCCATTTTCAAGTGTTAAGTATATTTTGGGAATTGACAATTTTAGATTTGCTAAGGACCTTAACCAAGAAAAATGAAGGACAATGAGGAAAATGTTAGTTTGGGAACTCATTTTAAAAGTGATCCTGGCCTACCATTGGAGGCACAGGAAGAAACAGGACTTTCCTTCCCTATTCTCAGGAAGTAGAGTTCCAGTAATTTCATATGCTTTCTAAGAACACTCAATTATCATCATCTATCTGGGAGCAGGGATGGGGGTGGTTATCTAGGGGAGCAGAAGGGATACCTTGAGCAATAAAGCTGATCTACCTGGCAGGATGACACTCATGTTGCAACCTGAAGACCTCCTTCTCCACCCTTCTCTTTCTGGGAAAAAAAAAAAAAATCCCAGATTATTTCTTCCATGATTGCTCAAGAACAATTTGTAGGGCTGTGAGTACAGGACCATGGGCATGCATCATAACATTGCTGTGACCATGGCAGGCTGACATTTACTAAACCTGGAACTCCCTTACGAAAGTACCCTGTCCCGAACTTACATCAGTTTGCTTATCCTCAAGTGCAATTCCTGGGGGGGACTAAAGGTGGCATTTGCTAAGGAGAGAGGCATATAGGTTATACCTTAAAGCTACCTATGTGGCTGGTGGGTGTTTGCTATCTGGAACCCAAGTATAAGTGTAGTGATCATTTTACTTACATTTTGGCCACTGTTGTGTCTCTTGTTGGTTCTTCGTCTTTTGTCCTTCCATTGAAACAAAGTGTCTTCTGATTTGTAATTAGATCTGGTTGCCAGATTATCACTGCCCCCATAAACCATCCTTTAAAAAAAAGGGGACAGCAAGAAGGGTTTTATTCTACCCTCTCCATCCCCCAGCAAATGTAGCAGATTTCTTCTAAACGTACTCAAGTAAAATTCCTGGGGGTGCGGGTAATAGGATAAAAAACCAGAAAAATGAATTGGGCAGTAAAACATCTATTTGGGTACCTCCTAAAATTTATTAAACCTGTCAGGTAAAAAAAAAAAAAAAATCCAGATTTAAGAAGAGACTTTATTCCAAAGGATTATAACCAGAGGGGGAAAGGGACTATTGCAGTGGAGAAAACCTCCAACCGTGAAATCTGCAAGTGTCTCAAAAGTCAGGCAGGAAAGGACTTTTATAGGGAGAAATGAACAAGGCTAGAAAGAACTGGTGTGGGGAAGTGGGATAAGAGGGTATTGAGACTGGATAACTGATCACAAAAGGCTTTTTCCTTGAAAAAATGGGTCATTAAGGAGGGGTTATATGCTGGCTTGGGCTAAGGGTGGGTCAAAGTTAAAGGGCATGGGGAAAGGAGAAAAGCGTAATTAAATTTTGGTCGTCAAGGTAGCAGATATATTGTCCAGAAAGATGAGTACAAACATTTCAGCTAGTCACTTATGAGGCAAAGAATGGGGGAATCTGTACGGTCTGTGTCTGGCCTTGTTCTGGTAAAACAAGTGGGGGCTATCCATGAGTCCTATCAAAGTCATATGGGGAAGTATGGTTTTTTGCAATAAGCTTTTTCCTGGAACACAAAAAGGTGGATTTCTTATAATTGGCCCTGTTTTTCAGGAGCACAGTGCTCAGGTAAAATTCAACATTGTCACTCCCAGCTTTTGTTTAAAATGAATATTTGTCACTGAGCAACTCAGAGGCAATTGTGAACCTCCTGAGTGGTGAGAAGCAGGGTCTCCAAGCATTTCACTAGACTTCCTTTGCAATGCAGACTGTGACTTGTACAAGGAGAAATAAAGCCCATGCATGATCTGCTGCAGGGATGAGTCTTTTGAAGGAAGGTATATAAAGTTGCCAATAAAATGATGGGACTGAAGGAATGAGAGACTGGATACAAGGAGACTGAGTAAAGAGCCTGTTTTAATAATATGGATGGAAATAATAACAGGTGACATTTACTTTGTACCAGATACCACCATCAAATACTGGACCCTGTTTCTCTAATTATATCTAAAGTATAACTACTGGAGGTGGGGATATTTGTGAGGGAGAGCAGGAGTGTGGGATTGGTCATCAAAGCAGCTGCCTGGAACCATGCAAGACTTTCCAAGACCTAAAGCTCCTCTATGAATCATGAGATTATTTTTACTGAAAATTGGTATTCCTGGTGCTGCTGTTGCTCTCACAATTGATTCCTTCTTTAACAGTCCAGAGTCCTCTAAAATTTTTTTCTTAGATATGTTTGCTCGTTTATCTTTAACAGCTTTATTGATGTATTATATATACCATAAAATTCTCCCACTTTAAGTGTACAATTCAATAATTTTTTAGTAAACTCACAGTGTTATGCAACCATCACCACTATTAAGTTTTAGAACATGTCCATTACCTCAGAAAGATCCCCAGTGCTTATTTTCATCCACTCCATATACCCACCGCCAGTCCCAGGCAACCACTTTGTGTTTCTATTGTCTCTATCGATTTGCCTCTTCTGGATATTCATAAATGTGATAATACAATATTTACTTTGTGTCTGGCTTCCCAGATGCCTTTTTGATTTGGAGTTATATCTCTCCCATGCCTTAGTCTCAGCACCCCAGTCTATTTCCAATTACGAGTACACACTATAAACCCCATAAATAAGTAGTCAGAATGTAAAAGGGAGAGAGGAGTTTTATTCACCTTGTATTAGTTTCTATGTGTTCCTTCCCACATATATTATATGACTACCCCATATATACATATGTATGAATTTAGCCTCTCCCTTTTATTGATATTAAATGAACCATAGAACACAAAGATCTATACATTACTTCACTTTAAATATATTTTCTAATATGTTATATTGTAAAAAATCCTGCAGTGAATAAACTTGGACATATGTCATTTTGAAAATGCACATATATCTGTAGAATAAGTCCCTGAAAGTGGAAATGCTAGTCAAAGCATATGTGCATTTGTCATTTTAAAAGAAATTAAGAAGTTTTCTCCCACACTCACATCAAACTTTTAGATCTCTGACAATGTGATTTATTAAAAATGGTATAAATGTTTTTTTAATTCAGTTTGCACACTACTCGGCACATAGTAGGTACTTGATAAATGTTTGTTGAATGAAGCTTTTTTGTGTTTTTAGAATCTTGCTATAGAGTAGCCTTGATTTTGTTTCAATTTATACTTTTCATCAACATATTAGTGTCCATTTTTCCCATCTCACAACAGTTATCAATTTCTTTTAATTTTAAAAATTATTTTTAATTTTTAAATTGTACTTATTTTTAATTTAAATTTTTAATTAATAATTATTTTCATTCAGAAAACAATGATGTGCACATACGGTAAATGTAAAGTTTGTCTTTGAATTCCCTGCTCCCTTTTATTTTTTTCCAGGATAATTAGTATATTCAACATTATACAATGTAATTAATTTTCGTGGCCCTTTACCAGTTCTTCCTTTATCCCCCTCCCACTCCCCCTTTCCCACTTCTGGTAACCTCAGTTCTATTTTCTTCTTTTGAAAGTTCAACGTGTTATTGTGATTGTTGTGTCTTTCTGTCTTTATTTATTTTAGCTCCCTGTTCCCTTTTTTAATCGTCTTCAATTCCCATACCATTACCTCTATTCTTCCCTTCTCCACCAGATGCCTAAGATTCCTATGTACTATTATATCTCCTGGTAGAAAAGAGCATATACCTTGATAAGAATAACCTTCTCTTAAATGTGATGAAGATAAGGTTTTCCCTGCTATCAGAATTATATCTGGACAGTTCACTCCCTGAGATCTCTTTGCAGCTCCAGTTATGCCTCAACTTCTCCACTTATAAAAAGTGTATAATAATAGTACGTGCTTCATAGAGTTATTGTGAGGATTAAATGAATTAATTTATGTAAAGCCCTGATTTCAGTGTGTGACACACAGTAAGAATTCAATAAATGTTTGCTGCTGTTGTTATTACTATCAGCATCAGGATGGTCTCTGAGGGTTATAGCTGATGTGATTACTACCATCTCCACATTAGGAGCAGAATTCTGTGGGTAAGTTGTCACATATGGCCTTGGATCTTTGTCTGGAGCATATCTGATTCGAGGAAGAGGACTTAACTTTCCACATTCCAAAAGCCATGATCTCAAGTTCCTAAACCATAATGAATGAATGAGGTAGGTTCCTATCCTACCTCCAAGAATTAGACCCAAACTTCTATTTCTAATGTTTCTCTGTCTTTCAACAACAAAAGGAAACATTAAATATTAACACTAGTTACCTAGGAATGGTGGGGTTGCTGTTGATTTTCACTGTCTTCTTTAAACATTTCTTTATTTTTTAATATTTTTAACAATAATCATTAATTACCTTTGTAATCAGTAAAAATAAGAAATTCCATTCTAAAGCAATCTAGAAGGAAACTTATCTCTGATTAAAATTTAAAATATATAAAATAATGCAAGTAAATAAAAGGTTTTCAATTAAAAGAACCATTAGACATAATAAACAGACAAAGACTGAACAAATAATTCACAGAAGAGGAAATTAGGCTCCTAATAAACTTGAGAAATACCCATTAATAATTTTTTAAACGGAAGTTAATACAATATTAGGGTACCATTTCTTTTACCTTAAAAAGTATAAATAGTAAGAATGAAACTACTCAATGTTATATGGGATGCAAGAAAAGAGCTATTTACATAAATCTAAACTGCTATGGTATTTTGTAAAATGCTCATAACATTTTTCTCAGTAATTCCAATCTGGACCTCTTTAATAAGGTAAGAATCAGAAATGTGGAAGACTTTTGTACTCAAAAATTTATATAGCATAGTTTCTAATAGCAAAATAGTGAGGAAAATTTTAACATTCAATAGCAATGGATTCTTAAAGTGATTAAATAATGGATTGTTGTATTGCTAATAAAATAACATTTAAAAACAGTTTAACTGGCATATGTAATATAAAATAATATATGTAAAACTGTACAGTACTGTATGATACCAATGAAATAAAAATGTATAATACCTGCATAGAAAATGATTGGGAAAATACATCAAAAGCTTAATAACAGCTTACTCTGGGTTGAGGGATTATAGTTTGTTTTTCTTTGTAAATCTGTCTATATTTACCAGGTTTTCAACAAAGCTCATGAATTACTTTTTAAATCATAAACAAAAGCTATTTTAAAATATATACAAGAAATGTTAATAGCATGGGAAAATATCTCTATAAAGTTATATGAAAAAAGCATGATATACAGAAAAATTATATTAAATGTGAAAAATGCAAAGAACTAAAAAAGCTAGCATAAATGCATCTAAACATTAAAGTTTTTGTCTCTGGTAGCATGAATGTGGTGTTTTGAAATTTCTTCTACATTTAGCTGAACCTCTACAATGTATACATATTATTTTTATAATGAGAAAAAGGCTATAAAATTAAATCCCAATGTGAATATAGGGTAAAGAATATGAAAATCATTCGGAGAAGAAAAACGGGCAATACTATGAAACATATATAAATATGTTTCCTAATTATGTCCTAATTATGAAAGAAATGCAAATTAAAACAGTGGTGAAATGCAAGTTTTCGCCTATCACATTGAGGAACAATTATTTTAAAGATCATAATCAATGGAGACAAGGATGCAGAAAAGAATTTTATATCTACTTTTCTTGGAAACATGTTTTCCTCCAAATTTGGAAGAGAAGGAAGTGTGGACAGTTGTATTTTATAGAGCACTGCTGCCATCTTCAGGAAACTAATGAAATTAATAGTACACAGTTTTTAAGTCAAGGAGATGGAGAGAAATCACTGTATAAAAATTTAAGACCCCCAATATTATCAAAGACCAGATGCTTCTTCTGTCACTCTGGAATGGGCTTTGTGGAGAGAGACCTGAACATACCTCTCAGCACTGAACAGATCATCTAGGCAACAAATCAACAGAGTAACCTTTACTCTTTCTGAGGCAGAGAAGAAATCTAGGGTTATCAGGGTGGAAGAGGGAAGGGAGATGGGGATAGGGAGAGATTGGACAAGGGGCATAAAGAGTAAGTACAATTTATAACAATAGATATACTAGTAATATTGATTTGATCAACATATGTCAACATTGAACCCCCAAAATATGTATAATCAATTATGATTCAATAAAAATTTTTAAATAAATAAATAAATAAAAGTTTAAGACATAGAAGAGTTTGTTTAATGCAGTGAGGGTCAATCTGCTGCATTTGTTGACACTGTAATTTCTTTTCCTCATACTCCGCTGAAATACTCGTCTTCCTCCTTTGCTAAGGTTGGTGTTCCTAGAGATTCACTATCATAGGCCCTTTGTTCCTCTGTGAATCCAAGGGTAATGGCAAGACAATGAATTTTGTAAAATCAATAGTCACTCTGAAAGCAAAACAAAAAGAGAGCTGCACTAATGGAGGAAAAGTCCAGAGAGTAGACCTTTTCAATGCATTGTAATATGAGAAGTATTGAGTAAAATCAGCAAAATGGTGGACTAGGAAGTTCCAAGCACTCTTTCCTCACAGAAACATAAAAAAAACCCCAAACAAACAAAAAAAACACCCCATAAAAATACCACAAGCAGGAACTGTCTGAATCAACTTTGGCTGTGAATCTCTCATCTAATGTTGACCCTTTAGCATGGGGTTTCAGTGGAAAGTAGGGGTGGACAGACAGATTGTAGCAGGCTGCAAAGTAGACAGGAAGTGAGAAAGTGGAAACAGTACCTTCAAGGAAAAAAATAAATGAGAACTAAAGGGGAATCAAAGGTCAAAAGATGTATACTTTTAAGGAGAACTTTTTGAGGACAAGCTCCAGATCACAGGTCTCAAGTAATGGGTTTGAACAATAGACAGCAGTAGCTACTGCAACGGGCTTAGAAAGACCCCAGGGAGACCTGGATCCCAAGAGCAAAATCTTACTTTTGTTACCGCTCTTTATAGGTCTGACTGTCTCTATCTTCTATCTTCTGCCTTACTGTTTTATTTTTTTCAGGTGGGGTGGGGGAGGAGGACTTAATAGTGTGTACTAGGTAAGAAGAAAAAAGAGGAGGAGGCCTATGTGGGTGAAGCAAGGAGGGCTAGTTTCAATTTAAAAACCATTCAACTGCAAAGAATACCAAAGGGGGGAACAATGATTATGTGACATCAAAATGGTAGAAGAATGACATAACGCTGTTCAGAGTGAGGACTACCTTGGCATTTCAAAAAGAATTGTGAGGTCCAAGATAACCCAATTTGGAGGTTGGGATGAGTGAACAGTATTGAAAATCAAACAAGGATAACCAGGACTGATGCTCAGAGGATCTTCATCAGAGACAGAAAAAGACCTGAGTGCAACAACCTCCAAATGTTTGAATAAGTAGCCATTTGTTGAGAAAAAATGTGACCAGAATATAAGCCCTATGTGAGCAGGGAATTTGTTTTGTTCACCAATGTATCCTCAGAGCCTACGACAATGACTGTCACATAGTAGACACTCAATCAACATTTGTTATTGAATTAACAAAAGTGGCAGTTCTGTTAGAGCACCATAAAATATGTAAAGGCATATTTTTAGTAATGGAGAGAGCAATAATCTTTCACTGCCTCTGGCCACATCTCAACATTTGTCGGGAAGTAAGATTTCCTTGAGCTTCAATAGGTACTACAGGAAATCTATGAGAAACTTTTCTGTCCTTTTAAACACTTGTTAGTATAAGCTCAGATGGAGATTCTGTTGGGCAAAGAAGACAGAAAGAGAATAACCAAGACAGAAGAACATAAGAGGGCCATAAAACACACCACTTTCTTTGGCAGAAGTGTAAGGAGTGGGGACCTTCAGGCTCAAAAAATGGATCTTAGACAAACTAATTTGGCTGGCAAGGGAAATGAGTCTTTGAGATGATTTCAGGGTCTAGCAAAAACAGCTGACCCTTTATTTCTAGCTATTGTGAGGAAAGTAGCATAATTTATATTATAGGGGAAAAAGAAAAAATGTTTTTAATAAATAACAATGTATACCTGACTATCTTTGAGGCTTTTTTAAGGTACTAGAAACACTCCAGCAGTTACAAGCATATCTAGCACCCAGACTTGGTTTCTAATCACGTTCTCTGATAAAAAAAAAAAAAAAAAACAAGACAACAACAACAACAAAAATCAGGGTTTCTTGGAGAAAGGGTTGATGCTAGGACTAGGGCAGGAAATATACAAGACGAGCGTGGAGCACTGTTTAGTATGAGAAAGTAAGGAAGTACTAAATAAACGAACACACCTCATTTTGACTGGGATGTGCCAAAGGGACACAGGAGCCAACTTAAAGAGCTTATAATAGCCATATCTGGACTAATTTGAGCAACAAAACATTAAAATGGTATTAGATTATAATACAAAGTATAAATTGAATATTCATGAGTCCATTGTAAAAGAATGAAATTATGCCATACACAAAATCAACTTAAAATGGATTAAAGAGGGCCGAGCCTGTGGCGCACTCGGGAGAGTGCGGCGCTGGGAGCGCCGCGACGCTCCTGCCGCGGGTTTGGATCCTATATGGGAATGGCCGGTGCACTCACCGGCTGAGTGCCGGTCACGAAAAAGACAAAAAAAAAAAAAAATGGATTAAAGACTTAAAGGTAGAAGAGCCTGACCCAGCTGCCACTGAGGCCCTGCCGGAGAGACAGACAGCCATATGGGACCCCAGCAAATAGACCCTGTCCCTAATGCCCAACCCATTGCTGCCGAGGCCCCACCAGAGCGACAGGCAGCCATGCTGTAAGCAACACTCCCTGCACTGCCGCAGACACCAGTGTGGAATGAGTCAGCTGTGACAGCCACCACCACAGCAACTGCTGCCACAAGGATGGCTCGTTGCCTCACCAGCAGTCACTGCTACCACACAGGGGACCTGATGATCACTCATCGGAACAGACAAAAGGAGAGTTACCAGAGGAGCCAAGGGAAAGGAAAGAAAAAGGAGAAGACCCACCCAGAGTCACCCATTCGAATCAAGGAGCACTAGTATACCCCTATGTACCCATCAGGGTCAGGGAGAGCTAGCCAGGGTGCCAATAGTCCCGCCCAAGAACACTCACCATAACCTAAGAGTGACTAGACTCCAAGATGCTTCCCCCCAAAATTCGAGTTTGCCCATGTCCTGATGAACCAACATAGTGTCACCAAACTCAGCAAGGAAGTACTAAGTATCCCACGGACTGGGTCACAGAGACACTCTCACGCAACTCCAACATTGAATTAGGCCAAAGTGCCTACATGGAGACCACACTACTGCATCTAACTAGAACCAATACTAAAACACTCCATTCAAATCATAAAACACAAGAGGAACACTCTTTCCTCAAACCCCAGTCCAGAATACTAGAAAAAGCAACTGTTCTACCAGATGACTATAAACCAAAGTAGAGATACTGGAAATATAAAAAAACAAGAAAATATGACACGATGAAAGGAATACAATAATTCATAAATACCAGATCCTATACAACAGGAAGTCCTTGAAATGACTGAAAAGGAATTTTGAGCAACAATCCTAAGGAAACTCAATGAGATACAAGAAGACTCAGACGACACAATGAAATGAGAAAAAGTATCCAGGACCTGAATGAGGAAATGTACAAAGAAATTAATGCTCTAAAAAAGAATATAGCATGAATTTCCAGTCAAGATGATGGAATAGATGGTCCCCAGTGCCACTTTCTCCCACAAATCAACCAATTTACAACTATATAAAAGCAACGACAGCAAAGTGGGAGCTGCTAGAGCTCAGGGGAAGAGGAGGAGAGGCCTACGGAGTGCATGAAGGTGGGAGAAGCCATGGTGAGAGAAAGAAAAAACCCCCTCTGACCGTTTCAAATCCTGGCCATTTCCAGGCTGGAGCTGCTGAGTGCACAGAGCAGGAGCTGGCAAAAAGCCACAGCTGTGCCTTTCAGATGAAGTTACTTGGAGGCAGCAGGGGAGAAGAAGGACTTGGTGGCCCTCAGGCCAGCAATACCACTAATAGGGTTCCCGTGGATCCACACAGGACTGAGGAGCCACAACAACTGAAAAAAAGGAGCCACTCAGAGGCCAGTGAGTCATCGCAAGGGACCAGAGCACAGCCTGTCCCATGGGAAGTGTTTGGATCACAGGCGGTGGGGGAGACAGGCCCATGAGGGGAACACTGGGGCACAGCAAGGACAGCTGATCTGCACCCCAATCAGCGTAGGACCACACAGAGGAGACTGCTCAGGAATATAGAATTGCATGGGGTGCAGTTTGATGAAAAGACTCAGGCCCAGACCAGTGTTTCTACACAACCCAGGTACACCAGATTTCACTAGACCTGGAAGTACCTATAAAGTCAACCATTAAAACCTGAGCTGCACAAAAAGCCTTCCTTGGGGAATCAGCAGCAAAGCAGCAATTTAGTTCTACCACAGAGCTCAAGTACTGGCTCCCACAGGAAGTTCCACCATTTCAGAAATAAGCAAAGGACAACAAATTAGTTCCAGCGCAGAATTTGAGTGGTAGGAACAGCAAATAATCCAACACAGAACTGAAAGAAAAAACAAAGTACCCACAACCAGAGACAAAGATTGATATGAACTAGTAAAGGCCTAATTTCACCAAAGAACACCTATAACAACTAGAAGGACTGGAAGTCCCCTGGGCTACCAAGCCAGAAAGGGGGAAGGGCATGGGACCTCAGCCATGCCCCCTGATACCCACAATCAGTCTTGAGGGTGGGGCCTCGGGCTTCGGCCACACACCCCCAACAAACCCAACCACCCCAGCAACAACCACTGAACCACCACAGGAAGCGCCCCATGCTCTTCTGAGCCGGGGCAGTGGGGAGCCAAGGATCTTGGCCGTGACCTCCCTATACCCACAGCCAGCTCAGTGATGACCACCGAGACGCAGCAAGAAGCACCCTGGGTTCTCGAGCTGGGGTGGTGGGAGAAGAGGGCTTTTGCCACACCCCCCTGACATCTGCATCCAGCCTGGCAATGACCAAGCCACCACTGGAAGCCCCCCAGTCTCTCCTGTGGGAATGTGGGGGGTGCCACAGGCCTCAATCCCACTCCTCCTCCTTCCTCCTTCTTCCATCACATTTCCTTCCCCTTTCGCCTCACCCCCTCCCTTCCAACTGCTCTGCAACAATATCATAGAATGTAAAAAATTAATATTAATAAAGTAAAATAAAATAAAATAAAAATAAAAATAAAAAAGAATGTAGCAGAGCTTGTGGAGCTGAAGGATTCATTCAATGAAATAAAAAATACAAGGCAGTTTAAACAGCAGGCTAGAACAAGCAGGAGAGAGAATTTCTGATCTTGAAGATGGTCTTTTTGAAATAACCCAGGTGGACAAAAAAAAAAAAAAGAGAACTTTAAAAAAATGAAGAAAATCTAAAAGAGATAGCAGACAATCTTAAGTGTGCAAATATCCAAATCATGAGTATTCCAGAAGGGGAGGAAAAGGGAAAAGGCACCGAAAACATATTCAACAAAATAATTATGGAAAACTTCCCAGGTATAGTGAGAGATATGGACCCTCAGATCCGGGAGGCTCAAAGGTCCCCAAACAGATTCAAGCCCAAAAGGTCATCTCCAGGACACTTTATAGTCAAATTGGCAAAGCTCAAAGACAGAGAGGATCTTAAAAATTGCAAGAGAAAAGCATCAAGTCAACCTATAAGGGAGCCCCTTTCGGACTAACAGCAGACTTTTCATCAGAAACTTTAAAGGCTAGAAGAGAATGGGATGATATATTCAAAATACTAAAAGACAAAAATTTCCAACCGAAAATACTATACCCAGCAAGGCTATTCAGAAATGAAGGAGAAATAGTATATTTCCCAGACAAACAAAAACTGTGGAAGTTCATCACCACAAGACCAGCCCTACAAAAAATCCTCAAGGGAGTACTGCACCTGGTATCTAAAAAACAATTATCACTACCATGAATACACAAGAAAGAACAAAACCCACCAGTATAACAAAAATCCAAATGATAAAGAGAAAAGAACTTTATCTAACCACCTCAAGAAACCAACAAACACAGAACACAAACTATAAAATAGAAAGAAGGAACAAAAGATATTTACAACATCCAAACAAAAGTCAATAAAATGCCAAGAGTAAATCAACATCTTTCAATAATAACTCAGTGTAAAAGG
The DNA here is from genome assembly GCF_027409185.1 of Cynocephalus volans. Lineage (NCBI taxonomy): Eukaryota > Metazoa > Chordata > Mammalia > Dermoptera > Cynocephalidae > Cynocephalus > Cynocephalus volans. The sequence continues at coordinate 84,518,267 of NC_084478.1, forward strand.
ATTAAATATGCCACTCAAAAGACACAGACTGACTGATTGGATTAAAAAGACAGACACAGCAACGTGCTGTCTTCAAGATACTCACTTCACCTGCAAAGACATGTACAGACTAAGAGTGAAAATATGCAAACAGATATACCATGCAAACAGAAACCAAAATGAGCAGGAGTAGCTATTCCTATATCAGATAAAGTAGACTTTAAACCAAAAACCATAAAAAGAGACAAAGAAGGCCACTATATAATGATAAAGGGATCTGTCCAGCAAGAAGACATAACAATCATAAATATGTATACACCTAACATCGGACCAGTCAGATATATAAAACAAACACTATTAGACATAAAGAAAGAGACCAAAATACCATAATAGTAGGGGACCTGAATACCCCTCTCTCAACATTGGACAGATCATCTAGGCAAAAAATCAACAGAGAAACAGAAGATCTCAACAAAACATTAGACCAATTAGACTTGGCAGATATCTACAGAACATTTCATCCAGCAACCACAGAATATGCATTCTTCTCATCAGCACATAGAACATTCTCGAAGATAGACCATATGTTAGGTCAAATCAAGTCTCAATAAATTTTTAAAAATTGAAATTATTTCATATATTTTTTCTGACCACAATGGATTAAAACTAGAAATCAATAACCATCAAAACTCTGCAAACTATACAAATACATGGAAATTAAAGAACATTATACTGAATGACATATGGGTCCAAGAAGGAATTAAATAGGAAATCAAAAAATTTATTGAAACTATAATGACTATTGAAAATAATGACACATCATACCCAAACCCAAAGGATACTCAAGTAATAGTTTGAATGACACTGTGCAGGGATAATACTGAAAATCCATATTTCACCATTCTCTTGCTGGTGAACATTTAGTTTTATTCCATTGTCACTATTATTTCAATTATGATGAAATTTTAGTGCAAAAATATTTTACTGGATTGAGGATCCTACTTACAGGATGATGGCATTACAAGTCTCGAATACCCTTCGCAGCAAAATAAGTGGTGAAACTTATTAAAAAAAAAAAAAATTCGGAGTCTGAAAATTATGGCAAAGACATACAGCAAATGAAAAAATTTATTCAATAAAATCCACTAAATCTTGATAAGAACAGTGAGATTCTGTGGCATTTTAATTGCTACTGTGCCATGATCAGCTCCCTACCTCCCTTCAGGTCATTTTGGGAGAAACTCCACTCCAAGTAGGTGTGGTTCCCAATAAAAGGTTAAGCATAAGTACATTACCGCGAGGGGCAAATGGTCAGCATTTTTATCCACCCTAACTCAGAATTAGTGAGGGTAAAATTCTGGTGAATGTGACCAACAGATAGGGGACTCCTTTCTCCCAGCATGCCTTCAATCGTAAGGAAGAAGCTCTACCTCAGGGGTTGAAGCAAAGAATACTGGGTCACCAATCACAGTAATATCAGCTTGCACACGGGGAGGAGGGTCCAGAGGAAAAGGCACGCTAAGGAAAATAGAGGCTACTGCTCCCTGCCCAGGGCCCAAAGCACTGGCTCATAGATTTTTCTCAGGGGAGATACAGTCCATAAAAACAGAGAACTTTGAAGATCTCCATAAAGGAACTGACTATATTTCAAATACAATGCATTAGTCCATTTCTGTTGCTTATAACATAAATACCTGAAACTGGGTGATTTATAAAGAAAAACAAATTTATTGCCTACAGTTCGGAGGCTGGGAAGTCTAAAATCCAGGGAACACATCTTGGGTCTTGGCAGTGGCAACAGTGACCCAGGAGTCTCACTTGGCAGTAAATGTCAGAGAAGAGAGAGAAGTTCTCATGTGCTCTTCTTTTAAAGCCCTTAGAATCATGCACCTGAACACCGTTATTAATCCATTCACTACAGCATGATCCTACAATCTAATCACCTCTTCAAGACTCTACCTTTCAACTACCATAATAGGACTTCCTACCCTCTTTACACTGTCACAGTGGGGACTAAGTTTTGGGGGGATATTCAACCCAAGGCACATAGTATAGGAAAATTCAAGCCTCGGGGTACTCCTGAAAACAATGGAGATTTTGGTGGTAAGCAATTAAAAGGAGGCTGGTTTCTCCACAAGTGCAACAAGCTTAATCCTCAGGCTAGCTAGTTTGACAGAATCAGGGAAATCAACAGCTAAGATCCTTTCAGGGTCAGGAAAACCTCAGTGTATGGTCTCAAAAACCACATCTGCAAAAGAATTTAAATTTAATTGGATCAGCCTAAGAAGAAATTTATGCTCTGGGACATTGTTAAATCAGTACAGCAACCAGCTAGCAACTAGTGAAGGCCAATAGCTGGATGAGATACCAATTGATCTCACCCTTGGGCAGACCAGCTTGAAGCTTATTGGAAAGATCATTGAAGGAGACAGATGAAGAGAGCACAGCCAAAATCACTGTCATCCCAGGGTGAGTGTGTACATATCCAAAGCTATATCTATTCTCTGAGGAGCAGTATTAGAGGGTTTATACTGCAGGGGGAATAGACTTTACTAAAACTGTCTAGCCAAGTCACTAAACAAACAGGTAATCAGCAAAATAAGCAAGCCTGAGAGAGGTGGAAGGGGAATCACTATCCAGAGTTGCTATATTAACAAAAATAGCTAGATTTCAGCAAAAAATTATGAGACATGGGAAAAAAAAAACGAAGCATATGTAACCCATATATGAGGGGTGGGAAAGCGCAGACAACAAAACTTGTGTGTGAGAGGTCTCTGATGCTGTTTTTATCAGACAAGTAATTCAAAGCAGCCATTATAAATATATTAAAATAATTAAAGGAAACTGTGCTTAAAGAAAAGAAAGCTACAGTGACAATGACTCAAATAGATATCAATAAAAGGGTAGACACTATATAAAAGAACCAAATGGAAATTCTGAAGACAGAAAGTGTTATAACAAAAATAAAAAATTCAGTAAATAGCAAGCTCAACAATAGATGTGAACTGGTTAAAAAAAAATCAGTAAACTTTAAAATAGATTGGTAGAAATTTTGCAAGTCAAAAAACATAAGAAAATTTTAAGAAAAATAAGCAGAAAGCCAGATAAATGTGGGAAACTATTAAGTACTGTAAACCTGGAAAAAAACTGAGGTACAGCTTAAACAACAAAGAGTTTGTTTGAGCCAAATTGGGTGATTGCAGCCAGGAGGCACTTCCAAGTTACCTTGAGAAGTACTCCAGAGAAACAAAGGGCTTATAAAGGAAAAAGGAGCAATCAGAAGAGGAGGTGGTTACACAATTGTTTGTCTAACATTATGACTGGTGCTAGCATCTTTAAGTAGCCTTGGCAGTAAGGGATTAGTTGTAACAGTCTGTGAGATGATCCTCAGATAGAAATTCTTCATTCTGACAGGAGGTATGTGGAATAATAGTCAACAGATGGTTGGCAGATGTTGGTCACTATTCTTCCAGGAGGTTATGAGCCTTGTGATTGATTAGAAAAGTTTAAAAGTTCAGAGTGTCTTTAGAGGTCATTGATTGTAAGAGTTCAAAAGTTCAAGGTGCCCTCCGATGAGATGCGCCTAAAGTTCAAGCTAAAACAGCCTCCTGACTCCATTTTAGGTGCCTTGACTAGACTGATACCATTTTCTTTCATCAGTACACTAACATATTCATAAAGACAGTATCGGAAGGAGAGAAGAGAGATGAAGGAGTAAAAAATATATTAGAAGAAATAATTTCTGGGAACTTCCCAAATTTGATGAAAAACATTAATCTACATATCGAAGAAGCTCAAAAAGTTCCAAGTAGGATAAATGCAAAGAGATTCACACACAGATACATCATAGTAAAAATGTAAAAGAAAAAGGCAAAAAGAACATTTGATAGGAGAAAGAGAAAAAATACTAATCATGTACAAAGGATACCCCCAAAAGATTAATAGCTAACTTCTCATCAGAAACAATATAGGACAGAAAGCAAAAGCATATCTTCAAAGTGCTTAAAGAAAAAAAAAAACCTGTCAACAGAAAATCTTATAATCAGCAAAACTACCTTTCAAAAATGAAGACTAAACAGACATTCCCAGATAAACAAAAACAGAGAATTATTTGCTAGCAGACTCTCTTTACTAAGAAATACTAAAATGCTTGAGACTGAAAGCAAGTGACATCAATAATAATTTGTTTTTTTCTTTTTCTATCAATAATAATTTGAATTTGCATGAAAAAACAAAGAGCACCCAAAAAGGTAATAATTAATTTATGAAAAAAAGTATAAATGCATATTTCTTCTCTTAACTGATTTAAAAAGCAACTGTATGAAACAACATGCATAGAATTGTGTTGTTCAAATTATAATATATAGAAATGTAACATGTTTTACCCACCAGCCCAAAGAAGGTAGGTGGGAGAAAAGCTGTCTTGGAGGAAGGAAATGATACATGATGGTAATTTGAATCAAAAGGAACAAATTAAAGGACCAGAAATTTTAACTAAGATATTTATACACACACACACATACATTTGGCTTTCTTCTTAGCATTTTGATAAAACAAAAAATTATAAAAGGTAACAATTATAAAAATGTATTGTTAGATTTGGATTTGCAACATATATAGATGTATTATGTATAACAATAAGAGCACAAAAAGATGACAGAGGGAACAGAGTTTTGGGGGGATGAGAGTGTTCTAAATCTGGATTTTGGTAGTGGTTACACAACTGCACATGTTTACCAAAACTCATTAATATACACATAAAATTAGTGGATTTTATTGTTTGTAAATTATGCTTCAATAAACTTGTAAAATAAAAGTCTGGTCAGGATACAAATCATTTATGTAGTGTCGTGATTGAGGATTCATAACCAAAAAGGCTTAGGAACTTTTCAGTATTAATAGACACTAAAAAGATATGACAAGTAGCTGAAATGAATGATCATGTACTGTATGAAGAAACTGTTATCAAGGTTATTATTGGGTCAATTGAAAAAAATAAAATACGGCCAGTAGGATAAAGAAAAAGTAGTACATCAGTGTTAAATTTCCTAAAGTTGAAAAATGGACTGTGCTTATATAACTGAATGTCCTTGTTCTTTGGAAATAGCCATGGAATTATTTGAGAGTAAAGAGGTATGAAGTCTACAACTTATTTACTCAAAATAGATAGATCGATAGATAAATATAGAGAGATAGAGATATATACATAGAGAATGATAAAACAAATGTGGCAAACTCTTTAAGTACTTGGTCAATCTGAGCAAAGGGAATATGAGAGTTCTTTGTACTATTCTGGCATCTTTTCTGTAAGCCTTAAATTATTTCTAAATATTAATAAATAAAAAGCATATGACAGTGAAATGCGTATTAAGCCTTTAAAGAGGCTACAACTACATCTGGATCAGGACACACCACAACATTTATGTCTGGCTTTACTTTTATACCTGTACTCTGGGCTAGCTCAGTTGGTTAGAGTGGGTGTTGACAATACCAAGGTCAAGAGTTCGGATTCCTGTACTGGTCGGCCACTAAAAAAAGCCCGAAAAACAAAAAACAAAAACCTTTACTCCATCAAAAATTCTTCATGGAATCCCAGGCTCACTGCAATATAATTAAAGTATTAATAAGTCTCATTATTCAAATGATTAAAATCTAGTGCAATGAAAGTCTTATAGTTGGAGAGGTTCAGAAATTGGTCATAAAAAGACTTGAAAATTACAGGTTAAACAAAACAGGAAAACAAGGAAAATTAGCTCCAATCAACAAATGCCAAAAATACCATGTCCAAATGACAAATTGGCAAAGTACTTACAATAGAGAATTTATAATCAGAAAGCACAAATTGCTAAAAACAAATGGAAAATGCTTAATCTCCCTGATAACTAATGATATGCAAATTAAAAAATAAGGAACATGAATTTATTCCTAACAAACTGGTAAAGAATAAAAAAAAATGATAATCCTTAATAACACGGATAAAATTAGAACATTCACATACCAATGATGGAAATAAATAGTTAATTGCTTCTGGATATACGTTCTATAAAGATGGGAATTTTTGTTTGTTTTGTTCACTTTTAGATCTCTAGAAGCTAAAACAGTGCCTAGCATGTGGTAGGCACTCTATACATATTTGTTGAATAAATTAATGGTTTTTTCACAAATCAACAGATCAAGTAGGAAAAAAACAGTAATTAAGGATAAGAAAGAATTGAATAACAGTTAACAATCTTGATTTAATAGCTATATAGAGAAGTTAATACTAAATAAACACAGAATACATATTCTTTTCATATAAACATGGCATAGTCACAAAAAATAGCTATGAATTAGGCCACAAAGAAAACCTGCACGTGTACGTGTGGTGTATGTGTGTGTGCACATGTATGAATGCATAGGAAAAAGAAGGATACACATCAATACCTCTTGCCTGGGTGCGGGTGGAGGTATGGAGAAGTGGATTTGGGGAAGGAGAAATTTTCCTTCACTTTTCATTGTATATCTTTATACTTTTCTGTGCTCTCTGGATTATTATCATCTTTTTTTAAAATTTATTTTTTAATTCAAACATATTTGATTATACATATTTATGGGGTACAGAGTTGACTATCAATATTTGTATATAATACGTGATGCTCGAATCCGTATTATTAGTAGTTCATCATTACAAATCATAATTATTCTTTGTGTTATAAACACAAATAAGAAAATAAAAAAACCCAAAAAGGATTAGAAGAAAATATACCAATAGTTGGTATTAATAATTTTTGAGATCATGAATAATTTTCGTCTTTTTGCTTTACTGCAATGGCCAATATTTCAACAACTTAAAACTTTTCAATAAAGTGTGTACTGAATTACAACATTAAGACATTAATTATTCCATTATATGAGGAAGTTAATGGTCCTTCATTTTCCCTACTCATTGTCAAACCACTTCCTATACACTATGAGGAAAATAAACAATACTGAGAATTTGTTTAAAAAGAAATATTCTGCACTTATATGAAGAAAGTGGCAAAACTTTACTGGAGAAGACAAAGGAGGTAAATCAATAAAGGGATAAGCTATATTCTTGGATGGGAAAACTAATTATTTTAAAGATGCTACTTCTTCCCAAATTAATATATAGATTTCAAGCAACACAAATTTTAAAAATCCTAAATGGGAAATGGGTTGACAAAGTTTTTCAAAATTTAATTTGGATTATATAAAAATTATCTATAATTTACAAAAAGGCTAGATGTACATTATTTAACTTTTTTAAACTGAGTTATAAAGGATGGTCAGTAAAACAGGGAGATAGGGAGGGTCACAATATTAATTTAATTAAAAATTTGGAAGCAAAACTGGACAATTTAGTTTTAACCCTAAAATATCCCACCAAAACACCAGTGTAGGAATGGGCAGAAAAAGTGTATCAAAATGTTAATACTGGAAAAAAAAAAAAAAAAAAAATGTTAATACTGGTAGCTTGTGAGTGTTGTTTTCTCCTTTACAATGTCTCTGAAATTCTAAATTTTCTGTAATGAGATATATTATTTATTTTTATAAAGACAAAAAGGAAAAAACAGTAAGCTATTCTTTAAAACTCCCAACAGGAAAATGAACAATAGAAATGAAAAGATAAAGGGGGAAAACAGCCAATTAATACATGCAAAAGTAAATTAGACCTAACAATTTTAAAAGGCCACATAGAAAAATAATCTTTTTCTTCTGTCAAATTGACAAATATATTTTAAAACGATATTTTTCAAGAGAGTATCAGGAGTATCTTCTGTTTCTTTTTTCTTTTTTTCTTTTTTTTTTAACAGAAGGGGTGGAAGAAGATGGATTGGTTCTCTTTTTGTGGTGCTCTGCTGCCACCTATAGAAAACTAAGTAAAAAGCAACTAAGAAATTATTGCCTTGACCTGAAATCCACTACAGCAGACATGCCCCAAATAAATAAGCAGCAGAAGAAACTTGATACTCCTCTTGCGACCTTGGCTTCTCTGTAACTACAGAAGTAAAATGGAGATGTGAGGTTAGAAGTCTTAGACTTACATTGCAAATGCTCAGTTCTTAAATTAATGCAGGAAAGGGATTGAGATGAGTAGGAAGAGGTGCAGTGAAGCATAAGAAATATAGATCACCTTTGGGGCCGTAAAATAAACTTCAACACCATGAAATCATAGAGGACATTGTCTGACCAGAATAAAATCAAACTATAAAACAACAGAAAGACAACAAGAAAATCCCTAAACACTTGGAAAATAGACAACACACAAACAATCAATAGAGCAAACTGGAGATCTAAAAGGAAATTAAAAATAAGTAGAACTGAATGAAAATATAAATGAGTTATAGGAATGCTGGTCAGAACTCACTGCATCCTTGTGGCCTTCAGAGATCTGGCTTCAATAGTTACAATTTTTCCCCTCCACAACTTCCCCTTAGCAACTTAAGGAAGGCAGGAACAGAATGCTATGCTTTTAAGTGGAGTGACACCAGCAACCCCAAAGATAAGCAACAGGAGGCTGTGGAGCACCTGGGAATCTTGCACTTCTGCAGCCTTTCTCTCTTTGGCATAGCTCCACTTTGTCTCTAGGTCCCTTATAAACCTCAACACTCCCCCACCCGGGGTATAAAGAAAGCAGCTGCACAGAACTCAGATGGATTGATACTCTGCCTGATCCCTGTAGGTAAACACCCAACAACAGTAACAACAACAATAACAGTAAAGTCCTTGTAACCCATACGGAGTTGCCTGCTTTGTTCTTTGGTCTCAGGATACCTTTCATTTTGGTGGGCATTATAGTGTTAGCCCACACTCAGACAGCAACATTTCAAAAATATGTGGAATGTAGCTGGAGCAGGGCTGAGAGGGAAATTTATAGCACTAAATGCTTATATTAGAAAAGAAGCAAGATCTCAAATCCATAATTTAAGTTTCTACCTTAAGAAGCTAGAAAAACGAGAGCAAAATAAAGAAGGGGGCTGGCCAATTAACTCAGTTGGTTACAAGTGTGGTGCTAATAACACCAAGGTCCAGGGTTCAATCCCTGTACCAGTCAGTTGCCAGAAACCTAAAAGAAAAAAAAAAAGCAGAAAGAAGCAAATAAAGAGCAGAAATAAATGAAATTGAAAACAGAAAAACAAGGAAAATCCGTTTTAAAAAGTTAGTTCTTAGAAAAGATAAATTTATAAACCTGTAGCAAGACTGACAAAAATAAAAAAGAATACATAAAACTACCTTATCAGACATAATACAGGAAATCTTACTAAAGATATTACAACTATTAAAAAGATAACAAAGGCAATACCATGAATAATTTTACATTCAAAATTTGAAAATCTAAAAGAAATGGAGTAATTCCTCAAAAACTGCAAACTATCAAACTCAATCGAGATGAAAAAGACATTTTGAACAGTTCAAAGAGCTAAAGGAAACCATGTCCAAAGAACTAAAGGAAAGTATTCGAACCATGTCTCATTAAATAAAGAATATCAATAAAGAGATAGAAGTTAAAAAAAAAAAAAAGAAAGAAAAAAAAGAGATAGAAGTTATACAAAGAACCAAAAATCAGTTCTGGAATTTGAAAAGTACAGTTAACTGAAATGAAAAATACACGGGGCGGGGGGTGGGGTGGAGGCCTCAACAGCAGATTTGAGCTGCTATAACATGGATGAACCTTAAAACCCTTATGCTAAGTGAAAGAAACCAGATATAAAAGGTCACATAAAAAAGGTCACATAAGAGTCCGTTTATATAAAATAACTAGAATAGGCAAATCTGTAGAGACAGAAAGCAGATTAGTGGTTGCCAGGGGCTGGGGAGAGGGAAAAATGAAGAGTGACTGCTAATGGGTATTGGGTTTCTTTTTGTGGTGATGAAAATGTTCTGGAATTAGATAGTGGTAACAGATACACAACCTTGTGAATATACTAAAAACTACTGATTGTACACATTAAAATGGTGAATTCTATAATATGTAAATAATATCTCAATAAAAAAGCTATTAAAAAGGCTAACATAAAAAATAGCATTAATACCAAATGTTGATGAGGATGTGGAGAACTGACTCAAACATACATTACTGGGAATGTAAAATGGCCCATTAATTCTGGAACATTATTTGGTCATTTTTTTATAAAACTAAACGTGCTAACTATATAATCCAGCAATTGCACTCGTGGACATTTTTCCAGAGATAAAAAAAAAAATTTATGTCCACACAAAAACCTGCTCACCAATGTTCACAGCAGCTCTATTCCTAAGAGCCCCAAACTGGAAACCACCCAGATTGCTTCCATGGATGAATGGTGGTTTAAAAAAAAAAAAACTGTGTTATATCCATACCATGGAATACTACTCAGCAATAAAAAGGAAGGAACTATCAATACACACAACTTGGATGAATCTCAATGGTATTATGCTGAGTGAAAAAAACCAATTTCCTAGGGTTATATGCCATATGATTCCCTTTATATAACATTTTGGAAATGACAAAATTATACAGATGGTTGCCAAGTATTAAGGACAGGAGTGGGGGACAGAAGGAGGTGGAGGTAGATACGCTTATGAAAAGGAAACACTTGAGGGATCTTTGTGGTTACAGAACTGTTCTGTATCCTGACTGTGGTGGTAGATTCACAAACCTGTACATGTGATAAAATTGCACAGAACTAAATGCACACACATTCACAAATGAGTACATGTATAACTAGCAAAATCTGAATCAGATTGGCAGATTACATTGATGTCAATTTTCTGGTTGTGATACTCTACTATAATTTTGGAAGATATTAGGGAAAATTGGGTAAAGGATACATGTACTCATACAACTGCAAGTGAATCTAAAATTACATCAAAATAAAAAATTTAATTAGAATGCTTTTGAAAAAATGTATAAAAAATATACATAACTTATGAGTTGAAGAGACTCTTGAGCAAGTCAAGGGATCTAGAATTCAATAGAGAAAAAATGACACATTTAACTACATAAAATTAATAATTTGAAATGGCAAAAGATACCATAAAAAAGTCAAAAGGTGAATGATTAATGAAAAAATCTGCAAAGTCCATAACAAATAAGGGCTAATTCGTATATTAGAGAGTTCTTACAAGTAGATTTTTTAAAAAGCCAATCCAATAAAAAATACGTGCAAAGGCTGCAAAATGGTGCAGCCTTTATGGAAAATGGTACAGAGGTTCCTCAAACAATTACAGATATATCTACCATATGACCCAGCTATTCCACTGTTGGGAATATACCCAGAGGAATGGAAATCATCATGCTGAAGGGATACCTGTACTCCAATGTTTATTGCAGCTCTATTTACAATAGCCAAGAGTTGGAACCAGCCCAAATGTCCATCATCAGATGAGTGGATACGGAAAATGTGGTATATCTACACAAGGGAATACTACTCTGCTATAAAAAAGAATGAAATACTACCATTCGCAACAACATGGATGGACTTAGAGAAAATTATGTTAAGTGAAACAAGTCAGGCATAGAAAGAGAAATACCACATGTTCTCACTTATTTGTGGGAGCTAAAAATAAATAAATAAACACACAAACAAATCAAGGGTGGAGGGGGGGAAAAGACAGAATAACCAGAAAAATTCCTTGAACTACTTAAGTCAAGTGAACAGATATGATGTGGGGGCGGGGGGAAGAGGTGGAGAGGAACAGGTAAAGGGGTGTGAAAATCAACTACAATGTATATTGAGAAGTAAAATTTTTTAAAAATGTGCAAAGGTATGAATAGTCCGCTCACAGATTAACAAATTTAAAATGTCCAGGTGGCATACAAAAAGGTGCTCATTCTAATAGAAAAATACAAATTAAAACTAAACTCAGATATCCTTTCTTACCCTTTTAATTGGCAAAAAGATTCAAGTGTGATAATATTTAGCACTTGGATGTGGTGAAAATGAATATTGTTACATCTTTGTGTGGGTGTGTGAAGTAATCTGGTAATGTTATATACTAAAACTATGAATACTCTTCCACCCAGCAACCCTATGAATGAGAATTTATCCAAAAAAGCGAGAATGTTTATTGTAACATTGTGAGTAGTGGCAAAAAAAAAAGTGGGGGGGGGGGCGGAAACGAGTAAATTTTAATAAATAGGGAAATGATTGAATTAAATTGAGGTACAGCCTTTCTGCAGATCATTTTGTGGCTATAAAAAGAGTGAAAAGAAAACAAAAAGAACAATGAGAGTGAGAACCCTATCAGCTGACTTAGAAGAAGTGCCAAGAGAACAAAGCAAGGTGTAGACACAACCCAGGTTATTAACAATGGTTACTGAGATTTCCTGAAGAAAGGAACAGGAGTAGAAAGACATTTGTAAGGTAATCTCTCAGTTCATAGACCAGATGAGAAGCTTGAAGTACAGGAAAATTCTGGCGTGCACTGGTTGGTTTATCAGCACAAGCTCATATTCCTAATCTTCTAGAAAGTGATCCTCTCACCCAGATAATTACAAGGCATAACTGAGCATATTTATAAGGCATGCCACTCTGCTAGTATTGGACTCCCTGTGGCAGATCTGGATAAATCCACTTACTACCTGTGTGAACCTGGGCGAGATACTTAACCTCTCCCTCATGTGTAAAATGGGGACAACAGCAGTACCTACATATCTCAAAGGGTTGTTCTGAAGATTAAACAGGTTAATATGTATAAAATGCTTACAACTGTGCCTCGCACAAAGGAAGCAATAAACAAATGTTGATATGTTAGCATTCTTTCCATCCAGGCTACGAAAATAGGCTCCTTCTTCAATCACCTTTTATCAAGTCTCTCCTTTCTTCGATCCACTATCATACAAACTAGGGACTGTGTAATGAGCATAGTATTGAGAAAGGGAAAGAGAACACAAGATACACACTCCAGGGGAGACTCTGAATCCCCAAGCCAAAGCCCTATTTGAGTACTCCTTTGTGTCTGATTGTCTATTTCACTGATGCCCTTTCGTTTCTATTTCCTGCTTTCAGGACTGTTTCATGAGGTTTGTAATGTGCACAGTATAAAAGAAGAAAGAAAGGGCCCTAATGGTGAAGCACCAAGGGGTCTAGCTTCAATACAACAAACATATGGACTGATGAGGAAAAAGAAAGCACAAATGTCCTATAAGATAAACTGAAGCATAGAGGGAATTGGGGGTTTAGGAAAGCCCAGCAGAACTCTACAGCTTTAAAACGTTTCCCCACGCTCCTGATCGCCTTGGCAACCACAACCCTCACACTCTGGGATGTATTTTGAGATTAGCATGGTGGTTTCAGGGATGGAACGGGTAAAAGTTCCTGTGTTGCATGTCTGACTCTTCCTGGGTGGTCTAGGTAGGCAGGGGTGCTCTCTGAATGTGTACAGGGACTAAAATTTTCCCTCCCCCCTTATTTATCTTGGTTTTGCCCCTTACCAATGTCTGAAGGTCGAGGCACACACAATATGACAGACAACAACCAGTTTTCTAGCCTTAAAAAAATTAAAAAATCTGTTATCTACAGATGGCTGAAGTACTCTAAAAGGGAAGGCCCTACTCTTCATCCTGGTCAGTGTTGACTATTGCCTTTGCCAAAATCTCTTATAATTTGATAAATAAAAAAGTATTATTTTATTACTATTTGTCTTTTTTAAAAGTACTTCTTAGATTAAACATTTTTTCCCCGCTGTTTACTGTCTATTTGGCTATCTCTTTCACTGAAATGTCTATTTGTATCCTTTGTTTTTCTATTGGGGTTATATGTTCTAAATAACTTTATTATTACCTCCTCTTCATCAAACTACTATGTCATCATTGTTTAGAATTCGAAAAATTCACAAATGCAGGAGCTGGGGGAAAAATAACTCATGATCACTCACTATTATTATTTTGGTGAATTTAATGGTTTTTTCCCAATATTATTTTCTCTATTTACAGATACTTCAGATAATTACACATACATGGACCCACACACATAATGAAATGGTGATCATAATGTTTTGAATTAATGAGCATTTTTTCACATCATGAAGAATTCTTCCAGACAATATTTCTAATGGTTGTCAAATAATCGACCTACCAAAGAGCCATACACTATCATTTAATCACTCACTCTCTTATTACACATTTAGCTGTTCCTATTTCACTGCTATTAATAAAGTACAATGACTGTCTTTGTACATAATTCTTTGGGAATGTACTTTAACTTACAAAATTAGCTATGCAATAGATATTAACCGTTTATCATGCATATTGCAAGCACTGTCCAACTTTATCATTGTATTTTGAAAATAAAATTTACTGAAAAGGTGTTGCTTTGTGTTGCTTCGCCCCCCCACGGATTTGTCACCCCACTTCCCCTGGGTGACGGAGATGCAAAGGACTACTCAAAGCCCATCTCTTCTGAGCAGTGAGAGGCCCCAAAGTGGTTAATCTCCCGCCGGAACCCTCAAGCGAGAGGGATCCCTTCCTTGGGAAATTAACACCGAATTGGGGTTCTCTTCCTGCATTTATTTTCCAGACCAGGAAATTACAGGAAGAGAACAAAGGTGGGGTTATAGTTTAACAATATAGGCTGGTAACTTTCAGTGAAACAACCCAGATGACATTCCAGTAAGGCAATTAAGTGGTCTTATCAACACAAGCTTGATCTTAGCAAACATTCCTTCTCCCTCTACAGTTTCTCAGTACCTTTACATAACAATCAGTAACTAGTCTGTCTTTGAGCCAGCAACCTGCTGTGCCACAATTCTTATCTTGCAACAAAGACTCACTAGACTGGGGAAAATTTCCTGTCCTTGCAAGGTCAATATCTGAAATTGCAAGGCTTTGGAAAACCAGGCCCTGTGAAGTACATATGCTTTTTAGTATATTCCACAAAAAGGTAATATATGACATGTATCAAAAAACAAAAAATAAGAAAAGGTATACAGTGAAAAGTGTCCCTCCCAACTTAATCTTCCATCTACCCAATTCCTACCTGCCCTCCTCACACATACAGTTGACCATTGTTATTTGTTTCTTCTGTAAACTTCAAGTGTGTGTGTGTTCAAATAAGGAGATGGCCCCCATCCATTTTTGTACAATATGTAGTATACAATATGTACTTTTCTGAACACTTTTTTTAGTTGCTTAACAATGTATCTTGTTGGTCTCCCCCTGTCAGTATACAGAATGCTTCCTCATTCTTTTTCATAGCTTTGCTGTATAATTTATCTAATGACAGACGTTTGGTTTTGCTATTACAAACAATGCTGCAGTGAACAACCTGGCACATATGTTATTTCAAACGTGTATAAATACTGGTGTGTCTGTGAGATAAATTTCCAGAGGTGAAATTGCCGGGTTAGAGGCTTTACGCGTTCATAATTTGCTAGACTTCCTAAACTGTCTTCAAAGGGTGTACCAGATCATATTGTCACCAACAATGCATAGGAGTTTCCCATAGCCTTGCTAACAGAGCACTTTATGAAACTTTTGCGGGTTCTTTTGTTGTTGTTGTCGTCATTACAATTGGTGAAAAAATCATCACGTCTTTTATTTTTATTTACGGGCTTCCAGTTTAAGAAGGCCTTTGATGAACAGTCCTTGATGCTACCTCCCCCAGCTTCTGACAAAAATACCTAAGACGACCCAGAAGAGGAGAAAAGTTTACAGCAACCCCTGAAAAGTAAGACTGACAAGGAACCTATTGCCAGAATGTGTGAAACATTCCCATTAACTCTAAAGTAAGTAATGTAGCTTCCAATTACTGAATACTTACCATATGTGGCGGAAAGTATATGTGTGTGTGCATGCACGTGCGCACACACACGCTTCTCCCTCAGGACTCTTCACAAAGATCCTGTGAGTATGTAGTATTACGAGACATATTTGACAAGTGAAGAAACTCTGGCTCAGAAAGCTGAAGTGACTTACTTGCTTAAGGCCATACGACAGGCACAGCTGAGGTTCAAACAACAGGCCTTCCAGATTCCAAACTGGAACTCTTTTCAATATCCCATAAGCTTTATTCGTCTCTCAGTCTTTGACTCCTGGTTCAGGAACAGAAGAATTATACCAATCAGAAATTTTGCCAACTCTCTCAAACTTTATGAGTACTGATTTCCGAGGTAGTTCAAGATGTGTTTCCTTCTGTTCCTTCTCACCTATACTAGCTTCCTTTCTATAGCCATGGAGAAACTAGAACTTGCAAACTCAAAGTGTATGTGCAAGATGGGAGGCTGGATGTAGAAGTGACAATAGGGATGCAGCTGGTGGCCTGTTGCATCCTGGCAGGTGGACAAGATGGATCCAATATAATAATAATGGTTAATATTCATTGAGCTTTTACAGTGGTCAGGGACTTTGCTAAGTGTTTTCCAGCGCTAGTTCGTTATAACAGCTTGATGGGGTGGGTACTGTTACTACCCCCTCATTATAGATGAGGAAGCTGAAACTTGAAGAGGTTAAATTACTTGCCCTGATCAGCTAAAGATAAGTGGAGCTAGGACGTTTTGTAAAAAAGATCTTTTCTCTGGGAGTCAGGAGACCTCTGTGATACTGCTGCTAGTTTACTTTATGGTTTTGTACAAGTGGCTGCCTCTTTCCCTGCTTCAGTGTCCCAATCTGCAAATTGTTTCCTTCTGTGACTTCTCTGAGACTCTAAGGTCACTGGCGGTGGACCTTGGAATCTGGAATTTGGAGGGGCAGTCTAGCATAGATGGGACTGGAAGGGAACACAAAATTTATTTGCCCAAGACACTGGCAAACCAGCTGCACCATGACAACCTCCATATGCCTTTGCCCTGCAAATTACGTTTTATGGAAAAACAGAATTAAAAGATAATAAGAATCTTTCCATGAACTTTCTGAAGAACCCCTCGTATGCTCTTTTCAAATGTTGAAGCAGGGCAAAGGCATATGGAGGTACAAAGGCAAAGATCGGAAGAGGACAGTCATCTGGATAGGCCCGAGGAAGGTGCTGAGGAAATTCGGTGGATTGGTATGGAGAGAGAAAACCAGAGATGGACGGCCACAAGGGTGATGATTGTTGTTTTCTACAAAGGACCCAGTAGATAGTCTCACAGCTTTTTTTTCTGGCAGGCAATACAGATGCGTTAGGATGAAAGGTATTTGTCATCACCAATCCAGTGGCCTGAGCTTGGGCTGGTGATTGTATTTCTCCGCAGATCAGTCTGTTTTCTGTTGCTCATAACGGAACACTGGAAACTGGGTAATTTACTTAAAAAATGAAATTTATTTCTTACAGTCTTGGAGGACAGGACGTCCAAAATCCAGGAGTCATATCTGATGAGGGCCTCCTTCTTGGTGGGAACTCCCTACAGAGTCCTGTAGTGATGCAGAATATCACATGGTGAGAACAGCCAGAGCCACCAGTCTACACCCATGGTAACCCATTAAACCATTAACCCATTACTCCATGAATGGATTAATCCATTCATAAGAGCACAGTACTCATGATCTAATCACCTCTTAAAGACCCCACCTTTCAACATTCCAAGATTGAGAATCAAGCTCCCAACATGAGCTTTGGAGGGGACAAATATAAAACCCATAGCAGATGGTTAGCAAGAATTTAGCATTGACCAGACAGGTACGCCAGCCATGCTACTGGTGGGAAGTGTAGCAACATACATACCAGTTGAGGATATGATTGGCAGATATGAGGGTACTTCCAAAAGTTTGGGGAAAAACAGAATTAAAAGATAATAAGAATCTTTCCATGAACGTTTTGAAGACCATTCGTATGCTTTCTCCAAATGTTGGCATGAAGAAGGAGTGAGCAGACTTAGAGAGCCATGATATCTTGCCATCAAAAGGTAAAAAGGAAAAAAAAAAAAAAATCTGTGGCTCTGGTCATGTATCACGTAGCTCAATCACCCCAGAAACAGAAGATTTTATTAAATGTAGAAGGCAATTCCAGTTTGACTAGGGCAGAGTGAGTGAAGGGACGGGGGGTGGGGGAGGTGGGGGAACAAAGTGTAGGAAAGGAAGCCAGAGAGGTAGCCAGGGATTAACTCCTGTACCGGAGGGCTTTCAGCTGAGGAATTACCAAGCTCACAAAATACATCCACACAAAGAATTCAAAGAACTAAAAAGCATGTTGGGTGAGGAAATCAAGTCCAAATTAGAATGAGGAAGTCTAATCAGATGACTGATTCGAACACAAAGCGCATTGTCATAAGGTTCTACGCACTGACTACCAGTTGGCCACAGGTGTGGATCTAAGTTTTCTAGCTACCAAAACATAAAGAGGGAAATGGGATCCCCTGCAGGACTCACAGTGTCCCTGAGATCAATTAACTGCTCAGAAGTAGCAACTATACTTTTTCCCTGAGACGAGTTTCTCCCACGAGTCATCCTAGGGAGAACACTGTGTAATGAGTGAAATTCCTCTTCCACAAGGTGATTCACTGAGATTTTTTTTTTTTTTTTTTTTTTTTTTTTTACAGCACGTTCAGTGTGAGCACAGTTAAGCAAAAGTAGCTTGTTTCCTTCCTCTCACCGCCAGCAGCAAATTGCTTGTGAAAAATGTTCATTTATTTATGGGTGTCTTAATGCATTTTCTTTGCTTGTGTGTTTTGCTGTTTGGTATGTTATTTACTGTCTGTGTTTGTTTCTCAGGGTTATTTACCCTTTGCCTGTTACATGCGTTAGGAATATTTTTCTTTGAGAGAAACATAATTCTGTGGGGGACATAAACATCTCACTCTTATTCTTCACTGGATCAAAAAAATATTGAGTAAAAACAGATGACGTCGGTAATATATATTTATTCATTCAGCAGACATTCAGGGAGCACCTACTACAAGCCAGTCACTATAGGGATGAATTAGTGAACAATTGGACACACATTCTCAAAACAAAACCAACAACAAAACCCAGCAGCTTTGTAGAGCTGACCTTCTGGTGGGCAGAAACAAGCAAACAACCATAACAAGGAAAGAAGTATGTTAAAAGAAGAAAATGCATTCAAGAAAGAACAACAACAAAAAAAGCAGGGTAAATGAAAATTGTGTGTGTTTGGGCGGGGGTGGGGGTGGCATCTGAAATAAGATGTTTAGGGGTGAGCCACACTGAAAGATGACATTCAGTCCAAGACATGAGAGAGATGAGGGAGGTAACCATGCAGACATCTGGGGAAAGAATGCTCCAGGCAGAAAGAACAGAGTGCAAAAGCCCCTACTCTAGGAGCAACAAGGAGGTCCCCACAGCCAGAGAGGAATGAGAAAGGAGGAGAGGACTAAGAGATAAGGTAAGAGAGGTAACTAGTGCCCAAACCACGTACGGCCTCACAGGCAATTGTAGAAATTCTCGATTTACCCTGAATGAAACGAGAGCTGTTGGTTTTGAGCAGAGGCATTATATGATCTGACCGTATGTTTTAACAGCATTACTCTGGCTGCTAGATTATCAGTGGGGGCGACGGGGAGGGTGAAGCAGGGAAAGAGTCAGGAAACAATTCCCGTAATCCAGGGGAAAACCGATGGTGGCTTGGTACGGGGCAGTAGCAGTGGAGGTGGTGAGAAGTGGTCAGCTGTCAGATTCTGGATTTATTTTGACGAGAGAGCTCACAGGATTTCTGGACAGATGCAAAATGAGGGGTGAGTAAAAGGGCGGAGTGAAGGATCACCCTCAAGGCTATGCCATGAACGACTGGAAGGGTAAGAGTTGCTGTTACCTGCGACGGGGAATACTGCAGGTGAAGAAGGTTTATAAGGGAAGATGTGAGAGTTCAATCTTGGGCTTGTTAATTTGGGCTGACTCTTACGCAATTTTCTCAATGAATTCGAAAGGAAGGTCACCAATCAAGAGCGAGGGTGGGGGTGGGAGGGTGGAGGCAGTATTGAAGGCCTGAAGAGAGAAAAAAGGCTGTGAAATAGAAGGGAGGGCAGGGATGGAGGCATGAGAGAAATGAGTAGTTTGATGATTTGGACTAAAAACCTGGCAGAAAGATGTTTTAGTTTAAATAGATAGAGATACTAGGTATTCCAAGATCGGGTAGTGTTCACTCTTTATGACCCAGTCAGAAAACTGTGGCTTTTGCTGGCCTTCCAGTCTCTGAACACAGGTTTGCTCTTGCTGGAGAGGGTGGCATGGATAGGTCCAAGTGAGGAAATAAGTTATCTGTGTTTACTCTTACTTCTTCAGTCATGCTGAAGAGGCACAGACAGGCCAAAGACATAATAGGATAGGACACACTCCATCCGGACTTCTGACTTATGCAAAACTGCACTTTGAGTTTTGCTTACAGAGAAAGAGCTCACGCAATTAGGTAATTTGACCCAAATCTGAAAGTGAGAGACAGGCCAGAAAGGGCATTCAGAGGATGAAAAGGGACAGCAGTAAGCCTCACTATCTTATATCCAATGGGACATGAGTAGGGGCTGGCTTATGAACAAGTTCCAAAGCTCTGCTGGCCTGCTTGGTCCAAACTGCTGTATGGATATTTACACCTCCTCCAGAGTGCTTCATTCTAGACCCCGATGCCAGTATTAAGGGACTAAGAGCCACGCTATATCTAGAAGAGGAAAGAAAGCTCTACCTATCGCCAGTCTAAGTATGTCAGACAGTGGGAATTTATACCCTTCCCTCAAACCGGAACTTCTTTTAAACCAGGCAAACACAGAAAATCTCTTGGGGGGGGGGGGGGGAGCGGGGAAGCGAGAGAGCGAGAGAGCGAGAGAGTATGTGTGTGTCTATGGATATGTATAAATACGTATGATGTATGGATGTTTCTTCCAGAAGGGGCCTCCCTCAAATCTTCTTACTTATGGGTTGGCTGATGGCAAATTACATGCAGAGGTGGCTGAAACATACTTAAACTTGGGCCTATAAGCAAACCCCACACGCAGTGTATCAAACAAACTGTCTCCCCAATTTCCCAAGGAATTTGAAGCTGTGGCTGCAAAGCAGCCTCGAAAAGCGACTCCCACTTCCCCTCCGCCACTAACCTAAACCGAAGCCAGGTACCTGGGTCCGCAGGTGGAGAGGAAGCCTTCCCCACCAGTTCCTCAGTGAGTAGGAGATTATATCTAGGATCCCACTGATTCTGCTCAGATTCTACTCCTGCCTCTATGCAGTACACCAGGCAGTGTCCTCTTTCATGCCACCACCAGATGGAGATACTCTACCTCCCTTTTACCTGAGTTTCATTTGCCAGGGAGGCTGAACATTCCACAACAATTCTGATCCCTCCCCCACAGCTCCTGGCATCGCACAGAGAATCATACGGACGCTTCTGTCTGCCTGCACTGCTGTGAACTACAGCAGTGGCCAACCTGAGTTTCATGTAGCCACTGAACCTCAATGAGGACAATTTTAATACCTGACCATTGGTGGGCTGTATCCTGGTGGCGGCTACAAGAGCTACACTTTTGGATACTGGTTACCTCACATATTCTACAGAGGTCTTAAAGGGCTGGAACCTATGAAGTTCTAATTTTAGAAACACTTCAGCCAAGAGGGCCGGGGATTTAAGGAGCAGCATCTCACACTCCTGTACTGTCTGGCCCAAAATAAGGATATCCTGAGGGCATACTACCTCCTCCTGGTGTACGTGTTACTTGTCACCCTCTCCACGAGGTTCGGGAAGATAAAAGGGGCCATGGAGATGCCTGGGCACCCTTTCCATTCAACACAGCAGCCCTCCACCCCCACCCCTGCCACTGGTCAAATACAATCTGTTTTCTGCTTGTCCTCATTTGCCACAGATACAAGAAATGCACCCCAAACATTTTAAACGGTGAACAGGTAGCTTCCTAGCAAGCGATCTCATATGTCTTAGAAACCAGCAATGTGTGCTCTTTAGTTGGAGTTTCTTTAGCAACAAAGAACGTATGGCATTTTCCAAATACAAATTTCTTAGGGCTCCTACGCATACACATTTGGAGAGGCACACTGGCCTTCTTAATCAGTAGTTTGGTAATCAGATCATCCAAGTAGTTCACTCAGAACAAAGCAATCCCCTCCAATATTTCAGAAAATTATTTTAAGTTATTGAAGATGATCATGTGCTGCCGCTCCCCTTGGCCCAATTAGCACATCTCATCTCATTCAGGCAGAGAATACTCGGAGACCGCCCCTCAGCTCTCCTTCCACTCAAAAAAGAGAGCTTCCGAGTGAAATCTGTCGGGACTCAGCTTTTCTGGAATGATGCTCAGAAGGAGGGAACAGGGTCTGGCACTTGAGTTCTCTCTTTATCACCTTTATGTTCGGGCAAGTATTTGAAAAAGATAAACAGAGTGGGGGCAATTAAGAATCCTATAGCCTGCCCACTTTCAGAAATCAGGACTTTAAAGAGGCTAAAACTTCACTTAGTCAATAGCTCTGCTCACCTAAGACACACAATAGTGCGGTATAGCACAGAGCCTTGGCACTCAAAGTATGGTCCACGGACCAGCCCATGAATCAGAACTCTGCATGCGATATATAAGCACATCAGAATTTGGAAAGTTCAGCTCCAGTGGTTAAGAGCTGGGGCACTGGCTAAAGCAGTGGTTCTCAAATTTGAGTGTTCATCAGAATCACCTGAAAGGTGTCTGAAAACACAGATGGCTGGGCCCTGACCCCAGAGTTTCTGATTCAGTAGGTCCGAGATTTGCATTTCTAACAATTTCCCAGGTGATGCTGATGCTGCTGGTCTGGGGACCTCACTTGCAGAAACACTGGGCTACAGACAACACTGGACTGAAACCATGGCTGTATGTGTTTAATCTCAGGTAAATCGCTTAAACTTTCTAAGCCTTGGTTTCTTCATATGTAAATTGGAAATAATCAAAGTACCAGTGTTCCCACGTTACTGTGAAGATTAAATGAGGGAATATGGAGAAAGCCCTGAATGGATACAGGCAATTATTATTATTTGTGGATCAGAACATACTATGGCAGACATTTCATCCTCCTCTAACCTCCCCCTTCCCCTGTCTCTACAGGGAATTCTGTCCCCAAAATAATGTAGCTAAACTATATGCGAAGTACGGATAATCTTAAATCTCAGTATTCAACACACAGAGAACGAATCCTGTCAAGGCCCGTACTGGGAGAAAAGGCAGGGGCTGATCGTAGAAAGAACTGAAGTCACAGTCAACTGCAACCTACCACCCAACACAACAGGGCAAAGCCTTGCCGCCGCCCTGGACTAAACCAACTGGGTGTCCTCGATATTCCAACTCAAGGCAAGTAGGTAGGTGCCTTCTAACAGGGCATCAGGAACTCTTTCCAGTCTCTACCTTATACTACAGCAACCCACCTGCCAGTCCCACCCTCTCCTGCCCACCCCCCCTTCCCCCACCTACTTAGTCCATTCTCCTCGCTTCCGCTTCGTCTAGTTACACTTCTTTTGCCTCAGATCCGATTTTCTCAGGTCATTTGGTCAAGGATCCCTGGATATTAGCTTGGACTGTCAAACCCTGGATCTTATTATAGCCATTCTTTCAGGAGGCTTATTTTGGGGATCTCCCTTCACTGGGCACCCCGCACCTACAAAAGGAGAACCACAGTTAGTGGTGGGTCTATAGCTTTTCAACTCCCCTCTTTCCTCCAGACCAGGCATGACTGAGAGGATCCTATTGCTGTCCACCAGAGAATATGCATTTTTTCTTTTCTTTTCTTTTCTTCTAACTCAATGTATGAGGCTGTTATCATAGTTTCACCTTTATGCTGAGCCACAGGATTCCTTAAAATTTCACAGTCCTGGTCACTTGTGCCAATTCTATGAAGCCTCCAAAACTACGTAGGACATACTGTACTGTGGGGCCCATTCCAAACTCTTATCCAGAATTAAAATTCCACTGGCTTTCCACTGATAACTACTGGAGGTCCTCCTGTGACACACTCCTCCATTACAGCAAAGCAAAGCCCCATAGTGACCTAACCTGGAAGGATAAGATCCCAGGACCTCTAGAGAAAGGAGGCCAGAAGGGAACCAGGCTTCCTCACCCTCTGGACTCTTTGGAATTCAGTGGAAAGAGGCCTTTAACCTAGGTGCTCAAAAACCCTAACCTAACAGCTTTTGTTGTCCACGCTGTAGTGCTGGCACTTCCCGATCCCACTAAGCCCTTCTATTGGAATTTTCCATTCTGATGCTACTTTTGAGAGTCTAGGAGCAACTGCAGGGAATGACGCAGCAAACATATCTATATTTTGTGGTAATCTAAATCTCTGTTAATAAGGCATGGGACAATGTAAAAACAGGAAGAAGCCTTCACCCTTATCAAGGTCATCAAAGCCTTGCAGGACCATTCCTACTGTCTTCGACTGTCATTTCTGGAAGAGGCCGAAGCTGACCACCTAGTCTCTCTAAATCGGTATACATCCACCGCATTTCTTTGTCATATCAACTCCGTTTTATTTCCTTACTACCACTTGTCACTCTCTGAAATTAAGTCGATAATTTGCTTATTGTCTGTCTCCACCCACTAGAATGAATCGTCCCTGAGAACGGGGCCCTTGCGTCCTTATGTGTCTTGGGTCCCCAGGGTCTAAAACTGTGTCTGGTACGTAACGGATGCTCAACGAGTGAGTATTTGTTTCATGAGTGAACGGATGTATGGATGGCTGGGTGGATGACGCCCTTAGAAGGGGCTCCGGGGCTAGCTGGCTTTCTCTTTCTCCCACTCGAGCACCTAGGCCCTGACCCACAAAGTAAAGGAACCGGAGAAACTTCCCGCCAAATAGCTTTAAGGCAGAGAGGACACACCTGGCTTGGGAATTCCGTACAGCCCTAATGTGCATGCCCACGCAGGACGCAGCGTGTCCATCTTCGCCTTACTCCTCGAGATGACTCTTAGAAAGGGTCCGAGGACTAACGTCTTCCTCCTCCTCACTCTCGTTCCTCCCAGTAATGTCCGCTACCACGGGAACAGAAGAAAGCGTCCACAAAATAAATTCAGGCGGTGGGTACGAAGGAGCGGGCCTAATCCCGTACAGCTCTGACAAACACGTCCACACTTCCCATCAGCCGCCGCGCTCCGTCCCCGGAGCGGACGCGCTTGAACACCGGGAACTTCCGGCTGCTGTTGCTGTGGTTTCGGGGGCGGAACCTCAGGAGACCGCCCGCCTGGCAACTGCAAATCAACTTCCGGGGCACCCCCCCTCGCTGCTTGGTGGGCTCCCTGCCCAGACTGCTGTCGCTTCCCCCTTTCCGTTTATCTTGTTCAGGTCCCTCACTGGACTACTCCGGGTCTAAAGAGCAGAAGTCGGGCGGCAAAGCGAATGGCCTCCCAGACCTTGTTCGGCGCTCGGTGAAAGTTTGGCCGTTTGGTGGCAGTATGAGTCCACAAAAGCGCTAGCTCCGCTCTTCCCCCGCCCTTCGCGTATAGAAAAACGCGCTGGAGAGTCAAAACAGACTACAGAGGCACAGCTCTTTTGGGGGCTGCCTTGTGGCTCTCACTCTTTCTTTCCTTAAATCTCTGCGCCAATGCGATAGCCAGAAGAGTGACGGAAGAATTATTTTGAATGCGAGCTCCTTTGATTACTACCCTGCTCGTAAACTTCCGCGTGTCCGCAATTTTTTTTTTTTTTTTTTTTTTTTTTAATGACATAGTTCCAAGGCTCCTGCAGGGACTATTTTGTTTTTTTCTTGATTGTATTGAGTGTACATATTTGTGGGATACACAGTCGAATTTCAAATTCAATACACGTACACAATACGTGATGGTTAAATCAGGGTAGTAAGGAAATTCGTCATTATTAAGTTTAATCATTTATTTGTGATGAGAACATTCCATAATGTGGAGCTGTTAATCTTTTTCTTGGCGCCAATTGTCTAGCTCCAAGCCAACTGGGTCAATTGTTGAGCTAGGGCTGGGTCTGGAGCTCACAGACCCCTCAAGCCCATTCACAGACTGGGTCACAAACCCTTCATACACCAGGCTGGGTCACCAGACGCCTTCACACAGGTCTATGAGCTAGGTGACAGGCCAAAATATCCTTGGAAGCCATAAGTTGAAAAGCATGGCTGCCCGGGCGGATGCCCAAGGCAGACAGACGCCTGCCCACCTGTTTCACTAAAACTCGCGCTTTCTCTCTCTCTCTCTCTCTCTCTCTCTCTCTCTCTCTCTCAAGAAAACAAGAAAACAAGAATAGCGACAAAGGCTGGCATGCGCACTAGCTACACACACAAACACACACACACACACACACACACACACACACACACACACAGTTCGCTTACAATGGATGTGCTAAACCACACCCAATGGGACCTAGAAAACAAGAATAGCGACAAAGGCTGGCATGCGCACTAGCTACACACACACACACACACACACACACACACACACACACACACACACACACACACACACACACACACACAGTTCGCTTACAATGGATGTGCTAAACCACACCCAATGGGACCTAGGCGAGGGCCCTGACCAAACTATTCTATTTTCCCCACACATGACCTCTCTTCTAGCCATTTGATAACATGCATTAAATTAATTATATAAGCCTAAATCGATTGTAAAGCAATCGAACTTATTTTTCCTATCTAGTTGTTTTGTGTCCATTGTCCATCCTCTCACTATCCTTCCTCTGTTTCCCCTTTTTGCCTCTAATAACAGAAAGTTTGCTCTCATCATCTGAATGTTCTTTATTTAAACAATATTTATTTATTATATATGTATATATATTTTGCTCACCCATATAAGAGAGAACATGCGGTATTTCTCTTTTTGATCCTTAACACATTTCATGTTTAACTTAACACAGTTTTCTCCAACCTAATTCATGTTGCTGGGAATGGCAGAATTTTAGTCTTTTTTATACCTGAGTAGTATTCCATTGTGTATATATACAACCTTTTTTGTTATCCAGGTGTCCGTTGATTGACATTTTTTTAAAAATATTTTTTTTGGGGGGAAGTATTTATTTTATTTTCTTCCTTTTACATGAACTAATTTCAGTTATGCATAAAAGTTATAGCAATAGTACATGAAGTTCCCATATACCCTTTACCCAAATTCCCCAGTTTTTTTTTCTTCAAAATTTTATTTTGTCAATATACAATATTGTTGATTATTGTGGCCAATTACCGAAACCTCCCTCCCTCAAAACAATGTCCTTTCTGTTTGCTTTTCCTATCAACTTCAAGAAATTGTAATTGTTGTGTCTTCTTCTCTCCCCACCCTCCGCCCCCGGTTTTTTTGTGTATTTATTTATTTTTAGCTCCTACAAATAAGTGAGAACAGGTGATATTTCTCTTTCTGTGCCTGACATGTTTCACTTAATATAATTCTCTCTAGGTCCTTCCATGTTGTTGTAAATGGCAGTATTTCATTCTTTTTTATAGCTGAGTAGTATTCCATTGTGTAGATGTACCACATTATCTGTATCCACTCATCCGATGATGGACATTTGGGCTGGTTCCAACTCTTGGCTATTGTAAAGAGTGCTGCGATGAACACTGGGGAACAGGTATACATTCGAGTTGATGATTTCCATTCCTCTGGGTATATTCCCAGCAGTGGGATAGCTGGGTCATATGGTAGATCTATCTGCAATTGTTTGAGGAACCTCCATACCATTTTCCATAGAGGCTGCACCAATTTGCAGTCCCACCAACAATGTATGAGAGTCCCTTTTTCTCCGCAACCTCGCCAGCATTTATCATTCAGAGACTTTTGGATTTTAGCCATCCTAACGAGTGAGATGGATTACAGTGTGGTTTTGATTTGCATTTCCCGAATGCTGAGTGATGTTCAGCATTTTTTAATATGTCTGTTAGCCATTCGTATATTTTCCTTTAAAAAATGCCTGTTTAGCTCTTTTGCCCATTTTTTAATTGGGTTGCTTGTTTTTTTCTTGTAAAGTTGTTTCAGTTCCTTGTATATTCTGGATATTAATCCTTTGTCCAATGCATATTTTGCAAATATTTTCTCCCACTCTGTTGGTTGTCTTTTAACTCTGTTAATTGTGTCTTTTGCTGTGCAGAAGCTTTTTAGTTTGCTATAATCCCATTTGTTTATTTTTCCTTTGGTTGCCCATGCTTTTGGGGTCATATTCATGAAGTCTCTGTCCAGTCCTACTTCCTGAAGTGTTTCTTCTATTTTTCCTTTAAGAAGTTTTATTGTTTCAGGGTGTATATTTAATTCTTTAATCCATTTTGAGTTGATTTTGGTATGTGGTGAGAGGTATGGGTCTAGTTTCATTCTCCTGCATATGAATATTCAGTTCTCCCAGCACCATTTGCTGAAGAGGCAGTCTCCTCCCCAGTGTATAGGCTTGGTGCCTTTGTCAAAGATCAGAGGATGTAGGTGTGTGGGTTGATTTCTGGATTCTCTATTCTATTCCATTGATCAGTGGGTCTGTTTTTATGCCAGTATCATGCTGTTATGGTTAATATAACTTTGTAGTTTGGTTTAAAGTTAGGTAGTGTTATGTCTCCAACTTTATTATTATTATTTTTTGATTGACATTTAGATTGGTTCCAACTCTTGGCTATTGTAATAGAGCTGTGATGAACATGGGAGTGCATGTATCCCTTTAACTTGATGATTTCCATTCCTTTGGCTGCATACCTGGAAGAGGGACTGTTGTGTCATATGGTGGTTCTAACTGTAGATGTTTGAGAAACCTCCATTCTGTTTTCCATAATGGTTTCACCAATTTGCAGTCCCACCAACAGTGTAGGAGGGTTTCCCTTTCATTGCATTCTCACCAGCATTTGTTATTCTTTGTCTTCTTTATATTAGCCAGTCTAAGTGGGGTGAAATATCTCAATGTGGTTTTGATTTGCATTTCCCCCATGATTAGTGACATAGAGCATTTTTCCAAGTACCTTTTGGCCATTTGTATGTTTTCCTTAGAAAAATGTCTGTTCAGATACTTTGACAGTTTTTAAACAGATTTTTTTTTTCTATAAAGTTCTTTCGATTCCTCATATTTGCAGACTAAAAGTATCAGGATACTAGGTGACTTATATAGTATGATCCCCATAAGAAATGACAAGGTGAAATGCTTTCAAATGCATTTTGTGACCAGCTTTTAATGAGTGCGAAATATTAAAACCAGCTGCATAAAACATGTTCCTAGTTAGTAAGAGCCAATACATGAAGATGTGAGTGGACATTCCTGGATAATGAAGTTGGTATGTTATTAACCTTTTTCGTCTTTTCTAAGCTTGCAACACTAACATACTCAGCATTTTGAAATTCATTTAATAAAAAACAAAAAATGACATGGTTCCTAGGCTCCTCCAGGGATTATTTGTTTTTTATTAAAGGAGTTTTAGTGAAACAGGTGGGCAGGCGTCTGTCTGCCTTGGGCATCCGCCCGGGCAGCCATGCTTTTCAACTTATGGCTTCCAAGGATATTTTGGCCTGTCACCTAGCTCATAGACCTGTGTGAAGGCGTCTGGTGACCCAGCCTGGTGTATGAAGGGTTTGTGACCCAGTCTGTGAATGGGCTTGAGGGGTCTGTGAGCTCCAGACCCAGCCCTAGCTCAACAATTGACCCAGTTGGCTTGGAGCTAGACAATTGGCGCCAAGAAAAAGATTAACAGCTCCACATTATGGAATGTTCTCATCACAAATAAATGATTAAACTTAATAATGACGAATTTCCTTACTACCCTGATTTAACCATCACGTATTGTGTACGTGTATTGAATTTGAAATTCGACTGTGTATCCCACAAATATGTACACTCAATACAATCAAGAAAAAAACAAAATAGTCCCTGCAGGAGCCTTGGAACTATGTCATTAAAAAAAAAAAAAAAAAAAAAAAAAAATTGCGGACACGCGGAAGTTTACGAGCAGGGTAGTAATCAAAGGAGCTCGCATTCAAAATAATTCTTCCGTCACTCTTCTGGCTATCGCATTGGCGCAGAGATTTAAGGAAAGAAAGAGTGAGAGCCACAAGGCAGCCCCCAAAAGAGCTGTGCCTCTGTAGTCTGTTTTGACTCTCCAGCGCGTTTTTCTATACGCGAAGGGCGGGGGAAGAGCGGAGCTAGCGCTTTTGTGGACTCATACTGCCACCAAACGGCCAAACTTTCACCGAGCGCCGAACAAGGTCTGGGAGGCCATTCGCTTTGCCGCCCGACTTCTGCTCTTTAGACCCGGAGTAGTCCAGTGAGGGACCTGAACAAGATAAACGGAAAGGGGGAAGCGACAGCAGTCTGGGCAGGGAGCCCACCAAGCAGCGAGGGGGGGTGCCCCGGAAGTTGATTTGCAGTTGCCAGGCGGGCGGTCTCCTGAGGTTCCGCCCCCGAAACCACAGCAACAGCAGCCGGAAGTTCCCGGTGTTCAAGCGCGTCCGCTCCGGGGACGGAGCGCGGCGGCTGATGGGAAGTGTGGACGTGTTTGTCAGAGCTGTACGGGATTAGGCCCGCTCCTTCGTACCCACCGCCTGAATTTATTTTGTGGACGCTTTCTTCTGTTCCCGTGGTAGCGGACATTACTGGGAGGAACGAGAGTGAGGAGGAGGAAGACGTTAGTCCTCGGACCCTTTCTAAGAGTCATCTCGAGGAGTAAGGCGAAGATGGACACGCTGCGTCCTGCGTGGGCATGCACATTAGGGCTGTACGGAATTCCCAAGCCAGGTGTGTCCTCTCTGCCTTAAAGCTATTTGGCGGGAAGTTTCTCCGGTTCCTTTACTTTGTGGGTCAGGGCCTAGGTGCTCGAGTGGGAGAAAGAGAAAGCCAGCTAGCCCCGGAGCCCCTTCTAAGGGCGTCATCCACCCAGCCATCCATACATCCGTTCACTCATGAAACAAATACTCACTCGTTGAGCATCCGTTACGTACCAGACACAGTTTTAGACCCTGGGGACCCAAGACACATAAGGACGCAAGGGCCCCGTTCTCAGGGACGATTCATTCTAGTGGGTGGAGACAGACAATAAGCAAATTATCGACTTAATTTCAGAGAGTGACAAGTGGTAGTAAGGAAATAAAACGGAGTTGATATGACAAAGAAATGCGGTGGATGTATACCGATTTAGAGAGACTAGGTGGTCAGCTTCGGCCTCTTCCAGAAATGACAGTCGAAGACAGTAGGAATGGTCCTGCAAGGCTTTGATGACCTTGATAAGGGTGAAGGCTTCTTCCTGTTTTTACATTGTCCCATGCCTTATTAACAGAGATTTAGATTACCACAAAATATAGATATGTTTGCTGCGTCATTCCCTGCAGTTGCTCCTAGACTCTCAAAAGTAGCATCAGAATGGAAAATTCCAATAGAAGGGCTTAGTGGGATCGGGAAGTGCCAGCACTACAGCGTGGACAACAAAAGCTGTTAGGTTAGGGTTTTTGAGCACCTAGGTTAAAGGCCTCTTTCCACTGAATTCCAAAGAGTCCAGAGGGTGAGGAAGCCTGGTTCCCTTCTGGCCTCCTTTCTCTAGAGGTCCTGGGATCTTATCCTTCCAGGTTAGGTCACTATGGGGCTTTGCTTTGCTGTAATGGAGGAGTGTGTCACAGGAGGACCTCCAGTAGTTATCAGTGGAAAGCCAGTGGAATTTTAATTCTGGATAAGAGTTTGGAATGGGCCCCACAGTACAGTATGTCCTACGTAGTTTTGGAGGCTTCATAGAATTGGCACAAGTGACCAGGACTGTGAAATTTTAAGGAATCCTGTGGCTCAGCATAAAGGTGAAACTATGATAACAGCCTCATACATTGAGTTAGAAGAAAAGAAAAGAAAAGAAAAAATGCATATTCTCTGGTGGACAGCAATAGGATCCTCTCAGTCATGCCTGGTCTGGAGGAAAGAGGGGAGTTGAAAAGCTATAGACCCACCACTAACTGTGGTTCTCCTTTTGTAGGTGCGGGGTGCCCAGTGAAGGGAGATCCCCAAAATAAGCCTCCTGAAAGAATGGCTATAATAAGATCCAGGGTTTGACAGTCCAAGCTAATATCCAGGGATCCTTGACCAAATGACCTGAGAAAATCGGATCTGAGGCAAAAGAAGTGTAACTAGACGAAGCGGAAGCGAGGAGAATGGACTAAGTAGGTGGGGGAAGGGGGGGTGGGCAGGAGAGGGTGGGACTGGCAGGTGGGTTGCTGTAGTATAAGGTAGAGACTGGAAAGAGTTCCTGATGCCCTGTTAGAAGGCACCTACCTACTTGCCTTGAGTTGGAATATCGAGGACACCCAGTTGGTTTAGTCCAGGGCGGCGGCAAGGCTTTGCCCTGTTGTGTTGGGTGGTAGGTTGCAGTTGACTGTGACTTCAGTTCTTTCTACGATCAGCCCCTGCCTTTTCTCCCAGTACGGGCCTTGACAGGATTCGTTCTCTGTGTGTTGAATACTGAGATTTAAGATTATCCGTACTTCGCATATAGTTTAGCTACATTATTTTGGGGACAGAATTCCCTGTAGAGACAGGGGAAGGGGGAGGTTAGAGGAGGATGAAATGTCTGCCATAGTATGTTCTGATCCACAAATAATAATAATTGCCTGTATCCATTCAGGGCTTTCTCCATATTCCCTCATTTAATCTTCACAGTAACGTGGGAACACTGGTACTTTGATTATTTCCAATTTACATATGAAGAAACCAAGGCTTAGAAAGTTTAAGCGATTTACCTGAGATTAAACACATACAGCCATGGTTTCAGTCCAGTGTTGTCTGTAGCCCAGTGTTTCTGCAAGTGAGGTCCCCAGACCAGCAGCATCAGCATCACCTGGGAAATTGTTAGAAATGCAAATCTCGGACCTACTGAATCAGAAACTCTGGGGTCAGGGCCCAGCCATCTGTGTTTTCAGACACCTTTCAGGTGATTCTGATGAACACTCAAATTTGAGAACCACTGCTTTAGCCAGTGCCCCAGCTCTTAACCACTGGAGCTGAACTTTCCAAATTCTGATGTGCTTATATATCGCATGCAGAGTTCTGATTCATGGGCTGGTCCGTGGACCATACTTTGAGTGCCAAGGCTCTGTGCTATACCGCACTATTGTGTGTCTTAGGTGAGCAGAGCTATTGACTAAGTGAAGTTTTAGCCTCTTTAAAGTCCTGATTTCTGAAAGTGGGCAGGCTATAGGATTCTTAATTGCCCCCACTCTGTTTATCTTTTTCAAATACTTGCCCGAACATAAAGGTGATAAAGAGAGAACTCAAGTGCCAGACCCTGTTCCCTCCTTCTGAGCATCATTCCAGAAAAGCTGAGTCCCGACAGATTTCACTCGGAAGCTCTCTTTTTTGAGTGGAAGGAGAGCTGAGGGGCGGTCTCCGAGTATTCTCTGCCTGAATGAGATGAGATGTGCTAATTGGGCCAAGGGGAGCGG
Organism: Cynocephalus volans; assembly: GCF_027409185.1. Lineage (NCBI taxonomy): Eukaryota > Metazoa > Chordata > Mammalia > Dermoptera > Cynocephalidae > Cynocephalus > Cynocephalus volans. The sequence goes on from NC_084478.1 coordinate 84,551,456, forward strand.
CAGCACATGATCATCTTCAATAACTTAAAATAATTTTCTGAAATATTGGAGGGGATTGCTTTGTTCTGAGTGAACTACTTGGATGATCTGATTACCAAACTACTGATTAAGAAGGCCAGTGTGCCTCTCCAAATGTGTATGCGTAGGAGCCCTAAGAAATTTGTATTTGGAAAATGCCATACGTTCTTTGTTGCTAAAGAAACTCCAACTAAAGAGCACACATTGCTGGTTTCTAAGACATATGAGATCGCTTGCACCTGTTCACCGTTTAAAATGTTTGGGGTGCATTTCTTGTATCTGTGGCAAATGAGGACAAGCAGAAAACAGATTGTATTTGACCAGTGGCAGGGGTGGGGGTGGAGGGCTGCTGTGTTGAATGGAAAGGGTGCCCAGGCATCTCCATGGCCCCTTTTATCTTCCCGAACCTCGTGGAGAGGGTGACAAGTAACACGTACACCAGGAGGAGGTAGTATGCCCTCAGGATATCCTTATTTTGGGCCAGACAGTACAGGAGTGTGAGATGCTGCTCCTTAAATCCCCGGCCCTCTTGGCTGAAGTGTTTCTAAAATTAGAACTTCATAGGTTCCAGCCCTTTAAGACCTCTGTAGAATATGTGAGGTAACCAGTATCCAAAAGTGTAGCTCTTGTAGCCGCCACCAGGATACAGCCCACCAATGGTCAGGTATTAAAATTGTCCTCATTGAGGTTCAGTGGCTACATGAAACTCAGGTTGGCCACTGCTGTAGTTCACAGCAGTGCAGGCAGACAGAAGCGTCCGTATGATTCTCTGTGCGATGCCAGGAGCTGTGGGGGAGGGATCAGAATTGTTGTGGAATGTTCAGCCTCCCTGGCAAATGAAACTCAGGTAAAAGGGAGGTAGAGTATCTCCATCTGGTGGTGGCATGAAAGAGGACACTGCCTGGTGTACTGCATAGAGGCAGGAGTAGAATCTGAGCAGAATCAGTGGGATCCTAGATATAATCTCCTACTCACTGAGGAACTGGTGGGGAAGGCTTCCTCTCCACCTGCGGACCCAGGTACCTGGCTTCGGTTTAGGTTAGTGGCGGAGGGGAAGTGGGAGTCGCTTTTCGAGGCTGCTTTGCAGCCACAGCTTCAAATTCCTTGGGAAATTGGGGAGACAGTTTGTTTGATACACTGCGTGTGGGGTTTGCTTATAGGCCCAAGTTTAAGTATGTTTCAGCCACCTCTGCATGTAATTTGCCATCAGCCAACCCATAAGTAAGAAGATTTGAGGGAGGCCCCTTCTGGAAGAAACATCCATACATCATACGTATTTATACATATCCATAGACACACACATACTCTCTCGCTCTCTCGCTCTCTCGCTTCCCCGCTCCCCCCCCCCCCCCAAGAGATTTTCTGTGTTTGCCTGGTTTAAAAGAAGTTCCGGTTTGAGGGAAGGGTATAAATTCCCACTGTCTGACATACTTAGACTGGCGATAGGTAGAGCTTTCTTTCCTCTTCTAGATATAGCGTGGCTCTTAGTCCCTTAATACTGGCATCGGGGTCTAGAATGAAGCACTCTGGAGGAGGTGTAAATATCCATACAGCAGTTTGGACCAAGCAGGCCAGCAGAGCTTTGGAACTTGTTCATAAGCCAGCCCCTACTCATGTCCCATTGGATATAAGATAGTGAGGCTTACTGCTGTCCCTTTTCATCCTCTGAATGCCCTTTCTGGCCTGTCTCTCACTTTCAGATTTGGGTCAAATTACCTAATTGCGTGAGCTCTTTCTCTGTAAGCAAAACTCAAAGTGCAGTTTTGCATAAGTCAGAAGTCCGGATGGAGTGTGTCCTATCCTATTATGTCTTTGGCCTGTCTGTGCCTCTTCAGCATGACTGAAGAAGTAAGAGTAAACACAGATAACTTATTTCCTCACTTGGACCTATCCATGCCACCCTCTCCAGCAAGAGCAAACCTGTGTTCAGAGACTGGAAGGCCAGCAAAAGCCACAGTTTTCTGACTGGGTCATAAAGAGTGAACACTACCCGATCTTGGAATACCTAGTATCTCTATCTATTTAAACTAAAACATCTTTCTGCCAGGTTTTTAGTCCAAATCATCAAACTACTCATTTCTCTCATGCCTCCATCCCTGCCCTCCCTTCTATTTCACAGCCTTTTTTCTCTCTTCAGGCCTTCAATACTGCCTCCACCCTCCCACCCCCACCCTCGCTCTTGATTGGTGACCTTCCTTTCGAATTCATTGAGAAAATTGCGTAAGAGTCAGCCCAAATTAACAAGCCCAAGATTGAACTCTCACATCTTCCCTTATAAACCTTCTTCACCTGCAGTATTCCCCGTCGCAGGTAACAGCAACTCTTACCCTTCCAGTCGTTCATGGCATAGCCTTGAGGGTGATCCTTCACTCCGCCCTTTTACTCACCCCTCATTTTGCATCTGTCCAGAAATCCTGTGAGCTCTCTCGTCAAAATAAATCCAGAATCTGACAGCTGACCACTTCTCACCACCTCCACTGCTACTGCCCCGTACCAAGCCACCATCGGTTTTCCCCTGGATTACGGGAATTGTTTCCTGACTCTTTCCCTGCTTCACCCTCCCCGTCGCCCCCACTGATAATCTAGCAGCCAGAGTAATGCTGTTAAAACATACGGTCAGATCATATAATGCCTCTGCTCAAAACCAACAGCTCTCGTTTCATTCAGGGTAAATCGAGAATTTCTACAATTGCCTGTGAGGCCGTACGTGGTTTGGGCACTAGTTACCTCTCTTACCTTATCTCTTAGTCCTCTCCTCCTTTCTCATTCCTCTCTGGCTGTGGGGACCTCCTTGTTGCTCCTAGAGTAGGGGCTTTTGCACTCTGTTCTTTCTGCCTGGAGCATTCTTTCCCCAGATGTCTGCATGGTTACCTCCCTCATCTCTCTCATGTCTTGGACTGAATGTCATCTTTCAGTGTGGCTCACCCCTAAACATCTTATTTCAGATGCCACCCCCACCCCCGCCCAAACACACACAATTTTCATTTACCCTGCTTTTTTTGTTGTTGTTCTTTCTTGAATGCATTTTCTTCTTTTAACATACTTCTTTCCTTGTTATGGTTGTTTGCTTGTTTCTGCCCACCAGAAGGTCAGCTCTACAAAGCTGCTGGGTTTTGTTGTTGGTTTTGTTTTGAGAATGTGTGTCCAATTGTTCACTAATTCATCCCTATAGTGACTGGCTTGTAGTAGGTGCTCCCTGAATGTCTGCTGAATGAATAAATATATATTACCGACGTCATCTGTTTTTACTCAATATTTTTTTGATCCAGTGAAGAATAAGAGTGAGATGTTTATGTCCCCCACAGAATTATGTTTCTCTCAAAGAAAAATATTCCTAACGCATGTAACAGGCAAAGGGTAAATAACCCTGAGAAACAAACACAGACAGTAAATAACATACCAAACAGCAAAACACACAAGCAAAGAAAATGCATTAAGACACCCATAAATAAATGAACATTTTTCACAAGCAATTTGCTGCTGGCGGTGAGAGGAAGGAAACAAGCTACTTTTGCTTAACTGTGCTCACACTGAACGTGCTGTAAAAAAAAAAAAAAAAAAAAAAAAAAAAATCTCAGTGAATCACCTTGTGGAAGAGGAATTTCACTCATTACACAGTGTTCTCCCTAGGATGACTCGTGGGAGAAACTCGTCTCAGGGAAAAAGTATAGTTGCTACTTCTGAGCAGTTAATTGATCTCAGGGACACTGTGAGTCCTGCAGGGGATCCCATTTCCCTCTTTATGTTTTGGTAGCTAGAAAACTTAGATCCACACCTGTGGCCAACTGGTAGTCAGTGCGTAGAACCTTATGACAATGCGCTTTGTGTTCGAATCAGTCATCTGATTAGACTTCCTCATTCTAATTTGGACTTGATTTCCTCACCCAACATGCTTTTTAGTTCTTTGAATTCTTTGTGTGGATGTATTTTGTGAGCTTGGTAATTCCTCAGCTGAAAGCCCTCCGGTACAGGAGTTAATCCCTGGCTACCTCTCTGGCTTCCTTTCCTACACTTTGTTCCCCCACCTCCCCCACCCCCCGTCCCTTCACTCACTCTGCCCTAGTCAAACTGGAATTGCCTTCTACATTTAATAAAATCTTCTGTTTCTGGGGTGATTGAGCTACGTGATACATGACCAGAGCCACAGATTTTTTTTTTTTTTTCCTTTTTACCTTTTGATGGCAAGATATCATGGCTCTCTAAGTCTGCTCACTCCTTCTTCATGCCAACATTTGGAGAAAGCATACGAATGGTCTTCAAAACGTTCATGGAAAGATTCTTATTATCTTTTAATTCTGTTTTTCCCCAAACTTTTGGAAGTACCCTCATATCTGCCAATCATATCCTCAACTGGTATGTATGTTGCTACACTTCCCACCAGTAGCATGGCTGGCGTACCTGTCTGGTCAATGCTAAATTCTTGCTAACCATCTGCTATGGGTTTTATATTTGTCCCCTCCAAAGCTCATGTTGGGAGCTTGATTCTCAATCTTGGAATGTTGAAAGGTGGGGTCTTTAAGAGGTGATTAGATCATGAGTACTGTGCTCTTATGAATGGATTAATCCATTCATGGAGTAATGGGTTAATGGTTTAATGGGTTACCATGGGTGTAGACTGGTGGCTCTGGCTGTTCTCACCATGTGATATTCTGCATCACTACAGGACTCTGTAGGGAGTTCCCACCAAGAAGGAGGCCCTCATCAGATATGACTCCTGGATTTTGGACGTCCTGTCCTCCAAGACTGTAAGAAATAAATTTCATTTTTTAAGTAAATTACCCAGTTTCCAGTGTTCCGTTATGAGCAACAGAAAACAGACTGATCTGCGGAGAAATACAATCACCAGCCCAAGCTCAGGCCACTGGATTGGTGATGACAAATACCTTTCATCCTAACGCATCTGTATTGCCTGCCAGAAAAAAAAGCTGTGAGACTATCTACTGGGTCCTTTGTAGAAAACAACAATCATCACCCTTGTGGCCGTCCATCTCTGGTTTTCTCTCTCCATACCAATCCACCGAATTTCCTCAGCACCTTCCTCGGGCCTATCCAGATGACTGTCCTCTTCCGATCTTTGCCTTTGTACCTCCATATGCCTTTGCCCTGCTTCAACATTTGAAAAGAGCATACGAGGGGTTCTTCAGAAAGTTCATGGAAAGATTCTTATTATCTTTTAATTCTGTTTTTCCATAAAACGTAATTTGCAGGGCAAAGGCATATGGAGGTTGTCATGGTGCAGCTGGTTTGCCAGTGTCTTGGGCAAATAAATTTTGTGTTCCCTTCCAGTCCCATCTATGCTAGACTGCCCCTCCAAATTCCAGATTCCAAGGTCCACCGCCAGTGACCTTAGAGTCTCAGAGAAGTCACAGAAGGAAACAATTTGCAGATTGGGACACTGAAGCAGGGAAAGAGGCAGCCACTTGTACAAAACCATAAAGTAAACTAGCAGCAGTATCACAGAGGTCTCCTGACTCCCAGAGAAAAGATCTTTTTTACAAAACGTCCTAGCTCCACTTATCTTTAGCTGATCAGGGCAAGTAATTTAACCTCTTCAAGTTTCAGCTTCCTCATCTATAATGAGGGGGTAGTAACAGTACCCACCCCATCAAGCTGTTATAACGAACTAGCGCTGGAAAACACTTAGCAAAGTCCCTGACCACTGTAAAAGCTCAATGAATATTAACCATTATTATTATATTGGATCCATCTTGTCCACCTGCCAGGATGCAACAGGCCACCAGCTGCATCCCTATTGTCACTTCTACATCCAGCCTCCCATCTTGCACATACACTTTGAGTTTGCAAGTTCTAGTTTCTCCATGGCTATAGAAAGGAAGCTAGTATAGGTGAGAAGGAACAGAAGGAAACACATCTTGAACTACCTCGGAAATCAGTACTCATAAAGTTTGAGAGAGTTGGCAAAATTTCTGATTGGTATAATTCTTCTGTTCCTGAACCAGGAGTCAAAGACTGAGAGACGAATAAAGCTTATGGGATATTGAAAAGAGTTCCAGTTTGGAATCTGGAAGGCCTGTTGTTTGAACCTCAGCTGTGCCTGTCGTATGGCCTTAAGCAAGTAAGTCACTTCAGCTTTCTGAGCCAGAGTTTCTTCACTTGTCAAATATGTCTCGTAATACTACATACTCACAGGATCTTTGTGAAGAGTCCTGAGGGAGAAGCGTGTGTGTGCGCACGTGCATGCACACACACATATACTTTCCGCCACATATGGTAAGTATTCAGTAATTGGAAGCTACATTACTTACTTTAGAGTTAATGGGAATGTTTCACACATTCTGGCAATAGGTTCCTTGTCAGTCTTACTTTTCAGGGGTTGCTGTAAACTTTTCTCCTCTTCTGGGTCGTCTTAGGTATTTTTGTCAGAAGCTGGGGGAGGTAGCATCAAGGACTGTTCATCAAAGGCCTTCTTAAACTGGAAGCCCGTAAATAAAAATAAAAGACGTGATGATTTTTTCACCAATTGTAATGACGACAACAACAACAAAAGAACCCGCAAAAGTTTCATAAAGTGCTCTGTTAGCAAGGCTATGGGAAACTCCTATGCATTGTTGGTGACAATATGATCTGGTACACCCTTTGAAGACAGTTTAGGAAGTCTAGCAAATTATGAACGCGTAAAGCCTCTAACCCGGCAATTTCACCTCTGGAAATTTATCTCACAGACACACCAGTATTTATACACGTTTGAAATAACATATGTGCCAGGTTGTTCACTGCAGCATTGTTTGTAATAGCAAAACCAAACGTCTGTCATTAGATAAATTATACAGCAAAGCTATGAAAAAGAATGAGGAAGCATTCTGTATACTGACAGGGGGAGACCAACAAGATACATTGTTAAGCAACTAAAAAAAGTGTTCAGAAAAGTACATATTGTATACTACATATTGTACAAAAATGGATGGGGGCCATCTCCTTATTTGAACACACACACACTTGAAGTTTACAGAAGAAACAAATAACAATGGTCAACTGTATGTGTGAGGAGGGCAGGTAGGAATTGGGTAGATGGAAGATTAAGTTGGGAGGGACACTTTTCACTGTATACCTTTTCTTATTTTTTGTTTTTTGATACATGTCATATATTACCTTTTTGTGGAATATACTAAAAAGCATATGTACTTCACAGGGCCTGGTTTTCCAAAGCCTTGCAATTTCAGATATTGACCTTGCAAGGACAGGAAATTTTCCCCAGTCTAGTGAGTCTTTGTTGCAAGATAAGAATTGTGGCACAGCAGGTTGCTGGCTCAAAGACAGACTAGTTACTGATTGTTATGTAAAGGTACTGAGAAACTGTAGAGGGAGAAGGAATGTTTGCTAAGATCAAGCTTGTGTTGATAAGACCACTTAATTGCCTTACTGGAATGTCATCTGGGTTGTTTCACTGAAAGTTACCAGCCTATATTGTTAAACTATAACCCCACCTTTGTTCTCTTCCTGTAATTTCCTGGTCTGGAAAATAAATGCAGGAAGAGAACCCCAATTCGGTGTTAATTTCCCAAGGAAGGGATCCCTCTCGCTTGAGGGTTCCGGCGGGAGATTAACCACTTTGGGGCCTCTCACTGCTCAGAAGAGATGGGCTTTGAGTAGTCCTTTGCATCTCCGTCACCCAGGGGAAGTGGGGTGACAAATCCGTGGGGGGGCGAAGCAACACAAAGCAACACCTTTTCAGTAAATTTTATTTTCAAAATACAATGATAAAGTTGGACAGTGCTTGCAATATGCATGATAAACGGTTAATATCTATTGCATAGCTAATTTTGTAAGTTAAAGTACATTCCCAAAGAATTATGTACAAAGACAGTCATTGTACTTTATTAATAGCAGTGAAATAGGAACAGCTAAATGTGTAATAAGAGAGTGAGTGATTAAATGATAGTGTATGGCTCTTTGGTAGGTCGATTATTTGACAACCATTAGAAATATTGTCTGGAAGAATTCTTCATGATGTGAAAAAATGCTCATTAATTCAAAACATTATGATCACCATTTCATTATGTGTGTGGGTCCATGTATGTGTAATTATCTGAAGTATCTGTAAATAGAGAAAATAATATTGGGAAAAAACCATTAAATTCACCAAAATAATAATAGTGAGTGATCATGAGTTATTTTTCCCCCAGCTCCTGCATTTGTGAATTTTTCGAATTCTAAACAATGATGACATAGTAGTTTGATGAAGAGGAGGTAATAATAAAGTTATTTAGAACATATAACCCCAATAGAAAAACAAAGGATACAAATAGACATTTCAGTGAAAGAGATAGCCAAATAGTAAACAGCGGGGAAAAAATGTTTAATCTAAGAAGTACTTTTAAAAAAGACAAATAGTAATAAAATAATACTTTTTTATTTATCAAATTATAAGAGATTTTGGCAAAGGCAATAGTCAACACTGACCAGGATGAAGAGTAGGGCCTTCCCTTTTAGAGTACTTCAGCCATCTGTAGATAACAGATTTTTTAATTTTTTTAAGGCTAGAAAACTGGTTGTTGTCTGTCATATTGTGTGTGCCTCGACCTTCAGACATTGGTAAGGGGCAAAACCAAGATAAATAAGGGGGGAGGGAAAATTTTAGTCCCTGTACACATTCAGAGAGCACCCCTGCCTACCTAGACCACCCAGGAAGAGTCAGACATGCAACACAGGAACTTTTACCCGTTCCATCCCTGAAACCACCATGCTAATCTCAAAATACATCCCAGAGTGTGAGGGTTGTGGTTGCCAAGGCGATCAGGAGCGTGGGGAAACGTTTTAAAGCTGCAGACCTCCATGAAGGTTATCACCAGGTATATTAGTCTGTTTCTGTTGATTATAACATAAAAACCTTAGGCTGCTTGATTTATAAAGAAAGTGAAATTTATTGCTAACAGTTTTCAGAGGCCTGGATGTCCATATTTCAGGGAACACATCTGGTGACTGTTTTGGTGGCGGCAACAGTGACCCAGGGGTTTCACGTGGCAGAAAATAGTGGAGCAAAGAGAGAAAATCTCTTTGTGTGTTGTTTTTTAAAAAAACCCTCAGAACTATGCCCCTGACCACCATTAGTAATCCATTCACTAAGGCATGGTTCTACAGTCTAATCATGTCTTCAAGGCCACATCTTTCACTTACTATAATAGGATTTCCCACCCTCATCAGTTATAGTGGTGATTAAGCCTCAGTGAGATTGGTGGGGCTTCCAACCTACAGCATTCTGCCCCAATCTTCTAACTCATGTCCTTTTCACATACATTCATTGCATCCCAAAATCTTAACTTGTTTCAACTCAAAAGTCCAAAGTTTAAAGTCCCATCTGTGAAATCAAGAAAAAGTTATCTACTTCCAAGATACAATGGTGGGACAAGCATAGAGTACATATTCCCATTCAAAAAGAGAGTTACAGACCAAAAGAAAGGGGTACCAGTTCCTAAGCAAATCCAAAACCCAGCAGGGCAGGCATTAAATATCAAAGCTGGTGAATCATGTATCTGACTCCATGTTTGATGTCCTCTGTACACTGGTGCAAGGGTTGGGTCCCCAGGTCCTTGAGCAGCTCTGCTCCTATGGCTTTCCTGGGCTTAGGCCATACTTCAGCTCTTGCACGCTAGTGATTGACTCTGGTAGCTCCACAGGTCTGGGGTCTCCATAGTGGTCCTGCTCCCACAGCTCCACGAGTCATGGCAGTGACGGGGTTGCTCTGCTGCAACTCAGACCCGGTGTTTCCACTGAGCCTCCAGTGACAGCTGTCTTTGGTGACTCCGTCCCCGCAACAGATCTCTTCCTGGAACCACAGTCTTCCATTCGTCCTTTGAAATCAGGGTGGAGGTTCCCAAACCTTCATATCTCTGGCATTCTGCAAGCCTGCAAATTTAACACCACATGGATGCTGCCCTGGCTTCTGGCTTGTATTTTACAAAGCTGCAGGTCCAGCCTTGCCTGGAACTAATTTAACTACAGCTAGATCAACCAAAGCAATGGGGGTGCTGGTGTTGGGAGCAGCATCCCAAGGTGGCCCTGGGCAGTAAGCCTGTGGAGGGCATCTCAGGCCTGTTCCCCGAGACCATCTGTCTCCCTCGACCTCTGGGTTTGTAATGGAAGACACAGCCTCCAAGATCTCTGAAATGCCTTTCAAGGTCTTTTCTCTCTTCTCTTGGCCATCCCTTTCTTCTTCCCTAATCTCCTTAGCCAACGGTTGTACACCATTGAATTGTTCTCCTGAAATGTTCTCTGCTTCTCTACCACATGGCCAGGTTGCAAATTTTCCACATCTTTACACTCTGTTTCCCTTTTAGTTATACATTCTGGCTTTATATCATCCCTTTTCCGCCATAACTCAGCATAGGCTGTTGCAAGTAGCCATGCAGCTTCCTGAATGCTTAGCTGCTTAGAAATTTCTTCCACCAAATACTCTGGGTCAGCGCCTTTAAGTTCCACATTCCATAATAATTTGGAGCATGAACAGAATGCAGCCAAATTCCTTGCCAGTTCATAGCAAGGGTGATCTTTGCCCTAGTTTCCAAGACATCCCTCCCCATTTACATCTGAGATCTCCTCAGTATGGCCTTTAACTGTCCATATTTCTATCAGCATCCTGCTCACCACCATTTAACTAGTCTCTAAAAAGTTCCACACTTTCCCTGGTTTTCTTGTTTTCCGAACTTCCACCAGTAGCTAGGCTTTTTCTAGCCTGCTCCTTGAAATTCTTCCAGCCTTTCCTCATCACCTATTTCCAAAGCTGCTTCCACATTTTCAAGTATTTGTTATAAGCAACACGCCACTTCTCTGGTACCAATTTTCTGTATTAGTCCATTTCTGTTGCTTATAACAAAATGCATGGAACTGGGTAATTTGTAAAAAAAAAAAAAAAAAATGAAATTTATTGCTTATAGATTCAAAATCCACAGTGCAGGGAATACATCTGGTGAAGGTCTTGGTAGTGGCAACAATGACCCAGAGTTCTCACATGGCAGAAAATGGTGGAACAGAGAGAGAAAAACTCTTCATGTGCTCTCCTTTTAAAGACCTCAGAACCACACCCCTGACCACCATTATTAATCCATTCACTACGGCATGGTCCTACAATCTAATCACCTCTTCAAGGCTCTACCTTTCAATTACCATAATAGGATTTCCCACCCTTGACAGTTACAGTGGGGATTAAGCTTCAGTGAGGTTGGGGGTGGCAGGAGCATCCAATCTACAGCGTCAGGCTTAGGCAGGGGCAGGTTTGATGTTATATTTTGACATACAGTTCCATATCCTCACCCAGGAATGGAATAAAATAGAATGACAAAGGAGATCTGAAATGTGGGTGTGGGTAAGGCTTCAGAGGTTCTGAGTGAAGAACTGATCCAAGTCCTAAATGACTGAGTTGTTCTGATTAGTTAGAAAAAATGCACAGCAACAGAGGCAAAAACTTTTCCCCATTTCTGAGAAAAATTTAAGGGTAGGGCTTGAATTATCAAGTGTTACTAACATAAATGGCTGTTTTATGTTTCTATGAAAAATTCCTCTGTGATTACAAGAAAGCAAAACAGGAAAGAAGGAAAAGAGGGAGAGGGGAAAGAGAGAGTAAATACAGAAGTAGAGAAGAGTAACTATATAAAGAGACAAGCCATGGGCTTAGTTCATTTTTCTTCTTAAATTCCAGGGCTGCCTGCCTCTGAAGCCCAGTCTTATCTATAACATCCTGATATTACTTAGTGGAGCTTTGAGAACTTCCCTTGTGGAAAGCCTATGTTGAACTGCAACAAGACAGGCATGACTGGGGTCTATGCGTATCCCGTGTGATAGTCCCAGCTCACCACAGTACCAGGAAGTTGCTGCTCTACTCACAAGGGCTAATATATGCCTATTTCTCCCCCTTCCTCAAACCAGGCCTCTACCTTAGCAGATGTGGAACAAAAGAACCTTTGAAGAAAATAATCTCAGAGCTTCAGTCTGAGTTATAGCTGGAAAGTTCATGGCATTTTGAATAATCTAAACTTTATTAAGTATTTTTACAGGCCCTGTGCTAGGAGCTCATACGTTCACTTATATAATTCCATCATTAAAACAACCAGGTAAGGAAACTAAAACTCATTGAGTTTAAGAAATCCGCCTAAAGTCATATAAATATTAAAACTCAGGTGCCTCTGAAAGAAAAGATAACATAACTTTAACCATAAACAATCATGGCCCTGAGACTGAATAGGAGAGTAAAGCTGGTAACTTCCAAGGAGGAGGTGAATTTAAATCTTACCTGATTCCAGATCACTTGTACTGCCCCTGGTGTGCTTGGAGAGGTCTCTCTCTCTTTTTCAAACACATTTCATTCACAGGTGTGTGTGCACACACACAAACACAAAAAACACGTACAATCTGCGTTCATATGGTCTATACTCAGCAGTTAACAGTATTATTTCTCTGCCCTTACCCATGAGCAATTTTAAGTTAAAGGTGGCAACTGCCAGAGTTTTCATGGGAGCTTAACATGTTGGAAATCTCCAACCTTAACCTAAGGTGTGTTCACTTCAGAAGTCAAGCAGATCCCAGCATTCTCACAGAATACCTTAGATGCCCTTCCCTGTCTTCCCATAATACCCTGGATATATTGTCATCTATCCATTCATCCAACTCATGGCACTCCTCTAATATATGTGAGCAACCGTGTTACTATTTGGAGTCTCTATCATTTTGATTACTACTGTCTTTTTTTGTAATTGTCAATTTTAGTATAATGTATCTCACTAGGATGAATGCTTTGGAAGAAGGTACTGTGCATTATTCATCATTACATATCTAGGGCTTAGCTACATATGGGCACAGCTCTGAGCAGGCTATCAACAAATATTGGGGACTGAATGAAAAATTTTATTAGGTGTATAGTGTATATAAGAAATGAGAGGCTTGGTGGTGGTTGGTTAATTCACTTGGTTAAAGCATGGTGCTGATAACACCAAGGTCAAGTGTTTCGATCCCCATACCAGCCAGCCACCAAAAAAAAAAAAAGAAAAGAAAAGAAAAAAGAAAAAAAAAAAAAAAACACAAGGAGACAAAAGTATAAACTAAATGGAATAAAAACCCCATTGTATTAGTCCATTTTGTGTTGCTATCCATTCATGAGGGATCTGCCCCCATGACTCAAACAGCTTCCAGCACTGCCACACTGGGTATCAGATTTCCACATGAGTTTTGGCAGGGACAACACATCCAAACTCTATCATTCCACCCCTGGCCCCCCAAAACTCATGGCACTTTCACATACAAAATACAATCATTCCATCCCAACAGTCCTAAAAGTCTTAGCTTGTTCCAGCACCAACTTAAAAGTCCAAAGTCTCATCTGAGACCAAAGGCTAAATTCCTTCCAGCTGTGAACCTGTAAAAATCAAAGACAAATGTATCTACTGCCAAGATAAAATGGTGGAACAGACATTGGGTGCATGTTCCCATTCCAAGAAGGAGGAATAGGCCAGAAGAAAGGAGAAATAGGCCCCAAACAAGTCCAAAACCCAGCAGCACAGACATTATGTCTTAAAACTCCAAAATGATGTTCTTTGACTCCAACTCCTGCATCCTGGGCACAATTGGGCATCTGGGCCCCCACAACCTTGGGTAGCCTCGCTCCCACAGCTCTGCCAGGCATGGCACACTGAGCAGCACTGGTGCCTGTAACTTTTCCAGGCCGGAGTTGTATGTTATCAGTGGCCATACAGATCTGGGGTCCTGGCAGCAGCCCTACTGCCTTGGCTCTACTAGACCTCTCTGTGGGGGCACCAACCCCATTTTTCTGCTCAGCATCGCTCTAGTAGATGGCCTTTGCAGTGTCTCTGCCCCTGCGGCAGGTCTCTGCCTGGGCCCCCAGGCTTTTCCATACATCCTCTGGAACCTGGGTGGAGGCTGCCATGCCTCCACTTCTCTCACATCCTACCAGCCTGCAGACTTAACACAACATGGTCACCACCAAGGTTTCAGGCTTCTACTGTCCAGAGCTGATGCATGAACCACACTTGGAGCTGCTTGAGGCAGGGCTGCTTCAGCAAAAGCAGCTGGAATGCAGGGAGCAGGATCCCAAGGGCAGCTGTGCCCCAGGTCTGTCTGCTGGGACAATTCAGTCCTTATAGGCCTCACACCTGTGATGGGCAGGGCACCCTTCCAGACTTCTCAAATGCCTTTAGGGCTTTTTCCCGATTGTCCTAGTTCTTAGCATCTGGCTGCCTCATCACCAAACTAATGTTTTTAGCAACCAGTTTATCTGCTTCACCCTTGAGCTTTTCTCCTGCTCTCCACTTCTCTACCACATGGCCAGGCTGCAAAGTTTCCAAATCTTTATGCTCTGCTTCCCTTTAAATTCTGGCTTTACATCATGCCTTTTCTGCCATAACTCAGCATAGGCTGTTAAAAGTAACCATGCAGCTTCCTTAATGCTTTGCTGCTTAGAAATATCTTTCTATCTGCATTCTGGTCACAACCATTTAACCAATCTCTAAAATGTTCCAAACATTCTCTCATCTTTTTGTCTCCTTCTAAGTCCTCCAAACTCCTCAAACCTTTGCCCATTACCCAGTTCCAAAGCTGCATCCACATTTTCAGGTATCTGTATACCAACACCCCACTCCTCGGTACCAATTTTCTGTATTAGTCCGTTTTGTGTTGCTATAACAGAAATACCTGAAACTGGGTAATTTATAAGGAAAAGAGGTTTATTTGGCTTACGATTCTGGGACAGCTGCATCTGGCATGGGCCTCAGGCTGCTTCTAATCATGGTGGAAAGCGGCAGGCAGCCAGGAGCTACAAGCAGATCACGTGGTGAGAGGAAGCAAGAGAGAGAGAGAGGGGAGGTGCCAGGGTCTTTTTAAACAACCAGCTCTCATGGGAACTAATAGAGTGAGAACTCACTCATTAATCCCCTCTCCCGCAGGGAGAGCATTAATCCATTCATGAGGGATCTACCCCTGTGACTCAATCAGTTTCCAACACTGCCACATTGGGGATCAAATTTCCACATTAGTTTTCGAGGGGACAACATATCCAAACTCCATCACCCCACTAAGGGTAGAGAGATGACACCATGTTGAAGGTGGAATACTAAAAGGGAAGCTCTTGTATTACCCACGAATCACCCTTTACAAAATAAATCATGGTCTCTACATTCAGAGAAGAATACATCTTAGGTATAATGACAAAATAATACCCAGCCCTATAATAGAAGCCCTATCCTATCAATCTCAGGTCTGCTTTATGGGGCTCAGTCTGCCCATCATACAGCTACTGATTTTGATACAATCCTCTGGTACACCGGGGACAGTAGAAGTGAAGAGGATGAATATGAAAGCTCTTTCTTCTAGGAATAAATACCTTCTACTCTGACTCACTGGCCTCTCTTGTCTGTTTCTCAAAGTATTAGAAGTTCTGAACCCTCAAGGCTTATTCAGAAGAAGTGTTGTGCTCTCAGACCTACATGCTTCTTAACTATGCAAAGAGTTGAAAGGCCAACTTTGCTTCCCAGTTACCCTAGAGATAGTAGATTTTATCTATAAATTCTGTTGATGGGGCTCATCCCATATTCTTTAGGTTCCATTCATTTATAAGATGTTGCTGCTTTCAATGTGTCAAACCAGTTCTTTTCTTGCTGGCCAAGGAGGCTGAAATATATATATTTTTTCAGCAGCCAGCTGGTACTGGGACCTGAACCCTCGACCTTGGTGTTATCAGCACCACACTCTAACCATATGACCTAACCTGCCAGACCTGCCTGAAATGTCTTATGGTGCTTTGCACAGTGTTGAAGGATCATGCAGGACTTCTGATTTTCATTTATGTTGCAGGTGGCATCAGGAAGCAAGCAGCTCATTGTTTCTCTATATAGCTGCTTATCAATAGTAAATGAAAGCATAGTTTGTGCTAACAAAATACCACAGATTAGGCAATTCATAAACAGTAGAAATTTATTTCTCACAATTCTGGAGGCTGGGAAGTTCAAGATCAAGGTGCCAGCTAGTGAAGGCCTGGTCTCTCTGCTTCCAAGATGGCACATTGTTGCTACATCCTTAGGAGGAGAGGAACAGTGTTGTCACAAGGTGGAAGGGATGGAAGGGGCATAAAGGGGCAAACTCCCTCTGTCAAGCTCTCTTATAAGGGCACCTAATCCCATTCATGAGAGCTCTGCCTCAATCACTACCCAAAGGATACACCTCCCAATATTGTTGCATTGAGAATTAAGTTTCAATGTGAATTTTGGAAGGGATAAACACATTCAAACCATAGCAAAAAGCTTCCATAAATTGAGCAGTTCTCCTAAGTTAGGTAATGTTTCACATTACTGATTTCAGAATAACTCTACAAATTAGGTATTTTTGTTTCCATTTAATATTTGGAAAAAAAAAACACAAAAAATGAGACCCTGTTCAAAAAGAGTAAATGGAAGAATTAGGACTTAAATTCAAGGTCTAAGTTCATCACTAGTTGGTATTATAGATATTGAGTGGTGTTTCTTGGGTTTTCCTTTCTTTTTTAAAAGTTTTTTTATTGAATCATAATTAGTTATGCATACCTGGGGGGGGGTTCAACGTTGACATATGTTGATCAAATCAATATTACCAGCATATATATTGTTACAAATCGTACTTATTCTTTATGCCCCTGGTCCAATCTCTCCCTATACCCCTCTCCCTCCCCCCTCCCACCTCTGATAACCCTAGATTTCTTCTCTCCTTCTGAAAGAGTAATGGTTACTCTGTTGATTTGTTGCCTAGATGATCTGTCCAATGCTGAGAGGTGTGTTCAAGTCCCCCAATATTATCGTAGAGCAGATGCTTCTTCTGTCCCTCTGGAATGGGCTTTGTGAAGAGAGACATCCTCTTCTTTTCTTTGGTCTATGCTGGTGACTCTCCTTGTGTCAATGCACTCCAGTGGCTGGTGGACCATCAGCATGGTGGTTGTGGTGTCTAGCCACTATTGCAGCAGCCGTGGTTATTGCGGTGGCTGTAGTGGGCCTCCCACATGGAGGTGATGTTTTTGGCATGCTCCTTGATGCTGGCAGTGTGCCTGGTTGTGTGTGGGGGGATCCGGTCCCCAGATTCAGACCTCAGGACTCTAGGAGGGCCCTGAGGCACTAGCGGTGTGCCTGGTTGTGGGGGGGTGGGGTGGGTCCAGTCCCTGGCTCCATACCTCAGGTTCCCAGGTGGGCCCTGAGATGGTGGTGGTGTGCCTGGCTGTGTGTGTGTGGGGGGGATCTGGTCCCCACCTCCATGCCTCAGGTCCCTGGGTGGGCTCTGAGGTGCTGGCAGTGTGCCTGGGCTGGAACTTTTTGTCCTTTGCTTACTTCTAAAATGGTGGAACTTTCTGTGGGGACCAGTACTTGAGCTCTGTGGTTTAGCTCAATTGCTGCTTTGCTGCTGATTCCCTAGCGAAGGCTTTTTGTGCAGCTCAGGTTTTAATGGTTGACCTTATAGGTGCTTCTGGCTCTCCAGGGACCCGGTGCACCTGTGTTGTGTAGAAACTCTGATCTGGGCTGAGTCTTTTCATCAAACTGCATCCCATGCAATTCTATATTCCTGACCAGTCTCCTCTGAGTGGTCCTTCACTGATTGGGGTGCAGATCAGCTGTCCTTGCTGTACCCCAGTGTTCCCCTGGTGGGCCTGTCTCCCCCACTGCCTGTGCTGCAAACATTTCCCATGGGACCAGCTGTGTGCCAGTCCCTTGTGATGACTCACCAGCCTCTGAGTGGCTCCTTTTTTTCAGTTGTTGTGGCTCCTCACTCCTGCGTGGATCCACAGGAACACTATTAGTGGTCTTGCTGTCCTGGGTGCCACCAAGGCCCTCTTCTCCCCTGCTGCCTCCAAGCAACTCCATCCGAAGGGCACAGCTGTGGCTTTTGCCGGCTCCTGCTCTGTGTGCTTACCAGCTTCAGCCTTAAAGCAGCAGTAGCATGAAATGGTCGGAGTAGTTTTTTTCTCTCGTCGTGGCTTCTCCCACCTTCATGCACTCCGTAGGTCTCTCCTCCTCTTCCCCTGAGCTCTAGCGGCCCCAGCTTGGCTGTTGTTGCTTTTTTATAGTTGTGCATTTGTTGATTTGTGGGAAAGAGTGACGCTGGGGACTGTCTATTCCGCCATCTTGACCAGAAGCCTGGGTTTTCCTTTCTGAGAAGCAAATCTGTTCACCAGCTATGAAAGAGCAGTAGCTGGAGTTCATGGTCAGCCTGGCAGCACTATCTTACTACAGCACCCTTGGGAGCACTAAAGCTACTATTGATGGCAAGGGGGATGGAGAATGGGATTCTGGACATGACACAAGGCTGAGAGGGACTTATGGAAACTAGTGAATGTGAAAGAGAGCAGTACTGGTGGCATCTGTGTCATGTTGTCAACCTGTCAACTCCTGTTGGCCACTGCACCCCAAGAAAGAACAAGATCTTCAGGGATTTGTCAGTCTCCATGTCAAAAGAGATGCAATACATTGTGTCACTTCTTGTAACAACTGTGTCAGATTGGTCAGATGGCATCCTGAGGAACTGTTGTTTTTTCTCCTGATCATAAAACAGTCCTGGAATATGATCATCACTCTCACATGTAACAGCTTCAGCAAGGTGGCAAAGCCATCTCTTTTACCTGTTCCTTGTTAGATTTTGTTAATGAGGATTTCTCTTTCATGGAATACTCTCTTACAAGATATCTAATCAGAGCCCCACTTTAATTTTCTCCCAGCTTTTGGTGAAAATTTTCAAGGCCAACTGAGTTTGCTTTCCTGTCTATAATCTGATAGCCAAACAGTCCATAAAAACTATGCCCCTGAAGAGTGTCTACATGTCTATTTTGCTACTCAATTCCTGTTCAAGAATTCACTGACTTCATTGTCTCTACTGCATATCAGGCATGGCTTCTAACTTATCTGCATGAATTTAACTCTATTACTTTTTGAGACATACTTTATCACATATTTTAATGTAATTATTGTAAATGTTCCGTGGATACTGGAAAATAATATGTATTATATAATATTGAATTCAGGGTTCAGAATATATCCATTAAATCAAGTTTGTTCATGTTGTTCAAAACTTCTAAATTTTTATTAAATTATTGGCTGTTTGATCAATCAGTTTCTGAGAGATATTAAAATATCCCACTCTTTTAATGGATTTGTTTATTTCTGCTTGTAATTTTTTCAATTTTTGCTTTATGTATTTTGAGGCTGTGTTACTATAAGGTGTCTGGGAGAAGACCCAATCTGGAAAGGCATCCTGGGGTCACTGTTGTGCTCCCTCCTGATACAGAACATACCATGTGATCACTAGAGATGTCATCTCTAACAGCCTACTTTCACATTAAGTAGCCTTATAAGCTGACATAAGTCAACCCCTGTACATACCATGATTAGATAGACTAACTTACATGATTTCTGACCATAGTCCTATTTTTTCTCTCAGCTTTTAATGATCAGTTTCAAGGTCATTTCAAGTTTGCCTTTCCCATATAGTCTGACAGCCTCCAAGACCATGTGATTCATGTTCAAAGGGAATATCTATATGGTTTCACCACTTGCAAATAGCAGCACTCATCCAAGTGCCTTGCCACTGACAAACTCATATTTAGTAACTTACTGCCTTTCTCTTCCCTATCTCCTAGCAATTATAACTTTCACCTTCTCCACACTCCTGCGATCCCTGGCATAACCGATACTTGGCATCTTAGTCAGGACTGTGATGCCTTCTTGTTTCACCCATGGCGTGTCCGTGTTACCTGTTTAAGGAAGAAGCTGAAGGGACAATTCAATCCTGCTTTTCCAAAAAATAGAGGGAATCATCCCAGTGGATTTCCATCTCCAGTTTTCTTACCCCACACCAAAAGTTCTCTTTGTTGTAGTTCTTAAAGTCCACCAACTCTTCCATTTTATGTGCTGCCTTTTGTTCCTGGCCTATTCCTCTCTCCCTTATTTTAATAGGCAGCAACTTTGAGTCCATCTGAAACAATAGGTGTGAGTGCAAAGACAAACACTTATTTTACTCTGCTTGGGCTGGTTTCCTTCCCTAACAGTGAGAAAAGCTCTAGGTGACAGTTTTATCTCCTGCTGTTTTGGAGTGCAGAATTTGCAGTATTGGGGGACCCAATTCCTGGTCTCTGCAAGTATCTAAGTCTGTGAGTAGTTGAGTAGTGTGTAGGTACCTTATTTTTAAAAAAGTAAAACTAACCCTAACAAACAAACCATGGACATATTATACACGTTAATGTTTTTTGTTTGTTTGGGTTGGGTTTTTTTTTTTTTTTTTAATGTGAAGGCAGTGAATCTTCCCCCAAAATTAGATAAAGCAAATTACCTAAGTGCTTCCTCAAGTAGAAGGACAGGTGGGTCTCTTGGATATATTCATATCTACTTGTTATGCACCAATCTGGCCATCGGTTTGAGTCTACCTTTCCATGTTATTCTTGTCTATTGACCTCCTGGTCAGGTCTCTGCATTCACTAACGTTCAGCATCAATGTGGGTGGTCCATCTTACATTCAGACTTCTGGGTTACATACAAACTAAGACTACTACTCTTGCAGAATCATGTCCTCCAGCTTTAGCTGTTCCCTGAGAACTTCCCTCCATCTCCCTGTAAGATTGGTTCTTCCACTCCTCTGAGCTACTATTCAAAGACATTCTTCTGAAGACAAGACTTTAACACATTCCCTCTTGCTCTTAGTTGTCCTCTTATACTTTATAGAGAAAACAGAATGTGTCTGAATGGGATTTCTCGATTTTTTACTTTTGCTGCCTCTGTTCATTCAGTTTCTCTCAAGATACACCTAGCTCAGCCTTCAGAACACTCTTGTATAATGCCAATTCCTCAGTACAGCTAAGTCTCTCTAAACCTAAAATAATTCTAAAAGTCTCTGAGTTCCTTAAAAAATTTAAAACATGATCCATTAACCACATGATTAGTCATATGATCCTGAAATCCCACTTTTGGGTATATACCCAAAAGAACTGAAAGCAGGGTCTCAAAGTAATATTTGCACAACCATGTTCATAGCAACATTATACACAATAGCCAAAAGGTGAAAGCAACCCAAGTGTTTATTGATCGATAAATGGATAAACAACATGTGGTATTTACATACAATGGAATATTATTCTGCTTTAAAAAGGAAGGAAATCCTGTCATATGCTACAACACAGATTAACCTTGAAGACATTATGCTGAGTGAAATAAGTCAGTCACAAAAAGACAAATACTTTATGATTCCACTTATATGCAGTTTCTAACATAGTCAAATTCATAGAAACAGAAAATAGAATGATTGCCAGGGGCTGGGAGGATGGGAAAATAGGGAATTGTTTAATGGGTATTAGAATTTCAGTTTGGCAAGATGAGAAAGCTCTGGAGATCGGTTACACAACAATCTGAATATACTTAACTGTATATATAATATACTTAACTGTATATATAATATATAATATACTACAGAACTGTACCCTTAAAAATAGTTAAGATGGTAAATTTTTGTAATCTGTTCTTTACCACAATTGAAAGAAAAAAAAAGTACCTAGACCTCATATTTCTTTCTAGCTGCAACTCTTTAGAAGAACTTTCTATTGTCACTGCCATCTCTTCTTTACCTCCCACTCTCTCTTCAACCCACTGCCATCTGACTTCTGCCCTTACCATTCCACCGAAACTGTTCTTGCTAAGGTTTCCAATGACCTCTCCATATTTCTGGGCTTAGTATACTCAACCCAGGGTATTGGGCTCTGTTCTCCACTTCTTCCTGGAAGCTCACACCTTGGCTTCTGTGACACTTGCCTTGTTCTTTGCTGATGTCTTACTGACAACTTTGTTTTTAGTCTTTTTTTTTCGCCTGCCTCTTTTTCATAAATGGTTCTGTCCTTGGCCTGCTGCTGTTTGTGTCGTTACAGTTCTTTATAGTTTTATTGAGAAAGCTCAACTAAACCTCAAGTATCAGCTATCAAATTTATATCTCTGATCAGATCTCCCTCTAGCTGGTCAATTCTGTCTAAATGTCCCATAGGCTCTTCAAATTCATCTCCTCAAATTAAACTCATCATCCCTTCTCCTGTGTTTTCTAGCTCAATGATATTCATCCCCAAATCCTATTCTGAAACCTGGAAATCATACTAGAATCCTAATTCTCTTTTATCCTCCAGTCCAAAAAGTCCGATTGATTCTAAGCCTTATTGATTCTCAAAATTCATCTCACCTGTCACTGCCTTAGTTTAGTTTTTCATCATCCACTGCCTTCAAGCTGGTCTCTTTGCCTCCAATTTTATCTTCCTCAAATTAATCTTCTACATCCTGTTAGATTTATCCTCTTAAAACTTAAGTCTGATCATTAGGCTGGTCTACTTTAAGGCCTTCAGTAGCTTACCATTGCTTTTAGGGTAAACTGTCAGCTCCTTAATATTCAGTATACAAAGGCCCTCTTCTCTGCTCCCTCAAAGAATTATAAATGACTGCTCCAGCTATACTATTTTTGCAATTCCCAGCAAGGTGCCATGATGTTTAATTCAACAGTGCCTTTGCATGTGCTGTTCCTTCTGCCTGGAGTGTCCTTCCCTACATGCTTGGCTAAGTGCCCTTCATGACCCAGCTTAGGTATCCCCCATTAATGCTCCCACAGCAAACGCATATGATGCTATGCTGTGATTGCCCTTTATCTCTTCCCTTGCTATATCTAGTTCTTCCGCTATATCTAGTTCTTCCACGGCAGGGATTAAATTCTTCATTCCTACACTCCAGCCCCAGGCACCATGGCTGTTTGTGATTTACTCCCTGGTTTGGGGTGTTCGTGTGCGCTCGCGCGCGCGCATGCACGCCTGGAAAGTGAATTCAAATTTCTGCGGGGCACACAGTATAGCGGGGACACGAAAATCGCATTATCTTAACTCAGGTTTTTCCCATGATCACCACCGAAATTCCTAAGCAGTCACTCAACTCCGATTTTTCCAGCAACCCCGACTACGCAACAGCACGCCCCCTCTGCGCCTGCGCGAGGCTAGTCGGGTGGGGCCAGCGACTATCTCCGGAAGAGAGAGGGTGAGTGTAAGCGTGGTCAGATGAGAACGATTCCGGTCCCGCCCGCCTTTCCAATCAACTGCGGAAGAAGTAAGCAAAAAGGCACTTCTGGGAGGGTGAAGGCACGCTTTCTGGGCTGCAACATGGCGGCTACTAGTGGAACTGATGAACCGGTGAGACGCTACTCTGGGGTCGGGTGAGTGGGGAAGTCAAGGTGGGTCGAGACTTGAATTCTTTACCCCCCCCCTTTTTTCCCCTTCTCAGGTTTCCGGGGAGTTGGTGTCTGTGGCACATGCTCTTTCTCTCCCAGCAGAATCGTATGGCAACGATGTGAGTATGACTCACCCACAGCTCCCACCCACGGAGCTAGCCTGGGATCTCTGCAGGACCTTCCACTAAATTATAACCCCGCGCCTCTAATACCTTCTGCAGACTCTTTCCACGTCTGCCAGAAACCGCGCCTTTCAGTTCATTCTAGTCTTGGTCCACAGACACAGGACTAATGCCTGTGGAAATGGTTGCCTAACTTTGCTACGCTTTAGAATCACCTCAGAAGCTTTTAAACATCCCGATGGCCAGGTTGCAGTACATATCAGCTAAAGCAGAATGTTTGAAGGATGGCAGCCAAGAATCCCTATTTTTTAAAGGTTCCTGATTGATTGCATTGTGCAGGAAAGTTGCACTGGCTTAAGGTGTGTCTGGTTTAGACCCTTAAGGAGAAAGCACATGATGCATTTTGAGAAACAAGACAAAGGGATGTGAAAATAGTAACAATACCCAAATAAGAATGTGATACATACTAGGTGAGTGGGTCAGGCTGTACATCCATCCAAAGAGTTTAGCTGAAGGAGAGACCCCTAAGGACCGAGGCAGTAGAAGACGACTTCACCGAAGAAGTGGGGCCTCGAATTGGGTCCTGAATGTGTAGGTGGACAAAGGACATGGATTGGCAGGTAGGAAAAATACATGGTCTAAGACATGGAGCTACTAATACAAATGGCTTTTTCTTGAGTCAGTGAAATAGATTGGTGAAGTTGGAGTGGGAGATTCCAGTGGAACAAGTGGTGAGTGCTTAGTAAGACATTTATATCCTGGCCTGCTTCATGATACTGATTCATTTCTAGGTTTTATAGGATGGGGAACTGGCTATCTGATAAACACAAATGATGATTATGACGTGCTACACTCTTAAGTGAAAAGTAGTTTTACTTCCATTATCTTTGTCTTCCTGGCACCTCAATGGTATAGGTGGGTATATTATTTCAGTTTTACAGTGATTTAACTCAATCCTGAGAAAGCGATTTATCTACTCTCTCCCACACTTTCACTGGCTGTTGGGCAAAGATAGCTCATTGTGTTTATTATACCATGTAGGTAGCTTCTTTTGGTTGTCATAAGAATGAAAAAGAATTATATTGTCTAAATCTGTTAGTCCAGTTTTTATCTTTTGACAGTAACACCAAGTTTGATAGCTCTCTTGAGCATTAATTAGACATCCACAGACTTTCTGAGTTTGTTATTCAGTCATAGGATTTGGAAATTTCTGACCTGGCACTCATCACTCTTTTGCAGCCTGACATTGAGATGGCTTGGGCCATGAGAGCAATACAACATGCTGAAGTTTACTACAGGGTGAGTTGTATGTCTTTATCGTTAAGCGGAATTAAACATGTGATTGTAGTATATGGTGATCTGCTAATCACTGATCTCTGCAAATTAAGCAGTTGTGTTTTGGAGATAGTTTTTATTACTATAAGAGCTTGCCCACAGAGGACAGGGGAGTGGAGGTGAATTTGTTTTGATAGTGAGGAGTTCTGCTTCTTTGCCTAGTGTTGCATTGCTAACTGGCAAAAGGGTACCTGGCCCATATGTAGTAGGCACTTAATAAATGTTTTTTGAATGAATGAACAATCCACAGAGGTAGATAGACAGGACTAGGGCCAAATGGGCTAATTGCCAAACTGGCGGAAGGGACTGTAATATATTATGGCCCTTTAAAACTATGTCATGATTTTATCCAGGACCTAAGCTGTCAGTACTTCATAATGAAATCTTCTATCCTGAAAACCATAAGGGTTTTCTGGTGGGGGTGAGGAGGATAGAGGTGTAGTCAGTCAGAGACTAGCATCTGTATGTTGTTTTACTGTCTGGCAGTTGATTTCATCAGTTGACCCACAGTTCCTGAAACTCACCAAAGTAGATGACCAAATCTACTCTGAGTTCCGGAAAAATTTTGAGAAACTTAGGATAGATGTCTTGGTCCCAGAAGAACTCAAATCAGAATCAGCTAAAGAGGTAAGAATTCTGTCTTAAATGTTACCTAGCATCTACAAACTGTTTTTGATTGCTGGTACATTTTCATACATTTAAACTCTTTTTGTTTGTTTTAAGGAAATGCGTAAAGAACTGAGGCTTTTTTGTAGTTGTAATCAACTAAATTACGAAATGAATGTTTTTCTGGTTTATGTTTTTTTCATATTTATTGTCTATTTTTTTTTTTTTTTCCTTTTTGACTTGGACATTTTAAATTCCCACCCACCCAGCCCTTTCAGGGGAGGAGGAATCAGTTTAAGTAGGCGGTTTAACCAGAAGGCTTGGGTGGCGGAGTGGCAAATAAGGTACCAGGATGTGTTTTGATTCTCTGGATTTAAGTTCACGTGATCACAGGCTATGGGTATCTGGAAAACTTGTGTTTCTCACTGCTTACATGATTATCTTGTACTTTCACAGTGCACTAGCACTCTGATAGGAAAAAAATTTTCCTTGAAATTGGGCCCTTGGTTAATGAAGAATGTAAACTTCTGACTTCTGGTAGGCTGTTACTGATCCTTGGAAAATTGCCACTACTGAATGGACTTTAAAAATCTAACTTTATGACTTTGGGCCAAATTCCTGTCTTTGTCTCATTTGTGCTTTAGTGGGGATGAGTAACCATTTTGGGCTGAGCTGGCCATTAACTTCAAAACAAAACAGAATCTATTTAAGAAATCACATTTTAATTCTGTAGTAAAGGATTTAGATATTTTTCAGGTTAAAATATTGTCCTTGCTAGGAAATAGTCTAAAGACACAATAGATAGCACAGAAACTCACTAACTAGCAATCACCTCAATCCTAGTCTCTTCCACTATGGTTATTTTCCTTACTGTGGAAGTGGGAACCACTCTCGAGGCCTGACTAGATCAGCCTCTTGCATTTGTCAGTTAAGGCATCATTTTTTTCCTTTATAGAAGTGGAGGCCATTCTGCTTGAAGTTCAATGGGATTGTAGAAGACTTCAACTACGGTACTTTGCTGCGACTAGATTGTTCTCAGGGCTACACTGAGGAAAACACCATCTTTGGTGAGTTCCTTGCCTCTGGAATTGTTTCTGCGTAAGGAGAGAGCAAGGAGTCTGGTTTTACTGATGAATCAATGACATGTATAGTTAGGGTGGAGATCATCTTCAAATATTTTTAAAGATCATCTTGCTGTTTCTTAAGTAACTGTAAGATAGTTAAGTATTTTCAGTCTCATTAATATGAGATTAGAATTCAGGATTTCTGAAGCTTATGACTGTACTTGAATGGTTTGCATGTTAGTTCAGCTTTGTCAATAGATTTATAGTAGATTTAGGGAATTAACTGAGACTAATAAAATAATCAATTCCATTCACATTCCAGCCCCCAGGATACAATTTTTTGCCATCGAAATTGCTCGGAACCGGGAAGGCTATAACAAAGCAGTTTACCTTGGTCTTCAAGACAAAGAAGAGAAAGGAGCCAGCAATGGAAGAGAGAACGGAAGCAAGAAAGGAGCTGACAGTGGAGAAGAAGAGAAAGGAGTCACCAGAGAAGGAGAAAAAGAGAAAACTGACAAAGGAGGAGAAAAAGAGAAAGACACTGGCAAAGAAATCAACAAAAATGGTAAAATAGCTATGTAAGGTAGACAGGGAACAGCACTTTTGAAGCTGTGACTCAGACCGTTTTGGTTAAATTTATGTCCCTGTGGAATTGAAGGACACTCAGAAGGACATCTTTCTAGCCATATAATCAGGAGCTGCTCTGGTTGTTCCCTTGTGTGAACTGGCTTAAGGACTATTAGTAGGGTCTTAGTCGATTCTTTCTTGTTATACTGTATTCTCATCACTGGTCAAGTAAAAAATCTTATAAATAAGTTTCTTTTGGTTCTTATGATTCTATCTGTGACTGACTTTTAAAAGGTATTTAAATTCACTTGACTTTTTAAATATAATCTCATTGCCATGTCTTATATAAAATGATTTATGCCTGTTTCTTAATTCCTGTCACTGTTTCTTCTAGTGAAGCTCTTTCAACCTGTTAAGTTGTACCTGGTGTTGGCATTAGAAGTCCTTACATAAGAATTGACTTTTGCCCTTTGAGTGACTATAGCTCTCTGATTTTCTTTGCTATATCTAACAGAAGATTTGATAAATACTCTATGGGGATAACAGCAGCAGCTTGAACCTCTCACATTAGTGTACGCAGCCCAGTTCATATTAGAGGAGCAAGAAACTGGACCTGCTTTAGTACTTGCTTCTCTTTTGGTAGCCAGGTTGTTACCAGAAAGCTAGCAAAATAAATAAATGTAAAGTCTGATAGAGTGGCTTCCCTTTTATAATGCTATGGATAATAGCATACATTTGTATACTCACACAAAATGAATATATTTTTAAATGATACTCTGTCAGATTCCAAAAATAGACATTGATTTTATATAGTTTTGGAGGGGATGTTTTCTTCTCATCTAATGCTTTTTAAGAGTGCGTGCTTCAGTTATCTTTATATGTGTATAAAGTTTGGTGCATGTCCCCATAGACATACTAAACTTGACTGCTGAAACTAATTAGAGGAGACCACAATGTTTATACTAAATATGAGGGTACTTCAAAAAGTTTGTGGAAAAATGGAATTAAAAGATAATGCAAATCTTTCCATGAACTTTTTGAAGACCCCTTTGTACAGTAAATACTATTACAAGTCTAACCACAGTGTGATCATGCCAGAAAGGATTTACCAGAGCAGAAAGGAAAAAATGAGGCTCCCCACCCCCAGTAGACATAGGAGAAAAATAAAATTTAAAATTAATTGATGAGTTGTGGCCTAGGCAGGAGCTGAACTAGAGATGCACTCAGCAGCAACAATTATGCACAAAGCAAATAGGTTTCTCCATGAATTCTCCTTGGCAAATTCTTAAAAATATTTAAAATATTTTTTAGGTTTTTCATTTTATAAAATGTGTTTTTAAAGGAGTCTGAGAATGTTAAACACTTAGGCAGACTTTGTTATTAAGAACCTCCTTTACTGTATTAACTTTCTCTAGTTAATACATTTTTAAGTATCCACAAATGTGGCAAGATTATTGGCCACATACAATTATGCCTTTGATGGCCTTTTCTAGGTTGCTCACCAGCAGGACAACTGGCTTATTGACTTTTCTGCAATCAACTTTGCAGAGAACAAGAAACCTACAGTTGAAAGTCCAACTGCTTTAAAGCAAGAGGCATCTGTTCAAGGATAGGGTGATGAAAACTGGGGAAAAGGAGGGGAGTAAATACACAGAACACCTTAGCTGCACTATAAGAGGCCAGGAGTCCAAGGTAGCATCCAAACTTAGAGGGGAAGAAGTGGGCGAAATGGTGCTTTGGTGCAGTAGGCAATTCTTAAGATGGCCCTGAGATTCCCACCCCATGGCATACATGCCTTATTTAATTCCAGCCTGTTCAGTGTGGGCAAGACTTGTGAATATGAAGAGACTTTTTTCCTGTGATCAAGTTACTGATCATTTGACTTTGAGTTAATGAAAAGGGAGATATTCCTGGATGAGTCTGGCCTAATCAAGTGAGTCCTTAAAAGAGACAAGCAGCAGCAGCAGCAGATGTTTTGTTGGCCTTGAAGAAGAAAACAGCCATGTTGTGAGAGGAGGGGGCCATGTGGCAAGGACCTGAGGGTGGAGCTCTAGGAGTTGAGATTTTTCCCTGGCTGATGGCCAGCAAGAAAAGGAGGATTTCATTTCTCAATTGCAAGGAATTGAATTCTGCCAACAATCAGTGAGCTTGTAGAGGACCTTGGGCCTCAGATGAGATTGACACTGATTTTTTGGCTCTGTAAGGCTGTCAGCAGAGGACCCAGTTAAGCTGTACCTGGTCTCCTTAACCACAGGACTGTGAGATAATAAATGGATGTTGTCTGAAGTGACTAATTATGTGGTAATTTGTTACAGAGAAATAGAAAACTACTACAGACTTTGAATTGGAAGTGGAGTGCTGCTGTAACAAATACCTAAAGTGTGGGAGTTGGCTTTGGAATCAGGCAGTTGTAGGCTGGAAGAATTTTTATTAGGAGTGTGATAGAGAAAGCCTAATTTGCCTTGAACACACTGTCAGTAGAAATAAGGACTTTCAGGATGTTGCTGGTGGGGACACAGAAGGAAGTGGGGAACATATTGTAAACTGGAGAAAGGGAGATCCTTAGTAGGTGATACAGCATTGTAATTAGAGGCCAGGAAGTTTAAGGTACGAACCCTTGCTCTGAATTATTTGGGAGATGTTATCATGGCAGGCTTAATATAGTGTGTAAACATCTGTGATTTATTAAGAACGTGGTACTATTCCAGTTATTTATCTCCATGACATCTTTTTGGAGGCAGGAGAAGGGCACAGACTAAAATTTGCATTTACAGAAGGAAAAACTGCAGCAACGTTTAGGTATTAAGTGACCAAATTTGTGGTAATTTGTTACAGCAGCAATAGGGAATTAGTAAAGAAGGCATACCAAGCCCTACTCAAAAAGTAGAGACTTTCACTGCACTGCCATTATTTTGAAACTATAGTTTAAATACAGCGATTTGTTGTACCAGAGGATTAGAAAAATGAACTGCACCCAGAGTGAGCTTGAATGATTTTAAACCATTTTGAACTTACTTTCCAAAGGAACTCCTGTAGCTGAGTCTCTGTGTGTTGGGTGATAATGGTATAACTGAGAATTTTCTAAATTTTCTAAATACCTCTATGTAAACTACAATGCTTATTAATGAAAATGTGCTAATTTAAAGCTTACATATAAATAAAACTCAACACTAACTTCACTGATTGTTCAGAACTTGAACCAAGAAAATATTTTTCTGGGGAGGAGTATTATATCATTAACACTGTTTAAAATTGCTGGAGTATGGTGATAATTTAAACAGAAGTTTATATTAGTTTTTTTAGCCATTTTAAAATTTCTGCAGATATTACATCTTTTTATTGCCTGCACCCAGTGTGGATAATTTTCACCATCCAACCTTGATACACCACTGTTGTTCTCATACATTCTTTATTCAGATAAATAGTATCTTAACTGATCAAATTAAAGCCATGTGTGTATATTATGTGAATGGTCATTTCTCCATGTCTGAATGTTTCTATCTTTAGAATTATGGAAGCATTAGGACAACACATTATTGTTGGTGTCCTGAATTGCACTGTTTTCACATGACCATTTGACTGGCTAGTTTTAAGTTTTCTCTGTTCTACTCAAAGAAATCCTTAAGTATAAATTGCATCTTCTTGAAGCCAGTATTTATGTTTTTGTTTTATAAATTGAAAAACAGAGATCCAAAGTCATAAATTTGCACTCCATCATATAAATGGTAGTGTCAGCACTTAAATCCATGTTTTTGATTATGAATCTCTTTATTATTTCACAATGCAAGTTCCCACTCTATTAAGCTTCTTGCTAGAGTAGAGACAAAAATAATTTTGGTGAGGAACTGAAATATTTAATAGTCATAAGTAAGAGCATTATATTAGGTAGTGATGTACTGAGCGAGTTTAAGCTCCTCAAATTTTTCAAGCCCTCTTTTCTGCATTTTTTCTTCTGTCTATGCAAGAGACATTCCTTGTTGTATATGCAGGTGAGACTTGTTTAAAAAGCATTATTCTATCTCCTCCCCCAAAAAGCATTATAGGGTACAAAGTTTCAGTTAGGATAAATATGTCATGGAAATATATTGTACAACATGATGACTATAGGTAATAATAATGTATACTTGAAATGAAATTTTCTTTTCTTTTCTTTTCTGTTTTTAACAATGACGGGTAAGGGGATCTTAACCCTTGAGTTGGTGTTGTCAGCACCACACACTCCCAAGTGAGCCATGGGCTGGCCCCTTATACTTGAAATTTTCTGAGAGTAGATCTGAAATGTTTTCACCACAAAAAAAGATGATATGCATGTGAGGTAATGGATATATTAGGTAGCTTGATGTAATCATTTCACAATATACACATACATCAGAACATCACATTGTGTACCATAAATATATAGTTTTTATTTGTCAATTAAGCCTTAATAAAGCTGGGGGGAGAAAAGAAAAAAAAAAAAAGAAGGCAACAGTTATCTACAGGCATACTTGCTTTATTGCATTGTGCAGTAAAGCAGTTTTTACCAATTAAATATTTGTGCCAACCTTGCAAGTCTATCGGCACCATTTTTCCAACAGCATGTGCTTACTTCATTTCTCTGTGTCACATTTTGTTAACTCTTGCAATATTTCAAATGTTTTCATTATTATATCTGTTATGATGATCTGTGATTAGTGATCTTTGATATTATTATTATATTCATTTGGGGCATGCTGAGCCATGCCCATAGAAGCTGGCAACCTTAAAGGACAAATGTTGTGTGTGTCTGACTGCTCCACTGATTGGCTGTTCCCCCATCTCTCTCCCTCTCCTCAGGCTTCCCTATTCCCTGAGACACAGCAATATTGGAATTAACCCAATTAATAATCCTACAATGGCCTTTAAATGTTCAAGTGAAGGGAAGAGTTGTACACCTCTCGTTTTAAATCAAAAGCTAGAAATGATTAAGCTTAGTGAGGAAGGTATCTCAGAAGCTGAGACAAGTCAAAAGCTAGGCCTCTTGTACTGAACAGCCATGTTGTGAGTACAAAGGAAAAGTTCTTAAAGGAAAGTAAAAGTGCCACTCCAGTGAACACACGAATGATAAAAAAGCGAAGCAGCTTTATTGCTGATATAGAGAAAGTTTTAACGGTCTGGATAAAATGTAAAGCAAACTTACAATATAAACTTAAGCTGAAGCCTAATCCAGAGAAAGGCCCTAACTGTCTTCAGTTCTGTGAAGGCTGAGAGAGATGAGAAAAGTTGGAAGCTAC
Organism: Cynocephalus volans; assembly: GCF_027409185.1. Lineage (NCBI taxonomy): Eukaryota > Metazoa > Chordata > Mammalia > Dermoptera > Cynocephalidae > Cynocephalus > Cynocephalus volans. Next base: position 84,583,628 of record NC_084478.1, read on the forward strand.
CAGAGGTAGCAAGTGCTGATGTAGAAGCTGCAGCACGTTATCCGGAAGACCTAGCTAAGACAATTGATGTAAGATGGGTCCACTAAATAACAATTTTTCAATATAGGTGAAACAGCCTTATACTGAAAGAAGATGCCATCTAGGACTTTCATAGCTAGAGAGTAGAAGTCAGTGCCTGGCTTCAAGGCTTCAAAAGACAGGCTGACTCCCTTGTTAGGGGCTAATGTAGCTGGTGACTTTTAAGTTTGTTTAAATGTACCATTCAACAAATCCGAGGGCCCTTATGAATTATGCTAAATCGACTCTGCCTGTGCTCTATAAATGGAACAACAAAGCCTGGATGAAAACACAATTATTTACAGCATGACTTACTGAATAGTTTAAGCCCACTGTGGAGACCTGCTGCTCAGAAAAAGAAATTTCTTTCAAAATATTACTGCTCATCAGCAATGCACCTGGTCACCCAAGAGCTGTGAAGGAGATAGACAAGAAGATTAATGTTTTCATGCCTGCTAACGCAACATCCATTCTTCAGCCCAAGGATCAGGAATAATTTCAACTTTCAAATCTTATTTTAAAGAAATACATTTCATAAGGCTATACCTGCCATAGACAGTGATTCCTTTGATGGATCTGAAAATAGTAAATTGAAAACCTTCTGGAAAGGAATCACTGTTGTAGATGACATGAAGAACATTTGTGATTCATGGAGGAGGTCAAAATATCAATATGAACAGGATTTAGGAAAAAGTTGATTCCAGCCTTCATGGATGACTTTGAGGGGTTCAAGACTTCAGTGGAGGAAGTAACTGCAGATGTGGTAGAAACAAGAGAGTGAGAATTAGAAGTGGAGTCTGAAGATGTGACTGAATTGCTGCAATCTCATGAGAAAACTTTAATGAATGAGGAGTTACCTTTTATGGATGAGAAAACTTTAATGGGTGAGGAGTTGCTTCTTATGGATGAGCAGAGAAAGTGGTTTCTGGACTGAGAAAAAATATTTGAAAACAATATATCTGATAATGGGTTAATACCCAAAATTTATGTAGAACTTACACAACTCAATAGCAGAAAATCAAATAGCCCCATTTATTTAAAAATGGGCAAAGGACCTGAATATAGACATTTCTCCGAAACATAAAAATGGCAGGGTCAAGGGTTCAGATCCCCATACTGGCAAGCAACCAAAAAAAAAGGGGGGGGGGGGGCTATATGTATAATATATGAAAAAGTGCTCAACATCACTAATCATTAGGGAAATTCAAATCAAAACCATGAGATATCACCTCACACCTGTTAGGATGGCTATTGTCAAAAAGACAATAGACAATAAGTGTTGGCAAGGGTGTGGATAAAAGGGGGGTAGTCCCCTCCAACAGATGGCAAGAGTTTGGGGCACCATCGTGTGTGTGGACCACCACTGCCACTGTATGAGTGGTCCACCACAGCCACTGCCACAGCCAACACTGCCACAAGGGCAGCCTAATGCTGCAAGGGCAGCATGCTCCCACTGTCTCCACAAGGGCAGCCTGCCACCACAGCAGCCGCCATGGTCACCACAGCAGCCACCACTGTTGTGCAGGCTGCCCACCAACCACTCAATGGCATCAACACAGGAGGGTCAACAGTGGAGCCTGGAGAGAGGTAAGTGCAGACCCACAACCCAGTGGCCTAACCCACAGGGGGAATTAGGCTGCCCCACAGGGTAGCACACCTGAAGGTAGGAGATAAGTATGTAGCCCACACAACGGCCTTGATCAAGATGGAGACACACACAAAATCCCAAGAGAATGCAGAAACCCAGGATAGCCAAATAGAGTATGGAAGAAAGTTCCCAACCACCACCAACCTTCATGCCTATAGGAAAAAGGAAAGAAAAACCCCAACTAGTGTCACCCATTCAACTAAGCAGCTCTAGTATACCCCAGTGCACCCATCAGGGTCGCAGGATGCTAGCCAGGGTGGCAGAAAGCCCACCCAGGGTCACCCACTCCAGCCAAGGAGTGATAAGGCAACCAGGCTCTTCCAAGAAATTCAGAGCTCACCCATACCCTTAATCACCCAACACAGTGTCACTAACCTCAGCAAGAAATCGCTTAAGTGCCCCAGGGCCTAGGCCATGGAGGCACTCACACAACTCTGACATTGAATATGGCTGTAGTACCCACATGGAGACTACACTACTGTGTCTACCCAGAGTCAATACTAAAACACCCTACTCAATACATCTACAGGAGGAAGTCTCTCTCCTCAAATCTCACTCTAGAGTAATAGAAGAAGCAACTGCTCTACAAGATGACCAGATATCAATGCAGAGATCCTAGAAATATGAAAAAAAAAATATGACACCACCAAAGGAATACAATAAGCCTCAAGTACCAGATCCATTAGAGTAGAAAACCCTTGAAATGACCAAAAAGCTGCGATGAACATCGCAGCTCTGTTCACAATAGCTAAGATATGGAACCAACCTAAGTCCATTGATGGACGATTAGATAAGGAAAATGTGGTGTATATATATATACACACACACCATGGATTATATATATATATATACACACACACACACACCATGGAATACTACTCTGTAACACTTCTGTCTGTGTAACAGAGACAAAAAAAGGATTACTCAAAGCACCGTGAATGCCATGAGAGGCTTGAAGTGACTGCACTTCAGCAACTCCCCTGTTAGAAAGAGAAAGCTGAATGTGACAGCTCCGATTCAAAGTTAGCTTCTCTTTTTTATTGTAAAGACAAGGAAGTTTCACAAGAAAAATCAGTTGATTCAATCATCAAAGAAAGACATAAAAACAAAGGCAGTGTAAAACTAGTAACAGCAGTAAAATTAACAATGTGACATTCCAGAATGAAATTTGTAAAAACCTAAGTCAATCCACCAACAAACAGCTTGCCCTTAGCAAACATTTTCTATTCTTGTAGCAATTGCTTCAGCATGTTTAAACAGTAATCAAGCAGCTTCCTCAACATATCTTAACAACAATCAGTAGGTTCAGCTGCACCAAGGACATCTGTCCTTAGAGCCAGCAATTTTGCTGTATTACAATTCTTTATCTACAACAGAGACTTTAGCCTGGGGAAAGTTTCCTGTCTTTCACAAGCTTAACATTTCTATGTGTAATTCTAAAAAGTTAGACTATATCTGAAACTACAGGGCTTTGGAAGCTAGGCCCTATGAAATACATTTGCTTTATAAATGTTAGTATCCTCCACACTATTCTGCCATAAAAAAAATGAAATCCTCCCACTCGCAACAACACGGACAAACTTGGAGAAACTTATGTTGAGTTAAATAAGCAAAGCACAGAGGGATAAATACCATGTGTACTCACTCATAAGTGGGAGCTAAGAGAGAAAGAAGGAAGGAAAGAAAGACCACAATGGTGTGTTGGACTTGCAGAGGGAGAGAACATACCTAGGGATACAAAGTGGAGTGGGGGAAAACGGAAAGGGGAGGGAGGTTGGGGATAATTGGGTGGGGGACACAGGATATAATCACAACTTGTGATAAGGGGCATGCTGCCAGTATGGATCTGGCCATCATATCTTGGGCACGAGTGGTTTTGATTAGCTTTGTACCCCATGAATATTCATAACCAATTTTTTAAAAAGACCAAAAAGGAATTCTGAGCAACAATCTTAAGGAAACTCAATGAGATAAAAGAAGACTCAGTTAAATGACACACAAAATGAGAAAAACTATAAAGGATATGAAAGAAGAAATTTACAATGAAACAGAATAGAGGACTTAGAAATCAACCCACAAACTTACAGCCAAGGGATCTTTCACAAAGGCACCAAAAACATACACTGGAGAAAAGACTGCCTCTTCAATAAATAGTGCTGGGAAAACTGGACATCCAAAGAATGAAAATAGATGCATACTTCTTACCATATACCCAAATCAACTCAAAATCGATTAAAAACTTAAGTATAAGACCTGAAACTATAAAACTGTTAATGGAAAAGATGAGGGAAACACTTCAGGAAGTAGGACTGGGCAAAGGCTTTATGAATAAGAGCCCCAAAGCACAGGCAACAAAAGGTAAAATAAACACAGGATTTTGTCAAACTAAATACCTTCTGCACAGCAAAAGAAAAAATTAACAGAGTGAAAAGACAACCTACACAATGGGAGGAAATATTTGCAAAACATGCATCCAACAAGGGATTAATATCCAGAATATACAAGATACTCAAACAACTTAACTGTACAAAAACAAGTAACCGAACTAAAAAATGGGCAAAGGAGCTGAATAGGCATTTCTCAAAGGAAGATATGCAAATGGCCAACAGACACATGAAAAAATGCTCATCATCACTAAGCACCAGGGAAATGCAAATGAAAACCACATTGAGTTATCATCTCACCTCAGTTAGACTGGCTATTATCAAAAAGACTGAGAGTAGCAAATGCTGGTGAGAATTCAGAGAAAGGGGAACCCTCCTACACTGTTGGTGGGACTATAAATTAGTGCAGCCAATATGGAAAACAGCCAATATGGAAGTTTCAAACAACTAGATAGAACTGCCATATGATCTAGCAATCCCACTGCTGGGTATATACCCAAAGGAATAGAAATCATCACATTGAAGGGATACCTGCACCCCCATGTTTATAGGAGTTTACAATATTTTATAACAGCCAGCAATTGGCACCAACATAAATGTCCATCAATGGATGAGTGGGTAAGGAAAATGTGGTATATATACACCATGGAATACTATGCCAAAAAAAAAAAAAACCAATAAAATTCTTCCATTCGTATCAACATAGATGAAATTGGAGAAAATGAGGTTAAGTGAAATAAGCCAGGTACAGAAAGAGAAATACCACATTTCCTCACTCATAAGTGGGAGCTAAAAAAATAAATAAATAAAAAAAGATACAATAATAACAATAATTCGAAAGGAGAGAACAGAACTGAGGACACCACAGCTGGGAAAGGAGTAGGGGAAGGGGAGGTTAGAGAGAAATTTGTAAAGGGCCATAAAAATGATTATATTGTGTAATGACAAATATACTAAACATCCTGATTTGAGCATCACAATTTGCACACAGGTATTGATATTCAACACTCTACCCCACAGATATATGCATTCAATTATGTTTCAATAAAAAAAAGTGTGGAGAAAAGGAAACCTTTATATACTGTTAGTGGGAATGTACATTGTTGCAGCTATCATGAAAACAGTAAGGAGGTTCCTAAAGAAATTCAACATAGAATTACCATATGACCCTGCAATCCCTCTTCTGGGTATATGTCCAAAGAAAATGAACTCAGCCCTCCATAAAGATGTCTGCACTCCTATTTTCATTGTGGCATTGTTTATAGTAGCAAAGATGTGAAAGCAAGCTAAGGTCCATCAACAGACGAATAAATAAAGAAACTGTGGTGTATATATACAATGGAATATTATTCACCCTTAAAAAAGGAGACCCTGCCATTTGCCATAACATGGATAAACCTGGAGGACATTATGCTAAGTGAAACAAGTCCAACACAGAAAAAAAAAATGCATGATCTCATTTATATGTGAAATATGATTTTTTTTAAGTCAAATATACAGAGATAGAAAATAAAACTGTGGCTACCCTAGGGAGGACGGGTGGGAGGAGAGCAGAGGAGGGGACACAAGGAGAGGTAGGTGAAAGGATACAAAGTTGTAGATGTACAAGTCTAGAGATCTAATAATGTACAACATGTGGAGTATAGTTAACAGCATTGTATATTTGGATTATTTTTTTAAGTGAGTAGAATTTAGCTGCTCTTGTCACAAAAAAGGATAGCTATGTGAGATGATGGATATGTTAATTTGCTTCACTATAGTAACCATTATACTAACTATATGTATTGCATTATATAATGTTGTATACCTTAAATATATGCAATAAAATCTATAAAGAAAACCAAAACAAAAACAATACAGCTAGCTATACCTCTGCTTTGTGCTATTTCTCCCAGAATTATATATTTTTTATGCGTGTGTGTCTTCTTCCCTCCCCCACCCAGGTTGTTTGTGTATTTATTTATTTATTTTTAGCTCCCACAATAAGTGAGAACATGTGATATTTCTCTTTCTGTGCCTGACTTGTTTCACTTAATATAATTCTCTCTAGGTCCATCCATGTCTTGCAAATGGCAGTATTTCATTCGTTTTTATAGCTGAGTAGTATTCCGTTGTGTAGATATACCATATTTTCCATATCCACTCATCTGATGATGGACATTTGGTCTGGTTCCAACTCTTAGCTATTGTCAAGAGTGCTGCAATGAACATTGGAGAACAGGTATACATTTGACTTGATGATTTCCATTCCTCTGGGTATATTCCCAGCAGTGGGATAGCTGGGTCCTTTGGTAGATCTATCTGCAATTGTTTGAGGAACCGCCATACCATTTTCCATAGAGGCTGCACCATTTTGCATACCCACCAACAATGTATGAGAGTTCCTTTTTCTCCCAACCCCACCAGAATTTATCATTTACAGTCTTTTGGATATTAGCCATCCTACCTGGGGTGAGATGGTATCTCAGTGAGGTTTTGATTTGCATTTCCCGAATGCTGAGTGATGTTGAGCATATTTTCATGTGTCTGTTGGCCATTTGTATATCTTCCTTTGAGAAATGCCTACTTATCTGTTTTGCCCATTTTTTAATTGGGTTACTTGTTTTTTTGTTGTAAAGTTGTTTCAGTTCCTTGTATATTCTGGATATTAATCCTTTGTCAGATGTACATTTTGCAAATATTTCCTCCCACTCTGTTGGTTGTCTTTTAAGTCTGTTAACTGTTTCTTTTGCTGTGCAGAAGCTTTTTAGTTTGATATAATCCCGTTTATTTATTTTTCCTTTGGTTGCCCATGCTTTTGGGGTCATATTCCTGAAGTCTGTGCCCAGTCCTACTTCCTGAAGTGTTTCTCCTTTGCTTTCTTTGAGAAGTTTTAATGTTTCAGGGTGTATATTTAATTCTTTAATCCACTTTGAGTTGATTTTGGTATATGGTGAGAGGTATGGGTCTAGTTTCATTCTCCTGCATATGGATATCCAGTTATCCCAGCACCATTTGCTGAAGAGGCTGTCTCTTCCCCAGTGTATAGGCTTGGTGCCTTTGTCAAAGGTCAGATGGCTGTAGGTGTGTGGGTTGATTTCTGGATTCTCTATTCTATTCCATTGATCAGTGTGTCTGTTTTCATGCCAGTACCATGCTGTTTTGGTTATTATAGCTTAGTAGTATAAAGTCAGGTAGTGTTATGCCTCCAGCTTTATTTATTTTTTTTTTTTTGCTCAGAAATGCTTAGACTATGCGTGGTCTTTTGTTATTCCATATAAATGTCTGGATAGTTTTTTCAATTTCTGAGGAAAATGTCATTGGAATTTTGATGGAGATTGCATTGAATTCATATATCGCTTTGGGTAGTATGGACATTTTCACAATTTTGATTCTTCCAATCCAAGAGCATGGGATATCTTTCCATCTTCTTGTGTCCTCTTTAATTTCTCTCAGCAGTGTTTTGTAGTTCTCATTATACAGATTTTTCACATCCTTGGTTAACTCAATTCCTAAGTATTTTATTTTTTTGGTGGCTATTGTAAATGGGCATGCTTTCTTGATTTCTCTTTCTGCATGTTCGCTATTGAAGAATAGAAATGCTACTGATTTTTGTGTGTTGAATTTGTATCCTGCAACTTTGCTGAAATCATTAATCAACTCCAAGAGTTTTTTGTACAGTCTTTACGCTGTTTGATATATAGGATCATGTCATCTGCAAACAGGGACAGTTTGATATCATCTCTTCCTATCTGGATGCCCATTATTTCCTTGTCTTCTCTGATTGCTCTGGCTAGAAATTCCAACACTTTGTTGAATAGGAGTGGTGAGAGTGGGCATCCTTGTCTAGTTCCTGTTCTTAAAGGAAAAGCTTTCAGCTTTTCCCCATTCAAGATGATATTGGCAGTGTGTTTATCACATATGGCTTTAATTATGTGGAGATTCTTTCCATCTATACCTAACTTGTAGAGAGTCTTTATCATGAATGAGTGTTGAATTTTATCAAATGCTTTTTCAGCATCTATAGAGATGATCATATGGTCCTTGTGTTTGATTTTATTGATATGGAGTATCACATTTATTGATTTGTGTATTTTGAACCACTCTTGCATCCTTGGGATGAATCCCACTTGATCATGGTGTATAATTTTGCATAAGTGTTGCTGTATTCTGTTAGCTATTATTTTATTGAGGATTTTTGCATCTATATTCATCAAGGATATTGGCCTGTAGTTTTTTTTTTTTAGTTGTATCTTTACCTGATTTTGGTATCAGGATGATGTTTGCTTCATAGAATGACTTTAGGAGAATTGCCTCTGTTTAAATCTTTTGGAATAGTTTGTAGAGAATTGTGGTCTGAGAAGATACATGGGATAATTCTAATTTTTTTGAATTTATTGAGACTTGATTTGTGACCTAATATGTGATCTATCCTGGAGAATGATCCATGTGCTGATGAGAAGATTGAATATTCTGAGGTTGTTGGGTGGAATGTTCTGTAGATATCTGCCAATTCCAATTTGTCTAGAGTCTTGTTTAGATCTTGTGTTTCTCTACTGATTCTTTGCCTAGATGATCTGTCTGATATTGAGAGTGGGGTGTTCAGGTCCCCTGCTATTATGGTATTAGTGTCTATTTCCTTCTTTAGGTCTAATAGAGTTTATTTTATAAATCTGGCTGCTCCAACATTGGGTGCGTACATATTTATGATTGTTATGTCTTCTTGATGGATCAGTCCTTTTATCATTAAGTAGTGTCCCTCATTGTCTCTTTTTATGGTTTTTAGTTTAAAGTCTATTTTGTCAGATATAAGAATAGCTACTCCAGCTCGTTTTTCTTTTCTGTTTGCATGGTAAACCTTTTTCCATCCTTTCACTCTTATTCTGTGTGAATCTTTATGGGTGAGGTGGGTCTCTTGTAGGCAGCATATAGTTGGGTCCTCCTTTTTGATCCAGTCAGCCAGTCTGTGTCTTTTGATTGGGGAATTTAAGCCTTTTATATTAAGGGTTGTTATTGAAAGGTGTTGATTTATTCCTAGCATTTTATTGGTTGTTTGGTTGTCTTAGGTGTCTTTTGTTCCTTGCTTTCTGATTTACTGTTTGGTTTCTGTGTTTGTTGGTTCCTTAGGTTGTAGATTGCTTTTTTGTTTGCTTGTTTTCTCTTCATGAATGCCATTTTTATTATATTAGTGGGTATTGATTTTTCTTGGGTTTTTATGGCAGTGGTAGTTATTTTTCAGGAACCAAACCCAGTACTCCCTTGAGGATTTCTTGTAAGGGTGGTCGTGTGGTAGTGAACTCCCGCAGTTTTTGTTTGTCTGAGAAATATACTATTTGCCCTTCATTTCGGAAGGATAGCCTTGCAGGGTAGAGTATTCTTGGCTGGCAATCTTTGTCTTTTAGTATTTTGAAAATATCATCCCATTCCTTTCTAGCTTTTAGGGTTTGTGATGAAAACTCTGATGTTAGCATGATTGGGGCTCCCTTATAGGTGATTTGACGCTTCTCTCTTGCAGCTTTTAAGATTCTCTCTTTGTCTCTGAGTTTTGCCAATTTGACTATGACATGTCTTGGAGATGGCCTTTTTGGGTTGAATATGTTTGGAGATCGCTGAGCTTCCTGGATCTGAAGATCTGTGACTTTTCCTATACCTGGGAAGTTTTCTGCCACTATTTTGTTGAATATATTTTCAATGGAATCTCCATTTTCCTCCCCTTCTGGAATACCCATGACTCGGATATTTGAGCGCTTAAGGTTGTCTGATATCTCTCTCAGATTTTCTTCCATGTCCTTGATTCTTTTTTCTTTCTTTTTGTCTGCTTGTGTTATTTCAAACAGCCCATCTTCAAGTTCAGAGGTTCTCTCTTCAACTTCGACAAGCCTGCTGGTTAAACTCTCCGTTGTGTTTTTTATTTCGCTGAATAACTTCTTCAGTTCAGCAAGTTGTGCTACATTTTTTTTCAGGACATTGATTTCTTTGTACATTTCCTCTTTCAGATCCTGTATACTTTTCCTCATTTCATCATGATGTCTAGCTGAGTTTTCTTGTATCTCATTCAGTTTCCTTAGAATTATCACTCGAAATTCCTTGTCAGTCTTTTCAAGGGCTTCTTGTTCTATAGGATCTAGAGTTTGAGATTTATTAACTTTTGGTGGTGTACTTTCTTGGTTTTTTGTATTTCTGGTATCTTTTTTTTTTATGTTTATTCATTGTGGCAGGGGGTTTCACAGTCCACCAGTTTGAGACTAATGAATAACTAGGATGTTGCTGTGGTTGCCAATTTCGTATGGCTGCTCAGTTGGCCTCTAGTGCCTTGTGTGTGTGGTTGCCCCGGTTCTTGGGCTTCTCCAGGGAGCCACCTTTCTGGTCAGCTTGGACTCTGCTGGGCTGGTGGATCATGTACCACAGGGTATGTGATCGCTCTTGAGCTTTCACTTCCTGTGCAGGACTTCACCCTGTTCCGTGTGCTCTGGCCCAGGCTGTTGGATCGTGCAGTGGCGACCCCACAGGGTGTGTGGTTTCTGTCGAGTCTCCACCTCCCTGGCCGCATGTCTCTCCACTCTGTGCACACTGTGCTGGGCTGGGGTGTGTCTTCTGCAATCCTTGTCTGTCAGCTGGGCCTTCAAGACCCTGCTCGGCACCGCCTCGCCCAGGATGTCTACCAGGTTTCTGCTAGGCACAGACGTCCGGTCGCTCTGGGTGCCTTTGTAGCACTGTGTAGATCTTTCTCGGGACTTGTTCACCTTTGTATCCCCCTGGTATAAACCGAGTCTAGCACCCGCCTGCAGCCAGCTCTCCGGCAGGTTCAAGCGGACCTGGGAACTCTCCTACCACACTATTCCCAACCAGAAATTGGTTAGGCTTTTTTCCGAACTGGTGGCCGCAGAGATGGTAACTGCCTCCCAGTAACAGGAAGTTTACCTGGGGCCGGAGTCCAGGGTGTGGTGGAGTGACAGTCGGCCTGCCCAAACTTCCTTGCCCTCCTGACACTGGCCGGGGATGCCCCACACCACCAACCTGCCAGAGAACCGTGGAGGGAGTGGGAGGGGAGGCCGGCCGCAGGCCCGGGAAAGCCCCGCGCCGGGCCATGCAAGTGGGAAGGCTCAGTGACGGCCGAGCCAGGCGGAGCTGCCAGCACCTGGGAAAATGGAGGCAGCCCTGGGGCGGTGAGTGGCCTGGTGATGCAGGCGGGAGCCGTGTGGGCGTCAGCCCCCCAAACAGGGCTGGTCCAGGGGTCACTCACAGGGTTGTGCCAGGTCGGGTGCTCACTCTCTGCCTCGGGTTTGCTGCCTTCCCCGTTCTCGGCCGCTGCTGCCTCAGGCTGTTCAGTTGCGGCGCGGCTCAGGCGCTCCCAGGAATCTTCTTTAATGCCGGCCTGGAACCTCAAATCCTGAATAGGGTAGCTGGCCGCCTTCAGCACGGCCCCGGCCTCCGGGATCCTGTCTGCATCCACAGCAGCCCTGGCGCTGTGTTCCCTGTTTAGAGACTCGCTTTTTCAGCTAAGAAACAGTTCTTTTCCTGCTCCACACTTCAAAGCTGTTGCCTGTAAATGAGGCAGCCTCTCCTGCCGGGGGCAAAGTGGCGGTCATCCCCCACGACCGGCCACCAGCAGCGGTCCTCCCTTAAGAGATGGCAAGAGGAAGGTCCACAAGTTTCCCGGCTGCCTGAGGCCCAGTGGCCGCCTTTTCCACCTTAGCTACTCCGTGCCAACTGCCGCAGCCACCGCCATCTTGAAAAACCCTCTATATCAATTTTAGAATCAGTTTGCCAAGATCTACAACAGATAATATTTTGGACCTCATTGTATATGATTTTCTTAAATTCATTTTTTAATTGTATGTTGCTATTATGTAGAAATACAATTGATTTTTCATTTAATTTAATTTATTCATTATTGAAACACAATTGATTATTGTAGTGGATTGAATTATGTTCCCCCCAAATTCATTGAAGCTTGAATTGTATTCTCAAGTTTTATGTATTAAAAACTTAGCCCCCACTGTGACTGTTAAGAGGGTGGGAAATCCTATTATGGTCATTGAAAGGTGGAGCCTTGAAGAGGTGATTGGATTGTAGGACCATGCAGCAGTGAATGGATTAAAAATAGTGGTCAGAGGTGTGTTTCTGAGGACTTCAAAAGAAGAGAGAAGAGAGTCTGTCTTTCTCTCTGCTCTCTCTGCTCCCACCGTCTTGCAATGTGAGACCCCTGGGTCACTGTCACCACCACCAGATGGACTTTGGACTTCCCAGCCTCAGAAACTGTAAGTAATAAATTTCATTTTTCTTTATAAATCACCCAGTTTCAGGTATTTTGTTATAAGCAACAAAAATGGACTAAAACAATTATATATATGCGTGGGGTGCATAGTTGAATATCAGTATTTCTGTACAATATGTGATGATCAAATCAGGATAGTCGACATATTTGTGATTATAAAATGTAATCATTCTTTGTGTCCTTTACCAATTTCTCCCTAGCCCCCCTCCACCTCCCCCTTTCCCACCTCTAGTAACCACAGTTCTGTTCTCTCCTTCTGAAAGTTGAATGTATTATTGGGTTCTTTCTTTTTTCCTTCTTTCTTTCTTTCTTTCCTTCCTTCCTTCCTCCCTCCCTCCCTCTCTCCCTCCCTCCTTTCTCTTTTCCTTCCTTCCTCCCTTCCCTTACCTTCCCTTTTCTTTCCTTTCCTTATTTATTTTTAGCTCCCAATTATGAATGAAGATGTGTTATTTCTGTTTCTGTGCTTGGCTTATTTCTCTCAACATAATTTTCTCCAAGCTCATCCATGTTGCTGCAAATGGCAGAATTTCATTCTTTTTTATGGCTATATTACAAATATTGACCATATACCCTGCCATCTTATTAAACTCGCTTATTAGTTTTAGTAGCTTTTTTGTAGGTAACTTAGGATTTCCTACTTGAACAATAGTATTCTCTAAGAATAGAGAGTTGTACTCCCTTTTTATTGAATTTGCATTTCTTTAATTGTATATTTATTTTCTGCACTTTATTGTAGTGGCAAGGCACTCCACTGTAATGTTGAAAGAGTTGGTGTGTACTGACTTTTTGCCTTTTTGTTAATCATTGGGGAAGCATTCAGCCTTTCTTTGTAAAGTATAATATTTAATAAAGCATTAATGCAAATTAATGAATTTTCCACAAATGAATATAGGACTTTGTCATGTCTCTTTTTTACTATATCTACCGAGGTGATCATAAAGTGTTTTTCAAATTTTTTCTGTATATGTGAATTAAATTGATTAATTTTGTTATGTAAACTTTGTACTATTGGATTAAGCCCCACATGACCGTAATATATCATCCTTTCATTTTTGGTGGATCTAATTTGTTAACATTTTATTTTGTTATTTTAAAATATAATTAAATTTATTCCTAGACATTTTTGTGCGAAAATATCTGCACATGTTTAATATATACAATTTATTGAATTTGAACATAAGCATATACCCATGATATGATCACCATAATCAAGGTCATAAACAGATCTATCACCTCCAAAAGTTTCTTTGCATCCCTTATGTGGGCTTGTTTTGTTTTGTCATTTTCTGTGATGAGAACACTTAATATGAGACCTAACCTCTTTTAAGTGCATAATGCCATATTGTTAGCTATAGGCACAATGTTGTACAGATCTCTAGATCTTATCCATATTTTGTATCTATATTCATGAAGCAGTTTCTTATATGGTGGTGGTAGCGATGATGATGATGGTTGATGATTACGTACTTGGTGTAAGGATAATTCTGGCCTCATCCCTTTCACTTTTCATTTACATCAGATTTTGCCCCATGTTTTTTGAAGCTCTGTTAGGCACATACACATTTAGTAATTTATGGCATTTTTCATAAATTGACACAGTTAGCATTGTCAAATGTCCCTCTTCATCATTGGTAATATTCCTTGTTCTGAAATCATTCTCCATCCTCTAGTAGATTGCTTTTATGAGTGCAGAGTTCAGTACTGAGCCAAAGACATGAAAGAAACCCTTTTGCAACTTCTGAATCTCTCCCTGCCCAACTTCTCTCCCTTTCTCTCTCTCTTTTCCTCTCCCCTCCTCTTTGACTCTCTTGCTCTCTTTCTTTCTTGAGGCTCCCTTACTTTCTGGTATTTTGCCAGGTAAAGTCTGTTTGCTTCTCCAAAGACTGAGCCCTCTCTGCACTACTCAGCAAGAATACTGGCCTCTGTTTGGCTTTCTCTTCTTGTGCTGTAGCCAGAAAACTCTCACTAGGTAGTAAGCTGAACCATTGTTTCATATATTTTGTCTGGCTTTCATGTAGTTTAAGTTGAGAGGGTAAACTTAGTCCCTGTTAATCCACCAGGGCTGAAGTCTATTACATTTTTATACTGCCCCCAGTATTAGTTCCATTAACACTATAAAGAACACCACATTTGTTTGCCAAATGATGATTAGAATATAGTATACAGTACTCAATTAATATCACCTAATACTTCATAGATGCAAGATATTGGTCTTGGGACAGATTCTTAGTAAGTTGATATAAACATAGAATCTGCTTTAAAAGAATATTATAGTCTAATAAATAGGATGTCATAAGAGAAGTTGTTACTTCAAACTGAGATTCAAAAAAGGTAGTTGATACAGATATGACTGATTTAGACAGTGATACACAGAAAGGGTTTGGAGTTTAAAAGTGTGAAAAGTATACCTTGATTCTATACTATTTAAATCTATTTGGGACTTATATTTGTTCAATGTGAAGTAAATTCATAAACATGCTTTCGGCCATGAGTCTTGGGTCTATGGTGCAATTACCAAGAGGTTTACATTTGAATCAAGACATGGTTAAAGTAATAGGATCACTAATTTGGCCAGATATTATAGATTAACTGAAGAAACAAATTTGAAGTTAATTATTTGCATTCTTTAAAAGAAAAAAATTGTTTTATCTTTTCTCCAAGGCTTAATGTTCTTCCATTATCCCTTTCTCCTAGTGCTATTTTGATAATTACCACATAACTAAATTTATAGACCCCCTCAGATATCCTCATAGAGATCCTTGGATAACTCAGAGGTTAGCAAACTGTGGTCTGTGGACCAAATCTAGCTTGCCACCTATTTTTGTATGTCTTGCAGGCTAAGAATGATTTCTAATTTTTAAGTGGTTAAAAATTTATCAAAAAGAATACATGTAATAATTATATGAAATTTACATTTAAATGTTCATGAATAAAGTTTTATTGGGAAAAAACCACGCTCATTTGTTTACTATAGACTATGGGTGCATTTACACTTCAAAAGTGGAGTTGAAAATACTTGTAATAGAGACTGTATGGCTCACAAAGCTAGTGCACGGTATTTCCTGTTTTCCTACATCTTCATCCGTCCTTTGTATTATCGATACTTTAAAACTGATGGGTACATTACCATTTCCCTTTATTATTTTGCTTATCTTTAGGAGCAGCTTATTATTCCAGATATTATTTTCATTTATTGATTATATTTATTTAACATATCTTCTCCTAGCTGTTGTAATGTTTAATTTTGCCTGTGTGTCTAATATTGTAAAGAACACCTTAATTTTGAAGATGTCATAGTCAGCATTATTTCTCTTTATATACAAATTTATCCAGACAACTTTTTAGAGGGACAGCTTCCTTATTAGCTTGATGTTGTCATTATGGCCTCAAATACTCATGCTGATAGTACATACTAAGCAATAAATTCAAAGTTCCAATTGGATAAAGGGAGTACATTTATGACCAGTCTAATTTATGAACAAAACTATTTTAGGTGAAATATTTGCAAGTTGCATCCATCTATGTGCAAGTAAAATTCAGTTATCAATAAGGATTTTTTCCAGAAAATCAAATGAATCCTTTAAGGCAAAATATTCCACTAAAATATTAAAGAACAAAAGCTATAGGATCATTTCAATAAATACAGAAAATTTCTTTCTTTCTTTCTTTTTTTTTTTTTTTTACTTTCTTCAAACTTTCTTTCTTTTTTTTTTTTTAATTTTATTTTGTCGATATACATTGTGGCTGATTATTGCTCCCCATCACCAAAACCTCCCTCCCTTCTCCCTCCCCCCCCTCCCCCCCAACAATGTCCTTTCTGTTTGCTTGTTGTATCAACTTCAAGTAATTGTGGTTGTTATATCTTCTTCCCCCCCCCGTTTTTGTGTGTGTGTGTGTGTGTGTGTGTGAATTTATATATTAATTTTTAGCTCCCACCAATAAGTGAGAACATGTGGTATTTCTCTTTCTGTGCCTAACTTGTTTCACTTAATATAATTCTCTCAAGGTCCATCCATGTTGTTGCAAATGGCAGTATTTCATTCGTTTTTATAGCTGAGTAGTATTCCATTGTGTAGATGTACCACATTTTCTGTATCCACTCATCTGATGATGGACATTTGGGCTGGTTCCAACTCTTGGCTATTGTAAAGAGTGCTGCGATGAACATTGGGGAACAGGTATACCTTTGACTTGATGATTTCCATTCCTCTGGGTATATTCCCAACAGTGGGATAGCTGGGTCGTATGGTAGATCCATCTGCAATTGTTTGAGGAACCTCCATACCATCAGAAAATTTATTTCTTAAAATTTGCCCTTCATTTATGATAAAGCATTCTTTCGCTAAAAAGATTTTTGTTTTATTTTAAGGAGATACAATTTCTTAACTTGATAGAGGTTATCTACCAAAAAGTTACATGCTACATGCAGAAACTTTAGAAATGATCTTTTTAAAGTTGAGGAGAATTTTGATTTTCAAAAACTGTATGTAATTTTCTAGCCTGCAAAATCTTCAATTATGATGTATCAATGAATATTTAGCACAAAAGCTTACTTTTCAGTAACTTTAAAAGAGTTTGGAAAGTTAAGGGTCAGAGACCCACAAATCTGAGACACCTACAAAGGTTCAATTACTCAAAACTAGATATTCCTATCATTACTTACTCATAATTATGAAGCACAAATCTTATTGTTCTCTTATCACTCTTTTGGATGAAATATTTGTTATGATTGTGAAAATTAATTCTCCTAAGCTAATGCTTAAAGTGATTGTTTGGTAGTACACACCTAATATTTTAAAAATACTTTTTTTTAAAAAAAAAAAGCATTTTTAGGTTCACAGCAAAATTGAATTGAAACTACAGTGAGTTCCAACATATCTCTTCTCCCCAACACACTTAGTCTCTCCCACAGTTGGGAAAATAGGAGGAAAATGATCAAGGCCTCTCAGACGTTTGGAGTCTTGACAAGCATCTGAGGTGGGTATGCGCGTGCACACCAGTGATCCTTGTTATTGTCTAATGTGACTGTGCATGTGCATCCGGGTGTTTGGGCTTTTTTTTTTTTTTTTTTTTTTGGATTATGGACGAGTATAAAGGACTAATGGCACAGATGCTCGAAGCTTCTAGAGAATGCTCTGGGAAGGCATATTAGGTCAACTGCTCCTAGCTCTGAATAAAGCCTATTATTTCTTCACCCACGGCTCCAAAGACCTTTTCCTATTACCTAACTCATAGACCTGCATGTGAAGGGTTTGTGACCCAGTCTGGACAATGGGCTTGAGGGGTTTGTGAGACCTAGCCCTAGCTTTACACCCACTATCAACATCTCCCACCAGAGTGGTACATTTGTTACAATTGATGAACCTACACTGATACAAAAATATTACCCAAAGCATATAGTTTACATTAGGTTTCACTCCTGGAGTTGTACATCCCATGGGTTTGGACAAATGTATACTGATGTGTACCCACATTATCATACACAACAGTTTCACTGTCCTAAAACTCCTGTGTGCTCTACCTATTTGTTCCTCTCTCCCCACAACCGGTAGCAACCACCGATATTTTTAATGTCTCCATAGTTTTGCCTATTCTAAAATGCCTTATAGTCAGAATAATGCAGCATGTAGCCTTTTCAGATTGGTATCTTTCAGTTAATAATATGCATTTAAGGTTCCCATGTCTTTTCATGGCTTAATAGCTAATTTCTATTTAATGCTGTAAAATATTCCATTGTCTGAATGTACCACAGTTTATCCATTCACCTTCAGAAGAGCATTTTTATTCTTTCCAAGTTTTGGCAAGTATGAATAAAGCTGCTATAAACATTCTATGCAGGTTTTTGTGTGGACATAAGTTTCAACTTGTTTGGGTAAATAACAAGGAACATAATTGCTGGATTGTACAGTAAGGGTATGCACAATTTTGTAACAAACTGCCAAACTGTCTTCCAAAGTTACTGTAGCATTTTATATTCCCACAAGCAATGAATGAGAGTTCCTGTTGCTTCACATCTTATCTTAGTCAGTGTTTGGTCGTGTCAGTGTTTGGGGTTTTGGCCATTCTAATAGATGTATAGTGGTATCTCACTGTTGTTTTAACTTGCAATTCCTTAATGATATATGATGTTCAGCATCTTTTCATATGTGTATTTGCCACGTGCATATTCTTTGGTGAGGTGTCAGTTTGCATCTTTGCGCATATAAAAATTTTTTTAATTGAAACATAATTGATTGTACACATCTGTGGGGTACAGCATTGAAGATCAATACCTGTGTGCAATATGTGATGCTCAAATCAAGATAATTAGTATAATCAACATTATACAATGTAGTTGATCTTTGTGACCCTTTACTGATTCCTCCCTTATTCTCCTTTCCTTCCTCCTTTCCCACCTCTGGTAACCTCATCTCTATTCTCTTCTTTTGAAAGTTCAAAGTATTATTGTGATTGTTGTATCTTCCTTTCTTTCTTCTTTATTTGTTTATTTTTTCTAGCTCCCACTTATAAGTGAGGACATGTGGTATCTCTCTTTTTGAGCCTGGCTTATTTCACTTAACATCCTTTTCTCTAAGTTCATCCATGTTGCTGCGAATGGCAGTATTTCCCTCTTTTTTCTAGCAGAGTAGTATTCCATTATGCAAATATACTACGTATTCCTTATCCACTTGTCCTATGAAGGGCATGTAGGATGGTTCTAACTCTTGGCTATTGTAAATAGAGCTGCAATAAACATGGGAATACAGGTGTCCATTTGACATGATGATTTCCATTCCTTTGGGTATATTCCCAGCAGTGGGATAGCTGGGTCATATGGCAGTTCTATCTGTAGTTGTTGAGGAACCTCCATACCATTTGCCATAATGGCTGCACAGCCTGCCCCATGGATGCATTTGGAGTGAGGTGGTGGGGGAAGGCTGGCCCACCAGGGGAACATTGGGGTGCAGCATGGGCAGCTGATCAGCCTTCTGATTGGCACAGGCCCACTCAGTGTAGACTGGTCAGGGTGATAGAACTGCAAGGGGTGCAGTTTGTTCGAAAGACTCAGTCCTGGGCCAGAATTTCCAAACAGCCCAGGTGTATCTGACCTCACTCACAAGGCCCAGAAGTGACGAGAAGCCAATAATTAAAATATGAGTCTCACAAAAAGCCTTCCCCAGAGAATGAGCAGCAAAAAGCAATTTAGCATAACCCCAGGGCTCAAGTGCTGACCCCCACAGGAAGTCCTCGCAATTTTGGAATTAACCAAAGGACAACAAATTAGTTCCAGTGCAGAGTTAACTGATGGTGGTAGCTAATAATCCAACATGGAACTGAAAAAAAATCCTTCTTAGAATATCAATTATATTACTTAAAAATATTTTTGTATTGTTTTCCCTAGAGTTTGCAATATACATGTGCTACTAATCTAAGTTTACTTTCAAATAACACTATACCATATCATGGGTACTGCAAATACCTTGTAATAATTTTACTTATGATTAAGGTATAACCATGAAATACATTGTTCTTATTATTTTGAACCAACTTATCTGCTTGATCAGATAAGAATTAGACAAATATTGTACAGCCTGGTAACTATAGTTAAAGAGGATATTTTGTACGCTTGAAAAATTCTAAGAGAGTAAATGTTAAATGTAAGTATTCTCACCACCAAATAACTATGTAATGTATTTGTTAATTATCTAGATTTAACAATTCCACAATGTATACATACTTCAAAACATCATGTGTTACATGATAAATACACACAATTTTATGTCAATTTTAAAAATAAATAAATTTGAAAAAATAGATAGGTAAATGAAAATTTTTATTTTACCTTCACTTATTCCTTCTCTAATGCCTTTCGTTTTTTACAATATAGATCTGAGTTTCTAAACTATCATTTTTCTTCTCTCTGAAGAACTTCTTTAAATATTACCTGCAGGGTGGTCTACTTGCAACAAATTCCTTAAATTTTTTTTGAGAAAGTCCTTATTTCTTTTTCACTTTTGAAGAATAATTTCACAGATATAGAATTCTAGCTTGGTGATTTTTTTTTCTCTCAATACTTTAAATAAATATTTCATAATACTCATGTCTTACTTGCATGATTTCTGAGAAAGTTGGATGTAATTCTTATATTTGCTCCTCTGTATACATAGATAAGCTGGCTTTCTTTTTTCTTTGGGGTCTTTCAACATTTTTTCTTTATCTTTGACTTTCTGAAGTTGAATATGATATCTTTAGGTGTAGTCTTTTGGGGGCATTTATCCTTTTTGGTATTCTCTGAGATCCCTGGCTATGTGGTTTTGAGTCTAACATTAATTTTTGGAAACTCCCAGTCCTTTTTGTTTCAAATATTGTTTCTGTTCCTTTCTCTCTGCATTCTTTTGGTATTCCCATTACATATGAGGTACCTCCAAAGTTCATGGAAAGATTAATATTATCTTTTATTTTTCCATGAACATTTTGAAGTACCCTCATATGTTACACCGTTTGTAGTTGTCCCATAGTTCTTGGATATTATATTCAATTTTTTAGTCTTTTTTTTGTCTTTGCTTCCCATTTTCCAAGTTTCTGTTGACATATCCTCAAGCTCAGAGATTCTTTTCTCAGCTATGTCCTGTCTACTGACAAGCCCAATCAAAGGTCATTTTAAATTTTTGTAGTGGTGTTTTTGATCTTTACCATTTCTTTTTAATTTTTTAAATTTTATTGAATATTGGCAATACATGATTGTATGTATTTATGGGGTACAAAGTGATGCTATGATAATATGTATATAATGTAAAATGAATCAAGCCAATTAACATATCCGTCACCTCTAGCATTTCTTTTCAATTTTTTCTTAGAATTTCCATCTCTTTGCTTATATTAACCATCTGTTCTTGCATATTATTTACTTTTCCACTAGTGCTCTCTGCATATTAATCATAGTTATTTTAAACTTGCGGTCTTGTAATGCTAGCTTTCCTGGAATATCTAAATGTGCTACTGTTGCTTACTCTATGTCTTCAATGTTTTTTGCCTTTTAGTATGACTTGTAATTTTTTTTGAAAGCCAGACATGATGTACTGGGTTAAATGAACTGTTATAAATAGGCCTTTCGTGATGTGGCAGTAAGGTATGGGGGGAGGGGGAGTGTTCTTTAGTCTTACAACTAGGTCTCAGTCTTTTAATGAGCTTGTGTCCCTGAGCTGTGAACTTCACCAGTGCTGCTCAGGTTTTTTTCTCCCCTTTAATAGGACTTAATAGTTGTAGAAGACTGCAGCTGGATATTTTTCTTCTCCTTGGTTGGTTAGGCTTTGATCAAATCACAGTAGGTTAGGCTCTGGTAAAATAGTTTCTTTTGAGGGCAGGACTTGTTCAGAAGAGAAGCTTTGGTGTTTTAAAAAATGATAACTTTCTTCTACCCCTGCCTGAAGCATGAGGGAATTTTTATTCAATCTTTACTGTGAGAACTTGGTAGAGCTCTTGGAGGTAAATCTCACAAAAGTGTGACCATGTTCTAAAACTCCTGCTGGAGTTTTTGATTCTCAGACTCCTTTTCACTGAGCCTTCAGATATTCTCAAGTAGGGCTAGGGAAAGTTCATCAGGCAGAAAAATAGGAAATTGTTAGAAACTTGGATCATTACACACACACCAAATGAAGAGCAATGGAAACTGAACAAATCAAGCTAAAATAGTCATTTTTCTCATTTTTAGTTACCCTAAAAGATTAGTTTAGGTTTTCCTACCTCAACATTGGTTCTGGTAGAGGTTTCTGTTCTTGTCCCCGCAGAGATTTCTCCTGATGTATTTTTGCTGTGGTAAGTTGTACTTCTCTGTAACCACCTCACTGTCTCTCCAATTTTGGAGGCAGAGGTTTGCCCTATAACTTCAATTCTCTAGTGGATTGAAGAAGAGATGTTGATTTTAAGTTTGTTCAGCTTTTTACCTGTTAGAATGGAGTGACACCTTCCAACCACTTTATATGATGAACTGGAATCACAAATACTTTTAAGTAGAAAATTTTGCCTTTATTGAGTTTTACCTTTTGTCTGCTAAAAAGCATTATTTCTTTCATTGTTTAAATGTTGGGAATCTCTTAAAGCTCATATAAAGATGAAATACACTTTTTATTATTTAAAATGAAAGTTTAAATAATATCAATTTTTCAAACACATTGTAATTTTAATCACCTCACTGTGCTGTATCACGGAGACTAATGTATAAATATTTCTATTTTACCTTAACAGCTAATTTTGTTTTGGGCTCCTAGTAAAACAGAGTGGGTAATGTTTATATGTAGAATTACATGAATGTGTTGTACTTTAAATTAGAATCCTAAAAATAAAATAGATCGTTGCATACTTTAATATGTGACATTTATTTTGGTCGAGATAGAGGCAAATATGTGTGTTTGTGCCTGTGTGTATTTACTGTTACACATATGATTATATAAATACAAAGCACATGGCATTTTGTTCTTTCTTTTGGTAGAAGAAATAATTGTAAATCGGGATTTTGATTTTTTGAAAAGTTAGTTTTGAAAAAGTTATTATAAAAATGCAAATATAGAAAAAATCAAAGTTCAAAAGAAGTTTAAATTTCAGATTCCTTAGAAAAATAATAAACATAAAATAACATAATTTGTACTTTTAAATGTTTTTTAGTTGAAATATATGTCATGTTACATCAAAAGGCCCTCATATGTTATGTAAAACCAAATGCTTATACAATGCTGAACTGATTGACCCATTTTTTTTAATGGCATGGGCAAAATGGTGAAACTTTTTCAGGTACCATTTTCTTTTCATTTTCATAATTATTGTGATATATCTATGTACTGTAGAAAAATAATATACATTTATTTGTTTCTTCAAAACTTTTGTTATGCAGATTTCATTTTATAGTTTTAATCTAACAGTGCAGATGTTATTGCCATCTAAAATTTTTTATTATTTTTAATTTGACACATAATAATTGTACATATTTAATGGGTACAGTGCTGTTTTGATACATGTATACAATGTGTAATGATCAAATTAGAGTAAATAAGCATATTTATCACCTTAGACATTTATCATTTCTTTGTGGTGAGAACACTCAAAGTCCTCTTTAGCTATTTTGAAAATATATTTTTAATTATAGCCACCGTACTGCTCCATGGAACACTAGAACTTACTTTTTTCTATCTAACTGTTGACCAAAATCTCCGAATCCACCCTCCCCTCTTCCCTTCTCAGTCTCTGGTAACCACTATCATCCTCTCTATTTCTGTAAGATCAACTTTTTTTGATTCCACATGTGAGTGAGATCATGTAGTGTTTGTTTTGCTGTGCCTGGCTTACTTCATTTAATATAATGCTGTCCAGGCTCATCCATATTGATGTAAATGACAGGATTTAATTCTTTTTTGATGGCTGAATAATATTTCATTTTGTAAATATACCACATTTCTTTTCACACATTGGTGAAAATGTAGGTTCATTTCATATCTTGGCTATTGCAAATTGTGTTGCAATAAAAATGGGAGTGCAGATATCTCCTTTACATATTAATTTCATTTCCTTTGGATAAATACCCAGTAGTGGGATTGCTGGGTCATATGGTTGATCTATTTTTAATTTTTTGAGGAAACTCCAAAGTTTTCCATTGTGGTCATACTAATTTACATTCCCACCAACAGTGTATAGGAGTTCCTCTTTCTCCACAGCCTCACTAGCATTTATTTTTTATCTTTTTGATAATAACCATTCTAACTGGGGTGAGATGATACCTCAATGTGGCTTTGATTTGCATTTCCCTGATGACTAGTGATGTCCAGCATTTTTTCATATATCTGTTGGCCATTTGTATGTTTTCGTTTGATAAATGACTGTTCAGATCTTTTGCCCATTTATTAATTGGATTATTTGTTCTTCTACTATTCAACTGTTTGTGCTTCTTATGTATTCTGAATATTAACCCCTTGTCAGATACATAGTTTTCAAATATTTACCCCCATTTTGTAGGTGTTTTCTACACTGTGTGGATTGTTTTCTTTGCTGTGCAGCTTCTTAGTTTGATACAAGCTCATTTGGCTATATTTTCTTCTGTTGCCTGTGCTTTTTAGGTCTTATCTAAAAAAATTCTCTCACAGACCAATGTCATAAAGTGTTTCTCCTGTTTTTTTTCTAGTAGGTCCATAGTTTTGGGACTTATATTTAAGTCCTCAATTCATTTTGGCTTGATTTTTGTAAATAGTGAGAGACAGGAGTCCAGATTCATTCTTCTGCATGTACACGTCCAGTTTTTCCAACACCATTTGTTGAAGAAACTGTCCTTTCCCTGATGTGTGTTATTGGTGCCTTTGTCAAACATGAATTTGCTGTAAATGTATGGGTTGATTTCTGAGTACTCTATTCTGTTTCATTTGTCCTTATGTCTGTCTCTGCCAGTACCATTTTGTCTTGGTTACAATAGTTTCGTAGTATATTTTGAAGTCGGGTAGTGTAATGCCTCCTGTTTTGTTCTGTTTGCTCAGGATTGCTTTGGCTATATGGAATCTTTTGAGTTCTTTTTTTATTTGGATTTTAGGACTGTTTTTTCTATTTCCATTAGGAATGTCATTGGTATTTAGATAGATATTGCATTGAATCTGTAGATTGCTTTACATAGTATGGTCATTTTAACAACATTAATTCTTCCAAACTGTGAATATGTATATCTTTCCATTTATCTGTGTCCTCTTCAATTACTTTCATCATTGTTTTTTAGTTTTCCTTGTAGAGCTCTTTCACCTCCTTGGTTAAATTTATTCTTAGGTATATTTTTTCGGTATATATTGTAAATGGGATTGCTTTGTTGTTTTCTTTTTAGATAGTTTGCTATTTATGTATAAAAGTGCTACTGATTTTTGTACATTGATTTTGTATCCTGCAACTTTGCTGAATTTATTTTTTCTAACAGTTTTTTTGTAAAGTCTGTAGATCATGTCATTTGCACACAGACAATTTGACTTCCTCTTTTCCAATTTAGTTCTTTATTTCTCTTCTTGCTTAATATTTCTGGCTAGGACTTTCAGTACTATGTTGAATAAAAGTGGTGAAAGTGGGAATACATGTCTTGTTTTAGATTTTAGGAGAAAAGCTTTCAACTTTTTCCCATTCAGTATGTAGTTAGCTGTGGATTTGTCATATATGGCCTTTAGTCTGTTGAAATGTTTCTTCTATACCTAATTTTTGAGAATTTTTATCATGAAGAGATGTTGAATTTTATCAAATGCTTTTTCTGTGTCTTTTGAGATGATCAGATAGTTTTTGTCCTTTAATCTGTTAATGTGATGTATGACATGTATTGATTTGCCTATTTTTTTTCCTTTACCTTTAAAAAAATTTTTTTTAAATTGTACTGCTCAAAATACATTGTACTTGATTATCATGGCCCTTTACCCGTTCCTCTCCCCCCCCACTTCGTATCTGTTCTCTTGACGTAAGTAGTTCAAGGAATTTTTGTAGTTATTCTGTCTTCTTCCCTCCACTTTATTTGTTTGTGTGTTTGTTTATTTATTAATTTTTAGCTCCCACAAATAAGTGAGAACATGTGATATTCCTCTTTCTGTGCCTGACTTGTTTCACTTAATATAATCTTCTCTAAGTCCATCTATGTTGTTGCGAATGGTAGTATTTCATTCTTTTTTACAGCAGAGTAGTATTCCATTGGTTAGATATACTACAGTTTCCTTACCTACTTATCAGATGATGAACATTTAGGCTGGTTCGAGCTCTTGGCTATTGTATGTAGAGCTGCAGTAAACACTGGAGTACAGGTATCCCTTCAGCATGATGATTTCCATTCCTCTAGGTATATTCCCAGCAGTAGAATCGCTGGGTCATATGGTAAATCTATCTGTAATTGTTTGAGGAACCTCCATACCATTTTCCATAAAGGCTGCACCATTTTGAAGCCCCACCAACAGTGGATGAGAGTTTCTCTTTCTCCGCAACCTCTCCAGCACTTATTATTCTCAGTCTTCTGGATGTTAGCCATCCTAACTGGAGTGAGATGGTATCTCAGTGTGGTTTTGATTTGCATTTCCCAGATGTTGAGTGATATTGAGCATTTTTTCATGTGTCTGTTGGTCATTTGTATATCTTCTTTTGAGAAATTCCTGTTCAGCTCCTTTGCCCATTTTTAAATTGGGTTATTTGGTTTTTTGCTGTAGAGTTTTTTGACTTCCTTGTACATTCTGGATATTAATCCTTTGTCAGATGTATATTTTGCAAATATTTTCTCCCACTCTGTTAGTTGTTTTTTCACTCTGTTGATTGTTTCTTTTGCTGTGAAGAAGCATTTTACTTTGATATAATCCCATTTGTTTATTTTACCTTTAGTTGCCTGTGCTTTTTGGGTACTGTTGATGAATTCTGTACCCACTCCTACTTACTGGAGTGTTTCCTCTATGTTTTCTTTAAGGAGTTTTATTATTTTGGGATGTATATTTAATAATTTAATCCATTTTGAGTTGATTTTGGTATATGGTGAAAGGTACAGGTCTAGTTTCATTCTCCTACATATGAGTATCCAGTTTTCCCAGCACCACTTGTTAAAAAGGCAGTCTCTTCCCCAGTATGTACAATTGCTGCCTTTGTCAAAGATCAGATGGCTGTAGGTGTATGGATTGATTTCTGGGTTCTCTATTCTATTCCATTGATCCATGTGTCTATTTTGATGCCAGTACCATGCTGTTTTGGTTATTATAGCTTTGTAATATAGTTTAAATTCAGGTAGTGTTATGCCTCCAGCTTTATTTATTTATTTATTTATTTGCTCAGGATTGCTTTGGCTATGCCTGGTCTTTTGTTGTTCCATATAAATGTCTGGATAGCTTTTTCCATCTTAGAGAAATATGTCATTGGAATTTTGATGGGGATTGCCTTGAATCTGTAGATCATTTTGGGTAGCATGGACATTTTCACAATGTTAATTATTCCAATCCACCAGCATGGGATATCTTTCCATCTTCTTGTGTCCTCTTTAATTTCTCTCAACAGTGGTTTGTAGTTCTCTTCGTAGAGATTTTTCACATCCGTGGTCAGCTTTATTACTAAGTATTTTATTTTTTTGGTGGCTATTGTAAATGGGCTAGCTTTCTTGATTTCTTTTTCTGAATGTTCACTGTTGGAGTATAGAAATGCTACTGATTTTTGTGTGTTGATTTTGTATCCTGCAACTTTGCTGAAATGATTTATCAACACTAGCAATTTTTTTTTTATAGAGGCTTTAGGCTGTTCAATATATATGATCATATCATCCAAGAACAGGGACAGCTTGTCTTCATCCTTTCCAATCTGGATGCCCTTTATTTCCATTTCTTCTCTGATTGCTCTGGCTAGTACTTCCAACAGTATGGTGAATAGGAGTGGTGAGAGTGGGCATCCTTGTCTAGTTCCTGTTTTTAAGGGAAAAGCTTTCAGCTTTTCCCCATTCATGATGATATTGGCAGTGGGCTTATCATATATGGTTTTAACTATGTTGAGACAATTTCCATCTATGCCTAATTTGTAGAGAGTCTTTATCATGAAAGGATGTTGAATTTTTTCAAATGCTTTTTCAGCATCTATAGAGATGATCATATGGTCCTCGTGTTTGATTTTATTGATATGGTGTATCACATTTATTGATTTGCATATTTTGAACCACTCTTGCATCCTTGAAATGAATCTCACTTGATCATGGTGTATAATTTTGCATATGTGTTGCTGTATTGTTAGCTATTATTTTATTGAGGATTTTTGCATCTATATTCATCAAGGATATTGGTCTGTAGTTTTCTATTTTAGATGTATCTTTGTCTGGTTTTGGTATCAGCATGATGTTTGCCTCATAGAATGAGTTTGGGGGAATGCCCTCTGTTTCAATCTTTTGGAATTGTTTGTAGAGAATTGGTATCAGTTCCTCTTTGAATATTTGGTAGAACTCTGCAGTGAACCTGTTCAGTCCTGGGCTTTTCTTTGTTGGTAGCCTTCTGATAACAGCTTCAATCTCATTTATTGTAATTGGTCTGTTCAGATATTCTATATCTTCTTGGCTCAGTTTTGGTAATTTGTATGCATACAGAAATTTATCCACTTCCTCCAGATTTTCAAATTTGTTGGCATGTAGATGTTTATAGTAGTCTCTTATGATTCCTTGTATTTATGAGGTATCAGTTGTAATATCACCTTTCTCATTTCTAATTTTTGTTATTTGGGTCTTCTCACTTCTTTTCTTAGTAAATCTTGCTAAAGGTTTGTAGATTTTATTTATCTTTTCAAAGAACCAACTTTTGATTCATTGATCTTTTGTATTGTTTTTCATGTTTCTATTTCATTTAGTTCTGCTCTGATCTTAATTATTTTTTTCCATCTACTAACTTTAGGTTTGGATTGTTCTTGTTTTACTAGATCTTTAAGGTGAAGTGTTAGGTTATTTATGTACTGTCTTTCCATTCTACTGAAGTAAGCATTTAATGCAATAAATTTCCCCCATAATGCTGTTTTTGCAGTATCCCACAGGTTAGGTATGATGTGTCATTATTTTCATTAGTTTCAATAAATTTTTTGATTTCCTGTTTAATTTCTTCTTGGATCCACATGTCATTAAGTAGAATGTTGTTTAATTTCCATGAGTTTGTATAGTTTTCAGAGTTTCATTTATTATTGATTTCTAATTTTAATCCATTGTGATCAGAAAAAATAAGTGGAATAATTTCAGTTTTTTTGAATTTGTTGAGACTTGATTTGTGACCTAACATGTGGTCTATCCTGGAGAATGTTCCATGTGCTGATGAGAAGAATGAATATTCTGAGGTTGTTGGGTAGAATGTTCTGTAGATATCTGCCAGATCCAGTTGGTTGTTCTAAAGTATTGTTTAGTTCCTGTGTTTCTCTGTTGATTTTTTGCCTAGATGATCTATCCAATGATGAGAGTGGGGTTTTCAGGTCCCCTGCTATTATGGTGTTAGTGTCTATCTCTTTGTTTTGATCTAAAAGTGTTTGCTTTGTAAATCTGGCTGCTCTGTCATTAGGTGTGTATATATTTTTGATTGTTATGTCTT
The DNA here is from genome assembly GCF_027409185.1 of Cynocephalus volans. NCBI lineage: Eukaryota > Metazoa > Chordata > Mammalia > Dermoptera > Cynocephalidae > Cynocephalus > Cynocephalus volans. Next base: position 84,613,022 of record NC_084478.1, read on the forward strand.
CTTGATGGATAGATCCTTTTATCATTATATAGTGGCCTTCTTTTTCTCTTTTTATGGTTTTTGCTTTAAAGTCTATTTTATCTGATATAAGAATAGCAGGTCCAGCTCATTTTTCATTTCTATTTGCATGATATATATTTTTCCATCCTTTCACTCTTACTCTATGCATGTCTTTACAGATCAAGTGAGTCTCTTGGAGACAGCATATTTTGGGGTCCATTTTTTAAATCCAGTCAGTCTGTGTCTTTTGAATGAGGAATTTAATCCCTTTACATTGAGAGTTATCATTGAAAGGTGTTGATTTTCTCCTAACATTATACTGATTTTTGTTTAAATGTCTTAAGTATCTTTTGTTCCTTTCTTTCAAATTTTCTGTTTGTCTTCTGTATGTGATGTTTTTTTGGGGTGATAGATAAATTATTTTTTTTCTCCTTTGTTAGCATTATTTTGCTGATAGGTATTGTTATTTTTAGTGTATTCATGGCAGTGATGGTTGTTTTTGTAGTATCAAACCCAATACTTCCCTGAGAATTTCTTGTAGTGCTGGTCGTGTGGAAGTGAACTCCCACAGTTTTTGTTTGTCTGAGAAATATACTGTTTGTCTGAGAAATATACTATTTGTCCTTCATTTCGGAAGGATAGCCTTGCTGGGTAGAGTATTCTTCCCTGGGAATTTTTGTCCTTTAGTGTTTTGAATATATCATCTAATTCTTTTCTTGCTTTTAGAGTTTCTGATGAAAAGTCTGATGTTATTCTGATTGGAGCTCTCTTATAGATGACTTGATGCTTCTCTCTTGCAGCTTTTAAGATTCTCTCTTTGTCTTCGAGTTTCATCAGTTTGATTATCACATATCTTGGAGAGGACCTTTTTGGGTTGAATGTGTTTGGTGATCTTTGGGCTTCCTGAATCTGGGGATCTATGACTTTCCCTATACCTGGGAAGTTTTCTTCTATTATTTCATTGAATATGTTTTCTATGCTGTTTCCTTTTTCCTTCCCTTCTGGAATACCCATGATTCGGATATTTGAGCACTTAAGATTGTCAGTTGTCTCTCTCAGATTTTCTTTAATTTTTTAAAATTCTTTTTTCTGTTCTCCCTGTGATGATTCAAACAGCCTGTCTTCAAGATCAGAAATTCTCTCTTCTGCTTGTTCAAGTCTGCTGGTTAAACTCTCTGTTGTGTTTTTTGTTTTGTTGAATGAATCCTTCAGCTCCACAAGCTCAGCTACCTTCTTTCTTAAGGGACTGATTTCTTTGTACATTTCTTCTTTCAGATCCTGTATGTTTTTTCTCATTTCATTGTGTTGTCTAACTTAGTTTTCTTGTATCTCACTTAGTTTCCTTGGAATAGTTACTCTAAATTCCTTGTCTGTCATTTCAAAGACTTCTTATTCTATAGGTTCTAGCACTTAAAAGTTATTAATTTCCTTTGGTGGCAATGTACTTTCTTGACTTTTCATATTTCTGGTTTCTTTCCTTTGGTGTTTTGTCATTGTGGCTGGGGGTATCACAGTCCACTTGTTTCACCCTGATGTCTGGCTTGGATCCTGAAGGGACTGCTGCTTCTGGACAGCAGAAACTAGCCTGGGCCATAAGTATCACCCCACCTGCCTTCACTGGCTGGTCTAGCTAAGGGCGGGTGGCTCCAGAGCCTCTGAAATCACTCTCAGAGATGGGGATGGCTGGGGCTGGAAGTCCCACACCACCTGCCTTCACTGGCTCAGCTGACTCAGGGCATGGGATCCCCCAGGCTGTTAGGTCTCTCCCAGCATTGGACTGGCCTTGGCCAGAATTTCCACCCTGCCTGCCTTCTCTGGGATGGCTGGCTTAGGATGTGGAAGCCCTGAGGCTGTTACATCTCTCAGGGAGGTGGGACCAGCCTTTGCCAGAAGCCTCACCCTGGCCCTGCCTGCCTTCTCCGGCCCAGCAGGCTTGGGATGTGTAGGCCCAGAAGCTCTAAAGTCTCTCTATGAAATGGGGAGCAACCTGAACTGGGGTCCCATGGCAGGAAGCTACTTTCCACTCCAGCACAGATCTCAGGTCCTCCATTGCTGCTCCTCAATAACTGCAAATTGGTCACTCTGTGGGAGAGAGCAACACTAGGAACCAACTACTCTGCCATCTTGAGTGGAAACTCCTTCTGATTTGCCTATTTTGAACTGTCCTTGCATTCCTGGGATTAATCCCATGCAACAGTGGTGAATAATCTTTTTGATGTGCTGTTGGATTCAGTTTTCTAGTTTTTTTTTTAGGTTTCCAGTATTTTGTTATTAATATTTTGTTCTAATATTTTTGTTTTCACATCTATGTTCATCAGGGATATTAGCCTATAGTTTTCCTTTTCTTTGTATCCCTGTCTGATTTTTGTATGAGGGTAGTTCTGTCCTCATAGAATGAGTTTAGGAAAATTTCCACCACTTAAATTTTTTGGAATAGTTTGAGAAGAATTGGTATTAGTTCTTCTTTAAATGTTGGCTAGAATTCAGCAGTGAAGCCATCAAGTCCTAAGGTTTTTTTTTGTTGTTGTTGTTGTTTATTTGTTTTTTTTTTGTTTGTTTTTTTTATGATAGGAGACTTTTTATTACTGATTCAGTCTTGTTACTCATTATTAGTCTGTTTAGGTTTTCTATTTCTTCATGATTCAATCTTGGCAAGTTGTACATGTCTAGGAACTTGTCAATTTCCTCTAGTTTTTCCAATTTGTTGGCATATAGTTCATAATAGTCTCTAATGATCCTTTCATTTTTGTGGTATCAGTTGTATTGTCCCCTTTTTCATGTCTGATTTTTTTATTTGAGTCATCTTTCTATTTTTCTTAGTTAATCTAGCTAATGGTTTGTCAATTTTGTTTATCTTTTCAAAAAACCAACTCTTCATTTTGTTAGTCTCTTATATTATTTCAGTCTCTATTTCTGCTCTGATCTTTATTAAGTTTATTTTCTGCTAATTTTGGGTTTAGTTTGTTCTTGATTCTCTAGTTCCTTGAGGTGCAACATTATGTTGTTTATTTGAGCTCTTTCTACTTTACTGATGTTGGCATGTATTGCTATAAACTTCCATCTTAGAATACTTCTGCTGTGTTCTATCTATTTTCATATGTTGTTTTTTCATTTTTATTTGCCTCAAGATTTTTTAAAAGTTTTTTGCTTAATTTCTTTATTGACCCATTGGTTGTGCAGGAGCATGTTCTTTGATCTCCATGTATCTGAACAGTTTCCACAGTTCCTCTTGTTATTAATTCCTAACTTTATTCTACTGCGGTCAGAAAGATTCTTGATATCATTTAAATTTAAAAAAATTTTAAAGCTTTTTCTTATGGCCTAACATGCTCTATCCTGGCAAATGTTCCATGTGTTGCTGAGAAGAATGTGTATCTGCAGCTGTTAAATGGAATGTGCTGTAAATATCTGTTAGATCCATTTGGTCTACGGTGCAGTTTAACTCCTATGTTTTCTCATTTATTTTCTGTTTGAGTGATCTAGTCATTGCTGAAAGTGGAATGTTAATATGCCCTACTATTATTATATTGCAGCCTATCTCTCCATTTAAGTTTGTTAATATTTGCTTTATATATTTAGCTACTCTTATGTTGAGTATATATATACCTACAATTGTATTCTCTTACTGTTTTGATCTCTTTATCATTACACAATGGCCTTCTTTGTCTTTTTTTACAGTTTTTGACTTGAAGTTCATTTTATCTAATAGAAATATAGCTATTCCTGCTCATTTTTGGTTTCCATTTACATGGAATATCTTTTTTCTATCCCTTATCATTAAAGTCTGTGTGTGTCCTTACAGGTGAAATGAGTTTCCTGTAGTCAGCATATAGTTGAGTCTTACTTTTTAAAAAAATCCATTTGGCACCTCTCTTTCAATTGAAAAATTTAATCTATTTACATTTAAGGTAATTATAGATACATAAGGACTTACTCCTCACACTTTGTTACTCGTTTTCTGATTGATTATGTATCTTTTATTTCTTTCTCTCTGTTTTTCTTTGTGGTTAAGTAATTTTTTTAGTTGTGTGTTTTGATCCTTTGATTTTTATTTTTTATTATATCCATTATATGTTTTTGCTTTTTGGTTTCTATGGGGCCTACAAAAAACATCTTATAGTTATTACAAGTTATTTTAAACTGATAATGAATTGACTATGATTGCAAAATAAAGAAATAAACAGAACAAAAAAACCGCTCTGCATGTTAATTCTACTCCCCCATTTTGTATTTTTGATATCACATTTCACATCTTTTTATATTGCCTATGCCTTGACAAATTAATGTAGTTATTATTACTTTTAATAGTTTTGTTTTTTAGTCTTCATACTAAAGATATAAATGATTTATAAACCGTGATTTCAGTATTAGAGTATTTAAATAAGCATAATTTGAAGGCATAGTTTTATGCCTTCAGATGTTTTTTGTTACACATTGTCATCCTTTTCCTCCAGTTTGAAGAATGTTCTTTAGCATTTCTTGTAGGACAGGTCTGGTAGTGATGAATTTCTTCAGTTTTTGTTTAGAAAAGTTTTTATTTCTCCTTCATTTCTGAAGGATATCTTTTCTGGGTACAGTATTATTTGCAGTTTTTGCCCTTCAGAACTCTGAATATATTGTCCCACTTCCTTCTGGCCTGTAAAGCTTCTACTGAGAGGTCTACTGCCAGGTGTATTGAAATTCCATTACATGTTATTTGCTTGTTTTCTCTTGCTGCTCTCAGGATCCTCTCTTTGTCTTTGATCTTTGAGAGTTTAATTATAAGATGTCATGGAGTAGTCTTATTTCATTGAATCTGATTGTTGACCTTTGGCCTTTCTGTACCCAGATATTTATATCTTTCTCCAAGTTTGGAAAGTTTTCTGTTATTATTTATTTGCATAAGCTTTCTACCCTTTTGTCTTTCTCAGCCTCCTCTTAAAGTCCAATAAACTGAAAATTTGCTCTTTTGATGTTTTACTGTAGATTTCATAAGCCTCCTTTGTCTCTTTTCATTTTTTTTCTTTTATGACTGTATTTTCAAACTGCCTGTCTTCTGTGCTCAGTGATTCTTCTGTTCGATTTTTTTAATTGAAGCATGATTGATTATACATAATTTTGGGGGGTACAACGTTGATTACCATCACCTTTGTACAACATGTGTTAAATCAATATTATTAGCATGTTCATTATTACAAATTATAATTATTCTTTATGCCTCTTACCCAATCTCTCCCTTCCCCCTTTTCCTCCCGGCCCCCAGTAACCATAGATCTGTTCTCTCCTTCTGAAAGATCAGCATATTATTGTGCTATTCTCTTTCTTTCTATCTTTCTTTCTTTCCTTCTTAGCACCCACTTATGAGTGAAGACATGCAGTATTTCTCTTTCTGTGTCTGGCTTATTTCACTTAACAATTTTCTTCAAGCTCATCCATGTTGCTGCAAATGGCAGGATTTCATTCTTTTTTATAGCTGAGTAGTATTCCATGGTGTATATATACCACATTTTCCTTATTCAGTCATCTATTGATGGAGGTTGGTTCCATATTTTGGCTATTGTAAATAGAGTTGCATTGAACATGGGAATGCAGATATCCCTTCACCATGATGATTTCCATTCCTTTGGGTATGTACCCAGAAGAGGGATTGTTGGATTATATGGTGGTTCTATCTGTAGTTGCTTCAGAAACCTCCATACTGTTTTCCATAATGGCTGTACTATTCTACAGTCCTACCAACAGTGTAGGAGGGTTCCCCTTTCTGTACATCCTCATCAGCATTTGTTATTCTTGTTTTTTTTAAAACCGGCCAGTCTAATAGGGGTAAGATGATAACTCAATGTAGTTTTGATTTGCATTTCTCTGTTGACTAGTGATGCTGAGCCTTTTTTCATGTACCTGTTTGCCACTTGTATGTCTTCCTTTGAAAAATCTCTATTCAGCTCCTTTGCCCATTTTCTAATTGGATTATTTGATTTTTTACTGTGAAGTTGTTTGAATCCCTTATATATTTTGGATATTAATCCCTTGTCAAATGTATAGTTTGCAAATATTTTCTCCCATTCTGTAGGTTGTCTTTCAGCTCTGTTAATTGTTTCTTTTGCTGTGCAGAAGGTTTTTAGTGTGATATAATCACATTTTTTAATTTTTTCTTTTGTTGCTTGTGCTTTCGGGATCTTATTCATAAAGTCTTTGTCCAGTCCTACTTTCTGAAGTGTTTCCCATGTTTTCTTTTAGTAACTTTATTAATTCTGCTGTTGATGCTCTGTATTCATATTGCATTTTTATTTTATTCATTTTATTTTTCAGGCTTAGGATTTCTATTTGAATTCTTTTTTATCATTTCAATCTCTGTTAAATTTGTCTGATAAGTTTCTGAGTTGTTTCTCTGTACAGTCTCAAAGTTTGTTGAGCTTCCTTAAAGCAGCTCTTTTGAATTCTTTTTCTGAGAGATCACACACCTCCATCACTTTAGGTTTGGTGTCTGGTGCCTTATTTTGTCCATTTGGTTAGGTAATATTTCTCTGAATATTCTCGATGCTTGTGGACATGCAACATTGTCTGCACATTGAAGAATTAAGTATTTATTACAATCTTTGAAGTCTGGTTTTGTTTGTGCCTGTCCATCAATGGGCCTTCCAGAAACTTTGAGCAGACTGACTTGTGTTCCCTAAGCCCAGTACCACTGCAGCTGTCTCAGCACTAGGGGGTGCTCTAAGCCCAGGTGTGCCAGGAGACTCATAAGGGCTCCAAGGCTTGCAGGACTTTCCAGCCTGGATGGACCTGGGGAAGACCAAGGAGTGTTTCTGGGCTGTGTGGGAAAGCTGGCCAGGGACCCCAGCCTGGAAGTCTGTCCTGGAGACCCACTCAGGTGCACATCTCAACGATACCCTGCACAGGTTGCACAGTTCCCTGACTACAGCGAGAGCAGCGGAGAAGTAACTGGGCCCCCTCAAGATCTGCTATGAGACAGATGCTGGTAAGCCTGTCTAATTGTCTCTTCTGTTCATCTCCCAGCAGGTCTCTGCAGAAGTGGAATAGATGCCTGACTGTAGCAGGAGGGGCTGTAGTTGGGACTAGGCCCCCTCAGGGTCTGCTGTGGGATGGAGGCTGGCAAGCTTGTCTCATTGGCTTAGATGGGCACGTGTCGTACAGCAGGTCCCTGCACAGTTAGGATAGTTTTCCAAGTGCAGCAGGAGGAGCCAGTGAGACTGGGGCCCCTTAGGATCTGATGTGGGAAGGCAGCCAACGACCCTGTCTTATTGGCTCAAATGGGCACACATCTCCCAGCAGGTCCCTGCACATGTAGGCTATCACCCCAACAGCAGCAGGAGGAAAGGAAGCTGAGACTAAATCCCCTTGGGATCTGCTGTGGATTGAAGGCTGGCGAGCTCCTCACGGAGGCTCAGATTCCCTGGCTGCTAGATACAGGCAATTTCCCCTCTGTGACCTTTTGAGAGCAGATCTAAAATAGGGCCTCAGCTGAGAGAGGTTGGAGCCAAGCCACAGAACAACTTTTAGGTTCACCACCAAAACCAATGTCGGTAGGCAAACAAACTCTTAGCTGAAGCACTAGTGTGTGCGATTCTTCCTGGACCCCTTGGCAGATGGTTTTGGTTGCAGCATCAAGGCCAAATGGGGCTGTGGTCAAGCCCTTTGGGGAATGAAGCTTTTGTTTCCAGTTTTGAACTCCAGAGCACAATTTGTGGGTCTGCTACTTGGGTGCTGGTCTGTACTCTCACAACTTGCTGTTGTGGGGGGATATAAATACATCCTATTCCACCATCTTGCTAATGTAACCAGTGCTATTTTTTGAAATAAGCAAATACAATCGATATAGCATATGATGCTGTTTAGAGAGTTCTTTTAGCATCTAACTTTCATAAAATACTATGTTTTAAAGTTCCTGAAATGTATATTTTGGTTTAATCAGTTTGACACTATTACAAAACTTAATATGAAGAAGCAAACCTGATTCTTATCATTTGTGTAGAATACAAATGAGTATTTGATCTACAGATTTATAAGAATGGGGTTTTATTTCTTTTAAGCAATCTTACATAATACAGTTGAAGTTTTATCAGTACTAATTATATTTTTTATATTCTATTTTTCTGATTAAAACTATGAACAGGCAATATGGGTTATATTTATAATATGACTTTTATTGCTTGTTATATTTTTGAAACATGAATGATTAAATTTCACATCAGGTATTAAAGAATTAAAATTATACTTGCAAAATAGTGCATGGTTTAAGAGAAAATGCCCTTAGGCTGTCATCCAATTTAAAGAGAAATATATTTGAGGTACATCTGTACAGAACATTTACATTATTGAAGTTGCTGAGAAAGACATAATTCCATAAGTTCAATTTTTACATGGGTAACTTACATTCTTAGTTTATTAATTTGACAAATTTGATATGAACTTTATATATTTGTTTTCTTGTTATTACATTCTGGAAAATATATTTTATTTTGTTCTAATTTCTCATTTTCTAAAAAGCTGGTTTATTTTTACAGTTTAGTTTAAAAATACAAATTGGCTTAATTCTTTGTGTGTTCAAGCCTTGCCATAATCCAGACAATGCTTTACCTGTTTTAGGATCTGTTTGATGAGACATCTAATCATTTTTACATATTCTCTAAATGAGTTTTACCTTAATGTACTAAGTACAATATTTTCTTTTTCTTTTTTCATAATCCTGACTGATATAGTGCAATAATGCCTATGGAGAGAAACTTAAACTGATTGTGTTTTATTATCTTGAATGAAGGAAAACAGCATGTTTATGCAAATACATGTTACGGTAATATTTGTACAGAAATTATTTTGAATGATGCTTTAATCCACGTTTTTATATAGTTTGAAGCATCTAAGTTGGACATATTTATATTTATTCTAACATAGCATAGTTTAAAAATAGTCACCGTACTGAATGAGATAGAGGTTTCTTAAATTCAATTATTCAGCATTCATTTAATTAGAATCTACTTTCTAGAGGTCATTGTATAAGGCACCATCAGTGGTACAATAAGACATGGCTTTTTCCTTACTCTGTAGTGTTAGAGTAGGAACTTTGATAGTCATAACTATATTAACAGGGCTATATATCAGCAGGGGAGGGAGTTACAAACAAAATGTCTAAGTGCATTTGTAGGTGATATAAATGAAGTGTCTAGGTATAGGAAAGAAAAGCCATGCTGGAAATTAAACAGAAAACCACTTCATATGTACAACTGTATGGTGGCACCATATAATGTAATACATATAATGTTGTAAATGATATTTTACTTTTTCAGTTGAAAATATATACATTAAAAAGTAAAAATGTTTTTCTTTTGTAATTTGTTTCTCCTTGATTTGGAAATAGAAACAAAGTCCCTCTTTTTCACTAAGATGTTTGTGTCAGTCTTATAATTCATATTTCAGTGTACAGTTAATATTTTGACTACTTTGAGTAGGAGCAATATTTTGTCTTAGTCACTTTCATAATGGAAAATAGATGTTCATTTAATTCTCACAATACATACGAGGGTTTGGAGCTACACGTAGGTTTGGAAGTGAGGGTAAAGCTGGAGGGATAGTTACATATATATATAATCTCTGAGAATGCCCCTCTCTCCATTTAAAGGTTTCCTGCCATTCCACACTATAATCATAATTTGAAACTCTCATTTCAAATGGCAGAAATGTCATAAGTTTGAAGGAAAATAAGGGGGTAGTCCATTGAATCTTTGCTCTCTAGTGCTCTCGTTGCTCTTTAGTGAAGGACTAAAATCAAGATTGAGCATGAAGCCCCATTTCCAATAATAACTTTGTGTGGAATCTTCATGAGTTTAGCTTTGAAGATTCCTGCCCATCATGGTTTGTTGCAGGGAGAGCAAATACACTTTCTCTTGCTTTAGAAAAGGCTTGCTGTTTATTTGAAAAATAGAACCTGAAGTGTTGCGTCAGAGAAAAGCAGGGTTCTTATGGCAGGGATAGGGTGAAGCCTCAGTAGAGGATGCTGAAAAGAATTCCTATGTGGGTATCTAATAAGGGCATAGTTACAGCTCACAAGATGCTAGTGTATACAGGTTTGGCACCCAATGACCCCACACAATGACCAAAGCAATAAAAATGTAAATATGTATTAGTGTGGTGACAGGACACAGATTTTTAAAAATCTGATTTTTTGATTGTGTATAAGCAAATTCAGAGCTTGGTGGGCTCCCAGGGGAAGAAGAAAATCCTGAGTTAACTTATTATAAACCAGAAATGACTGAGAAAACACTAAAAGCAATTTATTGAACTGAAGTTGAGTAGATCAGGTTTTCAGCCAACAGTTGAAATAAGGACTTGAAGATTAAATTGAGTTATAGAAAATTACAAATGATTTTATAGTGAATAGATTAAGGCTTCTTTTAAAAGTTCACTGTCCAAGAAAGGGTCCTAATGAACACATCCTTTCTGTTGCTTATTCTATGTGTCTTGCTGTAGAGACTTTCTCTTCATCCTAACTTGGTTCCCTAATTTTAGACTAAAATATGACCAAATATGAGTCTACACATGAGCTAAAATCAGTTCATGTTTTGGATAGATATTTTATATAGATTCTGGACAAGCTCCCATAAATTAACTCCTAGCAATACTCAGTTATGTAAAGAAAATATAACTTTTTAAATTTTCTAGAATTGGCCACATTTTCTTTAAGAGTTCCAGTTTCCCTCTAGGGAAGATGGAGGTGGGGAGAGTAACTGAATGATAGTTTCCCAGCCTCTTACAACTGTCTCTATTCATGATGGTGATTATCATTTTGGGGTTCCAATGTAGGAATCCCTTGAGGAATTCTTGTATGTGTGGCCTTGTGGTGATGAATTCCCACAGTTTTTGTTTATCTGAGAAGAATACCAGTTCTCCTTCATTTCTGAAGGATAGCTTTGCAGCGTATAATGTTTCTGGCTGGCATTGTTTTCTGTCAGTATTTTGAGTATATCATTCTGGCCTGTAAGGTTTCTGCTGAGAAATCAGTTTTTAATCAGATGGGGATTACTTTATAGGTTACTTGATGTCTTACTGTTTTCTTTGACTTTTTACAATTTGACTAAATGTGTGTTGGAGAGGACCTTTTTGGGTTGAGGCTGTTTGGGGATCTTTGAGCCTCTTGGATCTGGACAACTATGTCTCTCCCAATACTTGGGAAGTTTTCAGCTATTATTTTGATAAATCGGTTTTCGATGCCTTTTCTTTTCTCTTCTTCTTCTGAAACACCAACACCCATAATTTCAATGTTTTTATGCTTACAGTTGTCACATAGATCTTGTAGGCTTTCTTCATTTTTTAAAATTCTTTTTTTTCCACTAAAAATATCCCAAGAATTTTTTAAAATTCTTTTTTGGGGGTGGGGGTTATTTCAAAATTTCTGTCTTTGAGTTCAGAAATTCTTTCTTCTCCTTGCTCTACCCTGGTGCTTAAGCTCTTGGTTTTATTTTTATTTCATTGAATGCATTCTTCAGTTCCAAGATTTCTGATTGGTTTTTTCTTACCATATCTATCTCTTTGTTGAATTCCTCCTTCAGATCCTGTATTGTTTTTCTCATTTTGTTGTTTGTCTATCTGACTTTTCTTGCATCTCGTTGAGTTTCCTTAAGATTAATATTTGAAATTCCTTTTCTGGCATTTCATAGATTTCTCATTGTTTGGGGTCTGGTACTAGAGAATTATTGTATTACTAAAGGAAATGTGGCCAATTCTAGAAAATAAAAAAAGTTATATTTTCTTTACATAACTGAGTACTGCTAGGAGTTAATTTATGGGAGCTTGTTCAGAATCTATATAAAATATCTATCCAAAACATGAGCTGATTTTAGCTCATGTGTAGACTCATATGTGGTCATATTTTAGTCTATTTTCTTCTTTTTTCATTGTTTTTGATAAAATACTTGAGATCTACTCTCAGAAAATTTCTAATATATAACAAATTATTATTAACTATAGTCAATATGCTGTACATTAGGTCTTCAGAACTTATTTATCTTATAACCAAAAGTTTGTATCCTTTGCCCAATGACTTCCTTTTTCCTCACCCCTATCACCTGGGAAGCACCATTGTACTCACTGTTAGTGTGAGTTTGCCTTCTTTTCAGATTCCACATATAAATCAGATAATGTAGTATTTGTCTTTCTGTGTCTGGCTTATTTCACTTAGCATAATGTCCTTCAGGTTCATCCACATTGTTACACATGGCAGGATTTCCTTGTTTTTAAGTCTGAAAAATATTTAAACACACACATACATACAAACCACATTTTCTTCACTCATTAATCTGATGATGAACAGAAGTTGTTTGTTGTTTCTACATGGCTATTGTGAATAATACTGCAATAAACATGGGAGTGCAAATATCTCTTTGAGATCATGTTTTTTTAATTGACACATATTGATTTTACATATTTATGGAGTACAGAGTTGTGGTTATACTTCCAACACTTGTTATCATTTGACATTTTGATAATAGCCATCCTAAAAGGCACGAGATAATATTTAATTGTGGCTTTGATATGCATTTTTCTGATGATTAGTGATGTTGACCATCTTTTCATATACCTGTTGGCCATTTGCATGTCTTCTTTGGAACGATGTCTATTCAGGTCCTTTGTCTATTGTTCTTTATTTTTTAAATTTTTTTAATTTAATTTTTTTATTATTAACATATTCATTTTTACAAATCATGGTTTTTCTTTATGCCCTTTACCAGAATTGTCTCTCTCCAAGCCCCCTCCCTCCCTTCCACCATTTACTATTTTTATTGGAGTTATTTGTTAACATCTTACGTTAGTATGATAACCAGTCATGATGTATTAACTTAAGTTCAATTTATTCCAATTTTCTTAGTTTTAATCTAATGTCCTTTTTCTGTTCCAGGATACCACATTACATTTAGGTGCCATTGCCTTCTTAAGCTCCTTTTGGCTTTGATGGTTTCTCACTTTTGTCTTTGATGATCCTGATAGTTTTAAGGAGTACTGGTTAAGTGTATTGTGGGATGCACCTGTCCTGGAATTTTTCTCATGATTAGACAGGGTTTTGGGGAGAAAGATCATACAGGTACATTCTTTTTCATCATGCCATATCAAAGGTACATGCTATCAGAATGTTTTTTTATTAGCATATTCATTATTATAAGTCATACTTATTCTTTATGCCCCTTATCCAATCTCTCTCTTTTCCCCTCCCCTTCACCTTCCAGGGCTTCCAGTCCTTCTAGGTTTTATAGGTGTTCTTTGGTGGTATTAGACCTTCATTAGTTAATATCAAACTCTGTCTCTGATCTGTGGGTATTTTGTTTTTCCTTCCAGTTTTGTGTTGGATTATTCACTGTGCCCATCACATAAACTCTGGAACTAATTTGTTGTCCTAGGCTTACTTCTAAAATCGAGGAACTTCCTGTGAGTACCAGCACTTGAGCCCTGTAGTTGAGCTTAGCTAAATTGCTTCATTGCTGCTGATACCCTGTGGAAGACTTTTTGTGCAGTTCAGGTTTTAATGGTTGATCTTATATGTACTTCTGGGTCTCATGAGGTCTGGTACATCTGGGTTGTGTGGGAACTCTGGTCTGGGCCTGAGTCTTTTCAGCAAACTGCACTCCCTGCAATTCCATATTCCTGACCAGTCTCCACTGAGTGGTCCTGCACTGATTGTAGGGCAGATCAGCTGTACATGCTGTGTTCCAATGTTCCCCTGTTGGGCCTATCTGCCCCACCACCTGCACTCCAAACACTTCCCATAGGACAGGCCATGTGCTGGTCCCTTGCAATGACTCACCAGCCTCTGAGTGGCTCCATTTTTCAGTTGTCTGTGGCTCCTCCTACGTGGGTACACAGGAACCCTGTTACTGGTCTTGCTGGCCTGGGGGCCACCAATGCCCTCTTCTCCCCTGCAGCCTCCAAGCAACTTCATATGGGGAGCATAAATGTGGCTTTTGGCAGCTCTTGCTCCATGTACTCACCAGCTCCAGGCTTAAAGAGGCCAGAGATCAAAATGGTGGCAGTGATCATTTCTTTCTCTCATTGTGCCTTCTCCTGCCTTCATGAACTCCATAGGTCTCTCTTCCTCTTCCCCTGAGCTATAGCAGCCTAAGCTTGGCTGTCATTGTTTTTTAATAGTTGCAGATTGGTTGATTTGTGGGAGAGAGTAACGCTGGGAATCATCTATCCCACCATGTTGACCAGAAGCCCTACCAGTGAGTATTATATTTGTATATGTTTTCATCTTAGTAATTAGCATCCTTTCATTTCAGCTTGAAGAGCTCACTTTAATATTTTTTGTAAGGCACATCTAGTGGTGGTAAGATTCCTCAGCTTTTTGGGGGGAATGTATTTTTATTTTATTCTTTTTTTAAGGACAGCTTTGCCATGTGAAATATTCTTGGCCGTCAGTTTTTTCTTTTCAGCACTTTTATATTATACCATATTCCCTGGTCTGAAAATTTTCTGCTGAGTAATCTGCTGATAGCCTTATGAATCTTCCCTATTTATGTGACATGCCTCTTTTCTTATACTGCTTTCAAAATTCCCTATGTATTTTATTTTTGACAGTTTGATTATAATGTGTGTAGGTAAAGTCTTCTTTGATTTGAATGTTTGGGAATCTTTGAGCTTTATGTACCTGATGTCCATATCTCTCCCCATATTTGAGAAAATTTCAGGCGTATTTCTTTAAATAAACATTCTACTTCTTTCTCTCTCTCTTTTCATTCTGAAACTTCCATAATGTTAATGTTAGCTCTCTTGATAGTTTCCCATAAGTCCTGTAGGCTTGCTTCCTTCCTTTTAATTTTTTTCTCCTCTTTCTTGATAATTTTAAATTGTCTTCAAGTCCATTCATTCTTACTTTTTCTTGATCAAATCTCCTACTGAAATTTTTAGTAGTCATTGTATTCCTCAGTTCCATATTTCTTCTTGGTTATTTTTTGCTTCCTATCTCTTTGTCAAACTTTTCATTTTCTTCTGTTGATTTCCTGACTTTTTTTTAAAAAAGTTTATCTGTGATTCTTGTGGCTTGATGAGCCTATTTGGGGGGGGGGGGGACAATTGTTTTGAACTATTTTTCAGGCAATTTATGGATATTTATTTCTTTGGGATCAGTTCATAGAAGTTTTTCCTTTGTGTTTACCATGCAAATTTATTATATTCATTTGTAGGTCTCATATTCTCCTAATTTTTTATAAACCTTATAGCTTTGCATAGGTGCTGTACATTTGAAGAAACAGTTACCTCTTCCAAACTTTGTGGACTGGCTTTGGTAAGAAAATACCTTCACCTATGGGGGTCAGGGGGCATCCTGGAGTATGTTGTGGCACTGGGTCTAGTGGTATGGCTCACCAAGTTGTGGCTTTGGATCATTGGGTGCATGATGTCTTATTGTTTTAGACACCTGAGGACCATGACATTAACAATTGCATGGACTTTGGTGATGAGAGCTGTAGGAGGTCTTCATTAGCTGTGAAGGGTGTTGTTGTAAAGTGGCACCTCTGGGTCCAGTGGCAAGGGACTGGGGCAGGGAACAGTGAAGGCTGATACTGGCAATGTGCATGCTTTGGTCTGAATGTCAGCTGTCTACATGCATGCATATAGTTGCAGGGGCCAGCTGTGACCACAAGCACAGTGATGAGGGCCAGTAATGAGAGTCAGGGCTAGCTGCTTGTACATATATATCTGTAGGTGCTGGAGCTGGTGGTGTGCATACATGCAGCTGCCAATGCCAACTGAAAGTACACACATGGTGATGGGAGCTGCAAATAGGGATCAAATGGCTGCATGTGCATGCACAGCATTGGTGAACTGAGCTGGATGTGTGCATGTGCATGGCTGCAGGGACAGCAGGAGAGAGTGTAGCAGCATGAACCAGCAATGTGGGTTGGGATGGTTATTTGTGCATGTGCAGCTGTGGGGTCTAAAGCCTGTGGTGTTCACATGCATGGCTGCAGGGGTTTGCTTCAGGTTCATGCAAGGTGGTGGGAGCTGGGGCAGATTGCAGGGGCCCATGTCATTTGCAGTTATATGTGCAGTGACTGAAAAGACACAGTAAATTGTGGTTGATTATAGTCACCTCCCACTAATATAGAACACTAAGAGTTATCCTTCCCATCTAGCTATACGTTTGTATCTGTAAACCAACCTCTCCATATCCCCCTTACCCTTCCCAGCCTCTGGTAACCACCATTCTACTCTCTACTTTGATGAGATGAATTGTTATCTCCCACATATGAGTGAGAAAATGTGGTATTTATCTTCCTATGCCTGACTTATTTCACTTAGTATAATGTCTTCCAGGCTTATCCATGTTGCCACAAATGACAGAATTTTATTCTTTTTTTATGGCTAAATAGTATTCCATTGTTTATAAACCACATTATCCATTCATCTGCTGATGGGAATTTAGGTTGATTCCTTATCTTGAATATTGTGAATAGTGGTGCAGTAAATATAAAATGCAGATACCTCTTCAGTATACTGATTTTTTTCCTTTGGACTAACACCCAGTAGTGGAGTGGCTGGATCGTGTAGTAGTTATATTTTTAGTTTTTTTGAGGAACCTCCATACTGTTTTCCATAATGGCTGTACAAATTCACTTTCCACTAACAATGTATAAGAGTTCCGTTTCCTCTACATTCTCACCAGCATTTATTTTTTGTCTTTTTGATATTAACCATTCTAACTAGGGTGAGATGATATCTCATTGTGGTTTTGATTTGCATTTCCCTGATGATTAGTGATGCTGAACTGCTTTTCCTATACATGTAGGC
This sequence comes from Cynocephalus volans, assembly GCF_027409185.1. Taxonomy (NCBI): domain Eukaryota; kingdom Metazoa; phylum Chordata; class Mammalia; order Dermoptera; family Cynocephalidae; genus Cynocephalus; species Cynocephalus volans. The sequence goes on from NC_084478.1 coordinate 84,629,795, forward strand.
CATTTGTATGTCTTCTTTTGAGAAATGTCTATTCAGGTCTTTTGCCATTTTAAAATCAGATTATTTGGTTTTTTTTTTGTTTGTTTGTTTGTTTTTGCTGTTGAGTTGTTTGAGTTTCCTGAATATTCTGAATATTAATCCCTTTTCAAATGAATAGTTTGCAAATATTTTCTCTCACTCTGCAAGTTGACTCTTTACTGTGTTGATTATTTCCTTTTCTGTGCAGAAGTTTTTTAGTTTGATGTAATCCCATTTGTCTATTTTTGGTCTTTTTGCCTGTGCTTTCAAGGTCTTCTTCATGGAATCATTGCCAAATACAATGTCATGAAGCATTTTTCCTATGTTTTCTTCTAGTACTTTTGTAGTTTTGGGTATTACATTTAAGTCATTAATTTATTTTGCCTTGATTTTGGTACATGGTGAGAGATAGGGGTTTACTATCAATCTTCTGCATATGGATATCCAGTTTTCACACACAACTTATTGAATATACTGTCCTTTCCCCAGTGTATTTTCTCAGGGCCTTTGTCAAAAAATCAGTTGACTGTAAACACATGGATTTATTTTGGGGTCCTCTATTTTGTTCCATTAGGCCATGTGTCTGTTCTTATACCACTACCATGTTGTTTAGGTCACTAGAGTTCTGTAATATATTTTGACGTCAGTGTGATGCCTCCAGCTTTGTTCTTTTTCTCAGGATTGATCTTGTTATTTGGGGTCTTTTGTGGTTTCACATGAATTTAGGATTGTCTCTATTTCTATAAATAGTCATTGGTATTTCAATGGAGATTACATTGAATCTATTGATTGCTTTCAGAAGTATGTTCATTTTGACGAAATCAATTTCTCCAATCCTTGAACAAGGGAAGACATTAATTTTTTTATTTTTGAGTCCTCTTTAATTTTTTTTAATCAGTGTTCTGTAGTTTTCATTGTAGAGAACTTTCACTTCCTTGGTTAGATTTATTCCTAAATCTTTTATTTTATTCATAGCAATTGAAAAAGGGTTGCTTTCTTGTTTTCTTTTTATGCTAATTAGTTGCTGGTGTATAGAAATGTTACTGATTTTTCTGTGTTGACTGTGTATTTTGCAACTTTAGTGAATTTGTTCATCAGTTCTAAGAGTTTTTTGGTGCAGTCTTTAGTTTCTTTTATATATAAGATTATATCATCTACGAAAGGGAGACAATATGACTTCCTTTTTTTTCAATTTGGATGCCCTTTATTTCTTTCTCTATCCTCATAATTTTGGCTAGGACTTCCAGTACTATATTCAATAGGCGTGGTGAAAGTGGGTATCTTTGTCTTGTTTCTATTTTTAGAGGAACTCTTTCAACTTTTCCCCATTCAGTGTAATGGTAGTAGTGAGTTTGTCCTAAATGGACTTTATTGTGTTAAGGTATGTGCATTCTATACCTAATATGTTGACAGTTTTTAATCAAGAATGGATGTTGAATTTTATCAAATGCTTTTCTACATCTATTGAGATGATCCTACATTTTTTGTCTTTCACTTGGTTGATGTGATGTATACATGTATTAATTTGTACATGTTGAACCACTAGCATCTATGGAATAAAACAAATCCCACTTGATCATGGTATATAATCTATTTGATATGTTGTTAGAATCCGCTTGCTAGAATTTTGTTGAAGATTTTTGCTTGTATGTTCAATAGGGATATTGGCTTGTGGTTTTTAAAAATTTACTGTGTCCTTGACTAAATTTGGTATCAGGGTCATGTTTTTTTTTTAACTTAAAAAAATTGAAACATAATTGTATATATCTGTGGGATACATAATTGAATATCAATACCTGTGTGCAATATGGGATGTGCAAATCAGGATACTTAGTATATTCAACATTACGAAATGTAATCTTTTTTAAATGTCTTTTTACCAATTTATTGCTAATCCTCCTTTTCCCTTCCCCTTTCTCATCTCTGGTGTCCTCAGTTCTGTTCCTCTCCTTTTGAAAGTTAAGAGAATTAGGTAGTTATTGTATCTTTATTTTTTAATTCATTTGTTTATTTTTTTTAGTTCCCACTTATGAATGAGGACATGAGGTATTTCTCTTTCTGTGCCTGGATTATTTCACTTAATATAATTTTCTCTAAGTTCATTCATGTTGCTGCAAATGGCAGAATTTCATTCTTTTTATGGCAGAGTACTATTTAATTGTGTGTATATACCTTATTTTTCTGATCCAGTCATCCATTGATGGACATTTACATTGGGTCCAACTCTTGGCTATTGTAAATGTAGCTATGATAAACCTGGCAGTGCAGGTATTCCTTCTACATGATGATCCCCATTCCTTTGGATATATACCCAGCAGTGGGATTGCTGGATAGCATGGTAGTTCTATCTGTGTTTAAAGAACCTCCATACTGTTTTCTATAATGGCTGCACCAATTTAGATTGCCACCAACAGTCAACAGTGTAGGAGGGTTTCCCTTTCTCCTTGTCCTTGCCAGAACTTGCTATTCTCTTTCTTTTTGAAAATAGCTTTTCAAACTGGGGTGAGATAATATCTCAATGTGGTTTTAATTTTCATTTCCCTGATGCTTAGTGAGGCAGAGAATTTTTTCGTTTGTTGGCCATTTGTATATCTACTTTTGAGAAGTGTCTAGTCAGCTCCATTGCTCATTTTTTAATCAGCATACCTTTTTTTTACTGTTAAAATGTTTGAGTTCCTTGTATATACTGAATATTAATCCCTTGTCAGTTGCACAGTTTGCAGATATTTTCTTTCACTCTGTAGGTTGTCTTTTCATGCTGTTAATTGTTTCTTTTGCTGTATAGAAGCTGTTCAGGTTGATATAATCCCATTTGTTTATTTTTCTTTTGTAGCCTATGCTTTTAGGTCATATTAATAAAGTCTTTGCCCAGTCTTACTTCCTGAAGTGTTTTCCCTATGTATTCTTTTAGGAATTTTATAGTTTCAGCTCTTATATTTAAGGCTTTAATCCATTTTGAGTTGATTTTGGCATATAGTGAGAAGTACAGGCCCAGTTTCATTGTTATACATATGGATGTCCAGTTTTCCCAGCAAAATTTATTGAAGAGGGAGTCTTTTCCCCAATATAGGTTTTTAGTGCCTTTGTCAAAGATCAGTTGGCTATAAGGATGTGGGTTGATTTCTGGGTTATCCATTCTGTTGCATTGGTCTGAGTGTCTGTATTTATGCCAATACCATGTTGTTTTGTTTACTATAGCGTTATAGTATAATTTGAAGTCAAGTAATGTAATGCCTTTGGCTTCATTTTACTTTTTTCAGCATTGTTTGGTTATTCATGGTGTTTTGTTGTTCCAGATGAATGTTAGGGCTGTCTTTTCCATTTCTGTGAAGAATGCCATTGGTATTTTGATGGGGATTGCATTGAATCTGTAGATAGCTTTGGGTAGTATGGATATTTTCATAATATTAATTCTTCCAGTTGAAGAGCATGGAATATCTTTCCATCTTTTTGTGTCCACTTTAATTTCTTTCAACAGTGATTTGTAGTTCTTATTGTAGAGATCTTTTACCTCCTTGGTTAAATTTATTCCTAAGTATTATATATTTTTTGCTGACTATCTTAAATTGGCTTGCTTTATTGATTTCTTTTTCTGCTAGGTTGTTGTTGGAGTATAAAAACTACTGATTTTTGAGTGTTGATTTTGTATCTTGCAACTTTATTGAAATTGTTCACTAGCTCTAATATCTTTTTGGCAGAGTGTGTAGCTTTTTCTGTATATAGGATCATGTCATCTGCAAACAGGGACACTTTGATTTTTCTTTTCCAGTCTGGATACCCTTTATTTATTTCTCTTGCCTGATCGTTCTGTCTATTAATTACATATTATGTTAAATAGAAGTGGTGAGAGTGGGCATCCTTCTCTTGTTCCTGTTCTCAAGCTCTCAGCTTTTCTCTATTCAGGATGATATTGGCATTGGGGTTTTCATATATGGCATTTATTGTTTTGAGATACTTTCCTTCTATACCTTATTAGCTGAGAGTCTTCATGATGAAGTGGTGTTGGATATGTCAAATGATTTTTTTGTGTGTCTATTGGTATGATCATATGCTTTTTGTACTTGAGTTTGTTGATATGCTCTATCAAATTTATTGACTTGCCTAAGTGGACCCATCCTTGCATCACTGGGATGAATTCCACTTGATCATGGCATTTAATATTTTTGTTGTGTTGCTGTATTCTGCTTAACATTTTTTTGAGGATATTTGTGTCTTTGGTTTTGGTATCAGGGTGATGCTGGCTTCTTAGAATAAATTTGGTGGAATGGCCTCTCTTTTAACTTTTTGGAATAGTTTGAAGAGAGTTGGTATTAATTCCTTTTTGAAGGCTTGGTAGAATTCACCAGTAACATCATTTGGTCCTTGGTTTTTCTTGGTTGGGAGACTGCTGATTACTCTTTTAAACTCATTGCTTATAATCAATCTGTTCAGGTTTTCTATGTCTTCTTGGTTCTGTCCTGGTAGTTTGTATGTGCCTAGAAATGTGTCCATTTCCTCCATGTTTTCAAATTTGTTAGCATAACGTTGTTTATAATCATCTCTAATGATACTTTGTATTTCTGCTGTGTCCTTTGTAATATCTCCTTTTTAATTTCTGATTTTTGTTATTTGGATCTTCTCTCTTCTTTTTCTTAGTTAGCCTAGTTTATGTTTTTTCTATTTTGTTTATCTTCTCAAAAATCCAGCTCTTCGTTTCATTGATCTTTTGTATCTTTTTTTGTTTTTTGGTCTTGATTTCATTTCATTATGCCCTGATCTTAATTATTTCTTCCTACCTACTAATTTTGGAATTGTATTATTCTTGTTTTTAAATGTCTTTGAGATGTAGCAATAGATCGTTTATTTGAATGTTTTCTATTCTTTTGACGTAGGCTTTATTGCAATAAAATCCCCTCAGTAATGGGATTGCAGTATTCCACAGGTTTTGGTATTATGTGTCTTTGTTTTAATTAATTTCAAGAAATTTTTTTATTTCCTTTTAAATTTTTCCTTGGTCTCATTCATTGTTCAGGAGCATGTTGTGTAATATCATGTATTTGTATAGTTTTCAGGGTTACACTTGTTATTGATTCTTGTTTTAATCCATTGTGGTCTGAAAAGATACCTGAAATGATTTAAATTTTTTGAAATCTGTTGAGGCTTTATTTGTGACCTAGTATGTAGTCTGTCTTGGAGAATGTTCCATGTGTTGATGAGAAGAATGTATATTTTGTAGTTGGATGAAATTTTTGTAGATATCTGCCAAGTCTAATTGATCTAAGGTGTGGTTTAAATCCTGTGCTTCTCTGTTGATTTGTTGCCTAGATGTGTCCAATTCTGAGAAAGGGGTGTTCAGGTCCCCAACTATTATCATGTTGGGGTCTATCTATTTCTTTAGGTCTAATAGTGTTTGCTTCAGATATCTGCTTGTTCTGGTGTTTTGTGCATATATTTTTATGATGTTATGTCTTCTTGCTGTGTACATCCTTTTATCAATATATAATGGACTTCTTTGTCTCTTTTTATGGTTTTTGGTTTAAAGTCTTTTTTATCCAAAATAAGAATAGCTACTACTGCTCATTTTTGGATTCTGTTTGCATGGTCTATAATTTTTTATCCCCTCACTATTAGTCTGTGTGTGTCTTTACAAGTGAGGTAAGTCTATTTTTGACAGCATATAGTCAGGTTTAGTTTTTTAATGCAATCAGTCAGTCTGTGTCTTTTGACTGGGGAATTTAATCCACTTACATTTAGGGTTGTTATTGAAAGGTATTGTCTTGCTCCCAGCATTTTATCAATTTTTGTTTGGCTGTTATAATATCTTTTGTTCCTTTCTTCCCCTTTTATTATGTCTTTGGTGTTTGTTGGTTCTTTGAGTTGGTAAGATACAGTTTCTTTCTCTTTCTCTTTCTTCTTTGCATTTTTGTTCTACCAGTGGGTTTTGTTGTTTCTTGTGTATTCATGGTAGTGGTGAACTTTTTTTTGGATTCTACATGCAGGACTCCCTTGAGGCTTTCTTGTAGGACTCTTTGTGTGGTGGTGAATTTCTGCAGGTTTTGTCTGTCTGGGAAAGAGACTATTTCACCTTCATTTCAGAAGGGTAGCATTACTGGCTATAGTATTTTTGGCTGCCAGTTTTGTTTTTTTTCTTTTAGTATTTTGAATCTATCATGCCATTCTCTTCTGGCCTGTAGAGTTTGTTGAGAAGTCTGCTGTTAGTCTGATAGGGATTCCCTTATAGATGACTTGATGTTTTTGTCTTGCTGTTTTTAGGATTCTCCCTTTGTTTTTGAGATTTGCCTATTTGACTATAAAGTGTCTCAAAGAGAACATTTTTGGACTGAAAGTGTTTGGGGATTTTTGAGACTCTGGGATCTGAAGGACTATGTCTCTGCTTATTCCTGGGATGTTTTCCACTATTATTTCATAGAATATGTTTTCAATGCCGTTTCCTTTCTACTCCCCTTCTGGAACACCCAAGATTCAGATGTTTGTGCAGTTAAGGTTGTCTGCAAACTCTCTTAGGTTTCTTCATTTTTGAAAATTTTTTTTCTTTTCTTTTGTCCACCTGAGTTGTTTTAGAAAGACTGTCTGCAAGATCAGAAATTCTTTCTTCTCTTTGCTCTAGTCTATTGTTTAATCTCTTGGTTCTGTTTTTTTATTTCATTGAATGAATCGTTCAGTTCCAGGGGTTGTGCTACATTCTTCTTAAGGTATTAATTTCTTTGTAAATTTCCCACTTCATATCCTGGGTACCTTTTCTTATTTCATTATATTGTCTGAGTCTTCTTTTTGTTTTATAATATTGTTGTTAAAACAATGGATTTATTTATTTGTTTATTTATTTATTTTTATGGAAACATAATTGACTGTATGGATCTTTGGGGTGGAGCATTGAATATCAATATCTGTGTGCATTAGGAGATGCTCAAATCAGGACAATTAGTATATTCGGTGTTATACAAGGATTTCATATTTCATGTCCCTTTACCAGTTCCTCCCTTTCAGCTCTTCCCCTCAACCTTTCCCATCTCTGGTAACTTCAGTTATGTTCTCTCCTTTTGTTATATCAACACATTATTGTGATTGTTGTATCTTTCTTTTCTCTTTTATTTATATCTTTATTACTTTTGCTGCTACTTATGAGTGAGGAAATAGGGTATTTCTATTTCTGTGTCTAGCATATTTCCCTTGACATAGTTTTCAATAAATTCATACATGTTGCTGAGAATGGCAATATTTCATTCCATTTTTTATTTTACAATTTATTTTTATTTATTGACTGATTTTAATTTAATTTTATTTTGTTTGGTCAATATAAATAAAATGTAGTTGATTCTTGTGGCACATTACTGAAACTTCCCACCCTCCTCCATCTCCCCGCTCCCTCCCAACAACCTCATATCTTTTTGCTTGTCATTTCAACTTCAAGGAATTGGAATTGTTGTGCCTTCTTCCCTCCCCCACCCCCTGTTTATTTGTGTATTTAATTATTTATTTATAGCTCCCACAAATAAATGAGAAGATGTGATATTTCACTTTCTGTGCCTGACTTGTTTCACTTAATATAATTCCCTCTAGGTCCATCCATGCCATTGCACATGGCAGTATTACATTCTTTTTTATAGCAGAGTAGTATTCCATTGTGTAGATATACCACATTTTCCATATCTACTCATCTGATGATGGACATTTGGGCTGGTTCCAAATCTTAGCTATTGTAAAGAGTTCTGCAATGAACATTGGAGAATGGGTATACTTATGACTTGAAGATTTCCATTCCTCTGCGTATATTCAAAACAGTGGGATAGCTGGGTCATATGTTAGATCTATGTGCAATTGTATGAGGAACCTCCATACCATTTTCCATAGAGGCTTCACCATTTTGCAGTCCCACCAACAATGTATGAGAGTTCCTTTTTCTCCACAACCTCACCAGCATTTATCCTTCAGTCTTTTGGAGATTAGTCATCCTAACTCTGGGGAGATGGTATCTCTGTGTGGTTTTGATTTGCATTTCCCAAATGCTGAGTGATGTTGAGCATTTTTTCATATGTCTGTTTGCCATTTGTATATCTTCCTTTGAGAAATGCTTATTTGGCTATTTTGCCCATTTTTTAATTGGGTTACATTTTTGTTGTAAAGTTGTTTCAGTGCTTTGTATATTCTGGATATTAATCCTTTGTCAGATGTATATTTTGTAAATATTTTCTCTCATTCTGTTGGTTGTCTTTTAACTCTGTTAATTGTTTCTTTTGCTGTGCAGAAGCTTTTTAGTTGGATATAATCCCATTTGTTTATTTTTCCTTTAGTTGCCCATGCTTTTGGTGTCATATTCATGAAGTCTGTGCCTAGTCCGACTTCCTGGAAAGTTTCCCCTATGTTTTCTATAAGAAGTTTTATTGTTCAATGTGTATATTTAATTCTTTAATCCATTTTGAGTTGATTTTAGTATGTGGTGAGAGGTATGGGTCTAGTTTCATTCTCCTGTATATTGATATCCAGTTCTCCCAGCACCATTTGCTGAAGAGGTAGTCTCTTTTCCAGTGTGTAGACTTGGTGCCTTTGTCAAAGATCAGATGGCTGTAGGTGTGTGGGTTGATTTCTGGATTCTCTATGCTATTCGATTGATCAGTGTGTCTGAATTTATAGAAGTACCATACTGTTTTGGTTATTATACCTTTGTAGTATAAAGTCAGGTAGTGTTATGCCTCCAGGTTTTTAATTATTATTATTATTATTATTTTGCTCAGGATTGCTTTGGCTATGCATGGTCTATTGTTATTCCATATAAATGTCTGAATATATTTTTCTATTTCTGAGAAGAATGTCATTGGAGTTTTGATGGGGATTACATTGAATTTATATATCACTTTGGGTAGTATGGACATTTTCACTATGTTGATTCTTCCAATCCAAGAGCATGGGATATCTTTCCATCTTCTTCTGTCCTCTTTCATTTCTCTCAGCAGTGGTTTGTAGTTCTTATTCTAGAGATTTTTCACATCCTTGGTTAACTCAATTCCTAAGTATTTTATTTTTTTGGTGGCTATTGTAAATGGGCAAGCTTTCTTGATTTCTCTTTCTCTTTCTCATCCAATAGTGATTGGATGTTCACTATTGGAGAATAGAAATGCTACTGAGTTTTGTGTGTTGACTTCGTATATTGCATCTTTCCTGAAATCATTTATCAACTCCAAAAGTTTTTTATAGAGGCTTTAGGCTGTTTCATATATAGGATCATGTCATCTGCAAACAGGGACAGTTTGACTTTATCTTTTATAATCTGGATGCCCTTTATTTCCTTCTCTTCTCTGATTGCTCTGGCTAGTATTTTCAACACTATGTTGAATAGGAGTGGTGAGAGTGGGCATCATTGTCTAGTTCCTGTTCTTAAGGGAAAAGCTTTCAGCTTTCCCCCATTCAGGATGATATTCACAGTGGGTTTATCATATATGGCTTTAATTATGTTGAGATACTTTCCATCTATGCCTAATTTTTAGAGAGTCTTTATCATGGACGAGTGTTGAATTTTATCAAATGCTTTTTCAGCATCTATAGAGATGATCATATGATCCTTGTGTTTGATTTCATTGATACGGTGTATCACATTTATTGACTCGCATATGTTGAACCAAACTTGTATCCCTGGGATGAATCCCACTTGATCATGGTGTATAATTTTGTGTATGTGTTGCTGTATTCTGTTAGCTAGTATTTTATTGAGGATTTTTGCATCTATATTCATCAAGGATATTGGCCTGTAGTTTTCTTTTTTGTTTGTATCTTTACCTGGTTTTGGTATCAGGGTGATGTTTGCTTCATAGAATGACTTTAGGAGAATTACCTCTGTTTCAATCTTTTGGAATAGTTTGTAGAGAATTGGTGTTAATTCCTCTTTGAATGTTTGGTAGAATTCTGCTGTGAATCCATCTGGTCATGCTCTTTTCTTTGTTGGGAGCCTTCTAATAGCAGCTTCGTTCTCTTTTATTGTAATTGGTCTGTTCAGATTTTCTACATCTTCTTGGCTCACTTTTGGGAGCTTGTGTGTCCAGAAATTTATCCACTTCCTTCAGATTTTCAAATTTGTTGGCATATAGTTGTTTATAGAAGTCTCGAATGATTCCTTATATTTCAGAGGTATCAGTTTCAATATCACCTTTTTCAATTCTAATTTTGGTTATTTGTGTCTTCTCTCTTCTTTTTTTAGTTAGCTATGCTAATGGTTTGTCAATTTTATTTATCTTTTCAAAAAACTAACTTTTTGATTCACCGATCTTTTGTATCACTTTCTGGGTTTCAATTTCTTTAAGGTCTGCTCTGATATTAATGATTTCTTTCCATCTGCTAACTTTGTGTTTGGATTTTTCTTGTTTTTCTAGCTCTTTAAGGTGAAGTCTTAGGTTGTTCACGTGCCATCTTTCCATTCTTCTGAAGTAAGCATTTAGTGCAATAAATTTTCTCCTCAGTACTGTTTTGCAGTATCCCACAGGTTTTGGTATGATGTATCATTGTGTCCATTAGTTTTGATAAATTTTTTTATTTCCTATTTGATTTCTTCTTGGACCCATATGTCATTAAGTAGAATGCTGTGTAATTTCCATGTGTTTGTATAGTCACTAGAATTTTGTTTGTTATTTATTTCTAATTTTAATCTATTTTGGTCTGAAAAAATACATGGGATAATTCCAATTTTTTAAAATTTGTTGAGACTTGATTTGTGACCTAACATGTGGTCTATCCTGGAGAATGATCCATGTGCTGATGAGAAGAATGAATGTTCTGAGGTTGTTGGATGGAATGTTCTATAGATATCTGCCAAGTCCAACAGCTCTAGAGTGTTGTTTAGATCTTGTGTTTCTCTGTTGATTCTTTGCCTAGATGATCTGTCCAATATTGGTAGTGGGATGTTGAGGTCCCCTGTTATTATGCTATTAATGTCTATTTCCTTCCTTAGGTCTAATACAGTTTGCTTTATAAATCTGGCTGTTCCGACATTGGGTGCATATATATTTTTGATTGTTATGTTTTCTTGATGGATTAATCCTTTTATCATTGTGTAGCGGCCCTTATTATCTCTTTTTATGGTTTGTAGTTTAAAGTCTATTTTATCTGATCTCTTGAAGGCAGCATATGGTTGGGTCCTCCTTTTTAATGCAGTCAACCAGTCTGTGTGTTTTGATTTCAGATTTTAATTCTTTTACATTAAGCATTGTTATTGAAAAGTGTTGATTTACTCCTAGCATTCTGTTGATTTTTGTTTGGGTGTCATAAGTGTCTTTTGTTTCTTTCTTTCTGATTTACTATTTGTGTTCTGTATTTGTTGGTTCCTTGGGTTGTAGATAAACTTTTTCTCTCTCTTCAATTTTTGGCATTTTTATTTTACTAGTGTGTTTTGTTTTTTCTTGAGTTTTTATGGCAGTAGTAGTTATTTTTCAGTACCAAAACCAGTAGTCCCTTGAGAATTTCTTGTAAGGGTGGTCATGTGCTAGTGAATTCCCACAGTTTTTGTCTGTCTGAGAAACATACTATTTGCCCTTCATTTCGGAAGGATAGCCTTGAGGGGTAGAGTATTCTTGGCTGGAGATCTCTGTCTTTTAGTATTTTGAATATATCATCCCATTCCTTTCTGGCTTTTAGGGTTTGTGATGAAAAGACTGATGTTAGTCTGATTGGGGCTCCCTTATAGGTGATTTGATGCTTCTCTCTTGCAGCTTTTAAGATTCTTTCTTTGTCTTTCAATTTTGCCAATTTGACTATAACGTGTCTTGGAGAAGACTTTTTGGGTTGAATACAGTTGGGGATCTTGGAGCTTCCTCAGTCTGAAGATCTGTGTCTTTTCCCGTACCTGGGAAGTTTTCTGCCACTATTTTGTTGAATATATTTTCAATGCAATCTCCTTTTTCCTCCCCTTCTGGAATACCCATGACTCGGATATTTGAACGCTTAAGGTTGTTTCATATCTCTCTTAGATTTTCTTCAGCGTTTTCAATTCTTTTTTCTTTCTTTCTTTTTTTTTGTCTGCCAGTGTTATTTCAAACAGCCCATCTTCTTTTTTTTTTTTTTTGAGTGCAATGAGAGCCTGAAAGGACTGTACCTTAGCAACTCCTCTGTTAGAAGGAGAAACTGGGTGTCAGTCCCGAGTCGGTTTTTGCTTCAATTTTTATTTTAAAGACAAGGAAATTACAGGAAAACAACAGATAGTTAATCAATAATAGTAAGAACATACAGAAATTGGCTATTTATTTATTTATTTATTTTTCCTTAATTTTATTTTGTCGATATACAATGTGGTTGATTATTGTGGCCCATTACCGAAACCTCCCTCCTTCCTCCCTCTTCCCCCTCCCTCCCATCAATGTCCTTTCTGTTTGCTTGTCATATCACCTTCAAGTAATTGTAGTTGTTATATCTTCTTCCCCCCCCCCCCGGTTTGTGTGTGTGTGTGAATTTATTTATTTATTTTTAGCTCCCACCAATAAGTGAGAACATGTGGTATTTCTCTTTCTGTGCCTGACTCGTTTCACTTAATATAATTCTCTCAAGGTCCATCCATGTTGTTGCAAAAGAAAAAAGAATTAAAAACATTGAAGAAAATCTAAGAGAGATATGAAACAACCTTAAGCGCTCAAATATCCGAGACATGGGTATTCCAGAAGGGGAGGAAAAAGGAGATTGCATTGAAAACATGTTCAACAAAATAGTGGCAGAAAATTTCCCAGGTATAGAGAAAGACACAGATCTTCAGATTCAGGAAGCTCAAAGATCCCCAAATATATCCAACCCAAAAAGGTCTTCTCAAAGACATGTTATAGTCGAATTGGCAAAATTGAAAGACAAAGAGAGAATCTTAAAAGTTGCAAGAGAGAAGAGTCAAGTCACCTATAAGGGAGCCCCAACCAGACTAACACTAGAATTTTTATCACAAACCCCAAAAGCCAGAAAGAAATGGGATGATATATTCAAAATACTAAGACAGAGATTGCAGACAAGAATACTCTACCCCGCTAGGCTATCCTATAAAATGAAGGGCAAATAGTATATTTCTCAAGAAAACAAAATCTGCAGGAATTCACTACCACATGGACACCTTTACAAGAAATTGTATATTGACAAAATAAAATAAAATCTTAAAAATATTATGTGCATTTGAGGAAAGATTTAAAAACCACAAACAGTTACTGAATTTTGCCTGAATGAATTTAAAAAAAAATTGAAATCATTTCCAGTATTATTTCAGACCACAATGGATTAAAACTAGAAATCAATAACAATGAAACTCTGGAAACTATAGAAACACATGAAAATTAAACAACATACTTCTGCACGACCCATGGGTCCAAGAAAAAATTAAACAGGGAATCAAATAATTTCTTGAGAGTAATGAAAATAAAGACACATCATACCAACACCTGTGGGATATGGCAAAAGCAGTGCTAAGAGGAAGGTGGGAAAGGGGCAGGGGAAGGAGGGTTGACAAGAAACTAGTTAAGGGTCACAAAGATTGATTATGTTTTGCAAACAAGTATACTAATTATCCTGATTTGATTACCACATATTGTACACATGTATTGATATTCGATTCTATACCACACAAATAAATATAATCAATTATCTCTCAATAAAATACTGTTAAATAAAGAAATAATTGGGTGTATAAAATTTTGAGTTTGTCACCAGTGGGATTTTGAGCTAATGAATCCAATCTTCTCTGAAGAAGCAAACAACATAGTACCAATATACAAAAGCCATCTTTGGCTCTTGTCTATAGCAGATACAATAGCATGAAGAGGTGGAAAGAGAAAAATATAATTAAAATGTTTATAGTCCTTGCATTAGTTAGGAAGTGGTAAAAGTACAATTTAAACTAGTCAATAAGTCAATAATACACAATAACATAAAGCATAAATAAAAACCTGTTTCAGCTTGGGTATTTCAAAAAGACTGTCCTTGAGATCAGAAATTCTTTCTTCCACTTGCTATAGCCTGCTGCTTACACTCTTAATTGTGGTTTCTATTTCATTGAATGAGTCTTTCAGTTCCAGGGATTGTGCTACATTCTTTTTTATAGAATTTAATATTATCTCTTTGTAAATTTCATCCTTCAAGTCCTGGATTGCTTTTCTTGTTTCACTGTGTTGTCTAACTGAGTCTTTCTGTGTCTCACTGAGTTTGCTTAAGATTGTTACTCAAGGCCCACAGCCACTGCAGCCACCGAGGTGAGTGGAGATCAACGTGGCACTGGGGCTCAGTCTTAGGCCCTGGGAGGGAAGCGCCTGTGCCTGCAGCCACCACAGCCGACAAGGTGAGCTGTAACCAGCATGGCACTAGGGTTCAGTCTTGGGCTCCAGAGGGAAGTGCCCACAGCTTCCAAAGCCACTGAGGTGAGCAGAGACACACATGGCACTGGGACTCAGTCTAAGGCCCCAAGAGGGAAGCACGCATAGCTGCTGCAGCCACCAAAGTGAGCCAAGACCCATGTGGCACTGGGGCTCAGCCTAAGGCTCTGAAGGGAAGCACTCACAGGAGCCACAGCTGCAGAGGTGAGTGAAGACTTGGCACTGGGGTTCAGACTTAGACCCTGGAAGGAAGTGCCCATAAACCCAGCAGGAGCGGGGGTGAGCCAAGACCTGCGTGGTACTGAGGGCTCAGTCTATGGCCACAGATTGTGGAAAAGGAAGCAAGGTGGTATAATATAGCCACTGGCACACCTACTGTCACCATAAGGACAGTTCACCACTGCAGTAGTGGCCAGGGCCACTCTACAGGCAACCTGCTGCTCACCTGACTACATTGATATAAGAGTCACCAATAGAGCCTGCAAATAGAAGAAGAAATCTTTATCCTCATAGCCAACGCCAGAGTAATAGAAGAAGCAAATCCTCTACCAGATGATTAAACATCAATGAAAAAATACTAGAACTACAAACAAACAAGAAGATATGACACCACTGAAGCAATACAGTAATGCTCAAATTTCAGACCCCATAGAACAGGGAATCCTTGAAATGTCTGAAAAGGAATTCCAAGTAATGATCTTAAGAAAGCTTGAAGAAATAAAAGAAGACTCAATTAGAGAACACAATGAAAAAAGAAAAAATATCAAGAATATGAAGGACGAATATTACAAAGAGATTAATACCTTAAAGAAAAGTGTGGCAGAGCTACTAGAAATGAAAGAATCACTCAATGAAATAAAAAACACAACAGAGAGGTTGAGCAGCAGGCTAGAGCAAGCAGAAGAAAGAATTTCAGATATTGAAGGTGGTCTTTTCGAAATAACCCAAGCAGACAAAAAAAGGAAAAAAGAATTAAAAATAATGAAGAAAATCTAAGAGAGACAGCAGACAACCTCAAGTGGTCTAACATCCAAATTGTAGGCATTCTAGAAGAGGAGGAGAAAGGGAAAGATATTGAAAACCTATTCAAGGAAATAATAAGTGAAAACTTCCCAGGTATAGGGAGAGATACAGACCTCCAGATCCAGGAAGCTCAAAGGTCCCCAAACAGCTTCAGTCCAAAAAGATCATCTCCAAGCACATTATAGTCAAATTTGCAAAGGTCAAAGACAAAGTGAGAATTCTAAAAGCAGCAAGAGAAAAGCACCAAGTCACCTATAAGGGAACCCCTATCAGACTAACAGACTTCTCAACTGAAATCCTACAGTCCAGAAGAAAGTGGAATGATATATTCAAAACACTAAAAGAAAAAATTGCGAATCAAGAATTCTTTACCCTGGAAGGCTCTCCTTCAGAAATGAGGGAAAAATAGTATATTTCCCAGAAAAATTTTTGGGAGTTCACCACCACATGACCAGCCCTGCAAGAAATTCTCAAGGGAGTCATGCATCTGGAATCTGGATAATGATGATCACTATCACGGATACACAAGAAAGAGCAAAACCCACCATGAAAAAAAAATGCCAGTGAGAAAGAAAAAGAAGCCAAATCATGCCCCCTCAAATTTCCAACTAATATTGAAGAAGAAAAATAAAAGGGGAAGTAATGATCAATAGATATTTAAATCATCTAAACAAAAATCAATTAAATGACAGGAACTAAACAATACCTGTCAATAACTACCCTAAATGTGAATGGATTAAACTCCTCATTCAAAAGACACAGACTGATTGATTGGAATAAAAAGCTAGACCCAAGTATATGCTATCTTCAAGAGACCCACCTCACCTGTAGAGACACACACAGACTAAAAGTGAAGGGATGGCAAAAGATATACGATGCACACAGAAGCCAAAAATGAGCAGGAGTAGCTATTCTTATATCAGATAAAATATACTTTAAACCCCAAAACAAAAAAAGAGACAAAGAAGGCTACTGTATAATGATAAAAGGATCTCTACAGTTAGAAGACATAATAATAATAAATATATATGCACCCAATACTGGAGTACCCAGATATATAAAGCAAACACTCTTAGACCTAAAGAAAGAATTAGGCCCTAATATGTTAATAGTGGAATAGTGGGTGACCTGAACACCACTCTCTCAGTATGGGACAGATCTTCCAGGCAACAAATCAACAAAGAGACACAGAATTTAAACTATACCTTAGACCAACTTGAGCTGGCAGCTATATACAGAACATTTCACCCAACAACTAAAGAATATACTTTCTTCTCATCAGCACATGGAACATTCTCCAGTATAGACCACATACTAGGTCACAAATCTAGTCTTAGCAAATTTTAAAAAATTGAAATCATTCCAAGTATCTTTTCAGGCCACATTGCACTAAAACTGGAAATTAATAACAAGCAATACTTTGGAAACTATATAAATACATGGAAACTAAACAATAGGCTCCTGAATGACCTATGAGTCCAAGAAATTAAATAGGAAATCAAAAAATTTCTTTAAACTAATGAAAATAAAGATACATCATACCAAAACCTGTGGGATACTGCAAAACAGTACTAAGAGGATAATTTATTGCTATAAACACTTACATCAAAAGAATGGAAAGACTTAAAATAAATGACCTAATGCTACACCTCAAAGAAGTAAGAAAAAAACAGCAATCCAATCCGAAGGATAGTAGATGGAAAAAAATAATCAAGATCAGAGCAGAACTAAATGAAATAGAACCCTCCCCCCCAAAATAGAAAAGATCAATGAAACAAAAAGTTGGTTTTTTTAGAAGATAAATAAAATAGACAAACCATTAGCTAGGATAACAAAAAACAGAAGAGAGAAGACCCAAATAAAAAAAATCAGAAATGAAAAGGGAGACATTATAACCAATACCACAGAAATACAAAGAATCATTAGAGACGATTATAAACAACTGTATGACAACAAATATGAAAACCTGGAATATTTGGATAAGTTTCTGGACACATACAAACTACCCAGACTGAACCAAGAAGAGATAGAAAACCTGAACAGACCAATAACAAGCAATGAGATTGAAGTGGTAGTCAGCAATCTTCCAACAAAGAAAAGCCCAGGACTGGATGTCTTTATAGCTGAATTCTATCAAACGTCTAAAGAGGAATTAATACCAATTATCCTCAAACCATTCCAAAAAACTGAAACCGAAACCACTCTCCCAAACTCATTCTATGAGGCCAACGTAACTCTGATACCAAAACCAGATAAAGACACAACAAAAAAAGAAAATTACAGGCTAGTATCCTTGATGAACATAGATGCAAAAATCCTTGACAAAATATTTGCTATCAGAATGCAGCAACTCATTAAAAAAATTATACACCATGATCAAGTGGGATTCATTCCAGGGATGCAAGGATGGTTCAACATATGAAAGTCAATAAAAGTGATACACCACATCAACAAACTCTAGGACAAAAACCATATCATTATCTCAATAGATGCTGAAAAAACATTTGACAAAATTCAATATGCCTTCATGATAAAGACTGTCAACAAATTAGAAATAGAAGGAAAGTATCTCAACACAATAAAAGCTGTCTATGACAAGCCCACCACCAGTATCATTCTGAATGGGGTAAAACTGAAGGCTTTTCCCTTAAGAACAGGAACAAGACAAGGATGTTCACTCTCACCACTTGTATTTAACAAAGTACTGGAGATATTAGCCAGAGCAATCAGGCAAGAAAAAGAAATAAAGGGCATCCAGATTGGAAAAGATGAAATCAAACTGTCCCTATTTGCAGGTGACATGATACTATATATAGAAAAACCTAAAGGCTTTATCAAAAAACTCCTAGAGCTGGTTAACAATTTCAATAATGTTGCAGGATACAAAATAAATGCCCCCAAATCAAGTTGCATTCATATTCTCCCATAATGAACTAACAGAAAGAGAAATCAAGAAAGTAAGCCCATTTACAACAATCACGAAAAAAATAAAATACTTGGGAATCAATTTAACCAAGGAGATGAAAGATTTCTACAATGAGAACTACAAGCCACTACTGAAAGAAATTAAAGATGACACAAAAAGATGGAAAGACATTCTGTGCTCTTGAATTGGAAGAATTAACATTGTGAAAATGTCTGTACTACCCAAAGTGATCTACAGATTCAGTGCAATCCCCATCAAAATACATTCTTCACAGAAATGGAAAAAACAATTTCAACATTCATATGGAACAACAAAAGATCCCGAATAGCCAAAGCAATCCTGAGCAAAAAAAATTAAAGCTGGAGGCATAACACTATCTGACTTCAAATTATACTACAAAGCTATAGTAACCAAAACAGAAAGGTACTATCATAAAAATAGACAGTCAGACCAGTGTAGCAGAAATGAGAACCCAGAAATCACCCTTTATGCTTACAACCATCTGATATTTGATAAAGGCAACAAAACCTACATTGCAGGGAAGACTGCCTCTTCAACAAGTGGTGCTGGGTAAACTAGATATCCATATGCAGAAGAATGAAATTAGATATGTACCTCTCACCATACACTAAAATCAACTCAAAATGGATTAAAGACTTGTAACTGTAATGGTGTAAGACTTGTAACTGTAAAATTACTAAGGGAGAATATAGGTGAAACACTTCAGGAACTAGGTTTGGGCATAGACTTTATGAACATGAGTCCAAAAGCACAGGCAACTAAAGAAAAAATAAACAAATGGGACTATATCAAACTAAAAAGCTTCTGCACAACAAAGGAAATAAGAGAATGAAACAACAACCTACAGAATGGGAGAAAATTTTTGCTAGCTATGCATCCGACAAGGGATTAATATTCATAATATACAAGGAACTCAAGCAATTACACAGTAAGAAAACAAATGACCCAATTAAAAAATGAGCAAAGGAGCTGAATAGACATTTTTCAAAGGAAGACATACAAATGGCCAACAGATACATTAAAAAATGCTCAACATCACTAGTCATCAGGGAAGTGCAAATTCAAACCACATTGAGATATCACCAGTTGGACTGGCTATAATTAAAAAGACAGAGAATAACAAATGGTGGTGAGAGTGTGGAGAGAAGGGAATGCTCCTACACTGTTGTTGGGACTGTAAATTAATACGAACACTATGGAAAACAGAATGGAGGTTTCTCAAGCCACTACAGATAGATCTTCCATACAATACAGCAATCCCACTTCTGGGTATACCCAAAAGAATGGAAATCTTCATGTCGAAGGTATACCTGCACTCCCATGTTCATCGCAGCTCTGTTTTTTTTTTTTTTTTTTGTCTTTTTGTTTTTGTGACCGGTAAGGGGATCGCAACCCTTGGCTTGGTGTCTTCCGCACCGCGCCCAGCCAGTGAGCGCCGGCCATCCCTATATAGGATCCGAACCGCGGCGGGAGCGTCGCCACGCTCCCAGCACCGCACTCTCCCGAGTGCGCCACAGGGTCGGCCCGCAGCTCTGTTTACAATAGCCAGGATATGGAACCAACCTAAACGTCCATTGATGGATGATTGGATAAGGAAACTGTGGTATGTATACACCATGGAATACTACTCTGCCATAAAACGGAATGAAATTCTCCCATTTACAACTACATGGATGCGCTTGGAGAAACTTAAGTTTAATAAGCAAAGCACAGAGAGTTAAATACTGTGTGTCCTCACTCATAAGTGGGAGCTAAGAGAGAAAGTAGGAAGGAAAGAAAGACTACAGTAGTGTGTTGGACTTGCAGAGGGAAAGAACATACCTAGGGATATAAAGTGGAATGGGGAAAGGGGGGATGGGGAGGGAAGTTGGGGATAATTGGGTGAGGGACACAGGGTATACTCACAATTTGTAGTATGGATCTGGCCATCACAGTGGTGATGGGCACGAGTGGTGACAATCAGCTTTATATCTCATGAATATTCATAACCAATTTTTTAAAGTACTAAAGAAAAGATTGTTACTCGAAATTCCTTTTCAGACATTTCAAGGGTTTCCTGGTCTATGGGTTCTGGTACTTGATAATTATAGCATTCCTTCGTGATGTCATATTTCCTTGTTTTATCATATTTCTAGTCTCTCTACATTGATTTCTAGTCATCTGATTCAACAGTTGCTTCTATTACTCTGAAGTGGGCTTTGAGGAGAGTGATTTCCTCTAGTAGATATGTTTTATAATGATTGTTGAATATGATGTATTAGTATTGTTTCTGAGTAGACTCAGTAGTGTAGTTTCTGTGTGGGTATTTCTGCCATATTCAATGTGGAAGTTTTGTGTGAGTGCCTCAGTGGTGTAGTCACTGGGGCACTTAGTGATTTCTTGTTGAGGTTAGTTGGGACATTAAGGATGTGGGCTGGCTCTCAAGATCTTGGGTGAAGTGCCTGGGTTCCTTGTCATTCTTTGGCTGGAGTGAGTGACCCTAGGTGGACTTGTTGGCTCACAGGCTAGTGTCCCATAACCCTGATGGGTGCACTGGGGTATACTGGATCTCTTCAGCTTGAATAAATGACCCTGGGCAAGGTTTCTCTTTCCTTGTTCCTATAGGCCAAGGCTTCTCTTGGGTTCTTGCTTCGCTTGGTTGTAGGCTGGGTTGGTGGTGGCTGGGAATTTTCTTCTGTACACTATTTGGCTATCCTGGCTTTCTGTATTCTCCATGTTCTCTATGTGTGATTCCCCCTGAGTGAAGGCAGTCATGCTCAGTGCATATTGGGTGAAATTGCCCCTGTGAATTCTGTCACTAGGATGTGGGTCTGCACTGGGTTACCTCTTTCTATTGTCTCCATTTGTGACTCTTTTTGTGTCAATGCATGGTGGCAGTGGTGGGTCCTGCCCTCAGCCAGTCTGACTGGTGCAGCGGCAGTGGTAGTGGTGTGTGTGGCTGCCGGTGGTATCAGTGGTGGAAGCAGTTTTGCAGGAATTAGTAGCCAGGGTCCTGACCCAGCTAGGCTGGCTATTGGTTCAGCATTGGCAGGGCATCACACCTGCCTCCACTCTGGCTGATGCAATGGTGTGGATGGGGGTTCTGTGCCCAGTCGATCTGGCTGGTGCAATGGCTGTAGTAGCAGCAGCCACACTACATGCAACTATCGTGGGTGTCCCACACATAGCAGGGCTGGCTGGTGAGGCGGCTTTGGCAGGGGTCCTGTGCATAGCTGGTTTGGCTGGTGCAGCAGTGTGGAAGGTCCCTGGCGATGGCCGCCACACTGCAGGCAAGTGTGTCAGGGGTCTTGCGCACAACTGGGCTGGCTAGTGAGGCGGCTTGTGGGGGGATCCCATATGTGGCTGGTCTGGTGGTGCAGTGGCTGTAGACAGCTGCTAGCAAGGGCCACTGCACTGCAAGCGGCTGTAGTAGGGGTCCTTCCCACAGCCTCGCTGACTAGTGCAACAGTGTGGGCAGGGATCCTGTGCATGGCTGGACTGGTGAGAGCTGTAGCCACAGTTTGGATGGCTACCAGCAGCAGCAGCGGCTGAAGCTGTGCTGCAAGCAACAGTAGTGTGGGATGGGGCAAAATGCACAGTGGGAATGCGGACAGTGGTCCTGGATTCTGACAATGTCACAAGTGAGTGCAGAGCTGGTAGTGGTGGGCCTGTTCTGGTCTTCTGTGGAAGAAATGCATCCTAGTTTCTCTAGTCTACCATCTTCCCAGTTATTTCAAATGTAGCCTAAACAAACAGATTTTTAGCTGTTTAGAGTCAGCTCCTTTACATACCCTATGAAACTGCTCTCAAAATCTGTTAGCCATAAATAAGTAGCCCTAGACCAAGAAGATCCCCAAGCCACTGCTGTCCTTCAGTGCTCTCTGACCCAGAGATTCTCAATCTCATTTCTGAGCAACATCACTTAGACACATAAGGCCTCTCTCCCATCCCTCTCTCCCCAAGGCATTCCCTTGCCCTTTTCCCCTTCTGATTGATTCACTTCCCCTCCCCTGCACCCATATCCTTTGGAAGGTCTCATGCTATGTATGAGACACTTCCCTCCTTACCCCTCCAATCTCCCTACTCCTTCTATGAAAATCAGTCAGTTTTACCCAAATAAAGCTCATTTTGTTCTACTGCCACCTTATGGTCATATATTTTTCCTTGAACAGCTCTGATATCCCTGAACTCACTACAAATGGTGTAGAGGAAAGGAGAGGATTTTAGTGATGATATGGTGTCCACCCAGCCAGTAGGAAAATCACTTGGCAAAACAATGCTCAAAGACCTTAAGCGGTTGAGACTCAAAATTTGGAATGTCTCCACATCAGTTTGACATGGCATGCTCTGTGTTGCATTGCACTCTATATTTTTGTAATCTCTCCCTGTGCCTTTTTAGGTTAGTTAAGTGGAAGCACCAGAACTTGAATGAACCCATACCATTGGAACCAATTTTTTTTAAGTCAGAGGCCCCTAGCTGTCTGGGGAAGGAGGTCAGCCTGCCTGCCTGGGTTTCCCACTAGGCAGGCACTGAACCATGTAAGACCTGTGGCCCTAAATCAAAAAAGGGGAGTGGCACATGCCTCTGAACTATGGGTGGGCTATGCCCGACTCCATAATGAGCTCTGACAGAAGGAACTCCCTGCAGTTAGGCTGGTCATTTGAGATGAGAGGACATCCTCATCCCTGTGGACCTCCACAATGGTGAAAAAGACAAGGAAGGGTGAGATGTAAGACTAAGGCCAATCTTCCAAGTGCAATTAGGGGACTCTTTTGTAAACAGCTGTCTTGCCTCTGCTGCTGTTGCACTTGGATCTGCTGTCTCAGATGGCATCATTCTAGATGGTGAGCCAGCTGAGCCAGCTGTAACATTACTTAAGTGACTAAAGACAAGGAAGTTTTTATCCCTTCCTCTCCTAGGACTCCAAAGAGATGGCTATTTTACTGAACAGATGCTGCTAACCACCAGATTTGTGTTGGGCTCTGCTAGAGGCTGCCTCTCACTAAGACACTCGCTGCAGATGATAAGGTAGGAGCTTAAACTCCTGGGAGAGACTCAGATGGAGGGGAGGACCCTGGGGAAGAGGACTGGTGCTCTCTACAGGGAAAGGCAGCACAATACCCTTATGATAGTGATGAGGATAACTTACCCTCTATTTTGCTTGTAACCACCCACAAAGTAAAAAAGATGAAAAAGGAAAAAAAAGGACGGCAAAGAAGTGGCTGGTTTTTAGTTGGAGAAGGATGACATGTCCTCTCTTGCCCTGAGGCCCAGTCTCTCCTCAAGGACCTAACTTTGGAACCAAGTGAAAAAAGGGCTCCTTGGCTATATAGAGGGTATCTGGCGAGGGGCAAGTTTCCCCTAATGGGGGGTAAATTTAAACAATTGGTTGCCATAGTAAGGAATGGAAAAATGGTGTTCTTACTAAAAGATCCCACACAATTATTGTGCTAGATGGGATTGACCCACAAAGGAGGCTTTGGACCCCAGTCTGCGTATGCTTCATTGATGCGAATTTATTCTCTCTCCTCCCTCCCCCTCCCGCCTTCCCTCTCCCTCTCCCTCTCCTTCTCCCTATCTTTTTTCGTAGTGAGAACACTCAAAATCTATTCTCTTAGCAGTTATCAAGAATGCAATTCATTGTTTTTAACTGCAGTCACCATGTTGTACAACAGATCTCTTGAACTTATTCCTCCAATCTAACTGGAATTCTGTATCCTTTGATCAACATCTCCCCAATCTGCCCCTCCTCCAGCCCCTGGTAACCACCATTTTACTTTCTACTTTTATGAGTTCAACTGATGTGGATTTTTAAGGCCTGGGGAACTTCCCACCCTACATTAGGCCTCATAACAGGCTGCTCAAACTATCATTGTAAATCGTTAGCTAATGCCAAAGATTTTTTCCAGTAACTGGGATGGAATGGGCTTACCAAACAACAGGTGGCATGCAGCATGGTGACTGGGCAAGTCCAGAGGAGGCTGAATTGAGTCCTGGGTCTATCTGGTTGTTTCTCAGTGAGGCTTCTAACAGGTATAAGTCCTGTTTACATTTAGGCAATGATGGCTAATACTAAAATAATTTAATAAGCCATAGCTACCCTGGATTTAATAGAAACTCATGAAAGACAAACTCAGAGTCAAGAGTAGTCTATTAATTCTATAAACAATATCCCACTTGGCCTATATCAAAATTACTGTTAATAGTGAGGCTATCCCACTCTGAGGCCAAACAAATCACCTGTAGCCAGACCCCGCTTAAATGTGAATCTTGAGATGAACAAGGGAGGTTATATAGGACCCTAAGGGACAAGGGCGGCGCCAAGTTGGATGACCTCTGATAAATCAGTGCATCAATTACAATACTTGTTAGGGTTAGAGTAAAATTTGCAGCAGGCTTGTACTTCAGAAGCAGCCTTAACTTTCATGTCTGCCTCTGATTTCCACTAGTGGCAAGGACCTGCCCCCACATAAAGATCCAGTTGTAGCTGAAATAGGCCTCTTCTGGAAGGGAGTTGCCCTTTTACCACATTAATAGTAGTTTGGGTCCTAAAAATTAGACAGCACTGGCTAAATCTGTTGGACACGAATACCAAAATCTCCCTAACCCCAAGAAACACTCATGCTCTAAAGAAACCCCATCAGGAGGTGACCAGCTTGGGAGAAGGATAATAAAAAAAAAAGGTGGTTAACTGCTTAACTATTCAAATTGGCCCAGTTTTGCTAAAAGATGTCTCTATCTTGGTTGTTACCCCTGAGACTATCTCTTTTCCCATTATTGAAATAGACCTCATCAGGCAGCAGGTAATCTCATGGAACAAGGCTTTTATGCTATTGGTGGGTACTGCCTGGTAGAAACCAGTTAATCTTCCCCTACTGGTACTGATGGTAAATATGCCACAGTACTGGCTAAGCTAAGAGATGGGCAGTTGCACACATTAGGTACAAGACCCTTCCCAGTCTGTGAAATTTAGGGGTTGCATTTGGAACTCGGAAAGGTGAATATTCTCAATTTGGCAAAACACAAGCTCCTAGCATTCTGACCTCCCACGTTGTTTAAAAAAAAAAAAGACTCAACATTTGGTAGGAATGATTGTATTTGAGAACCAACACATTTCTCACCTCCAATATTTACTGGTCCCCATCTATTGAGCCATCTGTGGGAACTCTTCAGTGGGAACCTGAGCAACAAGCATGAGAGAAACTAAAGAAGGCTATAACTTTGGCTTTCCCACTAGTGCGCTGAGGGCAGGACTTACAGTTGGAAGTTTAAACCACCCCAAATTTGCTTCCTGAAGCCTCTGGACTGAATGGACAGGTAAATGTATAGCCATGGGTTTTTGGTATAAGTGGCTCCCAGACTGAGCCCCAAAGTATTCACCACTAAAAAAGAGACTCCTGGTGCCATACTGGGCACTTATCAAAACTGAAGCCTTTACTGAGGCAAAACCAATTACCCTATGAACTACGATTTCTATTATACCCTGGGTAATGGAAAATACCTTTTACAAGAAAAGATCAACCACAAAGAACTTTTTATTTTGAGAGGGGGGGATGAAATTTCAGGGTTTTAAAATTAATATTTTTTCATTGACAAATCATAATTGTATATATTTATTCGGTATGATGTGATGTTTTGATATATGTGTACCATGTGGAATGATTAAATGAAGCTAATAAACATATCCATCACCTCACTTATTATGTTTTTGTGTAGTGAGACATTTGAAATTTACTCTCCTATTCTTTGTGAAATACACAATACATTATTATTGACTATATGCTTCCTGTCTGTCTACAATTTCATTACCTTTGACCAACAACTCCCTATTCCCTTCGTTCTCCCCTCACCCTCTGGTAACCATAATTTTATTCTCTACCTTATGAGTTCCTCCTGTCTCTAGTACTGCTAGCAGCACCCATTCTGGCTAAGCCAGACTCTAAGATACCACTTGTGACTTATAAATGCTTTCTAAGCCCTATGGGCCAACTTTTACTCCACATCACATAAAACCCACTATTATTAACTACTGCCATCAGATAAATAGAGCAATGGGCCACTACCTTTTGCGTCCCATTTAAGACATTCCCAGAGATAGTATGTATCATCAATATTATAACCAGGATGTTCATGATTGGTGCAACCAAATTAAAAATGCTGTAAGCCAATGCCAATATCAACAAACCCTATAGTATTGCCAAAATAAAATTATAATATTTAATGATGCCTAGGATGATGATAAATGTAAAAAATGCAAGTCCCTACAACTATTGGTCTCTTTATCTATTTTTTTAAAATAATTTATTTTATTTATTGAATCGAAATCGATTATACATATTTTGGGGGTTGAACATTGAGATATGTTGATTAAATCAGTATTACTAGCATATATATTGTTACAAATCATAATTATTCTTTATGCCCCTTGTCCAACCTCTCCCCTTCCCCCATTCCCTCCTCCTCCTCCCTCTAATTGCCCTAGGTTTCTTCCCTCCTTCTGAAAGAATAATGGTGACTCTGTTAACTTGTTGCCTAGATGATCTGTCCAATGCTGGGAGATGTGATCAGGTCCCCCAATATTATCACAGAACAGATGCTTCTTCTGTCACTTTGAAATGGGTTTGTGGAAAGAGACATCCTCTTCTTTTCTTTGTCTCTGCTGGTGACTCTTCTTGTGTGAATGCACTCCAGTGGTTGGTGGACCATTTGCGTGGTGGCTGTGGCATCTAGCCACTTTTGCAGCAGCCATGGTTATTGTGGTGGCTGTGGTGGGCCACCCACGTGGGGTTGCTGTTTTTGGCATGCTCCTTGGCACTGGTGGTATGCCTGGTTGTGGGATGTGTTTGGTCCCCTTCTCCATGCCTCTGGTCCCTGGGCAGAGCCCAAGGCACTGGCGCCATATGCCTAGTTGTGGGAGAGGGGTCCAGTCCCCTTCTCCATGTCCCGGGTCCTTGGGTGGGCCCTGAGGTACAGGAGCAGCGTGCCTGGTTGTGGGAGAGAGGTCCATTCCCCTTCTCCTTGCCTCGGGTCCCCAGGCAGGCCCCAAGGTGCTGGCGTGGTGTGCCTGGTTGTGGGAGGGTGGTCTGGTTCCGGACTCCATACTGGGTCCCTGGGTGGGCCCCGAGGTGCTGGCTTGGTGTGCCTGGTTGTGGGAGAGAGGTCCAGTCCCCTTCTCCATGCCCTGGGTCCCCAGGTGGGCTCCGAGGTGCTGGCATGTTGTGCCTAGTTGTGGGAGGGTGGTCCAGTCCTCGACTCCATACCCTGGGTCCCTGGGTGGGCCCCAAGGCACTGGCTCAGTGTGCCTGGTTGTGGGAGGGTGGTCCGGTCCCCTTCTCCATGCCCTGGGTCACTGGGTGGGGCCCAAGGTGCTGGTGTGGTATGCCTGGTTGTGGGAGAGAGGTCCAGTCCCCTTCTCCATGACCCGGGTTCCTGGGTGGGCCCCGAGGTGCTGGCTCAGTGTGCCTGGTTGTGGGAGAGAGGTCTGGTCCCCTTCTCCATGCCCCGGGTCCCCTGGTGGGCTTCGAAGTGCTGGAGTGGTGTGCCTGGTTGTGGGAGGGGGGGGTCCAGTTCTGTTCTCCATGCTTCAGGTCCCCAGGCTGGCCCCAAGGCACTGGTACAGTTTGACTGGAAGTGGGAGGGGGGTCCAGTCCCCAGATCCAAGCCTCCAGTTCCCAGGCAGTCCCAAGGTGCTGGTGATGTGCCTGGGCTGGAACTAATTTTTTGTCCTTTGTTTCTAACACAGGGGAACTTCCTGTGGGAACCAGTACTTGAGTGTGTGGTTGTTTAAATTGCTGCTTTGCTGCTGTTTCCCTAGCGAAGGCTTTTTGTGCTGCTCAGGGATTAATGGTTGACCTTATAGGTACTTCTGACTCTCCAGAGACCCGGTCGATCTTTATTCTGTAGAATCTCTGATCTGGGCCTGAGTTTTTTCATCAAACTGTACCCCATGCAATTCTGCATTCCTGACCAGGCTCCTATGAGTGGTCCTGTGCTGACTGGGGGGCAGGTCAGCTGTCCTTGCTGTGTCCCAGTGTTCCCCTGGGGGGCACGTCTCCCCCACTGCCCATGCTGCAAATAGTTCCCATGGGATGGGCCCTGCACCGGTCCCTTGCAATGACTCACTGGCCTCTGAATGGCTCCCTTTTTTCAGCTGTTCTGGCTCCTCGCTCCTGCGTGGGTCCACGGGAACCCTGTTAGTGGTCTTGCTGTACTGGGGGCCGCCAAGGCCCTCTTCTCTCCTGCTGCCTCCAAGTGACTCCATCTGAAGGGCACAGCTGCGGCTCCTGCCGGCTCCTCCATGCGCTCATCAGCTTGAGCCTTAAAGCAGCTGCGGCCCGAAATGCTCAGAGCAGCTTTTTCTTTCTCTCATTGTGGTTTCTCCCGCCTTCATGAACTCCGTAGGTCTCTCCTCCCCTTCCCCTGAGCTCCAGCGGCCCTGGCTTGGCTGTTCTTACATTTTTATAGTTGTAAATTTGGTTGATTTGTGGGAGAGAGTGGCGCTGCGGACCGTCTATTCTGCCATCTTGACTGGATCTCGGCCTCTTTATCTATTAATTATAATGTCCTCTCCCTCCCTCTAGCACAAGCCCCATATACCAAGTGGCCAGGGGAACCTTACCATTGACTTCCTCTCTGGGGGCCAACCAATATAAACAAGTAAAGCAGTGTATACCACATAATATGACCTGGGCCAAGGTATGACTGAAAAGTCAAGGTCTACAACCAGCTTGAAAATTCTTCTATAGTCTAACTTTATCACAACGCCAACTGCAAGTTTAATATAACACTCAATGGAAGCTGGCTCTACAACAATTACAAGCCTGGCTGCTCTCAGTAAATAGTCATAGTTCTTGGGTGTTACAACAAAGAAAAGTCTTACTAAAAACATATTTTATCCCATGGAGAACTCCAACTGCTCTCTGCATGGAAGTTTCTCTATGCAAATTGACAACTACTTGCTCACAGCTATTAGAAAATTTGCTGGGACTATTAAAACCAACATTAATAAAGGCTTGGGAAATATCTGAGGGAAATCTCTGACTACTTTTACTTTTCTGGGGAATCCTAAAATGACATATGGAAATAATAAAGACCAACCAACTGTAAAAAACAAAGGCTATTCATTCAGATCTTGCTATAGCAAGAAAGTCAACCACTGTCACTTGTGTTCTGGAAGAGACTCAAAGGCACATAGAGGAGTGAGACAGCCTTATAGTGGACAAAAAGCAAGGCTTCAGGTATGTACTTATTGGATGTTGTTGGCATGGGGAGGCTGTAGGCGGGCTAACTAGAAGCGGGGCATCCTATGTGATTAGTTGAAGGTGCATATTTGGCTTTCTCTGGTTGAACCTAACTTGGAAGCAGGGACAAAAATTAGGGAAATTGTCAGTTATTAATTAAGTTCTGGCCATTTGGGACCAATTGTTACAGAAGTTATTGTTTAACTTCCTGGACTGTTACTAAAGAGAGTAATCCGACATAATGCAAGTCTGATTTATAGCAGGCTAGCTTCCTGGGCTGCTTATTGTAGATAAGGGGCTTGCTTTCCCGGGCAGGTTGCTGAAAGTTATGGGTCAGAGAAATATTTTTTATATGGCTCAACTATTGTCCATTGTATATTCAGTCTCTCAGTATACATCCCAACTTACAGGAGATAAAAACAATAATGAGAAGGCTGATATCAAAGATAACCTGGAAAGAAATTTATTGGTGCCATTCACTGCCACCTACCAAGGGGTCACCCTTGAGGCTATTAAAGCTATACAAGTGGATTCCCTACAAAGTTTCTCCTGGAATGTAAATGATGTAGCAGGTGTAACCCTACTGAAATGTAGCAACATCATGATAGGGACAGAAATGGACCAAATGTATAATATAATTGATGTTTATTTTTGAAATAACTTGGCCCACCTTTGAGGATCTCATATGTAAATGTCCTATAGTTTAGGATTTAATTTGGTGTGTGGCTAAATTAACAACTTTTTTTTCAGTGGGCTGGCACTTATTTTTTTAAAGATAATTTATTTTACATATATATGGTACAAAGTTGACTTTCACAGTTGTATACAATGTGCAATGGTCAGATCAGGATAGTTAGCTTATTCATCACTACAACACATAGTCCTTCTTTGTGTCCATTAACCAATTTCTCATTAACCCCCCTTCCTCTGCCTTCCGTCTGCCTCTCCTTTTCCACCTCTAGTAATCACGGTTCTTTTCTCTCCTTCTAAAAGACCAACATGTTGTGATTGTTCTTTCTCTCCCTGTCTCTCTTTATTGTTTATTTGTTTATTTACAGATTCAGCTCCCACATATGAGTGAGAATATGTGGTATTTCTCTTTCTGTACCTGGGTTGTTTCACTTAGCATAATTTTCTCCAGCTTCATCCATGTTGCTGCAAATGGCAGAATTTCACTCTTTTTATGGCTGAGTAGTATTCCATTGTGTATATATACCACATTTTCCTTGTCCACTCATTCATCAGTGGATATTTAGGTTGGTTCCATAGTCTGGCTACTATAAATAGAGCTGCGATAAACATGGGAGTGCAGGAATCCTTTCAACATGATGATTTCCAATCCTCTGGATATATACCCAGTAGTAGGATTGCTGGATCATATGGCACTTCTTCATCATTATTATTTTTTTACATTCTAAGATGTTGTGGAGCAGTCAGAGGGAAGGGGAGAGGGGAAGGGGAGGGAGATAGGGTGGGGGTGAGGAAAATGGAGTTAGTTTAGTCAGGCCTTCTTTCCTCATATCTAGCTGGGTATGATTCAGCATATCCATTGCACATAAGTTACATAAGAGTAGTGTTAGTGCCCATGTATGCCCACGCACCCCTTGGCTTGTTGCCACTGTTGCATACCTGTGTTATAAAAGGCAGTGGCTCTGAATCGCTGGCTGGCAGAGCTCACATCTGAAATAAAGCATGTCCACTTTGCCAGTGGCTACTTGGTTTTTCTTTTGCATACCTGGCTCAGGACCTGCACAGTAAAAGGCAGAGGGATCTGTGATCTAGCCCGACAGTGGGAGAAAGAGGAAGGAGAGGGGCATGGTCGAGGACTGTGGCACCCCCTTCATTTTGGCATGGGAGCCCAGGGGTCTTCTGGTGGTGGCTTGGTCATAGCTGGGCTGGATATGGATGTCCAGGAGGCATGGTTGAGGCCCTCAGCCCCCCACTGCCCTGGCTCGAGAGCCTAGGGCACTTCCCATGGCAGTTTGGTGGTCGTCATTGGGCTGGATGCAGACATGGGGATGGGGGCATGGCTGAGGCCCTTGGCCCTCCCCCCACACTGGCTCGGGAGCCTGGCGGCTTCTGGTCCTTCTTGGTTTTATAGGTGTTCTTTGGTGGTATTAGACCTTTACTAGTTAATATCAAATTTTGTCTCTGATCTGTGGGTATTTTTTTCTTTCAGTTCTGTGTGGATTATTTGCTATTCCCACCACTTAAACTCTGCACTGAAACTAATTTGTTGTTCTTTAGTTACTTCTAAAATGGCGGAACTTCCTGTGGGAACCAGCACTTGAGCCCTGTGGTTGAGCTAAATTGCTGCTTTGCTGCTGATTCTCTGGGGAAGGCTTTTTGTGTAGCTCAGGTTTTAATTGTTGACCTGTAAGCACTTTCAGGTCTTATGAGGTCCCGTACTTCATTGTGTGTAGATTCTGGTCTGCGCCTGAGTCTTTTCAGCAAACTGCACCCCCTGCAGTTCTATATTCCTGACCAGTCTCCACTGAGTGGTCCTGTGCTGATTGGAGGGCAGATCAGTTGTCTCCCCCACCCCCTGCACTCCAAACACTTTCCATGGATGGGCCATGCTCTGGTCCCTTGTGATCATATGGTAGTTCTATTTGTAGTTGTTTGAGGAACCCCCATGCTGTTTTCCTTAATGGCTTCACTAATTTACAGTCCCACCAACAGTGCAGAAGGGTTCCTCTTTCTCCACATCCTCGTCGACATTTATTGTTCTCTGTCTTTTTTTATAATAGCTGGTCTAACTGGGGTGATGTGGTATCTCAGAGTGGTTTTAATTTGCATTTCCCTGATGATTAGTGATGTTGAGCATTTTTTCATATACCTATTGGCCATTTATATGTCCTCCTTTGAGAAATGTCTATTCGGCTCCTTTGCCCATTTTTTAATTGGGTTGTTTGTGTTTTTTTACTGTAAAGTTGTATGAGCTCTGGATCATACAACTTGAAAAAAAACCAAAGTAAAGTTGTATCATATTCTCCATATTCCTTGTCAGATGTGTAGTCTGGAAATATTTTCTCCCATTCTACAGGTTATCTTTTCACTCTGTTGATTGTTTCCTTCACTGTGCAGAAGCTTTTTAGTTTGATATAATCCCATTTATTTATTTTTTCTTTTGTTGTCTGTGCTTTTGGGGTCTTATTCATAAAGTCTTTGTCCAGCCGTACATCCTGGAGTTTTTCCCCTACGTTTTCACTCTCAACAAATTAGGTATAGAAGGAAGGTATCTCAACACAATAAAAGCCATATATGACAAACCCACGGCCAATATCATCCTGAATAGGGAAAAGTTGAAAGTTTTTCCTCTATGAACAGGAACAAGACAAGGATGCCCGCTCTTACTACTCCTATTTAACATAGTATTGGAAGTACTTACCAGAACAATTAGACAAGAGGAAGAAATAAAGGGAACCCTAATAGGAAAAGATGAAGTTTGCACATGACATGATTTTATATATAGAAAACCCGAGATTCTATCAAAAAGCTCTTAGAGCTGATAAACAAATTCAGTAAGCTGATAAACAAAATCAACATGGAAAACTCAGTAGCATTTTTATACTCCAATAATGAGCCAGCAGAAAAAGAAATTAAGAAAGCAAGCCCATTTACAATAGTCACTAAAAAAAAAAAATACCTAGGAATAAATTTAATCAAGGATGTGAAAGATCACTGAAACGAGAAAAGAAATTAAAGAGGGCACAAAAATATGGAAAGACATTCTGTGCTCTTGGATTGGAAGAATTAATATTGTGAAAATGTCTGTCTGCCCAACGTGATGTACATATTCAATGCAATCCCCATCAAAATGCCAGTGACATTCTTCACAGAAATAGAAAAAACAATCCTAACATTTATATTGAACAACAAAAGACCCCAAATGACCAAAGCAATCCTTAGCAAAAAAAGTAAATCCAGAGACATTACACTTCCTGACTTCAAACTACATTACAAATCTATAATAACCCAAACAGCATGGTACTGGCATAAAAACAGACACACAGACCAATGGTACAAAATAGAGAACCCAGAAATTAATCTGTGTACTAATGGCCAACTGATCTTCAACAAAGGCACCAAGAACATACATTGAGGAAAGGACAGCCTCTTCAATAAATGGCTTTGGGAAAACTGGATATCCATGTGTAGAATAAAACTTGATCCATACCTCTCACCATATACCAAAATCAACTCAAAATGAAAATTAAAGACTTAAGCATAAGACTTGAAACTTTAACAACATTTTTTTTAAACTGACAAGAGCTCTTGTCAAGCTTATTCCAGACCCATGGAAACACTCTGATGCTATTTACTATTGGCAATCATCAGGAAACTCAGGCACCAATGCAAACCAGTTTGAACAAGAAGAAACATTCAATTGCCCAAAGCTGTATATAGCTTCAGCCACAGAAATACTTAAGATGGTAAATCTCACCATGCTAGGCTTGCTTCTTCAAACTTGATTTTAGTACACATAGCATAATACCTCTGTCCTGGCCACACTCACTCACAAGCCTCACTTATCAAGATGAGCCTATTCCCCTAACTACTGACATCCAACAATGATATCCAGAAGCTTATTTCACATAAATATGTGGGCAGTGGTGAGCTGGGCCCATAACCAACTTAGTTGACCCAGGTGCTGAATGAAAGGTGTATAACATGTAAGCCTGTTTGAATATAATATTATATGCACCTGGAATTGCACTAAGCCACACAAAACTTATCTTTACAGTAACACAGAGAATACTGGTAGCAAAGGGTGCCCAGCAGGCCAGTAAGGAAATCAAATTGCTTCCTCCATCATAAGCTTCCTCCCCTCCTCCCAACCTTGGATAATATTTCTTGTACTTAGGTTTGTCTCGAAATTCCAGTAGATTTTTATTCACCAAAAGAACCCCCTGCCTTCAAGTACTTTCTTCCACAAACCATGCTAGCCGCAATTTTCCAACACTACAAATGAGTCTTCCTAATAGTCCCCATTGTGCTAATGGCCCTAAGATCACCAATATGGGTGCAGTAGGAGTAGCATATATGTGGGACACCACACAAGAATTAAATGACATACAAATAACAATGCTTAAGGAGTTATCCATACAAATTAAATGGGCCAAGGACTGAAACTCTTGGCAGAATTTCATCATATTTTAGGGGATGTGGTGGTAGATAATCTTGTAGCCCTAGATTACTTATTGGCTGCTGAAGAAGGAGTCTGTGTGCTTTAGCACATCTTGCTGAATGTGGTAGATAACAATTAGCAAGTCTTACAGATAGCCAGGGACAAGTATCAAAGGGGTTAAAATGTCACTCAACTGACTAAACAATTAAACAAACCGAAATCTCCTCCTTTTTTCATTCACTATCCTGGCTTTCCCCCACTAAGCGGGCAGACTGGCTGTGAAAGGGCTTTGAAATCTTAGTTTGTGCCCTTATAGGATTTTATGTTTTATTGCTGGCTCCAAACTCTTGTACTACAAAATAACATAATTTAAATTTAAGTAAAATACATAGGGCCAGGTGATGAATTGTTATATACATGAGCCAAAGATGGCCTATGTATATTGGTCACTATTTTGTTTACTTCTTCAAACAGGCGAGGTCCGTCAGCTCAAAAGTTTCCCAGCAGCGAACAAATTTTTACACATTCAATTGTTTTAAATATAGCCCCGATAAGCCAGATTTTTTTTGCTCCCTGTTTTGCATACACTTGTGAAACTGCACCTATCTGCTGGCCATAGGTGAGATAAACCTGGAGGGTATAAAAGCCCTGACATGCTGCTGCCCTTCAGAACTCTCTGACCCAGAGACTCCCTGATGTGCTGCTGAGAGACATAGCATAGACACATAAGCCCCCTCTCTAATCCTCCTTTCCCTCAGAGTTCCCCTGCCCTACTCATCTTCTGGGTGGTGTCCCCCCACCTGCCTCTGAAAGGTCTCAGGTTTTGATGAACCACATTTCCTCATAAACCTGTCAAAAGGTTGATCAAATAAAACTATTGTGTGCTACTGCCACCTTGTGGTCGTGTCTTTTTCCTTGATCAGCCCCCAAATTTCTTGAACTCACTACAGTTTCATGTATTTTAACTCCACGTATAGCTTAAATCATGCAAAAATTTCATATTATTATTATTATTTTACCCTGTTCACCCACATCTTTACCCTTTCCATTAATGTTCACTTCTTTTCAAATCTCTTGATTTTCATATGGGAAGCTTTCCTTTCAGTATTTCTTTTAGTACTGGCTTGCTGGTGATTAATTTATTCAGCTTTATTTTCTGAAAATGTCTTTATTTCACCTTCATTTTTGATGGGCAATTTCAGTGGGTTTAAAATTCCAGATTGTCAGCTTGCAAATCATTAAATTCCTTAAGTGACAAAGTTGCATGCAATGTAAGGCTCACCTCTGCACTTCCTTTTTTTCAGGGAGCATGACTCTTCAAGTCCCCATTGCCTTGATTGATTTCTGATACTTTCTTGGTAGCTGTTTATGCTTTCAAACAGTTTCTTTCCCCCAATTTTTAGGGTTTTTTTTGGCAGGCCTGTTACAATCAACTACATATTACTAGAAAAGGAACTCTTCGGTCATCATTCTAATGACTTATGGCTATTCTATTTTTTTAATACTTTAATTTGTTTAAATAGTGTCTAGCTATTTAACATTCATATAATTTTCAGCTCTGTTACATTAGAACAAATTATATAATGAACATTAGTTTAGCTAAATTTTTGCATATATAGCTTATTTTTTCCTTAGGATATATTTCTAGAGGCAAAACTGCTAGTTTATAAGTTTTCAGTAACTTCAGGGTCTTCAGTAATCACTGGGCCCTAGGTTAGGAATATTTGCTTCTGAAATTTGGAAATATCCTAGACTTTTTGGGCCTCCCCCTCTGAATGGGCCCCTGGGCATAATAACTGCATTGGACTTCCCAGAATTAAAACTGAATGCATGGCCTAGATGGGATTTTTCTCCAGCTGGAGACAGAGGTGGTGACACTTTGTGACTGTAGCCAGTTATTTTCTCTCTCCCCAAACAAGTATAAAGAAAGTTTACTCCCAGATTGCCTTGGAGACATTAAGAAAGACCACATATGGTAAATATTTGCAACAAGGTACAAACATAGCAATAGAGGGTCAATAGTGGTAAGCTGAGTGTTAGACGATTGGTGGTGTGAATGTTAGAAAGTTAGCCTGTGTGCTCTCTCGCTTTCTCTCTTTCTCACTCCCTGTTTCCCTCTCTGTCTCCCTCTCCCACTCTCCCTCTCTCTCTCCGACTTCTAAAAACAACCTGTCTGTGCACTCCACTGTTTTCTTACTAACTCACTGCTGCTGTGCTGTTCTCTCACTTAGAATGCTTTTGTCATCCTTGTTCTTTTGGTAAATACCAACTCACTCATCTTTTAAACACTAACTCTTCTGTGAAGCCTCTTCTGGATCTACAGGTAGAACTGACCCTGCCCTCTACTGTACTCTGTACAAACTTCTAGAAAACTTTGCTTCATTTTTTCTTCGTCTGACTCCCACTTTTTTACATTGTGAGCTCCTTGAAGACAAAGAAATTAACTCTGTAACTTTTCCATAGGTAATCAGTGCTTATTGAATAAATGAACAAGGGGATCAGGATTGGATCTGCCAAAAAGTGCTAGAGTAAAAACAGAGTAAAACAGAGTAGGTAACAACCTTTAACATTCAGTATCCTAATTGACCCTCACAACGGCTCTATTAAATGGGCAGGTGACTGGGGAGTGAGTGAATTAACCAAATCTTCAGGAGTTTTAGTGGCTTTTCTTAGACGGGTTGAAATCCTCTGTATTGGTAAGGATTGAGGCTGGGAATAGTGAGATTTTCAAGCTTTTTCCTTGCTTCCTAAGTAGGACTAAATCTCAGGCCTTCAGACCCTCTAGGGAAGAGTTCTTCCTAGCTCACAACAGTAGGAGAGGAGTTATTAGAGACCTAAATGGAGATAGTGATAGAGGAGACAGGGGCGGAGATGGAGGCTGTACCCTTCCAGAGACCATGCACAGTTTCCTTGAAACAGTTCTGGGGAAAGGGCAAATCCCAAGGATACTAACTGCCCATTTTGAGAATCTATTAAGTGCCCCGCACTCTGTGTAGAAGCCGTCTAATGGGTACCCTAACTCTGAGAAGTAGCTATTATTATCTCTATTTTTATTTCCTACCCATCTGCTCCAAGCTCTTTTTCTCACCCTACCAAAGTCTCTGTCGGGTCAGTGCTCTCCTTTGGTGCAGAATCACCGCATCCACTTTCTCAGGCCCAGGGGAGGGGCTGGGCGGGGCAGGGTCGCATTGTCGCAGAGCCCGACTGCGCCTGCGCGGGCTGCGGCAGAAGGCGGGGTATGAGAAGCCGAGTGTACTGAGACGCGTTCGCTGTTGGTCAGTACCTTCCTTCTTTTTCACCACCTCTAATTTCAGCTCCAGCAAATTGCTTGAATTGGAGCTTTGGTTCTGACGGCAGCGGCAGCAGCAGCAGCAGCATTACCGTTAGCGACAGTTTTGGGCCGAGGCACCTACAAACCTCCGGTCCTCTTTCTGCCAGATCGCGGGCCTGTCCCTGTCTGCTCCCACACGCCGGTCGACAGGACCATGTCGTTGGTAAGCCAGAATTCGCGCAGCGGCGGCCGCCGCAGTGTAAATGCCACTGCGCACAACGGCAGCTGGGGTGACATGCAGGCCCTTAACGCCCCCGATCTCCCCGTTGCTATGCCAGACCCGGACCTCCCCCAGGGTCCCAGCGATCCCCAGATCCTCCAGGGTGTCTGCACCTCTGAGGGCCCAACCACCTCCGGGCCTCCCACGGTCTCTGAGGGGCAGAGCACGTCGGTGCCGCTCACTGCCTGTGAGGAACCGAGCACCACCGAGCCGCCCACCCCCGGTGAGAGATCGGGCAGCTGCGTGCCGCCCACTCCCCGTGAGGGACTGAACACCTCCGAGCCGCCGACCGCCTCTGAGGGACCGGGCCCCTCCAAGCAGCTCCCCATAGGTGAGGGCCCGAGCGCCTCCGAGCCACCCATCGCCTCTGAGGGATCCCGCACTTCCATGCCGCCCATCCCCCGTGAGGGACTGAACACCTCGGTGCCGCCCACCCCTGGTGAGGGACCGAGCACCTCCAGACCCCCCAGCCCCGGTGAGGGAACAAGCACCTCTGGGCTGTGCACTGCCTCTGAGAGCCCTGCTGCATTGTCGAGCCCGAACCCCTCCAAGTGTCCCATTGCTTTGCCAAGCCCTAGCGTTGCCAGGGCCTCTGGGAGACCCAAAGGTGCAGAAGGCCCCATGGAATTCCAGGTCCTGAGAGACTGTGAGAACTCCAACTCCATTACCATTATGGGCCTCAGCACTTCCCCAGTCACCCTTACCCTGAAGCCCCAGGACCCTATGGAACAGAATGTAGCCGAGTTGCTACAGTTCCTGCTGGTGAAGGATCAGAGCAAGTACCCCATCCGAAAGTCTGAAATGCTGCAATGTATTGTTAGAGAATATCGCAACCAGTTCTCTGAGATCCTTAGCCAAGCAGCAGCCCACCTGGAGTGCATTTTTAGGTTTGAATTGAGGGAACTTGACCCTGAGCAGCACACCTACATTCTGCTCAACAAACTGGGACCTGTTCCCTTTGAAGGATTAGAAGACAGCCCAAATGGGCCAAAGACGGGCCTCCTGATGATGATCCTAGGACAAATCCTCCTGAATGGCAATCAAGCCAAGGAGGCTGAGATTTGGGAAATGCTCTGGAGGATGGGGGTGCAACGGGAGAGGAGGCTTTCCATTTTTGGGAACCCAAAGAGACTTCTGTCTGTAGAGTTTGTGTGGCAGCGTTACTTGGACTACAGGCCAGTAACTGACTGTGAACCAGTGGAGTATGAGTTTTTCTGGGGCCCTCGATCTCACCTAGAAACCACCAAGATGAAGATTTTGAAGTTCATGGCTAAGATCTATAACAAAGATCCTATGGACTGGCCAGAGCAATACAATGAGGCTCTGGAAGAAGATGCTATCAGAGCCGCTGCTGAGGAATGGCAGGCTTTCCCTCACTTTAGGAGGCCTTTTTTTGAGGAAGTAGCTGCATATATAGCATCCCCTGATCCAGAGGCTTCCACCTACTCCTCAAAATACCACCCCCATTCATGGCCTGAATCAAGATTGGAGAGCAAGTCAAGAAAGTTGGTGCAGTTATTTCTGCTTATGGATTCAACTAAGCTGCCTATACCAAAGAAAGGAATTCTGTACTACATTGGCCGAGAGTGCAGCAAAGTATTCCCTGACCTCCTGAATCGTGCTGCCCGCACCCTAAACCATGTCTATGGGACAGAGCTAGTGGTACTTGATCCCAGGAACCACTCCTATACCCTGTACAACAGAAGGGAAATGGAAGAAACCGAAGAGATCGTAGACAGTCCAAACAGGCCTGGAAACAACTTCTTGATGCAGGTCCTAAGCTTCATCTTTATAATGGGCAACCACGCCAAGGAGTCTGCAGTCTGGGCCTTTCTGCGGGGCTTAGGTGTTCAATCTGGGAGAAAGCACGTGATTACCTGTAGGTATTTAAGTCAGCGCTACATAGACAGTTTACGAGTTCCTGACAGCAATCCAGTGCAATATGAGTTTGTATGGGGTCCTAGAGCCCGCTTGGAAACCTCCAAGATGAAAGCCCTGCGATATGTGGCCAGAATCCACAGAAGGGAACCACAGGACTGGCCACAGCAGTACAGGGAGGCAATGGAAGATGAGGCTAATAGAGCTGATGTTGGGCACAGGCAGTTTCTTGTTCACAACTTTATGTAGAGGAATGCTACGCAGAGGGGCCTTGAAAGGCCGGGCCCTAGACCCTTGGGTCTCATGTATTGGGGGAGTACATATTGTATTTGGTATTTGTGTTCCAGTTCCATTTATGTCTTTTGAAATTTAATTCTTGTTTGGTATCTTAAGAAGTTACAACTGTTTTAATATACTGTTCAATAAGGTAAATGTGATTGACTACTTGCTGTCTCTGTTGTATTTTGTTATGAGAGTTTTGATAGCTTTATAAAGTGTTTTGGGAATCTTTCCATCTTGTTGCATTATCTGGAAGAGAATATATAGCATATAGCTATAGATATAGGTTTCTCTTTGAAAGTCTGAAAAAACTCACCAGTAAAGTGATCTAGCTGTTAAACAAACAAACAAATATAACAACTAAAAAAGCATTCTAAATTGTGGCTGGCTTCCCTTTCTGTCTGCTATTGTGTAAAGAACACTGATGTTTACCTGTATTTGCTTTGCTGTACTAAAATGTAATGAAAATAAAAGTTTAATAAATCAGACACAATGCTACTGCACTAATTTATTCAATAAACATTTATTAAACTACCTTCATGCAATGAGCACAGTCGTGTGTTCTGTTTATATAAGTATACGAGATATAGCATCTGCTCTAGAACTCATGGACTGGGTAGTGTATAGGGGGAGGTCATTTAAACCAGCAATTTTATTATGGTACACTAAGTGCTATAGTAGACTAAGCAGAGTGCTATGAGAGTTAAGAGGAGGCACACCTAATCAAATTC
This sequence comes from Cynocephalus volans, assembly GCF_027409185.1. NCBI lineage: Eukaryota > Metazoa > Chordata > Mammalia > Dermoptera > Cynocephalidae > Cynocephalus > Cynocephalus volans. Next base: position 84,670,891 of record NC_084478.1, read on the forward strand.
CTGGGGTATTCAGGGTGGTCCTTGGAGATGTTGGCTGTGGGGGGACAAAATGGGGTCCTTAATGCAATCATGAGTTAAACTGATTCAAAGCTGGATTTCAGTCTACATGCGTGCTCATAGGAAATGAAGTCAAAGATGTAAGGGTAAGGAGTTGGTGGTATTGCCTGTCACAAATGGTATTAATAAGATGTATGAGTCAGCTTTCTCTAAATTATACTGTGGTTTTAAAAAAAATCCTTAAATATCAGTGGCTTACAACAAAATGTTGGGCTCATTTCACATGCCCTTCATGGGTTCTCTCTGTGATTCTGTTTGTACTGTCTTCATTCAGGTAACCAGGCTAAAAGGAGTAGCTCATATATGGGACATCTGTTCATATGGCAGAGGTAAAAGAGCTATAGTGGAACCATGTGATAGTTCTTAAAGCTTTTTCTCAGACATGGCATATTATAGTCATAGTCCATTGGCAAAAGCAAGTCATATAGCCAAGCTTGATGTCCCTGGGGTGGGATGTGTATTCCTCCTACAGGGAAAGACATGTAGGGTTGGGCCCAATAGAGAGAAACAGCATATATTTTGAACAAAAAAATTCAGTCTACTATATAAGAATTTGGCTTTTACTGTGAGTGAGATGGGAAACTATTGAAGGATTTTGATCTGAGGAATGGCAGGATATGACTTAGTTTTGACAGGATTACTTCTCTTGTATTGAAAAACTAAGTGTTGGGGGAGGGAGGGCAGAAGCTCTAATTTTAGCATAGTAGTTCCTTCTTAATGTTCTCATGAAAAGAGACATTATTTTTAAAAAATAAAATTGAATTTAAGTGAAGTCCAGACAGCCTGTTATCTTTTAAAAAACACCTTGGAAATTAAACTTCATGGCATCAAAGTTAAAAGGCATTATAGCACAGAAGTTAAGAGTATATAGTGTAGAGTCATAGTGCCTGGGTACAAGCCCTGGCTTTATTTGATACTCACTAGATGTGAGACCTTAGGCAAATTACTTAACCCCTTTGTGCCTCAGTTTCCCCCTCTGCAAAATGGGCATAATAATTTTACCTACACCAAAATGTTGTGGGGATCATGTGTTAACATGTAAAACACAACAGGGCTTGACATACAGTTAGGAATATATAGGTGATGTTGTTGCAGGCTGATTTTTCCAGGAATGGGACTGTGAAGTGAAGGTTTCCTTTCAGAAATTTTATTGGGGAGTGATTTGGGGTCCAACACTTATGGGGAAACAAAGAAAGCAGAATTGTGCATAGAGAGAAGTTGAGCAGTGATACAGCCACAACAAATAGCTTAGCTGATTCCATAGGGAGCTCTGGAGTTAGGGTGGTCCTTCAGAGTTGTCCCCAATTAGGAAAAGAGGGCCTAACTTTCATACTCCCATACTGACCAGTCATTGGATGTGGGCTGCCTCTTGGTAAGGGGCCATGACGTTGAGAGAATCAGTTCTTTTCAGCTCAGAGTGATCCCTGAGAAAGATATTCAGCTGTAAACACAACTGTCAACACCCTCAAGAGCTGGAGGAGTGGGCACTTCTTTCCTGAAGAGTAGGAGTATCTGAGTGGTACATTACAACATCCACTTGTTGCTGTTTTGATTTTTTCCCCTCCCTCACCTCCTCTAAAATTCTTCTCCTCCTTCTTCTTCCTATTATTTGTTGTTGTTATAATCTAAAAAGTTTAAGTATCTCCTCATTGTTCTGCCTGGAGTATAACACCCACATCACTCAATCGTTTTACTTTTGGCACAACCCTCCTGAAAGAGGTTCTCTCATAATAGAGCTTCATTTCCTCTTCATCAGTCTCAGTCAGTTCTCTTTTCCTTCCATGTTTCTTAATAGACTTGTGTCTTTGTCAAGTTGTTTCCAGAAGATGTTACCTAAGCCAGTTTCTTAATAGGTTGTTGACCATTTAAATCTTGAGAACTATTTTGATCTTAGGGAAACTTGGCCAACATACACAAACATTCAGAATATCCCACTAAGGACAGCCAAGGTAGAAAATATGAGTATGGTCTTTTATCCTTTTTGCACAAAAGTGACAATTTTGGTCACAGAGAAAATATCTGATTAAATAAAAGAAAAAAATGATCATAATCCTCAAATTCCTGTAAATATGCATATTATTATTATTATTATTTTTACCAGAATATTAACTGAGTAATGGGCTTTCAAGGTGAAACTGTGTTTTTTATTGTGTGTGTGGCATATTTGGAACAATTTATATACACGTACTTATTTCCAGTTGTGCCATAGAGACAATTGTGTCTCTCTGTAGAGATAATGACAATGCTCAAGCAAGATTGACTTTACTTATAACATGGGCCCAATCCTTGAAGACAGTGACTCTCCTAGACCTTTCAATAAAAAATGCACTTGTTGAATGTAATGATTTAATCAGATATTCATAAAGGAAAAAGATCATATGGTCATATAAACAGAAATATTGTTCACTAACACTATTCAAGTTAATAAAGATCAAAAATGATTAAAATTATCCTTGAAATATGTGATTAGTTATTCTACACAGAAATATTTAAAAACAAATACTATAAAATTAATAATTATGTCTATTACTCTCCTGAAGGAAAAATCCCAAAACAAAACAGTTGATAAAAACCGTTACTAAAGTAAGTAATATCAAATCAAGGCAATCATCAATAGATCCTGAAAATCAGAATTGTACTAATATTAGACTTGAATGTTTATGTAAACTGCTGTTTCCAAAAACTTATTTATAAAATTGAAGACATTCACTTCCCCTATTGCTTGGTTCTCATGCACTTTGTTCAAATACAGATTAGGACACAAACTTTCCTTTCTCGATTCTATGTACTCAGTGGAGGGTTATGCTCTGATGGTCACATAAATGTGTGTTATTTTGTTGAAATGTGTCTCAGTCATTATGTATTAAGATAATGATCATTGACCTGTGTAGTCAAACCCTTGGAAAGAGCAACAGTCTGTGTGTCTGACTAGTTGCAGTGCTTACCTGTGATGGAATACAAAGCTCTTGAACTTCATAGCATAGCAGAAATCTCTTCTCTTTATGGAGAGAGGAATAATGGGTGGGATTCTCTGATTATTGTCTTTACATTGTTGTTCAATCTTGCCAATGAATAGATCTGTAATATTTCCCTTTTGGTCTAAGAAGTTATGTAGCCACTTAATCCATTCTAAGTAATTGCTAAAGTTCCAATTTATATTTTCCAGTTGATCACATTTTTTCAAATGATGAGTCATCAAAATGGGTCAAAAACTACTATTTCCCCAAAGTTGAATTTGGGATAGAGCTTTAGAAATTGATAGATGGAACAGACAGGATGACTATGGAAATTCAGAACTGTCATCCTTTGTTGATAAAGTGAAAAGTGGCAAAGCAGTCAGTCATTTTGAGATGATCGTGATTTCTTTTCTTTTTTTTGCAGAGTTAAATAAGCTTGTTAGATCTTTCTGGATTAGAATATTTCAAAGACTAATAGTGGTTGAAATAAGGCAGGTAAATGGTAGTCATCAGATTTGGATGAAAATGTGAAAGTGATGAAATACCCAGGTCTCAGATACTCACATAAAAATGTAAAAACTACTTCAAAGGGCTAAAAAGAAACAAAACAATAGCTAAGGTAGAAAAGGAGGGAAATAAGAAGGTACCAAGTATTTGTCAGGCAGCTTGTCTAAAATTGAAAACAAGTACTGCTTTCTTCCTGGGAAATGTTATTGACATTTGGTATTTAACTGAAATTATCTTCTAGTGTACTCAGATTTAGAGGATTATTCTTCCTAGCAGAAGTCAGAGTAGTACCCTTTCCAGGAGAAGCTAAACTCTTTGAAAGAATGTATATATTTGATATCTCCATATTTCTATCCTACTATTTATTTCTGAACTCAGTACAGTTAGGTTTTTCTGCCACCCATCAGCTGCAACTGCTCCTCTTAATGCGTACAGTGACCTCTAAATTAACAAATCCACTGATCATTTCTCAGACATTGCCTTTATCAGGGGCTTTTGACATAGTTAATATTTTTCCGACTTGAAATATTTTGCACAAATTAAATCATGCTCTCCTAATTTTCCTCCTCTTTCTTTACCTACCTTTTCTCAGTCTCCTTTGCAGTTTCTTCCTCTTCTCTCAGAATTCTAGGAATGCCCCAGGATCAGTCCTTGGACCTGTTCTCTTTTTCTGTTTATACATTCTCCCTAGTTAATCTCATCCATCTATTTCCTAGATTTAAAAATGATTTTATAGGCTGGAGAGTCCACAATTTATATCTCAAGTTTGAGTGTCCCTATGCTGAATTCCTCTCATATCCAACCTTTCCTCAAATTTTCTACTTGGGTGTCTAGGATGCGTTAAATTCTAACATGGCCAAATCTGAGCTCCTGGTATTCACTTCCAAATATCTTCCTTCTATACACGTCCTCATCTTTTTTTGTTTGTTTGTTTTGTTTTAGGGTTCTTTGTACTTAATAGATTTTATTCTATTTAAGTTTTTCTTTTTTTAATTTTTAATTTTTAATAGCATATTCGTTGTTGCAAATCATACTTATTCTTTATGCCTCTTACCTGATCTCTCTCCTTCCCCCTCCCCCAGTTCCCCCTCCCCCAGTTCCCCCTCCCCTCACCTCCTTCTCCTACCCCGCCTTCCTTTGCCCTCCCCCTCTCCCCTCTAATAACCATAGATTTGTTCTCTCCATCTGATAGATGAACTGTTCCTCTGTTGGTTTGTTGCCTAGATGATCTGTCCACTACTGAGACAGGTGTGATCAGGTCCTCCCCTATTATCGTAAATCAGATGCTTCTCCTACTACTCTGGAGTGTGCTTTGTGGAGAGAGAGGACCTCTTTTTTCGGGGGAGGGTATCTTCACTGTGCCTCTCCTTATGTCAATGAAGTTGAGAATCTCGCATGCCATCTGCATGGTGGCTGTGTCTGCTGCTATAGAGACTAGCCACTTTTAGCAGCCACTGCAGTTGCGGTGGCTATGGATGGCAACCTGTGTGAAAATGGTGTTTTTGGCGTGCTCTTTACCTGGTTGCAGCCAGGTTTGGCATCCCCCAGGCTCCATACCTCAGGGCCCTGGCGGTGCTCTGGGGTAGTGGTGGCAGCTTGCCTAGGTGCACCTGGATTTGGCTTCCCCTGGCTCTATGCCTCATTCTAAGATGTTGTTGTGGAGCAGTTGGAGGGGAGCAGGAGAAGGGAAGGGGGAGGGGAAGTGGGTCAGAAGAGGGGGGAGGAGGGGGAGCACGAATGAGGCCTGTGGCCTCACTCATTCTGGCAGGGGAGACCAGGGGGCATCCAATGGCAGCTGGGTCTTCACTGGGCTGGATATGATGTCAGGGGTGTGTGGCTGAGGCCCTCGGCCCACCACCGCCCCATCTCAGGAGCCCAGGGTGCTTTCTGTGGCAGTTCAGTGGTCTCTTGGGCTGGTTGTGGATGTCGGGGGTGGGGCTGCGGCCCTCAGTCCCCCACATCCCCAGCTCGGGAGCCCGGGGTGCAACCAGCAGCAACGTGGTGGTTGTTGTTAGGCTGGTTGTGGATGTTGGGGGCATGTGGCTGAAGCACTTGGACTTCCCTCCTCCCTGGCTTGGGAGCCCAGGGGGCTTCCAGTCCTTCTAGGTTTTATAGGTGTTCTCTGGTGTTGTTAGACCTTTACTAGTTAATATCAAACTTTGTCTCTGACCTGTGGGTATTTTTTTTTTTCTTTCAGTTCTGTGTTGGATTATTTGCTGTTCCCACCACTTAAACTCTGCACTGGAACTAATTTGTTGTCCTTTGCTTACTTCTAAAACGGGGGAACTTTCTGTGGGGACCAGCACTTGAGCCTTGTAGTTCCTAAGTTAAATTGCTGCTTTGCTGCTGATTCTCTGCGGAAGGCTTTTTGTGCAGCTCAGATTTTAATGGTTAACCTTGTGTGTAATTCCAGGTCTCCTGAGATCTGGTACACCCAGGTTGCGTAGAAACTCTGGTCTGGGCCTGAGCCTTTTCGGCAAACTGCACCCCCTTCAGTTCTATATTCCTGACCAGTCTCCACTGAGTGGTCCTGTGCTGATTGGAGGGCAGTTCAGCTGTCCATGCTGTGCTCTAATGTTTTCCTGGTGGGCCTGTCTCCCCTACCACATATGTTCCAAACACTTCCCATGGGATGGACCAAGCACTGCTCCCTTGTGATGACTCACTGGCCTCTGAGTGGCTCCTTTTTTCAGTTGTTGTGGCTCCTCGCTCATATGTGGGTCCACAGGAACCCTGTTAGTGGTCTTGCTGGCCTGAGGGCCATCAAGGCCCTCTTCTCCCCTTCTGCCTCCAAGCAACTTCATAGGAAGGGGACAGCTGTGGCTTTTGCCAGCTCTTGCTCTGTGTGCTCACCAGCTCCAGCCTTAAAGTGGCTGGGGCTTGAAATGGTGGGGGTGATCCTTTCTTTCTCTCATCGTGGCTTCTCCTACTTCCATGAATTCCATAGGTCTCTCCTCCTCTTTCCCTGAGCCCTAGCAGCCCCAGCATGGCTGTCATTGCTTTTTAACAGTTATAAATTGGTTGATTTGTGGGAGAGAGTGATGCTGGGGACTGTCTCTTCTGCCATCTTGACTTAGATGTCGTCAACTTAATCGATAGCCAGTTTATTCTTGCTTTTGCTCAGAGTAAAAGCTTGTGCTCATACTTGACTGCTCTTTCAAGGATATTAGAAAATGCAGTATGTCAGCAAATTCTGATGGCTCTACCCTCAAAATAAATCCAAATCTGATAACTTCTTGTGAACTCCAGCATTACTACTGTGATCATATCTCACCTGGATTATTGCAGTAGGCTCAGAACTCGTCTCCCTACTTCTGACTTTGCTCTAGTATATTTATTCTCAGCACAGTAGCCAGAAAGATTCTGTAAGAATGTGCTTAATTTCTAGGTATGACTCCAATCCCTCTCCAATGCATTATTGTTTTGCTCACAGTAGACACCTTAGCAATATTATTCAGCCCATAGTTTCTGACTCCATCTCTTATTACAGTACCCCCAAGTTCTATTTAATCTGTTTCTTGCACAAGTCAGATGTGCTATCACCTCAGGGCCTTTGTGCTTGCTGTTCTCATTACCTGGAATGTCTCAGATATATGCATGGCTTATTTGTGTCCTTTATGCCTGCACTAAAAATATGGCTCTTATATTTGAAATTAACTTTATAACTCTCCTCCTTGCTTAATTTTTTTCTCTGTAGCACATTCATCTATTTTAAAGAACCAATTCTTGGCTTTGCTGATATTCTTTATTGTATTCTTTCTATCTACTTTATTCATTTCTGCTATTTATTATTTTTGTCTTTCTACTTTATTTGGTTTTAAATTTTTTTCTAGCTTCTTGGGACTGAAGATTGAATCATTGATTTTCAACCTATTTCCTTTTTCAATATATGCATTTAGACACATAAGTTTCTATCACTGCTTCTTGCAGTGTCCCATAGGATTTGTATTTTGTTTCTTTACTTATACAACTTAAAATTTATTCTCAGGAATATAAACTGTAAATATAATCTTAGATGTAAACATAAACATATAAAATTATCCCTCTATATATGTTACTTCTATATGATATGTTTAGTATTTTAATTAAAAAATATACCTCTCATACCAAATTGCAAAGTAGTTTTTATTTTTTATTTATTTTATTTAATAACACAGAAATGTATTATGATGAACTCTTGAAAGCAAAAATGCTCTTAACTATCTGATTTATAAAATTCAAAACTGTCGTAAGAGGAGAGATACAGAAAAGAAATAAAGGAAAAAAACTTAGATCATAATGAGAAATGAGTTTTGAGCTTGATTTCAATCTCCCGTAACAAAGTCAAAGAAAATGAATGATAGTTACATATTTAACAAGTTACACAGTATATATAAAGATTATTATACCCTAAAAGAATTATGTACGGTTAATGTTTGATTAAAGTATTTACATAAATGGTGCTTTGTAGACTGCTTAATAGTCCTATTTTTTTTTTTTTAATTCTATAAAAAGATCAACAAAATCTGCAAACCTTTTTCTGGACGGACCAAGAAAAAAGAGAGAAGACAGAAATTACTAAAATCAGAAATAAAGCGAGGGCATGGTAGAGCAGTTGCCTCTTCTATTACACTAGAGCGGGCTTTTAGGAGAGAGATGTCATTTTCTTTTTCCGGTCTCCGCTGGTGACTCTCCTTGTGTCACTGCAGTCAAGTGTCTGATGGGCCGCCTGCATGGTAACTGTGGCTACTGCTGTGGTGTTGAGCCCCTTTTGTGGCAGCCATGGCTGTGGTGGTGGCTGCGGAGGGCCACCCACAAGGAGGTGGTGTTTTCAGTGTGCTCCATGCTTGTTTCAAGGTGGGGGATGGTGCCCTCGGCTTCTGCCTGAGGAGCCTGGGTGGGTTGTGTCTCTGTCCTGCTTCCAGGTGGAGGGGGATTCCCTTCTTCACTTTTTATTTTTTAATTGACAAGTAAAATTTGTGTATATTTATGGTGTATAACACGATGTTTTGACATATGTATACATTATGGAATGGCTAAGTAAAGCTATTTAACATATGCATTATCCCACATACTTATTTTTTTGTGGTGAAAACACTTAAAATCTACTCTCAGCAATTTTCAAGTATACAATATATTGTTATTAACTGTAGTCACCATGATGCACAATAGATCTCTTGAAATTTTTCTTCTGTAACTGAAATTTTGTATCCTCTGACCAAAATCTCCCCAATTCCCCCACCCCCAATCTCTGGTAACCACCATTTTACTCTGTTTCTATGAATTCAACTTTTTTACAAACTACATATAAGTGAGATTATGCAATATTTGACTTTCTGTTCCTGGCTTATTTTACTTAACAAAATGTTCTCCAGGTTCATTCATGTTATCAAAATGACAGGATTTCATTTTTTAACTATGAATACCATTTCATTGTTTACATATACCACAGTATATACAACATTTTCTTTATCCATTCATCTGTTGATGGACACTTAGATTGATTTCATTTCTTGGCTAATGTGAATAATGCTGCAATGAACATAGAAATGCAAATATCTCTGACATACTGATTTAATATCTTTTGGATATAAACTCAGTAGTGGGATTGCCAGATCATATGGTACTTCTATTTTTAATTTTTGGAGGAACTTCATACTGTTTTTCACAATGGCTGTATTAATTTGCATTCCCACCAACAGTGTACAAAGATTTCTTTTTCCCTGCATCCTTACCAACACTTGTTATCTTCCATCATTTTTGTAATAGCTATTCTAACAGGTATGAGGTGATATCTCATTGCAGTTTTAATTTGCATTTCCCCGATAATTAATAATATTGAGCATTTTTTCATATATACCTGTTGGCTATTTTTATGTTTTCTTTTAAGAAACATCTATTCGTGTCTGCTATAGTTTAACTATGTTTCTTCTAAAATTCAGGTGATGTCAATATGATAGTGTTAAGAGATGGGGTCTTTAAGAAGTGATTAGGCCATCAGGGCTTCTCCCTCGTGAACAGGAACAGTGCCCTTATAAAGGGGCTTGATGGAGGGAGTTTGTTCTCATTTGACCTTCTGCCTTCTTTTTTTTTATTTTCTTATTGTGGTAAAATATATACATTATAAGGATTGCAATTTTTAGCAAGTTTAAACATACAACTGCGTGGAACTAATCACATTAACAATACCGTGTAACCACTACCTCTATCTATTTCCATAACATTTTTGTCATCCTAAACATAAACTCTGTACCCATTAAGCGATAACTTCTCATCATTCCTTCCCCCCAGTTTCTGGCAACCTCCAATCTACTTGTGTCTCTGAAATTTTTTTTCTGTTTAATTTACTTTTTTCTGGGCGGCAGCGCCGAGAACACGGAAGGCAACAAACCAGAGACAGAGCGAGCGCCCGACCTGGCACAGCACTGTGAGTGATCCCTAGCACAGCTCCGTTCGGGGGGTGGATGCCCACGCGGCTTCCCGCCTGCACCACCAGGCCACTCACTACCCCGGTGCTGCCTCCATTTTCCCAGGTGCGGGCAGCTCCGCCCTGCTCGGCCATCACTGAGCCCATTTGCTTGGCCTGGCGCGGGGCTTTCCGGACCCTGCGGGTCGACCTCCTCTCCCACTCCCTCCACGGTTCTCTGGCAGGGCTGGGGGTGTGGGGCGTCCCGACCAGTTTTGGGAGGGCTAGGAAGTACGGGCGGGCCGACTGTCACTCCACCACACCCTGGACTCCGGCCCCGGTAAACTTCCTGTTACTGGGAGGCAGATACCATCTCTGCGACCACCAGTTTGGAAAAAAGCCTAACGAATTTCTGGTTGGGAATAGTGTGGTAGGACAGTTCCCAGGTCCGCTTGAACCTGCCGGAGAGCAGGCTGCAGGCGGGCACTAGACTCGGTTTATACCGGGGGGATACAAAGGTGAACAAGACCCGAGAAAGATCTACACAGTGCTACAAAGGCACCCAGAGAGACCGGTCGTCTGTGCCTAGCAGAAACCTGGTAGACTTCCTGGGCGAGGCGGTGCTGAGCAGGGTCTTGAAGGCCCAGCTGATAGACGAGGGGTGCAGAAGACACGCCCCAACCCAGCACAGTGTGCACAGAGGGGGGAGACGTGCGGCCAGGGAGGCGGAGACTCGACAGAAACCATACACCCGGTGGGGTCGCCACTGCACGATCTAACAGCCTGGGCCAGAGCACACGGAACGGGGAGAAGTCCTGTACAGAAAGTGAAAGCTCAACAGAGATCACACACGCTGTGGTACGTGATCCACCAGCCCAGCAGAGTACAAGCTGACCAGAAAGGTGGATCCCGGGAGAAGCCCAAGACCCGAGGCAACCACACACACAAGACACTAGAGGCCAACTGAGCAGTCACGGCGGGAGCCATACCAAATTGGCAACCACAGCAACATCCTAGTTAGTCATTAGTCTTAAACCGGTGGACTGTGAAACCCCCTGCCACAATGAATAAACACCAAAAAAAAGACACCAGAAATACAAAAAATCAAGAAAGTACACCACCAAAAGTTAATAAATCTCATACTCTAGATCCTATAGAACAAGAAGCCCTTGAAATAACTGACAAGGAATTTCGAGTGATAATTCTAAGGAAACTGAATGAGATACAAGAAAACTCAGCTAGACATCATGATGAAATGAGGAAAAGTATACAGGATCTGAAAGAGGAAATATACAAGGAAATCAATGTCCTGAAAAAAAATGTAGCAGAACTTGCTGAACTGAAGAAGTTATTCAGCGAAATAAAAAACACAACGGAGAGTTTAACCAGCAGGCTTGTCGAAGTTGAAGAGAGAACCTCTGAACTTGAAGATGGGCTGTTTGAAATAACACAAGCAGACAAAAAGAAAGAAAAAAGAATCAAGGACATGGAAGAAAATCTGAGAGAGATATCAGACAACCTCAAGCGCTCAAATATCCGAGTCATGGGTATTCCAGAAGGGGAGGAAAATGGAGATTCCATTGAAAACATATTCAACAAAATAGTGGCAGAAAACTTCCCAGGTATAGGAAAAATCACAAATCTTCAGATCCAGGAAGCTCAACGATCTCCAAACGTATTCAACCCCAAAAGGCCTTCTCCAAGACATGTCATAGTCAAATTGGCAAAACTCAGAGACAAAGAGAGAATCTTAAAAGCTGCAAGAGAGAAGCGTCAAATCACCTATAAGGGAGCCCCAATCAGGTTAACATCAGACTTCTCATCACAAACCCTAAAAGCTAGAAAGGAATGGGATGATATTTTCAAAATACTAAAAGACAAAGATTGCCAGCCAAGAATACTCTACCCTGCAAGGCTATCCTTCCGAAATGAGGGGCAAATAGTATATTTCTCAGACAAACAAAAACTGCGGGAGTTCACTACCACAAGACCACCCTTACAAGAAATCCTCAAGGGAGTACTGGGTTTGGTTCCTGAAAAATAACTACCACTGCCATAAAAACCTAAGAAAAATCTAAACCCGCTAGTACAATAAAAATGGCATTCATGAAGAGAAAACAAGCTAACAAAAACACTATCTACAACCTAAGGAACCAACAAACAAAGAAACCAAACAGTAAATCAGAAAGCAAGGAACAAAAGACACCTAAGACAACCAAACAACCAATAAAATGCTAGGAATAAATCAACACCTTTCAATAACAACTCTTAATGTAAAAGGCTTAAATTCCCCAATCAAAAGACACAGACTGGCTGACTGGATCAAAAAGCAGGACCCAACTATATGCTGCCTACAAGAGACCCACCTCACCCATAAAGATTCACACAGACTAAGAGTGAAAGGATGGAAAAAGATTTACCATGCAAACAGAAAAGAAAAACGAGCTGGAGTGGCTATTCTTGTATCTGACAAAATAGACTTTAAACTAAAAACCATAAAAAGAGACAATGAGGGACACTACTTAATGATAAAAGGACTGATCCATCAAGAAGACATAACAATCATAAATATGTACGCACCCAATGTTGGAGCAGCCAGATTTATAAAACAAACTCTATTAGACCTAAAGAAGGAAATAGACACTAATACCATAATAGCAGGGGACCTGAACACTCCACTGTCAATATTAGACAGATCATCTAGGCAAAGAATCAGTAGAGAAACACAAGATCTAAACAAGACTCTAGACCAATTGGAATTGGCAGATATCTACAGAACATTCCACCCAACAACCTCAGAATATTCATTCTTCTCATCAGCACATGGATCATTCTCCAAGATAGATCACATATTAGGTCACAAATCAAGTCTCAATAAATTCAAAAAAATTGGAATTATCCCATGTATCTTCTCAGACCACAATGGATTAAAACTAGAAATTAATAACAAACAAAACTCTGGAAACTATACAAACACATGGAAATTAAACAGCATTCTACTTAATGACATATGGGTCCAAGAAGAAATCAAGCAGGAAATCAAAAAGTTTATTGAAACTAATGAAAACAATGATACATCATACCAAAACCTGTGGGATACTGCAAAAGCAGTATTGAGGGGAAAATTTATTGCATTAAATGCTCACTTCAGAAGAATGGAAAGATGGCAAGTGAACAACCTAACACTTCACCTTAAAGAACTAGAAAAACAAGAACAATCCAATCCTAAAGTTAGCAGACGGAAAGAAATCATTAAGATCAGAGCAGAACTGAATGAAATTGAAAACCAAAAAACAATTCAAAAGATCAACGAATCAAAAAGTTGGTTTTTTGAAAAGATAAATAAAATTGACAAACCATTAGCATGGCTAACAAAAAAAAGAAGAGAGAAGACTCAAATAACAAAAATTAGAAATGAAAAAGGCGATATTACAACTGATTCATCTGAAATACAAGGAATCATTCGAGACTACTATAAACAACTATACGCCAACAAATTTGAAAATCTGGAGGAAATGGATAAATTTCTGGACACACACAAGCTCCCAAAACTGAACCGTGAAGACGTAGAAAATTTGAACAGACCAATAACAATAAAGGAGATTGAAGCTGTTATCAGAAGGCTCCCAACAAAGAAAAGCCCAGGACCAGATGGATTCACAGCAGAATTTTACCAAACATTCAAAGAGGAATTGACACCGATTCTTTACAAACTATTCCAAAAGATTGAAACGGACGCAAATCTCCCAAACTCATTCTATGAAGCAAACATCATCCTGATACCAAAACCAGGTAAAGATATAACCAAAAAAGAAAACTACAGGCCGATATCCTTGATGAATATAGATGCAAAAATCCTCACTAAAATTCTAGCAAACAGAATACAGCAACACATACGAAAAATTATTCATCACGATCAAGTGGGATTCATCCCAGGGATGCAAGGTTGGTTCAACATACGCAAATCAATAAATGTGATACACCATATTAATAAACTCAAACACAAGGACCATATGATCATCTCTATAGATGCTGAAAAAGCATTTGATAAAGTTCAGCACTCATTCATGACAAAGACCCTCTATAAGTTAGGTATAGAGGGAAAGTATCTCAACATAATTAAAGCCATATATGCCAAACCCACTGCCAATATCATCCTGAATGGGGAAAAGCTGAAAGCTTTTCCTTTAAGAACAGGCACTAGACAAGGATGCCCACTCTCACCACTCCTATTCAACATAGTGTTGGAAGTACTAGCCAGAGCAATCAGAGAAGAGAAGGAAATAAAGGGCATCCAGATTGGAAAAGATGAAGTCAAACTGTCCCTGTTTGCAGATGACATGATCCTATATATCGAACAGCCTAAAACCTCTACAAAAAAACTGTTGGAATTGATAAATGATTTCAGCACAGTAGCAGGATACAAAATCAACACACAAAAATCAGTAGCATTTCTTTTCTCCAATAGTGAACATGCAGAAGGAGAAATCAAGAAAGCCTGCCCATTTACAATAGCCACCAAAAAAATAAAATACTTAGGAATTGAGTTAAGCAAGGAGGTGAAAAATCTCTATAATGAGAACTACAAACCACTGCTGAGAGAAATTAGAGAGGATACAAGAAGATGGAAAGATATTCCATGCTCTTGGATTGGAAGAATCAACATAGTGAAAATGTCCATACTACCCAAAGTGATATACAAATTCAATGCAATCCCCATCAAAATTCCAAAGACATTTTTCTCAGAAATGGAAAAAACTATTCAGACATTTATATGGAACAATAAAAGACCACGAATAGCCAAAGCAATGCTCAGCAAAAAAAATAAAGCTGGAGGCATAACACTACCTGACTTTAAGCTATACTACAAAGCTATAATAACCAAAACAGTATGGTACTGGCATAAAAACAGACACACTGACCAATGGAATAGAATAGAGAATCCAGAAATCAACCCTCACACTTACTGCCATCTGATCTTTGACAAAGGCACCAAGCCTATTCACTGGGGAAGGGACTGCCTCTTCAGCAAGTGGTGCTGGGATAACTGGATATCGATATGCAGGAGAATGAAACTAGATCCATACCTCTCACTGTATACTAAAATCAACTCAAAATGGATTAAGGATTTAAATATACACCCTGAGACAATAAAACTTCTTAAAGAAAACATAGGGGAAACACTTCAGGAAATAGGACTGGGCACAGACTTCATGAATACGACCCCAAAAGCACGGGCAACCAAAGGAAAAATAAACAAATGGGATTATATCAAACTAAAAAGCTTCTGCACAGCAAAAGAAACAATTAAAAGAGTTAAAAGACAACCAACAGAGTGGGAGAAAATATTTGCAAAATATACATCTGACAAAGGATTAATATCCAGAATATACAAGGAACTCAAACAACTTTACAAGAAGAAAACTAGCAACCCAATTAAAAAATGGGCAAAAGAGCTAAGTAGGCATTTCTCTAAGGAAGATATACAAATGGCCAACAGACATATGAAAAAATGCTCAACATCACTCAGCATCCGGGAAATGCAAATCAAAACCACATTGAGATACCATCTAACCCCAGTTAGGATGGCTAAAATCCAAAAGACTATAAACAATAAATGCTGGCGAGGCTGCGGAGAAAAAGGAACTCTCATACATTGTTGGTGGGACTGCAAAATGGTGCAGCCTCTATGGAAAATGGTATGGAGGTTCCTTAAACAATTGCAAATAGATCTACCATACGACCCAGCCATCCCACTGTTGGGAATATACCCAGAGGAATGGAAATCATCAAGTCGAAGGTATACCTGTTCCCCAATGTTCATCGCAGCACTCTTTACAATAGCCAAGAGTTGGAACCAGCCCAAATGCCCATCATCAGATGAGTGGATACGGAAAATGTGGTACATCTACACAATGGAATACTACTCAGCTATAAAAACGAATGAAATACTGCCATTTGCAACAACATGGATGGACCTCGAGAGAATTATATTAAGTGAAACAAGTCAGGCACAGAAAGAGAAATACCACATGTTCTCACTTATTGGTGGGAGCTAAAAATTAATATATAAATTCACACACACACATACACACATACACACACAAACCGGGGGGGGGGGGGAAGAAGATATAACAACCACAATTATTTGAAGTTGATACAACAAGCAAACAGAAAGGACATTGTTGGGGGGGAGGGGGGAGGGAGAAGGGAGGGAGGTTTTGGTGATGGGGAGCATTAATCAGCTACAATGTATATCGACAAAATAAAATTTAAAAAAAAAATAAATAAAAAAAAAAAAAAAAAAAAATTTACTTTTTTCTTAACTGACCCATGATAGTTGTATATATTTATGGAGTACAATGTGATATTTGGGAACATTTTTACAGTGTTCAATGATCATATCAGTGTGTTTAGCATATCCATCTCCTCAAATATTTGTCACCTCTTTGTGATGGGAACATTCAACATCTTCTCAGCTAGCTACTTGGAGTTATACAGTAATTTGTTGTTGGCTGTAGTCTTCTTATATTACTATAGAATACTGGATCTTACTCTTCCGATCTCTCTACATTTTTGTACCCATTGACTACCCTCCCCCATCACTCTCTTCCTTCTACCCCCTTCTGCCTTCTGCATTGTGAGTACACAGCATTCCTTCCCTCTGATGATGCAGCCCTCACCAGACACTAAATATCAATGCCTTGCTTGATCTTGAACTCTCAGCCTCTAGAACTGTGAGACAGAAATTTCTGTTTTTTATAAATTGTTCAGTCTCAGGTATTCTGTTGTAGCAGCACAAATGGACTAAGACAGAAATTGGTACTGAGAGTGAGGTGTTGCTATAATACTCAAAAATGTGGATGCAGGTTTAGAACTGGGTAATGGGTAGAGGCTGGAACAGTCTTAAAGTGCATGCTGGACAAAGCATATATTGCCATGAGAGGAGCATTAAGGGCAATTCTAGTGAGGGTTCAGAATAAGAGAAGAGTTGTAGGGAAAGCCTTTCTTCTTAGAGGTTACTTAAGTGGTTGTGAACAGAATGTTGGTAGGAATAAGGACAGTGAAGACTATTTTGATGATGTCTCAGATGGAAATTAAGAACAAGGTATTGGAAACTGGAGGAAAGGCCAGCATTCTTAAAAAGTGGCAAAGAACTTGGCTGAATTGTGTCCATGTACTAGTACTTTGTAGAAGGCATAATTTAAGAGTCATGAACTAGGATATTTGGTAGAAGAAATATCTAAGCAAAATGTTAATGTGCTGCATGGCTCTCTTAACTGCTTACAAAAAAATACAAAAAGAGAGAAATGAATTAAGGTTCAGGTTCAGGACTCCTTTGAGGATTTCTTGTAGGGCTGGCCATGTGGTGGTAAACTCTCGTAGTTTTTGTTTGTCTGGAAACTACACTAATTCTCCCTCATTTCTGAAGGATAGCCTTGCTGGGTATAGCATTATTGGCCAGCAGTTTTTTTTTTCTTTTAATATTTTTAATATATCATCTGATTTTCTTCTGGCATGTGGAGTTTCTGTTGAGAAGTCTGCTGTTATTCTGATGGGGACTCCCTTATAGGTAACTCGATGCTTTTTTCTTGCTGATTATAGGATTCTCTCTTTGTCTTTGAGTTTTGCCAGTTTGACTATAATCTGTCTCAGAAAGGACCTATCTGGTGATCTTTGAGCCTCCTGAATCAAAAGGTCTGTATCTCTTCCTATATCTGGGAAGTTTTCTGCTATTATTTTGTTGAATATGTTCTCAATGCCTTTTCTTTCTCCTCCCCTTCAGAAATACTGATGATTCTGATGATTGTGTGCTTAAGGTTATCTACTATATCTCTTATATTATCTTCACTTTTTAAAATTCTTTTTTCTTGTTGTCTGAGTTATTTTGAAGAGACTGTCTTCAAGATCAGAAATTCTTTCTTCTGCTTGCTCTAGTCTGCAGCTTAAGATCTCAGTTGTGTTTTTTATTTCATTGAATGACTCCTTCAGTTCCATGAGTCTGCTACTTTCTTTTTTTAAAGTATTAATCTATTTGTAAACTTCCTCCTTCATATACAGGATAGTTTTTCTCAGTTCATTATGTCATCTAACTGCATCTTCCTGTATCTCATTGAGTTTTCTTAGGATTTTTACTTGGTATTCCTGGTCAGTCATTTCAAGGGTTTCCTGCTCTACAGGGTCTGGAACATGAGAGTTATTGTATTCCTTTGGTGGACTCATATTTTCTTGTCTTTGTTTTTGTTTTTGTATTTCTAGTATCTCTATGCTGATGTCTGGTCATTTGGTAGAGAAGTTGCTTCTTCTATTACTCCCCATCCCTGGACTCTGATGGTGACCGTCCTTGTGTCAATGCAGTTAAGTGGTCAGCAGTCCATCTGCCCAATAGCAGTGACTGCTGCAGCTGCTGCTGTGGTAGCAGGCCACCCTTGAGGATGTGGCTTCCACATAGCAGTGGTGGCTCCAGAAGTGGTGGGGTGCTTGTGGGATGATGGTGGATGCCTGGTGGTGCTGGTGGTGGTGGCAACTGCAGCAGTGGCAGTTTCAGCAGCCACTGGCTTGGCTGCAGTGTCCACAGTGGTGGCCCATGTAGCTACAGTGTCTGTAGCAGCAGCAGGGTTACCCTGTGGGAGCAGCAGTGGTGCTGGCAGCTGCAACTGCCTCCATTGTGTCTGTGGTGCCCTTGGTGGTGTCTTTGGCAGCAACGGGGTTATGATGTGGGGACAGCAGTGGTGCCAGAGGCTGCTGCCATCTCCATAGCATTGCAGTGTTCTTGGCACCAGTGGGGTTACTTCATAGTGGTGGCAGTGACACTGGATGCAGCAGCTGTCTCCCACACATCTGCAGTGTCATTGGCAGTAGCAGGACAACTCACAGCAGCAGTAATGGTAGTGGTGGTTGCAGCTGCCTCCCTCACATCTGCACAGTCTGCTGCTGCAGCGACAGGCAACCTGCAGGACTGCTGCTCTGCAGGGAGCTGCTCTGCGATGGGTGATGATTCTGGGACCAGACAATGGCTCCAGTGATTGCAGCAGTGTCAGTGGTGATGGGCCCATTTCAATCATCTTCTGTGGCACCTCTAGTCCACCATCTTCCCAGAAGTCTGGACATTCATTAGTATTAAGAGGTGGGGCCTGAATGAGGTCATTAGGTCATGAGGGCTCCTCCCTTGTGAATGGGAATAGGTACCCTTGCATAGGGGGTTGATGACCAAAGTTTGCTATCACTTATTGTTCCATATTTCACCATGTGAGGACACAGTGTTCCTTCACTTTGGAGGATGTGGCCATCATTAGACACCAAATGTCAGTGCCTGGATTTTGAACTTTCAGCCTCAATAACCATGAGAAATAAATTTCTGTGGTAATGTGTTATATCAGGACAAAATGAACTAAGACAAGGTCCTTTGCCCATTTTTAATTGGGTTGTTTTCTTACTCTCGAGCTGAGTTCCTTATACATTTTGAATATTAACCCCTTATCAGATGTCCAGTTTGCAAATATTTTCTCCCATTTTGTGGTTTGTCTCTTAACTCTGTTGATTGTTTTCTTTGCTCTGCAGAAACTTTCTTTTTTTAAAGAAACATAATTGATTATACATATTTGTGGGGCACAGAGTTGACTATCAGTATTTGTGTACAATATGTGATGATCAAATCAGGGTAATTAGTATATTTATCATTGCAAAATATAATCATTCTGTGTCCATTAACTAATTTCTCTTAACCCCTGTCCCCCTCCCCCTTTCCCACCTCTAGTAACCACAGTTCAGTTCTCTCATTCTGCAAGTTCAATGTATTATTGTGAGTCTTCTTTCCTTCCTTCCTTCCTTCCTTCCTTCCTTCCTTCCTTCCTTCCTTCCTTCCTTCCTTCCTTCCTTCCTTCCTTCCTTCCTTCCTTCCTTCCTTCCTCTCCTTCTCTCTCTCCGTTTCTCAGCAATAGATCACTAAACATTATACCTACTGTCAAGCTGGAAATTTGTACCCTTTGACCAACTTCCTCCTCTTTCCCAATCCACTTCCCTCCCCCAGCCTCTGGTAACCACCATTCTACACTCTACTTCTACGAGTTTGATTCTTTTAGATTTCACAAAAAGTGAAATCATGTGGTATTTGTCTTTCTGTGCCTGGTATATTTTAATTAGCATAATATACTCCAGGTTCATCCATGTTATAGACAATGACCAAATTTCCATATTTTTGAAGTCTGAATAGAATTACATGGTATGTATTGTCTTCAAAAAGTTCATGGAAAAATTCATATTATCTTTCAATTCTATTTTTCCATGAGCTTTTTGAAATACCCATATATATATATAACTTTATATATATCTCACATTTTCCTTCATCTATTATCACATTTTCTTCTTTGTGGACATTTAAGTTGCTTGCACATCTTAGCTATTGTGAACAATGCTTCAAAGGACATAAGAATGCAGATATCTCTTCAACATACTGATTTTAATTCCTTTGGACATATTCCCAGAACTGGGATTGCTAGATACTATGGTAGTTTTATTTTTACTATTTTGAGGAACCTCCATACTGTTTTCCAAAGTGAATGTATTAATTTACATTCCCACCAACAGTGCACAAGTGCTTTCTTTTTTCCAAATTCTCCCCAACACTTATCTTTCATCACCTTTATAACAGGCATTTTAAAAAGTGTGAGGTGATGTCTTATTGTCATTTAAATTAGCATTTCCCTGAGAATTAGTGATGCTGAGCATTTCGTCATATGCCTAATGGCCATTCATATGTCTTCTTTTGAGAAATATCTACTTGGGTTCTTTGCCAATTATTTTTAAAATTAAGTGTTATTGTACATCTTTGCCCATTTCTAAATGGGTTATTGGTTTTTTTGCTAGTGAGTTGTTTGAGTTTCTAATATCTTTCGGATATTAATCCTTTATTAGATGTAGGATTTGCAAATATTTTCTTCTAATCTGTGGAATGTCTCTTTACTGTATTGATTGTTTCATTTGCTCTGTACAAACTTTTTAGTTTGATGCAATTCCAATTATATTTGCTTTTGTTGCCTATGTTTGTAGGATCATATTTGAGAAGTCTTTGCCCAGACCAATGTCATTGAGATTTTCACCTATGTTTCCTTCTAGTGATTTTATAGCTGTAGGTTTGACATTTAATCTTTAATCTGTTTCAGTTGAATTTTGTTTATGGTGTGAGATGAACATCTATTTTCACTCCTTTGCATATGAATATCCAGTTTTCCAAGCACCATATATTGAAAGACTGTTCTTTTCCTTGTTCTTGGCACCTTTGTCAAAAATCAATTGAGTGAAAATGAGTAGGTTTATTACCTTGATCTCTATCTTGTTTCATTGGTCAATATATCTGTGTTTAGGTCACTACCATGCTATTTTGATTATAATTGCTTTATATAATATTTAGAAATCACAGATGAATCCCACTTGATCATGGTATATAATTTTTTTTGTTGTGTACCTGTATTCTGATTGCTAATATTTTTTTGAGGATTTTTGCATGTATGTTGATCAAAGATATTAGCCTGTAGTTTTCAATTTTTGTTGTATCTTTCTCTGGTATTGGTATCAGAGTGATGTTGGCCTCATAGACTGAGTTTGGGAGAATGGCTTTTGTTTCAAGTTTTTGGAATAGTTTGCAGAGAATTTGTATTAACTCCTCTTTAAAGGTTTAGTAGAACTCAGCAGTAAAGCCATCTGACCCTGGGCTTTTCTTCGTTGGGAGACTGCTGATTACTGCTTCAATCTCATTGCTTGCAATTGGTCTGTTCAGGTTTTCTGTGTCTTCTTGGACCCATCTTGGTAATTTGTATGTGTCAACAAATTTATCCATTTCCTCCAGGTTTTCAAATTTGTTGTTATATAGTTGTTTATAATCGTCTCTAATGATTCTTTGTATTTTTGTGGTATCAGTTGTAATGTGTCCTCTTTCATTTCTGATTTTTGCTATTTGGGTCTTATCTCTTATTTTATATAACCCTTGCGAATAGTTTGTTTATTTTGTTTATCTTCTCAAAAAACCAACTTTTTGATCCATTAATGTGATACACCACATCAACAAAATCAAGGACAAAAACCATATGATTATCTCAATAGACACAGAAAAATGACTTGACAAAATTCAACATCCCTTCATGACAAAGACTCTTTGCAAATTAGGTATAGGAGAAAAGTATCTCAACACAATAAAAGGCATATGACAAACCCACTACCAATATCATTCTGAATGGGGAAAAATTGAAAGCTGTTCCCTTAAGGATAGGAAAAAGTCAAGGACGCCCACTATCACCACTCCTATTTAACATAGCATTGGAAATACTAGCCAGAGCAGTCAGGAAAGAGAAAGAAATAAAGGGCATTCAGATTGGAAAAGACAAAGTCAAACTGTCCCTGTGGCAGATGACATGATCCTATATACAGAAAAACCTAAAGATGCCATGAGAAAACTCTTAGAGCTGATAAATGATTTCAGTAAAGTTTCAGGATATAAAATCAACATGCAAAAATCAGTAGCTTTTTTATACTTCAATAACAAACTACCAGAAAAAGAAATCAAGAAAGCAAGCCCATTTTAAAAAGTCACCAAAAAAAGAAATACCTAGGAATCAATTTAACCAAGGAGATGAAAGATCTGTACAATAAGAACTACCAATCACTGCTGAAAGAAATTAAAGAGGACAGAAAAAGGTGGAAATATATTCCATACTTTTGGATTAGAATAATTAACATTGTGAAAGTATCCATAGTACCCAAAGTGATCTACAGGTTCACTGCAATCACTGTCAAAATACCAATGACATTCTTCACAGAAATAGAAAAAAAAAAAAAACAACCCTAACATTGATATTGAACAATGAAAGACCCCAAATAGCCCAAGCAATCCTGAGCAAAAAAAGAAAGAAAGGAAAAGCTGGAGGCACAATCCTCCCTGACTTCAAATTATATTACAAAGTTATAGTAACCAAACCACCATGGTGATGGCATAAAAACACACACTCAGGCAAATGGAATAAAGCAGAGAACCCAGAAACCAACCCACATACTTACAGCTGACTGATCTTTGACAAAGACAATAAGAACATGCATTGGGGAAAAGATGGCCTCTTCAATAAATGATTCTGGGAAAACTGGAAATCCTTCTGTAAAAAAAATGAAACTAGACCTGTACCTCTTGCCATATACCCAAACCAACTCAAAGTGGATTAATGACTAAAATACAAGACCTGAACTATAAAACTCTTACAAGAAAACACAGACATAGGGGAAACACTTCAGGAAGTAGGATTGGGCAAAGACTTTATGAATATGACCCCCAAAGCACAGGCAACTACAGAAAAAATAAATGGGATTATATCAAACTGAAGAGCTTCTGCAAAACAAAAGAAACAATTAACAGTGTGAAAAGAAAATTTACAAAATCGGACAAAATATTTGCAAACTATGCATCCAACAAGGGATTAATATCCAGAATATACAAATAACTCAAACAGCTCAACAGTAAAGAAACAAGTAACCCAATTTTAAAAATGGGCATAGGAGCTAAATAGACATTTATCATATGAAGACATACAAATGGCCAACAGACACATGAAAAAATCTTCAACATCACTCCTCATCACAGAAATGCAAATCAGAATCACACTGAGATATCATCTCACCCCAGTTAGACTGGCTACTATAAAATAGACAGAGAATAACAAAGGCTGGTAAGGATGGGGTGAATAAGAATATGTAAACATTTCACACAAAAGACCAAGAATAACAAATGCTGGTAGGGATGTGGGGAAAGGGGAACCCTCCTACACTGTTGGCAGGACTGTAAATTGGTATAGCCATTATGGTACACAGTATAGAGGTTCCTCAAACAACTACAGACAGAACTTCCATATGACCCAGTAATCCCATTGCTGGGTATGTACCTAAAAGGAATAGAAATCATCAAGTTGAAGGAATACCTGCACTTCCATGTTTATTGCAGCACTATTTACAATAACCAAGAGTTGGAATCTACCTAAATGTCCATTGACAGATGACCGGACAAGGAAAATGTGGTATATATACTCAATGGAATATTACTCTGCCATAAAAAAGAATGAAATTCTGCCATTCACAGCAACATGGATGAACTTAAAGAAAATTATGTTAAGTGAAATAAGCCAGGTATTGAAAGAGAATTACCGCATGTCCTCACTCATAAGTTGGAGCTAAAATAAGAAAGAAAGGAAGAAAGGAAGAAGGAAAGAAAGATAGAAAGAGAAAGGAAGGAAGGAAGAAGGAAAGAAAGAAAGAATCACAATAATACATTAAATTTTTTAAAAAGATAACAGAACTGTGGTTATTAGAGATGAGTGAGGGGGAGATGGAGGGGAGTTGGCAAGACACTAATTAAGAATTACAAAAATTGATTATGTTTTGTGAACATGAGTATACCAATTATCCTGATTTGATAACCATATATTGCACACATGTATTGATATACGATTCTGTACCCTACAAATATATATGATCAATTAACCAAAAAAAAGAAAAGAAAAAAAAGATGGCAAAAAAAATCTGGATGTGTACCTCCAGTTTTCTTTTGCAAAAGATTACTTCTTTTTTATTATTATTTTAATTATCAATATACAATATACTTGATTTTCATGTTCCTTTACCAATTCCTCTGTTTCCTCCCTCCCTCTCTCCCCTCCCCTCTTCAACATCATATCTGTTCACTAGTCTTAACAAGTCCAAGGAATTGTGATTGTTGTGTCTTCTTACCCCCACCATTCATTTGTATATTTACTTATTTATTTTTATCAGCTCCCACAAATAAGTGAGAACATGCAGTATTTCTTTTTCTGTGCCTGGCTTATTTCACTTACTATAATTTTCTCTAAGTCCATCCATGTTGAAGCAAATGGTAGTATTTCATTCTTTTTTATAACAGAGTAGTATTCCAATCAATAAGCATGAGGTATCTTTCCATTTTTTGGTGTCCTCTTTAATTTCTTTCATCAGTGTTTTGTAGTTTTCATTGTTGAGATTTTTCATCTCCTTAATTAAATTAAAATTTATTTCTAGGTCTTTTACTTTGTTGGTACCTATTGTAAATGGAATTGCTTTCTTAATTTCTATAGCCATTAGTTCACTAGCCCATGACTCTAGTGACTCAGCCTTTCTTGCTTACTCCAGGAAGAAGCTTTTAAGTGACCCAATGCCTAGGCAAGAGAGGCACTCACTGACTACTCTGACATTGAATACAGTCAAAGAAACCACGCAAAGTCTACACTACTGTGCTCACCGGGATCCAAATGTAAAATATTCTACTGAACTGGCACAGTAGAACACATCTATAGGAAAGAGTCTCTCCATTTAAAAGCTACTCCAGAGAATTAGAAGATGTGACTACTGTACCAAATGCTCAGATATCAATGTAGGGATGCAAGAAACATGAAAAAACAAGGAAACCTGACACAACCAAAAGAATTTGATACTTCTCAAATATCAGAACCTAAATGAATGGAAATATATGAGATGCCTGAAAAAGAATTCCAAGTAATAATCTTTCTTTTTTTGTATTACATTTTGCAATATTTACTAATTATTATTTATTATGAGCATATAATTATTAAAAACCATTTTTTCTTTATGCATTTTACCCAACCTATCCCTCTCCAAACACGCCCCTTCGCTGCCCTCCATCTCTACTATCCTTAGATTTGTTTTCCCCTTTTAAAACTTCAGCAGATTGTTTTAGTCATTTACTTTCTTTCTTTCTTTCCTTCCTTCCTTCTTTCTTTCCTTCTTAGCACCCAGTAATAAGTGAGAATATGCAGTGTTTCTCTTTCCTTCTCCGTCTTATTTCACTTAACATAATTTCTTCAGACTCATTCACATTGCTGCAAATGGCAGGATTTCATTGTTTTTTAGGGCTGAGTAGTATTCCATTGTGCATATATACCACATTTTCTTTATCCAGCCATCCACTGATGGACACTTAGGTCAGTTTCATATTTTGTCTACTGTATATAGAGCTGCAATGAACATGGGAGTGCAGGTATTCCTTTGATATGATTTCCATTTTTTGGATATATGCCCAGTAGTGGGATTTCTGGATCATATGGTAGTTCTATGTGTAGTTCTTTGAGAAATTTCTAAACTGTTTTCTATAATGGCTGTCCTAATGTACAGTCCCACCAACAGCATAGCAGAGTTCACCCTTCCCCAAATACTCACCACCATTTGTTATTCATGGTCTTTTTAATAATAGCCAGTTTAACATGGGTGAGATGATATCTTAATGTGGTTTTGATTTGCATTTCTCTGATGACTAGTGATGTTGAGCATTTTTGCATATAACAGTGGTCATTTCTATGTCTTCCCTTGAAATATGTCTATTCAACTCCCTTGCCAATTTTTTAATTGGATTATTTGTTTTTTTTGTTTTTGTTTTTTTTTGTTTTTACTGTATAGTTGTTTGAGTTCCTTATATATTCTGGATATTAATACCGTCAGATGTGTAGTTTGCAAATATTTCGTCCAATTCAGTCAGTTGTCTTTCCACTGCGTTGATTGTTTCCTTTGCTGCAGAAAATTTTCAGTCTGATATAGTCTCATTTGTTTATTTTTTCTTTTATTGCTTGTGCTTTGGGTGTCTTATTTACAAAGTCTTTGCCCAGTCTGACTTCCTGGATTGTTTCCCATATGTTTTCTTTGAGTCATTTTATGGTTTGGGGTCTTATATGTAAGTCTTTAATGCATTTTGTGCTGATTTTGGTATACGGTGAGAGGTGCAGGTCCAGTATCATTCTTCTGCATAGAGAAGTCCAATTTTCCCAGCATCATTTATTGAAGAGGGAGTCTTTTCCCCAATGTATGTTCTTGTAGCCTTTGTCAAAGATCAGTTGGCTATATGTATGTGGTTTCATTCCTGGGTTTTCTATTCTGTTGCATTGATCTGAGTGTCTGTTTTTATTCCAGTACCATGCTGTTTTGGTCACAATAGTTTTGTAATATAATTTGAAGTCAGGCAGTGTTATGCCTCAAACTTTATTATTATTTTTTGCTCAGGATTGCTTTGGCTATTTGGTATCTTTTGTAGTTCCATATAAATTTTAGGATTGATTTTTCTCTATCTTTAAAGAATGGCATTGGTATTTTGATGGGGATTGAATTGAATCTGTAGATTGCTTTGGGTAGAATAGACATTTTCACAATGTTAATTTTTCCCCTCCAAGAGCATGGTATGTCTTTCCAGCTTTTTGTGTCCCCTTTAATTTCTTTCAGTAGTGATTTCTAGATCTCATCGTAGAGATTTTTCCCTCCTTTTTAAACTGATTTTTAGGTATTTTATTTTTTTGCACAATTGTTGTAAATGGGCTCACTTTCTTGATTTCTTTTTCTGCTACTTCATCACTGGAGCATAAGAATGCTAGAGATTTGAGGGTGTTAATTTTGTATTCTGCAACACTACTGAAACGCTTGATCAGCTCTAAGAGTTTTTTAGGAGAGTCTATGGGTTTTTCTATATATCAGACCATGTCATCTGAAAACAGGAATAGTTTGACTTTGTCCTTTCCAATCTGGATGTCTATTATTTCTTTCTCTTGCCTGATTGCTCTGGTTAAAACTTCCAATACTGTGTTAAATAAGAGTGGTGAGGTTGGGCATCTTTGTCTTGTTCTTGTACTTAAGGGAAAATGTTACAGCCTTTCCCCATTTAGAATGATATTGGCAATTTGTTTGTGATAAAGGGCTTTTATTGTGTTGAGATAGTTTCCTTCTATACCTAATTGGTTGAGAGTCTTTATCATGAAGTGATGTTGTATTTTGTCAAATGCTTTTTCTGCATCTATTGAGATAATCATATGGTTTTTGTCCTTGAATTTGTTGATGTGGTTTATCACATTTATTGACTTGCATATGTTGAATCATCCATACATAACTGGGATGAATCCCACTTGATCACAGTGTATAATTTTTTGATATGTTGCTGTCCTCTGATTGTTAATGTTTGCTGAGGATTTTTGCATCTACATTAGCCAAGGATATTGGCCTGCAATTTTCCTTTTTTGTTGTATCTTTGTCTGATCTGGGTAGCAGGATGATGCTGGTCTCATAGACTGAGTTTGGGAGAATGGCTTCTGTTTCAGTTTTTTGGAAAAGTTTGAAAAGAAGTAGTATTAATTCTTCTTTAAAAGTTTGGTAAAATTCAGCTGTAAAGCCATCTGGTCATGGGCTATTCTTTGCTGGAAGATTGCTGATGACTCCTTCAATCTCTTTGCTTGTTATTCATCTGTTCAGGTTCTCTATTTATTTTTGGTTCAGTCTTGGTAGTTTGTATGTGTCCAGAAATTTATCCATTTTCTCCAGGTTTTCATATTTGTTAGTGTACAGATGTTTATAATAATCTCTAATGATTCTTTGTATTTTGTGGTATTGGTTGTAATGTCTCCCTTTTCATTCCTGATTTTTGTTATTTGGGTCTTCTCTCTTCCTTTCTTTGTTAACCTAGCTAATGGTTTGTCTATTTTATTTATCTTCTCAGAAAACCAACTTTTTGTTTCATTGATCTTTTGCATTGTTTTTTGGTCTCTATTTCTTTTAGTTCTGCTATGATCTTGATTACAGCTGAATTCTATCAATTCAGCTTTCAGTTTTTCCCTTATGAACAGATACTACACTTGATCTTAGCCAAAAGGCCGAGAAGCGATCCCCTTATGAACAGGAACAAGGCAAGGATGCCCACTCTCACCACTCCTATTTAACATAGTATTGGAAGTACTAATCAGAGCAGTCAGGCAAGAGAAGGAAATAAAGGGCATCAAGATTGGAAAGAACAAGGTCAAACTGTCCTTGTTTACAGATGACATGATCTTATATATAGAAAAACCTACAGACTCTACAAAAAAACTCCTATAGCTGATTAACTTCAGTAATATTGCAGGATGCAAAGTTAACAGCCAAAAATCTTTAGTGTTTTGTACTCCAACCATGAACTAGCAGAAAATGATATCAAGAAAAGAAGTCCATTTACAATAGTTGCCCACCAAATAAAAATGTCCATTGATGGACAACTGGATAAAAAAATGTGGTACATATACACAATGGAATACTACTTAGCCATAAAAAAGAATGAAATTCTGTCATTTGCAACAACATGGATGAGTCTGAAGAAAATTACATTAAGTGAAATAAGCCAAAGAAACAGAAACACCACATGTTGTCACTCATAACTGGCTGCTAGGAAGGAAGGAGGAAAGGGAGGGAGAGAAAGAGGGAAGGAGGAAGAAATGAAGGAAAGAAAGAATAGACCACAACAATACATTGAACTTTCAGAAGTAGAGAACAAACCGAAGGACACTAGAGATGGGGGTGAGGGTGAGAGGGAGTTTGGAAAGTGATAGGTCAGGCAAAGGGCATAAAGAAATATCATGATTTTTAAGAATGAACATGCTAATAATAAATTTAAAAATTAATAAAAAATCAACCCAAAGTGGATTCAAGATTTGAATTTAAGACCCAAAACCATAAAATGACTAAAAGAAAACTAGGTGTAACACTCTAGGAAGTAGGACTGGGCAAAGACTTTATAAATAATACCCCCAAAGCATAAGCAACAAATGAAAAAAATAAACAAATGGGATTATATCAAACCAAAAACTTCTGCACAGTGAAAGAAACAATCAACAGATCAGAAAGACAACCTATGGAATGGGAGAAAATATTTGCAAACTATGTATCTGACAAGGGATTAATAACCAGAATATATAAGGAACTCAAAAAACTATACAGTAAAAAGTCAAATAAATCCAACTAAAATATTGGCAAAGGAGATGAATAGACAATTTTCAAAGGAAGATATACAAATGACCAAATCAAAACCACATTGAGGTATCATCTCACCCCTGTTAGATTGGCCATTATTAAAAGGACTGAGAATAACAAATGCTGAGAAGGATGTCGGAAAAGGGGAACTCTTCTACATGGTCAGTGAGACTGTAAATTAGTACAGCCATTTTGGAAAACAGTATGGAGGTTTCTCAAACAACTACAGATAAAACTCCCATATGATCCAGCAATCCCACTATTGTGTATATATCCAAAGGAATGGAAATCATCATGTTGAAGGGATATCTGCACTCCCTTGTTCACCACAGCTGTATTTACAATAGCCAAGATATAAAACCAACCTAAATATCCGTCGACGGATGACTGGATTAGGAAAATGTGGTATATATACACAATGGAATACTAATCAGCCATAATAAAGAATGAAATTCTGTCCTTTGCGGCAACATGAATGAGCCCAGAGAAAATTATGTTAAGTGAAATAAGCCAGATATGGAAAGAGAAATATTGCATGTCTTCGCTCATAAGTGGGTGGTAAGAAAGAAGGGATGAAAGAGGAAAGAAGGAAGGAAGAAACGAACAAAGGAAGGAAGAAAGGAAGGAAGGAAGAAGTCAAAAGAAAGGAGGAAGAAAGAAAAAAAGAAAGAAAAGAAAGAAAGAAAGAAAGAAAGACAGAAAGAAAAGAAAGAAAGAAAAAGAAAGACAAGACCACAACAATATGTTGAACTTTAAGAAGGAGAAAACTAATCTAACAACAGATAAGGTGGGGAGGGAGCGAAGGGCATTGTAGTGATTGTTCAAGTAAAGGGCATAAAGAAAAATTATGATTTGTAATAATTAACATGCTAATAAAAATAAACTACCAATGTATTGAAACAAAAAAGAAAAAAACCCACAAAATCTTGTGTGCTGTTCTGAACAAGTGTATTTGATAGAAGATTCATGAGAAAACAAACAATTGGAGAATAGTAATGTCTTTAATTTTATAAAAGATTTTTAGAAACAAAAGGTTGTCTAAATACACTAGACTACAGTCAACATGATTCTGATTTTCAAGACATGCTAAATGTCTTGAATTAAATTTACTTTCTTTATTGACATATTTTTTTAATCAGGACTTTTTCTATGGGACTTTCCTATAAGAACAGGAATAGAACCAGCAAAACAAACTGGTTTTATAACATTTGTTGTTATTTAAACTAATTCTAAAATAAGTATTAAAATATGTTAAATAATTTAAATCCTTATATTATTGATTAGCATAGAGTTAGTGAACAAAATTTGCATTCGGTATATTTGGTAATTATATGATGGTTTTTCCATACGAAAAGATTATTAGGCTGTATGATCAAAAATTATGCCACAGCTAGTAAGTGTCTTTTCTATTAACAGGGCTGAGAGAGTTACTATTCTCAAATACTATACCTGTTTGTCCTAAAAAGAGTGGAGGGAGTCAAATATAATGGTAATAAAAATTATTGCTAACAGTTTTTATATAGTTTTATAGAGGTATAATTTAAATACCATAAAATTTGCCGAATTTTTATTTTATTTTTGACAGCTTTATTTAGATATATTTCACATACATACACTTAAACTCCCAACAGCAATATATGATTGTTTCTGTTCCTCACATCCTTGTCAGCACTTGTTATTTTTGGATTTCTTGATTATAGCCATTCTAGTGTTGTGAGCAGTATTTTTCTATATTTTAATTGGCACATACTTAGTGATCAGTGATGTTGAGCATTTTTTCATGTGCATACTGTTTATTTGCAAATCTTTTATGGAGAAATGTCTATTCAGATCATTGGCTAATTTTTATCAGTTTTTAAATTTTATTTATAATTGACACAATAATTGTAGAGATTTATAGGGTAAATAGTGATATTTTGATACATGTATACAACGTGTAATGATCAATACAAGGCAATTAGCATATTCATCATCTCAAACATTTACAATTTCTTTGTGCTGGGAACATTCAAAATCCTCTCTTCTAGCTATTTGAAAATATACAATAAATTTTTCATAATTATAGGCACCCTACAATGTTACAGAACAGTAGAACTTATCCAATCTACCTAGCTATAATTTTGTATCCATTAACCAATCTCTCCCTATTTTTCCTTTCACCCTACTCTTTCCAGTACCTAATAACCAAAATTCTGCTACTTCTATGAGCTTAAATATTTTAGATCCCACATGTGATTGAGAACATGGGGTATTTATCTTTCTGCGCCTGACTTATTTCACTTGACATAATGTACACCATGTTTATTCATGTTGCTGCAAATGACAGGATTTCATTTTTTATGGCTGAGTAGTATTCCATTGTGTATATATACCACATTTTCTTCATCCATTCATGTGTTGATGGACACTTAGGTCGATTCCATATCTTGGCTATTGTGAATAGTACTTCAGTAAACATGGGGGTGTAGATATCTCTTCAATACACTGATTTTCTTTTCATTGGATAAATACTATGTAGCAGAATTGTGGGATCATATGATAGTTCTATTTTCAGTTTTTTGATGCACCTCCATACTGTTTTCCATAATGGCTAAACTAATTTACAATCCGAGCAACAGCATATAAGAGTTCCCTTTTCTCTGTATCCTCGCCAGAATTTCCTGGGTTTTGTCTTATTGGTAATAGCCATTCTAACTGGAGATATTGTGGTTTTGGTTTGAATTCTCTGATGATTAGTAATGTTCAGCATTTTTTCTTATAATTGTTGGCCATTTGTATGTGTTCTTCTATTATTTTATTTTATCATTATACAATGTAAAAATTTTTTGTGGCCCTTTACCAATTTTTCCCAAGCACCCCCCATCCCCTTTCATGACTGAGTTTCATTCCCTCCTTTTGAGAGTTCAAGGAATTATTGTAATTGTTCTTTCCTTCTTTATTTCCTTCCTTCCTTCCTTCCTTCCTTCTTTCCTTTTTCTTTCTTTCTTTCAGCTCCCACTATGAGTGAGGACATGTGATATTTCTCTTGCTGTGTCTGGCTTATTTCAGTTAACCCAATTTTATCTAAGTTCATCCATGTTGCTGTGAATGGCAGAATCACATTCCTTTTGATGGTGGAGTAGTATTCCATTGTGTATATATACCATATTTTCCTTATCCAGTGGTCTGTCCTTGGACGTTTAGGTTGGATCCAAATCCTAGCTATTGTAAACAGAGCTGCAATGAACATGGGAGTGCGGGTGCCTCTTTGACATGATGATTTCCATTCCTTTGGGTATATACTCAGCAGTGTCATTCGTGGATCATATGACAATTCTATTAGTTATTTAAGGAACCTCCATACTGTTTTGCATAATGGCTGTAGTAATTTACAGTCCCACCAACAGTGTAGCAGGGTTCTCCTTTCTCCACATACTCACCAGCATTTGTTATTCCTTGACATTTTGATACTGGCTAGTCTAACTAGGGTGAGATGATATCTCAATGTGGTTTTCATTTGCATTTCCCTGATGCTTAGTGATTTTGAGCAGTTTTTCATTTGTCTGTTGGCCATTCATATATCTTCCTTTGAGAAATACCTATTCAGCTCCTTTGCCCATTTTTTAATTGGGTTACTTGTTTGGGGGGGTTGTTTTTTTTTTTTTTTTGTTTGTTTGTTTGTTTACTGTTAAGTTGTTGGAGTTCCTTCTATATTCTGGATATTGACTACTTTTTGGATGCATAGTTTACAAATATTTCCCCCCATTCTGTAGGTTGCCTTTTCTCTCTCTTAACTGTTTCTTTGCTGTGTAGAAGCTTTTTAGTTTGATATAATCCCATTTGTTTATTTTTCCTTTTGGTGCCTGTGTTTTTGGGTCTTGCTCATAAAGTCTTTGCCCAGCATCCTACTTCCCCTGTGTTTTTTTGTTTAGTCATACTTTTATAGTTTTGGGTCTTATGTATGTCTTTAATCCATTTGAGTTGCTTTCGTGTATGGGGAAAGAAATAGGTCTAGTTTAATTCTACATATGGATGTTCAGTTTTCCCAGCACCAATTATTGAAGAGGCCATTCTTTCCCTAATGTATGCTCCTGTTTCCTTTGTCAAATATCAGTTGGCTGTAAGTATGTGGATTGATTTCTGAGTTCTCTATTCTCTTCCACAGGTCGAGTCTTTGTTTTTATGCCAGTACCATGCTGTTTTTGTTACTATAGCTTTGCAGTATAATTTGAGGTGAGGTAGGGTAATGCCTTTTGCTTTATTTTGCTCAGGATTGCTTTGCTATTCGGGGTCTTTTGTCATTCCATATGAATGTTAGGATTGTTTTTTCTATTTCTGTGAAAAATGTCATTGGTGTTTTAATGGGGATTTCATTGAATCTATAGATCACTTTGGGTAGTATGGACATTTTCACAATGTTGATTCTACTGACCCAAGAGCATGGAATATCTTTCCATCCTTTTGTGTACTCTTTAATTTGTTTCAACAGTGATTTTTAGTTCTCATTGTCAAGATTTTTCACTTATTTGGTGGAATTCATTCCTAGGTATTTTATTTTTGGGGGTGACTATTGTAAATAGGCTTGTTTTCTTGATTTCTTTTTCTGCTAGTTCCTTACCAGATTATAACTGATTTTTGAGTGTTCATTTATATCCTTCAACTTTACTGAAACTATTTATCAGATCTGGGAGTTTTTTTGGTTGAATATTCAGGTTTTTCTCTATATAGGTCATGTCATCTACAAACAGGGACAGTTTGACTTCATCTTTTCCAATCTGGATGCCTTTTATTTCTTTCTCTTTCCTGATTGCTCTGGCTAGTACTTCCAAAACTATGTTAAATAGGAAAGGTGAGAGTGGGCATCCTTGTTCCCATTCAGGATGATGTTGGCTATGGGTTTGTCATATATGGGTTTTATTGTGTTGAGATACTTTCCTTCTGTACCTAATTTGCTGAGATTCTTTATCATTAAGTGATGTTGAATTTTTTGAAATGGTTTTTCTGCATCTACTGAGGTAATCATACAATTTTTGTCCTTGATTTTGTTGATGTAGTTTATAACATTTATTGACTTGTATATGTCGAACCATTCTTGCATCTGTGGGATGAATCCCAGTGGATCATGGTGTACAATTTTTTCAAAGTGTTTTGGTATTCTGATTGTTAATATTTTGTTGAGGATTTGTGCATCTATGTTTATCAGAGATATTGGCTTATAGTTTTTTTTTCTTCTTTTTTATAGTTGTATCTTTGTATGGTTTT
The DNA here is from genome assembly GCF_027409185.1 of Cynocephalus volans. NCBI lineage: Eukaryota > Metazoa > Chordata > Mammalia > Dermoptera > Cynocephalidae > Cynocephalus > Cynocephalus volans. The sequence goes on from NC_084478.1 coordinate 84,705,850, forward strand.
GGTATCGAGGTGATGCTGTCTTAATAGAATGAGGTTGGGAGAATAGCCTCTGTTTCTAATTGCTGGAATAGTTTGAAAAGAATTGGTAGTAATTCCTCTTTAAATGTTTTGTAGAATTCAGCAGTAAAGCCATCCAGTCCTGGGTTCTTATTTGCCAGGAGACGTCTGAGCACTGCTTTAATCTCATTGCTTTAATTTCTGTTCATGTTTTCTATTTCTTCTTGGGTCAGTCTTGGTAATCTGTATGTGTTCAAAATTTTATCCATATCATCCAGGTTTTAAAATTTGTTGGCATATAGTTGTTTATAATAGTCTCTAATGATTCTTTGTATTTCTGTGGTATCATTTGTAATATCTCCTTTTTCATTTTTAATTTTAGTTATTGGGGTCTTCTCTCTTATTTTTTTGGTTAGCCTAGCTAATGGCTTGTCTATTTTGTTTATCTTTTCAGAAAACCAACGTTTCATTTTATTGGTCTTTTCTATCACTTTGAGGTCTCTATTTCATTTAGTTCTGCTCTGATACTAATTATTTCTTTTCATCTGGTAACTTTGGGATTGGATTGTTCTTGTTTTTCTAGTTCATTGAGGTGTAGCAATAGGTAGTTTACTTGAAATCTTTCTGTCCTTTTGTTGTAAGCATTTATTGCTATAAACTTCCCTCTTACTACTGCTTTTCCAATGTCCCACTGATTTTGGTATGATGTTTAATTTCATTCAGTTCAAGAAATTTTTTTATTTCATTTTTATTAATTTCTTCTTGGACCCATAGGTCATTCAGGAGTGTGTTGTTTAATTTTCATGTGTTTGTACAGTTTTCAGAGTTTCTCTTGTTATTGATTTCTAGTTTTAATCCGTTGTGATCTGAAAAGATGCTTAAAATGATTTCAATTTTTAAAAATTTGTTGACAGTTGATTTGACTTAACATATGGTCTATCTTGTAGAATGTTCTTTGTGCTGATTAGAAGAATGTATATTCTGCAGTTGTTGGATGAAATGGTCTGTAGATATCTGCCAGTTCCAGTTGGTCTAATGTATAGTTTAAATCCTGTGTTTCTCTGTTTATTCGTTGCCTAGATGTTCTTCTCAGTGCACACAGAGGGGTATTCAGGTCCCTACTATTACTGTGTTGGGATCTAGCTCTTTCTTTAGGCCTGATAGTATTTGCTTTATGTATCTAGGTGTCCCAGGGTTGGGAGCATATATATTTATGATTGTTATGTCTTCTTGCTGGATAGATCCATTTATCATTACATAGTGATTTTCTATGTCCCTTTTTATGGTTTTTCATTTAAATTTTGTTTCATCTGGTATAAGAATATCTACTACTGCTTGGTTTTGGTTTCCATTTGTATAGCATATCTTTATCCATCCCTTCAATATTAGTCAGTGTCTGTCTATACAGGCGGTGTGAGCTTGAATACAGCATATAGTTGGGTCTAACTTTTTAATCCAATCAGCCAGTCTGTGCCTTTTGAGTAGGGAGTTTAATCCATTTCTATTTAGGGTTGTTACTGAAAGGTATTGTCTTACTCCTGGCATTTTATCAATTTTCATTTGGAAGTTATAAATATCTTTTTTCCTTTCTTCCTCTTTTGTTTGTCTTTGATGTTTGTTTGTTTGTTTGCTTGTTTTGGTGGTAAGATTTAGTTTCTTTCTCTTTCCTGTTTGCATTTTTATTTTACCAGTGGGTTTTATTTTTTCTTATGTATTTGTGGTAGTCATTATCACTTTGTGGGTTCAACATGCAGGACTCCCTTCAGGACTTCTTTCATGGGTGCTCATCTGTTGGTGAACTCTTGCAGTTTTGGGTTTTCTGGAAAATACACTATTTCTCCCTCATTTATGAAGGATAGCCTTTTTGGGTTTAGTATTATTGGCTGGCAGATTTTTCTTATAGTATTTTGAATATGCCATCCCATTTTCTTCTGACATTTCTTCTGTTGAGATGTCTGGTGTTAATCCGATAGGGACTCCCTTATAGGTGACTTGACACTTTTTTTTCTTGCTGCTTTTAAGATTCTGTCTTTGTAAATGAGCTTTGCCAGCTTGACTATAATGTGTCTTATAGAGGATCATTTTGGATTAAATTTTTGGGGGGATCTTTGAGACTCCTGAATATGAACATCTGTGTCTCTCCCTATAAATGGGAAGTTTTCCATCATTATTTCATTGAAGAGGTTTTCAATGACTTTTCCTTACACCTCCCCTTCTGGAATATCCATGATTTGGATCTTCATTCTTAACATTGTTTGCTAGCTCTGTTAGATTTTCTTCATTTTTTAAAATTATTTTTTCCTGTTTATTTTTTTTTTCATCTTTCTGGGTTATTTTAAAGAGACCATCTTTGAAATCTGAAATTCTTTCTTCTCCTTACTTCAGCCTGCTGCATAAGTTCTTCGTTATGTGTTTTATTTTGTTGAGTGAGTTTTTTGGTTCATCAGTTCTACTACATTCTTTTTTAAGGTGTTAACATCTTTGTAAATTTCCTCTTTTATATCCTGGATTTTCTTCTGATTTCATTATGCTGTCTACCTGAGTCTTCTTATACGTCATTGAGTTTCCTTGAGATTGTTGCTTGAAATTCCTTTTCAGTCATTTCAAGTATTTCCTGTTCTGTAGGGCCTGATATTTGAGAATTACTGTATTTTTTCTTTTGGTGGTGTTATATTTTCTTGGATTTTTGTATTTATAGTATGTCTAATTGACATGTGGTCATTTGGTAGAGTAATTGCTTCTTTTATTACTCTGGAGTGGGGTTTGAGGGGTTGGGCTTCCTCTTCCATTTCCAGTCTCCACTGGTGACTATCCTGTGTCAAAGTGGTTATGTGTCTGGCAGGATGCCCACATGGTGGTGGTGGGTACTGTGGCAGTCAGCTTATTTTGTGGTGGCTTTGGCAGAGGCTGTAGTGGGACACCTGTGTGGAAGTGGTGTTTTTGGCATGCTCCCAGGCCTGGAGTGCTGCCCTTGGCTCCTGCCTAGGACTCTGGGTATGTTTGCTCCTTGCCTTGCCTGCTTCTGGGCCATGGGGGCTGTCCTTGGCTCCTGCCTAGGTTCCCAGTCATATTTGCTCCTTGCCTTGCCTAATTCTGGGTGGTAGGGGCTGCTCTTAGCTCCTGCCTAAGACCTCGTGTGTGCTCACTCCTTGCCTTGCCTGCTCTCAGGCATTCTGTATGTCTTCTTTAGAGAAATGTCTGTTCAGCTCATTTGCTCATTTTTGATTGTATTATTTGTTCTTTTCCTAATGTTATTTGAGTTCCCTGTATATTCTAGATATTAATCTGTTGTCAGATGAATAGCTTCGAAATATTTTCTCTCATTTTGTAGGTTGTGTGTTCACTCTATTGATTGTTTCCATAGCTGTGCATTAACTTTTTAGTTTGATTTAATCAATTTTATCTATTATTTCCATTTGTCATCTGTGGTTTTGAAATCTTACCCATAAAATCTATGCCCAGAGCAGTGTCCTGAATCATTTTTCCTATATTTTTGTCTAGCAGTTTTATAGTTTTGTGTCTTACAGTTAAGTCTTTCACACATTTTGAGTTAATATTTATCTGTGGTGAGAGATAAGGGTCTAGTTTAATTCTGCATATTATATCTAGTTATTCCAGCACTATAAATTGAAGAGGCTGTCCTTTTCCCAATGTATATCCTTGGCATCTTTGTCATGAATCAGTTGGCTTTAAATATGTAGATTCATTTCTGGGTTCTCTATTCTGTTCCACTGGACTATGTGTCTGTTTTCATACTGGTACCATGCTGATTGGTTATTACAGCTTTGTGATATATTTTGTTTCTTTTTAAACATTTATTTTGATGTAACATAATTGATTGTACATATCTGCAGGGTACAGTAGAATTGAATATCAATACCCATGTGTAATATGTGATGTTCAAATCAGGATATTTAGTATACATTAGTACATATAATTATATTAATATATAATTATTATAATCAATATACAATATAATCGTTCTTCATGGCCCTTTACTAATTCCTCCCTTATCCCCCCTTCCCACCTCTGGTAGCCTCAGTTCTATCCTCTCCTTTTGAAAGTTCAGTGTATTATTGTGATTGTTGTATCTTTCTTTCTTTCATTTTAAAATATATTTGTTTATTTTTTAGCTCTCCTTTATGCCTGAAGACATGCAGTATTTCTCTTTCTGTGCATGGCTCATTTCACTTAACATAATTTTCTCTAAGTTTGTCCATATTGCTGTGAATGGCAGTATTTCATTCTTTTTATGGAAAGTAGTATTCCATTGTGTATATATAGCTTTGTGGTATAATTTGAAATAAGGTGGTGTGATGCCTCCAGCTTTGTTCTTTTTGTTCAGGATTGCTTTAGTCATTCAAGGTCATTTATGGTTCCATACAAATTTTTGAAAATTTATTTTTCTATTTTTGTAAAGACTACCATCTGTATTTTGATAGGGATTGTGTTGAATCTGCAGATTGCTTTGGCTCATTTTAATAATATGAACAAAAGTATAATAATTTTAACAATATTAATTTTTCAAATCCATGAACATGGAATGTCTTTCTATTATTTGTGTCTTCTTCAATTTCTTTCATCACTTTTTTGTTGTTTGCATTGTACAAATCTTTCCCATCTTTGGTTAAATTTATTCCTAGATATTTTATTTTTTGACACCTCTTGTAAATGGTATTGATTTCTTAATTTCTTTTTCAGCTAGGTCATTATTGGTCTATAGAAATGCTACTGATTTTGTATGTTGATTTTGTATCTTGCAACTTTACTAAATTTATAAGTTCAAAAAGTTTTTTGCTGGAGTCTTTAGTTTTTTTCTATATGTAAAATCATATCATCTGAAATGGCCAATTTGACATCTTCTTTTCCCATTTGGATGGTCTTTATTTCTTTTCTCTTCCATGAATTCTCTGGCTAAGCCTTCCATTGCTCTGTTGAATAAGAGTGGTAAAAGTGGCATCCTTGTTTTTTCCAGTTCTTAGCTGAAAGCTTTTCCCCACTCCATATAATGTTAGTTGTGGGTTTGTCATATATGGCCTTAAATGTGTTGAAGTATGGTCTTTTGTACATAATTTGTTGAGAGTTTCATTTATTGATTTTCATATGTTAAACCTTTCTTGCATCCCTGGGATATATCTCACTTGATCATGGTTTATAATTTTATTGATGGGCTGCTGCATTTGATTTGCTATTTTTTTTTGAGAAATTTGCATCTGTGTTCATTAGGGAAATTTGTAGTTTTTGCAGTTTTCATTCTTTTATTATATCTTTTTCTGGTTTGGGTATTAGGGTAATGCTGTCCTCATAGAATTAATTAAGTGGAATTACTTCCTCAACTTTTTGAAATAATTTAAGAAGACTTGTGTTAATTCTTCTTTAAAAGTTTGGTAGAATTCAGCAGTGAAGCCATTCAGTCCTGGGCTTTTCTTTGTTGGGAATCTTTTGATTACTGATTCTAGGTCATTACTCATTATTGGTCTGTTCAGGTTTTCTATTTCTTCCTGATTCAATTTTGGTAGATTATATGTGTCCAAGAATTTATCTATTTCCTCTAGGTTTTCCAACTTGTTGGAGTATAGTTGTTCATTATAGATTCTTGTGATCTTTTGTATATTTTGTTATCAGTTGTAATGTCTTTCTGTTGTTTCTAATTTTATTTAATTGGATCTTCTCTCTTTTTGTTTCAGGCTAGTTAATGGACCTTTTCAAAAAAAACATCTTTTCATTTTGTTGATCTTTTTAAATTTTTTTTACTCTATTTTGTTTAGTTCTGCTCTTATCTGTATTATTTATTTTTTCCTACTAACTTGGGTTTTGGTTTGTACTTAGTTTTCTGTTTCCTTAAGGCGTATAGTTTGGTTGTTTATTTGAATTCTTTGTACTTTTTTGAGGTAGGCATATACTGATATAAACTTCCCTCGTAATACTGCTTTTGCATTTGGCAGGTTGTGTTTCTATTTTCATTTGTTTCAAGATCTTTATTACTTTCTTGTTAATTTCTTCATTGACCAGTTGGTTGTTCAGGAGCATATTATTTAATTTCCATGTGTTTGTACAGTTTCCAAAGTTCCTCTAGTTTTATTCCATTGTGGCCAAAAAAGATACCTGATATGTGTATTAGTCAGGGTTCTCCAGAGAGACAGAATCAACAGGACACGTTATAAATATATGAGAGGGGATTTATTAGGGGAATTAGCTCAGGTGATTGTGAAGAAAAATCCCATGACAGGCCATCTGCAAACTGGATGCTGGTAGCATGGCTCAGTCCAAGTCTGAAGGCCTCAAAACCAGGGAAGCTGGTGGTGTCCTTGGTGTTAAGTCCTGGAACCCTAAAGTTGAAGAGTCTTGAGCTCTGATGTCCATGAACAGGATAGAAGAGTGTATCCCAGCTCCAGTGGATAGAGGGAGAGCTTCACTTTTTTCCTCTTTTATTCTCTGTGCCCCCAGCAGATTGGATGGTTCCCACACACATTGAGGGTCGTTTTTTATATCCAATCCACTCAGACTCTCATACTAATCTTTGCTGGAAACACCCTCATAGAAATACCTAAAAAGATAGCCTAACCAGGTTTCTCAGTATTCTTTCATCTAACCAAGTTGACACCTAGAATTAACCTTCACAATATGATTTTGATTTATTTAAAAATTGGTTGAGCATTGTTTTTTGGCCTAATATATGGTCTATCCTGGAGCATTTTCCATGTGCTGTTGAGAAGAATGTGTATTCTGCAGCTGTTAGATAAAATACTCTGTAAAGGTCTGTTAGGTCAGTTTGGTCTATAGTGCTGCTTAAGTCCAATGTTTCTTTGTTGATTTTCTGTCTAGATGTTCTGTCCACTGCTGAGAGTGCTGTGTTGAAGTCCTCAACAATTACTATATTGGGGTATGTCTCTCTTTAGCACAAACAAATGTGCTTTATAAATCTGGGTGCTCTGGTGTTGGGTGCTTATATATTTATTACTGTTATATCCTCTTCCTGAATTAATCACTTTATCATTATATAATGACCTTTTATGTAGCTCTCTCTCTCTCTCTTTTGCTTAAAGTCTCTTTTATCTGATATAAGTATACCTACTTTTGCTTGCGTTTGGTTTCTGTTTGCATGGAATATCTTTTACCACCCTTTTACTTTCAGTCTATGTGGTCTTTACAAGTGAAGTGAGCTTTTTGTAGGCAGAATATAGGTGGGTCTTGGGTTTTTATCCATTTAGCCACTCTATGTCTTTTAATTGTGGAACTCAAACCATTTATATTTAAAGTTGTCATTGATAGGTGAGGACTTCCTCCTACTATTTTATTAGTTGTTTTATAGTTGTTTTGTCTATCTTTTGTTCCTTCCTTCCTGTTGTATTGCTTATCCTTGTGTTTTGTAGTATTCTGTAGTGATCATTTTTGATTCCTTACTATTTCTCATTTGTGTATCTATCCCACCAGTGAGTTTTATAGTTTCATGTGTTTTCATGATGGTAGATATCATCTTTTCATTTCCAGATGTAGGACTCCCTTACTCATTCTTTGTAGGGCCAATCTAGTGATGATGGGTTCCTTCAGTTTTAGCTTGTCTGGGAAATAATTTATTTTTCCATAGATTCTGAAGGATAGCTTTTCTGGGTGTCTTATTCTTTGCTACTGTTTATTTTTCTTTCAGCACATTGAACATGTTATTTTATTGCCTCCTGGCCTGTAGGGTTTCTGCTTAGAAATGTGCTATTAGTCTAATGATGTTTCCCTTTTATGTTACTTGATGCTTCTCTCTTGCTGATTTTAGAATCCTTTTTATGTCTTTGACTTTTGAAAGTTTGACTATAATGTGCCTTGGAGAGGACCTTTTGGGGTTTAATTTATTTGGAGATCTTTGAGCTTCCTGTATCTGGATGTCCATATCTCTCCTTAGACTTGGAAGGTTTTCAACTATTATTTTATTAAATAGGTTTTCTATGCTTTTTACCATATCTTATTCTTCTAGTACTCCAAAAATGCAATCTTTTTCTCTTAATGGTGTGTCATATGACTTGTAGGCTTTCTTCACAATCTTAATTCCTTTTTTCTTTTTTTTTTATACTGGGTTATTTCAAAAGAGCTGTCTTCAAATTTAGAAATTATTTCTTCTGCATGATCTACTTTATTGTTGAAATACTTGGCCAGTGCATGCCTGAGCCCAAAAGAGGTCCACCCACTGACTGAGTGGGCACCCAGGTGAGGAAGGGTCCCACTTGCCACCCCTGATGCAGCCACATGTGCATACCTGAGAGTCTGAGAGGCCCATCCACCAACCAAATGGGCACCTAGGTGAGCACAAGTCCCACCCACTGCCCCAATGCAGCCCCCTCACATGCCCAAGCCCCAGAGATGCCCATCCACTGACTGAACAGGAGTGGAGGCTGCCCACTGCACACTGAACTGCATTGATAGAAGAAGAGTCACCAGCAGACTCTAAAAAGAGCAGAGGAAGTCTTTCCCTTAATAGACCACTCCAGAGTAATAGAAGAAACAAGTGTCTTACCAGATGCCCAAACATCAATGAAAAAATACTAGAACTACAAATAAACAAGATGTGACACCACCAAAGAATACAGCAATTCTCATGTACCAGACCCTATAGAGCAGGGAACCCTTGAAAAACCTCAAATAGATAAGGAAGAATCAACTGGAGAACACAATGAAACAGGAAAAAATATCCAGGACATGAAAGAGGAAAATTACAAAGAGATTAATACCTTCGTTACAGAACTCCTAGAACTGAAAGACTCACTCAGTGAAATAAAAAACAGAACAGAAAGCTTGAGCAGGGCCGAACCTGTGGCTCACTTGGAAGAGTGCGGCGCTGGGAGCGCAGCAGCACTGGTAGCACCGAGGCCGCAGGTTCGGATCCTATATAGGGATGGCTGGTGCGCTCACTGGCTGAGCGCTGTGCGGACGACACCAATCCAAGGGTTCTGATCCCCTTACTGGTCACAAAAAAAAAAGAAAAAAGAAAAAAGAAAGCTTGAGCAGCAGGCTAGAGCAAGCGGAAAAAAAGAATTTCAGGCCTCAGAGATGGTCTTTTTGAAATATCTGAAGCAGACAAAAAAAAAAAAAACAGGAAGAAAGAATTTTTAAAAATGAAGAAAATCTGAGAGATAGCAGACAAACTCAAGTGCTCAAACATCCAAATCATGGGTATTCCAGAAGGGGAGAAGAAATGAAAAGTCATTGGAAACCTATTCAAGAAAGTTATAACAGAAAACTTCCTAGGTATAGGGAGATGCAGACCTTCAGATCCAGGAAGCCCAAAGATCCTCTCCAAGACACATTGTAGTCAAACTGGCAAAACTCAAAGACAAAGAGAAAATTCTAAAAGCAGCAAAAGAAATGAGTCAAGTAAACTATAAGAGAGCTCCCATCAGACTAACAGCAGACTTCTCAACTGAAACCTTACAATCCAGAAAAAAACGCAATAATATATTCAAAATACTAAAAGAAAAAAATTTTTCCAGCCAGGATTTCTATACTCAACAAGATTATCCTTCAGAAATGAGGGAGAAATAGTGTATTTCTCAGACAAACAAAAATTATGGGAGTTCACTATCACACAACCAGCCCTGCAAGAAATACTGAAGGAGTTTTGCATCCACAATCTGAAAAATGATTATCATTATCACGGATTTACAAGAAACAGCAAAGCCTGCCATTAAAACCAAAATACAAACAAGAAAGAGAAAGAAGCTAATTCACGTCAACTCAGAAATCCAACTAACATTGAAGATGAAAAATAAAAGGGGGAACAATCTCTCAATTGATTTTTTATTTTACAAATTAAATTCTTTAGTTCCAAGATTACTGTTTGGTTCATTTTTATGGTATCTATCTCTGTTGAATTTCTCATTCTGAACATGAATTCTTTTACTGATTTTGTTGAATTGTCCACATATGTTCTCTTTCATCTCACTGCATTTTCTTAAGATTTTCATTTTGAATTCCTTTTATGGCATTTCATACATTTCCTTTTCTTTGGGGTCAGTTACTGTAGAACTATTGTGTTCTTTTGAAGGTGTCATGTTTCCTTGAGTTTCATATTTCTTGTGTCCCTACATTGATATTTGTGCATCTGATGGAACAGTTGCTTATTCCACTTTTATGGAGTAGCTTTTATAGGGAAAGATGTTTTCCTCTAAATGTGTCCTATATTGTCAGTTGAATAGGGTGCTTTGGCTTTGGTTATGAATGCATGCAGTAGTGTAGTCTGTGTATGTTTTTTTCAGCTGTAATCAATGTCAGAAGTGTGTGTAACTGCTTCAGTGATCTAGGGTACAGTTGTTTTTTAGTCTATGGTGTGGCTTTGCTGAGGGTGGGGATGCCTAATCAGCTGGTCCTTAGGCCCCTGGGGATCACGTATGGGTGCTGGCTGCTCTACTGCTAGAGAGGTCATAGTGGCTGGCAGTTGCAGTGATGAGTTTTGGAAGGCTGGTCCTGGGCCTTTGGGGGGCACTTGTGGACAGGAGGTGGCTCTGCTGCTGTAGGGGGCAGGGTCTTCAGCAGCAGCAGTGGCAGGCCTTAGACAGACCAGCCCTTGGCCCCTGGGAGGCATGCAGATGCATGCAGCAGCTCTATTCTGGAGGGGGTGGAGTCACTCACTGCAGTGATGAGTCATGGATAGGCAGCTCTCAGGTTTTGGGGAGCACATGCATCAGCTCCCTCTCTCCTGGGGACAGCCTCCCCACTATTTTGGACCACTTGTGTTCTGGGGTATAGGGTACTGCATGCACTCAGATGCTGGAGTTATGGCTGCACTGCTGGGTACAGCTGGTTTCATGATACTAGAGATCTCTGGGTGGATGTGGTGGAATATCCAACAGGTCCCAGAGATGTGGAGATGTTGGGGCTATTTATCCCCATGGGAGGATGCACTCTGGTGGTAGCTCTGCTTTCAAAATGGTGATGTGCTGCAGCAGTCTGGATCCCAAGGGATGGGAGGGATCCAGCATCAATAATGCAGTCCTTTTAACTCGAGGCAGCTCTATACTGGGCTCAGGGCCTGCAAGAGGTGTGGAACCCTGTTGTACATAGGATTGCAGGAATCCATGGAGGGAATGTACACTGATGGAGATCTCTTGATAACCTTTTTCCCACAGTGAGGAGTCCCTTTTTACTGTGAGCCAATCCGGGATAACAGTTTCTCTTCCTGCTCCATGCTGCTATTCTAAGTTTCTGTGCCTCAGGGAGTCATCATACTTATTTGCTGAATTCCAGTGTTCTCCCCTAGACACTCTATTTGACATGTAGTTATCTAAAAGTTGTTTTGGTCTTTCTTTGTCAAGAAAGTGAGTGATGGGCACCTCCAGCCAGCCATCTTGATGATGCTGAGCTCCTATTTATCAGTTCACTGTTTTATTATTAAGGATATTACAAAGAATATTGTTGAATACCAGATGTAGAATTACATAAGGGAATGTACACAAGAAGGGGTGCTTAGTTTCCATGTCTTCTCTGCGAACGCCACACTCTAAGAACCTCCACGTGTTTAGCTATTGAGAAGCTCCTACCCACTTTTAATTGGGATTCTTTTTTTGTTATGTAGTTGAAACAATGCCCTATATAACTTTTATACAAATCCTTTATCAGATGTGTGATTTGTGAATGCTTTCTTCTGGTGTATTGCCATTTATTTTTCGTTTTTAATAGTGTCTTATGAAGTGCACAAGTTGTGAATTTCTTAAATTAATAAACTATTTTTTTTTAGCAGTTTTGGGTTTACAGAAATATTGATCAGAATGCACAGTGAGTTTTCATATATACCTCACTGCTCCACAGTGGTGGCAGTGGTGCATTTATTGTTATAAACTTTCCTTTTAGCACTGCTTTTGCTGCATTCCATAGATTGCATTTTCATTTTAATTTTCCTCAAGCTATTGATCCAATGGTTGTTAAGAGATGTGTTGTTTAATCTCCACATATTTTTGAATCTTTCTGTTTTCCTTCTGTTATTTACTTCTACTTTTATTCCATTTTGTGGTTGGAAAAGACATTTGGTATGATTTCAGTCTTTAAATTTGTTAAGACTTCTTTTGTGACCTAACATGTGATCTTCCCTGGAAATGTTCTATGAGTACTTGAGAAAATGTGTATTCTGCTACTGGTGGGTGGAATGTTCTGTATATATCTATTAGGTTCATTTGGTCTATAGTGTAGTTCAAGTTTCTTGTCTCCTTATTTATTTTCTCTCTGGAAGTTCTACCCATTGTTGAAAGTGTGATATTAAAGTCTCATGCTATTATTGTATTCCTGCCTATTTCTACCTTCAGATTTGTCAATGTTTGCTTCATATATTTAAATGCTCTGATGTTGGGTGCATATATATATATATAATTGGTTTATATTCCTGTCAAATTGACTCTTTAATTGTTATATAATGACCTCCTCTGTCTTTTGAAACAATAATTTTCATCAAGACGTTTTTCCTGACATAAATGCTGCCACCCCTCATCTCTTTGGTTACCATTTGTATGGAATAACTTTTACCATCCCTTCACTTTCAGCCTATGTGTGTCTTTAATTCTAATGTGAGTATCTTGTAAACAGCATATAGTTGAATTTTGTTTTTCAAAGTCATTCAGCCACTCTATGTCTTTTGATTGAGAGTTTAATCCATTTACATTGAAAGTAATTATTGATGTAAGTGACATAACATAGTGGAATGAGAGGTTTTAGTCCTCAAACTCCCACAGAAACTAATTTTGATAGCCACCTATGGACAAGAATATCATTATGAGGTCTGGGGAATCAATATGAAAGGTCCTGGCATCACAGTGGAGCAAAAAATCTGAGAATAAGTGGTTTGAGGAGAATAATAAGAAGAGTTTTACTTTACAAGTGTAAGCCCTTTTCTAAGGTGGCAGAGCTCAGTGCCAAGAGAGATCCCCTTGGCCAGCAATTTCACCCACAGGAGAAAGTGAGAGCAAAGTGAACGCCTGACTTCCCGAACCTTGCAGGCTACTGCCCAAGTTGCCCACTTCTGTCTTGCCTCTCCCAGAATACTGAAGCAATAGGTATAGCTGAATAGTCTTGGAACTTCTAGGAGGAGGGAAATAGTGCATGGCTTACAGCAACCAGCACTCAGATCCCAATTGGCTGTGGATTCTACTAATTAGCTGAAGTACTCACCAAGAACTCCGTTCACAAACCCCATAGGACTCTTACTTGCAGACCCCCCAACTAGCCAGCAAGCACCTCCAACATTTCATGTGCCCTCTCTCGTAGCTAAGCTCCCCTACAGATGTTGCACATGAGTCCATCAGTGATGGTTCTTGCAAGTCTTCTGCAGAAGGCCATATCAGGGGAAAAGTGTTGATCTTTGATTCTGGCAGATTGGATACTCAGAATTGGCTACACCAGGTTAACCTTGGTGAGTGGATGTCTATGTTGCTGAGTTCATAAATAATCTCCATTGCTGCCACCATGGGCACTTTGTTCATGATCCCATTAGGCAATGTTATGGGTGGCTGAGGAAAGAGACTGGCTGGTATACACACAGAATGAATCATTCTGTGCACTTGATTATTAAAATCCTCCTCCATTGTGGTAACCCTTTGGTAAGCACATGGAACACAAATATCTTCACATTTTTTTGCCCATTCAGAAAGGTCTATCCACATACCTTATCCAAAAATGTCCTTGTCACCAATTTTCCAATCATCTTCCTTACAAGTCCTTGAATATCTGTGGAGGGTTAGAAATCTTGATTCTCATTTGATTTTTAGAATAGGTTTTTTAGGTAAATACATGTATAGGGCAAAAGCCCTCAGGTAGTGGACTACAGTCTACAGACAGCATGGCAAAAGCCCATTTAATCAATTCTAATTAAATAATGTTGATTCTCATTTGATTTTTAGAATAGGGTTTTTAGGTAAATACATACATGGGGCAAAAACCCTCAGGTAGGAGGCCACAGCCTACAGCCAGGGGGCAACAGCCCATCTAATCAACTCTAGTCACTGCCTAGGTATGGAATTGTATACTTTAATGATTTTAGAGCTATCAGGTGGTTGTCATACCCATGCTATTAAGAGATTTTAAGAATTGCTGAAGAGAAAAATGTGAAAAAAAATGTTTGCTACGGGCAAGCTGTCTGTTGGGGGAAAATTTAGAGATAATTGTACTTAGATTTTATCATGAGAATGTAACTTTTGCTTAAGGAGAGGTTATACTTTAGATAATGAGTACAGTTGGACGAACTTAGCTTTTCACAAATTGTCCTTTGGAATGTCACATTGTTAATTTTACTGATGTTACCAGTTTCAATTGTTTAAGCTATACTTAGCCATAGATAACTTTTGTAACACTGCCCATGTCTTTGTGTCCTTTTGTAATGATTGAGTCAACTGATTTTTCTTGTAAAATTTCCTTGTCTTTACAATAAAAAACAGAAGCTAACTTTGAATCAGGGCTGCACCCAGTTTTCTCCTTCTAACAGGGGAGTTGCTGGGGTACAGTCCCTTTGGGCTTCTCATCGCATTCATGGTGCTTTGAGTAATCCTTCTCTGCATCTCTGTTACACAGAGAGAAGTGTAACATATCCACCCAAACCACTGGCAATAGCCAATGAATCAATATATAACCACACAAAAGCTCATTTCCTCTTCTAAGCAAACTGAACAACTAAGCACTGCTTGAAGCTCTGCCCACTGAGAGGATTGCCCTTCACCACTGTTTTTCAGGTAAGTTCCCAGAGAAGGACCTTAGCTCTGCATCTGTATGCTTTCAGGTGGTGCCTGCATACCAGGCAGAGCCATCTTTAAACAAAGCCCAAGTCTTCTCTCTCTCTGTCAACTTATTATACAGAACTACCTACAAGGCTATAGGTGCAGGGTTTTTAGAGAAGACAGTGTAACCTGAGTGGGGACCATGGCCATTTTAGCCACATTTTTATGTAACTTACTTATGCCTTTGAAGCCTGCTTGGGCCCAATCATGCAAATAACAATTCAATTTGATGATGGAGTGCTACTGTGCATGTCCAATCTGGCTTGGTGGGTTATTTAACACCAAGTTCATATAGGCAGCTCAGGTCACATGGTAACTTGGTGGCCCAAAATTAAGTGTTCAGTTACTACTCTTGCCCAAGAAGAGGCCAAAAGCTGTGTGAAAGTGTCACTGCCACTTCAAGCACCACTGAATCTCGTAGGTCACATGGTCTAAGTGGCATAGAAAGTTGCATGGAAGCCTGGACCTATTTCAGAACCTTCTCCTGTTCTGGGCCCTAGTCAGAACTAGCAGCTTTTTGGATCACTTGATAAGTGGGCCTGAGTAACACACCCAAATGAGGAATATGTTGCCTCCAAAACCTAAAGAGACTCACTAGATATGCCTCTTTGGTGGTTATAGGAGGGGCCAGATGCAATAACTTATTCTTCCCCTTAGAAGGATTATCTCAACATGCCCCCGCACCACTGTATTTCTAAGTATTTCACTGGGGTAAAAGGTTCCAGAAATGTTGTATTTATTTTCTGCTTTGTGGCACCCAAATGTCTTGTCATTAAGTCTACAGTAGTTGTTACTTCTTGCTCACTAGGTCCAATCAGCGTAATATCATCAATGTAATGGACTAGTGTGACATCTTGTGAAAGGAAAAGGTGATTTTGAGATCCCTGTGAACTAAATAATGACATACGGCTGGAGATTTAATATGTCCCTAAAACAGGAGAGTGGAGGTGTACTTCTGATCTTGTCAGCTGAAATCAAACTGTTTCTGGTGGATCTTATTACAGGGATGAAGAGAAAACATTTTCCAGATTAGTAGCTGCATACCAGGTACCAGGGGAAGAGTTAATTTGCTCAGTCAATGAAATCACATAAAATATAGAAGTTGGAAATCGAGTTACCATCTGTTTAAGTGTAAAAAATCCATTCTCTTTCTTCAAGGTCCATCCGTCATCTTCAGAGGCTAAACAGGTGACTTGCATGGAGATGTGGTGGGAATCACTACCTCTGCATTCTTCAAGTCCATGATGGTGGCACAAATCTCTAAAATGCCTCCAGGCATAAAGTGTAGCTTTTTGTTTTGTATTTTCCCAGGTAGACACAGTTCTAGTGGCTTTTACTTGACCTTTCCCACAATTATAGCCTTCAATCCACAGGCCAGGGAACCAGTGTGGGGATTCTGCCATCTATTGAGGATATGTATTTCAATTAGGCATTCCAGAACTGGAGAAACAACCACAGGATGGGTTCTGGGACACTTTGAACCCACTGTAAAACTGAGTTGAGCTAAAAATCCATTGTGTATCTGACATTCACATGCTTCTACTATGACTGGTGGGCCATGGTGATGTCTTGGGTCTCCTGGAATTGGCATCAATCCACAGCCAATGTCTAGTAGTCTCCCAAAGGTATAGTTATTTCCTTTCCTTAATTCACAGCTATCCTGGTAAAAGACCATAGGTCTCTTTGGGGAATGCTGGGAGAAAAATTAACACTATAAGACCACTGAAGCACAAGCAACAACAACAACAACAACAAAAACAAGTGGAATTACATCAAACTAAAAAGTTTCTGCACATCACAACAATCAACAGAGTGGAAAGACAACCTACAGGATGAAAGAAAATATTTGCAAGCTGTACATCTGACAAGGGAATAATATTTAGAAAATATAAAGAATTCAAACAAGTATATAGTAAAAAACCAAATCACCCAATTTAAAAATGAGCAAAGGAGATGAATAGACATTTTTCAAAAGAAGACATACAAATGGCCAACAGGTACTTGAAAAAAATGCTCAGCATCACTAGTCATCAGAAAAATGCAAATCAAAACCACATTGAGATATCATCTCACCCCGGTTAGACTGGCCATTACTAAAAAGACCATGAATAACAAATGTCGATGAGGATGTGGGGAAAGGGGAACTCTTCTACACTGTTGGTGGGACTTTAAATTAGCACAGCCATTCTGGAAAACAGTAAGGAAGTTCCCCAAACAAGAACAGATAGAACTACCTTATGATCCAGAAATCCCACTGGGCATATATCCAAAGAAGTAGAAATCATCATATTGAAGGGATACCTGCACTCCCATGTTCATCACAGCTCTATTTACAATAACCAAAATATGGTACCAACCTAAGTGTCCATCGATGGATCACTGGATAAGGTATGTTTACACAATGGAATACTACTCATCCATAAAAAAGAATGAAATTCTGCCATTTGCAGCAGCATGGATGAGTCTGGAGAAAATTATGTTAAGTGAAACGAGCCAGACAAGGAAAGAGAAATACCACATGTTCTCACTCATAACTGGATATTAAGAAGGAAAGGAAAGGAAGGGAGGGAGGGAGGAAGGGAGGAAGGGAGGGAGGAAGGGAGGGAGAAAGGAGGGAAGGAAGGAAGGACAGACCATAACAATACATTGGACTTTCAGAAGGAGTCAAAAAACCTAAGGATGCTAGACATCGGAGGGATGGAGGGAGGGAGTTTGGGGGGTGATAGGTCGGGTAAAGGATATAAAGAAAAATCACGATTTGTAATAATGAATATGCTAATAGTAAATTATAAATAATTTTCTATAATTTTTCTTAGAAAGTTCAATCCTATTTACTTTTCTCAAGACCCAGTCTCCCCTTCATTCATAGGAATCTGGGTTTGTAAACTGCTAAAGTCTGAGTATTGATTGAGAAATGGTGATTATGATTCAGGTTAGGCTTTTGTTCACTTGAGGTATAGAGAATAAATGGTCATCTTGTCAGATGAAGGAAAAGCCTTTGAGAAAATTCAACACATTTTCATGATAAAAACTTTCAACAAACTATGTATAGAAGGAACTCACATTAACACAATAAATACCATGCACGACTAACCTCATCATACTCAATAGTTAAACACTGAAAGCTTTCTCTCTGAGATCTAGAAACAAACAAGGATGCCCACTCTCGCAACTTTTGTTCAACATAGTACTGGATGTCCTAATCAGAGCAATTAGGTAAGTAAAAGAATAAAATGCATTCAAATTGAAACGGAAAAAGTAAAATTACCTCTGTAGATTACATGGTCTTACATGTAGAAAATCCTTAGCAATACACGAAAAATATTATTAGAACTAATGAACAAATTCATTAAAGTTACAGGTTACAAAAGCAACATCCAAAATCAGTCACAACACCTGGTTTCTGGTTCTGCATGTAGGAAGCTTGGAAGTTGCCACTCCATCTAAACACAAGTAAAAAGCTGAATGAACAGAAAAATCATCAACTCTTCCTAGAGCTATAGCAGAAGTGAGGTCACAGTTCAAACTGCTGCCCCCAGAGTTAAAGAAACAGACAGCCAAATACAGAGAACAACATACCAGAGGAGAGACCTCCATGGGAACCAGTGTCAGGGTAGGAAAACCTGAAATGTAATTGACTAATTGCTGGAGGCTAGATGTGGACACCTAGAGAGTTAAAAACTACTTTTCCAAACTAACAATGAACTTATATAAGAAAAGAAAATTAAGAAAACAATCCCATTCAAAATAGTATCAAAGGAAAGAATCAGCCAGACTTACTAAAAAAAGAAGAGAGAAGACCCAAATAACAAAAAATCAGAAATGAAAAAGGGGATACCACAACTGATATCACAGAAATACAAAGAATCATCAGAGATTACTATGAACAACTATATACCAACAAAATTGAAAATCTGGGGGAAATGGATAAATTTCTAGACACATACAAAGTACCAAGATTGAACCAAGAAAACAGAAAAGCTGAGCAGACCAATAATGAGCAATGAGATTGAAGCAGTAATCAGAAATTTTCCAACAAAGAAAAGCCCAGGAGCAGATGGCTTCACTGCTGAATTCTACCAAACCTTTAAAGAGGAATTCATACCAGTTCTTTCCAAACTATTCCAAAAACATGAAACAGAAACCATTCTCTCAAACTCATTCTATGAAGCCAGCATCACACTGATACCAAAACCAGACAAAAATACTACAAGAAAAGAAAACTATAGGCCAATGTCCTTGATGAATTTAGGTGCTAAAATGCTTAACAAAATACCAACAAACAGAATACAGCAACGTAACAGAAAGATTATACACCATGATCAAGAGGGATTCATCCCAGGAATGCAAGGATGCTTCAACATACGCAAGACAATAAATGTGATACACCACATCAACAACATCAAGAACAAAAACCATATGGTCATCTCAATAGATGCAGAAAAAGCATTTGACAAAATTCAACAGTCCTTCCTGATAAAGACCCTCAACAAATCAAGTATAGAAGGAAGTTATCTCAACATCATAAATGCCATATACAATAAACCCACTGCCAATACCATCCTGAAAGGGGAAAAGCTGAAAGCTTTTGCTTAAGATCAAGAACAAGACAAGGATGCCTGCTCTCTCCATTCCTATTTAACATAGTATTGGAATTACTTGCCAGAGCAATTAGACAAGAGAAAGAAATAAAGGGCATCCAAATAGGTAAAGAGGAAATCAAATTGTCCTTATATGAAGATGACATTATTCTATATATAGAAAACTCAAGAGACTCTACCAAAAAACTATTACAGCTGACAAATGAATTCAGTAAGGTTACAGGGTACAAAGTCAATATACAAAAATCAGTAGCAGTTTTATACTCCAACAACAAACTAGAAGAAAAATAGATCAAGAAAGCAAGCCCATTTACAACAGTCACTCAAAACATAAAATACCTAGGAATAAATCTAACCAAAGAGGTGAAAGATCTCTGCAATGAGAACTACAAATCACTACTGAAAGAAATTAAAGAAGACATTAAAAGATGGGAAGACATTCCTTCTTCAAGGATTGGAAAAATTGATGTAGTAAAAATGTCCACACTACTCAAAGCCATCTAAAGATTCAATGTCATCCCTATCAAAATACAAATGACATTCTTCACAGAAATAGAAAAAGCAATCCTAACACTCATATGGAATAACAAAGGACCCTGAATAGCCAAAATAATCCTGAGCAAAAAAAGTAAAGCTGGAGGCATTACACTTCCTGACTTCAAACTATATTAAAAATCTATAGTGACAAAAACAGCATGGTATTGGCATAAAAACAGACATGTGGACCAATGGAACAGAATAGGGAACTCAGAAATCAACCCACGTATTTACAGCCAACTGATCTTTGACAAGGGCACCAAGCACATACATTGGGAAAAAGACTGCCTCTTCAGTAAATGGTGCTGGAAAAAGTTGATATCCATTTGTAGAAGAATAAAACTTGATCCATACCTCTCACCATATACTGAAATAAACTCAAAATGGATTAGAGACTTAAATACAATGCCTGAAACTTTAAAACACCTAGAAGAAAATATAGGGGAAATGCTCTAGGACTTAGAACTGAGTAGTGACTTATTGAATAACACCCCAAAAGTGCAGGCAAAAAAAAAAGAAAAGAAAAAAAAATGGGACTATATCAAGCTAAAAGACTTCTGCACAGCAAAGGAAACAATCAATAGCATGAAAAGACATCCTACAGAATGGGAGAAAATATTTGCAAAAATGTATCTGACAAGAGATTAATATCCAGAATATAGAAAGAGCTGACATAACTTTACTGCATAAAACCCACCCAAATAATCCAATTAAAAAGTGGGCAAAGGAGCTGAATAGACATTTCTCAAAGGAAGACGTACAAATGCCAACAGGTACCTGAAAAAATACTCAACATCACTAATCATGAGGGAAATGCAAATCAAAACCACTTTGAGATATCTATCACCTCACCCCAATCAGACTGGCTGTTATAAAAAAGACAGAGAATTACAAATGCTGGCAAGGATGTGGAGAAAGAGGAACCCTCTGGCACTGTTGGTGGGACTGTAAATTAGTACAGCCATTATGGGGAACAATATGGAAATTCCTTAAACAACTACAGATAGAACTTCCATATTATCCAGCAATCCCCCTACTGGGGATATATCCAGATGATTGGAAAACATCAGATCAAAGGGATACCTGCACTCCCATGTTTATTGCAGCTACATTTGCAATAGCCAGGCAATGGAAGTATCTTAAATGTCCATTGATAGATGACTGGATAAGGAAATTTTGGTATATATACACAATGGAATACTTCTCTGCCATAAAAAAGAATGAAATTCTACCATTTGCAGCATTGTGGATGAGCCTGGAGAAAATTTTGGTAAGTGAAGCAAATCAGATATAAAAAGAGGAATACCACATGTTCTCACTCATAATGAGGAACTGAATCCATAAATAAATAAATGAACAGTAAAGAGAGACTGAAAGAAAGAAAGGAATAACAATCACAGTAATACATTAAACTTTTAGAAAACTAAATGTGGAAAAGAAGAGGGAGGGCGGAGGGATGGGTGCTAATGACAAATTGGTCAATGAACACAAAGAATGACTGCACATTGTAATAATGAATAAGCTAACTATACTGATCTAAATACCACACATTATACACAATTATTGAAAATCAATGTACATCACATGTGTGTATAATAATAATAATAATAAAGTAAGAGTCAAATAAATGGAAAAATATTCTGCATTCATGAATTGGAAGCTTAATATTGTTAAAATGCCCACACTGCCAAATCAATCTACAGATTCAATGCTATCTCCATCAAAATCCCAATGGCATTTTTTTTATAGCAAAAGGAAAAACAACTCTAAAAGTCATATGGAACCACTAAAGACCCAGAATAGCCAAAGAAACTTTGAGAAAGAAGTAGAAAGACAGAGGCATTACACTTCCTGGTTTCAAAATGTATTACACTGCTACAGTTATTAAAAGCAGCAAGGGATGTGTATTGACATGGATTGAATGTTTGTCCCCTTTCGTGTGAAAGTTTAATTCCTAATGGGGCACTGTTGAAAGTTGGGGCCTTTAAAAGATGATTCGATTATGAGGACTCTGCTCTTGTGAATGGATTAATCCATTCATGGAGTAATGGGTTAATGGTTTTAATGGTTTATCAGGGAATAGACTCAGGGCTTTATAAGGAGAGGGAAAAAAAGCATGTAAAAAAGTGGGCTCTTGCTTCCCCTTTGTCATGTGACTCCCTGCACTGCTACTGGACTCTGTAGCATTTCCACCAACAAGAACACCCTCATCACATGTGCTCCCTGGACCTTGGACTTTGCAGCCTCCAAAATTGTAAGCAATGCATCTCATTTCTTTGTACATTACTCGGTTTCAGGTATTCTGTTATCAGTGACAGAAAATGGAATACTACAGGCATAAAGACAGACATATAGACCAATGGCACAGAATAGAGAGACCAGAATTAAATCCATGCATATGTGGTCACCTGATCTTCAACAAATGTGCCAAAAATACAAAATGTGCTAGAGATAGTTTCTTTAACCAATGGTGTGGGGAAAACTGGATATCCACATTGCTATGGTATGAATGTTTGTCCCCTCCAAAACTCCTGTGTAACCAAATCCCCAATATAGTATTTGAAAGGTGCAGCCTTTAAGAGGTGATTGAGTCATGAAGACTATGCTCTAATGAATGGATTAGTCCATTCATAGAGTAATGGGTTAATGGTGTAATGGGTTATCAGGGAGTTGACTTGGGACTTTATAAAGAGAGGAAGAAAGTATGTAAAAGCATGCTCTTGCTTATTAGCCATCACCATGTGATTTCCTGCATCACTAGAGTATGCTGTAGAGAGATCCCACCAAGAAAAAAGCCCTCCCCAGATGAGTCCTGTGAACTTAGGACTTCCAAGCCTCCAAAACTGTAACAAATTAACCTCTTTTCTTTTTGCATTGTCCAGTTTCAGGTATTCTGTCATAAGCAACAGAAAATGAACTAATACAGAAAATTGGTACCAAGAAATGGAGTGCTGCTAAAAAGGAATGCCTGAAAATGTGGAAGTCACTTTGGTAGTGGGTAGAGGAAGGAAGAAATCAGAAGAGCAGGCTAGAAAAAGCCTAGATTGCTGTAAATGGAGTATTAAGGGCAATTCTAGTGAGGGCTTAGAAGACAAGAAAACCAGGGAAAGTTTGGAACCCCTTAGAAACCGGTTAAGTTGACTTTAAACTATACTACAAAGGTCTCATAACCAAAACACCAAGGCACTGGCACAAAAAGACAAATGGACCAATGGAACAGAATAGAGAATCCAGAAATCAATCCATACACCTACAGCAATCTGATATTAGACAAAGGCACAAAGAATACACACTGGTGAAGAGAATGCCTCATCAGTGAATTGTGCTGGGAAAATTGGACATCCATATGTAGAAGAATGTAACTAGACTTGTAACTCTTGCCATATACCAAACTCAACTCAAAATCGATGAAAGAACTAAATATATGTCCTGAAACAGTAAAACTCCTAAAAGAATACATACAGTAAACATTTCAGGAAGTAGGATTGGGCATAGGCTTTATGAATACAATCCCCAAAGCACAGGCAACCAAAGGAAAAATAAACATTTGGGATTATATCAAACTAAAAAGCTTCTGCACAGCAAAAGAAACAATTAACAGAGTAAAAAGACAACCAACAGAATGGGAGAAAATATTTGCAAAATGTACATCTGACAAAGGATTAATATCCAGAATGTACAAGGAACTCAAACAACTTAACAGCAAAAAACCCCCAAGTAACCCAATTAAAACATGGACAAAGGAGCAGAATAGGTATTTCTCAAAGAAAGATATACAGTTGGCCAACAAACACATGAAAAAATGCTCAACATCACTCAGCATTCAGGAAATGCAAATCAAAACCACTTTGAGATATCTCACTCCAGTTACGATGGCTAATATCCAGAAGACAGAGAATAAATGCTGGTGAGGATGTGGAGAAAAAGGAAATTGTCTACACTGTTGATGGGACTGTAAAATGGTGCAGCCTTTATGGAAAATGATATGGAGGTTCCTCAAACAATGACAGGTAGATCTACCATATGACCCAGCCATCCCACTGCTGGCTATGTACCCAAAGGAATGGAAATCATCATATCAAAGAATATCTGTACTCCCATGTTTATTGAAGGGCTATTTACAATAGTAAAGAGTTGCAACCAGCCTAAACGTCCATCATCAGATGAGTAGATAATGAAAATGTGGTATGGAATACTACTGTGCTGTAAAAAAAGAATGAAATACTACCATTCACAATAACATGGATGGACTTAGAGAAAATTGTATTAGGTGAAATAAGGCAGGCACAGAAAGAGAACTATCACATGTTCACCCTTATATGTGAATGCTAATAAAAATAAACAAACAAATAAATGGAGGTGGGGAAAGAAGACAAAACAATCACAATAATTCCTTGAACTTGTTAGGATAAGTGAACAGATAGGATGTTGATTTGGGAGAGGGGAGAGAGAGAGGGAGGAAAAGGAGGAACTGGCAAAGGGACATGAAAATCAATTATATTGTATATTGATAAATTTGAAAATTTTTAAATTAAAAAATATATAGATTATTTTACCTGTTAAAACAATGTTTTTCTTTTTTTTAAATTTTATTTTATTTTGTCAATATACAATGTGGTTGATTATTGTGGCCCATTACCAAAACCTCCCTCCCTCCTCCCTCTCCTCTCTCCCTCCCAACAAATTCACAGCAAACAGATTACAATTCCTTGAAGTTGATCCGACAAGCAAACAGCTTGTTTTGTGTTATTCCCCCACCAGCTTATTTGTGTATTTATTTATTTATTTTTAACTCCCACAAAAAAGCAAGAACATGTGATATTTCTCTTTCTGTGCCTGACTCGTTTCACTTAATATAATTCTCTCTAGATCCATCCATGTTGTTGCAAATGGCAGTATTACATTCTCTAGTATAGCAGAGTAGTATTCCATTGTGTAGATATACCACATTTTCTGTATCCACTCATCTGATGATGGACATTTGGGCTGGTTCCAACTCTTAGGTATTGTAAAGAGTGCTGCGATGAACATTGGAGAACAGGTATACCTTCGACTTGATGATTTCCATTCCTCTGGGTATATTCCCAGCAGTGGGATAGCTGGGTCATATGGTAGATCTATCTGCAACTGTTTGAGTAACCTCCATACCATTTTCCATAGAGGCTGCACCATTTTGCAGTCCCACCAACAATGTATGAGAGTTCCTTTTTCTCTGCAACCTCACCAGCATTTATCATTCACAGTCTTTTAGATATCAGCCATCCTAACTGGGGTGAGAAGGTATCTATCTCAGTGTGGTTTTGATTTGCATTTCCCAAATTCTGAGTGATGCTTAGCATTTTTTCATATGTTTGTTGGCCATTCATATTTCTTCCTTTGAGAAATGCCTATTTAGCTCTTTTGCCCATTTTTTAATTGGGTTACTTGTTTTTTTCTTGTAAAGTTGTTTCAGTTCCTTGTATATTCTGGAGACTAATCCTTTGTGAAATGTATATTTTGCAAATATTTTCTCCAACTCTGTTGGTGGTATTTTCACTCTGTTAATTGTTTCTTTTGCTGTGCAGAAGCTTTTTAGTTTGATATAATCCCATTTGTTTATTTTTCCTTTATCTGCCCATACTTTTGGGGTCATATTCACGAAGTCTGTGTCCAGTCCTACTTCCTGGAGTGTTTCTCCTTTGTTTTCCTTGAGTAGTTTTATTGTTTCAGGGTGTATATTTAATTATTTAATCCATTTTGAGTTCATTTTACTATATGATGAGAGGTATGGGTCTAGTTTCATTCTCCTGCATATGGATTTCCAGTAATCCCAGCACAATTTGCTGAAGAGGCAGTCTGTTCACCAGTGTATAGGCTTGGTGCCTTTGTCAAAGATCAGATGCCTGTAGGTGTGTAGGTTGATTTCTGGATTCTCTATTCTATTCCATTGATCCCTGTGTCTATTTTTATGCCAGTACCATGCTGTTTTGGTTATAATAGCTTTGTAGTATAATTTAAAGTCAGGTAGTGTTATACCTCCAGCTTTATTTTATTTTATTTTTTTGCTCATAATTGCTTTGGCTATGTCTGATCTTTTGTTATTCCATATAAATGTCTGGATAGTTTTTCCATTTCTGAGAAAAATGTCATTGGAATTTTGATGAGGATTGCATTGAATTTGTAGATCACTTTGGATAGTACGGACATTTTCACTATGTTGATTCTTCCAATCCAAGAGCATGGGATACCTTTCCATCTTCTTGTGTCCTCTTTCATTTCTCTCAGCAGTGGTTTGTATTTCTCATTACAGAGGTTTTTCACATCCTTGGTTAACGCTATTCCTAAGTATTTTATTTTTTTGGTGGCTATTGTAAATGGGCAAGATTTCTTGATTTCTCTTTCTGCATGTTCAGTATTGGAGAATAGAAATGCTACTGATTTTTGTTTGTTGATTTTGTATCCTGCAACTTTCCTGAAATCATTTATCAACTCCAAGAGGTTTTGGCAGAGGCTTTAGGGGGTTCGATATATAGGATTATATCATCTGCAAACAGGGACCGTTTGACTTCGTCTTTTCCGAACTGGATGCCCTTTATTTCCTACTCTTCTCTGATTGCTCTGGCTAGTACTACCAACACTATGTTGAATAGGAGTGGTGAGAGTGTGCATCCTTGTCTAGTTTCTGTTCTTAAGGGCTTTTCCCCATTCAGGATGACATTGGCAGTGGGCTTATCATATATGACATTAATTATGTTGAGCTAATTACCATCTATACCTAACTTGCAGAGAGTCTTTATGATGAACGAATGTTGAATTTTGTCAAATGCTTCTTCAGTGTCTACAGAGATGATCATATGGTCTTTGTCTTTGATTTTATTGATGTGGTGTATAACATTTATTGATTTGTGTATGTTGAACCAATCTTGCTTCCCTTGGATGAATCCCACTTGATCATGGTGGATAATTTTGCATAAGTGTTGCTGTATTCTGTTAGCTAGTATTTTATTGAGGATTTTTGCATCCATATTCATCAAGAATATTGGCCTATAGTTTTCTTTTCTTGTTGTATCTTTACCTAGTTTTGGTATCAGGGTGATGTTTCCTTCATGAAATGAATTTTGGAGAATGGCCCGTGTTTCAATCTTTTGGAATAGATTGTAGAGAATTGGTATTAATTCCTGTTTGAAAGTTGGGTAGAATTCTGCAGTGAACCCATCTGGTCCTGGTGTTTTCTTTATTGTGAGCCTTCTTATAACTGCTTCAATCTCTTTTATTGTTATTGGTCTGTTCATATTTTCTACATCTTCTCGGCTCAGTTTTGTTAATTTGTGTGTGTCCAGAAATTTATCCATTTCCTCCAGATTTTCAAATTTGTTAGCATATAGTCGTTTGTAATAGTAACTAATTATTTCTTGTATTT
Source organism: Cynocephalus volans (assembly GCF_027409185.1). Lineage (NCBI taxonomy): Eukaryota > Metazoa > Chordata > Mammalia > Dermoptera > Cynocephalidae > Cynocephalus > Cynocephalus volans. The sequence continues at coordinate 84,733,122 of NC_084478.1, forward strand.
CTGAGGTATCAGTTGTAATATCACCTTTTTCATTTCTAATATTTGTTATTTGGGTCTTCTCTCTTCTTTTTTTAGTTAGCCATGCTAATGGTTTCTCAATTTTACTTATCTTTTCAAAAAAACAACTTTTTGATTCATTGATCTTTTGTATCACTTTTGGGGTTTCTATTTCATTAAGTTCTGCTCTGATATTAATGATTCCTTTCCATCTGCTAACTTTGGGTTTAGATTGTTCCTGTTTTTCTAGTTCTTTAAGGTGAAGTATTAGGTTGATTACTTGCCATGTTTCAATTCTTCTGAAGTATGCATTTAATGCAATAATTTCCCCCTTACTGCTGCTTTTGCAGTATAACCCAGGGTTTGGTATGATGTATCATTGTTTACATTAGTTTCAATAAATTTTTTGATTTCCTGCTTAATTTCTTCTTGGAACCATATTTCATTAGGTAGAATGTTGCTTAATTTCCATGAGTTTGTATAGTTTCCAGAATTTCGTTTGTTATTGATTTCTAATTTTAATCCATTGTGGTCTCTAAAAATACATGGGATAATTCCAAATTTTTTGAATTTGCTGAGACTTGATTTGTGACCTAACATGTGATCTGTCCTGGTGAATGTTCCACGTGTTGCTGAGAAGAATGGATATTCTGAGGTTGTTGGATGGAATGTTCTGTAGATATCTGCCAAGTCCTATTAGTCTAAAGTGTTGCTTACATCTTGTGTTTCTCTGCTGATTCTTTGCCTAGATGATCTGTCCAATATCGAGAGTGGGGTGTTCAGGTCCCCTTCTACTATGGTATTAGTGTCTATCTCATTCTTTAGGTCTAATAGTGTTTGCTTTATAAATGTGGATGCTCCGATGTTGGGTGCATATATATTTATGATTTTTATGTCTTCTTGATGGATAAATCCTTTTATCACTATATAGTAGCCTTCTGTATCTCTTTTTATGGTTTTTGGTTTAAAATCTATTTTATCAGATATAAGAATAGCTACTCTGGCTCATTTTTATTTCTGTTTGCATGGTATATATCTTTTCCATCCTTTCACTCTTAGTCTATGTGTGTCTTTACAGGTAAGGTGAGTATCTTGAAGGTAGCATATCATTGGGTCCACCTTTTTAATCCATTCATTCCGTCTGTGTCTTTTGAGTAGGGAATTTAATCCTTTTACATTAAGAGTTGTTATTGAAAAGTGTTGATTGCTCCTAGCATTTTATTGAATATTGTTTGGATGTCTTAAGTGTCTTTTGTTCCTTTCTTTTTGATTTACAGTTTGTCTTCTGTATTTGTTTGTTTCTTGGGGTGGTAGATAAACTTTCTTTTCTCTTTATTGTTACCATTTTTTATTTTACCAGTAGGTTTGTTTTCTCTTGAGTATTTATGGCAGTGGTGGTTGTCTTCCAGGTACCAAACCCAGTACTCCCTTGAGAATTTCTTGTAAGGCTGGTTGTGTGGTAGTGAACTCCCACAGTTTTTATTTGTCTGAGAAATATATTATTTGTCCTTTTCAGAAGGGTAGCCTTACTGGGTAAAGTATTCTTGGCTGGCAATCTTTGTCTTTTAGTATTTTGAATATATCATCCCATTCTTTTCTGGCTTTTACAGTTTCCAATGAGAAGTCAGATGTTAGTTTGATTGAGGCTCCCTAATAGGTGACTTGACACCTCTCTTGCTACTTTTAAGATTCTCTCTTTGTCTTTTTGAATTTTACCAATTTGACCATAACATGTCTTGGAGAGGACCTTTTTGGGTTGAATATGTTTGGGGATCTTTGAGCTTCCTGAATCTGAAGATCTGTTTCTTTTCCTATACCTGGCTAGTTTTCTGCCACTATTTTGTTGACTATGTTTCCAATGCAATCTCCTTTTTCCTCACCTTTGGAATACCTGTGATTTGGATATTTGAGTGCTTGAGGTTGTCTGCTATCTCTCTTAGATTTCCTTCAATGTTTTTAATTCATTTTTCTTTTTCTTTGTCCACCCATGTTATTTCAAACAGCCCATCTCCAAGGTCAGAAATTTCCTCTTCTGCTTCTCCTAGCCTGCTGGTTAAACTCCCTGTTGTGTTTTTTATTTCACTGAATGAATTCTTCAGCTCTGCAAGTTCTGCTACATTCTTTTTCAGGTCATTGATTTCTTTGTACATTTCTTCTTTCAGGTCCTGTATACTTTTCCTCATTTCATCATGTTGTCTTGCTGAGTTTTCTTGTATCTCATTTAGTTTCCTCGGAATTATTGCTCAAAATTCCTTGTCAGTCATTTCAAGGACTTCTTGTTCAATAGGATCTAGAGCTTGAGAGTTATTATTACCCTTTGGTGGCATACTTTCTTGAATTTTCATATTTCTGGTGTCTTTTCATTGGTGTTTAGTCATTGTGGCAGGAGATTTCGTGGTCCACTCATTCGGCCCTTTTGTCTGGCTAGGATCCTGCTGGGACTGCCAATTTGGCACAGCTGCCTCAGTGCCTGTGGGTGGGAGGCTCAGGCCTCTCTGGGGAAACCTCTTTGGGCTCTGTGCACTCACTTGGGCTAGGGGGTCCCGTGGCAGTGTCTACCTGGTCCGGCGTGCAGGTGCTTCAGGGCGTATGGTTGCAGCAGCTCTTGGGCCTCTCTCAGCCCACTGTTTTTATCAGAGGTGAAACCCTGTCCTTCCCAGGGTAACCAGCGTTACACTTTGGGCTGCTGTGTGTTTCTCTCCAGAATGATTTTGGGACAGCTGCTTATGGCACAAGCCTCGGGCTGCTTCTACTCATAGTGGAAAGTGACAGGCAGCCAGCGGGTAAAGCAGAACACATGGGAAGAGGAAGCAAGAGAAAGCATAAACCTTTTTTTTAATGGAGTATATTCATTGGAATGATATATTTTTTAAGAAGACAGATTTTCTTTACAAAGTCTATGTGATGCTGGAAGTACAGGGAAATTCAGTAGTGATTGATAGAGAACTCCATGCATATTTGGGATACAGAGAACTCATGAAAACCTGGTATTTATTTGAAACAGGCCATTGACCAGAGTGTACTGATTCCCACTGAAATTTAAACTCTCATGCAAATCAACAGGTTGGTACAGGAATATAACTGGAAGCGCCATACTCCTGGAACAATACCCCAGCCCCACTCTCTGAGTGACCAAAAACACAGACACAGATTTATTTCCTTAAAAATCTGAAAACCTCACAAACATTACATAAAATAGTCATTGCTTATAATGCAAAATGCTGTTCTCTACATAATGAAATCCAGTGTACCATAGACTTAGTGACTTGCAACCCATGTAATTTTCCCCTCAAAATAATGGCATGAGGAATCCCTCTCAGGAGGCCCACTTCCCAAACTCACCTACAACCTGTGAAGCAGCAGGCCAGCCCCCTTCTTTGCAGGCCCACTTCCAGGCTTTACCCACCACCTGAGAAGTGGTTAGCCAAGTCCCTTCTCTGCAGTCCCACTTAGCAGCCACACCCACTGCCAAAGAAGTAGTTCAGCAGACTCACCCTTGGAAGGCCCACACCCAAACTGCTGAGGGAAGCACAACTTCACATCTGGCCATGAGAACTGGCACAGCAGGTGGCCCTGGCAGACCCACACCCAGCTAGTTGAGCCAAAGCATACCCATGTCTTGGCTCAGAGAAACGTCCTAGCTGTCATGCCCCTGGCAAAGAAGTTACTGTTCCACCAGATGCACAGATATCAACATGGGGAAACAAGAAACATAAAAAAACAAGGAAACATGACACCTCCAAAGAAACACAATAGTGCTCCAATAACTGATCTTAAAGAATCAGAAATTGCTGACTTGGAAGAAAAGAAATTCAAACTAATAATCTTAAGGAGACCCACTGAGATACAAGAGAATATAGATAATGCAACAAAATCAGGGAAAAAACCTTATAATCTGAACAAGAAATTTAACAAAGGGAAAGGCATTATTTCAAAAATCAAACAGAAATCTTTGATTTGAATGAAATAAAAAATACATCCAAGATTCTCAACAACAGAATCCATCAAACAGAAGAAATAATTTCTGATCTTCAAGGTAACTGTTTTGAAACAACAGAGGGAGAAAGAAAAAGAAGAAGAAGAAGAAGAGGAGGAGGAGGAGGAGGAGGAAGAGGAGAAGGAGGAGAATTTGGAGGAGGAGGAGGAGGTAGAGGAGGAGGAGGAGGAGCAGGAGGAGGAGGAGGAGGAGGAGGAGGAGGAGAAGAAGAAGAAGAAGAAGAAGAAGAAGAAGAAGAAGAAGAAGAAGAAGAAGAAGAAGAAGAAGAAGAAGAAGAAGAAGAAGAAGAAGAAGAAGAAGAAGAAAGCAAGCCAGCCTACAAAATTTATGGGATACTATGAAGTGAATAACTATTTGAATTATGAGCATTTCAGAAGGAGAAAAAAAAAAGGGTATTGAAAACATATTTAGTGAAATAATAATGGAAAACTTCCTTGGTCTTGGGAAAGATACAAACATCCAAATCCAGGAAGCTCAAAGTTTCCCAAATAGATTCAACCCAGAAAGGTCCTTTCCAAACACATTTTAGTCAAACTTTCAAAAAAAAAGACAAAGAGACGATTTTAAAACAGCAAGAGAAAAGTGTCAAGTCACTTATATAGGAATCTCCACTAGAACAAAAGCAGACTTCTCAGCAGAATCCCTACAGACGAGAAGAGAATGAGATAATATATTGAAAGTACAGAAAGAAAAAAAACTGTAAGATGAGAATATTATACACATGTTATACCCAGCAAAGCTATCCTTCAGAAATGAAGGAAAAACAAAAACTTTCTCAAACAAGCAAAAATTAAGGGATTTAGGGACCACAAGACTGGCCTTACAAAAAATGCTTAGGGAAGTCCTATATCTAGAAGAATTAGAATGATAGCAATTGTTATGAAAACAACCAAAAATATAAAACTTATTGGTAGAACAGATATACAAATTAGAAAGAGAAAGGAATCAAACCTTATCAGTACAGACAACTACCAAACTGCAATGATAAACAATTTGGGAGGAAGGAAGGAGCCAAAAACACACAAAATGCTCAGACCCAACCAACAAAACAACAGGAGTAAGACCTCACATATCAATAAGAATTTTGAATGTAAATGAATTAAATGTTCCAATTAAAAGATACAGACTGGTTGAATGGATAAGAAAAAAAAATATGACCCATCCATATGCTGCCTACAAGAAACATACCTTACCTACAAAGACACACATAGATTGAAAGTGAAAAAAATGGAAAAAGATATTTCATGCAAATGGAAAACAAAAGCAAGCAGGAGTGGCTATATATATATAGAAGATAAAAGAGACTTTAAATCAAAATCTGTACTAAGAGGTGAAGAAGTTTATTATATAAAGATAAAGGGAGCAATACAACAAGAGGATATAGCAATTATAAATACTCATGCACCCAACACTGGAACACCCAGATATATAAAGCAAGTGTTATCACGTATAGAGGGAGAGATAGACACAAACACAATAATACTTCGGGATTTTAACACCCCACTCTCAGCATTGGAAAGATCATCAGGACAGAAAATCAACAAAGAAATATCAGATTGAAATGGCTCCAAGACCAGATAGACCTAACAAACATTTACAGAACATTTCATCTAACAGCTACAGAATACACATTTTTTCATCAACATATGGAACATTCTCCAGGATTGACCATATACCAGGGCACAAAACTAGTCTCAATAAATGTTTTAGTCCGTTTTGTGTTGCTATAACAGAATACCTGAGACTGGGCAATTTATAAAGGAAAGAGGTTTATTTGGCTTACAATTCTGGGACAGCTGCATCCGGTATGGGCCTCAGGCTGCCTCTACTCATGGTGGAAAGTGGCAGGCAGCTGGTGGGTACAAGCAGGTCACATGGCAAGAGGAAGCAAGAGAGAGAGAGAGAAGGTACCAGGGTCTTTTTAAGCAAGGAGCTCTAGCGGGAACTAATAGAGCGAGAACTCACTCATTAATCCACCCTCCCCCAGGGAGAACATTAATCCATTCATGAGGGATCCACCCCCATGACTCAATCAGTTTCCAACACTGCCACATTGAGGATCAAATTTCCACATGAGTTTTGGAGGGGACAGCACATCCAAAGTCCTTCAATAAGTTCAAAAAGTCACAATCATATCAAGTATTTTTTCTGACTATTATGGAAGAAAACTGGGAATCAATAACAAGAGGAACTTTCTTCTTTTGTTGTTGTTTTCTTTATTATTTTATCAATATACACTGTAGTTGATTTTCATGTCCCTTTACCAATTCCTCCTTCCCCCTCCCTCTGCCTCATCCCACCCATCAACATCATATCTGTTCACTTGTCTTAACAAGTTCAAGGAATTGTGATTGTTGTGTCTTCTTCCCCACCCCCACATTTGTTTGTTTATTTAGTAATTTAATTTTAGCTCCCACAAATAAGTGAGAACATGTGGTATTTCTCTTTCTGTGCCTGACTTATTTCACTTAATATAATTTTTTCCAGGTCCATCCATATTACTGCAAATGGTAGTATTTCATTCTTTTTTACAGCAGAGTAGAATTCCATCGTGTAGATATACTACATTTTCCTTATCCACTCATCCGATGATGGACATTTGGGCTGGTTCCTACTCTTAGCTATTGTAAAGAGTGCTGCAGTAAACATAGGAGTACACGTATCTCTTTGACATGATGATTTCCATTCCTCTGAGTATAGTCCCAGCAGTGGAATAGCTGGGTCATATGGTAGATCTATCTGCAATTGTTTGAGGAACCTCCAAAACATTTTCCATAAAAGCTGCACCATTTTGCAGTCCCACCAGCAGTGTATGAGGGTTCCCCCTTCTCCGCAACTTCACCAGCATTTATCACTCAGTCTTTTGGATATTAGCCATCCTAACTGGAGTGAGATGGTATCTCAGTGTGGTTTTGATTTGCATTTCCTGAATGCTGAGTGATGTTGAGCATTTTTTCATGTTTGTTGGCCATTCATATAACTTCCTTTCAGAAATGCCTATTTAGCTCTTTTGCCCATCTTTAAATTGGGTTACTTGTTTGTTTGTTGTAAAGTTGTATCAGTTCCTTGTATATTCTGGATATTAATTCTTTGTCAGATGTATATTTTGCAAATATTTTCTCCCACTCTGTTGGTTGTCTTTTAACTCTGTTGTTATTTTTGCCATGCAGAAGCTTTTTACTTTGATATAATCCCATTTGTTTATTTTTCCTTTGGTTGCCTGTGCTTTGGGGGTCATATTCATGAAGTTTGAACCCAATCCTACTTCCTGGAGTGTTTCCCCTATGTTTTCTTTAAGAAGTTTTATTGTTTCAGGGTGTATATTTAACTCTTAAATACATTTTGAGTTGATTTTGGTATATGGTGAGAAGTATGGTTCTAATTTCATTCTCCTGCATATGGATATACAGTTTTCCCAGCACCATTTGCTGAAGAGGCAGTCTCTACCCCAGTTTGTAGACTTGGTGCCTTTGTCAAAGATCAGATGGCTGTAGGTGCATGTTCTCTATTCTATTCCATTGATCTGTGTGTCTGTTTTTATGCCAGTACCATGCTGTTTTAGTTATTACAGCTTTGTAGTATAGTTTAAAGTCAGGTAGTATTATGCTTCCAGCTTTATTGTTTTGCTCAGAATTGCTTTGGCTATGCATGGTCTTTTGTTAATGTTAGGATAGTTTTTTCCATTTCTGAGAAAAATGTCATTGGAATTTTGATGGGGATTGCATTGATTTTGTATATCACTTTGGGTGGTATGGACATTTTCACAATGTTGATTCTTCCAATCTAAGAGCATGGGATATCTTTCTATTTTCTTGTGTCCTCTTTAGTTTCTCTCAACAGTGGATTGTATTTCTCATTGTAGAAATTTTTAACCTCCTTGGTTAACTTTATTCCTAACTATTTTATTTTTGGAGTGACTACTGTAAATGAGCTAGCTTTCTTGATTTCTTTTTCTGCATGTTCACTATTGCAGAAAAGAAATGCTACTGAATTTTGTGTGTTGATTTTGTATCCTACAACTTTGCTGAAATCGTTTATCAACTCTAAGAGTTTTTTTGTAGAGGCTTTAGGCTGTTCGATATATAGGATCATGTCACCTGCAAACAGGGACTGTTTGACTTCATCTTTTCCAATCTGGATGCCCTTTATCTCCTTCTCTTCTCTGATTGCTCTGGCTAGTTCTTCCAACAGTATGTTGAATAGGAGTGGTGAGAGTGGGCATCCTTGTCTAGTTCCTGTTCTTAAGGGAAAAGCTGAAAGGTGAACTGACTGAATTCAGCTGTAATCAAGATCATAGCAGAACTAAAAGAAATAGAGACCAAAAAAAAACAATATAAAAGATCAGTGAAACAAAAGGTTGGTTTTCTGAGAAGATAAATAAAATAGACAAAGCATTAGATAGGTTAACAAAAAAAGGAAGAGAGAAGACCCAAATAAAAATCAGAAATGAAAAGGGAGACATTATGACCAATACCACAGAAACACACAAATACATGGAAATTTAAGAGCATGCTCCTGAATGACCAATGGGTCAAACAAGAGGTTGAGAAGAAAATCAAATCATATCTTGAAACAAATGAAGACAGAAACATGACATACCCAAACTTATGGGATACAGCCAAGGCAGTTTTAATGCTTACATCAAAAGTAGTACTAAGAGGAGGGCCGGCCCATGGCTGACTTGTTGTCAGGGTGTGGTGCTTACAATACCAAGTCTAGTGTTAAGATCCCCTTACTGGATATCTTTTTTTAAAAAGTAGTACTAAGAGGAAAATTTATAGCAATAAACACCTACATGAAAAAAAATAGAAAGACTTCAATACACCACCTAACAATGCACCTCAAGGAACTAGAAAAGCAAGAACAAACCAAGCCCAAAATAAGTAGAAAAGAAAAAATAATAAAAATCTGAGCAGAAATAAATGAAGTTGAGATAAAAATACAGTATGAAAGGTGAATAAAATGAAACATTGGTTTTTAAGAAAGATAAACAAATTTGGCCAATCAATAGGTAGATAAACCAAGAAGAAAAAAACCCCAAATAAAGCCAGAAACGCAAAAGTAGACATTATGACTGATGTCCCTGAAATACAAAGGATCATTAGAAACTATTATGAACAATTATACACCAATAAATTTGAAAACCTAGAGGAAATGGATAAATTCCTGGACACATATGACCTATGAAGACTATTATCCCTTCATGATAAAAACTCTTAACAAATTAGGTATAGAAGGAAAGTATCTTAACGTACTATAGGCTATATATAACAAACCCACAGCTAACATTGTAGAGAATGACAGCTTGTAGTTGAAACAAGACAAGGATGCCCATTCTCACCCCTTTTATTCAACATAGTACTGGATGTAATTTCCAGAGCAATTAGGCAATAAAAAAAATAAAGAGCATCCAAATTCAAAAGGAGGAAGTGAAATTGCCCATTTGTGTGTGACATGATTTTATATAGAGAGAAACCTATAGACTCTACCAAAAATCTCCTAGACTTGATAAACAAATTCACTAAAGTTGCAGGATACAAAATCAACATACAAAAATCAGTAGCGTTTCTATAAACCAAAAATGAACTAGCAGAAAAAGAAATCAAGAAAGCTATCCCACTTATAATAGCAACAACAACAAAAACACCTAGGAATAAATTTAAACAAGAAGCTGAAAGGTCTCTATAATGAAAACTATAAAATACTGATTAAAGAAATTAAAGAAGATACCAAACATGGAAAGACATCACATATTCATGGATTGGAAGAATATTGTCAAAATGACCATAGTACCCAAAGCAATCCACTGATCCAATGTAATCCCCATCCAACTACCAACAACATACTTTACAGAAATATAAAAAAACAATCCAAAAGCATATTGGACAGCAAAAGATCCCAAATAGCCAAAGCAATTCTGATAAAAAAGAATAAAGCAGGAAGCATCACACTCCCTGACTTCAAAACATACTACAAAGCTATAGTAATCAAAACAGAATGGTATTGACACAAACACAGATACATAGACCAGTGGAACAGAATAGAGCATTCAGAAATAAATCCATGCACTGACAGCCTCCTGATTTTCAACAAAGGAGCCAAGAACATATATTGGCAAAAGGACAGTCTCTTTAGCAAATGGTGCTGGAAAAACTAGATATCCATACACAAAAAATGAAAACAGACCCTATTTCTCACAACATGCAAAAATTAGCTGAAAATCGATTCAAGACTTAAGTGTAATACCTGAAACATTTAAACTTCTAGAAAAAAACACAGGGAAACACTTCACATCTTAGGATTGGGCAAAGATTTCATGAAAAATACCTCAAAAGCACAGGCAACAAAAGCAAAACTAAACAAATAGGATCACGTAATACTAAAAAACTTCTGTACAGCAGAAGAATCCATCAACATAGCAGAGACAACCTGCAAACTGGGAGAAAACACCTGCAAACTCTGCATCAGACAAGGGATTAGTGTCCAGAATACACAAACAATTCAAACAACTCAGGAGTAAAATACCAAATAACAGATTTAAAAATGGGCAAATGAGCTAAATAGATATTTTTCAAAGGAGGATATACAAATGGCCATCAGGTACACAAAAAAATGCTCAACATCACTAATCATCAGGGAAATGCAAATCAAAACCACATTGAGGTATCATCTCACACCAGTTAGACTGGCCATTATTAAAAAGACTGAGAATAACAAATGCTGGTGAGGATGCAGAGAAAGGGGAATGCTTCTACACTTTTGGTGGGAATGTAAACTAGCACAGCCATTATGGAAAACAGTACGGAGTTTTCTCAAACAACTACAGATAGAGCTAGCATACAATCCAGCAACCCCACTACTGGGTATATACCCAAAGGAATGGAAATCATCATGTCAGAGGAATACCTGCACTCCCATGTTTATTGAAATTCTATTAATAATAGCCAAGATATGGAATCAACATAGCTGTCCATCAACAGATGACTGGATAAAGAAAATGTGGTGTATCTACACAATGAAATACTTCTGTGCTATTTTTAAAAAGTGAAATACTACCATTCCCAGCAACATGGATTGGCTTAGAGAAAATTATATTAATTGAAATAAGCCAAGCACAGAAAGAGAAATATCACATGTTCTCACTTATTTGTGGGAGCTAATAAAAATAAATAAATATACAAAAAAATGGGAGGGAGGAGAAGACACAACATCACAACAATTCCTTGAACTTCTTAAGGTAAGTGAACAGATATAATGTTGATGGGGGGAGGGGGAAAAGAGAGGGGGAAAAGGAGGAATAGGTAAAGGGACAGAAAAGTCGACTTCATTGTACATTAGTAAAACAAAATGAAATAATAATAATAGTATGAGTTTTGTAGAGAAGAAAATGACTTTCCATTTCTCCATTTTGGTAAAATAATGAGGCCTTACTTTTTTTTTCATGATCTTTTTTTTCCCTTTCTTTTATTATTAGCATATTCATTATTACAAATCATGATTTTTCTTTATGGCCCTTACCAGACCTATCCCTCCCCAAATTCCCTCCCTTGATCCCCCCCCCATCCCTAGTAACCTTAGGTTTGTTCTCTCCTTCTGAAAGTTCAACAAATCGTTGTGGTCTTTTCTTTCTTTCATTCTTTCTTTCTTTCTCTTTTTCTTTCTTTTTTTTTAAGATGCAAACTTTCTTTCTCTCCTTTTTTCCTCTTTCTTTTTTTCTTTCCTTCCTTTGTTCCACCCACCAACCCACCCAGCTATAAGTGAGAACGTGCAGTATTTCTCTTTCCTTGTCTGGCTTATTGCACATAACGTAATTTTCTCCAGACTAATCCATGTTGCTGAAAATAGCAGAATTTCATTCTTTTTATGGCTGAGTAGCATTCTATTGTGTATATATGCTACATTTTCCTTATCTAGTCATCTGTCAAAGGACACTTAGGTTAGTTCCATATTTTGGCTATTGTCAATAGAGCTGCAGTGAACATGGGAGTGCAAGTATCCCTTTGACATGATGATTCCCATTTTTTTGGATATATACCCAGTGGTGGGATTACTGGATCATATGGTGGATCTATCTGTAGTTGTCTGAGGAACCACCATACTGTTTTCCATAGTGGCTGTGCTAATTTAGAGTCCCACCAGCAGTGTAGAAGAGTTCCCCTTTCCCTGCACCATCTCACCCCAGTTAGACTGGTCTTACTTAAATGTGATTCACAAATATAAATTTCAAATGAGGAAGAGTATAAAAATAAATTCAAGGTATAAAAAATTTTTAAGCTAAATATATTGGGAAATATTTATGATCATGGCTTAGGAATATTTTTCTTAAAAAATCTTAAAACACATGTGAGAAGAAATCAATAAATATGACTACAGCAACATTAAAAACTGCTGCTTAATGCTGCTTTGTGCTGCCCATCTTGGTTTTATCAATTTGTAGAAAGTCTTTATATATAAGAAAAATTAACTGTTTATCTGTTGTTTTTAAATCTAGCTTTTAGTTCTAGTCAAGATGGTGGAATAGACGGTCCTCAGCATAACTCTCTCCCACAAACCAACCAATTTACAACTATAAAAATGTAACATCAGCCAAGCTGGGGCTGCTGGAGCTCAGGGGAAGAGAAGGAGAGACCTACAGAGTGCATGAAGGTGGGAGAAACCACCATGAGAGAAAGAAAATACCTCTCTGTTTCATGCCATGGCCGCTTTAAGGCTAGAACTGCAGAACACATGGAGCAGGAGCCGGCAGAAGCTGCAGCTGTGCCCTTTGGATGGAGTTGCTTGGAGGTGACAGGTGAGAAGAGAGCCTTGGTGGTCCCCAGGACAGCAAGATCTCTAATAGGATTCCCATGGACCCACGCAGGAGCAAGGAGCCAGAAGAGCTGTAAAAGGGGAACCATTCAGAAGCCGGTGAGTCATTGCAAGGGACTGACACAGGGCCCATCCCATGGGAAGTGTTTGGAGCATGGGCAGTGCAGGAGACAAGCCCACCCAGAGAACACTGGGACACAGCAAGAACAGCCAATCTGCTCCCCAATCAGCAGAGGACCACTCAGAAGAGACTGATTGGGAATGCAGAATTGCATGGGGTGCAGTTAGATGAAAAAACTCAGACCCAGATCAGAGTTTGTACACAACCCAGGTGCATCAGGTCTCTGGAGACCTGGAAGTACCTATAAAGTCAACTATTAAACTCTGAGCCACACAAAAAGTCTTCCCTAGGGAAACAGCAGCAAAACAGCAATTTAGCTCAACCACACAGCTCAAGTACAGGTTCCCACAGGAAGTTTCCCTGTTTTAGAAGTAAGCAAAGGACAAAAAATTAGTTTCAGCCCAGGCACACCACCAGGACCTTGGGGCCTGCCCAGGGACCCGAGGCATGGAGAAGTGGACCAGACCTCCCCTCCCACAACCAGGAACACTGCACCAGCACCTCAGGGCCCACCCAGGGACCCAAGGCATGGAGAAGGGGACCGGACCCCCCTCTCACAACCAGGAACACCATGCCAGTGCCTCGGGGCCCACCTGGGGGCCCGAGGTATGGAGCCAGGGACCAGACTTCCCTGACAAAACCAGCCACACCATGCCAGCACCTCAGGGCCTGCCCAAGGACCCAAGGCTTGAAGAAGGGGACCAGACCCCTGTCCCACAACCAGGCACACTGCGCCAGCACCTTGGGGCTCACCTGGGGACCTGAGGTATGGAGCTGGGGACTGGACTCCCCTCCCACAACCTGGCACATTGTGCCAGCACCTCGGGGCCTGCCCAAGGACCCAAGGCATGGAGAAGGGGACCAGACCCCCATCCCATAACCAGGCACACTGCACCAATGCTTTGGGACCTACCTGGGGAACCAAGGCAAGGAGCCAGGAACAGGATCCCCCTCCCACAACCAGGCACACCATGCCAGCACCTCGGGGCCCACCCAAGGACACAAGGCATGGAGAAGGAGACCAGAGCCCCCTCTCACAACCAGGCATACCATGCCAGTGCCTCAGGGCCCACCCAGGGACCCAAGGTATGGAGTCGGGGACCAGATCCCCCTCCCACAACCTGGCATATGGTGCCAGCACCTTGGGGCCCGCCTGGGGACCAAAGGTATGAAGCTGGGGACTATACACTCCCCACAGTCAGGCACACCACCAGAACCAAGGAGCATGCCACAAACATCACCTCTGTGTGGGTGGCCCACCACAGCCACCACCATAACCATGGCTGCTGCGAGAGCAGCTAGATGCCACAACCACCACACAGATGGCCCGCCAACCACTGGAGTGCAATCACACAAGGAGAGTCACCATCATAGACCAAAGGAAAGAAGAGGATGTCTCTCTCCACAAAGCCCATTTCAGAGTAACAGAAGAAGCATTTGCTCCATGATAATATTGGGGGACCTGATCACACCTCTCAGCATTGGACAGATAATCTATGCAACAAATCAACAAAGTAACCATTATTCTTTCAGAAGGAGAGAAGAAATCTAGGTAATTAGAGGGGGCAGAGGAGAGGGAGGGGGGATGGGGAGAGACTGGACAAGGGGCATAAAGAATAAGTACAATTTGTAACAATATATATGCTAGTAATATTGATTTGATCAATATTTCTCAATGCTGAACCCCCAAAATATGTATAATCAATTTTGATTCAATAAAAATTTTAAAAAATAAATAAATAAGTCTAGCTTTTGATCTATCACTTTAATTATGGTAATATCTGTCATAGAAAAGCTTTCAATATATATGTAGTCAAATATATGTGTGTATACATATATATCTTTTATAGCTTCTGGGCCTTCATTATTGGTGAAAAAGTTTATACATATATTCTACCCATTTTCTTTTAAAATATTGTCGTATTCCTCTTGTTCATAATAAAATCATTAGTACACTAGGACTGTATTTTCAAATATCTTGTGAGTTTACTTTATTTGTAGTGTTACATTTTAACTATCCTAAATGAAAAATATTTAAAATATGATTAGTGCTGGTATGGATTCAGAGAAAAAGTAAATCTCATGCTGCTGGTGGAAGGGCAGGATTCCCTTACTGTAGAGCAATATGGGGATATTTAGTGAAAATAGCAACATATCTACATTTTGACCCAGATAATCTACTTTTATAAATGCACCTCTAAAAATATAACACATGTAAGAATATAATAATAATATTTGCAACACTGTGTGAAATGCAGGAAGACATGGAAAAATTATTGCTGATTAATAGAGGATCAATAAATAAATGATAATACATTTATACTATAGACCATTAAAGTAGGCATTTAAAATGTAAAAACAGTTATACAAGGTTACTTAAATGGATTTTCACAATGTTCTGTAACTGAGAAAAGAAAGATGGACAGAATATGACATTTTGTGTAAGAAAGCTATAACAAAAACAGCTCCACTCTACATGGATATATTTATATGTATATGACATTGTAACCACGGAATAACGTATAAAAAGATATGTACAAGGTTGTTACTTCTGTTTATATCTGTAACTGGTTGAAAAGAGTAGTGTTAAGCAAAAATAATAGAAAAATACTGTCAAAGAAAAAAAAGCATGTATAATTATATTCCATTAATTTCAAAATGTAAATGTGAACGTGTGAATAGAAGTGTGTTTCTGTGTGATATATGTGCAGAGTATGTGTATGCTTATGTTTATTAGTCAGTGTTTCAGATGGAAGCAGAGGCACACTCAAAGTTCATAAAGGAACTATTTACAATTGTGTGAGCAATGTGCCAGGAAAGGTAGAGGGGGATAACTCAGTAACCCAGAGCTAATAGTAGCAGGTTATCTATCTATACGCCTACGCCTAAAGGAGCCAGGAGAGGGAGCCTCATTTGCAGTGTTTCAGTTATTTTCACAGACAACGTACTTGTGAATTTCTTCTAGACTAAGAAATTACTACTTAAATAATAAAAGAATGTCAGTGGAGGGAAAGAGGCTTAAGAGAAAATACAAACACTGAAGGAAAAACAGGCCAAGTTGTTTAAGATTAGAGCTTTACTTTCCATCTGCCTGCCTGCTAACTGTGAAATAAAACAAAGAAGTTTAAAGCCTCAAGTCAGTAATTAGCTAGTGAGTAAAATGGTTTTGTTTTTTGAAAGAAAAACTGTTCTGTAAATAAAATATAGTAGGTATGAAAACAAATGAACAAACAAAAATATAGGCACTCTAGCAAATTCAGTTTGTCATGCAAGCAAGCCTCAACAGTGAAAAGGCATTCAGGTTTTTTTGGAAGACAAAGATGTGTGCACATTCTGGTTCTTTCTCTCAGAACTTATGAGCTCATTACTAAATATTTTCAGTGGCAAAAAGGCTGATTTTCGAATTTGGATGAATGGCAAAATAAAAATTACTTTAGGCTAACTGGTTAAAGGATAACTGTATAATCCAAATAGTTTTAAAAGTCGCTTCCCTGTCCCTGTAGATATACCAACTGATGAAAATAAATCAACTCTGTTAACAGTTCTTTTGTTAATTAAATGTTGCAAAGACAAGAAATTGAAAGAGTCAGTTCAATATTTCACATAAATGTAATGCTGAAGTCCCAAGAATTTGAAAATATTAGAAAAAATAATGTTCTGTTCTGGTAGCATAAGTCAAAAGTCTAAATAATGATTATACTCAATTATTTTAAACAAACCCTTGGTAGTTTTATTTTTCTGGGGCAAATTAAAATATTAGCAAATTGACTATATTGTTTTAATTAAATATCAAAATCCTTAAAAAAAAACAACCCACTTTATATCCTCTCAGTGCCATTAGTGATTTCTCAAAAGCAGGTATAATCATATTTAAATGGTGGACTTATTCTAAAAAGAAAAGTCCAAGGAACTAATGACTCTTTTACACCAAGCTTTCTTGTCCCTTTCTCCAATGCTTATATAGGAAAATCACTTTTTACCTCCCTGCAAGAATCATGCATTGTCGTTTTCTAGAAAATGGTGTCCCAAACACAAGCATTGCCATTGTGGGATTTCCATGATGCTGTTAAATGAACAAAGTAAGAAGAGAAGAATTATGAGTAAGATCAAAGCAAGCTAAAGGCATAGCATCCAGAACTTCAAACTAAGTTTGAGTCTTACAGGCCCTATATTATGTTAGAATAAAAGTCAGCCATATATTCCCTAACGATCTGGTTTTGAGGAAAAACCTGTTTTCTGTGCTCCCTTGCCGAGAGGGTAGCCCAGATACAAGATGATTTCTCTGAGCCTTGGCCCAGGCAGCAACTTGTGGCTGAGTCAAGCATAAATGACAAAATGCTGAGGATAGTTGGGGGGTAGGTGAGTGTGCGCAGAGATCCAGCCTTAAACTATGATGAAATCAGGCACCCTTTACCAGGACAGCATGTAGAGGAGGTGAGGTCTGGGATGACCCCAACTTTCTTCAACAGAAATGGAGAATCCTAACCCACACTCACTTCCTCTCATGGCAGATGATTCAAGTGAGGCTGGTAGTTAGACCAAAGGATGTCTTTGTGTCACCAGCACCATGAGAGCCACTCATTTATCATTTGCCACTCACATAGGAATCTATTGGTGACACCAGTTCCAGAGATATGTATTACCTTTGAGATATGGCTAAATCAAGTCATGACAATGTGAGTACCAGATCAGTAAGTCAGGCACCTTACCATATACTTCCTGCCTCTTCTCTGGCTGCTTAAAGGCTCACAAGACCATTTGGATGAACTCTGCCTCGTACAGGATGATGACACTTTCTGCCATGTCTTCCCATCTCCTCTCCTAGAAATATGAAGTAATAGTATGACCAAAATCTGGGGTATTGGTTGGGAGGGTGTCAGGAGATTCTACACAAAGATTTAGATAAAGGCTTTTCTAATCAGTTGGCACTAACTACAAAGTTAGAAGCACAAAAAAGTACATTTTTTACAGTATATTAAGGTAATTTAAAAAGTTTGTGGAAAAAAAACAGAATTATTAAGTAATACAAATCTTTTGATGAACTTTTCAAAGTACTCTTGTAGTCTACCTATCTCATAGGATTGTTGGGAAAATTAAATCGTTATGTTCACATGAAGAACCACATGCATATATAATGAAGGCACAATAACTATTTTAGAGCTCATGCTTTTTATCACCATTTTAGCAGTGAGGAAATAAAGGCCAAAAGAAGTTAATTAAACATGTCTAGGTCAAACAGTATTTATGAAGTAGACACAGGATTCAGATAGAAATCTTTCAGAATTCAGAGCCAGCACCACTCTGTGATTTCTTTTTTTAACTATTCTGTAGTATTGTTTTCCAAGACCCCTAATTTCAGCTACGTACTCATCGTCCCATGTTCTGCAAGTCAGACAAGAGCCCTCCTATCCTTTCAGTCATCCATTCTAGAAACTTTGGCAAGAAAATGAGAGAAAGAGGAAAGCCAGTCAGAAAGGTACCAGTGGCCAGTACTTAAATGCCATACTTACCTAGTGTAACGAAAGAAAAATATGTGTCACCCACAACCCCTCTCAGGAACAATACACTCTGTGAACAAGGAGAAAACACACACAAGGGACAAATCCCAGGTACTGCAGTCATTCAAGAAAGTGTATTTGGGGGGTCTCTTGATTTTATTCCCTAATATATAGTTCTCTCTGCAACTACTTCTACATTCATGCTACCACTGGCCTAGTGAAACTCGTCTTGTTTACTTTCCAGATGAAGATAGAAGAATCACAACTGGCTCAACTGCTATTCCCCTGTATCTCTAAATTTCAAACATGGAGGGAAGGGAGGAGAATGGAAATGCATATTTAACCATGAGACAAGTATTCCTAAGTATGACTGTCTCAGTTCATTTGTGCTGCTATAACAAAATACCTGAGACTGGGTAATTTACAAAGAATGCAAGTCTATTTCTTACTATTCTGAAGGCTGGAAAGTCCAAGATCAAGGTGCTGACAGATTCCATGTCTGGTAAAGACTTGGTCTCTCCTTCCAAGATGGCACTTTGTTGCTGTGTCCTCATGTGACTGAAGAGTGAAACAAAGAAAAGAGCTAGCTAGTTCTTTTGAACCCACTTTTAAGGGTACTGACCCCATTCATGAAGTCAGTGCACTCATGACATAATCACCTCCTAAAGCCACCCCCCATCTTAATCCTGTCACATTGTGTCATAGGTTCCAACATATGAATTTGGGGTCGGCGGGATGCATACATTCAAACCATAGCAATGAACATTTGAAAAGTTAAGCCTAACATACAATGGCATAAAATGGCATAAATGAGCCCCATATGTTACTTGGCCTCTGTTTTTCATCCTGCTTCTCACTCATTGCCTTTGATTTCCTAACACTTTCCCCTCAAAGATCCCCAAAATCCTTGTACCCCTATGTAAAAAATCTATTTCATGACTTGATGCCATTAATTTCTATGTCACAGTGATAGAGTTTGGAAGTGTTATCCCTGCCAAAACTCATATGGAAATCTGATCCCCAATGTGGCAGTGCTGCAAACTATTTGAGTCATGGGGGTGGATGCCTCATGAATGGATTAATGCTCTCCCCCGGGTAAGAGGGGTAGTCAGTGAGTTCTCACTTGGTTAGTTCCCATGAGAGCTGGTTGCTTAAAAGACCCTGGCACCTCCTCTCTCTCTCTTGCTTCCTCTCACCATGTGATCTGCTTGTGCCCGCTGGCTGCCTGCCACTTTCCACCATGAGTAGAAGCAGCCTGAGGCCCATGCCAGATGCAGTTGTCCCAGAATCATAAGCCAAACAAACCTCTTTTCTTTATAAATTACCCAGTCTCAGGTATTCTGTTATAGCAACACAAAACAGACTAATATACGGTGTGTCTATAATGGGGCTTGTGAGGTATGTATTTGTGTTTGTTATGTTGTAGCTAAGGTTCAAAGGAGACACACTCAGAAGGAGTTTTAAAGATTTATTCCGGCAGCCGGGACCGCAACAGCCAATTTGAGTTGTGGCCCCCAGCCTGATTTACTTTTGGTTTTTATGCTTAGTTGGGTGCGATCAGATGATCACCTGCTTTGCGTTCAGCTGATGCAAGCAAGCCTCGTGTACATAAGCTAATTTTGTGGTTAGCACTTGGCAGGGACTTTCCAACTGTCCTTCTCCCTCCCTACTATCCTTTAAATGAATCAACATAGATGTTTTTACAAAATGGTTTTACTTATGTTTAACCTTGAGCTGGCAACTAGTGACATCCTGTAAGGCACACAGGATGTTTTGCAAGAGCAAGCATAGCTGGCTTACAGAAGCTAAAATATGCAAGTCATAGCAGGATATAAAACTTTCCATGCAGATATAATTTTAAACAAGCTTTGGGTAAGGGCCTTTATCACACTTGGGTACAAGGGCAGGAAGGGTGGTTACTTGAGGAGGGGTCCTTCTTCTTTTTAAAGAAGTAGACTTGCCTTTTTTCCATTCAAAGAGAAACTGGGAGGTAGCAGCCTGTGGTCTCTTGCTTACACAAGCACAAGCCTGTGATCATAGAGCTGTAGGGTACAGAAATATTCAGCAGCTTGCATTGGAATAAGATGGGCTAATGATGTTACCTGTAACAGTTATGTGTGTAGCACACACACTTGTATGTTTATGTGTCTATGCTTATTAGTCAAGTTCTCAACAGAAAAGAGATAATAGGGTCAAAGTTAATAAAGGAATTATTAATGAAGGTGTGGCCAATGAGTTAAGAAAGCTGGAGTGGGGATAATATAGCAACCCAGAACCAATAATAGCAAGGGGTCCATTACCACCCCTGGGCCTAAAGAAACAAAGGGAGCATCTAAATTCTTTTTTTTAGTTTATTTATTTATTAATATTACTATTTTTTTTTTTACATTCTATGATGTTGTTGTGGAGCACTTGGGAGAGGGGAAAGGGGAAGGAAATAGTGTGGAAGAAGGAGGTAGGAAGAGGGGCAGAGCTGAGGCCTATGGCACCCCCCTCATTCCTGCATGGGAGACAAAGGGGCTTCCAGCAGTGGATGTCAGAGGGGTGTGGCTGAAGCCCTCTTCCTCCTATTGCCCCAGCTCAGGACCCTGGGGCACTTTCTATGGAGGCTCAGTGGTCATCACTGGGCTGGTTGTTGGTGTTGGGGAGGTGCGGCCAAGGCCCTCAGCCCCACACAACCCAGGCTCTGGAGAGCCAGGGGCACTTCCTGCAGCAGCTCAGTGGTCCTCACTGGGCTGGTTGCAGGTGTTGGAGGGCATGGCTGAGGCCAATGGCCTTCCTGCCTTCCTCAGCTTGGGAGCCCAGGGGGCTTCTGATCCTTCTAGGTTTTATGGGTGTTCTTTGGTGATGAGATACCTTTACTAGTTAATATCAAATTTTGTCTCTGGTCTGTGGGTATTTTGTCTTTTCTTTCAGTTATGTGTTGGATTATTTGCTGTTCTTACCACTTAAACTCTACACAGGAACTAATTTTTTGTCCTTTGCTTACTTCTAAAATGGGGGAACTTCTTGTGGGAACCAGTACTTGAGCTCTGTGGTTGAGTTAAATTGTTGCTTTGCTGCTGATTCCCTGGGGAAGGCTTTTTGTGCACCTCAGGTTTTAATGGTTGACTTTATAGGTGCTTCCAGGACAGGTAAGATCCAGTACACCTGGGTTGTGTAGAAATTCTGGTCTGGGCCTGAGTCTTTTCAGCAAACTGCACCGCCTGCTGATTGGGAGGCAGATCAGCTATCCTTGCTGTGCCCCAGAGTTCTCCTGGTGGGCCCATCTCCCCTACTGCCCATGCTCCAAACACTTACTATGGGACGGGACGTATGCTGGTCCCTTGCAATGACTCACCAGCCTCTGAGTGGCTCCTTTTATTCAGTTGTTTTAGTTCCTCACTCCTATGTGGGTCCACGGGAACCCTATTAGTGGTCTTGCTGGCCTGGGGGGCACCAAGGCCCTCTTCTCCCCTGCAGCCTCCAAGCAACTTCATCCAAAGGGTACAGGTGCAGCTTTTTCTAGCTCCTGCTCCGTGAGCTCACCAGCTCCAGCCTTGAAGTGGCTGGGGCTCGAAATGATCAGAGCAGTTATTTCTTTCTCTCATCATGGCTTCTCCAGCCTTCATGTATTCTGTAGGTCTCTTCTCTTCTCCTGAGCTCTAGAGGCCCCAGCTTGGCTGTCGTTGCTTTTTAATAGTTGTAAATAGTTTGATTTGTGGGAGAGAGTGATACTGGGGACCGTCTATTCCACCATCTTGACCAGAAGCCTGGGAGCTTCTAAATTCTGTTGTTTCCATGGATAGTGTATTCAAGAATTGCTTCTATACTAAGAAATTAATGCTTAAATGTTAAAAGAAAAATAATGTGGAGGTGTAGAAGCTTAAGGAAAACATCATCATTGAAGATAGTGTAGATTGCATTATCAAAAGTCAGTAATGAGCTAATGTCTGCAATGGCTTTATTTTTCTTAAGAAAAACTGATATGTGAATGAAAGATTGAAAAATAAAGCTTTCCTTTTTAAAAAGATAGCTCTGTAAAAACTCAAGTACACACCTCTTCAAATACTAGCCTCAACCATGATCAGGAGCTCAGGTTTTTGTGGGACACAGAGGTCGGAGAAAATCCCCGTTCTTCCACTCGTTAGTTAGGTGACATTTCAGACTAGAGTTCCAGACTTTATACCAAAATTTATGAGCCCACCTTAAGAAAAAAAAGTGGCACATTTTCCGTTAAAAAAAAAAAAAGGAAGGCTGATTTTTGGCTTTTAATAAAATTTTTAATAAAAATTTTAAAATAAAATTATGCTAATTTTAAGAACCAACTGAGTAATTCAAGTAGTTTTCACAAAAGCCTCTGCAAAAATAACAACTGATGAAAATAAACCAACTCCTCAGGTCATAGAATTTTACCAGAGAAACAAATGAAAAGGAGCCAGTTTAATGTGTTGCATAAATGCAATGCTCCAGATCCAGTCACTTGGAATACTATTATAAAAGATTGTGTAAAAACAGTAGGAAATGTCAACAAGTTTAAATAGTAAGAACCATCCTCAATCATATTAAGCACTGTCATGGATAGTTTTCTGTTACCTGAAAGAAAAGAAAAAAAGTTAAAACAGGGTGAAGTTGAAATCTTACTAAACAAAATGTAATAATTATTTAAATTAAATTATCAAAATACTTCTGAGATTTTATATTCTCTCTATACCAGCTTTAGAGAAACAGGAAGAGTCAAATGCTATGAAGAATTTTTGGAAAGCAGGTATAATCATTTTTAAATGGTGGTCTCATTCTCAAAAAAAAAAAAAGTCTGACTGCTGTCTGTAATAACCTTAACAAAGTTATAGAAGCTATGAAATATACAAGCATAGAATTAGAAAGTACTTCATATAAGATGAAAATTAACACATTTTTCTTTTTGAAATCAGCAAATATTTAATTTTCAAAGGCTTTCAAAGTTTCAAAGAAAGTAAATTAAAATAATCTGCCATTATATTTGCTGATAGTTGATCACTTTGCTGCTGACAAAAATGTGAAAACTTTTCTGTGAAACTCCCTGGAAAGCATTGGAAATTTAGCTTTTAATTTCAATCATGTAAGGTATTACACAGACATTTGCAACATTATCACAGTCATAAGTTTTTTAAAATAATTTATCTGTTACCCGTATGCCAGAAACACTTTGCAAGCCCAGTTTTAGGGGCAGTGGTGTCAAGGTAAAGCAGAGAGATGAACATGGGGGCAGTTTTCCAAGATACCTGTCTGAACATCCACACCAACGAATAGAATCTGAATCACATGTTTTCAAAACCAATTTCATTTTCCTATCACTGCAGTTTGTTACATTGCAGGTAATGTAAAAAGGTTCTTCTAGAATAACAGTATCTGAGATTGTCTCCAAAGACAGTCTCATGTTTCCATAATCGGGAGCCTCTCTTTCCAGTTGAATTGTCTTCAGCATTGCCATTTCACCCGGATTTCTTTTCCATACTATATTCAATTTTCCCATTTCTGTTAGTCCCTTAATGGTACCAGCTTTCCTGGAAAATTCCTGCTTTAGCTGAAGGTGGTATAAGTACTGGCGTCTTTCCATTGACTACAAAAATGTCCTGGTTCCAAATGTACACTCATCTTCTCATCCTGGTTAACAGTATTTAATTCTGTCCCAGTGTACACTTTGCACTTTCAGATGGATCTAAGGAAACCTTGTGTATAAACACAGTTGAAGATGAAATATTCTGAATCTGGACTTCAAGAAGTAAGTCACTCATCTCTGAATTGTAAAACTTTGTTTTAACATCTAATGTTGGGAGGAAAGAAAAAAAGCACAGTCTCCTGAAAAACATCTTTTCTCCACACTGACCTGAATAGACACTGAACCCACAGGGACAACTCGTCCAATGTCCATTACTTTGTCATGAATGACATCATCAGTACAACAATTGGATGCAAGTTCTGCCACTGTAGCCATGGAGACCAAAAGCTGTAAGGGCTGAGTACTTGTCTGAATATATAGCGTTTTCAGTATGATTTTTACAACTTAATTGCTATCGCTGGGAATCCTCATATAACTGTAACTATTTCTCCTCTCTCAAAAACGCAGTTCTGAGGATTAATGGTGGTGTCACCCTTTCTCTCAGAAATTAACTTTCTGTCAGATGCCACCTCTCATGAACTGGTTAGAGAAATTACCAGGTAAGTTTCTATCTGCACATATGCCTGGAAAGTTGGCGAGCTATGCATAGTAGACAGCATCACTTTGAGCGTAAGAAAGATCTTTTGTCTGGGTGGATTCCCTTCAATTTCAACCACAATTTTGCCCCATCATTTAAAATGTTTCCAGTATTTGTTTTAATTGTGTGTAGTAAGATTACAGGCACAGAAACAACTACCTTGGAAAGAGCAGTTAATTACTTACAATTCCCAGGAAGAGAGAGCATGGTGCTCCTTTGCAGAGCCCCACGGGGAAGCACCAGGGTTGATCGGGAGGCAGAAGGAGCAAAGGGAAAGCACAAGTATAAGCCTTTATCATTGTTTCTGCGGAAAAGGCAAGGCAAGGCAAGGCAAGGTAAGTGACTTAAGATTGACTAGTTTGAATAATGTCAGCAGACTCAGAGCCGTAAGGACTGCCCCTAGTTGCATGGTAACTAATTCTGGGCTGATATTAGGGCAGGGGGATAGTGGTTCAACCTGTGACAGCTCAATAAAGGAGGTAGTTGGCAGGTGTGGGCTGTGAGTTGGTTGGTTTGCATATGATCAGCATGCGCACAGGGGAGTTGTTTGCTATCTGTAGGGATTAGCTAGCCCCGGGAGAGGCAGTCTCTCCCCAGCCAGCAAGAGCCCAAGAGGTCAAGGCATCATAAAATACAGACAATTTTAAAAAACATGATTAATACACCCAATGGCTATGATTGTTAGGAATGGGAGATACAGGCAGGTCCAGAACAAATCAAGAAGGACAATGCACAGAGGAAAGAACCTGGCCTCAAAGTAACTCCTCTGTCAGTCAGGGTTCAACATGGGAAGTAGAACCAGTAGGAGATACATAGATTATAGACAGACAGACAGACAGATAGATAGACAGATAGATAGAAAGACAGATGGATGAATAGATATTTATTATAGGGATCTGGCTTACACAATTGTGGGGGTTACTTAAGCAGTCCCTTTAACGCTGTCTCTGTATCTGATGCAAGTGCTTGAAGTCCACAGGGCAGGCAGTTAGGAAGGGAAGATCACAAAAAGGCTGGAACCCTAAGAGCACAAGCTGGATGGACTGAAGCCCATGTCTCTTCTAGGTGCCTCTGAGCATGGTAGCCATAGTATCCTGGAGAAGCCAGGGTCCTTTCTCCTGGAGCTGTACGCACACAACTGGCTCAGCTGCTGCTTCATCCCGAATTGAGTCAGCAGCTAAACAATAATGTGATGTTATTAAATGGCTGCTGCCTCCCTTTCACCTTCTGAAATCTTGGAACAATCTCCCCTGTGGCCCACCCTAACTAAAAACATAAAATAAATGGAATTCTGAGAAACATAGTTCAGCCCAGCAAAGTTGATATGTTAAAAATCCATCAACAACCTCCATCCCTGTCACCATGGCCACTTTGTCCATGAGCGCATTGGGAAATGAAAAGAATAGCTGGCAGAGGAGCCTGACTGATATCCACAGGATAGATCATTCTATCCATCTGATTATTAAAATCCTCCTCTGCTCAGGTCACCCTTTGGTGAGCATTCACACAGGACACTAATATCTTCACATTCTGTGCTGATTTGGAGAGTTCTGTCGACATATCTCTTCCCCAGACCTCCTCACATCCTATTTCCCAATCATGTTTCTTCCAAGTCCCAGATCATTCAGCCAGACCTTTGTCCACAGTTCATGGATTACTATAAACTCTTACCTTTGGTCATTTCTCTTTCCAGGTATAAGCGAACAAGCAGGTTCACAGCTTGAAGTTCTGTACATTTGGAAGATTTCCCTTTACTACTGTCCTTTAAGGTTGTCCCAGAATAGGCTGGTAGTACTACAGATGTTCACCTTGGGATTGTGCATATCACGGGGAACCACCTGTAAACAGTGACAGAGCTTTTGCTTCCTCAGTCAGATGGTTATAGGGAATTCCACATAAGGCCACAGGTGCATAGAGACAGAGGAGGTAAAGTAGCAGAAGTAGGGACTAAGGAAATTTGGGACACTTCTTCATGCAATTTACTTGTGTTTTTAGAACCTGCTTGAGCCTCATGTCATATATGCCACTTTCACTTAATAACAGAGTGCTGTCGTGCAGGCCCAGCTTTATGGCTGTATGACTATCACAATGCTCAGTTCATGAAATGCTTAGGTCATGTGGTAAGCTTTTAGTTCATGAACATTCATTCTCTACTAAGGTCCAGTAGCAACCCAAAGGTTGTTTCTCAAAATGACATTATTCTGCAAAAGATGGCATGGTTTTGCTCCTAAATTCTAAGAATCTGCATTGTTATTCACCTTTGGGGGTCTACTACAGCATCTCTGTATGCCACTGACTCTTCAGGAACCATCGAATGTGCTAGGTCAAATGGCACAAGTGGCAGCACAGCTTTTATGGCAGCCTGGACCTGTTTCAGAGCTTTCACTTGTTCTGAGCCCCACTCAAAACAAGTCACTCATAAATGGGTAGAGTAACACACCAAATGAGGTACATATTTCCTTCAAAATCCAAAGAAGCTGACCTGGCTTTGTGTGTTTCTTTTAGTGGTAGGAGGAGTGGTAGGATGAAGAACTTATCTTTCATCTTGCAGGAGATATCTCAACATGTCCCAGACCACTGGGCCACTAGAAATTTCACTGAGGTGGAAGGTGGCTGAGGTTTTGTGAGATTTCTTCTCCACCTTCTGACACACAAGTGTCCCCCCAATGTATCTAGTGCAGTGGCTACTTTCTGTTAACCAGGTCCAGTCGGCACAATACTATCAATTTAATGGACCAGTGTGATGCTCAGTGGAAGAGAAAGGTGATCAAGCCCCCTGTGACTAAATTTTGACATAGGTCTGGTGACATGATATATTCCAGAGGTAGGACAGTGAAAGTGTATTGCTGAACTTGCCAGCTGAAAGCTATCTGCTTCTGATGGTCTTTACTAACATATATAAAGAAAAAAGCATTTGCCAGTTCAATAGCTGCATACCAGGTCTAGAGAATGTATTGATTTGCTTAAATAATAGTACCACATTTAGAACAGGAGCTGCAATTGAAGTCACCACCTAATTGAACTTATGAGAATCTACTGTCATTATCCAAGACCCATCTGTCCTCTGCCTTGGCCAAATAGGCAAGTTGAATGGGAACGTGGTAGAAATCACTACCTTTACACTTTTCAAGTCCTTGGTGGTGGGACTAAGGTTGATGATCCATCCAGGAAGGTTGTGTTCCTTATAGTTCCCTTCTTTTGTAAGTATAGATGGTTCTAGTGACTTCTACTAAGCCTTTCCTACAATAATAGCTCTCACTCCACAGGTCAGGGAACCAATGTAGGGATGCTACCAGTGGCCGAGTATGTATATTCAAATTATAAATTCTGGAACTGGGGGAAATAACTGCAGGATAGGTTCACAAACCCACCAAGTCACAGAGAGATTGATCTGTGCTGATTCTTCATTGATCACTTGACTTCCACAAGCTACTACTCTGTCTGCTGTAGACCCACAGTGAAGTTTTAAGTCTTCAGGAATTATTGTCAGTTAGGAGTCAGCATTCAGTTAACTCTTAAGTGTCTGATCATTTTTCTTTTTCTCACTGCACAGGCACCCTGGTAAATGGATGTATATCCCTTTGGGGAAAGCTGGGAGAAAGATTAACAGTGTAAATTATGCACAGTGTAGCAGGGTCCTTCCTCAAGGGAACATACCCCACCTTTCTTACAAAGGGATCTGGGTATGTAAAATGGCTCCAGTCTACAAATTTACCGAGAGATTGTGACTCTCTGTTTTGGTGATTCAAGTCAGACCCTGTTCACTAGACCTAGGTTGCTTTTGCTCAGATCAAATGAGAATTTAGTAAGCTGTCCATCTATTTCAATTCTGGGGACTCCATCATCAAAGAGCCAACGTTATTGGTCTCTGTGATCCAAACTAGTATAATTACTGCTTTGGCAGTGCTGTCCATTATGTTAACCACGCCAGGCTTGTCTTTGGTAACAAAGTGCCACTACTTGGGCCCAGATGTTCAGTGATTTCATTATCCCTATCAAGTTTAGGGATCCCTGTGCCATGGTCACAGCTCCCAGAGTAGTGTTGATATACAGGGAATAGTGACCACAGGACTTTTTAAGGATCGTGAAGTTCCTCTCACAAATTTATTTCTAACACTCATGGTGAAAGCTGTGTTCTCTGGACATCCTGGAGTCAGTGAGCAGATGTTACATGATAAATCCCTCTAACATTCCAATCTCCATAATGCTTTTGATACCTTCCTCTATTGTATACCAAGGCCATTCTGGCATTTCAGCTTTGTTTTATCCAACTTTGTATCCCCTCCCCTCCGCTGCGACCACCATTGTCTCACACTCTTAAGATTCATTTCTACATGCACTCCCCAGATTTCCTTCTGCATAATTTGAAAATATAATGAAGTTTCTTTGGTGTATATCACACCGCCTTGCAGGCTGCACTTTGTACCTCACCCAGTGTGGCCTACTGAGACATGAGTCTAGTTATAGGTCTAGAAGCAAAGAGCAGTGGTGGGAATGGGCATGAAAAGAATCAGCAGTGCTTTGCAAGGCAACTATCACAGAAGAGGCCATTACAGGTTCTTCAGGAAAAGGGGGAGTAACATCCTGGGGCAGGGATGGATGAGTTGTTTGTATTGGCAAAGAAGACTTGGCATAATTGAGGGGTTTGATGTCCCCAGCTTCACTAGGATCTGCCCATATGTCCCTGTTCCAAATTTCAAGATTTCATCTTTTCCCAGTCAATGTCTTAACTTTAATAGAAGAGACCCTATGAATCAATTTGGATTGTATTTAAGCCACTCGCAGGATGAGACTCTGGGTTTGGTTTTCCAAAATCACAGCCTTAGAGCTACGGAAGATAAGATAAGGGTTTCCTTCAGGGCAAATGTGAAAGGTCATTTTTGCAGATCATGGGATGAGAATTTAAGTTTTTTTTTTTTTAAGATTTTATTATTTTATTTTTTAGTTTTATTTTATTTTGTCAATATACAATGTGGTTGATTATTGCGGCCCATTACCAAAACCTCCCTCCCTCCGCCCTCTCCCCCCTCCCTCCCAACAAACTACTTTCTGTTTGCTTGTCGTATCAACTTCAAGGAATTGTAATTGTTGTGTCTTCTCCCCTCCCCCACCCAGGTTGTTTGTGTATTTATTTATTTATTTTTAGCTCTCACAAATAAGTGAGAACATGTGATATTTCTCTTTCTGTGCCTGACTCGTTTCACTTAATATACTTCTCTCTAGGTCCATCCATGTTGTTGCAAATGGCAGTATTTCACTCCTTTTTTTATAGCAGAGTAGTTTTCCACTGTGTAGATATACCACATTTTCCGTATCCACTCATCTGATGATGGACATTTGGGCTGGTTCCAACTCTTAGTTATTGTATAGAGTGCTGCAATGAACATTGGGGAACAGGTATACTTTTGACTTGATGATTTCCATTCCTCTGGGTATATTCCCAGCAGTGGGATAGCTGGGTCGTATGGTAGATCTGCAATTGTTTGAGGAACCTCCATACCATTTTCCATAGAGGCTGCACCATTTTACAGTCCCACCAGCAATGTATGAGAGTTTCTTTTTCTCTGCAACCTCACCAACATTTATTGTTCACAGTCTCTTGGATATTAGCCATCCTAACTGAGGTGAGATGGTATCTCGGTGTGGTTTTGATTTGCATTTCCCGAATGCTGAGTGATGTTGAGCATTTTTTCATATGTCTGTTGGCCATTCATATACCTTCCTTTGAGAAACGCGTATTTAGCTCTTTTGCCCATTTTTTATTTGGGTTACTTGTTTTTTTGTTGTAAAGTTTGAGTTCCTTCTATATACTGAATATTAATCCTTTGTCAGATGTACATTTTGCAAATATTTTCTCCTACTCTGTTGGTTGTCTTTTAACTCTGCTAATTGTTTCTTTTGCTGTGCAGAAGCTTTTTAGTTTGATATAATCCCATTTGTTTATCTTTCCTTTGGTTGCCTATGCTTTTCAGACCGTATTCACGAAGTTTGTGCCCAGTCCTACTTCCTGAAGTGTTTCTCCTATGTTTTCTTTGAGTAGTTTTATTGCTTCAGAGTGTATATTTAATTATTTAATCCATTTTGAGTTGATTTTGGTATATGGTGAGAGGTATGGGTCTAGTTTCATTCTACTGTATATGGATATCCAGTTATCCCAGCACCATTTGCTGAAGAGGCAGTCTCTTCCCCAGTATATGGGCTTGGTGCCTTTGACAAATATCAGATGGCTGTAGGTGTGTGGGCTGATTTCTAGATTCTCTATTCTATTCCATTGATCAGTGTGTCTATTTTTTATGCCAGTACCATGCTGTTTTGGTTATTATAGCTTTGTGGTATAGTTTAAATTCAAGTATGTTATGCCTCCAGCTTTATTTTTTTGTTGCTCAGAATTGCTTTGGCTATGTCTGGTCTTTTTTTATTCCATATAAATGTCTGGATAGGTTTTTCCATTTCTGAGAAAAATGTCATTGGAATTTTGGTGGGGATTGCATTGAATTTGTAGATCACTTTGGGTAGTATGGACATTTTCACAATGTTGTTTGTTCCAATCCAAGAGCATGGGATATCTTTCCATCTTCTTGTGTCCTCTTTAATTTCTCTCAGCAGTGGTTTGTAGTTCTCATTATAGAGATTTTTCACATCCTTGGTTAAATCTATTCCTAAGTATTTTATTTTTTTTGGTGGCTGCTGTAAATGGGCAAGCTTTCTTGATTTCTCTTTCTGCATGTTCACTATTGCAGAATAGAAATGCTACTGATTTTTGTGTGTCGATTTTGTGTCCTACAACTTTGCTCAAATCATTTATCAATTCCAAGCGGTTTTTTGTAGCAACTTTAGGCTGTTCAATATATAAGATCATGTCATCTGCAAAGAGGGACAGTTTGACTTCATCTTTTCCAATCTGGATCCCCTTTATTTCCTTCTCTTCTCCGATTGCTTTGGCTAGTACTTCCAACACTATGTTGTATAGGAGCAGTGAGAGTGAGCATCCTTGTCTAGTTCCTGTTCTTAAAGGAAAATCTTTCAGCTTTTCCCCATTCAAGGTGATATTGGCAGTGGGTTTATCATATATGGCTTTAATTATGTTGAGATACTTTCCATGTATACGTAACTTGTAGAGAGTCTTTATCATGAATGAGTGTTGAATTTTATCAAATGCTTTCTCAGTATCTATAGAGATGATCATATGGCCTTTGTTTTTTATTGTATTGATATGGTGTATCACATTTATTGATTTGCATATGTTGAACCAACCTTGCATCCCTGGGATGAATCCCACTTGATCATGGTGTATAATTTTGTGTATGTGTTGCTGTATTCTGTTAGCTAGTATTTTTTTTTCCAATGTATTTTTTTTATTTTATTATTTATTTATTTATTTATTTATTTATTTATTTATTTTTAAGTTTTATTTTGTCGATATACATTGTGGCTGATTATTGCTCCCCATCACCAATACCTCCCTCCCTTCTCCCTCCCCCCCTCCCCCAACAATGTCCTGTCTGTTTGCTTGTCGTATCAACTTCAAGTAGTTGTGGTTGTTATATCTTCTCCCCCCCCCCCGGTTTTTGTGTGTGGTGTGTGTGTGTGTGTGTGTGTGTGTGTGTGTGTGTGTGTGTGTGTGTGTGAATTTATATATTAATTTTTAGCTCCCACCAATAAGTGAGAACATGTGGTATTTCTCTTTCTGTGCCTGACTTGTTTCACTTATTATAATTCTCTCAAGGGCCATCCATGTTGTTGCAAATGGCAGTATTTCATTCGTTTTTATAGCTGAGTAGTATTCCATTGTGTAGATGTACCACATTTTCCGTATCCACTCATCTGATGATGGACATTTGGGCTGGTTCCAACTCTTGGCTATTGTAAAGAGTGCTGTGATGAACTTTGGGGAATAGGTATACCTTCGACTTGATGATTTCCATTCCTCTGGGTATATTCCCAACAGTGGGATAGCTGGGTCGTATGGTAGATCTATCTGCAATTGTTTGAGGAACCTCCATACCATTTTCCATAGAGGCTGCACCATTTTGCAGTCCCACCAACAATGTATGAGAGTTCCTTTTTCTCCACACTGTTAGCTAGTATTTTATTGAGGATTTTTGCATTTATATTCATCACGGATATGGGCCTGTAGTTTTCTTTTTTAGAGCATTGCTTTCTAAAGCTACCTGATTACAGGTATCTAAAGGTGACAATATGAATAACTCTTTTACACTTTTTGTCATGACCTTCCAGTATGGTCTTTATCACTGAAGGTAGAGTTATTTGTGCTTCTGAATCTAATAAGTTTAGATAACCAATTCCAGAAAATGAAGTGCTAATTCATATAATTTGTCTGTAAGATTCTGTTCTTCTAGAGCCACCCTCTGGTACTATTTACTGTATCACTGAGTGTTTAACCTGATACATAGAACAAGTATGGTACATATAAATATAATTGCTGTGGAATTTAGTTAAGAAGTCCCTGCTATGATGTATCTATATCTCATGCTAGAGGTTGAAGTCCACGAGGGCAGGCAGGAAGGGAAGCGCAGGCTGAAATCCCACAAGGAAATACTGAAAACCATGTCCATTCTTGTGGTCTCTGACCTTAGTGAGTAGGGTATCCAGAGGCCCTTTCACAGAGGCCTGGCCCAACTTCTGCTTCATATCAATAAATTGAATCACCAGATCAGCAGTAATGTGTAGATGTTATGAAAAATGTGTCCCTTCTGTCTTCCAAAATATCACCAGGCTTTCTTCTGTGGCCCACCCTAACTGAAAACATACAAGAAAGAGAATTCTTGGATATGTATTGCAGCTTAGGTATGTTGAAACATTACCAAACCATTGTAAATCTCTTACAAATTCTTTCTCAGGCCCTGTTATTCTTTCCCCCAAATACACCCACTATAGCCATTACTTGTGCATCTCTCAAAAACCTATATGAAACTCTCTTTTCTACCTGCCAGCAAAGAACTCATGTGTTCATTTCTAGGAACTGAACACTGGTAACAGAACCTCCCCAAAGCCTACACTTAAGCAGAATCATTGGGCAGCCCCACATACTGAGGGATGTAAATGCAGAGAAGTAAATGAGCTAGTGTAAAATTTTTATAACAAACAGCCATTTGTGTATGTATTTGTATGTACAGGGTTATGTGATCACGGAGAAAGGTACACAAGGATCTACCATAGGAAGGGGTCAGGGTGGGGGTACAATAGACATGGCAGGGGTGCAAAAAACAAAGAGAAAAATCCATCAAAGGTAGAAAGAGCACCTATTTAGTGCATACATAATAAGACCTTGTAAGAGAAAGTCACTAACATGGCTATGGTAGTCATCACAAAGTGAAGGGATCTCAGGTGATTATCATCTGTGTACTCTTTCTTATTATCTAATTTTTTTCAATAAGCATATACTTTTAATTAAATCATCAGTTTTCATTGGGAACAAAAATTTAAATATCCAGTTCTTTGAAGTGTAGTGTTAGGTCATTTATTTGAAGCTTTTCTATTCTTTTGATGTAAGCGTTTATTGCAATAAACTTCCCTCTTATAAGGAAAATGTGGTGTATATACACAATGTAATACTACTCCGCCATAAAAAAGAATGAAATTCTGCCATTTGCAGCAACATGGATGAACCTGGAGAAAATTATGTTAAGTGAAATTAGTCAGACACAGAAGGAGAAATACCACATGTTCTCACTTTTAACTGGGTGCTAAGAAGGAAGGAAAGAAGGAAGGAAAGAGAGAGAGAGAGAGAGAGAGAGGTAGGGAGGGAGGGAGGGAGGGAGGGGGGAGAGAGAGAGAGAGAAAGAGAGAGAGAAAGAAAGAAAGAAAGAAAGAAAGAAAGAAAGAAAGAAAGAAAGAAAGAAAGAAAGAAAGAAAGAAAGAAAAAGAAAGAAAGAAACCACAATAATACATTGAACTTTCAGAAGGAGAGAACAAAGCTAAGGATACTAGAGATGGGGGGGAGGGAGTGGGATTGGGGAGTGATAGGTCTGGTGGTGGGCATGGAGAAAGATTATGATTTGTAATGATGAATATGATAATAATAATAATAAAAATGTTTTTAAAATACACATTAATACTTTTCTGGCCAGTTGGTTCGGTTGGTTAGGGCATGGTGTTACAGCACAAAAGATCAAGAGTTCAGATCTTGGTACTGGCCAGCCACCAAAAAAAAGAAAAAAAAAAGCCTTTCAGGCATGATTTAAAAGTGGAAAATAAGAGCTATTTCTGTTTGATTAAAAGTTGCAGTATTAGGTTTTTAATTGAATCCTCTTTTCCTAACTGAAGCCCAAATCCCAACTAGAGATCTTTTTCATTGGCTTCACCCACTGAATATTGTTTTACTGCACTAGGTGTGAGAGGATGAAATCAGATAATCACACCAATCCTATTTTCGGGCTAGCTGGCATGTGCTTACAGGGCCTACACTGGTGATAAAATACAGTAGCCAAGTGAAACTGGTCTCCCTGCCTCTAGGCCAAGTAGGTTTATTTGTTTGCTTTTCTTTTTTGTGTCTCGATGGTGCAGGGATTGAACCCCAGACCCTGCTGTTATGCAGCACCAGCCCTAACCAACTGAGCTAACCCTCCAGCTTTCAAGTCAATTTTTCACACAGAGCGAA
Source organism: Cynocephalus volans (assembly GCF_027409185.1). Classification (NCBI taxonomy): domain Eukaryota; kingdom Metazoa; phylum Chordata; class Mammalia; order Dermoptera; family Cynocephalidae; genus Cynocephalus; species Cynocephalus volans. The sequence continues at coordinate 84,768,382 of NC_084478.1, forward strand.
TCTAATTTTCACCTTCACACTTGTGACACTTCAGTGGCACTGAAAGACAATTGGCATGATTTATACGAGCTTCCCCAGTTTCAAAAATAAATAAATAAATGTCTCCAAACAGAACATGAGAAAGGAAAAAGCACATCAAATATTTGCACAAGTGGACCTTCCTCTTGCCATCTCTTAAGGGAGGACCGCTGCTGCTGGCCAGTCGTGGGGCTGACCGCCACTTTGCCCCCGGCAGGAGAGGCTGCCTCATTTACAGGCAACAGCTTTGAAGTGTGGAGCAGGAAAAGAACTGTTTCTTAGCTGCAAAAGCGAGTCTCGAAACAGGGAACACGGCGCCAGGGCTGCTGTGGATGCAGACAGGATCCCGGAGGCCGGGGCCGCGCTGAAGGTGGCCAGCTGCCCTATTCAGGATTCGAGGTTACAGGCCGGCATTAAAGAAGATTCCTGAGAGCGCCCGAGCCGCGCCGCGACTGAACAGCCCGAGGCGGCAGCGGCCGAGAATGGGGAAGGTGGCAAACCAGAGGCAGAGAATGAGCACCCGACCTGGCACAACCCTGTGAGTGACCCCTGGACCAGTCCTGTGGGCGGCAGACACCCACCCGGCTCCCGCCTGCACCACCAGGCCACTCACCGCCCTGGGGCTGCCTCTATTTTCCCAGGTGCTCGCAGCCCCGCACGGCTCGGCCCTCACTGAGGCTTCCCACTTGCTTGGCCTGGCGCGGGGCTTTCCGGAGCCTGCGGGCCGGCCTCCCCTCCCACTCCCTCTGCGGTTCTCTGGCGGGGCTGGTGGCAGGGGGAGTCCCCAGCCAGTGTCAGGAGGGCAAGGAAGTACGGGTGGGCCGACTGTCACTCCACCACACCTGGACTCCGGCCCCAGGTAAACTTCCTTCTACTGGGAGGCAGTTACCATCTCTGTGGCCACCAGTTCGGAAAAAAGCCTAACCAATTTCTGGTTGGGAATAGTGTGGTAGGAGAGTTCCCAGGTCCACTTGAACCTGCTGGAGAGCAGGCTGCAGGTGGGCACTAGATTCGGTCTATGCCACAGGGATACAAAGGTGAACAAGCCCTGAGAAAGATCTACACAGTGCTACAAAGGCACCCAGAGAGACCGGTCGTCTGTGCCTAGCAGAAACCTGGTAGACTTCCTGGGCGAGGCGGTGCCGAGCAGGGTCTTGAAGGCCCAGCTGATAGACGAGGGTGGCAGAAGACACGCCCCAGCCCAACACAGTGCACGCAGAGTGTGGAGACGTGCGGCCTGGGAGGCGGAGACTTCACAGAAACCACACACGCGGTGGGGGCGCCACTGCACGATCCAACAGCCTGGGCCAGAGCACAGGGAACAGGGAGAAGTCCTGCACAGGAAGTGAAAGCTCAACAGAGATCACACACCCTGCAGTACATGATCCACCAGCCCAGCAGAGTCCAAGCTGACCAGAAAGGTGGCTCCCCGGAGAGGCCCAAGACCCGAGGCAACCACAAACACAAGGCACTAGAGGTCAACTGAGCAGTCACGGAGGTACCCATACGAAATTGGCAACCACAGCAACATCTTAGTTAGTCATTAGTCTCAAACTGGTGGACTGTGAAACCCCCTGCCACAATGAATAAACATCAAAAAAAAGATACCAGAAATACAAAAAATCAAGAAAGTACACCACCAAAAGTTAATAAATCTCTAACTCTAGATCCTATAGAACAAGAAGCCCTTGAAATGACTGACAAGGAATTTCAAGTGATAATTCTAAGGAAACTGAATGAGATACAAGAAAACTCAGCTAGACATCATGATGAAATGAGGAAAAGTATACAGGATCTGAAAGAGGAAATGTACAAGGAAATCAATGTCCTGAAAAAAAATGTAGCAGAACTTGCTGAACTGAAGAAGTTATTCAGCGAAATAAAAAACACAACAGAGAGTTTAACCAGCAGGCTTGTCGAAGTTGAAGAGAGAACCTCTGAACTTGAAGATGGGCTGTTTGAAATAACACAAGCAGACAAGAAGAAAGAAAAAAGAATCAAGGACATTGAAGAAAATCTGAGAGAGATAGCAGACAACCTCAAGCACTCAAATATCCGAGTCATGGGTATTCCAGAAGGGGAGGAAAATGGAGATTCCATTGAAAACATATTCAACAAAATAGTGGCAGAAAACTTCCCAGGTATAGGAAAAATCACAGATCTTCAGATCCAGGAAGCTCAACGATCTCCAAACGTATTCAACCCAAAAAGGCCTTCTCCAAGACATGTCATAGTCAAATTGGCAAAACTCAGAGACAAAGAGAGAATCTTAAAAGCTGCAAGAGAGAAGAATCAAATCACCTATAAGGGAGCCCCAATCAGGCTAACATCAGAGTTTTCATCACAAACCCTAAAAGCTAGAAAGGAATGGGATGATATTTTCAAAATACTAAAAGACAAAGATTGCCAGCCAAGAATACTCTACCCTGCAAGGCTATCCTTCTGAAATGAAGGGCAAAGAGTATATTTCTCAGACAAACAAAAACTGCGGGAGTTCACTACCACACGACCACCCTTACAAGAAATTCTCAAGGGAGTATTGGGTTTGGATCCTGAAAAATAAGTAGCACTGCCATAAAAACCCAAGAAAAATCAATACCCACTAGTATAATAAAAATGGCATCCATGAAGAGAAAACAAGCAAACAAAAACACTATCTACAACCTAAGGAACCAACAAACACAGAAAACAAACAGTAAATCAGAAAGTATTAACAAAAGACACCTAAGACAACCAAACAACCAATAAAATGCTAGGAATAAATCAACACCTTTCAATAACAACTCTTAATGTAAAAGGCTTAAATTCCCCAATTAAAAGACACAGACTGGCTGACTGGATCAAAAAGCAGGACCCAACTATATGCTGCCTACAAGAGACCCACCTCACCCATAAAGATTCACACAGACTAAGAGTGAAAGTATGGAAAAAGATTTACCATGCAAACAGAAAAGAAAAACGAGCTGGAGTAGGTATTCTTATATCTGACAAAATAGACTTTAAACTAAAAACCATAAAAAGAGACAATGAGGGACACTACTTAATGATAAAAGGACTGATCCATCAAGAAGACATAACAATCATAAATATGTACGCACCCAATGTTGGAGCAGCCAGATTTATAAAACAAACTCTATTAGACCTAAAGAAGGAAATAGACACTAATACCATAATAGCAGGGGACCTGAACACCCCACTGTCAATATTAGACAGATCATCTAGGCAAAGATCAGTAGAGAAACACAAGATCTAAACAAGACTCTAGACCAATTGGAATTGGCAGATATCTACAGAACATTCCACCCAACAACCTCAGAATATTCATTCTTCTCATCAGCACATGGATCATTCTCCAGGATAGATCACATATTAGGTCACAAAACAAGTCTCAATAAATTCAAAAAATTTGGAATTATCCCATGTATCTTCTCAGACCACAATGGATTAAAACTAGAAATTAATAACAAACAAAACTCTGGAAACTATACAAACACATGGAAATTAAACAGCATTCTACTTAATGACATATGGGTCCAAGAAGAAATTAAGCAGGAAATCAAAAAATTTATTGAAACTAATGAAAACAATGATACATCATACCAAAACCTGTGGGATACTGCAAAAGCAGTATTGAGGGGAAAATTTATCGCATTAAACGCTCACTTCAGAAGAATGGAAAGATGGCAAGTGAACAACCTAACACTTCACCTTAAAGAACTAGAAAAACAAGAACAATCCAAACCTAAAGTTAGCAGACGGAAAGAAATCATTAAGATCAGAGCAGAACTGAATGAAATTGAAAACCAAAAAACAATTCAAAAGATCAACCAATCAAAAAGTTGGTTTTTTGAAAAGATAAATAAAATTGACAAACCATTAGCATGGCTAACAAAAAAAAGAAGAGAGAAGACTCAAATAACCAAAATTAGAAATGAAAAAGGCGATATTACAACTGATTCATCTGAAATACAAGGAATCATTCGAGACTACTATAAACAACTATACGCCAACAAATTTGAAAATCTGGAGGAAATGGATAAATTTCTGGACACACACAAGCTCCCAAAACTGAACCATGAAGACGTAGAAAATTTGAACAGACCAATAACAATAAAGGAGATTGAAGCTGTTATCAGAAGGCTCTCAACAAAGAAAAGCCCAGGACCAGATGGATTCACAGCAGAATTTTACCAAACATTCAAAGAGGAATTGACACCGATTCTTTACAAACAATTCCAAAAGATTGAAACGGACGCAAATCTCCCAAACTCATTCTAGGAAGCAAACATCATCCTGATACCAAAACCAGGTAAAGATATAACCAAAAAAGAAAACTACAGGCCGATATCCTTGATGAATATAGATGCAAAAAACCTCACTAAAATACTAGCAAACAGAATACAGCAACACATACGTAAAATTATTCATCACGATCAAGTGGGATTCATCCCAGGGATGCAAGGTTGGTTCAACATACGCAAATCAATAAATGTGATACACCATATTAATAAACACAAACACAAGGACCATATGATTATCTCTATAGATGCTGAAAAAGCATTTGATAAAGTTCAGCACTCATTCATGACAAAGACCCTCTATAAGTTAGGTATAGAGGGAAAGTATCTCAACATAACTAAAGCCATATATGCCAAACCCACTGCCAATATCATCCTGAATGGGGAAAAGCTGAAAGCTTTTCCTTTAAGAACAGGAACTAGACAAGGATGCCCACTCTCACCACTCCTATTCAACATAGTGTTGGACGTACTAGCCAGAGCAATCAGAGAAGAGAAGGAAATAAAGGGCATCCAGATGGAAAAAGATGAAGTCAAACTGTCCCTGTTTGCAGATGACATGATACTATATATCGAACAGCCTAAAAACTCTACAAAAAAACTCTTGGAATTGATAGATGACTTCAGCACAGTAGCAGGATACAAAATCAACATACAAAAATCAGTAGCATTTCTTTTCTCCAATAGTGAACATGCAGAACAAGAAATCAAGAAAGCCTGCCCATTTACAATAGCCACCAAAAAAATAAAATACTTAGGAATTGAGTTAACCAAGGAGGTGAAAAATCTCTATAATGAGAACTACAAACCACTGCTGGGAGAAATTAGAGAGGATACAAGAAGATGGAAAGATATCCCATGCTCTTGGATTGGAAGAATCAACATAGTGAAAATGTCCATACTACCCAAAGTGATATACAAAGTCAATGCAATCCCCATCAAAATTCCAAAGACATTTTTCTCAGAAATGGTAAAAACTATCCAGACATTTATATGGAACAATAAAAGACCACGCATAGCCAAAGCAATGATGAGCAAAAAAAATAAATCTGGAGGCATAACACTACCTGACTTTAAGCTATACTACAAAGCTATAATAACCAAAACAGTATGGTACTGGCATAAAAACAGACACACTGACCAATGGAATAGAATAGAGAATCCAGAAATCAACCCACACACTTACTTCCATCTGATCTTTGACAAAGGCACCAAGCCTATTCACTGGGGAAGGGACTGCCTCTTCAGCAAATGGTGCTGGGATAACTGGATATCCATATGCAGGAGAATGAAACTAGATCCATACCTCTCACCGTATATTAAAATCAACTCAAAATGGATTAAGGATTTAAATATACACCCTGAAACAATAAACCTTCTTAAAGAAAACATAGGAGAAACACTTCAGGAAATAGGACTGTGCACAGACTTCATGAATACGACCCCAAAAGCACGGGCAACCAAAGGAAAAATAAACAAATGGGATTATATCAAACTAAAAAGCTTCTGCACAGCAAAAGAAACAATTAACAGAGTTAAAAGACAACCAACAGAGTGGGAGAAAATATTTGCAAAATATACATCTGACAAAGGATTAATATCCAGCATATATAAGGAACTCAAACAACTTTACAAGAAGAAAACAAGCAACCCAATTACAAAATGGGCAAAAGAGCTAAGTAGGCATTTCTCTAAGGAAGATATACAAATGGCCAACAGACATATGAAAAAATGCTCAACATCACTCAGCATCCGGGAAATGCAAATCAATACCACATTGAGATACCATCTAACCCCAGTTAGGATGGCTAAAATCCAAAAGACTCTGAACGATAAATGCTGGCGAGGTTGCGGAGAAAAAGGAACTCTTATACATTGTTGGTGGGACTGCAAAATGGTGCAGCCTCTATGGAAAATGGTATGGAGGTTCCTCAAACAATTGCAGATAGATCTACCATATGACCCAGCTATCCCACTGTTGGGAATATACCCAGAGGAATGGAAATCGTCAAGTAGAAGGTATACCTGTTCCCCAATGTTCATCGCAGCACTCTTTACAATAGCCAAGAGTTGGAACCAGCCCGAATGTCCATCATCAGATGAGTGGATACGGAAAATGTGGTACATGTACACAATGGAATACTACTCAGCTATAAAAACGAATGAAATACTGCCATTTGCAACAACATGGATGGCCCTTGAGAGAATTATATTAAGTGATACAAGTCAGGCACAGAAAGAGAAATACCACATGTTCTCACTTATTGGTGGGAGCTAAAAATTAATATATAAATTCACACACACACACACACACACACGCACACCACACACACAAAAACCGGGGGGGGGGGGAAGAAGATATAACAACCACAACTACTTGAAGTTGATACGACAAGCAAACAGACAGGACATTGTTGGGGGAGGGGGGGAGGGAGAAGGGAGGGAGGTATTGGTGATGGGGAGCAATAATCAGCCACAATGTATATCGACAAAATAAAACTTAAAAAAATAATAAATAAATAAATAAATATTTGCACAATATAAAACAGAGAAGAGACAATATATAAGTATAATAAGAATATGTAAACATTTCATACAAAAAGACCAAGAATAAGAAATGCTGGCAAGGATGTGGAGAAAGGGGAACTCTTCTACACTTTTCTTGGGACTGTAAAATAGTACAACCACTATGGAAAACAGTATGGAGGTTTCTCAAACAACTACAGATAGATCTTCCATATGATCCAGCAATCCCACTTCTGGGTATATACACAAAGGAATGGAAATCATCATGTTGAAGGAATACTTGCACTTCCATGTTCATTGCAGCTCTGTTTACAATTGCCAAAATATGAAACCAACCTAAATGTCCATCGATGGATGACTGGATAAGGAAAATGTGGTATATATACACAATGGAATACTACTCAGCCATAAAAAAGAATGAAATTCTGCCATTCGCAGCAACGTGGATGAGCCCGGAGAAAATTATGTTAAGTGAAATAAGCCAGACGCAGAACGAGAAATACCACATTTTTTAGCCCCTAAGTGGGAGTTAAAAAATAAACAAATAAAGGAAGGAAGGAGGAAAAGAAGAAAGGAAGAATGAAAGAATGAAAAGACCACAATAATACATTGAACTTTCAGAAGGAGAGAGCAAATCTATGGTTACTTGAGCTGGGGTGGGTGGGGGGAGTGGGGGTTGGGGAGATATTGGGTAAGAGGCATAAAAAATAGTTATGATTTGTAATAGTGAATATGCTAATAATATTGATTTGATCATCACATGTTGTACACAGGTGATGGCATTCAATGCTGTACCCCCAAAATATGTATAATCAATTATGCTTCAATAAAGAAAAGAAAAGAAGTAAAGAAAGGAAAAAGAGAAATACTCCAGAATAAAAATGTGCAAAAGTGAGTAAAAAAGTCACTAAAGATAAAACTGAAATAGTCAATACATATGAGAAATCAATTTAACCACAATTATCAGAAAGATGCAAATTAAAATAAGAATTACCATGTTTCACATTTTATACTGAGTAAAGTTTAAAAGCCTAATAATGTCAAATGATGTACAATGCATAGAGCAAGTTTTAGCCTACAAGCCGGGCCCTCTCTGTTTTTAAAATAAAGTTCTCCTGGAACGGTATAACAGCAGCGGTGAGTGTTTACAACAGAGATCATATGTCTGACAAAACCTAAAGTATGTGTTGTCTGGCTCTGTGCAGAAGAAAATGTCCCAATTTCCAGGCTAAGGAAATAATAGGTACTAATACTCATTGCTAATAAGGATGAAAATTGATGTAGTCATGTTAGGGTAGATGGAATTTACAAGAATTATTTTACAGGTTTAGTGAAGCACGTTGACGAATGGCAAACCAGACATTTAAATTGTACAATTTGATGACTCTCAGCATATGTACACACCCCTGAAACTATCAACACGATCAAGACAATGAAGATAATCATCATCCCCAAAAGTTTCATCATGCCTTTTTGTATGTTTCCACTCCTACCCCTCCAAGATAGCCACTGCTCTGCTTTCTGTCATTATAGATTAGGTTGCACTTTTGAGAATTTTATAGGAATGGAATCATACAGTCGGTGACTCCGTTTTGCCTGGCTACTTTCACCAGCATAATTATTTTGAAGTTCATCTATGTTGTATGTATGTATCTATAGTTTATTCTCTTTATTCCTGAGTGGTATTCCATGATATAGATACCATAAAGGGTTTAACTTTCCATCTGTTGGACATTCAAGATATTTCCAGTTTGGGGCTATTACAGATAAAGCTGCTATAAACATTTGTGTACAAGTCTGTGTGAATATATGCTTTCATTCCTCTTGGGTAAATAAATATGATTGGAAAGGCTGGGCTGTACTCAGGTGTTTAAGAAACTGACAAATTGTTTTCCAGTGTGGCTGTTCCAACAGCAGTTTATGAGACAGAGCTCCAGTTGCTCACCAGCATCTGGTACTGTTGGTCTTTTTTGATTTTAGCCATTCTAATAGGTGCAGAATGGTAACTCACTGTGAGTTTAATTTGCAGTTTCCTAAAGACCAATACTGCTGAGCATCATTTCATGTGCTACTTGGACATCCATTTGTCTGTCTTCTTTGATGTTGCTTCTCTTCAAATTGGGTGTCATTTTTTGTCTTCCGGTCATTAAGTTGTAAACTTCATTTATTCTTGACTTAAGTACTTTGTCAGATATATGCTTTGCAAATATTTTCTCCCAGTTTGTAGCTGTTTTTTTCACTTTTGAAACAGTATTGTTTGAAGAGCAAAACATTTAAAGTTTGTTGAAGTCCAATTTATTGATTTTTTCCTTTATATTTCATAATATTTGTGTTGCGTTAAAAAAAATTTGCCAAGCCCAAAGTAACTAGAACCTTCTACTATGTTTTCTTCTAGGAGATTTGCCATTCTTGTCTTTATATTTAGAGCTATAATCTATTTTGAGTTAATGTTTGTACATGATGTGCAGTAAGAATCAATTTAACTTTTTGCACATTATTTTATTTTTAAAATTATTATACTTTCCACATTGAAGTACCATGGTGCACTTTTTTCCTGAAATTCAATTGGCCATATATGCATGGGTCTATTTCTGGGGTCTTTATTGTTCTCTATTGGTTTATTTGACAATCTTATTACAAGTACCACAAGGTCTGCGTTGCTGTAGATTTAGAATAAATCTTTAAGTCAGGTTCTTTAAGTCCTTCAACTTTGTTCTTTTTTCAATGTCTGGGGTTTATTTTGTTTGTTTGAGGGTATTTTTGTTTGCCTGTTTTTGGCTGTTACATGTCCTTTGCATTTCCTTATTCATTTAAAAAAATTTTTATTGAAACATATTGATTGTACATATTTATGGGATACAGAGTTATATTTCAATACATGTATACATTGTGTGGTGACTGTTCAGAGTAATTAGCGTATTCATCACTGTAAAACTTAATCATTTCTTTGTGATGTGCACATTTGATCTCCTCTCTTCTAGTCATTTTGTTACATGCAGCAAATCATTATTGATTATAGATTCCCTTATACATTTTAGAATCAGCTTGTCCATTTCTATAAAATGCCTGCTAGGATTCTGGATGGGATTGAGTGGCATATATAGATCAGTTTGTGGTTAATTGTCATCTTAACAATATTGAGTCTTCTGACCCATGAACATAAGTCTACTTATTTAGATCTTCTTTCATTTCTTTCATCAATGTTTTATAATTTTCATTGTACAGATCTTCGATATCTCTTACCAAATTCATCCCTAAGTATTTCATATTTTTGATACTGTTGATAATGGTATTGTTTTAAATAATGAATGTCTGAGTGTTCATTGCTAGTACAATTGATTTTTTAATATTCACCTTGTATCCTAAACCTTGCTAAACTCTCTTATTAGTTCTAATAACCATTTTTTGTAGATTCCACAGGACTTTCTATATAATTATAAGTTATCTGTAAATACATACATGTTTCCTTCTTCCTTTTCAATCAGGGCATATTTTATTTCTTTTTCTAGCCTTATTGCTCTGGTTGGGACTTACAGGACAATATTAAATAAAAATGGTAAAACTAGATATCCTTTCCTTTTTTATGTCGTTAGTATTACTCCAGCTTTAGCTTTTCTTTTTTTTTCAATTATATTTATATAATTTTTGTGGTGTACAGTGAATTTTTCAATACGTGCATATACTGCATAATGATTCACTTAGGGTACATAGCATATCTTCTCATAGAAGCCCTTTATCAGACTGAAAATGTTCTACTTTCTTCTTAGGTTTTTGAGAGTTTTAATCTTGTAGGTTGCTGGATTTTTAAAAATGTTTTTTATGTACCTCTATATATCTTATGTGAATTTTCAGTTTCAGTCTATTGATATTGGGAATGACTTTGATCAACTTTCAAAAGTTGTGCCAGCTTTGCATTCCTATAATAAATCCCCCCCTGGTCATGATGTATTATCTTATTGTGTCACTCCCGACTCAGTTTGCTAATATTTTGTGGAATATATTTATGTTTATTCTGTGTTCACAGGAAAAATAATCTGTGATTTTATTTACTTATAATCTTTTCCCTGGTTTTGGTCCCAGGGTAATACCTGCCCCATAAAGTGTGTTGGGCAAGTTTTTTCCTCTTTTATTTTCCATAAGTAACTGTGTAGAATGAGTATAACTTTTTCCTTACCTGTTTGGTAGGTTTCACCAGTAGAGCCATCTGGGCATCAGATTTTCTTCTTTGGATGGTTTTTAACAAAGGGTGCAATTTCCTTAATAAATATAGCATTAATAAGTTTTTGTATTTTGGCTTGAGTGAGATTTAGTAGTTTTTTGCTTTTCAGGGAATTTGTCTATTTCTTCTAAGTTGTCAAACTTATGGGTGTAGAATTATTTATAGTTTCCCCTTAATATCTTTTAAAATTTCTGTAGGGTCTTAAGGATATCCTCTCTTTCATTCCTGATGTTGGTAATTTCTATCTTCTTTTCTCTCCCTTTCTCTGTAAGTCTGGCTAGAAGTTTATCAACTTTATTGATGTTTACAGAGAAAGGCCTCTTGGTTTTATTGGTTTTCTCAACTGTTCTTCTGTTTTCAATTTTATTTATTTCTTCTTTTATGTGTATTATTTCTTTTCCTTGGCATACTTTGGGATGTTTGCTTCTTTTCTAGTTTCTCAAGATGGACAGTCGTATTATTGATTTTAGATTTTTCTTCTTTTCTAATATAAACAATGTTCTCAATTTACCTCTTAGCACTGCTTTAGCTGCATCTCAAATACTTTGGCACTTTATTTTCACTTTCACTCAATTCAAAATACTTCGCAATTTTGCTCAAGACCTCTTTGAGCCGTATGTTATATAGAAGTGTATTGCTTGATTTCCAAATCTATGACAATTTATTCCAGATACCTTCTGTTACTGATTTCTACTTTAATTCCATGATAATCAGAGAACATCCATTGTATGAATTCAATTTTTAAATATTTTTCAAATGTTGTTTTATGCCCAGAGTGGGAACTGTCTTGGTGTATGTTCCATGTGCACTTAAGAGAAGTGTGTTTTATGCTGATGTTGGGCAGAGTGCTCCATAAACAATAATTAGATCAAGTTGGCTCATAGTGTTGCTCAGGTTTTCTATAATTTTGTGTACTTATTATTCTATCAGTTAATCTGTGGAGTGATGAACTGTTCTTCTAATTTTAGTTTCATGTATTTTGAAGTGCCTTATTTTGTTGCTTTGGGATTGTAATGTTTTCTTGATGAATTGACATTATTTAATGTCCCTCTTTCTGTGTGGTAATTCTCTTGGTCTTGATATCAACTTGGTCTATTATTAATATAGCCATTCCAGCCATCTTCTGATTAGTGTCTGCATGATTTATCTTTTTCTGTCCTTTTACAATTAACCAATCTGTACCACTGCATTTAATGTGAGTGTTCTGTAGACAGCATATATTTTTGTCCTTATATCTAATTTAATTGTATATTGACTTTTTAATTTTAATGTAATTCTGGACCTATTTGGATTTGATCTGCCACTTTATTATTTGTTTCTGTCAGCCACCTCTATTTTTGTTTCTGTTTTCCACAGTCCACATTGGACTTCTGAATTTTCTTATTTTGTGTTCCATATTAATTTATATATTGACTTTCAAGATATATCTCTGTAATTTTAAGTGGTTGTTCTTTGGGTTACAATCTACATGTGTAATTTTTCACTGTTGTTATAAATTAAATATTTAGCCACTTCAAGAAGAATGAAAAACCTTACAAACATTCAAGTCATTTTATGCTACTCCATTTATGTTACAGTTGTCAAATGTATTATATCTAGATACATAGAAAACCCTACCAATGTTACGATTTCTTTCACTTTAAAATTGAATCATATTTTAAAGAAATTCGGAAAATATTTTTATTATATTACCTAAGATATTTACCATTTCTCTTACTCTTATTCCTCAAGTGCCCAGTTTCCATCTTGTATCACATGTGCTGAGCCTGAAGATGTTCTTTTACAGCAGTTCTGCTGGTGACAAACATTCTGAGTTTCCTTCATCTCAGAATGTGCTTATTTCACCATAGGTTCTGACGAATATATTTCCTGAATATAGAACTTCAGGTTGACAGTTCTTTCCTCTTAACACTGTAAAGATGTTGTTCCCTTGTATTCTGGCCTTTTCTTTTTCTTTTTTTTTTTTCTGATGAGAAATATGCAGTCATTCAAATCATTTTGCTCTGGCTGCTTCAATGTTTTTTATCTTTCATTTTCAGCTCTTTGATTATAACATATAAAGATGTGGTTTTCTCAGAGCTTAACTTGTTTGGGGTTCACTGAGTTCTTTAAACCTGATAGTTTTGGGCTTTCACCAAAAACCTCTATTGTGCATAATACAGCCTAAGAGTAAGAGACAACACACTCAAGGGGAAAGTCCCAGTTATTACACTTATTCCGTAAAGTGCCTTCTCAAAGGCTTTGAGTATTTAAGAAAATTATTTTCCTAATGTGGTTGTTCATCAAATGCTCACAGGAGCAAAGGGGCAGCCTTGACCTACAGTGTTCTCCAGAGGCCTCCAATTGTATCTGTAAACATTGTGGATGGGGCCTCTGGCTGAGACCGCTATTTGTCCTGCAATAATCCTTATTAACAGAATGCCTCTTCTTCCTATTAGCTCTTCTTCCTATCATCATGATGGCTGACTCTTTATCTGGTGCATGGCATCTCAGAGTACATATTGCAGTTATCAGCATTGATAGCTGAATGCTGTGGTCTTGATGTGTCCACCAAAATTCATATGTTGAAACTTTATTGCCAATGAGATAGTATTAAGAGGTGACTCCTTTAGGAGGTGATTAAGTTATTAGGACAGATCCCTCATGGATTGGATGAGGACTCTCATAAAAGGGAGGCAGTGTGTTCACTCTCTTCCATTTTTCTGCCATGTGAAGACGCAGAATTCCTCCCTTTTTGCCCTTCTTCTCTTCCATCAAGTGAGGACTCAACAAGACAGCTCTCACCAGACACAGAAAGCCAGTGCCTTAATCTTGACTTTCCAGCATCTAGAACTATAAGAAATGAATTTCTGTTCCTTATGAATTACCCAGTCTCAGGTATTTTGTTATAGCATCACAAATGGACTAAAACACTGGGAATGGTCATAAGTACAACCTCTTCCCACAGAGATCTGAGTAGAAGTATCCTATACAAATTATAGTAAATGTCTTTTGGGGAAAGCTGTCTTTTCCTTATTCCTTCTATTGTGATAGAGAAATGATGGAGAAAATATTTGCAAACTATGCATCCGACAAGGGATTAATATCCAGAATATGCAAAGAAAACAAGTAATCCAACTAAAAAATGGGCAAAGGAGCTGAATAGACATTTCTCATATGAAGATATACAAATGGCCAACAGACACATGAAAAAAATGCTCAACATCACTCAGCATCTGGGAAATGCAAATCAAAACCACACTGAGATATCATCTCACCCCAGTTAGACTGGACATTATAAAAAAGACAGAGAATAACGTGCTGGTGAGGATGCTGAGAAAGGGGAACCCTCCTACACTGTTGGTGGGACTGTAAATTAGTGCAGCCATTATGGAAAACAGTGTGGAGGTTCCTCAAACAAGTACTCATAGAACTACCATATGATCTTGCAATCCTGCTGCTGGGTGTATACCCAAAGGAATGTAAATCATCATGTTGAAGGGATATCTTCATTCCCATGTTTATTGTAGCTCTGTTTGAAGTAGCCAAGAATTAGAATCAACTAAATGTCCATCTGTGGATGACTGGATAAGAAAAATGTGGTATATATACTTAATGGAATACTACTCTGCCGTAAAAAAAATATATATATATATGAAATTCTGCCATTCATAGCAACATGGATAAACTTAGAGAAAATTATGTTAAGTGAAATAAGCCAGGCACAGAAAGAGAAATACCACATGTCCTCACTCATAAGTGAAAGTTGAAAGAAAGAAAGAACCACAATAAGACATTGAACTTTCCAAAAAAAAAAAAAAAAAAAAGCAGAACTGTAGAACTATGGTTATTAGAGGTGGGAAATGGGGAGGGGGAAGGGGAGGATTAGGGAGAAATTGGCTAATGGACACAAAGATTGATTACATTTTATAAACATGAGTATACTAATTATCCTGATTTGATCACCACATACTGTACACATGTATTGATATTAGATTCCGTACCCCACAAATATATATAATCAATTATCTTTCAATAAAATAAATGATGGATTGAGCTTGGACATTCACTTTGGGCCAGGAATTGGAATCTATACACTGAGAATGGTGGAGCAGCAACAGAGATGTAGACTGGACACTGACGATTTTATGATGCAGACTGGACACTGATGATTTTGTGATGCCACCCTACCAACTATAGACTGTCTCACTTCAGATGCCTCATATATGAGAAAAAAATGAACATCCATTCTTTTAAGCCTATTTTATTTTAGGTTTTATGTTCTTTGCAACTAATAGTAACCCTAACTGATGCAGATCTTAGTACTTGAATTGCAATGATGCTTATTAAAGAACCTTAAAGGTGACATAGACATACTGAAGGAAGTAGAGAAGCAGATGCTCAGGAATGGTTGGTAACTCTCATGTCATGGCAAATATTTGCATTAGGGTTGCCTAAGATACCTTAGAAGGCTAATCACATACATACTTAGTAATTGGTATCATGAAAAATGGTAGCTTCATATTCAACTCTGTACTCCACAAATATATATAATCAATTGTGTTTCAATAAAAGAAAAAAATGATAGCAAAATGTAACCACATCAGCATATGTTGGCTGCTGCTTCACTGTTTTAGCAATGCTTTTGAAAAGTTAAAGAGCAAATCTACAAGCAGAAATGGAACAGCTGACAGTTACACAAAGAAAAACATCATTTGCCTGCAGCCTGTACAGTAAGTTGAAAGAAAGTCTCCAAATTTGAAGCAAATCCAACTGTTCCTGAAATTTCAACTGTAGAAGATAAAAATGATGTTCAGTGAATTGGCAGTGCTAATAGGACTTAAGACTCTTGCCTTGCTCTACTAGGGCTGTGGGCTTGCTGGAAAATATGTCTTTAATGGTACCAAATTCTATTGTAAAGGGACACAGCACAAATGCCAGTAAAGTGCCAGTAAAATTGGTATAAAAAGGGATCATCTACTTATTGAGACTAGAAGTCTGCTGGTGACTAGCAATTTAACCAAGTAATCATTGGAAGAGTTTGGTGCAGTTTTAATTTTATATGTTTAAAATATTTAGCTATCTGGATTTATTTCAGTGTAAGGAATGAGGTAAATTAATTTATTTCAAATGGCCAGCTCATTGTTCCAATATCAATGATGTGTCAGTCCATCCTTTACCTAATGATTTGAAATATTGCCTATATCATATGCTAAATTACATAAACTTGAATCTATTTTAAACCTTTGTTCCAGTGTTCTGTCAGACTATTTCTGTACTTGTATCAAACTGTTTTAATTACTATGGGTTTATATTTTAATATTTGGTAGGGCTGTTCCTCATCATTTCTTATTTTTTTCAGAAGTGAACTATTATTTTTATTTATTTTTTAAATTTTTTTAAATTGAAATATTATTGACTACACATATTTATAGGGTACAGAGTTGACTATCAGTATTTGTATACAATATTGATCAAATCAATATTATTAGCGTGTTCATCATTACAAATCATAATTATTCTTTGTGACTGCTACCCAGTAGTTACTCTCTAACCACCCTCCCCCTCCCCGTTTCCCACCTCTAGTTACTATAGGTCTGTTCTCTCCTACTGAAAGTTCACCGTTTTATTGTGGTCTTTCTTTCTTTCTTTGTTTCTTAGCTCCCACTTATGAGTGAGAACATGTGCCTGGCTTATTTCACTTAATGCAATTTTCTCCAAGCTCATCCATGTTGAACTATTTAAAAAAATTTTTTTTACTTTCTTTGCAGATGAGATTTAGAGATCTTTAACATATTTAATAAAAATAGAATCCTTATCATGTCATTCTACTGCTTAAAATACTCAGGCCTTTCATCTCCTTGACACCTCCTGTGCCTTCTCACAATAGCCTCAGATGAGAAATTGGAGTACACTGGGTACTATCCCACTCGTACTATGGTTATCTCTAATGTTATCATGGGAACCTGCCTCTCACTTCTAGAACATCCCAGAATGTACAGTGTATTTCAAAAGGTGAATAAACCAAGGGACATCCCAATTTTATCTAATTCTGGGGAAAGGAGCAAGTGAGGGGAATAAATACCCCACTCCTATCCTCACAAACCCAATCGAACTTGCCATACATCATGACCCTATAAACCTATAAAATCAAGCATCAAAAACTGGGTGATGTTCTAGGCCAGTGTTTTTGATATGGTCTTATTCTTCAAAGTTATATGTGTAAATTCAATGCATAAAAAATATAAACTGGAGAACTCTGGTTAAAATGAGGAATTTCCTAAACCACTTCCGCTGAACCCCTAGCACTCCATGAAGGACAATTTGACAACAAATGTTCAGCAACTCCCCCAGAGATCTCGATCCTGACCTGCTTGTTGAGCACATCGCGTCATTCCATCTCCTTGACATAGGGTCTCTTATTTTCTCTAGTGAAGACTCCTAGCCTCTCAGGAATCTACCTCTCACTCCAGCCACTCAAATGGCTTAGGACTAGGCCAACCATAACCACACTTATCAGTGGCTACTGAAGGGGGTAACACTGGTTCCTTTATGTACTCTGATGAGTGACTTCAGCAAAGGCAGGAAATCATTTAGTCTACATATAAAGTCTCCCTTTCTTCTCTTTCCCTTTTCTTTTTCTGTCCTCTCCTCTCCTCTCTTCTCCTCTTTTCTATCTCCTTTTCTTTTTCTTGTCGTGGAGGTTTCTTTAATATTTTTCTTTTGGTGGCAGTATTGCTCCACTGAAATAAAACCATTCCTTCCTTCCAGCCTTTGCTTTTGAAAAACACCTACAGTTGAAACAAGGGTATTTTTACTTGAAAAAAAATGTCTTGCATCTGGATCTGGGATTTGCATCTAAGGGAGATTTCCTGGAACTTACCCCTAATAATTTTCTGCCCGGACTTTCTTGATTATATAGGAAAGGAAGGTCAGGCAGATCCCGTGATCTCCTCTCTGTTTCTTTTCCTTATTTTTTTTTCAATAGCTTTTCCCTAGCTATAAAATATATACCTGCTCATTATGGAAAGTTTGAAAAACACAGAAAAGGTTACGTAAGAAAATAAACATCATAATTGCATAAACAAGAGAGAGTGCTACTGTTAACAGTGCAAAGCAAGTCTCTCCAGTGTGTTTTCTTTGTACACACTTTGATATAATTGTGATCATATGGTAAATATAATTTAGTATTCCAGTTTTTTGTCATTTATATCTCATAAGCATGTCTATGTGTTCTTTGAAACATTTTTAAAAGACTTTACAATTTAAAACTTTTTTAGATATCATTTTTAATGACTGTGGAATAACCTACCATATGGATATATCATTAAGTTAATTATCATTTCCTCTGAGATGACACATTTATATTGCTTCCAAAATACTGCTATTTTAAGTAATATCTCTATCAACTGTGTAAACCAGGTGCTTCCTTGCTTGAATGGGCAAAATGCATCTCTGAGGAAATAAAGACCAGGTGACACTAAGCATTTACTTTATTGAAGAATGCTAACCTTTGAGGTACTTTCTCAGACTTCCCCCAAAACTCACCTAGTTAAGGAAGAGAAGAAATTCCTCTAGTACTTTTCAGGAGCTGAGAAAAACATTGTTAAAATTTCTCTGTAATTATGATCTACTCTGAAACATAGCTGTAAATCATTGAAACTGATGTCCCCAGTGCTGTGATTGGAACATGCCTTCCCAAGAGGGCTCTAATCCATGGAACTGGCACTCTTGCATGTTTTTAAAGGAAGTTGCTCTCTTCCTAGCCAAGGCAAACTATCGTCCTGTACCCAAGAATTTCTGGAGATAAGGGTCATCTTTAAGGAATGAGATATTAGCTCTCAGGTGTCTGGCACCTGGATCAGACACAGCTAAACAGAAAATTCAGTCAACACTAGGTGAGCATGATGGTTTGTTTGGGATATTTTTCCACATTTAATATTAAAAAGTTGTCCAAATTACCAAGCATCCTGCCTCCAACTCCATCATTTATAAGAGACCACTTAGTCTTCCATCACGCTTCTACATCTGGTTCACAAATTTCCACTCACTACATCATGCTCAGATAGCCATCTTAGACAAAAATGAAAGAACGGGTAGTAGAAGAAGTGCAGGATTCCACTAGTGCCATAGTCAATTACAACACATGGTACAATGGGAAGAATATAACTCAGAAGAGTAGCCATGGGACCCTGAGTATCGCTTAAATAATGGCCCAGAATGCATCACAGCATTCAAATGTGCAAATAAGTACCAAGTCACTTCAGTCCCTGGTTCACTTCTCAGTTTCAGCTATCGCTGATTCATTCTTCTTATGTTCTTACCGGGTGCAGAACCCACCACTCCCAGATCATAGCCCACACACGTTCAGAGCTACCATCACTAAGTAAATTTTGGGAAAGTCTTCTTTATACCATACGGGCTGAAAAGTAGGACATTATTCATCCAATTTTTATTTCCCTTCTTATCCCTTCAAATAAGCTCACTGATCCCTTGTGTTTAAATATTATTAACTATTGGAAAATGGATGAAGGAAACAAAAATATCAAATATAGGCACTGGCCTAGTTTAAAATTCTTACAATATTGTAAAAATTTTGGTATTGTCTTCCTGAATGCCTTTCTGTTGATGCCATCTAAAAAGTTCATTGTACATTTGATTCAGTTTTATCCCCTTCGAACCTCCACTCCATTTCAGGTACTCAACTTCTCCAGATTAAGTAGATGCTTTTTTCACGAACATCCACCTCACTAGACTTTAATTCTGAAGGGGCAGTAGAGCATAATGATTTAAAGGACATTCTTGCAGACAGATCTCACTCCAAATTCCAGCTCAGCCATTTAACATCGATGTGGCTTTGTGCAAGACACGTCTCAATTTTTGTACCTGTGTGTATCAGTCTGTTGCTTATAACAAAAACCTGAAACTGGGTGATTTATAAAGAAAACAACATTTACTGCTTAAAGTTTCAGAGGCTGTAAGTGCAAAGTCCAGGGAACACATGTAGTGAAGGCTTTCTTTGGTGGTGACTTCAGTGATGGCAGGGTATCACATTGCAAAAAAGCAGAACAGAGAGAGCGAGACTAACCTCCTCATTCACTCTTCTTTTAAAGCCCTTCAACCCATACCCATGACCACCATTTTTAATCCATTCACTAAGGCATGGTCCTACAATCTGATCACTTCTGCAAATCCTATTACCATAATAGGATTTCCCACCCTCAACATTTACAGTGGGTGTCAAGTTTTGGGGGGATACTCAATCCAAGGCACTGTAAAACATGGAGGGTAAACTCTTACTTTTACAGTTTCACCTATGTGTTAAAGTTGACAATGTGAACTGGTATCATCAAGAAAGTCTGAAATGTCAGAAAAGAAGAGTGAAGTGGGCTACCAAAGCATGGAAAAGTTTTGGAGAGAATACCAAAAAAATCTGTTTCTTACAACATTAGCCATATCTTCTGACCTCCTCAGGCTTCTTGATTAGCTTCTCCCATTCATTATCACCCTATTCTTTATCAAATATTGTATTATTTTTGAATAAATATTTGGATAAAAAAGAATACTAAAGATGATCTATATGAAAACTGAGAGCTAGCACAGCCCATGTTGTGTAAAGAAAGGACAATACTGCCACAGATGAAGGCTGAAATCTTTAAGTTTCATAGTGTGGCTTCAGTTTCTCCAAGAGTTTAAAAATCCATTCTAGGCAAAGCCTTGAGTGAGTCCCAGGACACTGAGGCTCATCAAAGTGGGGATGTATGGCAGAATAATAGTGTGGGTCAGGTACTGGACACTGACAGGAATATGGTCAGAGGGGTGGGCTGATCTGTTTTTTTCCTTTTAAACCCACCATGGCCAATCTCCCTCTCTCAGGAGCAGGTCAAAACAAAACATTTTACTGGGGGTATATTAGTCAGAGTAGGTTAGTGACTATAACAAACAAAATTTCAATAGATTAACACAAAATTTTATTTTAAACACACTACAGTACAACGTGAGTAGGCAGGGTGAGCATGCTCTGTCATTATTCTCAGTTGATCCAGACATCATGGAGGGAAAAATAGGAACTTCGTCAGCACATGACCTAGGAAAACCAAGTGCTCAGAAAAATCTGGGCCAAACTCGTGTAGGTATTCTGTCCTGAGATTATAAAAATAAATAGTATCATAGCAACAGAAATCTTGTTGATGCCTGTCCTGAACCACATTGTACCAATGTAGACTAGTTGCCTTCAGTACTTGCTGCAGAGCTGAGATGTCCCTTCACCATTATCCTGGGGATTCACTTTGACTCTTCCATGCACTGGACTTCCAGTTTCCTGTATCTTATGTCTTTCGCTTTCATCATTTGCTACCTAATTTTGGTTGGGTATGTCTTGCAGTTGCTATATGAGAAATGGGGCATGGCAGGTATTTTTTTTTAAGCTTCATGTATTAGATTGCTAGGGCTATATTAACAAAGTACCACAAACTGGGTGGTGTAAAGAACAGAAATTTGTTGTCTCACAGTTCTGGAGGCTAGAAATCCAAAATCAAGGTGTCAGCAAGTTTGGTTCCTTCTGAGGGTTGTGAGGGAGAAACTGTTCCACAGCTCCTTCGTGGCTTCCGGTGTTTTGCATTCCTTGACTTGTAGATGCATCACTCCAATCTCTGCCTTCATGTTCACATGGCATTCTCACTGTGGGTGTCTATATCCAACGTTCCCCTTTTTATAGAACACCAGTCATATTGGATTAAGGGCCCACCCTACCCAGTATGACCTCATCTTAACTAACTACATCTACAGCAACCCTGTTTCCAAGTAAGATCATGTCCTAAGGTACTACGGTTTAGGACTTCACCAGATGAATTCGAGGGGACACAATTCAACCCGTAACACTTCCCGTATATTAAAATGTTTTCATGCTATCCTAAAATTTGGCCATAAAATTCAAAGTTGGAAATAATTTTCCTTCAGAATTTTGAAACTATTGAGCTACTGCTGTCTAGCTTCTAATGTTGCCTATTAAGAAATCTAAAGTCATTTTAATTCTTGATTTTTTACATGTGACCTGTTTCTCTTTCTAGAAACTTTAATATATTTTATTTGCTCCAGGCACTCTGAAATATTACAGTGGTATTACTTGGTGTGAATCTATTTTTATCCTTTGTTGTAGGCACACTATAGGCCTTTTTGGTCTAGAAACCCACGCCTTTCAGTCCTAGGGTATTTTCTTGAATTTTTTGATGATCTGACGATTTCCCTTGCTTCCGTTTTCACTGCTTTCTCTCTCTCTCTGTAACTCCTATGATATGGGTATTACATCTTCTGGACTCCTCTAGTTTGCTTATCTTTTCTCTCCTATTTTACATTTATTTGTGATTTTATTCCATTTCCTGGGAAGTTTCTTCAACCATTTTTTAAAATTTCTATCAAGTTTTTCATTTTTTGATATGTTTTTTTTTAAATTCCAAGAAGCTTTTTGTTCTCTGAATGTTCCATTTGTATAATTGCTTTTATTTGTTCATATCTCTCCCTACATAATCTCGGTTTGCTCTAAATTGCCTTTTCTGTTTGTTAGTCTCCTGAGTTGTCTCATAATTCTTAGTTGGCTGCTCTTACCTTTAAGCTGATTGGAATCTCTGAGTTTACATTTAGGACTTGTTGACTGTGTGCTTCATTTTAAGCTTATATCTCTGCACTGACTGTCAGTATAGTTATACCTTTCCTTTAAAGATGTTCATATTGCCCCCAAAATACATTTCCAGTTTCCCACCTAAAAGGCCAAGTCCTATCTGCTAGTTTTCTGGTAGCCCACTGGAGGAAGAAGGTTTGGGGAAGATAGTCTCAGTTCAGTATAAGCCCTGTCCTCAACTATGCCTTGTATCCTTTAGTTGAGCTATATTGTGTTTTACCCTCTCCCAAAAATAATTCCCAGATTTTTGCCAGCGTGGAGGAGTGGAGTTTCCCAGTAGCATAGAGCTGTACGGAGAGGGGGTAGAATCTAGGACTCAAACTTGCTTGTTAAACAGCTTTCAACCAATACTCTTTATTTTATCCTCCTGTATGGTAGGCATTAGGGCCATATAACAATAATTCAGTTTTCCTCAATCTAAGCATATGGTGAGATTTACCACCACCACCACCACCACCCCCTCCCCACTCCCTGCATCCCCTTTGCAGGATAAGCATGGCCATAAGACTTGTATGGGCCATGAAATGTGAGCAGATAACGTATGTCTTGTCTAGACAGAAAGTTTAAAAGTGAGTATGTGATTTGCCATGTTACTTTTTCCCTGCTATGGCAATCTTAGAAGTGTGTTTCAAGATGGGTCCCCCCCCATAAGCCAGAGTCCCTGAATGATTACATTAGATATCCAGTGTGAACAATAAACAAATCTTTTTTGTTTTAAACCTATGAGATTTTGGGGTTGTTTGTTGCTACAATATAACCTAGCCTATCGTAACAGACTCCCCTTCATCCTTTTTCCATTTTAACTGTTGCTGCCATTCTTGAGCTTTTAGAGAATAATTCAGCTTAAAGCTTTATTCAGCTCTTTCCCATTTCCAATAATGCCATATTATGTTTTCTTTGGCATGCTACATTGATTGCTATTTATCCATCTGCATTCTGGCTGCTAAAACTTAGTTGCTTCTATCTCCTCTATTTCCACCCTTATTTTAGGTTTATGCCTTTAAAATATATTCCTTTGCTCTAGTTTTAGTGAGGTTTCAAGAGGTAATGAAATTAGATGTATGTGTTCAATCTACCATCTTTATTCAGAAGTTTCACCTTACCCACCTTGCACACTTATTTCTCCCACCCCAACCCAAACTCCCCTGTCCCATAGGAACATGAAAAATTCAGGATATAAAGTAAAATTGAAGAACATGCTGCTTTTTGGACCCTGAGCTCCTTTGGACTTCTGCCATCTGCCACAATTTGAGTTGAGGAGAACCACCCATGACTACCAGAAGCTGTGTCAAGTAAAAGATATTCTAGTAAGTAACTTTGTTTACCATGAGGGTTTTAGGGCTTGAATGTACCTGTTATATTCTAGTGTATAGTTGGACTTCCCCAAGAATTAGTTACCTTGTTTCTTGGGTCTAGCCTCAGCCTACAGAGCATGGAGCCAATCAAGTACCATGTGTCCTATAGAGTTTTTAATTCCTGGTGACAGCAGTTCTGATGCAGGCCTATGTTTTCCTGAGGTTCCTTAGGCCCTCTACTAGTACACCTGAGATTCTCCCATGTTTTGGCTCCTTGGGAAGCCGGGCGGTAGTTGCAAGTCATGGAGAACTTATAGTGTCAGGAGAGAATATTTGGCAGCTTTGGGGACCTGTGTTTCCACTGGTGAGGTATGGCCTGAAAGACAAGAGTGTAGAAGAGTCACCTGAAGCTGACCTCTCTGAGGCCTTAAGGAGCTCTGGCTTGGGCTTCAGGGAATCTGAGTCCTAGACTGTGCTCAGCCACTAACTCTGTATGTGAACTTGGGCAGACAACTTCACCTCTCTGAGCCTCTCAGTTTCCTAAAACCCCTTCCAGCTCAAACATTCTGCAATTCATGAAAGCTTGACAGTACTGGGATTGTCCTGCTCAACATAAAAATATTTTGAGCAGGGAAATGAAGAGGCTGGATAATATGTGATCTTCCTAGAGACATAAAATGTTTTCTCAATTAAATTCACATCTCCTAAAGCACTTCCCCATTAGTAGAGCCAGTGTGAGTCAGCCTTGTGATGGGGCTCCATAGACAGGAACTCAGAATCCAAAAAGAAGGCAGCGATAGGCCCCCTCTGCTTTTTCCCTGTCATAGCAAAGCAGTGTGGTGCTCAGAGTTGAGTGTCACATTTTAGAGGGGAAACGGAGAGGCTGGAGAAGTTTCAGGGCTGTAACCAGGATGATGCAGGAACTCCAAACTATGCCACATGAGGAAGAGCAGAAGGATCTCGGGATGAGTAGCCAAGAGATGAGTAGCCTCCAGGAAGGTTTGGGCCCTGTTTTTAGCTGTCTGAAGGGCTTTTGTTGGGAAAGAGTAGTGACTTCAAACCTGAATCAACAGGTATATTGAGGTTTGACAGAGGAACAGATTTTAAGTTAATGGAAAGATTCTGATAAGTTTTAGAGGCATAGGATGCCTCAAATAGTGAATTCCTGTTGTTGAAAGTTTCTGAGGAAAGGCCAAATTACCATTTGATATAAATAACATAGAGAGGGTCAGATATTAGGTGAAGACTTGGATCAAATTACCTTTAAGTCTCTTTCAAATCCTGAGTCGATAATTCCATGTTAGGAGTCAAGTTAGTAGAAAGGCAATTTTAATTATAAGGTCTGAAATTCCAAGTAGGGATACTTATTTTATACCACCATTTATAAGGCTGGTCCTGCCCACTGGCCACTTGAAAAATATCTGATAGCTGTCTTAAAGACAAAAACTCAACTTACATCTTTTTCAGTTTGTACATTCTTACATTTCCTCAAGTGTAAATTTAATATTTGAATCACAGTATCACAAAGTTGTTGAGTTTCAAATATGATAATGAACATAAAGCTGTTTGGTAAGTTATAAAGTAGCACAGAAAAACACAGGATTATTGTCATTGGCCTAAGTACAATTTGATCTCTGATAGAATTTAAAGGACAACTTCCCCAAGGTAGCAAGAGGCAGATGGTTTGCTAAGTGAGTCCCTCTAGATCCTCTGTCTAATGATTGCTAACCTTACAATCAACTCTAGAGGCATCTCCTTTTCCCACTGGAGTCATGTAAAGAGAAGATGGAGAGAGATAGTTTAAGGCTATGAGTAGTTGGGGATATGAGGGTGCAGAGTAGAAAAGTAGGAGCTGTAGAAAAGATCGAGGGAGGGGGACTGAGTCCAACAGAACCAGGAACAGAACATACAAAAGCCAAGGTGAGACAGATAGTCAGTGTCTTATGTATATGTTTTCAGTACTTTCTAAAAGAAAACTTTTAGAAATGGGTTTTTCCTTTGTAGAAGAGTGTGTAGATAGTACCACCTCAGGACAGAGAGCATTGTCCAAAACCGGTGGCTCTGAAAGAGTACAAAAGTCTCTACTTGCTTTGGCACAGGTATGATGGGTGGGGAGCTTTGTCTCTGCAAGTGGGTTGGCTAAAGAACCACTATGATGAAAAAGAGAATTGGATCCCTGGAATGAACTCTAGGGCTGGCAAGAACAGATGATATCTTTCCCTATACTCCCAGCTGTTTCTAGGAAACAAGCACTGTTTACCTTTTGGAGAGCAGAAGAAAAAAATGACATTTCTTTCACTGGAGAGAAAAAAAGATATCCCCGTCTGATTGTCTCTAGGCTTGAGCTTGTTTATTTATCAGCTGCTAGGAATCAACTGTTTTCTGAGCCAAGTCCCAGGCCATAGGGCCTATGTAATGGGAGCATGTTATCATTAATGAACAGTGGATATCAGGACCACTGTGCCTAGTGACACCTTCGTACCTTGGTTAAAGCCATTCTCAGTTATTCTTCCCTTTCCTTTTCCTTCTTGCCTTCTGCTTCACTATACTGTCTTCTCATCTCTCTTCCTCTTCATTTTCCTTGTTTTTTCCTTACTTATCCTCTCTTTCCTGGTTCTCTCTCATTATCCCTGTTCTGCATTCCTCCTTTTTTCACTCTCCTCATCTGTGGGCTTCTTTTGTTTTTTATCATCCCCAGCTGGATCAGACTCCAAACAGATGTGCATCCAGGAGCATTTTCCATTCCCAGCTCAGAAAAAAGACAGATGCAAAACCCTTATTACCTCATCTCCTTAGTCGCCCAGCCAGGGAAAGATTGCTCCCCAAATAGATTCTACTTTACCTTACTTCAATTCAATATGAAATGACTCAAACGGGGGACTTCCATATCTTCCCTTGGAAAAGATCATTCTGTAATTTAATACAAGTTGCTTTCAATTTTTCCTACTCCCTGGTCTAATATTTCCTTTGCTTCAGTTTAGCCCATTACTCCTGGTTAGATTATCTGGGACCACCCTAAACCTTTCTGCTCCTTCCTTAGTATTTATTGCTTTCTAGGGCTTGAATGTATTTATCACACTCTCATAAAGTAATGCTTTTGGACCCTAAAAAATTCTGTTTCATAGCCACTACTCCATGAAGTAGTTATTATTATCACCATTTTTAAACAATGGAATCTGACACCTGAAGGGATTAAGACACTTGCATAAGATCACAGAGTTGGAAAGTACTGGGCCTAAGATAGAAAACTATATCTGCTTAATTTTAAAGTTTGTGATCGTTCCACAACATCAAAACAGGGCTCAGCATACCTTATGGGAAAAAAAACCTCATAAAATACTTCTCTAGTCACTTGATCAACTCTCAGTTCTGGCCCAAAGCTCACCTGAGCAATTTGATTTTGGTGTACATGGGAGGCAGCATGGTATATTAGAAGAACTTCTGGGCTATAATCATATATGTATATGTATACTGTGTGTGTGTACACTGTGTGCCAAGCATTGACCTAAGTACTTTGTGTATACTAACTCATTTTGTTATCTGCATTTCACAGATTCAGAAACTGAAGGAAGTAAAGTTAAGTAATACTCAAGGTCACCTAGCTATTAAGTGGCCGAATAAGGTCCAAGTCCTGGCAGTCCAACTCTAGAGCCTGTGGTCTCAACCACAATATGATCCCTTCCCAAACATCCTGTGTAATCTTGGTCCCATTGGTCCTGTTTCTCCATATATAAAATGAGTAGGTTGAACTGATCCAGAGATCTGAAAACAGTGTTTTGCAGAATCCTGGGGTTCCACAGAGGTATCTCAGGAGCCAGTGCAAACGAAGAAGAAGGTAGGGAAGGGGAGACCAACCAACAGTGCTCTAGCTCTACTAACTTGCTTTCAAACCAGACCAGATCTGCTTTTATGTATTGAAGTTCTATAAAAATGTTTGAAAATATGCTTAAATGATGAAGCAAGTTGGTAGCAGAATGTTTTAGAGAATGGCAATTTCCTTTCTTGTCATTTTAGTGTTCACCTATATTTGGCCTTTGCATTTAATACCTCACTAGAGGCCATTTGTTCCCATGAACTTTATGTTTGCTCCAAAACACTGCAAGCTGTGTCTGGATTTCCACATGACTTCCTTTGTGCCCTTTGCACTGCCTTTATCTCTCTCTTATCAGGAAATTAGCTCTCATATTTCTACCTGATTTTCAGCTTCAGCACCTTCCACTTTGAATCATTACCCCCATATCAATTATCACCTAAATATTGTGAAATTCTTGAACCCCTAGGGACATAACATAATTACTTTTAGTTAAGTGAGCTGAAATAATTACTGGGTCAGGGACTCAAAAGTTTTTGCTACACTTCTGTGTTACAGCCTGGACTTCAGTTCATATTTTTATTATAGTCAGATACTTCTGGGCACCAAGGATATGTTAAGTGTAGTCTAAATATGAGGCTATACAAGAACACAGGGTACTAAATGAAATAATGTGGAGGAAGAGGAAGAGGTAAAAGTTTCTCATCGGCTGTCTTATTTTAAATTATACCTAAGATCCCCATATTTTACCTTTTTTTCTCTCTGGCTGATGAAGTTAGAAAATCCTCATGTGTGTTGGAAGACTCGATTTGGCTCCATTCAGAGAGTTTGTAAGCCCTGTGATGTCAAGGTAAATGACATCATAAAATGACATCTTATTAGCATTTCCATGAATTATGGGCTTTACTTGTAGTAATCTCCATTAGCTCCAATTACATTCCAATTCTCATAGAACCTTATGGAGGAAAAAGTATCAACCAATTTTGAAAACTGGTGTCCATACTTCAGTTTTATAACCACAAAGTAAGTTCACACAGTACATGTATGGTCCATCTGTATTTTACCTAATGATATAATAATATATTTCATTTCAGATAACTATTTTGAAAGTTATTGCATAACAAATAAATAGATAAATTTCTCTGGATTACTGAAGTATGACTGGTCTGATCATTTTGAGTCACCTGTTATGGTATGCTTAATATAACAAAACCATATCAGAAGGTTAGAGACAAGAAATGGCATGAACCTTTATTGTTGTATGTGTAGATGAGGGTTGATTAGACAGCAAGCTGAATGTATGATACTTTGAGGGGCTTTCTAATCACCAGTATTTCTCACTTGCTAAAGGTAACAGGGAAAAGAGATTTTTTTTGGTTTGTTTCCAAAATTGGTCTGAGTGGAATGAAGAACTTTCTTTTGATGTGAACTCTGAAAACCATACAAGGGAGAAATTGTTGCAAGCCATACCCTATCATTTAAAAACTTCTTTCCCAGAATCCTTCTCTACTTCAACTTTGACAAACTTTGTTTTATATAGCTAAAGGGATTATTCCCTTGGCTAATTTACCAAAAGATGCTACTGGACACCAAAGGATTAAACTATCTTTGCTTTTGTTAATAGATATTATCCTACACTTCATTCTCAATGATAAACTGTTCAAGCAATGAAATGTGAAAACTACCCAGTGTTTGAAACTGAGATAAGTCTTGTCCCTCAGGTTCACAATTATAGTTGATATCATTAACCATAAAAAAATACTGCTCCTCTTTAGTGAAAGTTCAGCCTGTGAAGAAGAGAAAAATCTAGAGAAAGGAGAATTTTACAAATTACTTTAAGCCATAAGTTTTGGCAGGGAAGTTTTAGGACATAATAACTTAGAAGGAACCCACATTTTATTTTCCCTTCGAATGCTTATGAGACCCATGAGTCCTCACATGCATTGGTAGACTAAATTAAGTTTAGTTTGGCTAACATTTATTCTTATTAGTTTTATTAACACGCAATACATAAAAACGTCCAGAATCTTGGCTCACAAGGATTCTACTCCTGAAAATTCCATCTTCTGTTCACTTTAACTGTGCTGTGTACACAGAAAAGTGATTGACCAGTGTGCCAGGAAAATGGAAACTGTGCCAGATTGCAGATTCTGCCAAGGAGAAGACACATATCAACTTCAGAAATGGACTAAAGGCCTGAGCAATTAGAACTTTAGATCTGTCATCCTGATTACTTAGAAGCAAGGACTTTCCTTATTGTGTTACTTAGAACTTTGAAATATTAAGTAGTAGTTTTTCATGAGCACTAGGCCCAAAGAGTTTAACAACCTCTTTATTTTATGTGTAATACTCAATGTTGCATTATTTGTACTTATATCAAAATATGCCCAAATGCTATTTCCATACAAACTTAGAATGTAAGAGATTATGAACATTCCAGGCATATATATTCTGTTCTTTATCAGCATCTCTTCGTGCACACGGAGCAGGGAGACGTCCAGCAGGGGGAGGCAGAAGCTCTGCAGAGACCACACGCCCTGCAGTTCCACGGCATGACCCAGCAGCCCGGGCCAGTGTGCATGGAGCAGGGAGACGTCCAGCAGGGGAGGCGGAAGCTCAGCAGAGAACACACGCCTTGCAGTGCCACCGTGCGATCCAGCAGCCCAGTGAAGTGCATGCTGACCAGAAAGGTGGCTCACCAGAGAGGCCCAAGACCCGAGGCAACCACACACACAAGGCACTAGTGGACAATTGACCAGACACTGAGGTAGCCATACCAAGTTGGCAGCCCCAGCAGCAACCTAACAATCGTCTCAAACCTGTGAACTGTGAAACCCCCTGCCACAATAACTAAACATCAAAGGAAAGATACCAGAAATATGAAAAATCAAGTAAGTACAACACCGAAGGGTAATAATGCTCAAGCTCTAGATCCTATAGAAGAAGAAGCCCTTGAAATGTCCGACAAGGAATTTCGAGTGATAATTCTAAGGAAACTAAATGAGATACAAGAAAACTAAGCTAGAGAACATGATGAAATGAAGAAGAGTATATAGGACCTGAAAGAAGAAATGTACAAGGAAATCAATGCCCTGAAAAAAAATGTAGCAGAGCTTGCTGAACTGAAGAATTCATTCAATGAAATAAAAAACACAACAGAGAGTTTAACCAGCAGACTTGCAGAAGCAGAAGGGAGAACTTCTGACCTTGAAGATGGGCTGTTTGAAATAACACAGGCAGACAAAAAAAAAAGAAAAAAAAGAATTAAAGGCATTGAAGAAAATCTGAGAGAGATATCAGACAACCTTAAGCACTCAAATATCCGAGCCATGGGTATTCCAGAAGGGGAGGAGAAAGGAGATTGCATTGAAAACATATTCAGCAATATAGTGGCAGAAAACTTCCCAGATATGGGAAAAGACATGGATCTTCTGATTTAGGAAGCTCAAAGATCCCCCAACATATTCAACCCAAAAAGGTCTTCTCCAAGACATGTTATAGTCAAATTAGCAAAACTCAAAGACAAAGAGAGAATGTGAAAAGCTGCAAGACAGAAGCATCAAATCATCTTTAATGGACCTCCAATCAGACTAACATCAGACTTTTCATCACAAACCCTAACAGTCAGAAAGGAATGGGATGATATATTCAAAATACTAAAAGACAGAGACTGTCAGCCAAGAATACTCTACCCTGCAATGCTATCCTTCTGAAATGAGGGCAAATAGTATATTTCTCAGACAAACAAAAACTGCGGGAGTTCACCACCACACGACCACCCTTACAAGAAATTCTCAAGGGAGTACTGGGTTTGGTACCTGAAAAATAACTACCACTGCCATAAAAACCCAAGGAAAATCAAAACCGACTAGTAAAATAAAAATGGCAAACATGAAGAGAAAACAAACAAACAAAAAGGCTACCTACAACCCAAGGAACCATATATTAAAGCCATATATGACAAACCCACTGCCAATATCATCCTGAATGGGGAAAAGCTGAAAGCTTTTCCTTTAAGAACAGGAACTAGACAAGGATGCCCACTCTCACCACTCCTATTCAACATAGTGTTGGAAGTACTAGCCAGAGCAATCAGAGAAGAGAAGGAAATAAAGGGCATCCAGATTGGAAAAGATGAAGTCAAACTGTCCCTGTTTGCAGATGACATGATCCTATATATCGAACAGCCTAAAACCTCTACAAAAAACTGCTGGAATTGATAAATGATTTCAGCACAGTAGCAGGATACAAAATCAACACACAAAAATCAGTAGCATTTCTTTTCTCCAATAGTGAACATGCAGAACGAGAAATCAAGAAAGCCTGCCCATTTACAATAGCCACCAGAAAAATAAAATACTTAGGAATTGAGTTAACCAAGGAGGTAAAAAAATCTCTATAATGAGAACTACAAACCACTGCTGAGAGAAATTAGAGAGGATACAAGAAGATGGAAAGATATCCCATGCTCTTGGATTGGAAGAGTCAACATAGTGAAAATGTCCATACTACCCAAAGTGATATACAAATTCAATGCAATCCCCATCAAAATTCCAAAGACCTTTTTCTCAGAAATGGAGAGAACTATCCAGACATTTATATGGAATTATAAAACACCACGCATAGCCAAAGCAACGCTGAGCAAAAAAAAATAAAGCTGGAGGCATAACACTACCTGACTTTAAGCTATACTACAAAGCTATAATAACCAAAACAGTACTGGCATAAAAACAGACACACTGATCATTGGAATAGAATAGAGAATCCAGAAATCAACCCACACACTTACTTCCATCTGATCTTTGACAAAGGCACCAAGCCTATTCACTGGGGAAGGGACTGCCTCTTCAGCAAATGGTGCTGGCATAACTGGATATCCATATGCAGGAGAATGAAACTAGATCCATACCTCTCACCGTATACTAAAATCAACTCAAAATGGATTAAGGATTTAAATATACACCCTGACACAATAAAACTACTCAAGGAAAACATAGGAGAAACATTTCATGAAGTACGACCGGACACAGACTTCATGAATATGACCCCAAAATCATGGACAACCAAAGGAAAAATAAACAAATGGGATTATCTCAAACTAAAAGTCTTCTGCACAACAAAAGAAACAATTAACAGAGTTGAAAGACAACCAACAGAGTGGGAGAAAATGTTTGTAAAATATACATCTGACAAAGGATTAATATCCAGAATATACTAGGAACCAAAACAACTTTACAAGTAAAAAACAAGTAATCCAATTTAAAAAATGGGCAAAAGAGCTAAATAGGCATTTCTCAGAGGAAGATATATGAATGGCCAACAGACATATGAAAAAATGCTCAACATCACTCAGCATTTGGGAAATGCAAATCAAAACCACACTGAGATACCATCTCCCCCCAGTTAGGATGGCTAATATCCAAAAGACTGTGAATGATAAATGCTGGCAAGGTTGCGGAGAAAAAGGAACTCTCATACATTGTTGGTGGGACTGCAAAATGGTGCAGCCTCTATGGAAAATGGTATGGAGGTTTCTCCAACAATTGCAGATAGATCTACCATATGACCCAGCTATCCCACTGCTGGGAATATACCCAGAGGAATAGAAATCATCAAGTAGAAGGTATACCTGTTCTCTGATGTTCATCGCAGCACTCTTTACAATAGCTAAGAGTTGGAACCAGCCCAAATGTCCATCATCAGATGAGTGGATACGGAAAATGTGGTATATCTACACAATGGAATTCTACTCTGCTATAAAAAAGAATGAAATACAGCCATTTTCAACGACATGGATAGACCTAGAGAGAATTATATTAAGTGAAACAAGTCAGGCACAGAAAGAGAAATATCACATGTTCTCCCTTATTTGTGGGAGCTAAAAGTAAATAAATAAATACATAAAAAAGCGGGGGCAGGGGAGGGAAGAAGACATAACAGTTACAATTCCTTGATGTTGATATGACAAGCAAACAGAAAGGAGATTGTTCTGAGGTAGGGGTGAGAGGGAGGAGGGAGGAAGGTTTTGGTAATGGGCCGCAATAATCAACCACATTGTATATTGACAAAATAAAATAAGACTTGGAAGAAAAATAAAAAGAAAATCCATGCATGCATACCTACTTCTCCTCCAAATTAAAATAAAACAAATAATCATGCATTAAAGGAGCAGAAAATTGACTTGACGAATGAATTTAGGTTTGGTTCTCTCCCCAGTGGATGTTGATCAATCCAACATAGCTATCACAAGGGATTTGGGTAAACACACTCCAGTGCTCTGGATCACATTTGGCTGGGTGACTCTTGGGAATTTTACTTAACTTACTTGAGCTTTGTTTACCTTAAGTGTAAAATGGAGAAATAAAACTGATTTCATGGAGATGTTGTGATGGTTAAATGAGATACTCTGTAGAAAATTTGCAGCACAAGATAGGAGCTCAATAATTAGTGTTTGTTCTACAACATGGATGAATCTTGAGGACATTATGCTAAGTGAAATAAGCCGGTCCTAAAAAGACAAATACTGCATGATTTCACCTATATGAGGTTCTAAAGTAGCCAAACTTATAGAACCAGAAAGTAGAATTACAGTTGCCAATCTCTGGGGAGAGGGGAAAAGGAGAGCTGTTGTTCAAGGGGCATACAGTTTCAGTTCTGCAAGATAAAAAAGACCTAGAGATCTGTTGCACAATGTTGTGAATATGATTAACACTACTAAACTGTACACTTAAAAATAGTTAAGGTGATAAATTTTAAGTTATGTATTTTCCCCCACAATTAAAAATTAAATTAAAAATAATTAGTGGTTGTTATTAATTCTATCATGATAATTATGATTTTTGACTAAAATTAACATATTGCTCCTAATTCTGTTCTTTCTACTCACGTAGATGTGGCCTAAATATACAATGCAAACATTGGGGAGAATCCAGTCATCTGGTGAGGAGTTAAGTTAGAAATAGAATGCAGTTTCTATGCAAATTGAATGTGAAACATTTATTAGTTACCTATATCATTCTAGTATGGCTAGTATGACTTGTTTTGTGGGAACCATGGAGAATTGGTATAATTAGAAGGGTACTATTTCTAGCCAAGTGCCTATACATCTGGAAGATTAATTTTTGATCTGTTGTGAGGGCAGTGGTAGTGAGGCTGTTTAGGTAAAGATGGAATCTAAAGCAGTGTTGTTCAACAGAACTTCCTGTGATGGTGGAAATATTCTGCATTTATGCTATCCAATAAGGTGGCACTATCCACGTGTGGCTACTGGGCACTTGAAACGTTGCTAGTGTGATTGAGGAACCAACTTTTTATAATTTTATTTAACTTTCATTTAAATACCCATATGTGACTAGTGGCCACTATATTAGACAGTGCAGATATATAGTTTGTGGAGGAAGTAAAGAATGATACCAATCTAGAAAGCAAGAAAGAAATTGATTTACAGTGAAGTGTATAAAGCTACTGTAATCAAGAAAGTACATCAAACAGCAGGTTAGTCCTAAGCAAGATAGCAGAACAGTTTTCTACTATTGTGTCCCAACACTGTACCAATCTTGACAATTGCCCACAAACAAAAGTACCATTTTGGGAATCTGTGAGTCCAGCAAAGATGTTCCAGCACACCCTTGGAGCAAAAAAGTCAAGAATAGATTCATTGAAGAAATCAGTAAAGAATAAAGGAGGTGACTGCTTCTTCAAACATGAAAACATTATTAACACCAAGGTCAAGGGCTTAGATCCCTGAACCAGCCAGCCACCAAACAAAACAAAACAAAAAAACAACCCCCCCACACAAAAAGTGAAAACAGCAATGCAAGCCTTCAAGGAACAATAAAAACCATGTACACATGATAACACCAAAGGAACACAATAATTTACAATTAACTGATCCCAAAGAAGTCAAGATCTACAAATTGCCTAACAAAGAATTCAAAATAATTGTTTTAAGGACACTCCACAAACTGCAAGAGAACACAGATAGACAACTCAACTAAATGAGAAAAATGATACATGAACAAAACAAGAAGCTAAACAAAAAGATAGATATTATAAAAAACAAATAGAAATCCTGGTGCTGAAGAATACAATGAATGACATTTAAAATTCAATGACGACCATCAACATCAGACTTATGGGATGCAGCAAAAGTAGTTCAAACAGGAAAGTTTATTGCTATAGCAGTAAACACAGACATGATAAAAAGATTTCAAAAAAACCCCTAACTTTACAACTCGAGGAACTAGAAAATGGGTAAAAAACTAAGGCTCAAGATAGTAAAAGGAAGAAAATAACAAAGATTGGAGCAAAACTAAATGAATTAAAAACTAGAAAAGATCAATGAAACTAAGAATTGGTTTTTTTTTTTGAAAATAAACAATATTGACAAGCCTATAGGTAGACTAACAATAAAAGACTGAAATAAGTAAAATCAGAAATGAAAGAGAAGACATTTCTGATACCACAAAAATGTAAAGAATCATAAGAGATGCCTTTGAACAATTATATGCCAACAAATTGGAAGAAATGGAAAAAGTCCTAGAAAAATATAACCCATCAGACCTGCTTTACTGCTGAATTCTACTAAACATTTTTAAAAAAATTTAAACCAATTTTTATCAAACTCTTTCAAAATTTGAAGATGAGAGACCACTCCCCAAGTCATTTTATGATGCCAGCATCACCCTAATACCAAAGCCAGACAAGTACACTACAAGAATTGGAAATCACAAGCCAATATCCCTGATAAACATAGATGAAAATATCCTCAACAAGATACTAGCAAAACAGATTCAACAGAACATTGAAAAGATCATACATCATAATCAAGTGGAATTTATCCCTAGGATTCAGGTGTAATTTAACATATGCAAGCCAGTAATGTGATATATCACATTAACAAATTAAAGGATAAAAATCTTATTTTTATCTCAATAGATGCAGAAAGAGCATTTGATAAAATTCAACATCCTTTCATGATAAAACTCTCAACTAATTAGGCACACCACAATAAAGCTTTCATATGACAAGACCACAGTTAACACCATAATCAATAGTGAAAAGTTGAAAGCTTTTCCTCTAAGATCAGAAACAAGACAAGGATGCTCACTCTCACAACTTCTATTCAACCTAGTACCGAAAGTTCTAGCTAGAGTAATTAGGTAAGAAAAAGAAACAAAAGGCATCCAAATTTTTAAAAAGAAGGAAAATTGTATGTTTCCAGATGATGTGATCTCATATGTAGAAAACCCTAAAGATTTGACCAAAAAGCTTTAAGAACTAATAAGCAAATTTAGTAAAGTTGCATGGTACAAAATCAACTTCCAAAAATCAGTAGTGTTTCTATACACTAACAATGAAGTATCCAAAAAAGAAATCAAGAAAATGATCCCATTTGCAATAGCATAAAAAACAATAAAATATTTAGGAGTAAATTTTACCAAGGAGGTGAAATATCTGTATACTGCAAACTACAAGGCATTGATTAAAGAAACTGAAGAAAACACAAAGAAATGAAAAGATATCCCATGTTCAGGGATGGAAAGAATTAATATTGGTAAAATGTCCATACTACCTGTATTAGCCAGGGTTCTCCAGAGAGACAGAATCAATAGAATATGTTATAAATGTATGAAGGGAATTTATTAGGGGAATTAACTCACTCAGTTATGAAGAAAGGTCCCATGATAGGCTGTCTACAATCTGGATGCCAGGAACATGGCTCAGTCCAACTCTGAAGGCCTCCAAACTAGGGAAGCCAATGGTGTCTTTGGTGTAAGTCACGATTGTGAAGAAAAGTCCCATCATAGGCCATCTGCAAACTGGGTGCTGGTAGTGTGGCTTAGTCCAACTCCAAAGGCCTCAAAAACAAGGAAATTGATGGTGTCTTTTGTGTAAGTCCTGGAACCCAAAAGCTGAAAATCTCGAGCTCTGATATCCATGGACAGGAGCTCTGATATCCATCCCAGCTCCAACAGACAGAGAGAGATTCACCATTTTTCTCTGTCTTTTGCTCTCCCAGAGCCCCCAGTGGATTAGATGCTTCATGCCCACTTTGAGGGAGGGTCTTTTCCACCCAGTTCACTCAGGCTGTCATACTAATTTCCCCTGGAAACACCCTCATGGACACACCTAAAAAGATAGCTTTACCAGGTTTCTTGGCATTCATTAAACTAATCAAATTGACACCTAGAATTCACCTTCACACTACCCTGATAGATCTACAGATTCAATGCAATCCCTATCAAAATGGCAACAAAATTTTTCACAGAAATAGAAAAAACAATTCTGAAATTTATATGGAACCACAAAAGCCAATGCAATCGTAATTTTTGGTGATGGGCAACAATAATCAGCCACAATGTATATCGACATAATAAAATTTTTTTTAAAAAAAGAAGGAAGAACAAGGCTGGAGACATCACACTTCCTGATTACAAATTGTATTACAAATCTATAGTAATCAAAATAGTATGGGACCAGCATAAAAACAGAAACATAGAGCAATGGAACAGAATAGACAGCCCAGAAAGAAATCTATACATACATGGCCAATTAACTTTCAATACAGATGCCAAGAATACATAATGAGGAAAGAATAGTCTCTTCAATAAATTGTGCTGGGCACACAGTGGTTCCAAGTGGGGCCCAACATGGCAGAGAGAGAGGTGGACTCTGGCCCCCAAAAGCGGGGCTTCCAGTCAAGATGGCAGAGTAGAAAGTCACCAAAATCACTCTCTCCCACAAATCAACCAATTTACAACTATTGAAAAGCAATGACAGCCAAGCTGGGGCTGCTAGAGCTCAGGGGAAGAAGAGGAGAGACCTACGGAGTGCATGAAGGTGGAAGCCACATTAAGAGAAAGAAAAATCTGCTCAGACCATTTTGAGCCTCAGCTGCGTCAAGACCGGAGCTGGTGAATCCATAAATTATGATCTGGCAAAAGCCACAGCTGTGCCTTTTCAATGGAGTTGTGGAGGCTGCAGCGGAGAAGAGGGCCTTGGTGGTCCACAGCCCAGCAAGACTACTAACAGGGTTCCCGGGTACCCACATAGGAACAAGGAGCCACAAGAACTGAAAAAAAGGAGCAACTCAGAGGCTCCAGGGACCAGCACACAGCCCACCTCATGAGAAGTGTTGGGGGAGATGGGCCCACGAGGATAACACTGGGGCACAGCATGGACAGCTGATCTTCCCCCAAATCAGTGTAGGACGACTCAGAGGAGACTGGTCAGGAATATGGAACTGCATGGGGTGCAGTTTGCTGCAAAGACTCAGGCCCAGACCAGAGTTTCCACACAACCCAGGTGTACTGGACTTCACAAGAACTGGAAGTACTTACAAGGTCAACAATTAAAACCTGAGCTGCACAAAAAGCCATCCCCAGGGAATCAGCAGCAAAGTGGTAATTTAGCTCAACCACAGAGCTCAAGTGCTGGCCCCCACAGGAAGTCCCCCCACTTTAGAAGTAAGCAAAGGACAACAAATTAGTTCCAGTGCAGAGTTTAAGTGGTAGGAAAAGCAAATAATCCACTATAGAACTGAAAGAAAAAACAAAATACCCACAGACCAAAGAAAAAGTTTGATATTAACTACTAAAGGTCTCACATCACCAAAGGATACCCATAACACCTAGAAGGACCAGAAGTCCCTTGAGTTACCAAGTCAGGGAGGTGGGGGGGCTGGGGGCCTCAGCCATGCCCCCCAATACCTGCAACCAGCCCAGCAATGACCACTGAGCAGCCATAGGAAACAACCCGGCCTCTCCCAAGCCAGGGCAGTGGGGGCCTGAGGGCCAAGGGCCTAGGCCACACCACCCCAACACCCACAACCAGACTAGTGATGACCTCCAAGCCACTGCAGGAAGCATCCCAGGCTCTCTTGAGTCAGGGTGGTGAGAGGTTGAGGGCCTCAGCCATGCCCCCCAAACAAATGCAGTCAACCCAGTGAAACCATCAAGCCACTGCAGGAAGTGCCCCAGGTTCTCCCAAGCTGGGGTGGCGGGGGACCTTGGGCTTTGGCCATGCCCCTCCAACACCTGCAACCAGCACAGCAATGATCAAGACACTGCTGGAAGCCCCATGGTCTCCCCTGCAGGAATGAGGGGGGTGCAACAGTCCTCAACCCCATCCCTCCTCCTTCCTCTTTCTCCCACCCTATTTCCTTCCCCCTTTCCCTATCCCCCTTCCTCCCAACTTTGACACATCATAGAATGTAAAAAAATAATACTAATAAATAAATGAACCTCATAAATAAATAAATAAAAATAAAAATTTGAATGTCTGTGCTCTTTAACCTGGTGATTCCACTTCTAGGAATTGATCCTATAAATATACTCACAAAGATAAGCCAAGTTAAATGTACAAGGATGACAACAACACGGTTATATTTGCAAAACAAGTTGGAAGCAACCAAATGTTCATCAGTATAATGCAATAAAAGACTATGAAGGCACAAAAAATAAATAAATAAATAAATTGTGCTGGGAAAACTAGACATTCTCATGCAAAAGAATGAAGTTGGACACTTATCTTACATCATACACAAAAAATCAACTCAAAATGGATTAATAACTTAAATATAAGACCCCAAACCATAAAACTCGTAGAAGAAAATATAAGGGAAAAGCTTCTTGGCAATTTGGATATAATACCAAAAGCAGAGGCAACAAAAGCAAAAATAAACTAGTGGGACTACATGAAACTAAAAAGCTTCTGCACAGCAAAGGAAACAATCAACAAAATGAAAAGGAAACCTACAGAATGGGGGAAAACATTTGTAAACCATACATCCAATAAGGAGTTAATAGCCAAAATATATAAGGAACTCACACAGTTCAATAGCAAAATACAAATAATACTATTAAAAAATGGGAAGAAAAAAAACCTGGAATAGACATTTCTCAAAGGAAGACATGCAAATGGCCAACAAGTACATGAAAATATACTCAAAATCACTAATCAGGGAAATGCAAATTAAATCCACAAAAGATGTCACCTCACACCTGTTAGAAAGGTTATTCTCAAAACATCAAAAGATAACACGTGTTGGCAAGGATGTGGTGAAAAGACAACCCTTGTACCCTTGTACACTGTTGATAGGGATGTAAAATGGTACAGCTGCTATGGAAAATAGTCTGGAGGTCCTTGAAAAAATTAAAATAGGACTGCCATAAGATTCAGCAATCCCACTTCTGGGTACATATACAAAGGATATGAAATCAATATCTCAAAGATATCTACAGTAGCCAAGATATTAAACAACTCAAGTGTCTATTGACAAAATTAAATAAATGCATAAAATGGAATATTATTCAGCCCTAAAAAGAAAGAAAATCTGCCATTTGTGAGGAAAAGAATGAACTAAGAGGGCATGCTAAGTGAAATAAGCCAGACAAATAAAGACAAGTACTGCATGATATAAATTATATGTGAGATCTAAAAAATTTGAACTCATAGAAACAGTGTAGAATGTTGGTTACCAAGGGTTGGGGGTGAAAGTAATGGAGACA
Organism: Cynocephalus volans; assembly: GCF_027409185.1. Classification (NCBI taxonomy): domain Eukaryota; kingdom Metazoa; phylum Chordata; class Mammalia; order Dermoptera; family Cynocephalidae; genus Cynocephalus; species Cynocephalus volans. The sequence continues at coordinate 84,809,716 of NC_084478.1, forward strand.
TGTTGGTCAAAGGGTACAAACTTTCATTTATAGATGAATAAGTTCTGGAGATCAAATTTACAGCATGATGACTATAGTTCATGTATAGTACACTTGAAATTTGCTGAGAGTAGATCTTAGGTGTTCTCACTACAGAAACAAAAACAAAAACAAAATGGTAATTATGTGAGGTGCTGAATATGTTAATTAGCTTGATTGTGATAAACATTTTCCAGTGTATGAATATAACAAGTCCCCACTTTGTATAACTTAAATATATACTCTTTTTATTTGTCAATCATTCCTCAGTAAAGCTGGTTGGGAGGTGTCCTATAGTGAGTTAGAGTAAAAAAATTCATGAAATTGTCCTGGGTCTCAGACTGCAAATTGCAAACTCAAACACAGAGGATTAAGGGCATACTATGTAAGAATCAGGGGGTACTATGTACCTCCTGTCAAGTCATGAAGAGAGAAAATACCCAAACTAAAGGGGACAGCTTGCAAGAGAGAAACGTCAAATCACCTATAAGGGAGCCCCAATCAGACTAACATCAGACTTTTCATCACAAACCCTAAAAGCCAGAAAGGAATGGGATGATATATTCAAAATACTAAAAGACAGAGATTGCCAGCCAAGACTACTCTACCCCACAAGGCTATCCTTCCAAAATGAAGGGCAAATAGCATATTTCTCAGACAAACAAAAACTGCAGGAGTTCTCTACCACATGACCAACCTTACAAGAAATTTTCAATGGAGTACTTGGATTGATACTGAAAAATAACTACCACTGCCATAAAAAGTCAAGAAAAAACAAAACCCACTACTAAAATAAAAATGCCAACAATGAAGAGAAAAAAAAGTTTATCTACAACCCAAGAAACCAAAAAATACAAAAGACAAACAGTAAATCAGAAAGAAAAGAACAAAAGTCTCCTAAGACATCCAAACAATAATCAATAAAATACTCGGATTAAATCAACACTTTTCAATAACAACTCTTAGTGTAAAAGGCTTAAATTCCCCAATCAAAAGACACAGACTGGCTGACTGGATTAAAGAGGAGGACCCAACTATATCCTGCCTTCAAGAGACCCACCTCACCTATAAAGACTCACATAGACAAAGAGTAAAAGGATGGAAAAAGATTTACCATGCAAACAGAAATGAAAAACTAGCTGGAGTAGCTATTCTTATATCTGACAAAACAGACTTTAAGCTAAAAACCATAAAAAGAGATAATGAGGGCCACTTCCATCAAGAAGACATAACAATCATAAATATATATATATGCACCCAATGTTGGAGCAGCCAGATTTATAAAGCAAACTCTATTAGACCGAAAGAAGGAAATAGACACTAATACCATAATAGGGGACCTGAACACCCCACTATCAATATTGGACAGATCATCTAGGCAAAGAATCAGCAGAGAAGCAGAAGATCTAAACAACACTCTAGACCAATTGGACTTGGCAGATATCTACAGAGCATTCCATTCAACAACCTCAGAATATTCACTCTTCTCATCAGCACATGGATCATTCTCCAGGAAAGATCACATGTTAGTTCACAAATCAAGCCTCAACAAATTCAAAAAAATGGAATAATCCCATGCATTTTTTCAGACCACAATGGATTAAAATTAGAAATCAATAAAAAATGAAATTCTGGAAACTATACAAACATATGGAAATTAAATAGCATTCTAATTAATGACATATGGATCCAAGAAGAAATCAAACAGAAAATCAAAAAATTTATTGAAACTAATGAAAACAATGATACATCATACCAAAAACTGTGGGATACTGCAAAAGCAGTACTAAGGGGGAAATTTATCACATTAAATGCTTACTTCAGAAGAATGGAAAGAAGGCAAGTGAACAACCTAATACTTCACCTTAAAGAACTAGAAAAACAAGAACAATCCAAACCCAAAGTTAGCAGACAGAAAGAAATCATTAAGATCAGAGCAGAACTTAATGAAATTGAAACCAAAAAAACAATACAAGATATCAATGAATCAAAAAATTGGTTTTTTGAAAATATAAATATAATTGACAAACCATTAGCATGGCTAACTAAGAAAAGAAGAGAGAAACCCAAATGACAAAAATTAGAAATGAAAAAGGTGATATTACAATTGTTACCTCTGAAATACAAGGAATCATTAGAGACTACTATAAACAACTATATGTGAACATATTTGAAAATCTGGAGGAAATGGATAAATTTCTGGACACACACAAACTACCAAAACTGAGCCAAGAAGATGTAGAAAATCTGAACAGACCAATAACAATAAAAGTGATTGAAGCCATTATCAGAAGGCTCCCAACAAAGAAAAGCCCAGGACCAGATGGATTCACAGCAGAATTCTACCAAACATTCAAAGAGGAATTGACACCAATTCTCTACAAACTGTTCCAAAAGATTGGAACAGAGGCAATTCTCCCAAACTCATTCTATGAAGCAAGCATCACCCTGAGATCAAAACCAGGTAAAGATACAACTAAAAAGGAAAACTATGGGCCAATATCCTTGATGACTATGGACACAAAAATCCTTAATAAAATACTAGGTAACAGAATACAGCAACACATACGCAAAATTATACACCATGACCAAGTGAGATTCATCCCAGGGATGCAAGGTTGGTACAACATATGCAAATCAATAAATGTGATGCACCATATCAACAAAATCAAACACAAGGACCATATGATCATCTCTATAGATGCTGAAAAAGTATTTGATAAAATTCAACATTCGTTCATCATAAAGACTCTCTACAAGTTACGTATAGATGGAAAGTGTCTGAAAATAATTAAAGCCATGTATGATAAACCCACTGCCAATATCACCTTGAATAGGGAAAAGCTGAAAGCTTTTCCTTTAAGAATAGGAACTAGACAAGGATGCCCACTCTCACCACCCCTATTCATCATAGTGTTGGAAGTACTAGCCAGAGCAATCAGAGAAGAGAAGGAAATAAAGGGCATCCAGATTATAAAAGATGAAGTCAAGCTGTCCCTGTTTGCAGATGACATGATCCTATATATTGAACAGCCTAAAGCCTCTATTAATAAAACTCTTGGAGTTGATAAATGATTTCAGCAAAGTTGCAGGATACAAAATCAACACACAAAAATCGGTAGCATTTCTATTCTCCAAGAGTGAACATGCAGAACGAGAAATCAAGAAAGCCTGCCCATTTACAATAGCCACCAAAAAAATAAAATACTTAGGAATTGAGTTAACCAAGGATGTGAAAATTCTCTATAATGAGAACTGCAAACCACTGCTGAGAGAAATTAAAGAGGACACAAGGAGATGGAAAGATATCCTCCTATGCTCTTGGATTTACATACAGAAGGTTGCCTGCATGGATATCACAAAAAGTTTTGGGAAACTGAAATTGGCAATGATTTTAGCTGGAGGCTAAAGGGAGCAGGTCAGTAGAGTTTATTTGGTAATATTGACCCTAGATTGAGATTGTAAATATCTTCTGTAAAGACTACTTAGCTTTAAATTTAAGGTTCTTCACAATTGGGTCCTAGTTTTATAAAGGAATCTCCTGCTATTTCCAATCATGAACCCTCTATTGGAGTCAGGTCTTTTTTACTTATGTTATATCCACTCCCTGACCTGAATTTCTCTTATTTGTCCTCTGCTCTCCATTTATCTACATGTTTCTCAGACTTCAAGGCTGAGACCACACCATACCTTCTCCATTTTTTTTCCCTAATATTTGAGACCACCACCAGCCCACTGTGGTGACCCCTTCTGACCTCATAGTGTGTACCACTTGTTTTGGTTTTAGCAGCTGAACTGGTAAGCAGTGATCTCTTTCTTACCTCCTAGACAGTGGGTATTAATCAATGTTTCTGCTTGACTTTTTTTGCAGAGAAAAAAATACCTTTTGGGAGTGCATAGGAAAACAAAATTTTTTGGGAAAGGAAATGACTAAGGTAGTGGTGTCTCTATAAAATATAATGGTAGAGCTATTGCTGTTCAATAACAGTCCCTATTAGGTATCATAAAAATGCAAGATGCAAAGTGTATGTGTGGTTGAGCTCCAAACACTAATGGTAAATGGGAGTGATTCCTCCCCCAGTAAGTTTGCAGTGTTTGGATTTCATCTTTTCTTTTCCCTATCTAGCTCATTAGCTATGATTTCAAAAATAAAATGAGTCAGTGCCTCACAGCTTGAAAGCAAAGACAGCATTCTGCTTTGTGAAAATTCCTTCACAGTAGTTAATTTCTCTTTATGTCTCTCTTCTGCTGTATTTAAGACATCACATTTTTGGTAAAGGCCACTTAGTGGCCTTGGACAGCAAGCAAAGTGTCACCAGCTTCCTTTAACTTTGGGGACCCAATCTGGAATAGGCTCATATGGTCCATGGGTGGTATCTTGATGTAACCAGAGTATGTCAGTGAAACACTCATGGAGTTCTCCAAGGATAGCCATTGCTTCCCTCATTTAAAATATTGTTGCAGTTGACTTTAAAGTCTTGGGGCTTGAGCCCATTGTTTTATCCTAGCTTGGGTCTACGTATGAGGCAGTTTCAATAGACTGGTTTCATTAGCCTCAAATGAAAATCATCTTTCCCTGCTGCCCACTCCATAGGACTTAAATAAGTGTGGTGTGTTGAAAGGGGAAAAATAAAAATGAAAAACATTTATTTGTCATATCAGCTTTGATTCTGAATTCCTCTCTTAGGGTCTAACCACCTACCTTTTTGCTTGGTTATTCCTTATTTTTCTGGTCAAGATGGTGGAATAGATGGTCCCCAGTGTCACTCTCTTCCACAAATCAGCAATTTACAACTATTGAAAAGCAATGAATGCCAAGCTGGGGATGCCAGAGCTCAGGGGAAGAGCAGGAAAGACCTATGGAGTTCATGAAGGCAAGAGAGGCCACAATGAGAGAAAGAAAGGATCATTCCCACCATTTCGAGCCCCAGCCACTTCAAGCCTGGGGCTGGTGAGCATACAGAGCAAGAGCTGGCAAAAGCCATAGCTGTGCCCTTTGTACGAAGTTGCTTGGAGGTGGCAGGGGAGAAGAGGGCCTTGGTGGCCCCTAGGCTAGCAAGACCACTAACAGGGTGCCCATGGACCCACATAGGAGCAAAGAGCCAGTCAGAGCACAGTGAGTCATTACAAGGGACCACTCTGCACTCCATGAGAGGTATTTGGAGTGCAGGTGGTGGGGGAGACAGGCCCACTGGGGAAACACTGGGGCACAGCTTGGACGGCTGATCTGCCCTCCAATTAGTGCAGGACGACTCAGTGGAGACTGGTCAGAAAGAACTGCAGGGAGTGAAGTTTGCTGAAAAGACTCAGGGTCAGACCAGAGTTTCCACACAACCCAGGTGTACCAGAACTCACAAGACCCAGAAGTGCTTACAAGGTCAAAAATTAAAACCTGAGCTGCACAAAAAGCTTTCCCCAGAGAATCATCAGCAGAGCAGCAATTTAGCTCAACCACAGGGCCCAAGTGCTGGTTCCCACAGGAAGTTCCTCCATTTTAGAAGTAAGCAAAGGACAACAAATTAGTTCCAGTGCTGAGTTTAAGTGGTAGGAATAGTGAATAATCCAACACAGAACTGAAAGAAAAAAAATACTCACAGATTGGAGTAAAAGTTCTAATATTAACCAGTAAAGGTCTAACACCACCAAAGAACACACACAAAACCTAGAAGGACTGGAAGCCTCCTGGGGTCCCAAAGCAGGGAAGGCAGGAGAACCATGGGCCTTAGTCATGTCTCCCCAATGACTGCACCCGGTCCAGCAATGACCACCAGACGATTGCCGGATGTGCCCTGGGCTCCTGAGCTGGGGTAGTCGGGGACCAAGGGTCTTGGCCCTATCATCTGACATCCACAACCAGCCCAGCGATGACTGCCAGGCCACTGCTGGAAGTGCCCTGGGCTCCCAAGCTGGGGCAGTGAGGGACCAAGGGCCTCACTCATACATCCTCAATGTCCACACCAAGCCCAGTGATGACCACCAAGTGGCTACCAGAAATGCCCAAGTTTCTTGAGTTGTGGGGGGGGGGCGGGGCTGAGGGCTTCAGCCACACACCCCTGACATCTGCATCCAGTCCAGCAACAACAGAGCTACTGCTGGAAGCCCCCTGGTCTCCCCTGCCAGAATGAGGGGGGTGCCACAGGCCTCAACCACTCACCCTTTCTTCTTCCTCCCTCACCCTGTTTCCCTCCCCCTTCCCCTCTCCCCCTCTCCTCCCAACTGCTCCACAACATCTTAAAATGCAAAAAATAAATAATAACATTAATAAATAAACAAGTTTAAAAAAAATAAAAAGGTGGAATGGAAAGGAAAAAGAAAAATTGAGTCCCCAGCTAGGGAATAAAGAAAACAAAATAAAGACACCACTAAATTGGTAAGGGACCTTCCATAGATATTAAGGTGGTTGAAAATGAACAAAATCTCAAATATGCCAGTACCTTCCTGGAAATGTAATGTGTAATTTGAAGTCCCACAAGTACATTTTAGGAATTTGAGCAAATACAGGAAAGTGCTTCACCTAGTCTATCTCAATCACAAGTACTAAATATAGGCAGAATAGGTATCTACAGGCTACCTATGTAGTCCAATTTGAAGACCACACCTCCATACTTGACTCCAAATATCTTTCTCCACTATTATACTCTCCTCTCCTCTCCTACCATGCTCAAATCCCCATAATTTAAATTATTTCCTAGGTCAGACAACAAGAAACCTGTTACCAGGTGAAAATACATGTTGCTGGATAAGGAAAACCTTTAGCTTTCTTCTATAAGCACAATGGGAGTATGAGCTTTTTGACCAGTTGATCACTCTGACAAGTCTGCCTCCTAGACTAGAGGGTAGGGGGTGAGAAGCAGGACAGGAGGAAGTATGGGAAGTTTGAAAGTCCTGAATTCCAAAGAGCAGGATCAGCAGGAGCTGGGGAGGATGGTCCATGAATGATGGGGTACCTGAGATAGGGAGAAGCCCAAAAGGGTATGAACCACCAAAAAGATAACCGACTCCAAAAGATGAAGTCACCCTTTACCACTTTTGCTGGTAGCACTACAGGTCAGGTACCTTTTCAAAGCTCAAGATAGAGTCATATTCAGCTTAAAGTTTTAGGAATTACTCAGTTGGTTATCATTACCTTGTTTTCTTTGCAGCTCTGTGTAGACTCCAAGCACGCAGACATCTCACGCTTATTGCTGAGACTAAATACACAGACAATGGTCAGACCATATATAAAATTAGAACTCTTATTCACAACTTGCAGCAACCTGTCTAGGAAAAAGCCAGCTATCTAATAAGTCAGACTTGTAGAAAGTCAGACCGCTACATCCAGGAAGCCAAAAAACAAAAACAAAAGCAAAAACAAAACAAAACAAACCTGGAACAATTGACACAAAATGGCCAGGACTTGATTAGTAACCAACAGCCTCCCTGATTTGTGGGTGGTTTCCGACTTAGGACTTGCTTCCAACTTACGACCAACCAGAGAAAGCCAAATATACATCTCTTGTCAACAGTCTCCAGTCAGGCATACCTGAAGCCTTCCAAATTTTCCCACTCCTCTGCCTGCCTTTGAGTCTCTGCCAAAATGCAAGTGATGGTGGCTGACTCCTTTTCTATAGCAAGCTCTGAATAGATAGCCTTTGTTCATTCTCATTTTTTATTTCCACATTGCTACAGAGGTCTTGAACCCAGGAGCCAGAATGATCTCCTGGAAATGCAAACATGATGACATCATTCCCATTTCCCCTTCCCTATTTAAAATGCATCAATGGCTTCCCATAACTTTTACATGAATTTTATTTTTAGAGCAGTTTTGTTTACCAAAAAGAAATTACAAAGATAATGCATTCCCATATACCTAGCACCTAATTTCTCCTATTAAGAAGTTCTTACATTTCTACACTACGTTTGTTACAGGCAATGAACCTATATTGATACATTATTATTAACTAAAGTTCATATTTCTCTCAGATTTCCTTTGTTTTTACCTAATGTCCTTTTTCTGTTCCAGGATACATCATTACACTTATTCATCATGTCTCTTTAGACTGTTTAACTGTGACAGTTTCTCAGAGTTTCTTTGTTTTGATAACATTGACAATTTTGAGGAGTATTGGTAAAGTATGACATTTTCTCTCATGATTAGATGGTGTTATGGGATTTGAGGAGAAGACCAAGGAGGTGAAGTGCCATTCTCCCCAGGTTATTTCAAGAGTATATACTATCAACATGACTTACCACTGTTGATGTTGACCTTCATTACCTAGCTGGATTAGTGTTTGTCAGTTTTCTTCATTGTAAAATTAATTTCTTATTACCCTTTCCATACCATGCTCTTTGGAAGGAAATTACTACAAGCAGCCCACACTAAAGAAGTGGGGATTTAGGCCCTACTTCCTTGATGGCAAAGTAGCTACATAAATTATATGGAATTCTTCTGCACCAGGTATTTATTCAATCATTTATTTATATCACTATGGAGTCATGGATATTTATTGTACACCATGGATCATAATCCAATACTACTTTATTTTGTTGCTTAAATAGTTCTAACTTTTGCCATTGGAAATTCTTTGAGTTAGCTCCTGTGTCCTTGACATACCCTCAACATTGTGGATTTTTTTTAACACTTCCTTACTTTGTGGAACTACAAAATGCTCCAGGCTCATCTTGTTTATTTCCTGCTCCAGTCCTAGAATCAGCTATTTCTGAAAAAAAAAAATCCTGGTTCCTTTCATTGGACAATATTAATAGACATCAAAATCTAGGTGTTACATGTGTTTGTTGCTACTGGGGTGCTGTTTCTTTTAGGTTCTTTGAGCTGACAGAGCAAGGAAATGTATGTGTATACTCACCCATATATATATACACATATTTATAAATATTCCTACATGTAACCGTTTGTATCTATATTGAGCTAAACATAAGTTCATTTTGATGTCTTCAACTCTAATCTATCACAAACTGGGTCATTGTAGCCTCCTCCCCTTGCTTATCTGTAAACTCCTACTCTACTGCAACATTGAGAAATCTGGCTTCAACCATCCACCATCCATTTAGTTAATTATTCAATTCCAGTACACATGTATGAAGGTACTTCAAAAAGTTCATGGAAAGATTTGTATTATCTTTTAATTCTATTTTTCCACGAACTTTTTGATGCATCCTCATAAAACAGTATGAGAATTGTTAACCCATATCCCCATGGTAAACAACTGTACAATTTCTTTTGCTTTTAGTCTTAAAGATTCCACTGATTTCCAAAGTTAGGGCAGCACCTTTTCTCTCATCACCTTCATTGAGGTTGCTTCATACATTTGTAATAGTTAGGCTGTTTTGTCACATACTGTATCCCATTCTGGGATCCCCCAACCTCATAAATGATGTTTTTACTTGCATGTATTAAGGCTCACTATGAGATTGTTATGTACCCACCATACATTACCATACTAAATAGTTTTATGAACCTAGAAACTCCCCTGTGCTTTATCAAAACACCTCCCTCTCTGCTCTAAGCAACGACTGATCTTTTAACTGTCTCTATAATTTTGCCTTTTCCAAAATATCGTGTAGTTAGAATCATATAGTATACAGAGTTTTCGGACTGCCTTCTTTTACTTACCATATGCATTTAAGATTAATCCATGTGTTTGCTTGACTTGGTGGCTCATAGAAATGAATAGTATTCCATTATATTGACCTACCGTGGTTTGCTTATCTATTCACCTAGCAAAGAACATTTTGGTTGCTTTCCATGTTTGGTGATTAGTAATAAAGTTTCTATAAACATTCATGGGCAAGTATTTATGTAAACACAAGTTTTTTAATCAGTTGGGTAAATACCTAAGTGATTGCTAGATCATATGGTATGACTATGTTTAGCTTGGCAAAATACTGCCAAACTGTCTTCCCAAATGGCTGTATCCTGTAACTTTTTAGATAAAGAAAGATCAAAATCCTTAACATAGCCCATACTGGTCTAGATAATTCCTGTATCTCCAGACCCATCTTATTTCCTTTTTTCCCCTTCACAATGCATGCTTCAAGCATTCCCCATAGTTACCCAGCTCCTTCTATCCCTAGCACCCATTCTGTTTACTAGGACTAAATGCCATTCCCTCCACCTCTGCAAGTCCTCTCCAGCCCAACCTGTTTATCATCTCACTCTTCCATCACATCACAGCTTAAGCATATTTTCCTCAGAGAAGCTTCCACTGATCTCTAACTAGGTAGATTACCCCTGATATAGGCTCTCATAGCCCCAGTGTCTCTCATTTGTAGCACTTATCATAGCTGTGATACTATATTTGCTTGGGGTTCTTTTTTTCCTATCTCCCTTACTAGACTATAAGCACTATGAAATAAGGACCATATTTTTCTCACTATTGTATTCCCAGCACCCATCACAGTGCTTGACATGTAGGAGAAATTTAATATATACATTTTGATTAGATGAACAAATAAATGCATGAATAAAGTAGAAGGTATCAAGTACTATTAAAAGTCATTAGCATAATATTCTTTATGTGAAGAGATATCAGCTAAATTTGTAGAATCAATGTGCTTTTATAACTTTTTTCAAAATGTTCTATTTTCAACATTCTATAACATAGTAGTGCTATACTTTAATCACCCTTGAGCATTTGAAATAAATGCTAAATCTAACTATAGCTCTGGATTTATTCAAGCTATTTATTTACGATACTAATATCAAAATGTGTTTGAGGAAGACCCTTATAGAACAACAGAATGTTTTTTCAGTGTGATACTCAGTGTACCCGACATTTTAAAAAAAATCATTAGGTACCAAGTAGGGTCAAAATTATATAAAGCATTTATCTAGAAAATCTGTCTAAAAAGTGCTTTTGCCTCAATCGTTATCAAGAATTCAAGCAAAAGTGGGTAGACAGATTGCTCTCAATCAACCAATTTGGCCATTATTTCTCAACTGGACCCCAAGAATCTAGATGTGGTTAACTGAAAGTTTAAATGGCCCACTAAAGAACAAGAACTATTTCAGTCTTAAGCTACATCAATAGAAGTCTCGCCATATTTCAACTAACCTATATTTGTATACTTTTCAATCCTAAGTATAAAAAAATTATCTCTTGAATTTATTCTTATTTTACCTATCCTTTTAGATTACTCAAAAGATTATCAACTCAATGAATCTTAGGTTTGGAAAGAGAATTAGAATTTACCTAGTTCAAATCCCACCCACTATATACTTACTTTTAACAAGATTTGTCTCTTGTCGATTATCTCCAGTGATAGGCATCTCACTTTCTACTGACATAATCCATTTGAGTATTGGAAATGTCTCATCTATGAGTAAGTGGTTTGAGTAGGAGAGGGATCAAATACAGAGAAAGCATGCACAAGACATTGATCCAGTAGCTAATGCTTTTCAGATTGGTTCAATTATTAATCCTTCTAATTACTTTTACCAAAACTACATTTCCTCATCTCATCTACAAATGTAACATTTGTTTTTATTAGCAACAGTAGGATTTTATTTATTCTATCACCTTCAAGTATAAAATTGCTGTACCAGCCAAGACAAGTTGGTTTATTCTTGCCCCAACTCCAAATCAATTTTTTTTCATCTCAGTGCACAGGACTATTTTCCAACTATTCATCATTTAACCTCATCTCTTCTAGAAATCTAGATCCCTCTTTTATTTAAACCCCAGGTTAGAAATTGTCCTCCCCCAGGAAGTCTTCTTTGGTCAACCCCCTAACACTAACCTTTGAATTTGATGAGCAAGCCAAGTTGTTCTAGTCTTAGCATTTTCTCTGTACTCTTTGGATGCTGCAGTGAACAAGGCATAGGTTAAGGAGCCTCCCTATCAGCATAATTTAAGCACCAAAAGGTACAGACAAAGATCTTTGAGAATCTAGAGGGAAGAAAAAAGTCTGAAGATTGAAGGAATAGGAAAGACTTTGTGAAAAAAATAGCATTCAAACGGGCCTCAAAAGATGGATCTGGGAAATTTTGCAAGTTGGAAATACCAACTTGGGTAGAAGAAACAGCTAGAACAATGGCATGGAGATTAAAAAAAAAAAAAGAAAAGAAAGAAAGAAAAGGATGTATGCGAGAAACTACACCTTTAGTCCTCTGTGGCCAGAACAAAACTTTATGAAGAGAGAAGTAAAAGGTGAAGCTAGAGAGGTAAGCAGGGGTCATATCACGGAGGGCCTTGTTTACCATTCTAAAGAACTGAGACTTTATTTTGTACATAATAGGGAGCCATTGAAAAAGGTAGCAAAGTTACATGGTCAGTTTTATTTTTTAACAAAGAATAAGAAAACTCACAAAAATTCTTTAAAACCGTAATTTGAGATAGCGAGGAAAGTACTTTTATCCCAGGGACTCTCTTGGTCACTGCCACATTTTCAGTATCTACTGACATCTTACATTATGAGTGTGCCAATTTGGGGAGGGAGAAATAAGAATCAGAATAATATTAAGAATAATGAAATTATTGAGAGCTTGCCATATGCCAGACATTTTGCTGGTTGCTTTGTATCAGTTGGTATTACTATTATTACCATCTTATAGATGATAAAACTGAGGCTCAGAGAGTTTAAAAAGCTTGCTCAGGGTCAGCTAAGTAGTAGAACTTGGATTTGAACCGACGAAGCTTGATACCAATGCCTATGCTCTTAAGCACTATATCACTTGACTCTTAACAGCTGGTTAGCTACTAAACCAAAGCATTATAACTGAGAGACCCTCTAAACCAACTTGCTCAACTAACTCTTCTATTGCCAAATAATGAAACTGAGGATCAGGAGACAAAGAACATCTTGCTTGAGGTCACAGAGTTCATTAGTAAAAGTGCCTGTCTAGAATGCGGGCCTCCTCATTACCAAGTCAGTGTTCATTCTGTTGCGCTATACTACTGTCGGGCTGGGTCACAGACCCCTCATATGCAGCCTGGGTCACAGACCCCTCATATGCAGGTCATGAGCTAGGTAACTGGAAAGACCCTGGGAGCCATTAGTAAAGCTGACATGCCCTACTCAGACGTGAGCTCAGCCCCCAGCGTCCTTAGCAGCAGCAGCAGCATCAAGCAGCTAACAGCAGATCCAGCAGCAGCGGTGGCCTGGTGACCTCCCGGTGGTGTCTTGCGGGAGCCCCATGGATCAAAGCCATTTGTCCTTTATACTTAAGTCAGATAACCCAGGAACACCTGGGTGCCCACAGGTATTTACATCAGACAATAACCAAAGAACATCTGGGCGCATATGTGCAATTAACATATTTACATTAAACAGGCTAGATAATGCTAGGCAAGATTCTGAACATCTGAGGGACCCTGACTGACCATTTGTCCATTTTCCTTACAGCTACTCTTCCAGCAAAAGTGAAGTTTGTATATCTACTCAATACTAAGTCTGGAGTTTTTCAGGAAAGCTGATTCAAGTCCAAAGTCCCTAATATCCAAATGACATGGCAAGTCAAAAATTCCATACTTAGAATCTCCTTTTTTGTGTGTGTTTATGTGTGGCTGGAACAGGTTTTAGAGATGCAGGTGAAACGCCCCAAGACTGGGAAGGAAAAAAATCTCTCCAGAGAGGGATTGCCCCTCACTAGCCCCAGGTGCATCTCCTCCTTTCTTATCTCCTGGGAGTAAGGCCGTTCCAAGCATGTGACTCCTGCTCTCTGCAAAGTCTGAAGCAGCCACGTGTTTGCTTTGGAGTACAATTCCAGGTGTTAAGTTCAATCAATCTCAAAGGCCATTAATTTTGGGGGCCAGAATTCATGGAAGAGTTGCCTATTCCAGTTCAATCTCCTGTGTGACCATTGCAAAACATGACCAAAATTATTGATAAATAAAAGGTCAAAATTCTCTTAGACCTCTCATTTCCACTTGCTAAAACATAGGTGGGTCATTTTTTATCTTCCTACCACAGCTATTACTCTTGACTTTTCAAGGTTTAAAGTAATTGGAGTCATCTCAAAAAGGGCCTTAGCAGGGGGAAAATTTTTTCCCAAGAGTTTCTAACTATAGTGATTCTCCTCAAACTTTGGTGAACACCAAATAACTTGGGCTGCTTGTGAAAAATTTAAATACTATGGTTTCATCCACAAATATCAGTCAGTCTGGGATTGGAGTCAGAAATAACTGTTCTCAAGTACCACCTGTGGTTCTATTATGTGGTTCTAATATTTGAAAACTATTGGTCTATGGTTTGCATGTTGAGAAGGGATGCTGCAGTAATTCTGAGAGGTATTGTGGCTAGAGTCATGGATAGACATTGATGTATGTATATAGGCTTGGAAACTCCCTCTTCTTCTCTAAATTCATTCTTAAAAGTTTCAGCTGCTCTCACTTTACTTGCTCTACTCTGGCTTGACCCTCATTGGCTCAGCCAGGACAGTTAGATGTGCTCAACACAGGTGCAAGCAGTAGGTTGCCAATATCTCTAACTTGCCCACACATTCCCACATGTACAGGGTTCCACAAAGAACTAATCGATCAGAGAAAGTCTGTGGACCCAGTTTTATTTATAAAGTAATTAAATCTTGTGAGAGGGAGATAAGAGAAATCTGAAATATTGAATTTTACCTGTGTTTCTCTGAGGATGTTAGGCAGATACATCACAATACAATATATGTGTGAACATGACAGAATAATGTTTTTCATTAAGTCAGAGTGAAGTTGAAGAACCCAGCTAGAGAACATAAAAAGGTTATGTAGGACAGTGACATCATCAAGACGGCAGAATAGACAATTCCTAGCACCTCTCTTCCCCACAGGTAACTAGTTTACAGCTATTAAAAAGCAAAGATTGCCAAACTGGGACGACTATAGCTGGGGGAAGAGGATTAGAGGACCACGGAGTTCATGAAGGTGTGAAAGGCCATGAAGAGAGGGTGTAGGGATAATGTCTATTCTGAGTCCTGGCCACTTCTGTGCCACCCTGGTAGGGGGCAGGGAGTGGCTGCTGCACACAAATTGAAGTGGAAAAAGCCACAGCAAGACCCTTCACATAAACCTGGTTGGGGTCTGCAGGGGAGAGAAGGGCTTCAGGGCACACCATACTGGACCACAGATCCTAAAGACAACTGGCAGGATTCCCCTGGCCCTCACATAGGAACAAGCTACCACAGCCAACTGCCGAAGGCAAGTGAATTATCAGGAGGGATGTGTACATGGCCTGCCACATGGGAAGCAATTGGAGTGCAGGAAAAAGGCTAGCCCACTGGGTAACATTGGGTGCAGCCAAGGCAGCTGGTCTCAGTGGAAATTGGTCAGGGCAGTGGAACTGCAGGGGGAACAATCTGCAGGAAAAACTCTTCCCAGGCTGTGTTTCCCACATAGTCCTGACCTGGAATTGATTAACAATCTGCACAAGAAGTCTTCCCCAGAGAATCAGCAAAGCAGCAATTTAGCTCAAGCACAGAGCTCAAGGTCAGGTCCCCACAGGAAGTTCCCCCAACTCAGGAACTAACTACAGAACAGCACATTAGTTCCTGTGCAGAGTTTGAGTGGTGATGGTAGTTATTAAGCCACCACAGAATAGGGGGAAAAAACACAGATCGGGGACAAAGCTATGATAAACACCTATAAAACCTTGAAGAGGTAGCAGTCTCAAATGCTCAGGCATCAAGGTAAAGACACAAAGATCGAGACAGAACAGAGAAATATGTTGCAACCAAAGGAAACAAACAAAGCACGAGCAATGGATGCAGAGGAACAACAGATCTATGAGAATTCAGAATAATCCTCTTCAGGATGTTCAGGGAGTCACAAGAAAGTACAGGCGGAAAATTAAATGATATCTGAAAAAAAATCAGAAGAATGAGAAACTTGACAAAGGAACAGAATTAATTTAAAAAAAAGAAATTGTAGAAATGAAGAATACATTATCTCAATTGAAAAACCTGATAGAATGCTCCAACAGCAGAATTAATCAGAGGAAAGAATCAAATGAGCTTGAAAATAAAACACGTGAAATTATCCAATCAGAAGAGCAAAAAGAGAAAAGAATAAGAAAAATGAAACAGAAATACAGCAAATATGGAACTCTCTGAAGTGAAATAACTGACATATAATTGGCATACCCAAAGGAGAGAAAAAAGGAATAAACCTAGAAAGCATACTCATAAAATAATGAATGAAAATTTCCCAAGTATGGAGAAAGGTGACAACATCAGATACAGAACACTCAGGGGTCCCTAGTCCAATTCAATCCAAACAGGAACACCCCAAGGCATGGTATAATCAAATTATCAAAAACTAAAGACAAAGAGAGAATACTAAAAGCAGCAAGAGAAAAGAAACATATAACATCCAACAAAGCCCAAATATGTCTCTCAGAGGATTTCTCAGTAGAAACCCTACAGGTCAGAAGAGAATGGGATGATATATAGAGAGTGCCCCAGGGCATTAATCTGTTCATGAGGGATCTGCCCCCATAACTCAGACCACGCTTAACATTACCAAGTTGGGGATCAGATTTTGACATGTTTTGGGGGCAACACATCCAAACTCTATCAAACATTTAGGTTGGTTCCAACTCTTGACTATTGTGAATAGAGGTGCAATAAACATAGGTGTGCAGGCATCCCTTTGACATGATGATATTCATTCCTTTGGGTATATACCCAGCAGTGGGACTGCTGGATCATATGACAGTTCAACCTGTAGTTATATGAGGAACCTCCATACTGTTTTCCATAATGGCTGCACTAATTTACAGTCTCACTTAACACGTAAGAGGTTCCCCTTTCTCTGCATCCTCGTCAGCATTTGTTATTCTCTCTTTTTGATAATGGCAAGTCTAACTAGGGTGGGATGGTAACTCAACATGGTTTTGATTTGCACTTCCCTGATAATTAGTGATGTTGAGCTTTTCTTCATGGGTCTGTTGGCCATCTGTATATCTTCCTTTGAGAAATGCCTATTCAGCTCCTTTGCCAAATTATTAACTGGGTTACTTGTGCTTTTTTACAGTTAAGTTGTTTGAGTTCCTTGCATGTTCTGGACATCAATCCCTTGTCAGATACAGAGTTTGCAAATATTTTCTCTGATTCTGTAGGTTGTCTTTTCACTCTGTTAAATGTTTCTTTTGCTGTGCAGAAGCTTTTCAGTTTGATATAATACCATTTGTTTATTTTTCTTTTGTTGCCAGTGATTTGGGGGTCATATTCATAAAATCTTTGCACAGACCTACTTCTCAAAGCATTTCCCCTATGTTTTCTATAAGGAGTTCTATAGTTTCAGGTCTTGTATTTATGTCTTTAATTGATTTTGAGTTTAGTTTAGTATATGGCAAAAGGTACAGATCTAGTTTCATTCTTCTGTATATGGATGTCCAGTTTTCCCAGCACCATTTATTGAAGAGGCAGTCTTTTCCCCAGTGTATGTTCTTGTTTCCTTTTTCAAAGATTAGTTGGCTGTAAGTATGATGGTTGACTTCTGGGTTCTCTATTCAGTTCCATTAGTCCAAGTGTCAATTTTTATATCAGTGCCATGTTGTTTTGGTTATTGCAGCTTTGTAGTATAATTTGAAGTCAGGTAGTATTATGCCGCTGGCTTTATTACTGGTATTTTTTTTTCCTCAGGATTACTTTCGCTATTTGTGGTATTTTGTTGTTTCATATGAATGTTAGGATGGCTTTTTCTATTTCTATGAAGAATGCCATTGGTGTTCTGATGGGGATTGTGTTGAATTTGTAGATCACTTTGGGAAGAATGAATTTTCAGTACATAAATTCTTCCAGTCTAACAGCATGAATTGTGTTTTCATCTTTTTGTATCCTCTATAATTTCTTTCAGCAATGATTTTTAGTTCTCATTGTAGAGATATTTCACCTCCATGTTTAAATTTATTCCTGGGTATTTTATTTTTTGTTGACCATTGTAAACAGCCTTGCTTCCTTGATTTCTTTTTCTGCTAGTTTGTTAATGGAGTTTGCAAACCTACTGATTTTTGCGTATTGATTTTGTATCCTGGAACTTTACTGAAATTGCTTTATCAGCTCTGAGTTTTTTGCTAGAGTCTTTACATTTTTCTATATATAGGATCATGCCATCTGCAAACAGGGACAGTTTTACTTCCTCATTTCCAATCTGGATGCCTTTTATTTCTTTCTCTGGCCTTATTGCTCTTGCTAGTACTTCCAATACTATGTTAAATAGGAGTGGTGAGAGTGGGCATCCTTATCGTGTTCCTGTGTTCAAACTGAAAGCTTTTTTCCATTCAAGATGATATTGGTGGTGGACTTGTTGTATATGGCTTTTATTGTGTTGAGTTACTTTTCTTCTATACCAAATTTGCTGAGAGTCTTTATCATGAAGGGATGTTGAATTTTGTCAAATGCTTTTTTCTGAGTCTATTGGGATGATCATATGGTTTTGTCCCTAATTTTGTTGATGTATTGTATCACATTTATGTACTGTGAATGTTGAATCACTCTTGCACTCCTGGGATGAATCCCACTTGATCATGGTGTATAATTTTTTTATGTGTTGCTGTATTCTGATTGCTAATATTTTGTTAAGTATTTTTGTGTCTATGTGCATGCAGTTTTCTTTTTTTGTTGTATCATTGTCGGGTTTTGGTGATGCTGGCCTCATGGAATGAGTATGGGAGAATGACATCTGTTTCAATTTTTTAGAATAATTTAAAGAGAGTTGGTATTAATTCCTCTTTAAAAGTTTGGTGGAATTCAGATGTAAAGCTATCCAGTCCTGGGCTTTTTCTTTGTTGGGAGACTGCTGATTACTGCTTCAATTTCTTTGTTTGTTTTTGATCTGTTGAGGTTTCTGTTTCTTCCTTGTTAAGTCTCGGTAGTTTGTGTATGTCCAGAAATTTATACATTTCCTACAGGTTTTCAAATTTGTTGGTGTATTTCTTTCTGTCTAGTAATTTTTGTATTGGATTGTTCTTGTTTTTCTAGTTCTTTGAGGTGTAGCATTAGGTCGTTTATTTGAAATCTTTTTATTCTTTTGTTTACTGTAATAAACTTCCCTCTTACTACTGCTATTGCAGTATCCCACAGGTTTTGATATGATCATGTCTTTATTTTCATTTGTTTCAAGAGAGTTTTTTGATTTCCTGTTTAATTTCTTCTTGGACCCTTAGCTTGTTGTTTAATTTCCATGTATTTGTATAGTGTCAAGTTTTGTTTGTTGTTGGCTGCTAGTTTAATCCATTGTGATTTCAATTTTTTAAATTTCTTGAGACATGATTTGTGACCTAACATATGGTATATACTGGAGAATGTTCCATGTGCTCATGAGAAGAATCTATATTCTGTTTATTTATTGATTGATGAAATGTTCTGTAGATATCTGCCAGGTCCATTTGGTCTAAAGTTTATTTTAAATTCTGTGTTTCTCTGTTGATTTGTTGCCTAGATAATCTGTCCACTGCTGAGAGAGGGGTGTTCAGGTCCCTAATTATTATTGTATTGGGTTCTCTCTCTTTCATTAGGTCTAATAGTGTTTGCTTTATATATCTGGGTGCTCCAGTGTTGGGTGCTTATATATTTGTTATGTCTTCTTACTGGATAGATCCCTTTTTATTATATGATGGCCTTCTTTGTCTCTTTTTATGGTTTTGAAGTTTAAAATTTATTTTATCCAATATAAATATAGCTACTCCTGCTTGATTTTGTTTTCATTTGCTTGGTACACTTTTTTCAATCCCCTCATTACTAGTCTGTGTGTGTCTTTACAGGCAAAGTGAGTCTCTTGATGACAGCATATAGTTGTATCTAATTAAGCCAATCTGTCAATCTGTCTCTTTTTAGTGGGGAGTTTAATCCATTGATATTTAGGGGTGTTATTGAGAGTTATTGTCTTACTCCTGCCATTTTGTTGCTTCTTTGTTTAGATGTTTTAAATATGTTTTGCTTCTCCTCCCCTTTTTATTATTCATCTTTGATGTTTGTTGGTTTTTTGAGGTAGTAAGATATAGTTTCTTTCTGTTTCTCATTAGCATTTTTGTTCTACCAGTGGGTTTTATTCTTTTTGTGTGTATTCATGGTAATGTTTATAGATTCCAGATGTGGGACTCCATTGAGAATTTCTTGCAGGGCTGGCCATGTGGTGATGAATTCCCACAGTTTTTGTTTGAGAAGTATTCTATCTCTTCCTCCTTTCTGAAGGATAGCCTTGCTTGGTGTAGTATTCTTGGCTGGTAGTTTTTTTCTTTTATTATTTCGAATATATTATCCCATTTTCTTCTGGCCTGTAGACTTTCATTTGAGAAGTCTGCTGGTATTCTGATGGGGACTCCCTTATAGGTGACTTGATGCTTTTCTCTTTCTGTTTTCAAGATTCTATCTTCGTCTTTGTGCTTTGCTAGTTTGGCTATAATGTGTCTCAGAGAGGATCTTTTTGGGTTCAATCTGTTTGGGAATCTTTGAGCCTCCTGGATCTGAAGGTTTGTGTCTTTCCCTATTCCTGGGAAGTTTTCCATTATTATTTTATTGAATAGGCTTTCAGTGCCTTTTCCTTTCTCTTCCCCTTCTGGAACACACATGATTTAGACATTTATGTGCTTAAAGTTGTCTGCTAGCTCTCTTAGATTTTCTTCATTTATTTTTATTTATTTATTTATTTATTTTTTGTCTACCTGTGTTGTTTTGAAAAGACCATCTCCAAGTTCAGAAATTCTTTCTTCTGCTTTCTCTAACCTGCTGCTTAAGCTCTTGGTTGTGTTTTGTTGCTGTTGTTGACTGAATCCTTCAGCTCCATGAGTTCTGCTACATTATTTTTTAAGATATTAAGCTCTTTGTAAACTTCCTCCTTCATATCTTGGATATATTTTCTCATTTCATTGTGCTGTCTGTGTATTTTTTTTTTTTTGCTTTCAACCAACTTTATTTTTTTATTTTACTTTATCAATATACAATGTAGTTGAATTTTGTGTCCCTTTACCATTTCCTCCTTTCCCTTTGTCTCTACCCCCTCCCCCTATCAACATCATATCTGTTCACTTGTCTTAACAAGTTCAAGGAATTGTGATTGCTGTGTCTTCTTCCCCCGCCAATTGAGTTTCTTTAAAATTGTTTTGGAATTCCTTTTCAGTCGTTTCAATGGTTTCTTGCTCTAAGAGTCTGGTACTTGAGAATTAGTGTATTTCTTTGGTAGTTTCATATTTTCTTCCTTTTCATATTTCTAGTATCTCTGTGTTGATGTCTGGTCATCTGGTAGAGCAGTTGCGTCTTCTATTACTCTGGAGTGAGCTTTTAGGAGAGACTTCCTCCCATAGGTGTGTTTTAGTATTGGTTCTGGGTAGACACTTTAGTATAGTCTCTGTGTGGATACTTGAGCCATATTCAGTGTTGGAGCTCTGTGTGAGGCCCTCCTTGGCCTAGGTACTTGGGCACTTAGTGATTCCTTTATTAGGTTAGTGACACTGTGTTTTTTCATTGAGGATATGTGCAAGTGCTCAAGTTTTGGGGAGAAGCACTTCGGTGCCATGTCACTCTTTGGCTGGGGTGCATGTCCCTTAGTCAGCTTGTTGACACCCCAGCTAGCATCCTGTTACCCTGATGAGTGAACTGGATTATACTGGAACTCCTCACTTTGAATACGTGACCCTGAGAGGGGTTTCTCTCTCTTCTTTCCTACAAGCATAGGGTCCTTGCTTCCCCAAGTTTGGGGATGGATTGTTGGTGACTGAGAATTTTTTTTCTTACTCTATTTGGGTATCCTGGTTTTCTGCACTCTTGGGGTGTTCCACGTGTGTGTCTCCCTGGATCAAGGCAGTCGTGTCAGCTGCACATGCACCTCCCACCCCCAGTTGTGCTACTGCATGTGGCAATGTAATTCCCCTTGTGGGTTGGGCCACTGAGTCACAGGTCTGTGCTTTCTCATCTCTTTCCCAGGTCTCCACTGGTGACTCTTCTCTTGTCAATGCAGTCAAGTGGTCAGCAGGACTCCTGCATAGAGGCCATGGCTGCTGCGGTGGCAGTGAGCTGAACTTATGATGGTGGTGACTGTAGTGGTGGCTGTAGTGGACCATACACACAGATGCAATGTCTGTGGCAGGGGCAGGGGCAGGGGCTGATCATCACAATTTACAGTGAACTATTTCTCCATATTTCCCCATATAATAGAATTTCTACATTAGCTTTGCATTTCTCTGATTATTAATGCATTAGGATATATATTCAAATGCTTGCTGGGCTTTATAGTTTTTCCCTGAAAACTATGTATTAATCTCCCTTGCCATATTTTCTATTAATGTGGTTTTTTTCTTATTGGTTTGCAGTTCTCTGTGTATTCCAGATTACATCCTCCTGTTCTGTCATTTGTTAATTTTTTCTCCTGTGTCTGCCAGCTAAAATAAATCTTTGTGTTCTTGGAAGTTTTTCTTAACAAAATCAGTCTTTGCCCCATGTCACAAATATATTTTCCTACATTTTCTTCCATTTAAAAAAATTATTGAAACATATTGATTGTACATTTTTATGGTCGACACAGTTATACCACAATACATGTGTACAATGTGTGATGAACCATTCAGGGCAATCAGCATATTTATCCTTCTAAAACTCAATCATTTTTCTGATATGTCCATTTGATCTCCTCTCTTCTAGTCATTTGGTAACATGAAGTGAATGATTATTCATTATAGATTTATGAGTTGACTGTACACCAACAAGACTTATTTTCCCTATCTAGCTGTAATTTTGTGTCTGCTAGCCAGCCTCTCACCATCAACTTTTACTACTGAGTTGTTTGACTTTTTGTATATTCTGGATATTAGCCTTCTGTTGGATGCATAGTTTACAAATATTTTCTCCAATTCTATAGTTGTCTCTTCTCTCTGTTGATTGTTTCCTTTGCTGTACAGAATGTTTTTAGTTTGATAAAATCCTATTTGTTTATTTTTGCTTTCGTTGCTTGTGCTTTTGAGGTCTTATTCATAAAATCTTTGCCTGGTCCTACGTCCTGGGGTGCTTTCCCCTGCATTTTCTTCTAGAAGTTTTATAGTTCAAGTCTTATGTTTAAGTCTTTAATCCATTTTGAGTTGATATTTGTATATAATGATACGGGTCTCATTTCATTCTTTTACACATGGATACTCAGTTTTTCCAGCACCATTTATTGAAGATGCTGCCTTTTCCCAATCTATGTTTTTAGTGCCTTTGTCAAAGATCACTTGACTGTAAGTTTGTGGGTTTATTTCTGGGTTTTCTATTCTGTTCCGTTTGTCCAAGTGTCTGTTTTTATGCCAGTACCATGGTGCTTTGGTTACTATAGCTTTGCAGTATATTTTGAAGCCAGGTAGTGCAATGCCTCCAGCTTTATTCTTTTTGCTCAGGATTGCTTTGGCTATTTGAGGTCTTTTGTTGTTCTATATGAATGTTAGGATTGCTTTTTCTATTTCTGTAAAGAATGTCATTGGTATTTTGATAGGGATTGCATTGAATCTGTAGATCTCTTTGGGTAGTATGGACATTTTCACAATATTAATTCTGCCAATCTTTGAGCATGGAATGTCTTTCCATTTGTGTGTGCATGTGTCCTTTTTAATTTCCTTCATTGGTGTTTTGTAGTTTTCATCATAGAGATCTTTTACCTTCTTGGTTGAATTTATTCTTAGGTATTTTATTTTTCTTCTATTAATTGTGCCATTTTACCTTAGAAATTCAGGTCACTCATCCATCTGAAAGTCATTTTTTGAATGGGGTGTTAGGAAATAATGCAGTTTCATTTCATTTTTTTCCATAAAGTGAGCCAGGTTTTCTACCACCATATCCTAGATAATCATTTTTACCACTTATTAGTAGAGAAGCTTCATCACAAATTAGGTATACCATGTTGAACTTTCAAAAGGAGAGAACAGAACTGAGGATACCAGAGGTGGAAAAGGGAGAAAGGGGTACGGGAGGAATTGATAAAGGGCCACAAAAGATGATATCATTGTATAATATTGAATATACTAATTATCCTGATTTTAGCATCACATACTGCACATAGATTTTAATATACAACTCTGAACCCCACAGGCATGTATAATCAATTATGCTTCAATAAATAAGTAAATAAAGTATATAGGAATATGTGTATTCTGTACTTGAACTCTATTCTATTGTGTTGATCATCGTCTGCTTGTGTGCCAATGCAATATTAATTTTATTACTGTATAAATTTAAGGTATATCTTAACAATAGGACAAGTCTCCACTTGGTGTTCTCTTTAACACTGACTTAGTTTATTTTTTTTAATCTTCATATTTTCATATAAATTCTGGAATAAGTTTTTATCGGTACTCCAAAAGCTCAACTGTAGTCTTTTGGAATTTCACTAAATTCAAAGATTAGGAGAGCATATCTTTTTAATGCCATCCTTTCCTGACTATGGATTCTCTGTACATTCAGAGCATAGTTTATACTCTTGATTAGAGTTAGAAATTTTCTCTATAGGTATCTTAAATAGTTTTCTTAGGCCCTCAAAATTTTATAGTATTTTATGCAATTGTGAATGGTATTTTGCTTCTTGTTATATTTTCTTGTTTATTATTACTGGTATAGAAACATGCTAAAGATTTTTACTATTTGTCTTTAATCTGGCCACTTTACTGTACTGTCTTATTATTTCTAATATTTTCTTTATTTAATTGGTTTTCCTACATAGATGATATAATCAGCAAATAGTGAACATTTTATCTCTTCTCATCTAACCTTTTTCTATATTTTTATTTTTCTTTCTCTACATACAGTACTGGACAAAATCTCAAGTAGCAGTTGAAAATAGGCATCTTTATTGAGTTTCTGACATCAAAAAAATGCATCTGAATTTTCTCTATTACAAGTAAAATGTTTGATGTAAGCTATTTTTCTAGAACCTTGCTCATGTTAAAGAAGTTGCCTTCTATTACTGGTTTACAAAGAGGTTTTTATCATAAGTATGTATTGCACTTTATCAAATGGACTTTCTGTACTTATTGAGATGATCATGCTTTTTTTGTTCTACTAACAGGACAGGTAAATTGCAGTGATAATTTTTTGATAATGAATCACTCTTGCATTTCTGTGGTAAAACCCATTGTCCAAGATGAATTTTATTTTTAATTCACTATTAGATTTGGTTAACTAACATTCTATTCAATATTTTGCACTTAAATGAAATGGTCCTATAATTTTCTAACCATATATTGTCTTTATCTGGTTATGAAATCATGATTACCCTAGCATTGGGCTTCCAGTCAAGATGGCAGAATAGACAGTCCCCAGCGTCACTCTCTCCCAGAAATGAACCAATTTACACACATAAAAAAGCAACAACAGCCAAGCTGGGGTTGCTAGAGCTCAAGGGAAGAGGAGGCGAGACCTACAGAGTTCATGAAGGCAGGAGAAGCCACGATGAGAAAAAGAAAAGACTGCTCTGACCATTTCATGCCATGGTCGCTTTAAGACTCAAACTGCTGAGCACACAGAGCAGAAGCCAGCAAAAGCCACAGCTGCGCCCTTTGGATGAAGTTGCTTGGAGGCAGCAGGGGAGAAGAGGGCCCCCAGACCAGCAAAATCACTAATAGGGTTCCCATGGACCCACATAGGAGAGAGAAGCCACAACAACTGAAAAAATGGAGCCACTCAGAGGCCAGCGAGTCATCACAAGGGACTGGTATATGGCCAATCCCACAGGAAGTGTTTGCAGAACAGGCAGTGGGAGATTCTGGCCCACCAAGGGAACACTAGGGCACAGCAAGGACAGGTGATCTGCCCCCCAATCAGCATAGGACCACTGAGAGGAGACTAGTCAGGAATATAGAATTGCATGGCGTGCAGTTTGATGAAAAGAATCAGGCCCAGATCAGAGTTACTACACAACCCAGGTGTGTCCAGTCTCTGGAGAGCTGGAAGTACAAATAAAGTCAACCATTATAACCTGTGCTGCGCAAAAAGCCTTCCCTAGGGAAGCAGAAGCAAAGCAGCAATTTAGCTAAACCACACAGCTCAAGTACTAGTCCCAGCAGGAAGTTCGCCCACTTTAGAAGACAGCAAAAGACAAAAAAATTAGTTCCAGCTCAAAGACACTGCCAGCGCCTCGGGTCCAACCTGGGATGTGAGGCATGGATCCGGGGACTGGACACCCCTCCCACATCCTGGCACACCACACCAGCACTTCAGGGCCCACCCAGGGACCCAAGGCATGGAAATGAGGACCAGCCACCGCTCCCACAACCAGGCACACCATACCAGCACCTTGGGGGCCACCTGGGGACCAGAGTCATGGAAATGGGGACTGGACACCGCTCCCACAACCAGGCACACCACACCAGCACCTTGGGGGCCACCCGGGGACCTGAGTCATGGATAAAGGGACCAGATCCCCCTCCCACAACCTGGCACACTGCACCAGTGCCTTGCAGCCTGCCCAGGGACCCAAGACATGGAGCCAGGAACTGGACCCCTCCTCCCACAACCAGACACGCTGTTCCAGTGCCTGCAGGCCTGCCTGTGGACCTGAGGCATGGAGAAGGGGACCAAATACCGCTCTCACAACCTGGCACACTGCACCAGCACCTTGGGGCCAGCCTGGGGATCTGAGGCATAGAGAAGGGTACTGGACCCCCCTCCCACAACCAGGCACACCATGCCAGCACCTCAGGGCCCACTCAGGGACCCAAGGTATGGAGCCAGGGACTAGAAACCCCTCCGACAACCTGGCACAATGTGCCAGTGCCTTGGAGCCCACCCGTGTACTAAGGCATGGAGAAGGGCACCAGACCCACCTCCCACAACCAGGCACACCATGCCAGCACCTCAGGGCCCACCTGGGGTCCTGAAGCATGGGGAAGAGGACTGGACACCTTCCCACAACCAGGCACACCATGCAGCACCTCGGGGCCCACCCAGGGACCTGAGACATGGAGCCAGGAACCGGACCCCCCTTCCACAACCAGGCACACTGTGCCAGTGCCTTGGGACCAGCCCAGGGACCCCAAGCATGGAGAAGGGGACTGGACTCATCTCCCCTCAACCAAGCACACCATGCCAGCACCTGAGGGTCTGCCTGGGGACCCAAAGCGTGGAGAAGGGGACTGGACCCCCTCCCTTCAACCAGGCACACCATGCCAGGGCCTTGGGCCCTGCCTGGGGACACAAGACATGGAGAAGGGGACTGTACCCCCCTTCCACAACCAAGCACACTGAGCCAGCACCTCAGGGTCTGCCTGGGGGTCCCAAGGCATGGAGAAGTGGACTGGACCCTGCTCCCACAAACAGGCACACCACACCAGTGCCTCGGGGCCCACCCAGGGAACCAAGTTATGGAGTCAGGGATCGGACTCTCCTCCCACAGCCAGGCACAGTGCCTGCACCAAGGAGCATGACAAAAACATCCCTCCATGTGGGTGGCTCACCACAGCCACCACAATAACCATGGCTGCTGCGAAAATGGCTAGATGCCACAACCACCATGCATATGGTCTGCCAGCCACTGGACTGCATTGACACAAGGAGAGTCACCAGCAGAGATATAAAAGAAGATGTCTCTCACCACAAAGCCCATTCCAGAGTAACAGAAGAAGCATCTGCTCTATGATAATATTGGGGGACTTGATGACACCTCTCAGCATTGGATAGATCATCTAGGCAACAAATCAACAGAGTAACCATTACTCTTTCAAAAGGAGAAAAGAAATCTAGGGTAATTAGAGGGGGGAGGGAGAAGGGGAAGGAGATGGGGTGAGATTGGACATGGGGCATAAAGAATAACTATGATTTGTAACAATATATATGCTAGTAATATTGATTTGATGAACATATGTCAATGTTGAACCCCTATAATATGTATAATCAATTTTGTTTTAATAAAAATAAATAAATAAATTAATTAATTAATTAAAAATTTTTAAAAAATTACACTAGCCTCACAAAACAAGCATACAGTTTCCACTCATTTTCTATTTTATGGAAGTGTTTGAATAAGGGAATAAACTGTACTTTAAAAGTTTGGTGGAACCCTTTCATAAAATCATCTGAAGCTGGAGAGAGGTGCCCAGCCAGAGAGGCCCATGATCCTCGGAGACTACCTGACATGCGGTGACAGCACACGATCGAGCAGGTAGGCCTTGCTGCCACCACCCAACTCCATCCCCAGCCCCACCGAGTGTGTGCCAATCAGGGAGGCACCCAGCCAGAGAGGCTCAAGATCCTCAGAGACTATGCGCCCTGTGGTGCCAGTGCGTGACCCAGCAGGTAGGCCTCTTCACCGCTGCCTGACTCCATCTCAAGCCCTGCTGAGTGCGTGCTGATCAGAGAGGCGTGAAGATCTTCAAGGACCATGTGCCCTGTGGTGACAGCACGTGACCCAGCAAATAGGTCTTGCTGCTGCCGCCCTATTCCATCCCCAGCCCCACCAAGTGCATGTTGATCAGAGAGACACCCAGCGGGAGAAGCCCAAGATCTGTGGAGACCACAAGTCCTGCAGTGCCAGCATGCAGCCCGGCAGGTAGGCCTCACCACTGCCACCCAACTCCATCCCCAGTCCAACTGACTCCTTGCTGACCACAGAGACACCTCCCCTGAGAGGCCTAAGATCTGAGGCCACCAGGCACCCAAGGCACTAGTGGACAACGGAGCAGACACTGAGTCACCCATACGAAATTTGCAGCCCCAGCAGCATCCTAGTCAGACAATAGTGTCAAACCAGTGGACCGTGAAATCCCCTGCCACAATGACTAAATATCAAAGGAAAGATACCAGAAATATGAAAAATCAAGAAAGTATACCACCAAAGGGTAATAACTCTCAAGATCTAGATACTATAGAACAAAAAGCCCTTGAAATGTCTGACAATGAATTTTGAGTGATAATTTTAAGGAAACTAAATGAGATGCAAGAAAACTCAGCTAGATAACATGATGAAATGAGGAAAAGTATACAGCACCTGAAAGAAGAAATATACAAGGAAACCAATGCCCTGAAAAAGAATGCAGCAGAGCTTACCGAGTTGAAGAATTCATTCAACCAAATAAAAAACACAATAGAGAGTTTAACCAGCAGGCTTGCAGAAGCAGAAGAGAGAACTTCTGACCTTGAAGATGGGGTGTTTGAAATAACAAAGGCAGACAAAAAAAAAAAAAAAGAATTAAAAACATTGAAGAAAATCCAAGAGAGATATCAGACAACCTTAAGTGCTCAAATATCAGAGTCATGGGTATTCCAGAAGGGGAGGAAAAAGAAGATTGTGTTGAAAACATATTTAACAAAATGGTGGCAGAAAACTTCCCAGGTATAGGAAAAGACACAGATCTTCGGATTCAGGAAGCCCAAAGATCCCCAAACATATTCAACCCAAAAAGGTCTTCTCCAGACATGTTATAGTCAAATTGGCAAAACTCAATGACAAAGAGAGAATTTTAAAAAGTGCAAGAGAGAAGCACCAAATCACCTATAAGAGAGTCCCAATCAGACTAACATCAGATTTTTCATCACAAACCCGAAAAGCCAGAAAGGAATGGGATGATATATTCAAAATGCTAAAAGACAGAGATTGCCAGCCAAGAATAATCTATCCTGCAAGGCTATCCTGAAATGAAGGGCAAATAGTATATTTCACAGACAAACAAAAACTGCAGGAGTTCAGTACCACATGACCACCATTACAGGAAATTCTCAAGGGAATACTGAGTTTGTACCTGAAAAACAACTACCACTGCCATAAAAACTCACGGAAAATAAAAACCCACTAGTATAATAAAAATGCCAACAATGAAGAGAAAACAAAACAAAAAAGGCTACCTACAACCCAAGGAACCAAGAAATATAGAACACAAACAGTAGATCAGAAAGAAAGGAAAAAAAGACACTTAAGACATCCAAGCAAAAATCAATAAAATGCTAGGAGCAAAGCAACACTTTTCAATAACAACTCTTAATGTAAAAGGATTAACTTCCCCAATCTAAAGACACAGACTGGCTGAGTGGATTAAAAAGGAGGACCCACATATTTGCTGCCTTCAAGAGACCCACCTCACCTATAAGGACTCACATAGACTAAGAGTGAAAGGAAAGGAAAAGGTTTACCATGCAAACAGAAATGTAAAATGAGCTGGCATAGCTATTCTTATATCTGATAAAATAGACTTTAAACTAAAAACCATACAAAGAGATAATGAGGGCCACTACATAATGGTAAAAGGATTGATCCATAAAGAAGACATAACAATCATAAATATATATGCACCCAATATTGGAGCAGCGAGATTTATAAAGCAAACTCTATTAGACCAGAAGAAGGAAATAGACACTAAGACCATAATAGCAGGGGACCCTGAACACCCCACTATAAATATTGGACAGATCATCTAGGCAAAGAATCAGCAGAGAAACACAAGATCTAAACAACATTCTAGACCAATTGGACTTGGCAGATATCTACAGAACATTCCACCCAACAACCTCAGAATATTCATTCTTCTCATCAGCACATGGATCATTCTCCAGGATAGATCACAAGTTAGGTCACAAATCAAGTCTCAACAAATTCAAAAAAATTGGAATTATCCCACGTATTTTTTCAGACCAGAATGGATTAAAATTAGAAATCAAGAACAAAAGAACTTCTGCAAATTAAACAAACACATCAAAATGAAACAGCATCTCACTTAATGACATATGGGTCCAAGAAGAAATCAAACAGGAATACAAAAAATTTATTGAAACTAACGAAAACAAGGATACATCATAACAAAACCTATGGGATGCTGCAAAAGCAGTACGAATGGGTAAATTTACCACGTTAAATGCTTACTTCAGAACAATGGAAAGATGGCCAGTGAACAACCTAATACTTCTCCTTAAAGAACTAGAAAAACAAGAACAGTCCAAACCCAAAGTTAGCAGACAGAAAGAAATCATTACGATCAAAGCAGAACTTAACAAAATTGAAACACCAAAAACCAATACAAAAGGTCAATGAGTCAAAAAGTTGGTATTTTGAAAATATAAATAAAATTGAAAAAGCATTAGCATGGCTAACTAAAAAAGAGAGAAGATCCAAATAACAAAAATTAGAAATGAAAAAGGAAATATTACAACTGATACATCTGAAATACAAGGACTCATTCGAGACTACTATAAACAACTATATGCCAACATATTTGAAAATCTGGAGGAAATGGATAAATTTCTGGACACACACAAACTACCAAAACTGAGCCAAGAACATGTAGAAAATCTGGACAGACCAATAACAATAAAAGAGATTGAAGCTGTTATCAGAAGGCTCCCAACAAAGAAAAGCCCAGGATAAGTTGGATTCACAGCAGAATTTTACCAAACATTCAAAGAGGAATTGACACCAATTCTCTACAAACTATTCCAAAAGATTGAAACAGAGGCAACTCTCCCAAACTCATTCTATGAAGCAAACATCACCCTGATACCAAAACCAGGTAAAGGTACAACTAAAAAAGAAAACTGCAGGCCAATATCCTCGATGAATATGGATGCAAAAATCCTCAATAAAATAATAGCTAACAGAATACAGCAACACATATGCAAAATTATATACCATGATCAAATGGGATTCATCCCGAGGATGCAAGGGTGGTTCAAAATATGCAAATCAATGCATGTGATACAGCATATCAATAAAACCAAACACAAGGACCATATGATCATTTCTATAGATGCTGAAAAAGCATTTGATAAAATTCAGCACTCATTCATGATAAAGACTCTCTACAAGTTAGGTATAGATGGAAACTATCTCAACATAATTAAAGCCGTATATAATAAACCCACCGCCAATATCATCTTGAATGGGGAAAAGCTGAAAGCTTTTCCTTTAAGAACAGAAACTAGACAAGGATGCCCACTCTCACCAATCCTATTCAACATAGAGTTAGAAGTACTAGCCAGAGCAATCAGAGAAGTGAAGTAAATAAAGGGCATCCAGATTGGAAAAGATGAATTCAAACTTTCCCTGTTTGCAGATGACATGATCCTATATATTAAACAGCCTAAAGCCTCTACAAAAAAACTCTTGGAGCTGATAAACGATTTCAGCAATGTAGCAGGATACAAAATCAACACACAAAAATCAGTAGAATTTCTATTCTCCAATAGTGAACATGCAGAAAGGTAAATCAATAAAGCTTGCCCACTTACAACAGCCACCAAAAAAATTAAAATACTTAGGAATTGAGTTAACCAAGGATGTGAAAAATCTCTTTAATGGAACTACAAACCACTGCTGAGAGAAATTAGAGAGGATACAAGAAGATGGAAAGATATCCCATGCTCTTGGATTGGAAGAACCAACATAGTGCAAATGTCCATACTACCCAAAGTGATAAACAAATTCAATGCAATCCCCATCAAAATCCCAATGACATTTGTCTCAGAAATGGAAAGAACTATCCAGACATTTATATGGAATAACAAAAGACCATGCATAGCCAAAGCAATGCTGAGCAAAAAAAAAGTAAAGCTGGAGGCATAACACTACCTGATTTTTAACTATACTACAAAGCTATAATAACCAAAACAGTATGGTACTGGCATAAAAACAGACTCACTGATCAATGGAATAGAATAGAGAATCCAGAAATCAACCCACACACCTACAGCCATGTGATCTTTGACAAAGGCACCAAGCCTATACACTGGGGAAGAGACTGCCTCTTCAGCAAAGGGTGCTGGGAGAACTGGATATCAATATGCAGGAGAATGAAACTAGACCCATACCTTTCACCATACACTAAAGTCAACTCAAAATGGATTAAAGAATTAAATATACACCCTGACACAATAAAACTTCTTAAAGAAAATATAGGAGAAACACTTCAGGAAGTTGGACTGGACACTGACTTCATGAATACGACCCCAAAACCACAGGCGACCAAAGGAAAAATAAACAAATGGGATTATATCAAACTAAAAAGCTTCTGCACAGCAAAAGAAACAATTAACAGAGTTAAAAGACAACCAACAGAGTGGGAGAAAATATTTGCAAAATATACATCTGACAAAGGATTAATATCCAGAATATATAAGGAACTCAAACAACTTTACAAGAAGAAAACAAGCAACCCAATTAAAAAATGGGCAAAAGAGCTAAGTAGGCATTTCTCTAAGGAAGATATACAAATGGCCAACAGACATATGAAAAAATGCTCAACATCACTCAGCATCCGGGAAATGCAAATCAATACCACACTGAGATACCATCTCACCCCAGTTAAGATGGCTAAAATCCAAAAGACCCTGAACGATAAATGCTGGCGAGGTTGCGGAGAAAAAGGAACTCTCATACATTGTTGGTGGGACTGCAAAATGGTGCAGCCTCTATGGAAAATGGTATGGAGGTTCCTCAAACAATTGCAGATAGATCTACCATACGACCCAGCTATCCCACTGTTGGGAATATACCCAGAGGAATGGAAATCATCAAGTCGAAGGTATACCTGTTCCCCAATGTTCATAGCAGCACTCTTTACAATAGCCAAGAGTTGGAACCAGCCCAAATGTCCATCATCAGATGAGTGGATACGGAAAATGTGGTACATCTACACAATGGAATACTACTCAGCTATAAAAACGAATGAAATACTGCCATTTGCAACAACATGGATGGACCGTGAGAGAATTATATTAAGTGAAACAAGTCAGGCACAGAAAGAGAAATACCACATGTTCTCACTTATTGGTGGGAGCTAAAAATTAATATATAAATTCACACACACACACACACACACACACACACACACACACACACACACACACACACAAACCGGGGCGGGGGGGAAGAAGATATAACAACCACAATTACTTGAAGTTGATACGACAAGCAAACAGAAAGG
Source organism: Cynocephalus volans (assembly GCF_027409185.1). Classification (NCBI taxonomy): domain Eukaryota; kingdom Metazoa; phylum Chordata; class Mammalia; order Dermoptera; family Cynocephalidae; genus Cynocephalus; species Cynocephalus volans. Next base: position 84,843,520 of record NC_084478.1, read on the forward strand.
ACATTGTTGGGGGGGGGAGGAGAGAGGGAGGTTTTGGTGATGGGGAGCAATAATCAGCCACAATGTATATCGACAAAATAAAATTAAAAAAATATATATATTACTGATTTTTGTGTGTATTTTGAAATCAGGTAGTGTGATACCTCCAGTTTTGTTCATTTTGTTCAAGATTGCTTTGGCTGTTTAGGGCATTTTGTGGTTTCATATGAATTTTAAGATTTTTTTCTATTTCTATGAAAATGTCATTGGAATTTTGATAGGTGTTGCATTGATTCTGTAGCTCGGTTTAGGTACTATGGACATTTTAACAATATTAAATTTTCCAGTTCCTGAACACAGAATATCTTTTTATTTATCTCTGTATTCTTCAATTTCTTTTATCAATGTTTTATAGTTTTTAGTGCACAGGTCTTCCACCACCTTGGTTAAATTTATTCCTAATTATTTTTATCTATCGTGAATGGTATTGTCTTCTTGATTTCTTTTTCAGATAGTTCGTTGTTAGTGTATAGAATCACTAAAAATATTTGTTGATTTTGTATCCTGGAACTTTACTGAATTTGTTCATCAGATCTAGGAGCTTTGTGGTAGAGTCTTTAGGTTTCTCTATATGTAAAATCATGTCATCTCCAAACAGGGATGGTTTGACTTCCTCCTTTCCAATTTGGATGTCCTTTATTTCTTTACTATGTTGAATAAAATTGGCAAGAGTGGGCATCCTTGTCTCGTTCCTGATCGTAGAATGAAAGTTTTCAACTTTTCACTGTTGAGTGTGATATTAGCTGTGGTTTTGTCACATATGGTCTGTATTGTGTTGGGGTACATTTCTTCTATACCTAATTTGTTAAAAGTTTTTATCATGAAAGAATTTTGAATTTTGTCAAGTGGTTATCCTACATATATTGAGATAATCATATAATTTTTATCCTTCATTCTGTTAATGTGGTATATCAGATTTATAGATTTTCGTATGCTGAACCATCCTTGCATCCCCAGGATAAATCCCACTTGATCATGGTGAATGATTCTTTTTATGTGCTGTTCAATTTAGTTTGCTCTTATTTTGTTGAGGATTTTTGCATATATGTTCATCAGGGATATTAGCCTGTAATTTTCTTTTCTTGTAGTGTCCTTGTTTTGCTTTAGTATCAGGGTAATGCTGGCTTTGTAAAATGAGTTTGGAAGTATTCTTTATTCAATTTTTTGGAAGGATTGGTATTAGGTATTCTTTAATTATTTGGAAGAATTCAGCAGTGAAGACACTATGTCCTCCACTTTTTTTCATGGGAGACTTTTTATTACTGATTCAATCTCCTTACTCATTATTGGTTATTAGTCTGTTCAGATTTTCTGTATCTTTATGATTTAGTCTTAGTGACCTATTAGTATGGACATATCGATTGGGTCCATGGGGGAGGGTCTGGAGCCTGAGTCTGTGAGGGAGAGCCTGAAGCCTGGGACCACAGGGATTGGCCTGGTGCTGGGTGGGCCTGGAGCCTGTATCTGAAGGGACCAGCCTGATTGTTAGGTCTGTGAGTTATGGCCTAATGACTAGGGCTATGGGAGCCAGCCTGGTGCCAGGGAGGTCCTGAAGTCTGGGGTCATAAGAGCCAGCCCAGTGCTGGGTGTTCCAGAGCCTGGAACTGTTGGGCCAAGCCCAGTCCTGGGGCAGGCCTGGAGCCTGAGTCTAGTTGGACTGGCCTGGTTCTGGGGCAGGTCTGAAGCTCATGGCCATGGGTGCCCACCTGGTACTGTGGTCAGTCCAGAGTCTTGGGCTCCTGGGTTCAGCCTGGAACTGGGACAGCCCAGAGACCTAGTCTGCCAAGGCAGACCTAGGGCCTGGTGCTGTGGGATCCCACCAGTTGCTACATGGGGCTTGAAGGCTCAGTCCACAGATACCATGCTAGAGTCTTGGTCCTCAGTGTCTGGCCTGGCACTGGACAGGCCTGAAGTCTATATCTGCAGGGGCTGGCCTGATGACTAGAGCTGTGCAGGCTGGCCTGGTGGTGGAGCAGGCCTGAAGTCTGGGGTTGTGGTCCAGTGTTGAGGTCCGTCCAGAACCTGGGGCCACTAGGGTCAGCCTGGTGGTAGGGTATGCCCAGTGACCAAGTCCATCAGGCATGCCTGGAAGCTGCAGGATCTGGCAGAATCTGGCCTAAGATATCTGGCCTGTTGCCAGGGCAAGCCTAGAGACTCAGAGTGTGCTGGTCTCGAGTCTGAAGCTGTGGGGTCTACCCAGTGCTGGGTTTTACTGGGGCAGCCTGGTGTTAGGTTTCAAGGCAAAGCCCAGTGCTTGCTTCCCTCCCCTTTCCCCAAGCAAAGGGTATCTCTGTCCATGCTGTGCTGCCTGGGGTTGGGGGGTAGGGTAATTTCAGGTAATGTAAAACTGTCCTTTCTATCTTCTTCAATGCATCTTTTCTTATTTCTGTGTTACACCCAGGTGCTATGATCTTTCACCTGGTTTCCTAGCTCTGGGAAAGGAATTTTCAGTATAGATAGTTGTTTAAATTTATGTTTCTGTTACTGATATCTAGTTTTACTCCATTGTGGTTGGTGAACATACTTTGTATAATTTCGTTTTTTTTAGTTTATTCAGACTTCTTTCGTAGCTTAATAAATGGTCTGTCTTGAAGGATGTTCCATGTGCAGTTGAGGAAAATGTGTATTCCAGTATTATCGGGTAGAGTGTTCTGTATATGTCTGTTAGATCTAGCTGGTTTACAGCATTAAGTCCTCTATTTCCTTATTTATCTTCTGTCTAGTTGTTCTGTACATTATTGAAAATGGGGCACTGAAACCTCCAACTATTATTATAAAACTGTCTTTCTCCCTGCAGTTTTGTCAGTTTGATTCATATATTTTAGGGCTCTGCTTTTTAGTGTGTATATGTTTATAATTATTGTATGTTCTTGGTGGATTGCTCTTTTATCAATATATAATGTCCTTCATCTCTTTTAACAGATTTTGACCTAAGTCTATTTTTTTTTTTTTTTTTTTTTGATATTAGTACATCCATCTCAACTCTCATTTGGTTACTATTTGAATGGAATATGTTTTCCACCCTTTCCTTTTTAACCTATTGTGCTTTTGTATCTTAAGTGAATCTCTTAATTTCTCACCTTGGGGGGGAAAAATGGTAACTATGTGAGATGATGGATATATTAGTTAGCTTGATTGTGGTAATCATTTCACTATGTATATGTATAGCAAAACACCACATTGTACATCTTAAATATACACAACTTTTATTAGTCAATTATACCACAGTAAGAATGGAAAAAATTTTTTAAATAAAGTGAGTGCTGTAGACTGAATCCCAACTCCCCTCCCCCCCACACACACCTCATTAAAGCTGAATCTTCACTGTAACTGTTGAGGGTGGGAAATCCTATTATGGTAATTGAAAGATGGAGTTTTGAAGAGGTGATTAGATTATAGTATCATGCCTAATGAATACATTAAAAATGGTGGTCATGGGCATGGTTCTGCAGGCTTTAAAAAGAGAGTGAATGATGAGGTTAGTCTCTTGCTTTCTCTGCTCCACCGTGTGATACTCTGCCATCACTGTGAGACACCACTAATACCCACACCAGATGTGTTCCCTCCCTGGACTTTGGATCTCCCAGACTCAGAAACTGTAAGCAATAAATTTCATTTTCTTTTTAATTCACCCAGTTCCAGGTATTTTATTATAAGCAACAGAAATGGAATAATACAGTGAGTCACTCATAGAGAGCACATAATTGGATTTGATTTGTTTATCCATTTTTCCAATCTCAGCCATTTTTTAAAGATCAGTGACAAATGATGTATATATATATATATATAATTTACTTATTTATTTATGCATTTTGTAACCAGTGTACAGTTCATTAGCGTTAAGTATATTCACATTATTGTGAAACAGATCTTCAGAAATTTTCCATCTTGCAAAACTGAATCTTTATACCCATTAAAAAACAACTCTCCTTTTTCCCCTCCCCCATCCCCTGGTAACCAGCGTTCTACTTTCTGTTTGTATAAATTTGACTATTTTAGATACTCATATTGGTGGAAATTAACAGTATTTGTATTTTTGTGACTGGCTTATTTCATTTAGTGCAATGTCTTTAAAGGTCATACATGTTATAGCATGTGTCTGAATTTCTTTCCTTTTTAAGGCTGAATAATATTCTATAGTATGTATGTACCACATTTGTTTGTTTATCCATTCATCCACTGATGGATACTTGAGTTGTTTTCACCTTTCTGCTGTTGTAAATAAGGCTGCTATGAACAAGAGGGTACAAATATACCCTGTTTTCATTTTTCCTAGGTATATATACCCAGAAACGAAATTTCTGGATCATATATATTTTTTAAATATTTTAAGACATCACCATACTGTTTTCCATAGTGCACAGTGAGTGGCTGCACCATTTTACATCCCACCTACAGAACACAAGGGTTTAAAGTTTCCCCACATCTGCACCAACACTTGTTATTTTATGTTTGTGTGTGTGTGTGTGTGTGTGTGTGTGCGTGTGTGCGCGTGCGTGTGTGCGTGTGTGCGTGTGTGTGTGTGTATGTGTTTAGTGGCTGTATTACTCAGAGTTCTCCAGAGAAACAGAACCAATCATATGTATATGATTTGTTATAAGGAATTTGCTCACATGATTATGGATGACACATGCCAAGATGTACAGGGTGTGTCAGCAAGCTGGAGACCCAGGAGAGCCAATGGCTTGGTACCAGTCTAAATTCTGGAAGGCTTAAGACCCAGAAAAAACCAATGTTTCACTTTGAGGTCAAGGACAGAAATAAAGCCAATGTCCCTTTTAGAAGTCCATCAGGCGGAAAGAATTCTCTCTTACTTGGGGGAGGGTCAGCCTTTTTGTTCTATTCAGGCCTTCGACTAATTGGGTGAGGCTCAAATGCCTTATGGAGGGCAATCTGCTTTACTCCATATACTAATTTAAATGTTAATTTTATCCAAAAACATTAACAGAAACACCAGAATAATAAACAGCAAATATTTGGGCACCCCATAGTCCAGTCAAGTTGACACATAAAATTAACCATCACAGTCGTCATCCATTAGGATGGGTGTGATGTGGTATCCATTTACTTTTAAAGTAATTACTAATAAGGAAGGACTTACTTTTGCCTATTTTGTATTTGTTTTCTATATATTGCATATCTTTTTTGTTCCTCATTTCCTCCATTACTACTTCCTTTTGTGTTTAATTGATTGTAGTGTATCATTTTGATTCCTTTCTCACTTACATTTTGCATACTTTTAGTTATTTTCTCAGTATTTGCCTTGGAAGTTACAATTATTTTTGTAATATATAACATACAAATATAAATATACAATTAAATTTATAACAATTTCAATGCCACGTTTGCTTCAATTGTATACAAAAGCGCTACTCCTATACAGATCCATTTCTTTCCCTTCGTGTTGTTGCCACAAATTACCTCTTTTACACTGGGTGTTTATTAACATAACTTGGTGCTACCTACTTCACCTTGTTTGCTCACCCTCCTACTTTTAACTCATTCTTGATTCCTCATTAGCAGCTAGAGTAGCCAGCTCTGTACCTGTTTCGCATCAGCCAATGCAGAAAACCATGAGAAACTCAGCCTGTAACCCGAGCTACCATATTAAATGAGATATCTCTAATGAGTGCCAGCCCAATCCAGACTTATGTTTTTGTTTCCCTTGGTAGAGAACCTTGAAAATCCATAGTCATATATTCCTTCTAGGATATCTTCCAATAATCATTAGAAAATGCTCTCATTGTTTTCTAGGTAGAATTCCATTTATTCTTACTCTGATTATCCATATTACTCTCTGGATGTTTGGATTTAATCATATTTAATTGTGAGCCAAAATTAGAGTGGAGCACATCAGGGAGAAATAATACTTGTGGTAGAAAAACTAGAAGTAGTACTACTTCAGATACTCCCACGTGTGTCCCTTTAAAATTGTCAGGTTACAAAAATCAGAAACCAACTTTATCTTGTGTAAGCAAAAAAGGTAAATGGAATTTGTTAGAGTGAAACCAGGATATGTCACAGAATCCAAGGCAGCACAGCAGCTCTGGGACCACAGCAACAGGAGGTCTTGGGGCTTCCTTTTAAGGCATTGCCAGTAAAGTGACGCCATTATCCACATTTAGTCTCTCTGTGTCTAAGTTTAAAATTATAATTTTACAAGAGAGAGAATCTGGCCTAGTTCAAATTAGGTGCATCTGTCCCTGAACAAATCAGTTATGGCTGGGAAGGGAAGGAACAGGATTATGTAATGCTTGTTAAATATTAGGGGCTATGTTATAGATGATATAGAGAGATATATAGATATTATAAATAATAATATATATAAAATATATATTAAGATATTATAAGGAATTGGCTTACATGATTGTAAGGACTGGCTAAGCAAATACAAAATCCACAGGGCAGACTGTCAACAGGGATAGGCCAGACCTCTTAGGCATAAGCTGAAGCTGCTAGCCACAGGTAGAATTTATTCTTCAGGGAATCATCAACTCTTCTCTTAAGGCCTTCTAACTGATTGGATAAAGTCACCCGGATTACCTAGGATAATCTCACTCACTTAAAGTCAACCAATTGTGTACTTTAATCACATCTACAAAACACTGTCACAGCAACAACTACATTACTGTTTGAGTGAATAATGGGGGAACGTAGCCTAGCCAAGCTGACATATAAAAATGACCATCACATTGAGTAATTCCATTCTGTTGCTCTGGAATCAGCTTTATAGATTAGAACAGCATAGTAACCAGAAAAGGAGGAACTGCAGAGATCTGGGGAGACTACCCTATGAGTACTCCTAAAATGTCCACGCAACAGCCCTAAAGTTTACACATGTGGCAGTATAATTTATTAAGTCATTAATTTGTGAGATTTTTCTTTCCATGTATTTTATTTATCCTAATCCATTCCAAAAATGTAGTCAAGCCCTTTGTGCTCTCTTGTGTCAGAGGAGTTAGAATTAAAACCAGAAACCAGAAGATACCTATAGAACATTTAATTTTCTAGTAAAAAATTTCTACACCCACGGTTGACACAGAAGCCACAGAGCCACCAGATTTCAAATGTAATAAGCAGGCATGGATAATGAGGATATCATTCCTAACCTCCATTATTCAAGCTCCATGCAAGCCTCTCACATTCTTCTGTGACTTATGGGAGAGGAAGGCCCTCAGAAATGACTTAATTTTCCACCAGTTCAGTAGGATGGAGATTTGGAGTCAGATTTGAAGTAAAGTGAAACAACGTGGAATTTTTTTTACATCCATTTGCAGAGTTAAGAGTTGTACTTGTTATACATATAGTAAGCTTGGTGACAGAAAAATTTTTTTTTTCCTCCATTCCAATTCCAAATTCTCAGGTGAGGGACTCTGAAAAGCTCAGCTGAGTCTAATGCCCACCCTAACCCAATCAACTATGATCGTAGGAATAGTGTAATATTGAAACACAGCTACCGGGAACCAACTCTTTTGACCATGTAAATCAGAGACATCGTTTCACAGAGAAAGTAAGGGGTCATCAGTTTGAAATATCCATTACAACATCATCATTAACTTTTTCTTCCACTCAGTCCAATTCAGAGGGTATCATCACTGCCTAATTGGTATCTGGTCTCTTTGGCAGCTTCAGTTTGAGTCATCTTCCAAAAGTGATGTAGCTCCAAAGTCTGACTTCCAACACCAAGTCTCTCTCTGTCTCACAGTTCCAAAATTCATATCCTGAATACCCAAATCTTCCTCCAGATGCCTGCCACTGATAGAGCCAACCTAATTGGCCTTCCAGGTATATAGTCAGACAAGAAATACCAGGAAAATAATTACTCAGTTAATCATTAATTCAATCAACAAATATTTATTAAATGCTTTTACTTCCAGGTACTGGTATAGGTACTAATTATACAACCCCTCCCAGTCCACCAACCTTAAGTTATGAGGTTATACATTGCACAAGTATCATTATACTGCAAATAATAGCATCACTCTAAAATGCCACAAATATTCCCACTTCACATTTACTCGTATACAACCCCTCCCTTCCCACAAAGTTTACCAAAGAAGAATATATGTTGTTCAGAATATGAGTATTATTATAGTTCAAATAATACAATAATATCAATGTAAAATATTGATGATATTCCCCCCTACATTTAACAATACAACCCCTCACCCTAGCAAGCTTATTAAAATGCTATACATTTTATACTTTAAAAGAGCATCATCAAGACTAAATAACACATGACATCAACACAAAATTTCAAGTATCTGCCACCTTTTAACATTTAAAACTACTAGTGCCCTTCTATCGATTCAATCATTTCTTCCAAAATAAATTAACCCTTCAAAATATTTACAAAAAAATGTTCCTTCCTTTCTTCCCACACCATTATCTTCTCAGTCTTCTCAGATCCTACTATTCAAATTCCTGGTTGGAGTCCAGGTACCTACTTCAGTTGTAGACTGGGATTTCCTCTTGTATAAGTGTGGTTGGAATAATATAACTGTTGTTGTATAATAATATATTATATAAAATATTATATAATAATATAACAGCAGTTATATTATTCCAACCCCAAGCCTCTCATGTGTCCTACAATTTTCAAGTTTTCTGATATGATAACCAAAAATCTCCCTTCTGGCATCTATTTCTGCAATAGATAATATCACAAACATATTCCAAATAATGTATATCTATCCAGTCCTCTTCCTCCTGTCAAATCAGGCTCTTATTCCTCCAGAGAAAGTAAAGTCCCAATATATACAAGACTTTTAACATAGCTTCAGTAGAAAATATTCAATCCTAAGGATAGTGATTTCATTCTCAAGAATTTTGTTGGATCCTGGATGTCTTCAGCACCTGAAAACTAGGATTTCTCCCACTGGAAGTGACAAAGCACCTCCAAAATCTTTCATGAGCCCCATCTTTCTAAAGTTCAAAGAGTTGCTATCTGAGCTTAAAGCTTAAAAGAATAAAACATCAGTCCCACTCTCATAAAAGCTTGGAAACAAAATAAAATCCTGAACTAAAGGTGACACCTGAAGTGGCTGACACTCTAAAGCCCTATCTCTTATACGAGAGCATTTCCCAAGCAACAGTCATGTTCCTAGACCTATATTCTTATTAGAAAACATAGTCCATAACAGAAGCTTAATGTTATGTGGATAAAAAAAGGAGAAAATCAAAGAGATAGAAGTGTCAGTCAATCCATGACAGCTTCTCAGATTTTTACAAAGTATAAATTGAAATCTTCTACTTAAAAATTACTACTCATGGACAAGATCTCCTCTCTTAAGAATGGAACCAAATAACATTAATATATTTTAGCAAAATTTAGAAATTTGCTATATTTGCACCTTTACTTTCCAGATTTTTCCTATTACCTTACCCTACACACAGTTCCCTTTAGTTTCCACCTTACATATTTAAATCTCTTCTCCACTGTGCCTGAGATAACCTCCATTTTGTCCTGCAATACATTCCTACCTCCTGTGTTCCAGTCCTCTTGTCTCTGAACTAAGATATGTATACAGGGACCAGTTAGGGCCTTTCCCTATTTACTTCCCTGAAATGCTACTAAAGAATTAGCATTTATGGAAGTATGCAGATGTGATGCTTGGTGTCCAGATGCTCTTGGAACTTTGGCTAGGCCACTTTCTAGGCAAGTTGTTGGAGTATGGTGGCATGCCAACTGACCGATCCTTCTGGTAGAGCTAATGTATGGCAGCTCTGGTCAGAAACACCTGAGTGGGACAAACAAACATAACTAGATGGTAGTCAGAAACCATGAATAATCCTCACATGCCCAGTTGGAAAACTATCCTCCCATGCACTTTGAAATGAATAGAACCATTCATCTCAACACCAGCCTTTCAGATTTTCATAGGAATCATGTGTCCTAGATACATTTACACTGTATATGCTTTGTAATTTTTTAATTGGTTATGAATATTCATGAGATACAAAGCTGATTGTAACAACTCGTGCCCATGATATGAGGGCCAGATTCATACTGGCAGCATAACCATTACCACAAATTACATTTATGCACCTTGTCCCCCACCCAATTATCCCCAACCTCCCTCCCCTCCCCCTTTCCACTCCACTCCATGTTGTAGCCCAAGGAATGTTCTCTCCCTCTGCAAGTCCAATGCACTGCTGTGGTCTTTCTTTCCTTCCTTCTTTCTCTCTTAGCTCCCACATATGAGTGAGTACATGTGGTATTTATCCCTCTGTGTTTTTCTTATTTCACTCAACATAAGCTTCTCCAGGCTCATACATGTTGCTGCAAATGAGAATATTTCATTCTTTTTATGGCAGATAGTATTCCATGGTGTATATATACCACAGTTTCCTTATCCAATCATCCATCAATGGACATTTAGTTTGGTTCCATGTCTTGGCTATTGTAAACAGAGCTGCAACGAACATGGGAGTGCAGGTATCCCATCGACATGATTTCCATTCCTCTGGGAATATACCCAGAAGTGAGATTGCTGGATTGTATGGAAGATCTATCTGTAGTTGTTTGAGAAAGCTTCATACTGTTTTCCACAGTGGTTGCACTAATTTACAGTCCCATCAACAGTGTAGGAGTGTTCCCTTATCTCCACACCCTCGCCAACACTTGTTATTCAACATCTTTTTGATTATAGCCAGTCTAACTTGGGTGAGGTGGTATCTCAATGTAGTTTCAATTTGCATTTCCCTTATGACTAATGATGTTGAGCATTTTTTCATGTACCTGTTGGCCATTTGTATGTCTTCCTTTGAAAAATGTCTATTCAGCTCCTTTGCCCATTTTTTAATAGGGTTGTTTGTTTTTTTACTGTATAATTGCTTGAGTTCCTTGTATATTATGGATATTAATCCATGTCAGATGCATAGTTAGCAAAAATTTTCTCCCACTCTGTAGGCCGTCATTTCACTCTGTCGATTGTTTTCTTTGCTGTGAAGACACTTTTTAGTTTGATATAGTTCCATTTGTTTATTTTAACTTTTGCTGCTTGTGCTTTCGGGCTCATGTTCATAAAGTCTGTGCCCAGACCTAATTGCTGAAGTGTTTTGCCTATATTTTCCCTTAGTAATTTTACAGTTTCAGGCCTCACACGTAAGTCTTTAATCCATTTTGAGTTGATTTTAGTGTATGGTGAGAGGTACATATCTAGTTTCATTCTTCTGCATGTGGATATCCAGTTTTCTCAGCACCACTTGTGGAAGAGGCAGTCTTTTCCCCAATGTAGATTTTTGTTGCCTTTGTCCAATATCAGATGACTGTAAGCCTGAGGGGTGATTTCTGGGTTCTCAATTCTATTCCAATAGTCTATTTTTATACCAGTACCATGCTGTTTTGGTTACAATAGCTTTGTAGTATAATTTGAACTCAGGTAGTGTCATGCCTCTGGGTTTATTTTTATTTTTATTTTTATTTTTTTGCTCAGAATTTCTTTGGCTATTCCGGGTCTTTTGTTGTTCCATAAAAAGGGTAAGATTGTTTTTTTCCATTTCTGTGAAGAATGTCATTGGTATTTTGATGGGGATTGCATTGAATCTGTAGATCGCTTTGGGTAGTATACACATTTTCACAGTGTTAATTCTGCCAGTCCAAGAGCATGGAATATATTTCCATATTTTTCTGTCTTTAATTTCTTTCAAAAGTGGTTTGTAGTTCTCATTGTAGAGGTCTTTCACCTCCTTGGTTAAATTGATCCCTAGGTATTTTATTTTTGTGTGTGTGACAATTGTAAATGGGCTTACTTTCTTTATTTCTCTTTTTGTTAGTTCATTATTTGAGTATATAAATAGAACTGATTTGGGGGCATTCATTTTGTATCCTGCAACGTTACTGAAGTTAATAACCAGCTCTACGAGTTTTTTGATAGAGTCTTTATGTATTTCTATGTATAGTGTCATGTCATCTGCAAATAGAGAAAGTTTGACTTCATCATTTCCATTCTGGATTCCCTTTATTTCTTTCTCTTGCCTGATTGCTCTGGCTAGTACCTCCAGTACTATTTTGAGTAGAAGTGGTGAGAGTGGGCATCCTTCTCTTGTTCCTTTTCTTAAAGGAAAGGCCCTCAGTTTTTCCCCATTCAGAATGATATTGGTGATGGGCTTGTCACAAATGGCTTTTATTGTGCTGAGATATTTTCCTTCTATACCTAATTTGTTGAGAGTATCATGAAGGAATGATGAATTTTGTCAAATCTTTTTTCAGCATCTATTGAGATAGTCACACAGTCTTTGTCCTTGAGCTTGTTGATGTGATGTATCACATTTATTGACTTTCATATGTTAAACCATCCTTGCATGCCTGGGATGAATCCCACCTGATCATGGTGTATAATTTTTTTAATATGCTGCTGTATTCTGATTGTTAATAGTTTTTGAGGATTTTTGTGCCTAGGTTCATCAAGGATATTAGCCTGTAATTTTATTTTTTTGTTGTGTCTTTATCTGGTTATGGTATCAGAGTTATGTTGGCCTCATAGAATGAGTTTGGGAGAGTGGCTTCTGCTTCATTTGTTTGGAATAGTTTGAGGAGAATTGTTATTAACTCCTTTTTAAAAGTTTGATAGAATTCAGCTGTAAAGCCATAAGGACCCAGACTTTTCTTTGTTGAAAGATTGCTAATTACTGCATCAATCTCCTTGCTTGTTATTGGTCTGTTCAGGTTTTCTATCTCTTCTTGGTTCAGTTTTGGTAGTTTGTATGGGTCTAGAAACTTATCCATATCTTCCAGATTTTTCTATTTGTTGTCATACAGTTGTTTATAACAGTCTCTAATGATTCTTTGTATTTCTGATGTATTGGTTGTAATGTCTCCCTTTTCATTTCTGATTTTTTGTTATTTGGGTCTTCTCTCTCTTTTTTTTTTTTTTTTTGTTGTTGTTGTTGTTCACCTAGCTAATGGTTTGTCTATTTTATTCTCAAAAAACCAACTTTTTGTTTTGTTGATCTTTTCTGTTGTATTTTGGGTCTCTATTTCATCTACTTCTGCTCTGATCTTAACTGTTTCTTTCTGTCTACTACCTTCAGGTTTGGATTGTTGTTGTTTTTCAAGTTCTTTCAGGCACAGTGTTAGGTCATTTATTTGAAGTCTTTCCGTTCTTTTGATGTAAGCATTTATTGCAATAAATCTGCCTATTAGTAATGGTTTTGCAGTCTCCCACAGGTTTTCGTATGATGTATATTTATTTTTATTACTTTCTAGAAATTTTTTGATTTCCTGTTTAATTTCTCCTTGGACACATAGGTCATTCAGAAGCCTATTATTTATTTTCCATGTACTTGTATAATTTCCAGAATTTCGCTTATTATTAATTTCCAATTTTAGTCCATTGTGGTCTGAAAAGATACTTGGAATGATTTCAATTTTTAAAAATTTGCTGAGGCTAGATTTATGACCTGGTATGTGGTCTATCATGGGGAATGTTCCATGAACGGATGAAAAGAAAGTATATTCTTTAGTTGTTGGGTGAAATATTCTTTATATATCTGCCAGGTCTAGTTAGTCTAACATGTAGATTAAATCCTGTGTCTCTTTGTTGATTTGTTGCCTGGAAGACCTGTCCCATACTGAGAGACAGGTGTTCGGGTCACCCGCTATTAACATATTAGGGCCTATTTCTTTCTTTAGGTCTAAGAATGTTTGCTTTATATATCTGGGAGCTCCAGTATTGGGTGCATATATATTGATGATTGTTATGTCTTCTAGCTGGATTGATCTTTTTATCATTGTATAGTGGCCTTTGTTGTCTCTTTTTATGTTTTTTAGTTTAAAGTCTGTTTTATCTGATATAAAAGTAGCTACTCCTGCTCATTTTTGGTTCCCATTTGCATGGTGTATCTTTTTCCATCCCTTCACTTTTAGTCTTTGTGTGTCTCTATATGTGAGACAGTCTCTTGAAGACAGCATATACTTGGGTCTAGCTTTTTAATCCAATCAGCCAATCTGTGCCTTTTGAATGGGGAGGTGAATCCATTCACATTTAGGGTGATTATTGACAGATATTGTTTAATTCCTGTCATTTAATTGCTTTTTGTTTAGATGATTTAAATATCTTTTGATGATTGCTTCCCCTTTTATTTCTCTTCTTCAATGTTAGTTGGATATCTGAGGTGGCATCATTTAGCTTCTTGCTCTTTCTCACTGGCATTTTTGTTTTAACAGCAGGTTTTGCTCTTTTTTGTTTATCTGTGGCAGTGACATTCATTATTCAGATTCCAGATGAAAGACCCCCTTGAGTATTTCTTGCAGGGCTGGTCGTGTTATGGTGAACTCCCACAATTTTTGTTTGTCTGGGAAATACACTATTTTCCCCTCCTTTCTGAAGGAGAGCCTTGCTAGGTAAAGAATTCATGGCTGGCAATTTTTTTTTTTTTTTAGTGTTTTGAATATGTTATTCCACTTTCTTCTGGCCTGTAGATTTTCACTTCAGAAGTCTGCTGTTAGTCTGATGAGTTTCCCTCATAGGTGACTTAATGCTTTTCTCTTGCTGCTTTTAGAATTCTCTCTTTGTCTTTGAGCTTTGCAAATTTGACTGTAATGTATCTTGGACAGGATCTTTTTGGATTGAATCTGTTTGGGGACCTTTGAGCTTCCTGGATCTGAAGGTCTGCATCTCTCCCTATCCCTGGGAAGTTTTCTGTTATTATTTCCTTGAATAGGTTTTAAATACCTTTTCCGGTCTCCTCCCCTTCTGGAATACCCACAATTCAGATGTTAGAGCGCTTGAGGTTGTCTGCTATCTCTCTTAGATTTTTCTCACTATTTTTAATTCTCTTTTCCTTTTTTTGTCTGCTGGGTTATTTCAAAAAGACCATCTTCATGATCTGAAATTCTTTATTTTCCTTGCTCTAGGCTACTGTTCAAGCTCTCTGTTGTGTTTTTTATTTCAGTAAGTAAATCTTTCATTTCTAGGAGTCCTACTACATTCTTTTTTAAGGTATTAATCTCTTTGTAAATTTCCTCCTTCATATACTGGATATTTTTTCTTTTTTCATTGTGTTCTCTAATTGAGCCTCATTTTATTTCTTCAAGCTTTCTTAAGATCATTGCTTGGAGTTCTTTTTCAGACATTTCAATGATTCCCTGTTCTATGATGTCTGGAATTTGAGCATTACTGTATTCCTTTGGTGGTGGTGTTTCTTCTTGTTTATTTGTACTTCTAATATTTTTTCATTGACATTCGGTCATTTGGTAGAGGATTTGTTTCTTCTGTTACACTGACGTTGGCTGTGGAGTGGCCCTGGTTACTACTGTGTTGGTGAATTGTCTTCCCTTGACAGTAGGTGTGGTGGTGGTTATGTTAAACCATCTTGGGTCCTGTTTCTGAATCTGTGGTCATAAAATGAGCCCCCAGCTCTGTACCATTCTTCTGGGCTTACCTCGGCGGGTTGGGCTGCGTGGGCTGGCACTCCATTCCAGGTCCAAGGGGAGGTCGGCGGTTGCCTCTATGGCATGGTTCTGCTCGGCTCACCTTGGCGGGTCAGGATCATGCAGGCTGGTGCTCCCCTCTGGGTCCAAGGAGGGGCGAGGGGTCACCTCTGCCATGTGGTTCTGCTGGGCTCACCTTGGCAGGTCAGGGCCACGTGGGCTGGCGCTCCCCTCTGAATCCACGGAGGGGGGAGGGGTCACCTCTGCTATGTGGTTCTGCTGGGGTCACCTCAATGGGTTGGGGCCACACAGGCTGGCCCTGAATTTTTCTGAGACCTATAATTCTTCATTTAAAAGGGGTTGCCAGAGGTCACACTATCCATTTCCTACCTTCAAGCAGAACTGCACCCAAGTTAGATGAGTATAATCATAGCTAATACTAACACAGTGCCAAGCACTGATCTAAGATACTAAGATGTGTGCATGCATGTGTGCATGTATGCATGCATGTGTGTATATGTGTGTGGAGAGAGAGAGAGGGAGATTTAATCTACACAATAACTCTAAGAAATAAATATTATTATCTCCACTTTAGAGATGAGGAAAGTAAGGTATAGGAAGATTAAATGATTTGTCCATGACTATAAAGCTAGTAAGTAGCTGAGCCAAGATTTGAACTCAGTTTGTTGTGACAGTTTACACTAAATCATATCACTCTATGGCTTCTACATTATTTTATGGCTATTAAACAGTACTTCCAGGATGTCTCCACTTACCTAAGTTGAAAGACAATAAGCAAAAAGGAAAGAAACTAAATAGGAGTATAATTGAGTACTATATATTTCCCTTTAAGCTCAGAGAAATGTATCCCACCATAGAAAGAAAAAGAAAAGCCATGATTTTTCATGAAGGAGTGATGGACAGATCAAATTTGGACTTTTACTAGATTCCCTTACAAGGTATTACAATTGAAAATGTTCTAGGGAGAGTTTCTTGGGGTAGTTTTTATTTTTTTATTTTTGGTCTCTTTAATATAGTCTCAACTAGACATAAAATGGGAAAAAATGTACCATTTCCACTAAGCTCTTGAGTTTTATGTTATAAAAGTGTTACTCATCCTACCTCCACCCCCAACTCCCACTGCCACCCCCACAATGTAACAATCCAAGAAGTAGTTCAATGTACCTTTTGGGAAAAGTGCCTCTTTGCAATTGTTTTGGATCATAAGAACATACCCTTTTCTCCCCTTACAATTTCTCTCCTCAATTTCCCTCCTCAATTTCCCAGCAAAGTGTTTCCTAATGCCTAGACTGTTGGCAGTATTTCTGCTAAGAAAAGCTACTTTCCAATCCTGCCCTGAAGGTTATAGCCTCTTGCTGAAAACCTCAACAACTCTGCCAGGAAACAGGACAGAGAGGTGGGTTACCTGGCCAATTACTACTGTGATAAGTTTTCTGTGAAAAGTATCTTGCAAGAACACATTCATCAGACCTGCCTCGTGTCACAGAGGATAAACAAGGAAAAAGTGTGAATGTTGGGGAAGGGGTGGAAAAGAGTGAACAGTACACAAACAGGGTATACAGCTGTTTCAAGATGGAAGAGACAAATGGAGGATAACAGATTCTGTAATTCTTCTTCCCTGCACCCAAATAATATAAGGACAAGTTTGCAGAGAAGAATCTGACTTTCTGGATGTATTCCACCATAAGAGTTACAAAGGAACTGATGTATCACGAAATTCTCAAGTGTGTATCTTCTCTTCCCCTGACTTCCAGCCAGAGAGTACTAGAAAAAAACATACCTGCCATATATACAAATTCTAGCCTATTGCTAAAGACTTGCAAAAAGAAGGTTTCGTCCTCCCTCATTCATTCTACTGCCAAGAAATTCTTGCTCTGGTCAAACCCACATCTTTCTTGGATGCCAACAAAACCCAGTTCCCTTCAGATGGTCTGTCTTGCTGGGCTGGGTTTGGAGTTCAGGAATACTTAATCATGTTGAAGTAGTTCCCCTTGACTCATCCTTCTGATGACCCCTGAGATAGGGCAAGCCTCTAGTAAGAGTTCCAGAGGGGGTGGCTTGAGGCCAAGGTGTTTATCCCTACTGACCCCTTAGGTAATCCACCCACACACTGGAGCCAAAGTTCCCATTAGTCTGGCCTTATCTGGCAAAGCTGCCCCTGTTGTTCCTGGCCAAGAAGGTAATTACAGCAAAGTGTTTTATGGTTTTGAGCAGGCTCAGGAGGGAGGAAAGTTGAAGGCACATGGCAGACAGGTACAGAAAAATTGAAGGTGGAGGATTCCAACCACTGCTTTTATGACACAAACACAGTAAATCTGAAGGTTAAAAATGAGGAGTGAGGTATGGCAACTAGAAAAAAAAGATCAATGACTAAATTTTTCAAAACCTTTTGTATGTCAGAGAAACAGTGCAAGAAACTGTTTTATGTCTTGGAGCTAAATTTTTGCCTCAAAGATTTCCATGCAGTTCCCAAATGTTGGCAAGATATATATATTAGACCCTTTATGTGGTTCCAAAAAAAGGCAGTCCAAAGATAGGACTTGGAAGATGTGACTTTGTAATAGCACAGATTTTGCAGACTAAGGTCCAGTTAGTTGATTCTGAGTTCAGGGTGAGTTAGCAAGCTGTCAAAAATGCTAATATAAAGTTAGGTTGCATTAACAGAAGCATAATGCTTAGAAATAGGGAGATGGTAGTTCCACTCCATTCTGAGCTGTTAAGTCCACACTTGAGATCATTGTTTTCACTGCTGGATACCATACTTTATCACTGACAAAGACAGTAATAGTCTGGAATCCCAGACTATACTGACTGGAAACCAAAAAACCAGGAGAAACATACATAGTAGCTGCAAACAAAGTCCAGTTAGGAGAACCAAGAGAGAAACAGTAGCCATGACCAGAAACAGCAATGGCAATTGAGTTCTACCCAGCAAACTATGTTATGGCTCCTTCAGAAATAGAAACTTTTTGAGAAGATAACTCAGAATGACAATTGACTATAAAGAGCACTGCCCCCAAGTGGCTGAGAAATCTTAGAGCTAGAAGACACCTTGGAGAGCGTATAGTCCATACTCTAGTTCTTCCTTTGAAACTCCATTTTCTGCAGTGTTGGGTATACTCATCAATAACATGCTAGTTTCAAATTGACAACCAGGCAAAGCACAAAAACTTCACACTTGAGTGACACCATTTACCTAGAAGATAATTAGGTAACCTTCCTCATTAGGGTGAAGATCTTTTTTTTTTAATGGAAAGATAATTTATTATACATATTTGTGGAGTACAAAGTTGACTATCAATAGTTGTATACAATATGTGATGGTCAAATCAGGATAGTTAACTTATTCATCACTCTAATACGTAATCATTCTTTGTGTCTGTTAACCAATTTCTCATTAACCCCCCTCCCACTCCCCCAACACTGCCCCTTTCCACCTCTAGTAACCACAGTTCTGTTCACTCCTTCTAAAAGTTCAACATATTGTTGTGATCACTGTTTCTTTCACTCTCTCTCTCTAGCTTTCTTTATTATTTGTTTATTTATGAATTCAGCTCCCACTTATGAGTGAGGTCATGTGGTATTTCTCTTTCTGCACCTGGGTTGTTTCACTTAACATAATGCTCTCCAGGTTTGTCCATGTTGCTGCAAAGGGCAGAATTTCATTCTTTTTTTATTGCTGAGTAGTATTCCATTGTGTATTTTATTTATCCAGTCTTCCACAGATGGACGTTTAGGTTGGTTCCATAGTCTGGCTATTGTAAATAGAGCTGTGATGAACATGGGAGTGCAGGTATCCTTTTGACATGATGATTTCCAATCCTCTGGATATATACCCAGTAGTGGGATTGCTGGATCATATGGTAGTTCTATCTGCAGTTGTTTGAGGAATGTCCATACTGTTTTCCATATGGCTGTACTAATTTATAGTCCCACTAACAGTGCAGAAGTGTTCCCCTTTATCTACATCCTCACCAGCATTTGTTATTCTGTCTTTTTGATAATAGCCAGTCTAACTGGGGTGAGATTAAATTTGAAGTGGTTTTAATTTGCATTTCTCTTATTATTAGTGATGTTGAGCATATTTTTTGTATAACTGTTGGCCATTTGTATGTCCTCCTTTGAGAAACATCTACTCAGCTCCTTTGCCCATTTTTAATTGGATTATTTGCTTTTTACTATAAAGTTGCTTAAATTCCTTATATATTCTGGATATTAATCCCTTGTTGAATACATAGTTCTCAAATATTTTCTCCCATTCTGCAGGTAATCTTTTCACTCTGTTGATTGTCTTGATTGCTGTGTAGAAGCTTTTTAGTTTGATATCCCATTTGTTTATTTTTTCTTTTGTTGTCAGTGCTTTTGGGGTCTCATTCAGAAAGTCTTTGTGCAGTCCTACATCATGGAGTATTTCCCTGTGTTTTCTTTTAGAAGTTTTAAAGTTTCTGGTCTTATATTTAAGTCTTTAATCCATTTTGAGTTTATTTTGATATATGGCAAGAGGTACAGATCTAGTTTCATTCTTCTACATATGGATATCCAGTTTTTCCAGCGCTATTCATGAAGACGCTCTCCTTCCCCCATTGTGTGTTCTTGGTGTAGGGCAAAGGTGATTTACAACATTGCAATGTACTTCATCTGAACACTGCTTTGCATGCCAACTACAGGTAAAACTCCAGGGACTTCCTGCACTCTGCCTCTTTCCACAACTTTCTCCAATGTGTACAATTATCTCAGGTACTCAGAGCAGCATAGGCTGACCTCTAATTATTCCTCCAACAGTCCAAGGACTTATATAAATGACTAGATGGAAATAGTACTCCCCAAGGAATTCTAGTTCCCCAGAAACAAGATGTAGCTGCTCAGCCAATTCTTGTTCCTCATGTTGTAAATCCCATAGTCTTTTCGTTAAAACTATTACATATTCTGAAGATCTGTCCCATATTGCACTGATCCTCAGCCAAAGTCAGTCCCACATTCTAGTCACCATCAAAAAATGCCATTCTTCGTAAAAGTAAAAGTAAAGAAGGGATATACACATAGGACTTCCTGTCCAGACACGATAGCATTGATTCATACCTCTCTCCTTTTCCCCACTCTGTACAATTGTAAGAAACAAACAAAGGAGAAATCTGAAAAGTAGAACTGGCTAGGCATCCCCAGGATTGTAGGAAAAACACATTGGCAGGGTGCTTTACATCATGTTACTCAATAGAAGAAAGTAACCCAGGCCTGGCATTTCCTGACCCTCAACTTAACAACCGAACATGGTGCAGGTAAGGTTCATTCCTCCCCCAGATCACATGGAGTCCTGACTATAACACCAGGCCAGACCAGCACCACAGGCAAGGATTGATCTCTCCACTAACACTAAGTGGTCAGGAGAAGTGCTCTTTTTCTCTGTAGGACCTGAAACTACCACGCTACCACCACCCGAGACACTGGGTGGTTGGGTGGCACAGACAAAGAGATCCCGCCACAACAAGAACCTGGGTAGGAAGCACTCTCTTCATCCCCACAAGCCAGAGACTTCATTCCCTAGTTAGAAGCACCAGATGGCCCTGCCTGGGGAAGCCCCTTCTACTTCTTCAAGCAGTACAAGCTGGGACCGGTGGAAGCCCCAGTAGGATAAGACAAACCAAACAGATCAGAATAGCACTGGAAATGTGCAGAAAATTAGACAGCCATTGAAACCACAGCTCAGAAAAGTAGACAAGTAGGACTTGTGTGCTAAACCTAAACAGGGTGAGTAGCTGCTAAAATACAAAATTTAAATAGGGCCCAGAATCTTCTAACATATTAGAGAAAATGTCCAAGATACAATAAAAAAATCAAAACTTGAATGAGAAGACAGTCAACTGATACCAATACCGAAATGAATCAGATGATGGAATTATCTGACAAGGATTTTAAAGCAACAAAGATTTTTTAAATCATAAAATGACTCAGTAAGTATTACAAATTCTCTTTAAATACATGAAGACATATAATAATCTCAGCACAGAAATAGAAATTACAGTAAAAAATCAAATGGAAATTATAGAACTGAAAAATAGAATAACAAATTTTTTAAAAAACTCACTGGATGGGCTCAATAGCCAAATGTCAGAAGATAGAATCAGTGAATTTGAGGACATATCAATAGGATTTACTCAACCTGAACAACAGAGAAGAAACAGAATGAGAGAAAAATAGAGTCACAGGAACTTGTGGGACAGTAGCAAAAGATCCAGCATTTATATCATCAGGTCCCAGAAAAAGAGAAGAAAGTTGAAAACTTCCCAGATTTGTTGAAAGTCATAAACCCACATATTCAAGAAGTTTAGTAAACCCCAAACAGGAAAGCCAAAGAAATTCTTTCCAAGACACATCATAATTAAACTTCTGAAAACTAAAGACAAAGACAAAATCTTGAGATAAAAAAATTAAAGAAAGAATATATCAAGATTTAGACAACTGTACACTACATAGTCACCATTGCTGGTTTCTGTATTTCAAGATCTGAAAAATATTTGACCCAAAGACAATGTCTACCAATAATTTTACCCCTCACCTTCTAGTCACCTTTTGCCTCTCACTTCAGTGCTATTTCCATGATATCCAAAAGACTAGGGAGCAACAATGCTCAGATTTCCTTAGACCTGAAGTTCTAAATTAGAAAATACCCATCATGTCACTCAAACTAGAACTCTTCATGTTTATTCCCAGCACTATCCTTAGGCATTTTTCAAGTTCCTGAGCTTCTACCTCCTCTCCTGAGAAGATGATGCCATCATTCATTTTTTTTTTTTTCTGCTAAGATATTTTCTACCTTGTCAGCATGTATTCTACCCCATATTAATTTTACAGCATTAATCTCACTTTCTTCTTCTCATACCAGTTCTAATAGTTGTACTTAATTTCTCATAGTTATGGGATATTATCATAGTCCCCTCCTTCCTCTCAGACCTTCGCAGGCAGTAAGCCAGTCTCCCTGTCCCTAGAGCCTCTAAGTTGCCTTCATCCATCAGGAAGCCTGAGGCTATTTCACTGATCCCAGTTATCTTTCAACAACTCTCTTGAAATTCTCCAATTTGCTAATATCTGTTAAAGCTAGGACACACTTGGGCCTTCCAGCACTGTACTGGAGTCAATAGAATATTTTCATGACAGCAGAATTCAGGAACTGATGAAAAATGCTACATGTGACCTCTTAAATTTCTCTAATTTTCCTGTGCTGCTATTTGTTCCTTGGTTTCTCAGGGGAAAATGATTTGGGATCAAAATTAGAAAGTTGGTCCAACTTCTCTTTTATTCCCATTTTATCCTATATACTCCCCTGCTGCTTCTAATGCTTCATGTTTCAGAGAAAATTGATCTGATAAATGTATTTATATAGAAGTGTTGAAGACAATATGATATCCCTTCATGGGTTATTGTACTTTAAAAGAAGCTCGAAGGCAATGATAAACCCAAAACTAGAGTATATGACTAAATCAACTATTAAAAGAACTTTGGTCTATCCCAAGAGGCAATGTGATGCAAGTGGAAAGGGGCTAGAACAGATTCTACCACTGATTTACCCCTAAGGACATAACACTGACAGTATGAGCTTGAATAAGTCATTTATTTCATCTTTCTGGGCCTTGAAAGATTACTCACTGGTATGAAAGAGTTTGGATCAGGTGACTTTAAGTTTCTTCCAGTACTTAAATTTTATGAATTGCCAGGTATGAAGACCTTCCCAACAGGCTTCAAATTACACCATGAAACCTATTTCAGCTCCTTATGAATAAAGTTGATTATGAATATGAGTCTTTATCTTCTCCATCTATTAGAGCAGAGAAAACAAGCAATTAATTTCACCGGAGAGCACTGGAAAAAACTTCAGAGAAGGTAATGTATGAAGAACAAGTAGAATTTTTTTCAGATGGCAAATGTTAGAGACAGATATTCTAGGTAGAGAGTGTAAAATAACCTACCAGTATGTAAGAATGTGCTGTATTGAATAAATAAAGAGTGGTTGGGTAACGCTGGAGAACTGAGTATATGGTGGGAGTTGAACCTAATGGAGATCAGGTCCAGACAGTGAATGGCACTGAATGTTATTTCCAGTGTTAGGAGTTAATCCCATAGGCAATGGGTAGCCACTGAAGATTTGTCAACTAGGGAGTGACAAGATCACATCTGTGCTTTATGACAAAACCTGTGGCTATGGTGTAAAGGTTAGATTTAAAGAGAGAAGCCTAGAGGCAGAGAGGCTTCTGAAAAAGTTATTGCAGAACTCCCATGTTTATCACAGCTCTATTTACAACAGCCAAAAGTTGGAACCAACCTGAATGTCCATTGACAGACAACTGGATAAGGAAAATGTGGTATACATGCACAATGGAATACTACTCAGTCATAAAAAAAGAATGCAATTCTGCCATTCTCAGCAGCATGTATGAACTTTGAGAAAATTATGTTAAGTGAAAAAGCCAGGCACAGAAAGAGAAATACTGCATGTCCTCACTCATAGGTGGGACCTAAAATATAAATAAATAAATAAATAAATAAATAAAGATGCAACAATCACAAGAATACATTGAACTTTCAACAGAACTGTGGTTACTAGAGGTGGGAAAGTTGCGGGGCGGGGGGCTGGCGAGAAATTGGCTAATGGACACAAAGGATGATTACATTTTGGAATGACAAATATGCTAATTATCCTGATTTGAGCATAACATATTGTACAGCGGTATTGATATTTAACTCTATGCCCCACAAATATGTATAATCAATTATATTTCAATAAAAACAAATTTTTAAAAAAGAAGTAATTGCAGAAATCTAAACAGAAGGTGATGAGAGCCTGAATCTCTCTTTCCAGGATAGAATGAGGACGGGAAAGGGGCAGGGAAAGATGGGTAGTACTTTGGGGGAAAAGTACCAACAAGTTAACCACGCATCTCTCCCCACAATACCCAGTTATCCACTAGGCTCACAACAGGCATAGAACACGTTAATCCCCAAAAGTTAAAAAATCAGGAAGTCCTTGGCTTCTTCTGCCTTTATGAACTCTGGAGGTCTTTCCTCCTCTTCTGCTGAGCTCTAGTGGCCCCAGCTTGGCATCCACTGCTTTTTTAATAGTTATAAATTGGTTGATTGTGGGAGAGGGTGATACTGGGTACCATCTATTCCGCCATCTTGATCATAAGTCTGATTTGGATAACTTTAAGCTCTGTTTCTTGATAAAGGATTAATTTGTCAGTATCTACCAATGAGGCAGGACTAGGATTTAGCAAAGGACTTGCAGGCTTTTAGGTAGATTTTCATGCATCTTTGGATTAGAACCCTTACTTCTTAGACTGTATTCCTATTGTTGCTTCTATAAAAATTATACCTTAAAGTTTATTATATTATCTACTCTCCATTCAAGCCTAATACAGGGACCTCCTTCATAACATCCCTGACAAGCATCTGCCTAAAATTCAACTAGAAATAGCCACTACTTCCCAAATCGCCTAGATTCAGATCCTAAGGGCAGAAGAACTCTAGGTATTTTATGACCATGTACTAATTCTACAAAGACAAGGAAACTATTTTGAGCATACAAAAGTTTGTTCCTGGCACCTCCCCACACCCTGCCTTTCAGTTTGACAGCACTCTGTTTATATGCTAATAGCAAATAGCAAACATATTTAATACATTCGTTATTTTATCAATATTTATTGAGCTCTTACTATGTGCAGGGCACTGCTGTGGCAGGGTGGAGGATGAAATTGATATAGACATTACCCTCAATTAGTTTAATATCTAGTAGGACCAAATCACTGGTGCCAAGTATGGCAGAAGTCATTGGTGCCAAAGATCATTTGTCAAGCTAGCTATGATTAGAAGCATGGCTTAGCCTCCCGAGAAAAAGGGACAAAACCAACTTTTACAGTAAATCTTAATTTACCCAGTGGCTTGCCATCATCTGGACTGTTATTCCCCAAATTAACTGATTTCTATGTTTGGAAATCATTTGTATCTTATAACTCTCTGAGTATGAAAAAATCCAAGGTGTTGTGATGAGGCTTTCCAATTTTATTAGCAAGAATTTCTTAGAGCCTGTTTTTAAGAACCATGAATTACACGTGAACTGAGTAGACAGAACATAATTTAAGTTTGTCTTAATGACTCAAGATTTTTTTACCATTATAAACATGAATAATTGCATTGTCCTGTGCTGCTCTCAGGTGTAATTAAGGTGTGTAGAAAAGCTGGCCCCTAAGCTAACTGATTCCAGATTGCTATTAAGTAATTCTTTCCACTTTTATCTCCTCCTCACTGTAAGCTATCCCTTCTTGTTGCTGTCAGCATGGCTGACTGTAAATGAAATGGCTGCTTTCTTCTCTATAATGGATTAACTAGTTATGTTATCAACTAATCTACCTAAAAAGTTAATGGATAAAAACAGTTCAGTGTCCCTTATGGATCTTACAGCCTAAAATGGACCTAAACTCTTCTTCAAGCTATGTACTCAGTCTGTACCACATCTCAAAATAACAAATTCCGTGTGCTTATCACCTCTTTTATTTTCCTAAATTTACTTGAAATTTTGATATGCACAAATATAGGTAACCCAGTAAAGAATTCTAGAATTTGGTAAACAAATCCAAGTCTGCCTAATCCACACCATTACGGACTTCTATGATAAACCTCTTTCACTCCCGTCTTTCTGAATAATGAGGTCCTATCTTTTTAGAATGTCTTTATGTGATGTCTTATATGATGATTCTCATACAATATCTCTCACTACTCGTACTTTTTGTTGCCCTTCTTCCTTTCTCACACTTTTACTTCTTCAGGATCAATACATCATTCAATACATCAATACATCATTGCCCATCATTTGGGCAATACCTCTCTGTACTGGACACTCCACAGAATATCAGTGTCCTTTATTTGTCACTTAGTAGATGCCATCCTGCATACTTCTTTAACTTTGTATCATCAATAGCAGCCAATATTGAACATTTAGTAGGTGACAGACACAGAAAGGAATAAGCATCCATCTTCCAGGACACGGCTAATTTCAAATAGTCTGATGAAATTTTCAGATAATGCATCCCAATTTTTGGTTTGGAAAATATGGTCACCATAAGTACAAGGCATACATAAAAAATATCATACAGTATATAATTAGACTGGCTCAATTTAGTGGTAGAGACAATATGAAATTAAAGGGTTGGAGGAGTTCAAAGAAAAGACAGACCAATATGGCTTGAAGGGACTAGAGGGTCTTCAGAGAGGAGAGAGGACTAAACTGGGCCCTGAGAGGTGGGTCATATCTGGAAACAGTGGGAATAGAAATGCCGTGAAGGCCACCATCTGAGTCTAACGGGCCTATTTATATGACTGCCAAATATTGCTCGGCAGTATCTTACCATACCAGCCAATTCCTTGGCACCTATACTAGAATCTGAGGTCAATTGTCCAAAGGCCCTGCCCAACCTCTCAGAGGTTTCCCTCTTAGTCCCACATCCCACTTACCAGCTCATTATCTGGCCTCATCTAACTGGGATCCCTGGGATGGTTCAGTGACAGAAACATTGACTAGAAACATTCCATCCAGACAGCATCAAGAATTTCAATCAGTGATTTAACATGATCTTAACACTCAAAGCCTAGACTAATTTGACATTTTTTCCTTCATCTCCAAATTAGTTTGGGGTGGTTACATAGATATAAACCATAACAGACAATGTTGACATAAACCAGTATGTAGATCATTGCAAAATAGTAAATGAAAATAAGATAAATATACACAGGAATCAAATATATACATTAAACAATTACACCATGTGCGTACCCAGGCCCATTAGCAGGGAAGTGAGCAGGTAGAGGCAATAAAGTTTCATGTTCAGTCAGAGTGGGGTTGGTAAAAGTTACTAGGTTTCTTTTGAGTGGTCTGGGAAAGCTTGGAAGAGTTATAATATCAATCAATCAATCAATCAATCAATAACTGCTTGGACAGGGTCAAGTGAGCTGGTAGAAAAGGCAAGGAAGCTTGGGCTAAAGCCCGTGAACAGGAATAAGAAAATTTAGATTGGGCCTTAGCATATCTGACAAACAAAATTCCCTTTATTCCTATTTATTGGTTTATTTTATTCCTAATGCCTCTTAAAATGAGCATATCTAAAGCCTCGGATCACCAAAAAGCTGGCAACAATCCAGGAATCCATGAGAACTATGAAAATAACGTAGTACTATTATTACTAGAATTATGATTAATATCTAAACATGCAAACTGCTAAATAAGTAGAATGGCTAAAACAAATGTTGTGATCCAGGGATGTCATAGCGATGGCCAGTTAGCATCTTGAAGGTTTTCTATACATTTCAGGCATCTTGCTAGTTGCACATATGTTACAGGCATTGTGAACAATTTCTAGGAATGACTTACAAACATTATACACATTGCCTAGGAATTGTTTACAATTCCTGATTTAACATTCTGCCTGTAACGTAAATACCAGTTAAAATGCAAGGAACTTGATCATACACTGGCATCAAATCAGGAGGCAGTATTTCTGTAGGTCTGTCATATAACTAAAAGATTAAGTTTCATATTTTAAAAAATGTAACATAGCATAGGAAATGGCCAAATAACTGTACTATGTTTTTCAAAACCCATATACAAAAGACTATGAATGAATTAACTGAATGAATCTAAGTGCAAATACAAATTTGATTCAGTGCTCTTTAAAGTAAGCTGATTTTATAACTACTCATCGAGTTGTATAACCATTAAGTCCAAACATATAATGGATATATATTTAAAGATCTGTTTTTTCAATTCTAGCTTTCTATTTTTTTCATTGTTTTTAAACAAATTAACTGCTAATTTAATATTTATTTTTAAAACATACCAGAATTTGTACACCCAAATGCATACTGTACTTTTTGAAGTAGTCTCCTCGGGGAGATAAATACTTGTTCTGATGATGCTGTCATTGCTTGGAATATTTTTGGAATGCTGCTTTTAAAACTGCCTTCAGAGCCAGTTTATGAACTATACAATAAAAATCACATTACTTTCTTATTGTATTTCAAAAGTATACAGTGTATATTAGTTGTACAACATATTAGCTATATAGTTCATATAAACCAGATTAATCTGAGAAATCAAAATACAGTCATATTATTATTAAAGCCCTTTCCCAAACCACCCTCTGAGCATTTTCTCAAGCTGGATGCAAGACCATCTCCTCTCTCTCCACCCAACCCTCCCTCCCAGATGACATGTCCAGTTGAAAAGTCTTGATCATCATTTATTTCTAAAACCTAAACTAAACTTTTCCTAGTAAAGTTTCTTGGTATACTACATTTGGCCAGACCAGACAACTTGACTGTAAGCTTCATGATAGCAGGGACTTTGTCTGTCTGGTTCACTGCTTTATCCCCAGTGCCTAGAACAATGTTTGGCATGTTGTCATCGCTCGATAAATATTTGTTGAATGGATGGATGGATAGATAAATGAATGAATGAATGAAGCTCCTTGAAGAGTTATCATGGATTAACAAACATAGATGGAAAATGTGAAATATGCAGGGGATGGCTATACTGAAAGTAAGACCATGCTTCCTTCTGGCAAAAGCCCAAGATATCACTGTTTGGCAGTGGTTAATAAAAATCCTGGTGGTAGCTATAGTATGCCTGTGGATTAGGAGTTGGTTAGCTTAGTGAGTTTAGAGGCTAGTACCATGCACTTTGTGGCTCAGTTTGCTCATACCATGTTCCATTCACAGATTAGGCCTCTGGTACAGGCCAACTAGCTTGCAAATAAGTGCTATGGTGTTTTATTTCTAAGGGTTGGTACTGAAACCCAGAGATCTAAAGTGGCTTGACCTAGGTCACATAGCAAACTAAGGAAGGGCAGAAGGGCTTTCATCTGAGATGAGAAAAATAAAATACCAGGTCCCTGCGCTGCTCTAGTATTTACCCTCTCCCAAGCTAGAATTGTAGTCCTGGACTCTTCCTCTTTGGTATTACTACTTTCTTCATAGCCTAGGAAATCATGACCCTGAGGCCCTCTTCAACTCCCCATCTAATTTGGGAATAGCGGCCTTTGCCTGTACTAGTAATAGCAGTAGCAGTAGTAAAGGTACGAGTAGTTCTCATAGTAACGTTAATAACAATATCGTCTAGCACTTATTAAGTGCTTAATACGTGATATACACTATGCAAACCTTTTACATGTGACATCTCTTTTAGTCCTCTTTACAAACCTATCAAGTAAGGAGTGTTATTACTCCCATTTTACAGATAGAGAAACTGAGGCTCTGAGAGGTTATAGAGTCAGGGATCTAAGACTTTGTCTGCCTAACTCTGAAGCCCAGGCACTGAAGCACAACAGTATGCTGCCTCCTCAGC
Organism: Cynocephalus volans; assembly: GCF_027409185.1. Lineage (NCBI taxonomy): Eukaryota > Metazoa > Chordata > Mammalia > Dermoptera > Cynocephalidae > Cynocephalus > Cynocephalus volans. Next base: position 84,873,339 of record NC_084478.1, read on the forward strand.
ATTATGCTCTGCTTTCTGACTCATCCCTCCCGTGGTCCACAATAAAGCTACAAGAAAAATCTGAAGACCCACCATAGTTTAAACCTTGAAGTGATTTGGTCCCACTTATTGCATCCAATAATAATGGTTGCAAAGAAACACAATCCTAGAGACTGAACATCTGTTTTAAAACCTTAAGTGAGTATGTTTTTCTGGAATATTCCCTTAGAAATGTTTTTTGAACATTTGTTCAAACAAGTTGAAGTCTGGACACCCTCTGATGCCTTTCTTGATTGGTTCTACGCCAAGTATGACATATCTTTCTGCATGTGGTTTGAGTTAGGTGGAAGCATTGTACATGCCTGGGACACTGGGCAAGCCCTCCATACTGCCCCTAGATCCAGACAAGCAGGTCCCCTGAAGAGATGGCAGCTCTGGGGTGACAAGGCTGGGATTACTGATTGGATGGATCACCCCATAACTCCCACTGAGGGGGCAGCCTTCACTTTAGAGCTAGTTCATTTGTGTCCCCCTAACCTTTTCTTTCCCTTGCCTTCTGTCTGGATATTTTCTCATCTTTGGCACACGTTCCAGAAATGTGCAGTGGACTTCTCATGCCTTGTGACTTAAGAGTTTCAGGAGTTCTGAGTCTAAACCACTAGCCCAGTGTTGTTACTATGGCCTTATTTTCCTGTTACAAGCCACCCGAGCTCTACCTGCTGTACCATGAAATCATTAGAGAACTGATTAATGTCTTTGGAAGGTGCCTCCTAGTGCACATAACTGGAAGGGACTATAATACCAGACAGTTTTACAGCTTTGGCAAGATGGAAGTGTACTCTGTGGATAGATTGAATGTCACCTCTTGGCCTCGGTTTATGGGAGATGGCTGCAGAGCCCATCAGCAAAGCTGCCACATGGCCAAGTCCATGTGAGTGATGGAAACATGACTGTGGGAAGAGGCCAGTAATGAGGGAGGACACACTCAAACCTAAGGGGAATCCCTGAATCCCCAACATCTGTGAGATGGATCAGATGAGGCTGGAGGACAAAAGGCAACAGAAAAGCATTCAGCTGATATAGTGCATAAGGAAAGAAGCAAAGAAGACCAAATCTTATGTTGTTGCCATTAGAAAGCTACAGGTGTTGGGCCAACTTTAACACCCAAATTAGAAGATAAAATATACAATGTGAGTGCTTCAGAGTGAGATACAAATATAATTATGGGAGAATGTTTCTTTAGGCCACTATGAACTCCTGAAATTGCCTCCAACTATTCCAGGAAATTTTGCAAACCGATGGTGTTGCTTGTGACTGAGAATGCTATTCCTTCTTCACCTCCCTCAATGCAAAATGCACCTGTATCACTGCAAGCTAAGAATATCACCTCCCCATATACTTGATCTAACATTACTGGTGGGAAAAGAAACTAAGCTAAAGGTTGGTGTATATTTTTATTGATTAAAACTGATAAGGTTGAGATGGAATGGCTCTGATAAGAGGATATTACAATATTGGAAATAAGAAATTATAAAGACCTAAATGAAGGTGGTAGTAGTAAGTATGAAAAGGACTTGCTGATTGTAAGACAGATTATGAAGGGATATCCACATGACTTGGCAATTGATTGGATTTAGCAGGTCAATGAAAGAATCAGAGATATTGCCAAGGTTATTAGTCTCAGTGATTGGGAAAATGAAAATGGTGGTGCCAGTAACAGTGACAGTGAATTCAGAAGAAAAAGGTCTTGAAGGGAAGATAAATGAGTTTGAGATACCAGATTAAGAGACAGAACAGGCATTTGAAATTCTGGTTTGGTACTCAGGAGGAAGGTTTGGGCTAGAGATAAAAATTCAGGCAGTCATCACTTGTCTGCTCCTTCACCTAAATCCAAACCTGCTGGTTCCCAGTCCCTCCCTACAAGCAGAGACCACATACAAAGGATATTGAAACTCTTTGCCTTCTTCCTGCTTCTGCTGCTAGTCCTCCTCTGGGTTCCTCCACCCTCTAATTATCCCCAGAACCTTACAGTGGGGAAACCTAGTTGGCATTCTTTGTCTATTCCAAGCATTCACTGTAAATGTCTAGTTTTAAGAACCATTCTTTATATTGCCAAACACATGTTATTTGTGAGTAATAAGTGATCCACTCAGATTACATTGATCAAAGTTTAAATTGCTTTGAAAATTATTTACACCAATGAAAAAGTTGATATACACAAGAAAAACCTAGAAAGGAAAGGTTGGGTGAGTGCTACAGTTTTATGGCAACCATATTTTCTGAAGCAAAAATTAGTCATTAATTTCCATTAAAAAAATAACTAATGTTCTATAGTCCTTTTTGAGTGAATGAGGCAATTTAGGAGATGTAACTGGAATGGTGAAACATGAAAATTTCCAGGACATTTGGATTGTTTCTAGGGACAATAGGACAGAATAACTATCCTGGAAAATCTGAGAAGTATATAGAGTAGAATACATATAATATGATGCATCCTTCATATTTTTGTACTCTGAAATTGTTTTATTGTTTTTATATTCAATAACTTCTAGTTTAGGATGCCTAATGGTCTTGGTATTTGTTCTCTCTCTAGAGAACTTGAGAACCCAAAAGTACGGAAGGTCCGAGTAAGAAGTTACCTTGGAGATCAATTAATTGAACCTTTTTCTTTTTACATTTATAGAAACTGAGGACCAGAACCAAAGAATGGCTTGTGCAAGGTCATGACACAAGTCAGTGTCAGAACTGGGACTAGTAGCCGGGTATCCTGACCTCCCAAACATCCTTTGGCCAAACACTAAACCTCCATTTGGGAAACAGCCCTTCTGCTCCTTCTTCACCACATCTCATCCCTGTCCTTTGCCTTGGAAATCCCTGGAGGAATGAGGCCCACTGCAAAGAGGGGCACAGTTCAAAAGTACTGAACCCTCAATGCCCATCATCTCAAACAGCACCCCCTCCCCTCACCGGACATCTTTCTCTCTTCTTGGCTGAAACACCCACACACCTCTGTAATAGCAAATGTCTTAGGGTCAAATGGAAGGAACATCAAGGGGAAATACAGGTGGAACTTGGGTACCTATTATTTTCAGCATTTCGTTCACAGATGATTAAAGGTTGAGAACTTGGCACATGTTCAGCTGCTGGAATGTCAGCACATTTCCTGCTTTCCAAGTTTTTCTCCAAAATTGTTGGAAGGACCAAACCTCCTACTCAGGGGGAAAGATTCACTGCTGGAAGAAAATTCATTGATTGTTATACCTCATTACTTGAGATCTGTTAAACTCCTCCCTATGGTTAAGCAGGAAAATAATATTACATTTGTAAATGTTGCAAGAAGTGACTTGCTCAAAATTAGCACAACAGAACTAGAACCCAGGACTCACACTTTCCATGGTAGAGATCTGTTCTCTATTCCCTAATGCTTCCCAAAGGTGTCAGAAAATAGCTCCCAGTCCCTCATGTATGACTCCCTTACATGGAGTACGCTTCTATAATTCCATTCATCATGCATGGCATTATAGAAGTTTCCCTTCTGAGACTATGAGCTTGTGAGCTTTCTTAAGGGCCTGTAGATAGATTCATCTGTCTGTCCTCAGGGTCTAGCAAGTACATCCCAAGCACTCAAATAAATATATATGGAACTCAACTGAAAGAGTGAGTGCAATAGGAAATTACAATGGAAAAGGAGGCCAGTACCACAATGGGTGTCGGGGGGAAGCTTTGAATAAAGATCCTGGAATCAACAGTTTCTGACATAGGCTGTGATTGTGCATCTTTGTGCCTTATGCAAAACAGAACCCTTTCAACATTGGGAAATAGATCCATAAAGAGCAGAAACTTTGAAAACTCTTCTCCCTTTAGTTCAGTGTCTGTATGAGAAGTATTCAGCCTTTTCTTTTATTTAATATTTGAGGAACTCAGTTCTCAGGCACTCACTCCAATATGTCGCAAGCAATTTGACTGAAGTACTGCATATACCTTGGGCCTGAGACCAAGTGTGAGAAATTTCACTCCATCAGAAAAATCACTGAGGCAGCTTAAGGTTATGGAAACTGGTGCTTTGAATTAAACCTATCTCTTTCCATCTCTGCCTGGATAATGCCTCTAAAGGAAAAACACAGAGAGTATATAGCTTGAATACCTTGGAGTTAAAGAAAGAATAAATGTAGAGAATATGGAGATATGGTCTTGTCTTTAATTCAGGTCCCAATTTATATCTAAAGAGCAACATACAAATAAAACTTTGAAACCAGGTTCACCCTGCAGGCCAGTATGTTGCATTGCTACCACCCAAGTTTTGAATATCTGCTCTTTAGACTGAAATAGAGGTCTATGGCCTTTCTTTTTGCATTTTCCTATGTCCCTGACCTTCTGTAGTATATTATCAAGAGAGTATCTGTCAGACAGAATTGATTAACTACTGTATTGGAAACAAGCACTGAAGGCTAAAGGTAAATAAGTTGCAGGCATATAGTATAGTTACCTATTACAGTTTTTAATGGTTTTGTTGTAGAAAAGGAGGAGTATTAATAAGAATACCAAACATTTACATAGAGCTTTACCATTTTCAAAGATCATTTGCTTTGAAGTAATGTTCACAGTATTAAGTAGTATTTGTATTAGTCTACTTGGGCTGCCATAACAAAATACCATAGACTGGGTGGCTTAAACAACAAACAAACATTTATTTTCTTACAGTTCGGAAGGCCAGAAGTCCAAGATCGAGGTGCAAGGGTTGGTTTCTGGTGAGGAATCTCTTCTTGGCTTGTTATTCCTTGTTTTTCCCTTGCTTTTTCCCTGGCCACCTTCTCACTACATCCTCATATAGCCTTTCTTCTGTGCTCAGAGAGAGAGAGAGAGAGAGAGAGAGAGATCTGGTGTGTCTTCCTCTTCTTATAAGAACACCAGGTTTATTGGATCAGGGCCCACCATTATGACCTTCATTACCTTCCTAAAGGCCCTATCTTCAAATATAGTCACACTGAGGTTAGGGTGTCAACATATGAATTTACGGGGGGCAGGTACAATTTAGTCCATAGCAATATTATTAACCATATTTTACTGATGAAGAAATTGAGGCTCAAAGAGGTTTAGTGATTTGCACATACTAGTAAGTAATAGAAGTCAAGACTAGAACTCAGAATTGTTAACCCCTGATCCGGCATTCTTTCTATTATATCATGTTGCCTTACAGAATGAGTTAGGAAGTATTCCTTCTGCTTCTATTTTCTGGAAGAGTTTGTATAGAATTGGTATAAGTTCTTTAAATGTTTGGTAGAATTTATCAGTGAACCCATCTGGGCCTGATACTTTCTGTTTGGAAAGCTTATTAATTATTGATTCAATTGCTTTAATAGATCCAGACCTATTCAGATATCTACTTCACCCTGTGTGAGTTTTGGTAGATTGTATCTTTTGAGGAATTGCTCCATTTCATCTAGGTTATTAAATGTGTGGTCATAGAGCTATTCTTAATATTCCTTTATTATCTTTTTAAAACTCATAGGGTAAGTACTGATGGTCCCTCTTTCGTTTCAGATATTAATAATTGGCAACATCTCTTTTTTCTTAGTTAATCTGGTTTATCAAATCTATAAATCTTTTCAAAGAAACATCATTTAGTTTCATGGGTTTTCTCTATTAATTTCCTGGTTTTAGTTTCATTGATTTCTGCTCCATATTTTACTATTTCATTTCTCATGCTACTTGGGATTTAATTTACTTTTTCTAGTCTCTTAGATGGAAGCTTAGATTATTAATTTTAGGTCTTTCTTTTCTAATATATGCATTCAGTGCTATAATTTCCCTCTAAGCACTGCTTTGACTACATCTCACAAACTTTGATAAATTATATTTTCGTTTTCATCTAATGTGAAAAAATATTTTTTTATTTTTTCATAAGACCTCTTCTTTGACTCATGTGTTATTTAAAAGTGTATTGTTTAATCTCCCATTATATTGGAAGTCTCCAACTATCATTCTGTTATTTATTTCTAGTTTAATTCTATTATGGTGTAAGAGCAGATACTGTATGGTTTCTATTATTTTAATTTTGTTATGGTGCCTTTTGTGTACTGAAATGTAACCAATTTTGGTGATGTTCTGTGTGACCTAGAGAAAAAAGTATATTCTGTTGTTGTTGGATGAGGTATTCTATAAATGTCAATTAGATCCAATTGATTGATGGTGCTATTCAATTCAACTATGTCCTTTCTGACTTTTTGCCAGCTGGATCTGTCAAGAACTAATTGATGGAGGTTGAAATCTCCAAATATAATAGTGGGCTTGTCTATTTCTCCTTCCAGTGCTATAAGTTTTTCCTCACAAATTTTGACACTGTGTGTTATACAAACACATTAAAGATGTTTGTCTACTTAAAGATTAACCCTGTATGTGTTATGTTATTCAATGCCCCTCTTTATCCCTGATTATTTTCCTTGCTCTAAAGTCTGCTTTGTCTGAAATTAATATAGCTACTCAAGTTTTGTTTTGATTAGTGTTAGCATGGTCTATCTTTGTCCATTCTTTTACTTTTTATCTATCTGTATATTTATATTTAAAGTGGATTTCTTGTACTTAGCGTATATTTGGATCTTGTTATTTTTATCCACTGTGACAGTCTCTGTCTTTTAAATGAGGTATTTAGACTATTGACATTTAAAGTGACTATTGATACAGTTGTATTAATATTTACCACATTTACTACTGTTTTTCTATTTGTTGATCTTGTTCTTTGGTTTGTTTTCCTTCCCCTGTATTTCTGATATCTCTGATTTTAATTGAGCACTTTATATGATTCCATTTTCTCTCCTTACTTAGCATACTATATATATATATATATATATATATATATATATATATATATATATATATATATATTTCTATTGGTTTCTCCAGGGTTTGCAATATACATTTACAACTAATCCAAGTCCACTTTCAAATAACAGTATACCCATTAAGCAGCAAATAATTATAGCAGCATTCCAATTAATTTTTCCCACTTCATAACATTTCTATCATTCATTTTACTTATCCATAAGATATAATCACCAAATTCAATTTTGCTATCTACCTATTAGATAAACTAAGAATTCAAAAATAAAAGAATTTTATTTTACTTTCATTTATTCCTTCTTTAATGTTCTTCTTTTCTTTATGTAGATCTAAGTTGCTGGCCTATACCATTTTCCCTCATTCTGAAGAACTTCTAACATTTTATGCAAGGCAGGTCTAAAGGTGATGAATTTCCCCAATTTTTGTTTGACTGAGAAGGTCTTTATTTCTCCTTCATTTTTAAAGTGTAATTTTGCTGGATACAGAGTTCTAGGTCCATAGGTTTTTTTATTTCGATATTTAAATATTTCATTCTACTCTCTCCTTGTCTGCATTGTTTCTGAAGAGAAGACCAATGTAATTCTCATCCTTGCTCCTGTACAGGTAAGGAATTTTGTTCCTCTAGCTTCTTTCAAGATTTTTCCATTATCTTTGATTTTCTAAATATGATTTAGATTTAGATTTGATTCTGATATGCCTAAGAATAAATTTTTTGATATTTATCATACTGGCATTTGCTGAACTTTCTGGATCTGTGGTTTGTTGTCTTTCATTAGTTTTGGAAAATTCTCAGTCAATGTTATTCTTTTATCGTAACATAGTTGATTATACATAGCTGTGGGGTACAGAATTGGGCATCAATAACTGTGCATTATGTGCTGATCAAATCACTATAATAAGTATATTCAACAATATACATTGTAATAATTTTTCATGGCCCTTTACCCACCTCCCCTTTTCCCACTTCTGGTAATCTCAGTTTTGTTCTCTACTTTTCAAAGTTAAATGTATTATTGTGATTGTTGCACCTTTCTTCCTTTTTTTATTTACCTGTTTACTTTTTAGCTCACGCTTATGAGTGAGGACATGTGGTATTTCTCTTTTTGTACCTGGCTTAATTCATTTAATATAATTTTCCCTAAGTTCATCCATATGGCTGCAAATGGCAGTATTTCATTCTTTGTTATGGTGGAGTAATATTCCATTGTATAAATGTACTATATTTTCCTTATCCAGTCATCTAATGATGGACATTTAGGTTGGTTCCAACTCTTGGATATTGTAAATAGGGCTGCAATAAACATGGGAGTACAGGTGTTCCTTCAACATGATGATTTCCATTCCTTTTGGTACATACTCAGCAGTGGAATTGCTGGATCATACGGCAGTTCTATCTGTACTTCTTGGAGGAACCTCATGCCATTTTCCATAATGGCCACATCAATTTACAGTCCTACTAACAGGGTAGGAGGGTTCTCCTTTTTCTGAATCCTCACCAGCATTTATTATTCTCTGTGTTTCTGATAATAGCCAGTCTAACTGCAGTGAAATGATATCTCAATGTGGTTATGATTGCATTTCCCTGATGCTAAGTGATGTTGAGCATTTTTTCATGTGTCTGATGGCTATTTGTAAATCTCCATTTGAGAAATGTCTTTTCAGCTCCTTGGCCCATTTTTTAATTGGGTTATTTGTTTTTTTACTGTTAATTTGAGTTTAAGTTCCTTGAATACTCTGAATATTAATCCTTTGTCAGATGCAGTTTGCAAACATTTTCTCCAATTCTGTAGGTTGTGTATTCACACTGTTGGTTGTTTCTTTTGCAGTGCAGAAGATTTTTTACTTTGATATAGTCCTATTTGTTTATTTTTCCTTTTGTTGCCCGAGCTTTGGGGGTCATATTCTTAAAGTCTTTGCCCAGTACTATATCCTGAAGTGTTTCCCCCATGTTTTCTTTTAGGAGTTTTATAGTTTCGGGTCTTATATTTAATTCTTTAATGGATTTTGATTTGATTTTAGCATATGGTGAGAAGTACAGGTCTACTTTAACTCTTCCACATACAGATGTCCAATTTTCCCAGCACCATTCATTGAAGAGGTAGTCTTTTCCCCAATACATGTTCTTGGTGCTTTTGTTGAAGATCAGTTGGCTCTAAGTTTGTGGGTTGATTACTGGTTCTCCATTTTGTTCCATTGATCTGGATGTCTGTTTTTATGAAAGTACCATGCTGCTTTGGTTACTATAGCTTTGTACTGTAGTTTGAAGTCAGGTAGTGTTATGCTTCTGGGTTTATTTTGCTTTATTTTCCTTATTGCTAAGGAATGTTTTGGCTATTCAGCGACTTTTGTTGTTCTACACAAATGTTAGGATTATTCTTTCTATTTCTGTCAAGAATGTCACTGGTATTTTCATGGGGATTGCACCAAATCTGTAGATCACTTTGGGTAATACAGACATTTTCACAATGTTGATTCTTCCAATCCCAAAGCATGGAATTTTGTTCCATATTTTTATGTCCTCTTTAATTTCTTTCAACAGTGATTTGTAGTTCTCATAGAAATTTATAGAGATCTTTCACCTCCTTGGTTAAGTTGATTCCTAGCTGTTTTAATTTCTGGGTGACTGTGTTAATGGGCTTGGTGGCTTGGTTTCTTGAATTCTTCTTCTGCTGGTTCACTGTGGGAGTATAAAAATGCTACTGATTTTTGTATGTTGATTTTACATCCTGCAACTTCACTGAAATCATTTATCAACTCTAAGAGTTTTTGTGTAGACTCTTTAGGCATATATATATATGATCATGTCATCTGCAAACAGGGACAACTTAACTTCATCTTTTCCAGTCTGGATGCCCTCTATTTCTTTCTCTTACCTGATTGCTCTGGGTAGTACTTCCAATACTTTGTTAAATAGAAGTGATGAGAGTGGGCATACTTGTCTCATTCCCATTCTTAAGGGAAAAGCTTTCTGGTTTTCTCCATTCAGGATGATATTGGCAGTGGGTTTGTCACACATACCTTTTATTGTGTTGAGATACTTTCCTCATGTACCTAATTTGCTGAGAGTCTTTATCATGAAGGGATGTTGAATAGTGACAAGTGCTTTTTCTGCATCTATTGAGATAATCATATGGTTCTTGTCATCGATTTTGCTGATACAGTGTATTACATTTACTGACTTGCATATGTTGAACCATCCTTGAATCCCTGGGATGAATCCCAATTGATTTTTTGATGTGTTGCTGTATTCCATTTTCTGATATTTTATTGAGGATTTTTTTATGTTCATCAAAGACATTGGCCTATAGTTTTCTTTTTTTGTTGTATCTTTGTCTGATTTTGGTATCAGGGTGATGCTGGCCTCATAGAATGGGACTCTGAGATTGGATTCTTTTTTTTTTTTTCTACATAAGGCACTATTCCGTTTTTCTCCAGAATATATTTTAATAGTTTTGGACAACATGAGTATATTAATTTTTAGAGATGTAAATGAAATAGCGAAATGTCTACATTTACTAATTATCAATTTTATTTATTTATTTATTTATTTTTCTTAATTTTATTTTGTCGATATACAATGTGGTTGATTACTGTGGCCGATTACCGACACCTCCCTCCTTCCTCCCTCTCCCCCCTCACTCCCAACAATGTCCTTTCTGTTTGCTCGTCCTATCAACATCAAGGAATTATAGTTGTTATGTCTCCCCACCCACCCCGGTTTTTGTGTGTGTGTGTGTGCGTGTGTGTGTGTGTGTGTGAATTTATTTATTTATTTTTAGCTCCCTCCAATAAGTAAGAACATGTGGTATTTCTCTTTCTGTGTCTTACTTGTTTCACTTAATATAATTCTCTCAAGGTCCATCCATGTTGTTGCAAATGGCAGTATTTCATTCGTTTTTATAGCTGAGGAGAATTCCATTGTGTAGATGTACCACATTATCTGTATCCACTCATCCGATGATGGACATTTGGGCTGGTTCCAACTCTTGGCTATTGTAAAGAGTGCTGCAATGAACATTGGGGAACAGGTATACCTTCGACTTGATGATTTCCATTCCTCTGGGTATATTCCCAGCAGTGGGATACCTGGGTCATATGGCAGATCTATCTGCAATTGTTTGCGGAACCTCCATACCATTTTCCATAGAGGCTTCATCATTTTGCAGTCCCAACAACAATGTATGAGAGTACCTTTTTCTCCGCAACCTCGCCAGCATCTATTGTTCAGAGTCTTTTGGATTTTAGCCATCCTAACTGGGGTGAGATGGTATCTCAGTGTAGTTTTTTTTTTTTTTTTTTTTTTTTAATTTTATTTTGTCGATATACATTGTAGCTGATTAATGCTCCCCATCACCAAAACCTCCCTCCCTTCTCCCTCCCCCGCTGCCCCCCAACGATGTCCTTTCTGTTTGTTTGTTGTATCAACTTCAAATAATTGTGGTTGTTATATCTTCTTCCCCCCCCCCCGGTTTGTGTGTGTATGGGTGTATGTGTGTGTGTGAATTTATATATTAATTTTTAGCTCCCACCAATAAGTGAGAACATGTGGTATTTCTCTTTCTGTGCCTGACTTGTTTCACTTAATATAATTCTCTCGAGGTCCATCCATGTTGTTGCAAATGGCAGTATTTCATTCGTTTTTATAGCTGAGTAGTATTCCATTGTGTAGATGTACCACATTTTCCGTATCCACTCATCTGATGATGGGCATTTGGGCTGGTTCCAACTCTTGGCTATTGTAAAGAGTGCTGCGATGAACATTGGGGAACAGGTATACCTTCGACTTGATGATTTCCATTCCTCTGGGTATATTCCCAACAGTGGGATGGCTGGGTCGTATGGTAGATCTATTTGCAATTGTTTAAGGAACCTCCATACCATTTTCCATAGAGGCTGCACCATTTTGCAGTCCCACCAACCATGTATGAGAGTTCCTTTTTCTCCGCAGCCTCGCCAGCATTTATCGTTCATAGTCTTTTGGATTTTAGCCATCCTAACTGGGGTTAGATGGTATCTCAATGTGGTTTTGATTTGCATTTCCCGGATGCTGAGTGATGTTGAGCATTTTTTCATATGTCTGTTGGCCATTTGTATATCTTCCTTAGAGAAATGCCTACTTAGCTCTTTTGCCCATTTTTTAATTGGGTTGCTTGTTTTTTCATGTAAAGTTGTTTGAGTTCCTTGTATATTCTGGATATTAATCCTTTGTCAGATGTATATTTCGCAAATATTTTCTCCCACTCTGTTGGTTGTCTTTTAACTCTGTTAATTGTTTCTTTTGCTGTGCAGAAGCTCTTTAGTTTGATATAATCCCATTTGTTTATTTTTCCTTTGGTTGCCCGTGCTTTTGCGGTCGTATTCATGAAGTCGGTGTCCAGTCCTATTTCCTGGAGTGTCTCTCCTATTTTTTCTTTAAGAAGTTTTATTGTTTCGGGGTGTATATTTAATTCTTCAATCCATTTTGAGTTGACTTCAGTGTATGGTGAAAGGTGTGGGTCTAGTTTCATTCTCCTGCATATGGATACCCAGTTCTCCCAGCACCATTTGCTAAAGAGGCAGTCACTTTCCCAGTGTATAGGCTTGGTGCCTTTGTCGAAGATCAGATAGCTGTAGGTGTATGGGTTGATTTCTGGAATCTCTAATCTATTCCATTGGTCAGTGGGTCTGTTTTTATGCCAGTGCCATACTGTTTTGGTTATTATAGCTTTGTAGTATAGCTTATAGTCAGGTAGTGTTGTGCCTCTAGCTTTATTTTTTTTTGCTCAGCATTGCTTTGGCTATGCGTGGTCTTTTGTTATTCCATATAAATGTCTGGATAGTTCTTTCCATTTCTGAGAAAAATGTCATTGTAATTTTGATGGGGATTGCATTGAATTTATATATCACTTTGGGTAGTATGGACATTTTCACTATGTTGATTCTTCCAATCCAAGAGCATGGGATATCTTTCCATCTTCTTGTATCCTCTTTAATTTCTCTCAGCAGTGGTTTGTAGTTCTCATGCTAGAGATTTTTCACCTCCTTGGTTAACTCAATTCCTAAGTATTTTATTTTTTTGGTGGCTATTGTAAATGGGCAGGCTTTCTTGATTTCTTGTTCTGCATGTTCACTATTGGAGAAAAGAAATGCTACTGATTTTTGTGTGTTGATTTTGTATCCTGCTACTGTGCTGAAGTCATTTATCACTTCCAAGAGTTTTTTTGTACAGGCTTTAGGCTGCTCGATATATAGGATCATGTCATCTGCAAACAGGGACAGTTTGACTTCATCTTTTCCCATCTGGATGCCTTTTATTCCCTTCTCTTCTCTTATTGCTCTGGCTAGTACTTCCAACACTAGGTTAAATAGGAGTGGTGAGAGTGGGCATCCTTGTCTAGTTCTTGTTCTTAAAGGAAAAGCTTTCAGCTTTTCCCCATTCAGGATGATATTGGCAGTGGGTTTGGCATATATGGCTTTAATTATGTTGAAATACTTTCCCTCTATACCTAACTTATAGAGGGTCTTTGTCATGAATGAGTGCTGAACTTTATCAAATGCTTTTTCAGCATCTATAGAGATGATCATATGGTCCTTGTGTTTGAGTTTATTAATATGGTGTATCACATTTATTGATTTGCATATGTTGAACCAACCTTGCATCCCTGGGATGAATCCCACTTGATCATGGTGAATAATTTTACGTATGTGTTGCTGTATTCTGCTTGCTAGTATTTTAGTGAAGATTTTTGCATCTATATTCATCAAGGATATCGGCCTGTAGTTTTCTTTTTTGGTTATATCTTTACCTGATTTGGGTATCAGGATGATATTTGCTTCACAGAAAGAGTTTGGGAGACTTGCGTCCGTTTCAATCTTTTGGCATAGTTTGTAAAGAATCAGTGTCAATTCCTCTTTGAATGTTCGGTAAAATTCTGCTGTGAATCCATCTGGTCCTGGGCTTTTCTTTGTTGGGAGCTTTCTGATAACAGCTTCAATCTCCTTTATTGTTATTGGTCTGTTCAGATTTTCTACATCTTCATGGTTCAGTTTTGGGAGCTTGTGTGTGTCCAGAAATTTATCCAATTCCTCCAGATTTTCAAACTTGTTGGCGTATAGTTGTTTATAGCTGTCTCGAATGATTCCTTGTATTTCAGATGAATCAGTTGTAATATCGCCTTTTTCATTTCTAACTTTTGTTATTTGAATCTTCTCTCTTCTTTTTTTTGTTAGCCATGCTAATGGTTTGTCAATTTTATTTATCTTTACAAAAAACCAACTTTTTGATTCATTGATCTTTTGTATTGTTTTTTGGTTTCAATTTCATTAAGTTCTGCTCTGAGCTTAATGATTTCTTTCCGTCTGCTAACTTTAGGTTTGGATTGTTCTTGTTTTCTAGATCTTTAAGGTGAAGTGTTAGGCTGTTCACTTGCCATCTTTCCATTCTTCTGAGGTGAGCATTTAAATGCAATAAATTTCCCCCTTTATACTGCTTTTGCAGTATCCCTCAGGTTTTGGTATGATGTATCATTATTTTCATTAGTTTCAATAAATTTTTTGATTTCCTGCTTGATTTCTTCTTGGACCCATATGTCATTAAGTAGAATGCTGTTTAATTTCCATGTGTTTGTATAGTTTCCAGAATTTCGTTTGTTATTGATTTCTAGTTTTAATCCATTATGGTCTGAGAAAATACATGGGATAATTCCAATTTTTTTGAATTTGTTTTGACTTGATTTATGACCTAATATGTGATCTATCCTGGAGAATGATCCATGTGCTGATGAAAAGAATGAATATTTTGAGGGTGGAATGTTCTGTAGATATCTGCCAATTCCAATTGGTCTAGAGTCTTGTTTAGATCTTGTGTTTCTCTACTGATTCTTTGCCTAGATGATCTGTGCAATATTGACAGTGGGGTGTTCAGGTCCCCTGCTATTATGGTATTAGTGTCTATTGGCTTCTTTAGGTCTAATAGAGTTTGTTTTATAAATCTGGCTGCTTCAACATTGGGTGCGTACATATTTATGATTGTTATGTCTTCTTGATGGATCAGTCCTTTTATCATTATGTAGTGTCCCTCATTGTCTCTTTTTATGGTTTTTAGTTTAAAGTCTACTTTGTCAGATATAAGAATAGCTACTCCAGCTCATTTTTCTTTTCTGTTTGCATGGTAAATCTTTTTCCATCCTTTCACTCTTAGTCTATGTGAGTCTTTATGGGTGAGGTGGGTCTCTTGAAGGCAGAATATAGTTGGGCCCTCCTTTTTAATCCAGTCAGCCAGTCTGTGTCTTTTGATTGGAGAATTTAAACCTTTTACATTAAGAGTTGTTATTGAATAGTGTTGATTTATTCCTAGCATTTTGTTGATTGTTGTTTGGTTGTCTTAGGTGTCTTTTGTTCCTTGCTTTCTGATTTACTGTTTGTTTTCTGTGTTTGTTGGTTCCTTCGGTTGTAGATAGCCTTTTTGTTTGTTTGTTTTCTCTTCATGAATGCCATTTTTATTATACTAGTGGGTATAGATTTTTCTTGGGTTTTTATGGCAGTGGTAGTTATTTTTCAGGAACAAAACCCAGTACTCCCTTGAGGATTTCTTGTAAGGGTGGTCGTGTGGTGGTGAACTCCCACAGTTTTTGTTTGTCTGAGGAATATACTATTTGCCCTTCATTTCGGAAGGATAGCCTTGCAGGGTAGAGTATTCTTGGCTGACAATCTCTGTCTTTCAGTATTTTGAATATATCATCCCATTCCTTTCTGGCTTTTAGGGTTTGTGATGAAAAGTCTGATGTTAGCCTGATTGGGGCTCCCTTATAGGTGATTTGACGCATCTCTCTTGCAGCTTTTAAGATTCTCTCTTTGTCTTTGAGTTTTGCCAATTTGACTATAGCATGTCTTGGAGAAGACCTTTTTGGGTTGAATACATTTGGAGATCGTTTAGCTTCCTGGATCGCAAGATCTGTGATTTTTCCTATACCTGGGAAGTTTTCTGCCACTATTTTGTTGAATATGTTCTCAATGCAATCTCCTTTTTCCTCCCCTTCTGGAATACCCATACTCGGATATTTGAGCACTTAAGGTTATCTGATATCTCTCTCAGATTTTCTTCAATGCCTTTGATTCTTTTTTCTTTTCTTTTTTTTTTCTTTTTTTGTCTGCTTGTGTTATTTCAAACAGCCCATCTTCAAGTTCAGAGGTTCTCTCTTCAACTTCCACAAGCCTGTTGGTTAAGCTATCCGTTGTGTTTTTTATTTTGCTGAATAAATTCTTCATTTCAGCAAGTTCTGCTACATTTTTTTTCAGGGCATTGATTTCCTTGTACATTTCCTCTTTCAGGTACTGTAACTTTTTCTCATTTCATCATGATGTCTAGCTGAGTTTTCTTGTATTTCATTCAGTTTCCTTAGAATTATCACTCGAAATTCCTTGTCAGTCATTTCAAGGGCTTCTTGTTCTATAGGATCTAGAGCTTGAGATTTATTATCTTTTGGTGGTGTACTTTCTTGATTTTTTGTATTTCTGGTATCTTTTCTTTGATGTTTATTCATTGTGGCAGGGGGTTTCACAGTCCACAGGTTTGACACTATTGACTGACTAAGATGTTGCTGTGGTTGCCAATTTGGTATCGCTACCTCAGTGACTCCCTGTTCCGTGTGCTCTGGTCCGGGCTGCTGGGATGCTCCGAGGCACCACAGAGCGTGTGGTCTCTGCAGAGCTTCCCCTTCCCCTGCAGAATGTCTCCCTGCTCTGTGCATGCTAGGCCGGGCTTGGGATGGAGCCGGGTGGCGGTGGTGAAGCCTACCTGCTGCTGGATTGCACCGCGGCAGCATGGACCCTTTGGAGTTCCCACCTCCCCTGCCGAACGTCTCCCCACTCTGTGTGCACTGGGCTGGGCTGGGAATGATGCTGGGTGGCGGCAGTGAAGCCTACCTGTTGGATCACGCAGTGGCGGCCCCGCTGGTCATGTGGTCTCCGTGGAGCTTCAGCCCCCCCCTGGACGTCTCCCTGTCTCGGCCGCGGATTGATTCGCTTCCAGCTCCAGGGATGGGCGGGTGGGGGCGGGGGTTCAGAAGCCGTGGTCACCGCTGCCACCCGGGGTGACACACGCCGGCTCAGGCCTCCATGTTTCCACGTCTGTGGCTGTGGCTGCGACGCGGGCTGCGGCACACCGGGGGGTCGCACGCGTGGGTTGGGGGAAGATTCCCGGTTCTCGGCAGGGTAGAGACACCCTTTCGAAGCCATTACTTTGCGCTGATTCTGCTAGAGCTGCATCTTGAGAATGGATTCTGTTTCAATTTTTTGGAATAGTTTTAAGAGAATTGGTATTAATTCCTCTTTAAAGGTCTGGTAGAATTAAGCGGTGAAGCAATCTGGTCCTGGGCTTTTCTTTGTTGGTAGACTTCTGATTACTGCTTCTGTCTTGTTGCCTGTTATTTTTGTTCATGTTTTCTATTTCTCCTTGACTCAGTCTTGTTAGTTTGTATGTGTCCAGAAATTTATCCATTTTCTCCAAGTTTTCAAGTTTGTTGACAAATAGTTGTTTATAATAGTCTCTACTGATTCTTAGTATTTCTTTGGTATCATTTGTAATGTCTCTTTTTTCATTTCTAATTTTTGTTATGTGGGTCTTCTCCTTTTTTTAGTTAGGCCTAGCTAATGGTTTGTATATTTTATCTTCTAAAAAAAACAACTTTTTGTTTCATTGATCTTTTTTATTGTTTGTGGGGTTTCTATTTCATTTAGTTCTGCTCTGATATTATTTCTTTCCATCTACTAATTTGGGATTGGATTCTCTTGTTTTTTTAGTTCTTTGAGGTGTAGCATTGCGATGTTTATTTGAAATCTTTCTATTCTTTTGATGTAAGTGTTTATTGCAATAAATTTCCCCCTTAGAATTGCTTTTGCAGCATCCCACAGATTTTGTTATGATGTATCTTTATTTGTTTCAAGAAATTTTTTGATATCCTCTTTAATTACTTCTTCAGTCCATATGTCATTCAGGAGCATGTTGTTTAATTTCTATGCATTTGCATAGTTTCCAGAGATTCACTTGTTCTTAACATCTAGTTTTAATCCATTATCATCTGAGCAGATACTTGAAATGATTTCAATTTTTTAAAATTTGTTTAGGCTTGATTTGTGACCCAACGTGCGGTATATCCTGGAAAATGTTCCATGTGCTGATGAAAAGAATGTATATTCTGTGGTTGTTGGATTATATGTTCTGTAGATATCTGTCAAGTCCAATTGGTCTAAATTTGGTTTAAATCCTGTTTCTCTGTTGATTTGTTGCCTAGATGATCTGTCCTATGTTGAGAGAGTGGTGTTCAAGTCTCCACCTATTATTATATTTGGGTCTATCTCTTTCCTGAGGTCTACTAGTTTTGCTTTATATATCTGTGTGCTCTGTTTTGGGGTGCATATATATTTATGATTGCTATGTCTTCTTGCTGGATAGATCCATTTATCATTATATAGTGGTCTTCTTTATATCTTTTTATAGTTTTTAGTTTAAACTCTATTTTATCTAATATAAGAATACCTACTCCTGCTCATTTTCAATTTCCATTTGTGTGGGATATCATTTTCCATCCCTTCACTATTAGTCTCTGTGTGTCTTTACAGGTGATATGAGTCTCTTGTAGACAGAATATTGTTGGATCTTGCTTTTTAACACAATTTGAGTGGGCAATTTAATCAATTTATATTTGGGGTTGTTACTGAAAGGTATTGTCTTCTAGCATTTTATCAATTTTCAGTTGAATTTCCAAAATATCTTTTGTTTCTTTCTTTCCCTTTCATTGTTTGTCTTTGGTGTTTGTTGGTTTTTGCAGGTGGTAAGATACAGTTTCTTTCTCTTTCTCCTTTGCATTTTTGTTCTACCAGTGGGTTCTGTTCTTTCTTGTACATTCATGGTAGTGATTATCATGTTTTGGATTCCAGATGCAGGACTCCCTTGAAGATTTCTTGTAGAGCTGGTCATGTACTGGTGAACTCTCATCATTTTTCATTTTCTGGGAAATACACTATTTCTCCCTCATTTATGAAGGGCAGCCTTTCTGGGTGTAGTATTCTTGGCTGGCAGTTTTTTTCTTTTAGTATTTTGAATATGTCATCCCATTTTCTTCTGGCCTGTAGAGTTTCTATTGAGAAGCATGCTATTTATCTCATAGGAGCTCCCTTATATGGGACTTGATGCTTTTCTCTTGCTGCTTTTAAGATTCTTTGTCTTTGAGTTTTGCCAGTTTGACTATAATGTGTCTTGAGAGCATCTTTTTAAGTTGAATCTATTTAGGGATCTTTGAGCCTCCTGGATCTCAAGGTCTGTGTTTTCTGCTATTATTTCACTGAATATGTTCTTAGTGCCTTTTCATTTCTTTTCCCCTTCAGGAATATCCATGATTTGCATGTTTCTGTGCTTAAGGTTGTCTGCTACCTCTCTTAGATTTTCTTCCTTTTTAAAAATTTCTTTTTTTTTTCATTATTACTGATTATCCATATTCATGGGGCAAGAGCTGACCATCAGCATCTGTGCCCAGGATGTGGTGAGCAAATCAATGCTATCAGCATGCCCACTACCTCAAATTGCAATTATTCCCCATGTTCCCTACCCAGCCTTTCCTCAATGCCCTGGCAACCCTAGGTCTGTTCTCTCCCTCTGCAAGTTCATCACATGACTATTGTCTTTCTTTCCTTACTTCTTTCTCACTTAACCCTCACTTATGAGTGTGAACATGTGTTATTTTTCCCTCTGTGCCTGGCCTATTCTACTTAAATAATTTTTTCCAAGTTCATTCATGTTGCTGCAAATGGCAGAATTTCATTCTTTTTATGGCTGAGTAGTATTCAATTGGGTATATATACCCACATTTTCCTTATCCAGTCATCCATCAATGGACATTTAGGTTGGTTCCATATCTTGGCTGCAATGAACATGGGACTACATTTATCCTTTCAACATGATGACTTCTATTCCTCTGGGTACATACCTGGAAGTGAGATTTCTTGGTCATATGGTAGATTTATCTGTAGTTGCTCAACATCACTAACCTTCAGGGAAATGCAAATCAAAACCACTTTCAGATATCATCTCACTCCAGTCAGACTGGCTATTATTAAAAAGGCTGGGAATTCAAATGTTGGCAAGGATATGGAGAAAAGGGAACTCTTCTACACTGTTGGTGGTGCTGTAAATTAGTATAGCCACCATGGAAAACAGTATGGAAATTTCTCAAACAATTATATATAGATCTTTTTTTTTTCTGGCTGAGCTATTTCAAAGAGACTGTCTTCAAGATCAGAAATTCTTTCTTCTGCTTGCTCTAGCCTACTTCTTAAGGTCTGTTTTGTTTTTTATTTAATTGAATGACTCATTCAGTTCCATGAGTTCTACTACATTCTTTCCTAAGGTACTAATATTTTTATAAATTTCCTCCTTCACATCCTGGAGTTTTGCATGGTTCCTTGTGTTGTCTAACTGCAACTTGTATGTCATTGTGTGTCCTCAAGATTTTTACTCAGAATTCCTTTTCAGTGATTTCAAGGATTTTTTGCTGTATGGGGCCTGGTTCCTTAGAATTACTGTATTCCTTTGGTGGACTCATATTTTCTTGTTTTTTCATAGTTTTAGTATCTCTACATCGATATCTGGTCATCTGGTAGAACAGTTGCTTCTTCTATAACTCACCTTCCCTGGGCTCTGCTGATGACCCTCCTTGTGTCAATTCAGTTGAGTGGTCAACAGTCCACCTACACAGTAGCAGTGGCTTCTGTGGCTGCTGCTGTGGTAGCAGGCCACGCTCGCTGTGGCAGTGGTTGTGACATTGGCTTTGGTGGACTGCCTGCATGGCAACAGTGATTCCAGTGGTGGCAGGCTGCTCACATGATGATTGTGGCTGCCTGGCAGCACTGGTGGTGGCAGCAACTGCAGCAGGGGTGGTTGCAGCAGCCACCTGCTTGTCTGCAGTGTCCACACTGGTGGCCTGCACAGCTATCATGTCCACAGTGGCAACAGGGTTACCTCATGGCTATAGCAGTGGCAGCATCAACTGCAACTGCCTCCCTAGTGTCTGTGATGTCCTTTGCAGCAGTAAGGTTACTTCATGGGGGTGGCAGCAGTGGCAGCAGCTGCAACTGCCTCCCTCACATCTATGCAGCCCTTGATGGTGCCCTTGGCGGCAGAAGGGTTACCTCACAGAGGTGGCCTCATCACTGTCAGCTGCAACTGCCTCCCTCACATCTGCAGTGTCCTTGGCAGCTGTGGGGTTATTTATTGGTGGTGGCAGCAGCACTGGCAGTTGCAGCTGTCTCCCTCATATCTGCAGTGTCCTTGGTGGCAGTGGGGTTATCTCACAGTGGTGGCAGTGGCCCATTAATACTTTGAATATTTCTTATTTTCCCTCTCTCTTCTCTTTGTGGTATTCACATTATGCATATGTTATACTTTCGTAATTGTCCCATAGTTCTTGAATATTCCATTCTGTCTTTTTCATTCTTATTTCTCTTTGCATTTCAGTTTTGGAGTTTCTATTGACATTTTTGCAAGCTCACTGATTTTTTTCTTTGGCAGTGTTTAGTCTATTAGTGAGTCCATCAAAAGTTATTCTTCATTTCTTTTACAGTGGTTTTGATTTCTAGCATTTCCTTTTGATTCTTTGCTAGAGTGTCCATCTCTGCCTGTATTACCTATTTGTTCTTGCATGTTATCCAATTTTTCCATTAGGTCCCTTAGCATATTTATTATAGTTGTTTTAAATTCCCAGTGTGATAATTCCATCATCTCTGCTATATGTGAGTCTGGTTCTGAGGCTTGCTCTGTCCTTTCAAACTGTGGGTTGTTGTTGTTGTTGTTGTTGTTGTTGTTGTCGTCTTGTCTTTTACTATGCCTTGTAAATTTTTTTTTGATAGCCAGACATGATGCACAGTAGTCCTTCTTGATTCATGAGGGATATGTCCCAAGACTCCCAGTAGATGCCTGAAACTGCAGATAGTATCAAAACCAATTTCCATCAGTTAGATCATGTTTCTGTTCATGTCTTCCACCCACAAATTTAACTAATCGCTTATCATGCATTGTGGCCATACTTTTGCAGTTTGTGGTGTGACAGAAAAAACTAGCACAAATTTATTTTTCCTTCTTCATGATATCATGGATAGAAAATTCATTCTTACTGTAGATCTTGGCAACCTCAGCATATGATTTTTTCCCCTTTCTTATTACATCAAGAACTTCCATGTTTTCACTTAAAGGAAGCACTTTATGGTTTATCTTTTGGCATATCCAAATTGCCAGCATCACTATTCTTGCATTTTGGACTATTAAGTAAAATAAAGGATATTTGCACACAAGCACTGCAATACTGCAACAGTCAATCTGACAACTAATATAATGACTAAGTGACTAATGGTCAGGTAGCGTATATGGCATGGATATGCTAGACAAGAGATCATTCACCCTTGGAAAGAGTGGGACAGTGCAAAATTTCATCATGTTACTTAGAACAGTGTGCAATTTAAAACTTATGAATTGTTTATTTCTGAATTTTCCCACTTAATGTTTTTAGAATAGGGTTGAACATAGGTAACTGAAACTGAGGAAAGCAAAACCATGGATGTGGGGAGACCACTGTACTGATTAAAAGAAACTGGGGTAGATAGGCTTTTAGTGTGAGATTTTATGTTTATTTGGCTAAGCGTAAGGCTATGTTTACTCTTTGTTTTAGCTGTAGATGTCAGAGGTTAAAATTTTTCTAGTATCTTTGCTTTTGTCTCCCCTGTTGTCTTTAGTTTTCCTAGAGACTTCTCAAATAAAACTTGAGGCATGCAGCAATTACTGTCGTTATTTAAACATCATGTTATTTAAACAGCACTTTGTTAGATAACAGAAATTCAAAAATGGAATGGGATGCCTTGTAAAGGAGTGACTACCTTGAACTCCAAGTATGCAACTAAGGTATATCAGTATCAGGAAAGGATTTTACAGAAATAATTCAAACGTGGGTTAAGGAGGAAGGTAAACTCACTGCTTAACTATTAAATATTAAAGATCCTTTCCCACTCTGAGAATCTCTGCTTCAATCTAAATGCCTTAAGGGTACTTTCTCCTGTTATATTTTTAGAGTAGATGCACACACACACACACACACACACACACACAATAAAAGACTTTTCTTTCCCAGCAAAATTCCCTTCATGTATCCTTCCTTGGAATTTATATTTCAGCTTCCCAATATTCTAAATCATTATCACATAAGGATCTTTGACCAGCAAATGTCAGCTTTTATAAGACTTCTTTTATTCTTAAATAAATCAATGGAATGTTGATCCTGCTGAGTCCTCCATATAAAACTCAGGTTGTCATAGTAACCCCAAGGTAAAATGGCTGTCTGGTGAGTACCCTGGAAGTGCACAAAATGGCTGAGCCAATTACTGCAGTAATTCAGAAACATCAAGAAGAAAATTGGCTTCTGTTGCTTGAAATAAATGAAAGATATCAAGGGTGTCACTACACAAGTTGGGAAACTATTAAAATCCTGTTATTTTGTTGCCTTTACCTAACACTATTACTATTTTCCATTGACTACTGTCAAGGAAAAATGAACATTTACAGTACATAGTAAACATTGTGCTCTGGTTATCAAAGCATCTGTGGAAAATATCTTTGATCATAGAGTCTCATAGAGTCCACATCCTGGCTGTCATGACCAAACAGATTCTAATAAAATGGATCTTCTGCTTTGTGATGTCTAGACAGAGCTGAAGAAAGCTTGAATCAGGCCTTAATTGCTCTCAAGAAAAACATTTTGCTTCATTTCTTCCCTCCCATCCTCTGGGTTTAGGGTCATTCACCTGGAACTGGGATGACTTTCAGGAGCAAATCTTAGCTCAGATAGCAAGATAGGAATTTAGAATGGTTTTTGAAATGACAGCAGGATTTAGTTGATTGCTTAGCATAACCTAATTGCATTATCCCGTTCAGATCTTCTTCAAAATTTCTTTTTGTTTTCACTTCCTTTACTTTTGATTGAGTTGTAAAGAGATCTGTCGCACTGTTGCTCTTGCTCTTGCTCTTTCTCCCCCCTCAAAAAAAACTATAAGAGTAACTCACAGCTCAAGTTAGCCAACTAAACTTCATTTTGTAATTATGTACGAAATGGGAACTACCTCTCCCCTACTCAAACATAAATTAATTCAGAAAAGACCAACCACAATTCGACAACTTGAGGCTCCTCAACTAACAATGTGCCTTAAAATGATGACAATTTTTTTAAAACACAGCATACTTGGCCTGTGACATGGGTGTTCACCCCCATTGCACTTTTACCAGCTGCATTCTCTTGTAAAGAATCCCAGGATATGACACAACCTTCATATCTAAAGTTTTGAAAAATGCTTGAGGTCAGCAATCACTATTTGGCCATAAATTAAAGGCAAGCTGGAGTCACAAGTGGCAGCCCTATGGTGAATGCCTCTGAACTAGGGCAAAACGAAAGCAGTTGTCCATAACCAATAGCATTTTTCCAGCACTGAACTTGACTGAAAAGCTTCCAGAGCAGATTTTGAGCAGATTTCTTTGAAGAGTCAGTACACCAAAGACTTCCCAAAGGGCTATTACTAAGTCTAAGACAGTGAATTCAGTTCTTACTGTGTCCGGTTGCAATTCTCTTAATGGATATCATCTTGTTATTAGAAAAAAGATGCACTTGACTCTTACAGCCTGCTCTTTTGATTCTTATTAGTTCCAAGTTTATGCATTATGAAATCTTATCTAGCAACACTTTGAAAACCAAAAGGAATGAGTTCAAAGATCTGGGCATCTAAAATGGGGTTTTATCCAATGTATGACTGAATATTTCCAACTACTATGTATATTGTGTTAGGAAGAAAAGAATGAGCCATAAAAGTACTTTTATCTATGATTTCACACACTTAACTTTACCAAGCAGTGAAAAGATTAACTGAGATGAAAAGGAAGCAGGAGCAAGCCTAAGTCCTGAGCTGCCACTACAGGGCTCATTGTCAGTGGAAATGCTAGACACTGAATAACAACAACAACACACTTTTAGTGAGCTTTTACTATGTATCTGCACTGTTTTCAATGGATACAGGAAAACAAAAACCAGTGATGTGTCCTCAAATAGCTCTTACAATCCAATAGGGTAGAATTTTCATAGGACATAAAATCATCCATGAAGTGCCCTCTGCCTGCCTCATCTCTCATCATAGCATAGATTATAATATTGTCACCATAGTTGAATCTCCAACTAGACTATAAGCTCCTTGAGGGTAACAATCTTGTCTAATTTATCTGTATAGTACCAGCCCCTAAAACAATGTGTCATAATACCCACTAAATATTCTCTATGTACCAGACCCCTCCAGTGGCAGTGGGATGCTACTACATATTCAATTATTCTCATATTCTCTGTCATTAACTGTGCCTCATAGACCTTATAAAAAATTCTCAAATAAACAATGATTTCATGTGCCTCTCCATGAGTCAGTAAACTCAGCTACTAGTCCTGCCTACCCTGTTATTTATCTGAATGTATCTGTGTCTGCTTCCTCATTCAGAAAAGAATAATAATATCACCTGTATTTTATACCTTACAGGATCTTCTAAGCTAATATAATTTCTGGATTAAAGTAGGGTATGAACAAATACCCACATCACAAATGCTATAATAAGCAAATCATATAATTTTATAAATGTAAAGTGGTAGTATTATAATAATAATAATAATTTATATGAATAGACTGAATCTGGAGCCAGATTTCCCAGATCTAAATCTTGGCTTAGTCACCTGTGATCAGGGGATTTTTTTTTCATCACTTTCTTCATCTGTCAAGTAGAGATAATAATTGTACCTATCTCTTGGGGTTGTGTTGAAGGGTAAATGAGTAAATTCATGTAAATTGCTTAGAACATTACCTGACACATAGTAGATACTCAACAAGTAGCTATTTTTTCCCAGTTTTCTGTGACTTGATTGTGGCAGTGACTATCAAGTTATCCATCAAGCAAAGGCATTGTCTGTAAACATCTGATGGATGCCCAAACCCTAAAAGCTAAACCCGAGCAGGCTCAGAGATAGACTTTCCTCTAAGTTCTATCCTCAACCCCCAGATGTAATATATATGGCCAACTCTTGAGAAGTATCCAAACACTTGAAGTATGCCATCTGGTCCTCAAGATTGAGTACATTTTCATTTATTTGGAAACTTTGTGAATTTGCCCCAGTAACCAGGGACAGTTCCAAGTCTACATATTTCCAATGTAAGAGCCAACTCCCCCCAAATAGGTGTGATATAAGGGTTTCCCCAAAACCTGTTTCCCAATAAATCCTTACCAAAGTTCTCTGGTCCCACCACCCTCCTGTCTGATGAGAAAACCAATTGTCAGGGCCCTCTTGAGTCAGCAAGAATTCTAGTAAATGAAAGGTTGGGGAGAAATTTCAAGTACTTTTTATGTTTATCACCTCTTAGAATTACAAATAGAGTAATTCAGCTCCCTTGAGGCAGTTCAGCTAGGATTATATCTTATGACAGTGTCCCAAGTCCTGTTCAGAGTATATCATAGAGAATTTGATTTGGAATGAAAGGGAAGGGGTAGGTAGCTGTACACAAAAAATAAATGTGTTTGTTCTTATGCATTTGAATTTGCAGTGTGAGTTGAATCAGCAGTCCTTAAGTCACATACTCTCAGGGATGGAAGGTTTTTGCTATGTCTCAAAACAAAAGAGAACTTGAAAAAGGCAGTTTGAATGGAGGGTGAGATCTAGGGGTGATTTGGAAGGATGAAAGAAATTTGAGTTCTATTTGAAACACTGGAAGAATGGACCTAGCAAGGGAGAGGAAGGGATTATATCAAATGGCTTCCTCTAGAAAAACTGATTCAAAGATGAGAGGTCACTCCGTTGGCCTAAAACTGATTGCCTCATTCCCATCCCAGCCATCATCGGCCAGCAGATAGGGTAGCATTGTTTCGGTCCCTAGCAGTTTGTTAAAGTTGAATTTATGATGCTTGCAGTGAATTGTAAGTGTATTTTTAGTATGCGTATTTTTCTTTATCCTCCGACACACTTATTTCTGATGTTACTTTTGAAATAAGCTATTGCAGTTGCTTCTGCAGATCACACACAATTCCGAATAACTAATTTTAACTTTTTCATCTGGTCCTGGAATAAGCCAGTGCCCAACAGAGAGCTGATGTTGCTCTTGGAAAACTGCACTCTCCCCAAAGAGAAGTGTAGCATGAGCCTCCAATTCGTCAGACGAATGGGCCTCTCTAGGTAGAGTTAATAGACCTAGATAGGAGATATGGATATCTTGCAAGCCCAAAACTTCTCAATAAGACTTCCAATTCAAAGTCATTCCTTTTGAACTCCTACATTCCAAAAGGAGATGAAAATGTCCAGTTCTACAATTCTTTTCCAACTTTGCTTATGGTCAACATGGGGCTATCAAATAAAACGTTTTGACTTAACAGATTAGTTTTCTCTAGCAAGGAAAAAGTTGACTCAGTCAAGTCCATTTTTCAAGACAATATAAAAACATTAAGTGAATTTGGTCAAAGAAACATTCTGCCAGTCAATTCAATCAAACAATTACATCAGTCAAATAGATAATTCAGTCTGACTGGTCAGTTCTGCCTCAGAACTAATTAATTCAGTATAACAACTTCCCAGTTCTATCAATTGATCAATTCATTCAGTGTATCAAACAACCAGATTTAACAGATTCTATTCACCCCATTGGATCAACTGACAAGAATAGACAGAAATACTTAGGGTTGGGGGTGGGGGACAGAGTTCCTAAATGATTTGCATACCTATAGTAAGAAGTTACTCTCTTTCCTGGTCTATATTAAATGCACCAAGCCAAAGCTAAACACATTGAACCCCTGAATTAAGGGATGATTTGTGGGAAAATAGAATTGCAAATAATAGCTTATTGTTAGCATGATATACTCAAAATAGACTGTGTAGGAACATTTTTAGACATGTCATCATTCATACCATGAAATATTGATCCCAATTTTTCAGTTCCCCTGTGAGAAAGACTTTTATCTATTTTCATCCTTAATATAGAATTCCATAAATGACTATCAGCATCATCAGCAGCATCAAAAAGCATTTAGCAAGAAACTTAGCACACAGGGATATTGGGCCAAAATTTACACAGGCTTAGGCCTGCTCACTGGTAGCTTACATTCTAAGCTGAGTCAAATATATATTTATAGGAAATATACAACAACCCAATCAACAGATTAAAGCCAAGATGTGAACAAGCATTAATATACATGAATCCAGGTCAAAGGTAAATATGCCACAGGAGTAAGACAGGATTGGTTGAACAGTTTTCTGTTCAAATAATGTGATGCCAAGAGAATGTTCACTTCTCCTCTTATTAATTCCAGAAGACTTTATAAGTTGAAAACCCATCATGACTTAATCATATCCTCTCCCACAGTCATTTCCCCTTCCTCTTACCATATACACATGATATGTCCATGTGGTACAGTCACTGGAATATTTTTAAATTCTATAGAATACACTCTTTTCTGCCTCTAACCACACTCACATCCCAGTACATTATGATTTCCAGTTAAGATTTAAGTCATAAGATTTCACACTAAAAGCCTTCATTTCAGGGTACGTGTGACCATCAAAATATGTTCTTTAGTTGCTGTGAGGAAACTTCTGTATTTCTAAAGTGTTATTATCAAACAGTTAAAAGAGAAACATGACATATTCTTCAGAAGGACACAGGAATTGGGAATATGGAGACTTCCTTGCACAATTATCTTTCCTCTTCCTATTATAAACCAAAATAGTAGAAGAAATTAGAAAACCATAGCAGTTCAACATCTATAAAGCTCCTGCTATGCCAAACTCTAAGCTCTTTCAGGGCAGGAACTATGTATTTTCATCTTCAGGTCCCCAGCACCAGAATGAGTGGCACACAATATGCATTTAATATATATTTGATAACCCAATGAATTAATTAATGAAAGGTACTTTGCAGTCAGCAAAGATGGTTCATGCTCCCAAAGAGTTCACAATATAATAAGAAGAATAAGTTGGATATACCGTTTACTGAAATAGTTTATATTTATGCTCAGGAGAGCAGTTAAATTTGACTGGGGTATCCTGGAAAGCCCCCTGAAAGAGGAAGCACTTGAGCTGAGCATCAATTCTGATTTTTATACAGCCTTTGTGACACCAGGCTAATTTAACCTAGAAATTTTGATGTGGCCTAAAGAAAACAAAACATTACCCTTTCAGCTATTTTATAATTACCAAGTAATGTGTAAAACAGATGATCTTAACCCATGATTCCCGAGACTCACTCTAATGCCAGCCTCTACCAGAAGGTCATGTTCAGGCATGGAGTGGGAATTTGGCATATTTGTACTTTCCATTTACCAAGAATGATGTGTTGACCACCCGTAGTCATCTCATAAAGGGCCAACGATCATACCCAGTAAACTATCTTCTCACTCTGAGAATTTGCTTGTGTCTTGATATACATTTTGGATATCCTGATTTTTCCCTAAAAGTCAAAGATGCTGTAGAGAGAAGATATTTGAGCCACATTATGATCTCTGACCCTTAGATCCATACTGTATAGGAAGTCTTCCATTGAATTCTTAATAGGAATCTTAAGCATATTAGTAATATACATATATTTAGTATCATAACTCTTCTTTAATAGAGCGAGGGCTTTCAAAAGCATGATTGATATGTCCTTAGAAGTTAACCTAGCTGGCTCAACAGATGTGTATTTAATGGTTTTCTAACTATAAAGGTAATATACCATCAAATTTTTTTAAATAAAAAAATTAATACAGGAGAAAGTGAAAGACTGCTAACTAGGATTAAAGTTAGTTATAGATGTGTGCTACACTCACCAACTGATAGGTTTAAAACAATAATAAATGTTCCTAGTTGGAACAGTTTCATCACAATGACAAGGTCAAAATGTCTTGTTTTAGATTTTGACAATTAGGAGATGGTGGCTGAGCTGGAAAAGATGAGGGATCAGAATGAAAGAGATTGATGAGCTAGTGATAACTAAGAACATTACCAAGAGTAAGGAAAACTATGTCATCAAATGAGACTCCAGTAATGCCAATGGCTGCATAGAAATGGAGAAGTGGGGACAAGCATTTCGATGGGAGAGATAAGTTAAAGTAACAAAGGAGGGATTACATTAGTCAAATACAAATAGGTCAGAAAGTTTTTAATTTGTACATTATGCGTTCATATTTCTTTAAACCTTTCTCTACGTTATATAGTATGGCACATCTAAGAAAAAATAAAGATTGATATTTATATGTTTATTTTACCTAAAGAATAATACACCAAGTGATCTCTAAACAACTATCCTGAACTACAGCATGTTTAGCTAGCGTGTCCACATGGCAAATATATAAGATTCCTCCATTCCCTTGTCACCCAATACCTAAATACCAGGAAAAACTAACCAGGAGCCAAGCCTGTAAAGCTGAATCTATGCAGCACTGATTCTTAACCTTTAGAGGATTTCATATCCTTAGAGAATCTGACCAAAGCTGCAGACTCCAGAAAATGCACATATACATATACACACAAACTGTTTTGGCCTCTGATTTCTGGAGGTTCATAGACTTGAGGTTAAGGGTCCATGTCTTAGTTTTTTTGGGCCCTGATCACAGTGCTTCCTTCCCTGGCTAAAGATATAACATTCTTAGCTGGATACTAGCAGAGTCACCTTCCAGAGAAATGTTCCTTGCTTTCTCTCTGCCTCAGATACTATGTTGATAAAGTGTGGATAGTGACACAGCTAAACTTCACTTAGTGTTCTCGGGAAAGTGGCATGTTGCCACAATTCCTAACCCTATCTTGGAGGCTAATGTGTCAGCTCATGTATAACAATAACACAGTAAAAATAACAGAAGAGGAACTCCTCAAACCTTATTTTTACCCAGCACATTGATAGGCATGCAAAACCTGACAGGAGGTGTAATTTTTTTGCCTTCTTTCTGCATTAATTTTTCTTCCTCATTTCAATTAGTCAAACTTGAATGGAGACATTACAGACAGTTCAACCCCACCTCAGAGCTGTGCAGACAGCTCTTGCTGCCAAGCTGTCTATCACCAAGACAACTAGGCCAATGTGCTTTACTCTGGGTAAATACCTCATCGGGGCCAGTTGCAAAAGGAGCCTCTTTGCAATGACCTCCCATCAGATCAAAATACTTACTCTTACAATCCAAAATATTTTTTGAAAGTACATGGGATATAAATAAATAAACATTAATATTTTTAAATAGTTCCTTATGTTGACCAAAGGATGCTTATTTCCAGAGATAGTCTCACATGCAGGCAAGTTGATTTGAGTTATCCTCTCCAGCAAGTCTGAAGTTCCTCTATTTGTGAGTCATTATTATTTTTTTCCTTTGCATTAACCATAACTTTCTTCCAACACCTTCTTCTAAGCCACAAATTCCTCTGAAGCCATCATCGGTCATTGATAACATAGCAATCTTCCTGTCTCTAGTCTCTTCTCTTTAAAACATTTTGAATAAGAAGAGATAATAAAAGGTGAGATGGTTGGTATTCTCACTTCACATGAAAAATGGAGGGAATGGGTTAACTCTTTGGACACAGGAGCATTTAACAAAGTGATATTATTGATAAGTTCAGTACATGTAAATGTGTCAAAAACAAAAACACTACTTTCAGCAGATTCAAAGAAAGTTTTAAAAAATCTCAGCAAAATTTCCTGAGTGTTGGGGTCCGTAGGGATCTAGCAGAGGTATCAAATCATTTTACTACTCCCATCCAGGCTCTATTAATGCTGATCCACCCTCAGTAGCTTTCTGAGAAGCCCCTCACAGCTTTATTGTTTGCTGATCTCCTTGGTGGCAGGCGTCTGCTAATCAAAGGCTTAAGAAGGTGTGGAGTTTAGGAGCCAACCCTGACTGGAAGGAAAACTTTCCATTCAGCTTTAGGCAGCAATATTGGAGTTGTTTTTTTTTTTTTAATGTTGTAATCAACTCTGTGCCAAGTGGGGCCCAACCTCTCCCTACACAGACCCAGGAATCCAAAGAAAGAAGTGTTTTCAATTCTCTTCAGAATGTCTGATCTCCCACACCGCAGACCAAATAAAAACAGTCTGGGCCAATTGTGCCTCCTCCTACTACCATCTATTGTGGAATCTGCCTGGGAGAAACTCAAGAAAGTCAGCCTCAGGCCAGCACTGGTTTTCTACAGAGGCAGAAAAATTCCCTCACCTTCTCTCCATGGACTGTCCTAGACAATGAAGGAAGAGACCCCACCTCAGATATCTCATGGGGAGAGGCTGCTGTGGGGAGCAGGGCAGGGCCTAAGATGATGTAGCTGGTATGTCAAGACCTAAAAAGTTACAACACTGGAATTAGTATTTTCTGTGTGCTTATGGTTTGGTTAGTTATCTTTCCTCTTATCAAGTAGGCTGGGAGGAAGAGTAGAAAGAGTTGCTTGGGAGTTGAACTGGCCAGGGATTGAATCTCAGCACCACTACTTACTTACTAATCATAACATTAGACAACTTACTCCACAGACCAAGGCTCTCATCCCAGTTCTCCCACTGGCTGGCTGTATGACCTTGGTTTTCCCATCATAAAAATGAGGAGGTTGCACTGGATCTCTAATGGCCCCTTCAAGTCTAGCAGTTTATCACTTCAGGGATCCAGAATTTGGAAAACACACAAGCGGGATTAGACACTTGGAAGTTATTGTCCATCCTATCCCCAACCTATACCAACCTCAAAAGGCTTTGGCCAAATCTCCCCCAAGCCATTTTTCTTGGAGGCCTCCTAGCTCTGGGAAGGAGAAGGAAGAGTAGGAAATGCAAGGTCAGATCCACAACAAAAGTTTAGGTGGCCATGCTCAAAGCAAAAGCATCTCAAAACTGCAGGTTTCCAGGCCAGAAATTCCATTTTATGAGCTGGGTATAACTTAATAGCAGATTTCCCTAAAAGTTTTACCAAGCAAACATTGCCGGGTAAACAAGACGTACCCTGGAGAACATGTTTCAAGACTACCATACTATGACCAGGGCTCAGGGCTCAGCTGATGTGTCCCTAGCATGTTCAGGGAACAGCAAACTGTCCAATGGACAGGAATCAGGGAACGTGAGGCTGGAAAAGTTCTTAAGGACAGAACTATGGAAGAAAACACCTCTAAAAACCCAACAAGAGGACACAGGATAGAAAGCTCTTTCTTGCTACAGGGGTTATCAACTATGAGCCAGAAGAGATGATTCCAGAGACTTGGATAATCCATAGACAAATAGTAGAATGAAGTCTCTTAGAAACCAAAACTCCTTTAAGGACTTAAATGAACAAAAGGTTAAAAGGCTAATCATGAAATTTCATGTAATGCCACAGTTTGGTAGGGAAAACAATTGGGAGAGTAGAATGGGATAGCAATGTTGTAAAGAACCCCATAGAACTTTTTTTGCAGGGGAGGGCCTTAAGATAGAATCATCACCATTGAAAACTATTAGGGTGTTAGGGGTTGGAATGAAATGGAGAATATAGTAAAACTCTAAACAACATGATTCTTACAGTAGAAATACAGGCTGTTTCCATATTCAAAATATTCTAGTATAAATTTATTAAAATAGAACTAAACAAATAAAACTAATTTTTTTTTAAAAAAAGAACAAGGCTAAACTTAAACTTACATTTTTATGTTCATGACACTAAATAAACAGATTTTAGTGCATTCTCCTTCTTTAATTAGTTGGTTGGTATTGTATAGATGCAGCCAGCATCTAATATGCTTTCAGTTGTGTCATCAGCTCTCAAGACCCTGGGGGTCTGAAATCCCAGCCAACTTTGCAATTTAATCCAAAATCCAAAGCAGTTCAGATTCCAAATAACCTGTTACCCTCTGCTAGCAAAATATTACTCATGGTTTGAAAAATACCATTTTTAATAACCCCTTTTCAGTTTCCTGGCAGGCCCCTAGCTTCACTTCAAAGTTGATTTTCCCCAGTGAGAGTACAGCTGGAAGAATCCAGAAGTGCATGCTCCCTCTTCCCCAGGCTGCAAAGGCCTAGCTCTAGAGCAATGAAGGAGGCTGGGGTGAGAAGCCAGGCAGAGGGATGCACAAGCTAAGGATCACAGGAAAATGGCCTCAGCTCAGGCCTTCCCAGAGACAAAGCAATGCATCACCCTTAACAGTGAACAACTGGAGGAACTGAATCCAAATTGAATTTTGGATTGTACCATTTTGGCTTACTTTTAAATAAATTTGATAAAACAAATCACTATAATTTGGGTTGCCTCTTGAGTGCCATGGTGGTTTGTTTGTTTGTTTGTTTGTTTGTTTAGTGACCCACTCTTCAGATGTCACACAAACAGATGTCAAGAAAACAATCTATGAAGAAAAGCAATGGAGGCAGGGGTGAAGGCAAGGAAGCAGAACTTCGTCTTTGGAGATCTAGGGTCCATTAAGACAAATACAGACTGAACTCTCCTTAAACTCCAACACAGTAGCCTTGAAGTACTGAATTTACTCTTGTACTTCTTGCCCAGGACTAGTGAAGTTGGGGTTGCCAATAAAATGACCACTTTCCTCAAAATGTCTCATTTAAACTCCAAGTCTTCTTAAAACAGCAGAGTAGGATTTTGGCCAGAAAGCGCTTTCTAGTACAAACACTAGTGCACTTTTACAAGGCAGGTAAAGCCCAAAATTATGTTGCTAATTAATTTTATATTTCCTCCAGCTACCTCGAACCAACTGAAGACCAAAATTCCCCAACTGGGATTTTGCCAAGAATTCAGATAATGCCATTTATGGACAATGCCAACAGCTGAGGTCATGCTTTCTGTCTAAAGGGAATAAAGAAAGAAAAAATAAATAGGGAAGGATTCATGGAACGTACATATTAAGGGATTGGGGCACAAGGGAGAGGAAGGAGAAAAGAGGTAAAAATCTTACTATAGCAACCAAGCCCAAACAAACACACATACCAGAGGACGGCCCGGAGGCTTTGACTTTGTATGATTTGGAGGTAAAAGTGAAGCAAAACTGGAGAAAGCAATGATTGCAGGGAATGTTAGAGAAACAACATCTCGACCTCAAAGAAATAACCCCCTCAAAAAAAATGTGAAAAATATAAAAAGGGAAAAGCTTGATGTCTTGTATCATGGCTGGTGCAAATGTTCTCTGTTATGTGCATGCCGGGAATATGAAATGCCTACTACTTGATTTGGGGTTCTGTAATTTTGTCTTTTTTTTTCCAGCAGAAATTTAGATTCCAAGGACTAGAATAAACTTTAAGAAGTCAAAGTATTCCGAACATTAGAGCTGGAAAAGACCTTGGATCTCATTTTAATTGTCCCCATTCTAGAGATGAGAAAACTGATACCCAAAATGGGGAAGAAACACGGCCAATTGTCACACAGTAAGTAATAGAGTCAAGACTAGAACCCAGATCTAATGGGATGGTTCCTAACTATCAGTTCATAATGAATACTTCACTGGTCCAAAGTATTCATAATGAATACTTCATTGGATATAAAGACCTCTGGCTCATAGCTACCAACTAATGTGATTTGTGGAGATAAGGGAAAACAAGAACTATGTAGTGATTCTTTCATAAAGTTAACTTTTTATACTATTTTTAATTTTGAGATTATGTCTTTTCTACTTTTTTGATGTTAAAATATTCTTTTTTATGAAATGATGACAATCACAGAGAGTAAGTGTTGTTTTATAATGTCCTGGCAGCCCTGTGTGACACCTCAGTATTTTTTGGAAAGTATTTGGTGTGTGAAAACTGTTAAGTCTTGAAACACTTGGACCACTTAGTTCAATTCCCTGCTGTCAAGCAGGATATCACCTCTCAACCCAAGGTCTCTTCTGACTCTATGAGTTTTTATACCCACTGAATATGCCACTGAAGTGGTCATTATATAATGAACAATGCATTAGAAAGAGACTGGTTTGTCTGGGACGTAGAGTGGAGGACAAACTAGAAAAGGAAAGAAGTACATGTCAGAACATGGAGAAAGAAACTGAATTGTGGTCAATATCTCATCCTAGCTTTTTGTTGTTGTTATGGTAACTTCAAAAAACCATAAAACTCCGATTTAATAGGCAATAGCTCTTTCATTATATATTTATATTTTTCATTTGTGGTTTCACTTGAATTTTCATCATGAGGGAAAAAAAGCCAGATACTCAATTTCTGTGGGGTAGGCACATTACACAGAAGCAGCTTAGAGAGGCTAAGAGACTTGCCTAAGATAACATGGTTCATATGGGATTGACCCAGGAATAAATCCTAGAACTTTATTATGGATCTCATAATTCTTCTTCAAGTCCACATTTCTATTCAGTGTGCATGTTAACTTACTTCCTGGGTATGACCTATCAGTTGGACAGTGACATTGTGGTATGTACTATCTGCTCCCAAAGTACTCAGCATCACTATTCTAGGTGCCAGGCCCAAGAAGCAACAGGCGCCAGGACCCAGAAGGAGTACAAGGTTACAGGGATATAAAGACCTCTGGCTCAGGGCTACCAACTAATGTGATTTGTGGAGATAAAGGCCCCAACAGTTCCTATTGCTGCAGCTACTTGTTGCTACCACTTCTAGCTAGATAAAGGCCAGAGGAGTGAACCTGTGTATCAAAATGCACACCCAAGTATCATCAAACTTTCAACAATACTCATTGAAATTACTTGACTTATGGGTTATTTAGGACAAATGTTTCACCCTAGCCATCACCTTCCATCACTCAGTCACGACTCAATCTGGGGGTGAGGCTGCCAGCGGCACTGGATGCACGTGTCCTCCTTGGGTGTGTGTTGGGATCTGGGTCTCCCCTGCATGCTGCACCCCCAGGCCCCTGCCTCAGCAGCACTGGCTCTGTGGCCCTCAGGGCCTGTAGCCATCCAAGCTTGGCAGAGGGCTGCAGGTGGGAGACATGAGGGTCCTCCCTGGCTGGTGCCTCAGCCAACCTGAACAGGCCCCTGGCCCTCAACCACTGCTCCTTCCCTTCCCTTGTCCCTTAACTCAGGTAATGGAGCCAAACCAGGAGGGAAGACCCTGCCCAGTGGACTCCAGCATCCAACACTGCATCCTGAGGACCACCTTGTGGAGTCGAAGGACGACAACAACAAATTTAGTGTAAAGACCACAATTGGCTTTATTGTGATTCTAGAATTGGGCTACCTGCTTTCCGTAAAATAGAAGAAGTGTTCCAAGGAGCTGAGCAGAGGAGGTTGACTTTATATAGACAGAAAAAGGGCTGAAGAAATCAGAAACAAAGAACAAAAAGCAGATTGGTCATTTCAGTTACTTTCCTTGTAAGGAGGGGATGGGGAGACAACAATAGAAAAATGACCCCAACTAGCTTCTGCCCACAACCAGGCAATCAATGGAGCATGCCATTGCTCAGGGTCCTGAGATGGAAGCCATGGGCTGCCCACCCCCGCCCACAACCAGGCAAGAAATGCAGCATGCCAAACCCATAGTGGTTAAGA
Organism: Cynocephalus volans; assembly: GCF_027409185.1. Classification (NCBI taxonomy): domain Eukaryota; kingdom Metazoa; phylum Chordata; class Mammalia; order Dermoptera; family Cynocephalidae; genus Cynocephalus; species Cynocephalus volans. The sequence continues at coordinate 84,910,658 of NC_084478.1, forward strand.
AAGCTCTTGAGGAGGTAGACCAAAACAGCAAAATAGTTACCACCAAGCTCCACTCCCTGGAAGAGAAATATCTAAGCAATTAATTTGAGACAAAACAAATAACATACACCAAATCCCCTCAGAGAAAAGAAGGCATTATATATCAGTCCTGAAAAATGAGCAAGTCTAATAAAAACATCTGTTCTGTTGTCTTTCTGTTTCTTTCTCTTTCTCTACAATCAATAGCAGTATCTCCCCGTTCATCTGGAAGAACATCACCTACAAATATTATGACTCATTTGATTACCCTACAGAAATTAGTTGCCAATTCTTTGTATTCAATAAAATTTATTCCTTCAAAAAAAAAGGTCAGGTGCAACAGATGCTCCTTGGTCCCAGTGCAGACTGCAGTGCAGGGTGACACAGCAGCAGCAGGAGCAGCAGCAACAGAGGACTGAGGAGACCTGAGAGGGGAGCGGCATGGCAGACCAGGTTCCCTCTCCACCTGATGAGACTTTGTACTCTTTCCAGCTGGGAGACAAAGTCTTATGAAAAACCTGGAGGAGGCACCCCACCAAAGAGGCCCGAGATCCACAGACACCATGTGACCCACAGTGCCAGCACGTGACTGAGCAGGTAGGCCTTCCTGTGGCCAGACCCCATCCCAAGCCGGGCCAAGTGCATAGTGACCAGAGAGACACCCTCCCAAAGAGGCCCAAGTCCCATGGAGACCACGTGCCCCAAAGCACTGGCATGCAACCTAGCAGGAAGGCCTCGCCACTGCTAGACCCCATCCGCAGCCCAGCCGAGTGTGTGCTGACAAGAGAGGCGCCTCCCCAGAGAGGCCCAAGACCCGAGACAACCATGTGCCTGAGGCCCCAGCGGGTGACCGAGCAGACACTGAGGCAGCCGTGCCAAATTGGCAGCCCCAGCAGCATCCTACCCAGACAATACTATCAAACCAGGGGACCATAAAATCCCTTGCCACGATGACTAAATATCAAAGGAAAGATACCAGAAATATGAAAAATCAAGAAAGTACACCACCAAAGGGTAATAACTCTCAAGCTCTAGATCCTATAGAACAAGAAGCCCTTGAAATGTCTGGCAAGGAATTTTGAGTGATAATTCTAAGGAAACTAAATGAGATACAAGAAAACTCAACTAGACAGCATGATGAAATGAGGAAAAGTATACAGGACCTGAAAGAAGAAATGTACAAGGAAATCAATGCCCTGAAAAAGAATGTAGCAGAGCTTGCTGAGTGGAAGAATTCGTTCTATATAATAAAAAACCCAACAGAGAGTTTAACCAGCAGGCTTGCAGAAGCAGAAGAGAGAACTTCTGACCTTGAAGATGGGGTGTTTGAAATAACACAGGCAGACAAAAACAAAAAGAAAAAAGAATCAAAGGCATTGAAGAAAATTTGAGAGAGATATCAGACAACCTTAAGTGCTCAAATACACAAGTCATGGGTATTCCAGAAGGGGACGAAAAAGGAGATTGCATTGAAAACATATTCAACAAAATAGTGGCAGAAAACTTCCCAGGTAAAGGAAAAGACACAGATCTTCAGATTCAGGAAGCTCAAAGATCCCCAACTGTATTCAACCCAAAAAGGTCTTCTCCAAGACAAGTTATGGTCAAATTGGCAAAACTCAAAGACAAAGAGAGAATCTTAAAAGCTGCAAGAGAGAAGCATCAAATCACCTATAAGGGAGCCCCAATCAGACTAACATCAAACTTTTTATCACAAACACTAAAAGTCAGAAAGGAATGGGATGATATATTCAAAATACTAAAAGACAGAGATTGCCAGCCAAGAATACTCTACCCCACAAGGCTATCCTTCCAAAAAGAAGGGCAAATAGTATATTTCTCAAACAAACAAAAATGGCGGGAGTTCACTAACCACATGACCACAATTACAAGAAATTCTCAATGGAGTACAGGGTTTGGTACTGAAAAATAACTACCACTGCCATAAAAACTAAAGAAAAAAACAAAATCCACTAGTAAAATAAAAATGCCAACAATGAAGAGAGAAAAAAAGTTTATCTACAACCCAAGGAACCAACAAGTACAGAAGACATACAGTAAGTCATAAAGAAAGGAGAAAAAGACACTAAAGACATCCAAACCAAACTCAATAAAATGCTAGGAGTAAAGCAACACTTTTTACTAACAACTCTTAATGCAAAAGGATTAAATTCCCCACTCAAAAGACAAAGACTGGCTGACTGAATTATAAAGGAGGACCCAACAAGGTGCTGCCTTCAAGAGAACCACCTAACCTATAAAGACTCACATAGACTGAGAGTGAAAGGATGGAAAAAGATTTACCATGCAAACAGAAAAGAAAAACGAGCTGGAGTAGCTATTCTTATATCTGACAAAATAGACTTTAAACTAAAAACCATAAAAAGAGATAATGAGGGCCACTACATAATTACAAAAGGATTGATCCATCAAGAAAACATAACAATCATAAATATATATGCACCCAATGTCAGAGCAGCCAGATTTATAAAGCAAACTCTATTAGACCTAAAGAAGGAAATAGACACTAATACCATAATAGCAGGGGACTTGAACACCCCACTATCAATATTGCAGAGATCATCTAGGCAAAGAATCAGCAGAGAAACACAAGATCTAAACAAGACTCTAGACCAATTGGAAATGGCAGATACGTACAGAACATTCCATCCAACAACCTCAGAATATTCATTCTTCTCATCAGCACATGGATCACTCTCCAGGATAGATCACATGTTAGGTCACAAATCAAGCCTCAACAAATTCAAAAAATTTGAATTATCCCATATATTTTTTCAGACCAGAATGGATTAAAATTAGAAATCAATAACAAATGAAATTCTGGAAACTATACAAACACATGGAAATTAAGCAGCATTCCACTTAATGACATATGGGTCCAAGAAGAAATCAAACAGAAAATCAAAAAATTTATTGAAACTATTGAAAACAATGATACACCATACCAAAACCTGTGGCATACTGCAAAAGCAGTACTAAGGGGGAAATTTATCACATTAAATGCTTACTTCAGAGGAATGGAAAGATGGCAAGTGAACCACCTAATACTTCACCTTAAAGAACTAGAAAAACAAGAACAATCCAAACCCAAGTTAGCAGACAGAAAGAAATCATTAAGATCAGAGCAGAACTTAATGAAATTGAAACCCCAAACATGATACAAAAGATCAATAAATCGAAACATTGGTTTTTTGAAAAGATAAATGAAATTGACAAACCATTAGAATGGCTAACTTAAAAAAGAAGAGAGAAGACCCAAATGACGAAAATTAGAAATGTAAAAGGGGATATTACAACTAATACCTCTGAAATACAATGAATCATCCGAGACTACTATAAATAACTATATGCCAACAAATTTGAAAATCTGGAGGAAATGGATAAATTTCTGGACACACACAAACTACCAAAACCGAGCCAAGAAGATGTAGAAAATCTGAACAGACCAATAACAATAAAAGAGATTGAAGCTGTTATCAGAAGACTCCTAACAAAGAAAAGCCTAGGACCAGATGGATTCACAGCAGAATTCTACCAAACATTCAAAGAGGAATTGACACCAATTCTCTACAAACTATTCCAAAAGACTGAAACAGAAGCAATTCTCCCAAACTCATCTTATGAAACAAACATTACCCTGATACCAAAACCAGGTAAAGGTACAACTAAAAAACAAAACTACAGGACAATATCCTTGATGAATATAGATGCAAAAATCCTCAATAAAATAATAGCTAACAGAATACAGCAATGCATAAGCAAAATTAAACACCATGATCAAGTGGGATTCATCCCAGGGATGCAAGGTTGGTACAACATATGCAAATCAATAAATGTGATACACCATATCAATAAAATCAAACACAAGGACCATATGATAATCTCTGTAGATGCTGAAAAAGCATTTGATAAAATTCAATGCTCGTTCATGATAAAGACTCTCTACAAGTTAGGTATAGATGGAAAGTATATCAACATAATTAAAGCCATATATGATAAACCCACCGCCAATATCATCTTGAATGGGGAAAAGCTGAAAGCTTTTCCTTTAGAATGGAAACTAGACAAGGATGCGCACTCTCACCACTCCTATTCAACACAGTGTTTGAAGTACTAGCCAGAGCAATCAGAGAAGAGAAGGAAATAAAGGGCATCCAGATTGGAAAAGATGAATTCAAACTGTCCCTGTTTGCAGATGACATGATCCTATATGTTGAACAGCCTAAAGCCTCTACAAAAAAACTCTTGGATTTGATAAACGATTTCAGTAAAGTAGCAGGATACAAAATCAACACACAAAAATCAGTAGCATTTCTATTCTCCAATACTAAACATGCAGATAGGTAAATCAAGAAAGCTTGCCCATTTACAACAGCCACCAAAAAAATTAAAATACTTAGGAATTGAGTTAACCAAGGAGGTGAAAAATCTCTTTAATGAGAACTACAAACCACTGCTGAGAGAAATTAGAGAGGATACAAGAAGATAGAAAGACATCCCATGCTCTTGGATTGGAAGAATCAACATAGTGAAAATGTCCATACTACCCAAAGTGATATACATATTCAATGCAATCCCCATCAAAATTCCAATGACATTTTTCTCAGAAATGGAAAGAACTATCTGGACATTTATATGGAATAACAAAAGACCAGGTATAGCCAAAGCAATGCTGAGCAAAAAAAATAAAGCTGGAGGCATAACACTACCTGATTTTAAACTATACTACAAAGCTATAATAACCAAAACAGTATGGTACTGGCATAAAAACAGACACACTGATCAATGGAATAGAATAGAGAACCCAGAAATCAACCCACACACCTACAGTTTTCTCATCTGTGACAAAGGCACCAAGCCTATACACTGGGGAAGAGACTGTCTCTTCAGCAAATGGTGCTGGGATAACTGGATATCAATATGCAGGAGAATGAAACTAGATCCATACCTCTCACCATACACTAAAGTCAACTCAAAATGGATTAAAGAATTAAATATACACCCTGAAACAATAAAACTTCTTAAAGAAAACATAGGAGAAACACTTCAGGAAGTAGGACTGGGCACAGACTTCATGAATATGACCCCAAAAGCACGGGCAACCAAAGGAAAAACAAATAAATGGGATTATGTCAAACTAAAAAGCTTCTGCACAGCAAAAGAAACAACTAACAGAGTTAAAAGACAACCAACAGAGTGGGAGAAAATATTTGCAGAGTGTACATCTGACAAAGGATTAATTTCCCGAATATACCAGGAACTCAAACAACTTTACAACAAAAAAACAAATAACCTAATTAATAAATGGGCAAAAGAACTAAATAGGCATTCTCAAAGGAAGATATACGAATGGCCAACAGACACAGTCAGAAATGCTCAACATCACTCAGCATCCGGGAAATGCAAATCAAAACCACACTGAGATACCATCTCACCCCAGTTAGGATGGCTAATATCCAAAAGACTGTGAACAATAGATGCTGGCGAGGTTGCGGAGAAAAAGAAACTCTCATACATTGTTGGTGGGACTGCAAAATGGTGCAGCCTCTATGGAAAATGGTATGGAGGTTCCTCAAACAATTGCAGATAGATCTACCATAGGACCCAGCTATCCCACTGCTGGGAATATACCCAGAGGAATGGAAATCATCAAGTCGAAGGTATACCTGTTCCCCAATGTTCATCGCAGCACTCTTTACAATAGCCAAGAGTTGGAACCAGCCCAAATGTCCATCATCGGATGAGTGGATACGGAAAATGTGGTACATCTACACAATGGAATACTACTCTGCTATAAAAAAGAATGAAATACTGTCATTTGCAACAACATGGATGGACCTAAAGAGAATTATATTAATTGAAACAAGTCAAGCACAGAAGGAGAATTATCACATGTTCTCACTTATTTGTGGGAGCTAAAAATAAATAAATAAATACATAAATAAACCGGGGGGGGGGGGAAGAAGACACAACCATTACAATTCCTTGAAGTTGATACAACAAGCGAATGGATATGAGGTTGTTGGGAGGGAGGGAGGTTTCGGTAATGGGCCACAATAATCAACCACATTGTATATTGACAAAATAAAATTAAATTAAAAAAATTTTAAAAGACCCAACCAGGTAATTTAAAAGGATTTTAACATCATCCTAAACCAAACAGAATTTTAAAGGTGGAGCAAATAATACTGACCAAAAAAACCACATAATACATTTCAAAACAAAATGCAAATGCCTTTGAGGTTCCTGCTGTTTGGAACTGTCATTATTTGGGATTACCACTATTTGGGATGTTTCGCTGTTTGTGAAACATCCCCATCTCCATACCCTTTTACATAGGCAGGAGTCACATGTTTTCTAAAGTGGAGGGCAAAGACTGCTTTCTAGTTCCTGGTTAAGTTAGTGGTTAGCAACTTTCAGGGTCCTGACTCAGCAGAGTACTGGGAGGAACTACATAGCAGTCATTTAGCTGTGGCCCAGCCAGAAACTGCCTCATTCATAATAAATAACCTTTGAAAAAGAAGCCAGTATCTCCGCCTGGACAGCCACAAGCCCAATACAGATCCCAGACCTGGCCCATCAATAAATGTTTATCTCTCAGACTCTGAGACATTGCCACATTTCCCCACTATATAATTACTTTTCCCCCTTTGCATACTGTACTCTTTGTAATCAAGCCATTAAGTCCAGACTATGCTTGGGATGGGAGGAATTAAGCTTTACCTTCTGGGGATGGGAGTAATACAAAATCAATAATTTGGAATACAGTTACACATTATTTTCTTCCTCCAACTGTTCCAGCTTTGGCAATTTGGAGTTCTTTCAGGTCAGCTCCTGTGTTCCTCTGACATGCCACTTTCTTTGAATTTTTTCACTCATTTAACTTTTTAATTTTTCTCCTCTTTTTTTTTTTACATTTGTTTGTTTCCTTTTTCATTTCAATTTTCTTTCTTTTATTTTCTTTTCTCTTCCTTTTTTCTCTCTACTTTTCACTTTTAATATTTTCTCCTTTCTTCCTTTTTTCCTTTTACTTTTCCACCTATTATTTAAAATAATTTTCTCCTTTTCTAGCACACTTTTATCTTTCTTCCTTTTTACATAACATTTTCTTTGTTAAAATTTTAAAATATACTCTACATAACTAGTGTATTCTACATACCTAGGGCTGGCCAGTTACCTCACTTGGTTAGAGTGTGCTGTTGAAATACCGAGGTCAAGGGTTAGATTCCCCATATGAGCCAGCTGCCCAAAATAAAACAAAACAAAACAAAATTACACATAATTCATAACCAGTATAACAATGTAAAGATGCAAAAAGAAAAAGACACCTTCATTCTCACCCTCTCAGCCTCACTGCCAATATCATTAGTCACCTACTGAATTTCACAGCACTCCTATGAAGCTCTATATTCCCTTCCTGGAATGACCAAAGGACCCTGTGTGGTAACTTCTGAGAGTCTGCTACCTTACTCAACAACTCTATTCCACCAACAGTCATAGTCATTAAACCAAAAATTGGCTAAAATGCCACAGCAGCAATCAGAAATTAAATGCCTTTCTTACATAGAAACATCCACGTTAAAATCACCTTGGCCTGCTATGACTGAAGAAGAAGGATCCTACAAAGCCCTTCTCTGGGACTTTCTAGCTCCTAGCATTAGGACAGTGTGCACATGCATCCCCAGGCTCTCTGCCTCCAAGAGCTAAGTCAGAAAACTGAGTGGAAGCTTAAGGATCTTAGGGAGGAAGGCCTTGTCAGAGTGAAATATTCATGTAGATAGGAGGTACCAGGAAGACACCAGGAGCTTCACAACTTGGGTGGCCTATTTGAAGGTGACATTCTGTCCTTGTTCTCTCATCTTAACTGTTTCCTGTCTGTGCAGGTATATTTCCTGGGAAGTTGACATCCCAAGCTCGACCCCATGTACAGCCAGGCTGGCAAGTGAAGCCAAGTACCCAATTACTTTGCTTTTTTGGCGCTCCACTTTCCCTGGGTAGAAATGGAAGTAATAATACTAAGAGCCTTTCCTGATAAGTCCAGACAAGTTAAGAGCTTATTTCAGGTGTCATCCTGTACTAGAGTTAGAGGTGAGGGAAAGAATAGGATGAATTAGATGACCTCTATAGCCTCCTTCTGAGGACGTGACTCAGTCATCTGAGGGCTTTTGCCATTGCTGTCAATTAAGGCTGACACCAGAGCCAAGCAGACTCTGTGGGCTAGAACAAAGCCAGATCACTTTTAGAGCTAAGAAGAGGAAAGAACGTCATTTTAGATCCTAACAGAGCCTTCTACTGCTCCCTTTCATTGTTATGCCATCAGTTTAGAATTGAAGTCAGAGAATTCTATTTTTAAAAAACCCCATCCTTCCAAGCAAAGAATCTCTTCCAAGCCAGCCTGAGTTGGAATTGTGCTCCAGGTCCAGAACCCTGGCCTAGAGCACATTTTCCTGGCTGGTAGAGATCCACTCCACAGTGTCAGAGTGCTGCTCTTCCTGTCTTTTGCTTCCCACTATTTATCAGCCAAGGTCTGATATTGGCACTGGGACTAGAAACCATGTGACTTTATCTTCCTTAAATATGGTATTAATTTTCACCAGAAAATAAAAAGTGGTTAATGGAAATCAGGCACTTAAGGTAATATGAGGGACAGAGTTCTACCTCAGGGCAAAGCATAAGGGTTTGATTTTCTCAGAGTTCTCAACCTGATTCTGAGGTTAGCAGCAACTAGTTTTGGAGCAACACAAATACATGAGGTGAAGCTCTCAACCCGGGACCTGGAGCAAGAAGAACCCACTAGCTCAAGAGCATGGCGGCTTGAAGCAGTCCACATGTTGGAGGCCTTTTCAACAATATGCCTGTAATCTGCACAGTAATCAGATTGAGCAAGCCTGCTCAGAGGTAACCTCAAAGGTAATAATATTAGAGTGTGTGAGTATATCAAAGGAGACTCCACAAGAGTGAAGGAATTTTGGGGGTTTTTTGGTTCATCCCTTGCCTAGGGCAGGGAAAGAAGAGCTGTTTGCAAGGACAGATGAATGCAAGGGACACCAGGAAGGCCTCCACTCAACCATCAGTATCTTCGAGACTAGACACTTCTCTACTAATGTTAACAATCCATTTCTTTGGTTTAAGCATTGTGAATTACCTGGGATACCCCTGGGAAAAAAGTATATTCAATCCCTGACACCATAAATCCTAAGGAAGGTGGAGAAGGAGGGCCAACAGAGGGAGGTTTGCCCTTTGGAATGTGAAATACTTGCTTCAGGCGAATGAATTTGTAGAGCAGGAAATGACCTTACAGATCTTTTAATTTACCTAACTTTAATAAGCATTTTCCTCAGAGTAATGATTAGAAATGAGGGGAACAGTTTGAGCTGGAAATAGAGACAGTCCCTAGGCTGTGTAGGAAAGTTAAACCAGAAAAAGATTTTCATTTTTAGGGAAGCTGGTATACCATCTTAAAGGGAAAAGGCAAAATGCCATTGGGAAAAATGAAGGGGCACAGGCAAAACAAGGCCACCACAAGCGGCAAGAGTATGTTAAGGTCTGATATTAAAATAAAATTTGCAATGAATTCTAAGGGTGCATAAAACTCTTTTGAAAAGCCAAACATGTATATAATGGTTTTCTTTGCTTTAGGTCCATCAGAGTAATTGAAATAGAATGTTTCTGTGAAAGCAAACACCCACCAGAACACAAACCTAGTTATAACCCCCATTCAAATAAAGGTATAGGTAAGAATAGTGGCAAATGTCTACTTTTTTCTCTATTTGGAATACGAATTATAGAACGTACACTTTTTTTTTTTTTTAAGTTTTATTTTGTCGATATACATTGTGGCTGATTATCGCTCCCAATCACCAAAAAGAACGTACACTTTTCAGGTTTGTCATGAACCCATTTGGAATGTATTAGGACACAATAAGATCGCTCAGAAAACATGGCAAAAATTGCGGCAGCAAGCTCCTCGCCTATTAAATTAAGAAGGCCCCTACCTGAAGTCCTGAGTATAAGAGTGCTACGTGTTACTTAGGGGAATATCAGAAGACGGGGAAATGAAATTTTCAGAATATTTGGAAAGTTATTCTCCTTTACTATCTGTTTTTGGGGGTTTTCTTTTGTTTTTCATTTAGAAAGGTTGATACATGCACATGGTAAACAATTCTAACTTGTTCGAAAGGGTATATGCAGTTTTAAAGTCAGCCAACTTTGCTAGCAGAAAACGCTATAAAGAGCTCCTTTTGATACCTGCCAGAGATAACCTATAGTTACAAGTATATGTGTGTATGTAATTTTGGATCTTCTAAACCCTTTGTTAAGACTTCTCTCTCCATCAGGTTTGCTTCAGAGAAACACCTGATTCCCATGGCACAGTCTAAACCATGTGGCCAAAATCATCTCCAAAGATTCAGCCAGGCACCAGTCTCTACCTGTATGTTCCATACCCAGGACCCAATCTACCACAGTAGGGGCAAATCGAAGATAGATCCTGGGAACTGTAATAATGTGTCTGTCATTCTCTTAGGAAAATGGGGATATTAGTACCTACCTCACAGAGTTCAGTATTGAACTAATTTCAGTATTGAAATAATTAATATGCATAAAGTGCTTTAAAACAGTGCCTGGCATAGACTAAGTGTTATATAACTATTATATATATATATATATATATATATATAATATATATATATATTATATAACATCATCACTATTATTATTGCTGTTTGTTGTTGTTACTGTAAAAGAGGAAAGCTTAGAGCTTCTTGAAGCTTTTCCCTATTTTCTCTGGGTGTTCCTCACAGGCACCTGCAAAGTTGAGAGTCGTTATCTGTCACTATTCTTCCTCTGGGATACCTGCCCAACCAGAATCTAAACTCTGGAGCCAATTAGTAACCAAGATTATACTTCAAAAGCTTTCTGGACACAGGGAAAACTTGGCCTCACTGACTGATTTCCTCTCACAGTATCAGTGAGATAAACTGTGTCATATGTTATTACTCACTACTGTTCTTGTAAAGATCGTGGAAATACATGGACAGACAGGCAGCTTACCATGCTTCCTGGGAAATTAGCCCAGAACATGTTCTTTCTATCTCCTTTGTCTGTGATTCAGTTCCTCCTCATCCCTACATCTGTCACTGGCTAGCAACAAGCACTGCACTGCCTTATCCTGCTGGCTATGCCTTTAGGCAGGTGGTTCTACTGGGACAGGGCAGACTCGATAATCAGAGGTCAAACACCCTATGCAGACTGAGTCTCATTCCCTTAGAAGCCCTTCAAGGAGGGGAAGACAAGCTCGCAGATATGCAGCATATCTTCCTTCACCTACCTCTTTACCTGGGAGGAGAGGTGAATGACAACTAAGACACTAGTATTCCCCTACCAGTGAGTCTCATTGCTGACATCAGGTTACTTCCTGATTTCTTCCAAACATAAACTGAATGTTTGGCTCCTGATGCTAGTCTTTGGACCATGATGGAGGGTCTTCAACATCCATGAGGATTAACCATACAGCCCTGCTTCCTTGACTCAATTCCAGTGACCTCTTCCTACACATCAGTTATCCACATCCATGGCTACATTCAGGGTCTTTTCATCACCCAGAACTGTTCCACCTCTGAAATTTTAAATTCATGTATACTACTCTCTGGCTACTTTCTTTTTCCCCCAATAAGGGATTTTACTTCCTCACCCCTGCTACTCCTATTCTTTGCTCTCTTGTTTTCTCCCAATTTATCAGTCCCCTCCAGCCTAATTATCTTCTCTAACTGGTCTGGGCCCTACAATCCATTATTTCAACCACTATCTATTCCATACCCATAACGTCGCACATTTTGACTGGTTACCACTCAAAAATTCATGGTCTCCTGCTTCAGGAGAGGTCCCAGTGCCACACCACAATTTTTCCAGTAGTTCCTGGACAGCTTTCTCTCCCATCCCCTTCTGTATCCTCAGAGATCTCTTTTCCACCAATCATTGCTCTAACTTCTGAATCTTCACCACTTCTCTCTTTAATAGTTCTTTCTCCTCTGCACAACAATATGCTCAAACTTATCACAGTTTAAGAAACAGTGCCTCAACCTTGCCTCTTTCTGTTTGCTGCCCTCTCTCTCCCTGTCTTCCTAACCAAGCTTTTTGAAAGAATAGTCTACATTCACTGTCTTCACTTCCTCTTCTCATACTCGCTCCTTGACAAACTGCAATCTGGTTCTGTTTTCATGGTAGATCCTCTCTTGCCTCTGCTTGTATCTCTGTCATAAAACTTATTGCCCTACTGTAACCACCACTTGACCTAATCACCTCAAAAAGCAGGACCTTGTCTAACTTATCTATGTGGTACCAGAGCCTAGCACAGTGCTTGACTGATAGGAGGTGCTCAATAAACGAATTATGCACAAACACTTACTGAGCACCTACTAGGAACCAAGCACTGTATCAGCTCTGTTAGAATCCACAACATTTGAACCCTAATCCCCTACAAAACCTATATTCAAGAGAACTGTGGGAAGATGGAGTACTACAGAAACCTAGGACACATTTCTCCCATAGTAGAAAACCAGAACAGTCCCACTGCTACCAGCGTTGCATGGGCTGGTGACATTGTCAGGACCCAGGACCATTGCCCAACTTCCCACCATGAGTTTTGCCCCATCCCATGCTGCTGTTGCTGGTAGCCATCCAAACCAGTGCTACAGCTCCAACCAGGCTCACCCTTCACAGAATCCCCACCAACACTGCTGCACCAGTCAGCCCAGCCATGTGTGGGACCCCTGTTGCAGCTGCCTGCAGTACAGCAGCCCTTGCTAGGGGCTGTCTATGCTGCTACACCAGCCAGACCAGCCATGTGTGGGACCCCTGCCCAAGCAGCCTAAGTAGCCAGCTCAGTTACTTGCAGGTCCCACTGCCTTAGTTGCATGCAGTACGGCTGCTGCTGGACTGGCTGGGTGTGAGACCCCTGCTAACGCTGAAGCAGTAACCACCCCATCTAGGGGTGGGACACCCTGCCACCACCGCTACCTGCAATGCAGCAGCCATAGGCAGGGACATTCCACACTGCTACACCAGCCAGACCAACCGTGCTGGGACCCCTGCCCAAGCTTCCTCACTAGCCAGCTCAGCTGTGCACAGGACCCCTGCCACACCTGCCTGCAGTGTGGCAGCCATCACCAGCTGACATCCAAGCCACTTGGCCAACCAGATCAGCTGTGCACGGGACCCCTGCTCAAGCCGGCCTCACCAGCCAGCCCTATTATGCACAGCACCCCCACCATAGTTTGGTGCAGTATGGCTGCTGTTACCATAGCTATCATACCAGCTGAATTGACTGGGTGAAGAACCCCCACCCATGCCACTGCATCAGCCAGACCATCAGTAGAAGTGACACCCTGCCAACTCTGAAGCAGTAGCCAGGCTAGCTGGGTAGGAGACCCCAGCTGCTATTGCCTGCACCACTGCTGCCATCAGCTGCCACACACACCACTCCCACTGCTGCTGCACCAATCAGACTGGCCAAGGGCAGGACCCACCACTGCCACCATGCATTGACACAAGAAGGGTCACAGACAGACACCAGAAAGAGGTAAGCCAGCAAAAACCCACAACCCAGTGACAGAATTCACAGGGGAAATTTCACCCCATGGGCAGTGAGCACCAACTACCTTCACTCAGGGAGAGTCACACAGAGAAAGCCAGGATAGCCAAATAGTGTACAGAAGAAAATTCCCAGCAACCACCAATATAGTCCCCAACCAAGGGAAGCAAGAACCAAGGAGAAGTCTTGGCCTATAGGAACAAGAAAAGAGAAACCTTGCCCAGGATCACTCATTCAAGCTGAAGAGATCTGGTAAACCCCAGTGCACCCATCAGCGTCATGGGACACTAGCCAGGGAGCCAACAAGTCCACCTAGGGTCACTCACCCAGCCAAAGAGTGACAAGGAACCCAGGCACTTGCCCAAAACCTCAAGAGCTAGCCCACATCCTCAATGTCCCAACTAACCTCAACAAGAAATCACTAAGTGCCCCAGTGACTATACCACAGAGGCACTCACACACATGTCCAACATGGAATATGGGAGAAGTACCCACATAGAGACTACTCTACTGAGTCTACCCAGAACCAATACTAAAATACCCTACTCAACAATCAATATAAAACACGTTTACAGGAGGAAATCTCTCTCCTCAAAGCCCACCTCAGAGTAATAGAGGAAGCAACTGCTGAACTGGATGACTAGAAATCAAAATAGTGAGACTAGAAATGTGAAAAAACAAGGAAATATGATACCACCAAAGGAATACAATAACTCTCAAGTACCAGACACCATAGACCAGGAAACCCTTGAAATGTCTGAAAGGGAATATTGAATAAAAATCTTAAACAACCCAGTGAGATACATAAAGACTCAGTTAGAAAACACAATGAAACAAGAAAAACAATTCAGAACTTGAAGGATGAAATTTACAAAGAGATAAATTCCATAAAAAAAAAAGAATGTAGCAGAACTCCTGGAACAGAAAGACTCATTCAGTGAAATAAACTTTGATTGAGAGTGTAAGCAGCTGGCTAGAGCAATTGGAAGAAAGAATTTCTGATCTCAAAGACAGTCTTTTTGAAATAATCCAAGCAGTCAAAAAAAAAAAAAAAAAGAAAAAAAATTTTTAAATGAAGAGAATCTAAGAGAGCTAGCAGACCACCTTAAGTGCACAAACACTTGAATCATGGTTGTTCTGGAGGGGGAGGAGAAAGGAAAAAGAATTGAAAACATATTCAATGAAATAATAGTGGAAAACTTCCCAGGTATTGAAGAGATATGGACTTCCAGATCCAAGAGGCTCAAAAGGTCCCCACACAGATTCAACCCAAAAGGTCCTCTCTGAGACACATTGTAGTCAAACTGTCAAAAATCAAAGACAAAGAGAGAATCCTAACAACAGCAATAGAAAAGTATCAAGTCACTTAAAAGTGAATCGCAATCAGACTAACAGCAGACTTCTCAACAGAAGCTCTAAACACCAGAACAGATTGGGATGATATAATCAACATACTAAAAGAAAAATACTGCCAACCAAGAATACTTTACTCAACAAGACTATCCTTCAGAAATGAAGGGGAAATAGTGTATTTCCCAGACAAACAAAAGGTATGGGAGTTCACCACCACACAACCAGCTCTACAAGAAATCCTTAAGGGAGTCCTGCACCTGGAACCCAAAAAATGATAATGGCCACCATGAATATACTAGAAAGAATAAACACCACTGGTAGAGCACACATGCAAATGAGGAAGAGAAAGTATACCATATCACCTCAAAAAAAGAAAAACAGTGAAAACTGAAGACAAACAATAAAAGGGAAAGAAAGGAACAAAAGATATTTATTTATTTATTTGGGGGGGGTTATGAATATTCATGAGATACAAAACTGATTGTCACCCCTTGTGCCCAGGACAAAAGATATTTAAATCAACCATAGGAAAAGCAATGAAATGACGAGTAAGACAGTACCTCTCAATAACAACACTAAATGTAAATGGATTAAATTCTCCACTCAGAAGACACAGACTGACTGATTGAATTAAAAAGATAGACCCCAACTATATGCTGTCTTAAAGAGACTCACCTCACCAGTAAAGATGCACACACACTAACAGTGAAGGGATGGAAAAAGATATTCCATGGAAATGGAAACCGAAAACAAGCAGGAGAAGCTATTCTTATATTGAATAAAACAGACTTTAAACCAAAAACCATAAAAAGAGACAAAGAAGGCCATTATATAATGATAAAGGGATCTATTCAGCAAGAAGAAATACCAATCATAAATATGTATGCGCCCAACACCAGAGCACCCAGATATATAAAGCAAACACTCTTAGACCTAAATAAAGAGATAGACCCCAATACAATAATAGTTGGGGACCTGAACACCCCTCTCTCAGCACTGGACAGATCATCTAGGCAACAAATCAACAGAGAAACACAGGATTTAAACTAAACTTTAGACCAATTGGTCTTGGCAGATATCTAAAGAACATTTCATCCAACAACTACAGAATATACATTCTTCTCATCAGCACATGGAACATTCTCCAAGATAGACCACACATTAGGTCAAAAATCAAGTCTTGACAAATTTTTAAAAACTGAAATCATTCATGTATCTTTTCAGATCACAATGGATTAAAACTAGAAACCAATAACAGACGGAACTCTGGAAACTATACAAACACATGTAAATTAAAAAAACATTCTTCTTAAAGACCCATGGGTCCAAGAGGAAATTAAACAGGAAATCAAAAAATTTCTTGACACTAATGAAAATAAAGGTACTTCATACCAAAACCTGTGGGATATAGTGAAAGCGGTAGTAAGAGAGAAGTTCATTGCAATAAATGTTTACATCAAAAGAATAGAAAGTTATCAAATAAACAACCTAATGCTACATCTCAAAGATCTAGAAAAATAAGAACAATCCAACCCCAAAATTAGTAGATCAAAAGAAATAATTAAGATGAGAGCACCAGGACCTGTGGGACAGCCTCCACTCCCACTCCCTCCACAGATCTCTGGCGGGACTGGTGGCGTGGGGCGTCCCCAGCCAGCGTCAGGAGGGCAAAGAAGTATGGGCTGGGCCGACTGCCACTCTACCACACCCTGGGCTCCGGCCCCAGGTAAACGTCCTGTTACCGGGAGGTAGATACCATCTCTGCGGCCACCAGTTCGGAAAAACGCCTAACTGATTTCTGGTTAGGAATAGTGTGGTCAGAGAGTTCCCGAGTTCGCTTGAACCTACCGGAGAGCTGACTGGGGGTGGGCACAGGACTCGGTCCACGCCAGGGGGATTCAAAGGTGAACCGTGTGCTGCGGGCTCCTCCCCTGAGGAGCTCACGCTCTGGTGTGGGAGATAAGACAAGTACACAAATAACCATGATACCAGGAGGAAGGTGATAAGTCCCAAGAAAGATCTACACAGTGCTACAAAGGCACCCAGAGCGACCAGTCATCTGCGCCTAGCAGAAACCTGGTAGACTTCCTCGGCGAGGCGGTGCCGAACAGGGTCTTGAAGGCCCAGCTGATAGATGAGGGCTGCAGAAGACACGTCCCAGCCCAACCCAGTGCGCACAGAGTGGGGAGACGTATGGCTAGGGAGGCGAAGACTCGACAGAAAATACACACCCTGTGGGGATGCGACTGTGTGATCCAACAGCTCGGGTCAGAGCACACAGACCAGGGAGAAGTCCTGCACAGGAAGTGGAAGCTCAGCAGAGACCACAGACCCTGCGGTACCGCCCTGTGATCCAGCAGCCCAGCAGAGTCCAAGCTGACCAGAAAGGTGGCTCCCCGGAGAGGCCCAAGACCCGAGGCAACTACACAAACAAGGCACTAGAGGCCAACTGAACAGTCATGGAGGAAGCCACACCAAATTGACAACCACAGCAACATCTTAGTTAGTCAATAGTCTCAAACTGGTGGACTGTGAAAACCCCTGTCACAATGAATAAACATCAAAAAAAAGATACCAGAAATACAAAAAATCAAGGAAGTACACCACCAAAAGTTAATAAATCTCAAACTCTAGATCCTATAGAACAAGAGGCCCTTGAAATGACAGAAAAGGAATTTCGAGTGATAATTCTAAGGAAACTGAATGAGATACAAGAAAACTCAGCTAGACATCATTATGAAATGAGGAAAAGTATACAGGACCTGAAAGAGGAAATGTACAAGGAAATCAATGTCCTGAAAAAAAATGTAGCAGAACTTGATGAACTGAAGAAGTTATTCAGCAAAATAAAAAACACAACGGAGAGTTTAACCAGCAGGCTTGTCCAAGTTGAAGAGAGAACCTCTGAACTTGAAGATAGGTTGTTTGAAATAACACAAGCAGACAAAAAAAAAAAGAAAAACGAATCAAAGACATTGAAGAAAATCTGGGAGAGATATCAGACAACCTTAAGCTCTCAAATATCCGAGTCATGGGTATTCCAGAAGGGGAGGAAAATGGAGATTCCATTGAAAACATATTCAATAAAATAGCAGCAGAAAACTTCCCAGGTATAGGAAAAATCACAGATCTTCAGATCCAGGAAGCTCAATGCTCTGCAAACGTACTCAACCCAAAAAGGCCCTCTCCAAAACATGTTATAGTCAAATTGACAAAACTCAGAGACAAAAAGAGAATCTTAAAAGCTGCAAGTGAGAAGCGTCAAATCACTTATAAGGGAGCCCAAATCAGGCTAACATCAGACTTTTCATCACAAACCCTAAAAGCCAGAAAGGAATGGGATGATATATTCAAAATACTAAAAGACAAAGATTGCCAGCCAAGAATACTCTACCCTGCAAGGCTATGCTTCTGAAATGAAGAGCAAATAGTATATTTCTCAGACAAACAAAAATTGCTGGAGTTCACTACCACACGACCACCCTTACAAGAAATCCTCAAGGGAGTACTGGGTTTGGTTCCTGAAAAATAACTACCACTGCCATAAAAACCCAAGAAAAATCAAAACCCACTAGTATAATGAAAATGGCATTCATGAAGAGAAAACAAACAAACAAAAATGCTATCTACAACTTAAGGAACCAACAAACACAGAAACCAAACAGTAAATCAGAAAGCAAGGAACAAAAGACACCTAAGACAACAAAACAACCAATAAAATGCTAGGAATAAATCAACACTATTCAATAACAACTCTTAATGTAAAAGGCTTAAATTCCTCAATCAAAAGACACAGACTGGCTGACTGGATTAAAAAGGAGGACCCAACTATATGCTGCCTACAAGAGACCCACCTCACCCATAAAGATTCACATAGACTAAGAGTGAAAGGATGGGAAAAGATTTACCATGCAAACAGAAAAGAAAAACGGGCTGGAGTAGCTATTCTTATATCTGATAAAATAGACTTTAAACTAAAAACCATAAAAAGAGACAATGAGGGACACTACTTAATGATAAAAGGATTGATCCATCAAGAAGACATAACAATCATAAATATGTACGCACCCAATGTTGGAGCAGCCAGATTTATAAAACAAACTCTATTAGACCTAAAGAAGGAAATAGACACTAATACCATAATAGCAGGGGACTTGAATACCCCTCTGTCAATATTAGACAGATCATCTAGGCAAAGAATCAGTAGAGAAACACAAGATCTAAACAATACTCTAGACCAATTGGAATTGGCAGATATCTACAGAACATTCCACCCAACAACCTCAGAATATTCATTCTTCTCATCAGCACATGGATCATTCTCCAGGATACATCACATATTAGGTCAAAAATCAAGTCTCAATAAATTCAAAAAATTGGAATTATCCCAAGTATTTTCTCAGACCACAATGGACTAAAATTAGAAATCAATAACAAACGAAACTCTGGAAACTATACAAACACATGGAAATTAAACAGCATTCTACCTAATGACATATTGGTCCAAGAAGAAATCAAGCAGGAAATCAAAAAATTTATTGAAACGAATGAAAATAATGATACATCATACCAAAACATGTGGGATACTGCAAAAGCAGTATTAAGGGGGAAATTTATTGCATTAAATACTCACCTCAGAAGAATGGAAAGATGGCAAGTGAACTACCTACCACTTCACCTTAAAGAACTAGAAAAACAAGAACAATCCAAACCTAAAGTTAGCAGACGGAAAGAAATCATTAAGATCAGAGCTGAACTGAATGAAATTGAAACCCAAAAAACAATTCAAAAGATCAATGAATCAAAAAGTTGGTTTTTTGAAAAGATAAATAAAATTGACAAACCATTAGCATGGCTAACAAAAAAAAAGAAGAGAGAAGATTCAAATAACAAAAATTAGAAATGAAAAAGGCGATATTACAACTGATTCATCTGAAATACAAGGAATCATTCGAGACTACTATAAACAACTATATGCCAACAAATTTGAAAATCTGGAGGAAATGGATAAATTTCTGGACACTCAAGCTCCCAAAACTGAACCATGAAGACGTAGAAAATTTGAACAGACCAATAACAATAAAGGAGATTGAAGCTGTTATCAGAAGGCTCCCAACAAAGAAAAGCCCAGGACCAGATGGGTTCACAGCAGAATTCTACCAAACATTCAAACAGGAATTGACACTGATTCTTTACAAACTTTTCCAAAAGATTGAAACAGACGCAAATCTCCCAAACTCATTCTATGAAGCAAACATCATCCTGATACCAAAACCAGGTAAAGATATAACCAAAAAATAAAACTACAGGCCAATATCCTTGATGAATATAGAAGCAAAAATCCTCACTAAAATACTAGCAAACAGAATACAGCAACACATACGTAAAATTATTCACCACGATCAAGTGGGATTCATCCCAGGGATGCAAGGTTGGTTCAACATACACAAATCAATAAATGTGATACACCATATTAATAAACTCAAACACAAGGACCATATGATCATCTCTATAGATGGTGAAAAAGCATTTGATAAAATTCAGCACTCATTCATGACAAAGACCCTCTGTAAGTTAGGTATAGAGGGAAAGTATTTCAACATAATTAAAGCCATATATGACAAAGCCACTGCCAATATCATCCTGAATGGGGAAAAGCCGAAAGCTTTTCCTTTAAGAACAGGAACTAGACAAGGATGCCCACTCTCACCACTCCTATTCAACATAGTGTTGGAAGTACTAGCTAGAGCAATCAGAGAAGAGAAGGAAATAAAGGGCATCCAGATTGGAAAAGATGAAGTCAAACTGTCCCTGTTTGCAGATGACATGATCCTATATATCGAACAGCCTAAAGCCTGTACAAAAAAACTCTTGGAAGTGATAAATGATTTCAGCACAGTAGCAGGATACAAAATCAACACACAAAAATCAGTAGCATTTCTTTTCTCCAATAGTGAACATGCAGAACGAGAAATCAAGAAAGCCTGCCCATTTACAATAGCCACCAAAAAAATAAAATACTTAGGAATTGAGTTAACCAAGGAGGTGAAAAATCTCTATAATGAGAACTACAAACCACTGCTGAGAGAAATTAGAGAGGATACAAGAAGATGGAAAGATATCCCATGCTCTTGGATTGGAAGAATCAACATAGTGAAAATGTCCATACTACCCAAAGTGATATACAAATTCAATGCAACCCCCATCAAAATTCCAAAGACATTTTTCTCAGCATTCCGGAAATGCAAATCAAAACCACACTGAGATACCATCTAACCCCAGTTAGGATGGCTAAAATCCAAAAGACTCTGAACGATAAATGCTGGTGAGGTTGTGGAGAAAAAGGAACTCTCATACATTGTTGTTGGGACTGCAAAATGGTGCAGCCTCTATGGAAAATGGTATGCAGGTTCCCCAAACAATTGCAGATAGATCTACCATACGACCCAGCTATCCCACTGTTGGGAATATACCCAGAGGAATGGAAATCATCAAGTCGAAGGTATACCTGTTCCCCAAAGTTCATCGCAGCACTCTTTACAATAGCCAAGAGTTGGAACCAGCCCAAATGTCCATCATCAGATGAGTGGATACGGAAAATGTGGTACATCTACACAATGGAATACTACTCAGCTATAAAAACGAATGAAATACTGCCATTTGCAACAACATGGATGGACCTTGAGAGAATTATATTAAGTGAAACGAGTCAGGCACAGAAAGAGAAATACCACATGTTCTCACTTATTGGTGGGAGCTAAAAATTAATATATAAATTCACACACACACACACACACACACACAAAAACCTGGATGGGGGGGAAGAAGATATAACAACCACAATTACTTGAAGTTGATACCACAAGCAAACAAAGGACATTGTTGGGGGGGAGGGAGGAGAGGGATGAGGGAGGGAGGTTTTGGTAAGGGGCAACAGTCATCAACCACAATGTATATCGACAAAATAAAAGTTAAATAAATAAATAAATAAAAATAAAAATAAATTTAAATAAAGATCAGAGCAGAACTAAATGAAATAGAGACCCCCAAAATGATACAAAGATCAGAAAAATGAAAAGTTGGTTTTTTGAGAAAATAAACAAAATAGGCAAACCATTAGAACAGCTAACTAAAAAAAGAAAAGAGAAGACCCAAATAATAATATCAGAAATGAAAGGGGAGACATGACAACTGATACCACAGAAATACAAAGAATCATTAGAGACTATTACAAACAACTATATGCCAACAAATTTAAAAATCTGGAGGAAATGGATAATTTCTCAACACATAAAAATTACCAAGACTAACCAAGAAGACATAGAAAACCTCAAGAAACCAATAACAAGCAATGATATTGAAGTGGTAATCGGCAGTCTCCCAAAAAAGAAAAGCCCTGGACCACATGATTTTACTGCTAAATTCTACCAGATCTTTAAAGAGGAATTAATACCAATTATCTTTAAACTATCCCCAAAAATTGAAACAGAAGACATTCTCACAATCTCATTCTATGAGGCCAGCATACCCTGATACCAAAACCAGACAAAGATACAACAAAAACAGAATATTACAGGCCAATATTTTTGATGAACATAGATGCAAAAATCCTCAATAAAAAATTACCAATCAGAATACAGCAACACATCAAAAAAATTATATACCATGATCAAATGAGATTCATTCCAGAGATACAATGATGGTTCAAGATATGCAAGTTAATAAATGTGATACACTACATCAACCAAATGAAGAACAAAAATCATATGATTATCTCAATAGATGCAGAAAAAGCATTTGACAAAATTCAACATCTCTTCTAATGATTCTTAGTAAATTAGGTATAGAAGGAAAGTATCACAGCACAATAAAAGCCATATATGACAAATCCACTTCCAATATCATCCTGAATGAGGAAAAGCTGAAAGCTTTCCCCTTAAAGACAGGAACAAGACAAGGATGACTGCTATCACCACTGCTATTTAACAAAGTATTGGAAGTACTAGCCAGAGCAATCAGGCAAGAGAAAGAAATAAAGGGCATCCAGATTGGAAAAGACAAAGTCAAACTATCCCTGTTTGCAAATAACATGATCTTATATATAGAAAAACCTAAAGCCTCTACCAAAAAATTTTTAGAGCTGATAAACAATTTCAGTAAAGTTACAGGATATAAAATCAACACACAAAAATCCGTAGTGTTTTAATACACCAATAACAAATTAGCAAAAAAAAGAAATCATGAAAACAAGCCCATTTAAAATAGGCATAAAAAATGAAATATCTAGGAATCAATTTAACCAAGGAGATGAAAGATCTCTACAATGAGAAGTACAAATCACTGCTGAAAGAAATTAAAGAGGACACAAAAAGATGGAAAGACATTCCATGCACTTGGATTAGAAGAATTAACATTGTGAAAATGTCTACCCAAGGGCCAGCCCGTGGCTCACTCGGGAGAGTGTGGTGCTGATAACACCAAGGCCGCGGGTTCGGAACCTATATAGGGATGGCTGGTTAGCTCACTGGCTGAGTGTGGTGCTGACAACACCAAGTCAAGTGTTAAGATCCCCTTACTGGTCATCTTTTTTTTTTAAAAAAAAAAAAAAAGAAAGAAAATGTCTACCCAAAATATTGTGAAAATACTACCCAAAGCAACATACAGGTTCAACGCAATAACTGCCAAAATACCAATGACATTCTTCACAGAAATCGAAGAAACAATCCTAACATTCATATGCAACAACAAAAGACCCCATATAGCCAAAGAAATCCTAAGCAGAATAATAATAATAATAATAATGATAAAGCTAGAGGTATAACACTCCCTGTCTTTGAATTATACTACAAAGCTATAGAAACCAAAACAGCATGGTGCTGACAAAAAAAAAAAAATACAGACACTCAGATGAATGGAACAGAATAGAGAACCCAGAAATTAACCCACAGACTTATAGCAAACTGATCTTTGACAAAGACAACAAGAGCATACATTAGGGAAAAGACTGCCTCTTCAATAAATGATGCTGGGAGGGCCAGCCCATGGCTCACTCGGTAGAGTGCGGTGCTGATAACACCAAGGCCACGGGTTCGGATCCTATATAGGGATGGCTGGTTTGCTCACTGGCTGAGCATGGTGCTGACAACACCAAGCCAAGGGTTGAGATCCCCTTACCGGTCATCTTAAAAAAATAAAAATAAATAAATAAATGATGCTGGGAAAACTGGAAATACATATGTAGAAAAATGAAGGTAGGCCCATAACCTCTCACCATATACCAAAATAAACTCAAAATGGATGAAAGACTTAAATATAAGGCCTGAAGCTATAAAACTCTTAAAAGAAAACATAGGGGAAACACTTCAGGATATAGAGGTGGGCAAAAACTTTATGAATATGAACCCCAAAGCTCAGGCAACAAAAGGAAAAATAAACAAATGGGATTATATCAAACTAAAAAGCTTCTGCACAGTAAAAGAAACAACAGAGTGAAAAGAAAATCTACAAAATAGGAGAAAATATTTGCAAACAATGCATCCAACAAGGGATTAATATCCAGAATATATAAGGAACTCAAAACAACTAAACAGTAAGAAAACAAGTAACCCAATCAAAAAACAGGCAAAGGAGCTGAATGGACATTTCTTACATGAAAATATACGAATGGCCAAGAGACACAGCATAGGGAAATGCAAATCAAAATCACACTGAGATGTCATCTCACTCCGGTTAGACTGGCTATTATCAAAAAGACAGGAAATAACAGATGCTAGTGAAGATGCAGAGAAAGGGGAGCCCTCCTACACTGTTGGTGGGACTGTAAATTGGTGCAGCCATTATAGAAAACAGTATGGAGGTTTCTCAAACAACTACAGATAGAACTGCCATATGTCCCAGCAATCGCATTACTGGGTATATACCCAAAAGAATGGAAATCATCATGTCGAAGGGATACCTGCACTCCCATTTTTATTACAGTTCTATTTACAATAGCCAAGAATTGGAGTCAACCTAAATGTCCATTGGCAGATGACTGGATGAGGAAAATGTGGTATATATACTCAATGGAATACTACTCTGCTATTAAAAAAAGAATGAAATCCTGCCATTGCAGCAACATGGATGAACTTAGAGAAAATTATGTTAAGTGAAGTAAGCCAGGCACAGAAAGAGAAATACTGCATGTCCTCACTCATATGTGGGAGCTAAAATAAAGAAAGAAAAGAAACAAACAACCAGTATGATACATTAACCTTTCAAAAAAAGAGAGAACAAAACTGTGGTTACTAGAGGTGGGAAATGGGGAAGGGAAGGAGAGTTGGTGAGAAACTAGTTAAGAGTCACAAAGATTGATTACATTTTGTAAACATGAGTATACTAATTATCCTGATTTGATCACACATATTGTACACATGTATTGATATTTGATTCTGTATCCCACAAATATACATAATCAATTATCTTTCATTTAAAAAACATCAAAAAAACTATATTTAAGCACTCTTATTCTCACAGAAACTTTCTCCCCTTTGTGAACGTCAAGTCAGTATACTTAATTAAGCCACACAACCCTACCCTGTGCTGCACCTTACTCATAATAGTCATTCAACATTTGTTGAATGAAAGCCTGATAGATCTCAACAGAGCCACAGGGACTAATTATGAAGAGCTACTGTTGGAAATGGCCACAGAGGGGCCCGCTCTGAGATCTGGTTCCCTACAGAGGGCTTTTCAGGCTTTCCATAACCATTTCTGAATAGTTCTCTAGAAACACATTCATTTGCAACTCTATCTCAACATTGTTGATAGTATGGGTATCCTCTCTTTTTCCTTTATCTTTAATTTTTCTCTTTTCTTTCCAGGCTTCTTCTCTGCCACCTATAAACAGGTGCAAAAGTCTCTCCTAATCACAAATAAAGAAGTACCTGAATTAGAAACCCTCTCTTGACCCCAAGATCCCATTTTACCTAATATCTTTCCTTTCTCCACTAATCTACTGCACTGCTAGCTCCATTTCCTTCTTCACGTTGGCTTCCACACCAAGTGGTCAAAAGGATAGGATTGAGTTAGAATGGTCAGGGGAAGGCTTCATCAACAAGGATATAGGGCACAGGGGAAATGTTGCAATTAAAGTACAGGATGTATTGGGGGGGTTATGAAGTTTTTCTATTCTTTTAATCTATTTTATAATTTTTTTTAAAATAGGTAACACATGTATATGATACATAGTTCAAAAGGTGCAAAGTGAAAGTAAGTGTTCTTCCCACTCCTACCCAGTTCCCCTCTCTGGAGCCAATCACTGTTAAAAGTTTCTTGGGTATCCTTCCAGAGATGGTCTGTGCATTTACAAATATTTACATATATGGAGTCTCTATAGACTATGGTAGAAGACAATAGGAAGTGCCATGAGCAGGGTGAACTGACAAGAACAAGAGAGGTTGAAAAATTAGGGAATGTCATCTTCCCTCTAATATACTCTTCCTTGTGAGTCCCCACTTCCATTAATAGTTTTTCCATCCTCCCAGGTTACCGAGGCTCAAAGCCTCTGAGCACCTCCCACTGGTACAGCGGTCTGCAGTTTACAGAGCACTGTCATAACCTTTATTTCATCTAACTTTGACATAACCCTGTGAACTAAGCAGAGTCCCAATAGTTATCTGCACATTACCATGAAGCCAATTAACCCCTGTATCCCTGCTGCTGTTTTTCCAATTTTATTTCCAAAATATAAGTCACATACACCTACTCCTCACCACCTTTACTACCCCCACCCTCCCTTAGGCCCTTATTACTTCTTATTTTCAAATTGGAATAATTGCCTACTTCACAGGGTTAAGAACATCCAGTAAAATTAAATGAAATAAGACCTGTAACAATTAGCAATCACTCTCCAAATATTTGTTTTTCCTTCTCTCCTCAAGATCTCCCCAACACCCTTAATTTTATACCTGATTCATCAAAATAATGTAGAATTTTTCTGTGTGTCTATCCTCTGTTGATCCCAAGATCAGAGCATCAGAATATGACAACTTACCTGAACTCTGAGGAAAAGCACTAGAAAACTCCAGGTACAACCATGCCAAAAGAAAATCACTCTCAGTGTCTCTCAAAGTCTAGGGTAGCATCATTGACATTTAGAAGCTAAGAAGGTCAAGATCCACCCTGCACTTTCCACCTAGAAAAATCCGACAAATCCTTCATTACTCAGTTCAAATGTCATCTTCTTCTCAAAGACTTCCAAGATCCTGCACATGTTACCTCTTTTCCCCCAAGTCTGAATAAAGCTTTCCTTTCTCTGTATTACCAAAGGTGAGGGGGAGGGAAGAGAGAGAAAGAGAGAAAGAGATACCAACTTCTGTTGTTCCTACTCTGGTCCAGTCCAGTGATACCCAATTCCCCATTCTGACAAAACCCATTGTCCAACCTCCTGAGATACGCCCAACTGAATAAGGTTAAAGTGATAATTACCAAGGAGCAGTTTAGGGGATCCCCTCAACCCCTAGTTTCTGGTTAAAAATTAAAGACACATACAATAAAATATGCTTAACTCTTGAGTAAACTTATTTATTTTCAAGTTGATTTACTTTGGTGTATAACATTTTAGCATAGTTTTTAATCATGAATGTCTTATAATCTGCTTTATTTCAATCAGATCATGAAAATTTTCCTATGTCATTAACTTTTCTTTAAAAATATTTTTAATGGTTTTGTAAGTCTTCTATCTTGTTTCCATTTGTGGAACATATATGTGTTCCCCTATTCTTGGGCATTCCCATTTTTCTTCCCATTCTTATTTTTACAAATAATGTTATACTGATGGTGCATACATCTTTATATCTCTATTTCCTTAGGACATATTTTTAGAAGTTGAATTCCTGAGCCATAAGATATTAACATTTTTAGAGCTATTGATGAATACCATCAAACTACTTCCTACAACAGTGCACCAATTTAATCCACTGGCAGTGTACAAGAATAATCATCTCACTGCATTCACACCAGCATAGAGTATTATCTTTTCTATTTATTTTTTCTAATTTGATAAGCAACAAAAATGACATGCCATTGTTACTTTGATTTGATTTCCTCAATTACAAGTAAAATCGAAGAGTTTTTCAATAATGTTAATATATATGGTTTGTTTTTCCTGTTCTGTGAATTACCCATGAATTTCCTTTGCCCATTTTTGATTGACATCTTGGTGTTTTTCTTATAAATTTACTAGTGTTTTGATATATTCAGCATTTCAGATAGTAATCATAATTATATATAGTTGATTCTTGTTATTTACAGTTGATATGTTTTATAAAGTCACCACAAACACTGAATTAGCAAATACTAAATTATTACTCCTGGAAAAATACAGGGTTGGGTTCACGCAAACCTCTGGTCACATTTCATAAACTAAGCACTACATAACCTTGTTCGTGTGTGTTTCTGTTTAAAGACACCTTATTTAATATATATTGTAGATTTGTTCATATTGAAATCACATATAACTCTTGACTGAAAGAAGCTTATCTAACACATATAATTTTTGAGCTTAAAAACACTAGACAGCACTTCAGCACTATACATGGGGGGGCATTTTACACAGTGAAATCACCAACAAAAAGGACAAAAATGAAAAATGTGGCACTAGATAGATAGTGAAAAGAGTACTTATTTACGATATGAGAGCTGAAACAAAAAGGCAGAGCTGAACCTCAGCTGGAAACGTGCACAGTGGGCAATTCAAGTATTTTGCCACTCTGTGCACATCTGCAAATAACCACAAAAATGCCATGAGTATTGATCTTTGGTTTACAAATAAATTTCAGCAAGTAGGCAACTTTGCAAATATGGAACCCATGAATGAGGACTGATTGTATTTATCACACTGTTCCAGTTTGCCAGCCTATCATATGTATTTTAATTTTGTTCATCTTTTTAGATTTATAGAGGTTTTCATTTTATTTATGCAAATTTATAACCCTTCTCTTTTGTGTTGTCGTGTTACTTAAGCCTATCCAAGGAAGAAATCATTTATTCACCTACGCTTTTTTTTAACTTTTCAGTATTCTGAAAAAAAAAAACTTTTTAATACACATGAAATTTAATTTGGTGGATGGTGTATCAAATAATTTTTAGACGTAACAAGCCACCAATCATTAATCAGTGAACCTCAGCTCTTGAGCACTATTATCATTCCAGCTCCCAATGAAGCACCGTGCTAATTACAAGTATACCAGCTCCAGACTATCGAAGGAAACCTGAAGAAATGAAAGAGCAAGGGGAAAAAGTCTTACCTTTTCCATTAAATCCAGGTTTGGATATCAGGAAATGAGATAAGGCTGGTAATAACCTACAGCCACCTGGTGGCTGCATTCCATGGTGAAGCAGGGCAGCATGGGACTAGAGGCCAAGTCAATGGCAGGGACAAAGACGGGTAGGATGCAGTTCTCTCCATGCCGTAGGACAGTATTCCCCAGAGTATGGTAAAGGATAAACTGCATCAGAGTCACCTGAAGTGCTTATTCCAACAAAGACTCCTGGGCCCCACCACAGACATACTGAATTCGAATACTGATGACTGGGTGCCCAGAATCTGCATTTTAACAAGCTTCCCAGGTGAAGATGATGCACACTAAAGTGAGAGACTCACTGCCACATACAATTACAATTCCATAATGATCAGGGGTCAATAATATGGTTTACTGGTAGGACCTGCTAAAAGACTTAGGAGGTTTAGTCAACACTAATATGAGTCAATGGTGCAACACGGAGACCAAAAATGAACTAATGCAATCTTAGACCCCATCAATAAAAGTATAATGTCTAGAATGAAGGATGTGACGGTCTTGCTCTTACTCCACACCATACCAGGAGTACTGTGTTTAGCTTTAGAGCACCACTCCTCAAGAGCGACAAAGCCAAAATATGATATGTTTTCAAAAGGACAACTGAGCTGGTGAAGAGGCTAGAATCCAAGACAGATCAGAATTATTAAACATGTTCAACATAAAGGTTAATATCTAGGGATGTCAGGTGCCTAAATAGTAGTCATTCTCCTGAGCTCCAGCCCTCCCTAGATCTTTCCACCTGGATTTTCCACAGGCACCTCACACTCCACATGGCTAAAATCAAACTATTATTACTATTTTCACAAGTAAAGAATCTGAGGCTCAAAGAAGTTAAAGAATTTCCTCTGGGGTCCAGTAAATAAATTAAACCCAATCTGTCTGATTCTAAAACTTATGCTCTTTCCATTTTTATTATACCAGCATCTATAATATTAGGGAGGAAAAACCCCAAACATTACATTTTGTAGCTCTGAAACAGAGTAGCAAGTTTCACAGAAGAATTGGTCCTTCCTGAAAAACAAATCTGCTTTAAGAAGCTCTAATCCTAGATTTGCCAAATTACTTTTTCTCAGATTACATTTTTAAAAACAAATCCCTAGCAATATCAAGAACTAGATTATTAAGTGGAAGAAGCTGGAGAAGTCCCTTCCCCTCTCTGGACCAGTTTCCTTATCTTTAAAAAGAAGATCTCTACGTCCTCCTACAGCTGTGCCATTCTGAGAGTCTATGGAAGACAGCATTCTGTATAAGGTACAGACATTATGAATAAACAGTCATGCCATTTAGCCTGTGTAATAGCTCAGCTGTGTTCCAACACCATCCTCCAGGACCTGCTGGA
This sequence comes from Cynocephalus volans, assembly GCF_027409185.1. Lineage (NCBI taxonomy): Eukaryota > Metazoa > Chordata > Mammalia > Dermoptera > Cynocephalidae > Cynocephalus > Cynocephalus volans. The sequence goes on from NC_084478.1 coordinate 84,941,322, forward strand.
CTAGAGGCTGATCATATATCTTCATGATATTCTCATCTACTCCAGACACCCAGCCCAGTGTGACATACTTGTCCACACAGTCCTGACTCGCCTCTGGCAATACCAGCTCTTTACTCAACTGGAGAAGTGATCAGGTAAAAGTAGAAATTTTATGACATATTTCCCTATGGAGGTTCTGATGTGTTCCCCCAAGGTCACTTACTAGCTGCACGACCTTGGGCAAGTCACTTAATCCCTCTGAACCTCAGTTTTCTCATCTACAAAAGAAAGGCTAATAATATATAACTCACCTGCTTGCTGTAAAAATTAAGAAATAATGTGTGTAAATGCACCAGGCATATACTAGGTGCTTAGTAAATGTTTCTTTCCTTCAGTATCATCCTTGACTGGGCCACACCAGCTAACCCCCAGCATTTCCTTGGATTCACTAGTTATTATCAAGGTTCACCCTATAACTCTCCTTGCTGATCATCACCCCCGTATCAAACAAAGAACACTCAAGAAATGCCAACAGTCTGCTAAACTTTAGCAATTAAGACTATATTTGAGGTCTTACAACAAACTTAAATCCCTAACATGTAGTCAGCCAGCTTCTGCTTAAATGCTTCCTGTGATAGGGAACTCATTCCTTTCTAACACACCCCATTTCATCTTCAGTCAGCTCTGCTGTAACTTCTACCCAATAATCCTAATTCTGTCCCCTGAGGTCAAACCATACAGATAAAATCCTATAAAATCCTCTTTCCCATGACAACCCTGCAGATATTGGAAGACAGTAATCATGCCCCACTCTGCCCTCCAGGCTTCTCTTCTTAAGCACTATTTTATCTTTGTCCCTCTTTAAAAGACACCTGCCATATATAACTGAGCACAATACTTGAGGTGTGGTTCTACAAATTCAGAAAAGAGTGGCATAATCACCTCCCACATTCTAGACTCTATACAACTATTAATTCACCCTGACCTTCCATTAACTTTTTTGGCAGCCATATTAAACATGTACCCATCCTGTAGCACTGATAATTTCTTTTAAATTGTTCTTTGTTTTATAAAACTAGTGAAAGGTGTCGCATTTATTCTTATCAAATTTATTTTGTTGTTTTTGGACCATCTTTATAGTCTAGTAAATTCTTCTTGGATTTCTGGTTCTGTCATCAGCATATATATTTCTCCCCCAATTCAAGTTCTCTCTTAACAGTTGGTGAGTATACTTTTCTACATCTCTATCCAAGTTATTAATTAAAATGTTGAAACCAAGAGAAATCCAGGGACAGAACCCTAGAGTCTACCACCAAGGACCTCTCTTTGCAATAGTGAACCTCAACCTTTTTCTTGACTCAATACATGGAAAGCCCTTCCCATCACTCATTCCCATTAATAACAGTAGCTTACAAAACATTAGAGATACTCAAGGAGGGGCAGACCTCCTAAGAGGAAAACTAAAATGGGAGGAATGGCCCATTTGATTTGAAAAAAAACCTTATCCAAGTGATTCTGATAAATCCCCCAGAGAATGTGCTCTCCCCACCCCTGCACTTCTGCTCCACAGAGAGACAAAATATAGGCTTAAAAAAAAAAAAAAAAAAGAATTCCTGCTCCAGGGAAACATAGAATCAATAATTAGCACCCTTTATAAATGGTTTCCCCATCATGATAGAGCTAATAATATACAGCTCATAGGGCTGTCATGAGGATTAAATGATTAATGGATGTAAAGTATTTTGCACAATCCCTGGCACACAGTAAGTGCTGGATATAAGTAATACTTTTTTGGAAAAACTATTTCAGAATCCAATGAAAGGAAAAATGTTCCAGCTCATATTTCCCCCATCTTGTGTATCAGGATTTCATATAAGTAAAAATCTTTGTCATGGTCTTTGCTGAAATACAGGTACACTGTAATGATCACCTACCTGCATCTATTAGTCAAATGACCCCACAAAAAAAAGGCCATGTTTCTCAGTCCACAAATCTGAGTGCAGAACACAGGTCCCTAGGGGGGCTATTATGACCACAAATATATCAAAATTTAATTTTTTCAAGCTGAGGCCCTACTGCCTCCCACCCCCCTTATCTATGAATGGCAGAATCAGGACCTCCATATTCATGGAGGTCCACATCATTGCCCTTCCTGTTCCTCCTTTACCTGATCCTGCTGTTTTCAGGGAGGGTGACAGAATGCAGGTGAGATAATCCAGGCTTGCCTTGCAGCAAGACAATTCCAAGATGTTTACGGCTAAAGGACAGATTGTAATGCCCTACCCTGTTCACATCTATATCTCTGACATCATCCCCCCACCTCGAGTCACTATGGTTTATGATGCTGCATACCACATCTCAGGACTTCTGGTGGCCACAGGTCCAGGGTGAAGTAGGGCAAGAACAGAATCTGGAACCAAAGAGATTTGTGAGTGTGCAACACTGGAAGACATTTTGTGCTGTGGCTTTTCTAAGTGCCACCTTAATGATAGTCAACATGTTATTATAAAAAAAACAATGGCTCACATCTATGTTGTGCTTTATGGTTTATAAAGTGTTTCAATGAACAATTCCTCCTTCACTCCTCAGAACAGTTCAGTAGTTTCACTCAGGGGAACATTTCTGAAAATAAAAAGAAATTGTCTTTATCGAGCTAAATTATTCCCCCACATATACACAGAAACAATCCCTGCCACACAATCTAGTTTAATCAGACAAAAATGTTAAATGGAAGCTACTTTGCTCCAAAAGGTGTTAAACTCTAAGGTTCTTGCCTTTTAGGGCAGATGATATTAACTGTATTTTACAAATAAGTAAAACAAGTCTCTGGGAGGTTAGATAATTTGCTCAAGGTCCACATAGAAAATAGCAAAGCCAGGACTGAAATCCCAGCCTATCTGATTCAAAATCTCCTGATTTTTTTTTTCTCTACGCCAATATTTGGAAGTGCCATTCAACTGCCTTGACTAAAATGGCTGCCATTATCCCTGTCAAGAAATAGGAAGTGGCTAAGTGAAGCCATCTTCCTGAAAGATATCTTTCAACTAACAGGCTCCTAAGCCGAGTTTTCCCACAAAAGGATATGTTTCCTCCCAGGCAGCCAGGTTCCTATGCCATTGTAGGAAACCTTTCTTTTTCACCTTATAGGTAAACAGCCACAGAAGCTCATCCGTCTGCAGAAAAGATGTTGAGACATACTGCACCAAACCGAATTCCAACCCCACCCTCAATCTTGCAGCATTATGTCACTTGTCATCAAAGCATCTGGCCTGCCCACTGTACCACCACAGTGATTTTACACAAATTAGAAATGCTGCAGCGCATAAAATTTTCATTTTTCATCCTCCTTGTTTTTCAGCCCCTACCCTTCACACCGCAATCCCTGCAAAGGACAGAAAGATAACACAGGCCAATTTCTATGTCAGCCCACAAACAACAAGGAGATAGATAACCAGTCCCAGGGATGAGAGATTAGATATTGCTCTGAACTTACCACCTTCTGTGACTCATCTCTCTAAAAAAATTGCAAGGTACACTCCTCAGCTCAGTTCTAATTAACTGACTCATTCACTTCATGCCTTTACCTATTAACCCTTTTCTTGAAGATTTGCCAGTCCCTCCTTGTAACCTAAATAGCATCCCTAAACAGCTGAAGAGCATCATGATCATCACAATAAAAGGGTGGGGAGATCGTCATTCATAGTTTGGGACTCTATTAATCTTGGCTTGAGGTAAGGCCGGACACCAAGAATGGCCCCAGTGTCTGGCTTGCAGAAACAGAAATCACTGGGGCCACGTACAACCCAGTCTCAGCTCCAGCCACATGGGGCTGCTGGATGATGTCAGCTCCCATACTGCTTAGCAAACACACCAACACAGAGCCCGAAATCCTGCATTACCTCCTCAAAATGGCCTCTCACCTCTCAAAAAAAATTGGGGGTGCAACTAACCTCTTTTGAACCTCCCTTCAACCAACCCTGGCTCCTGTATTGTCCTGTCTCCTTATCTGATCTGTTTTCTTTCCTAGGTATCAGCTCAGTTTCAACTTCTGTCAGTACCTGTTTCCTTGCTTTGGCTCGAATCAGCATCATCTTCAGCCATCTTCCTGGGTTTCCCGACCTCAGGCTCCAGCTCTACAGAATTACTTTAAACTGGTCAAAATAGATTTGAACTGGTCAGACCTAATATTTACTTGTCAGAAAAGATTTGAACCGATCAAGATCAACTTCTGACCATTTTAAACCCATGTGGGCCAATTTCTAATGCAAGAGCAAGCCACTGAGGTGATCAGGATGAATCAGGAATGAGAGGAAGCTGCTTCAATCTGCTTAGAAGACCAGTGGGGGGACAAAAAGGACCCGATGCTCAGGACCATACCATTTGTGGTGATGATGCTGGAGGGGGAATCAGAAATGACCTAACAGTCGGTGAGGTAGGATCAAACCACTGTGGACCCCGGGGAGGGGCTAAAAGAAACTGATGCTCAGTGACGCAGGATCAAATCATTGGCACGAGACAGGAGGGGGAAAGATGCTGATGCTCACGAGACAGGACTAAACCACTGAGACGTACAGGGAGCTGAACAGGAATGCTTTTCTGTAAGGTACCACCGAACCACTCTAGGGTAGGAACGGAAAAGAAGAGGGAAGAGTGAGAACATAAAGGCTAGTGGCCTGTGAAACAGGATCAGACCACTGCGGAGGATTGGTGGAAAGGGGAGACTGCGCTAAGAAGCAGGACCAAACCACTGTGGAAGGGAGGGAAGCAAAAAGGAGCTGAAATTTCTAAAAGCAAATTTAAATTCCCTACGGTAAAGTAAAAGAGAAAATGATATTCTGTAAGACAGAATCAAATCCTGTTTTTATAATTAATAAAGGGTGTTTACGTATATTATCTCATTTGCTCTTTACTCCGCCCTGATGATTGGGTCGGACCATCTTCCCACAAAGACCGCTGCAGTAATTCTGCGGCCCCAATGGCTGCTAGGCAACAGCGCGGCCACTGCCTGGGAAATCTTGCCCTTTTGACATTAACCCCTGGGTTTCTGGAAGGGAAGTAAGATGTACACACATAAAAAAAAAAAAAAATTGGAGCAAAGTGAGACAGTATCATCAAATGCTAGGTGAGGAGGAATGGAAGACAAACACAAACCTTCGAAAATAAAATGTAGATAGCAAGTAATTGGGAAATGATGTCTCTGTGGAGGAAGCAACACTATGGCAAAAGCATAGTCCAATGGACTGAGAAAGCATCAAAACCAATTCCCCATAAAACCTTTAATTCCTATGGCATCCCTAACCAGTGGTGCTTGAATACCTTCAGTGAAAAAGTAGTAGATCTAAGTTTCTGGGCAACCTGTTTCATTTTCTTATAACTCTGGTCACTTTTTAAAAATTTTGAGCCAAAATCTCTCCCTGATAGTTTCTGTCCAAGTTCTGTTTTCTAGAGCAGGGCTTGGCAAACTAGAGCTTGTGGGCCATATCCAACTTGCCACCTATTTTCATACAGAGTGTGATATTTTTTAAATGGTTGAAAAACTCAAAAGAATATTTTGTGATATATTAAAAATTATATGAAATTCAAATCTCAGTTCATGAATAAAGTTTTGCTGGAACATAGCCATGATCATTAATTTGCATATCATCTATGGCTCCTTTCCCACCATCATGGCAGAGCTGAGTAGTTGCATCAAAGATAGTAGGGCACTCAAAGCCTAAAATATTTATTATCCGGCCCTTTACAGATTGTTTGCTTACCTCTGATGTAGAGCAACAAAGAATCAGTTTTCAACAGGACTCTGCTTAAGTAAGAATGTGATGGGAAAGGTAAATATGAAAGATAGTTATGAAGCAACCTCATAGAGAATCCCAAATGCTCAAAGGGAGGGAGGGGACCTGTGCCAAAGTCTTCCAAGCCCATAAATAACTTTCTATGGGCTCTGGGAAATAAGGAGATTTAGCTTGTATGGAGAGCTGGAAGTCTCTAAGAAGAATGAGAGAACAACTGGAAGGGAAGGATGAGATCAGACTGTGAAAGGCCTTGAACACCAAATACAGTTGCTCAGCCATTATGAAAGCAAGAGTAGAGCCCCTACTGGGTTTCAGGTTGGGATACGGTTGAGTGTCAGGATAAAAACAGGACTTGATGAAGATGATTCATGCTTCCAGACATCACTCTAGTTCCAGCCCAGCTCTAGACAAATTGCACTGGTCAGGTCATTCTGGTCACTCAGGTTCAGAAACATCTTGATACAGGTACCGTAGTCTGAACACAATCTGGTTGGAGACCAGGATCCTACAGTAAACCAAAGGTATATGTTGGATCTATTTCAAAGGATTTATGCCTTAGAAGCATAAGAGCATTCTCACCACATCTCTATCTGATTCCTACTCACTTTTCAGGACACTACTCAACCCATATCTTCCCCCAAGGCTCTTGCTGTCCTCTGAACTCCTTCGGCACATCTTTATGCTATTCACATGGTGCTAATTATACCCTGCCTAGTACTGAAAGTATCCCTTTGTGAAAATTGTCTGTTTCCCCAGAAAGACCTTGATATCTCAGGTGATCATAACTAAGACCTCTCTGTGTTCGCATGGCACTTGGTTAGTTTTAAGGATATTGATCCAATGATCTAGTGGTCCTTCAGTATGGAAAGGCCCCCACTTAGGAGATCTCAGGCATTCTGGGAGTTAGGTCAGCTCTTGTCACACATCCACCTTTCTAGACTGGATAGCCTGGGAAGGGGTGATGTCTAGTGATGTACTCCATCCAGGCCTGGGCTACAATGACCATGCAAAGAGCAGCTAACCCTTTCTGGCCCTGACACCACAAGGTCCCGGGCTCCCCATCGTTCCTGCCTTCATGGGCTCAGGGCTGAATGCCCTGGTCAGGAAGTCAAAGCCCACAGCACTGGCTGCCAGGTATCCAGTCCCATTTTCCATGGCCTCTGTTGATCCTGGACCCAGCCTTCAGGTTGGACTCAACAGATTTAGGATTAAAATAGGTCCTTGGCTGGGAAGGCTGGCTTTCCACAAAGTGCTCTTTCCGCCAACGGCCAAAGCAAACGCCGCCGGCCAGAGCTAAGAGCCAGCCAGCCGCTCCCCGACCTCTGCCGGCCAGCACCAAGGAGGCCCAGAGTCAACAGTGCATGGACAGGTTTGCTATTTCATTCCTTCTTATTCCTCAAACATCAGATTTCCCTTCAGTGAATCTAAACAACTGAATAGAACTAAAGTCAGCTCTGGTGTCTTGGAAAAAGTCAAAGATCTCCCATGGGCCTCAATTGCTGAGAGTTAGAGATTGAACACAGCCCCCACCTCCACTCCTCTCAGCCTCTCAAGGGTTCCCAAGCCCACATGCCACCTTCTGGAGTCTCTCTGTTTAAATTGCTTTCCTTTGTTCCCTCAGAGGAGGTTAAGGAGGTATGCAAGAATGAGCTATCAGCACCCACTCTCCTTGCTGGCTCACATGCCAAGTTGAGACTCAAAATACAGTCCAACCCATCCTTCTTCCTGAATTAAGTAGCCAGCCTCCCCTCACCATGAGCGGACAGGGGCCAAGTTTCAGACACTGGCCAAGAGGGACATGGAGAGAGAAAGAGGAGAAGGAGAAAGAAAAGGAGGGTGGAAAAGGCCAGGCAGAGACAAAGGGAAGTATTTTTAATCTAACATACATAAGTCTCTTCTGAAAGAGTGACATTTGGCTGAGTGAGAGTAGGGGAGTGGGAAAATCTTGGCAGTGGTAAAGCTAGAAAATGGCAGTGCTGTGGGAATGAAGTGTTTTTGTCTGTACACATAGAAACCACTCTCCCCTCCCAGACACAAAAGGGAGGTATCCCTCCTCAGGGATAATAAACACCTGATTCAAACTACAAACTACCTCTTTGGTACCCTGATCCCCTCTCATTATAATCACAGATATTTCACAATAATAATAACTACCATGTAATTAGCACCAACTATGTGCCTGGCAATGTTCTGTTCCCAAACTGATCACCAAGGCACCTCCAGGTACCATAGCCAACTCACAGGGGTACTACAAGATATTTTTAATTTTTTCTAATAATAAGTACATTCTAAGATATTAGGGGGGAGGGAAAAAAGGGGGTGGGGGAATGGGGGTGGGGCTAGCCCATGGCTGGCTCAGTTGCTGGCCTGGTTGCAGTCGGGAGAGGCAGAGCCGACAGGGTCGAGGCCCTCCGCCCACCCGTCTCAGGACCCTGGGGGCTTCTGTCTCAGTCACTGGTCTGGCTGCTTCAGGCAGGGCAAGGCCCATGGCCTTCTACCTCAGGACCCCAGGAGCTTCAGGCTCCGCCTCCTGCTCTGGCCTGATTACAGTCCTATTTTAAAGTTTTGAGGGAAACATAGCGACATCTGTTGGTCACATCATGAACTACTACTATTAAGTGTTTCGCATCTACCAAAGTCAAGGGTTTGGATCCCCATACTGGCCAGCCACCAAAAAAATAACAACAATAAGTTTTTTGCACTTAATTACTCAATAAACGGAAATGTCACATATGTCTTTGGGCTTAGGGTACTGTGAAAAAAATTACTGAAACACTAAGCATACAGTAAACCAAGAAACTTTTAGAGCCTTTGCTATGTGTACATGAATTATCTCATGTAATCCTCAAATGTTATGAGATAGGTCTTAATATTGTTTCCATTTTGTAGATAAAGAACCTAAGGCTCCAAAAGATGAAGCAATTTGACCACGGTACCCAGCTAAGTGATGGCTAAGTGATGGCAAAGCAGAGATGAAAACCTAGATGTGAGAGGGGTCAAGCAGACTAGAGATGCCCAATGTGCAATTCTCCCATGGAAGAGCAGGGAGTGGACAGTCCAGATCAGCACAGGAGAGATTATCCCTTGTGGCAAGAAGAGTCTGCTCAGCTGTGAGGACTTCTCAGTGGTAGCCCCTGGTTGCTACTGCCCCAGCCCACCCTCACCACTGCCAAAGTCACCAACACCATTGCCCAGCCCCAGGGCAGGGATCCATCTCCCCTTATGGAAGTTCCTCTTGCTCCCTGCAGCAGCCACTGATGCACCCTACTGCACAGCTCATACCACCTGCAGCCACAGCCACAGCCTCTGAAACCACAGGCCAAGAGAATCCAGCCCCACCCACTGCATAGTCCCTAGCCCTAGACACTGGAATGCCATGCCAACTGCTACAGCCTCCAGAGCCCCACCCCATGCAGCTTCCATCACGGTAGGCTGCAGCTGGTGGGCAACAGTCCCTGGAGCCCTTCCCCTTGTACTTTTCACCAGAACAAGAAAGACAACAGATTCAGGAGTCCCACCCCTCACAGCTTTCACTTGGAGAGGCCCCAGTGGCTCTGCACCAGCCCCAGGAGCCCCACCCTTTGTGGCTTTCTCCGGGAAAGGCCTGAGTGGCTCTGAACCAGCCCCTGGAGCCCTGCCCCTTGAGGTTTCACTGCAAGAGGCCTGAACAGCCCTGCAACAGCCCCAGGAGCCTTGCCCCTTGCAGCTCCCACCCTGGGAGGCCTTAACTGCTGGGTAGCAGCTGCAGGAGCCTCCGCACCACCACATGTCTTCCACCATGAGAGCCTGCAGCCTCCTGGCAAGAGCCTCCAGAGCCCTATCCCATGTGTTCTCCACTGCAGGAGCATCAAGCCACCAGGTAGCAGCCCCAAGAGTGCTGCCCCTGTGGCTTCTGCTCAGCCATATCCTCTATAGTCCCATCCCATGTGGTTAACCAACAGAAATCTTGCACTACCAGGCCACAGCCTCCAAAGCCCCACCACTCATGGCTTCCACTACCAGAGCCCAGTGCTTCTAGGCCACAGTACCAAGAGCCCCACTCTGCATAGCCCCTGTCACCCTCAACCACACCACACCTGCCACTGTCCTCCAGTCTGCTGACTCTACCCAGAACATCTGAGTCTACCTGTACCTTCTGGGACTATAGACTCTACTTGGAACCAAAACTGAAACATCTCACCCAACAAGCAACATAAAACAAATATGCAGGAGGGATTCTCTCTTCAAAAGCCACTCGAGTAACTGAAGAAGCAACTGCTCCACCAGTTGACCAGACATCAGCATAGAGGTACTAGAAATGTAGAGAGCCATCCTACTATAAGGAATGGCATGGGAGCCTGAGGAGTGATACCCCTTGTTCTTCAGGCTACAAGGGGGTCCCATATGTGTGGCACTGCTCCATGGAATTTCTTGTTTGTTCACCTTTGGTTGCTTGACAAGGCTTCCCAAAATTAGAAGGCCTCACCTTTTGGCTTAGTATGGCTTTGGGAAATTCCCTGGAGTTTCGCAAAGGACATGTTAAAATACATCAAAATTAACTGGTTTATTTAAAAGGCATTGTCAGTACTCAAGGTGTTTTTTGATGCATGTTCCCGGTATGGGTTGGCTTGATTTCATTTTGTTGTTTATCTTTTCCATTAGTGATGTGTGCATGGACCCATTGTGGCTGTGGTCATGCTCTTGTATGTGTGGAATGAAGTTATTATGCTGGATTTCTATCCACATCCTCCAGGAAGGAGGTGGGTCCGAATGCAGTGGTGCTTACAACTAATTGATCACAACCAGTTACAGATTTCTTTGTTTCTCTCCACTCCCACAGTTTCATTTGATTTACCAAGAACATGTTCTTTCCTTAGTAATAATAAGAATGATATAGTGTGTTTTTGTTAGCGTGAGTAGGATCATTTAACTTTTTACTTTGTTCCTTGTGTTGTTCCCAGAGTCTCTTGGCAGGGAGATGAGAAGTTTTATTATAAAGATAAATAAATTAGATAGTAGAAAAACATAAATTCTGATATTAACAGGTTTTGTTTAAATCAGTTTGTAACATAAAATTTGTATTAATAACATAAAATTTAATAGAGATTTATAGTTAAGTTTCATGATACAAATCATGTTATAAATATTGTGATTTTGATTATAATTTAAAATGATTATATTATATAGAGTATAAAAAATTGTCAAACATAATTAATCAGTGTTATTAAAATCGAGTATAGTAAGTATAAGTAAGTTTTAAAAAGGGTTAAATTGTAAGCTAAGAAGGTTAAGAATTATAGTTCAAACTAAAAGTCTGATGCTCTTTAAAGCCAAACATGCTGCTATTGTGTAGTTTCCTGGCCACAAGCCACAGGCTTTGGGGTGAACTATTGATGCATGATTAGATGTTTTGGTCACAGCATGAGTACCTTGGAAAGTTTTGACCCTTCTTTTTCAAGAGAAACAAAAAAAATGTTTTGATTAAAAGATAAATCAATGTGTAAAAGATTAAGTAAAAACATATAAATAAAGCAAGATTCACGTGGTCGTTGTCCACACTTGCACTAGACATCTGTGGTCCATCTCTTCCTTTTCACTGAATCCACACCACCTATTCAGGTCCAACGAATCCTGCAGAGCTGGTCTCTGGCATAGAAATATGCAAAAACAAGAAACTATGACACCCCCAAAGGAATGCAATAACTCTAAAATACTAGGTCTCAACCTTTAAGAAACCCTTAAAATGTCTGAAAAAGAATTCTGAGCAACAATCTTAAAGAAACTCCAATGAGATAAAGAAGAATCACATAGACAACACAATGAAACAAGAAAAACAATACAAGACATGAAGGAGGAAATCTACAAAAAGATTAATGCTGTAAAAAAGACTGTGGCAGAACTCTTAGAACTAAAGGGCTCCCTTAATGAAATAAAAACTGTATTCAGTTTTAGCAGCAGGCTATAGCAAGCCAAAGAAAGAATTTCTGATCATGAAGACAGTGTTTTTAAAATAACCCAAGCAGACAAAAAAAAGAATTTTTTAAAATGAAGAAAATCCAAATAATGGGTGTTTCAGAAAGGGAGAAGAAAGAAAAAGGCATTAAAAACTTATTCAGTGAGATAATAGCAGAAAACATCCCAGGTACTGGTAGAGAAATGGATCTCCAGATTCAAGAAGCTCAAAGACTCCCAAACAGGTTTAATACAAAAAGGTCCTCTCCGAGACACATTATAGTCAAACTGGCAAAAGTCAAAGACCAAGAGATAATCCTAAAAACAGCAAAAAAAAAAAAAAAAGAACGTCAAGTCACCTATAGGGAAGTCCCCATCAGACTAATGGCAGACCTTTCACTAGAAAATCCTACAGGCCAGAAAAGAATGGGACAATATATTTAAAGTACAAAAAAAGAAAAAAAAAAAAAAAAAACCCTGCCAGCCAAGAATACTATACCCAGCAAGGCTATCCATCAGGTATGAAAGAAAAATATTGCATTTCCCAGATAAATAAAAACTGTGGGAATTCAGCACCACACAACCAGCCCTACAAGAAACCCTCAAGGGAGTTCTGTACCTGGAATCTGAGAAAAAATAATTACCACGATGAATACACTAGGAAGAACAAATCCCACTGGTAGAGCACATAAGCAAATGAGAAAGAAAAAAATATATACCATACTACCTCAAAAAACCAACAAACTCTGAAATCCAACAACAGGGAAAGAAAGGAACAAAAAATACTTAAAACAACAACCACACAAAAGCAATTACATACAGGAGTTACACAGTACCTTTCAATAGCAACACTAAATGTTGATGGATTGAAATCCTCAATCAAAAGACATCCAGTGGCTAGATGGATTAAAAAACTAGACCCAAATATATGCAATCTACAAGAAACCCACCTCACCTATAAAGACTCTCACAGACTAATACTGAAATGGTGGAAAAAAGATATTCTACACAAGTGCAAACCAAAATGAGCAGGAACAACTAGTCTTAGATAAAATACACGTGAAACAGAAACTACAAAAACAGACTAAAAAGGACATTATATAATGATAAAGGGATCTATCCACCAAGAAGACATAACAATCACAAATATATAAGATTCCAACATTGGTGCAACAGATATATAAAGCAAACATTATTATACCTAAAAAAAGTCATAGACTTTAATGCAATAATACGTGGAGACCTGAACACCACCCTCTAAGCATTGGACAGATCATCTAGATAACAAACCAACAAAGAAACACAGGATTGAAACTACACTTTTGATGAATTGGACTTGGTATAAATATATATAACATTTTCACCCACAAACTAGAGAATATACATTCTTCTCATCGGCACATGGAAAATTCTCCAAGACAGACCATATATTAAGTCACAAACCAAGTATCAACAAACTTTAAAAAATCAAAATCATTTCATGAATCTTCTCAGACCAAAATGAATTACAACTAGAAATCAATAACAAACAAAACTTCGGAAACCATGCAAATACATGAAAATTAAACAACATGCTTATGAATGGCACATGAGTTAAAGAAGAATTCAAACAGGAAATCAAGAAATTCCTCAGAACTCCCTCTAGAAGTCCGAAGCACCACTGTGGTCTTTCTTTTCTTCCTTCTTTCTCTCTTAGCTCCCACATATGAGTGAGTACATGTGGTATTTATCCCTCTGTGCTTTGCTTATTTCACTCAACATAAGTTTCTCCAGGCTCATTCATGCTGTTGCAAATGGGAGTATTTCATTCTTTTTTATGGCAGAGTAGTATTCCATGGTGTATATATACCACAGTTTCCTTATCTAATCATCCATTGATGGATGTTTAGGCTGTTTCCATGTCTTAGCTGTTGTAAACAGAGCTGTGACAAACATGGGGGTGCAGGTCTCCCTTTGACATGATGATTTCCATTTCTGTGGATATATACCCAGAAGTGAGATTGCTGGATCATATGGAAGATCTGTAGTTGCTTGAGAAACTACCATACTGTTTTCCAAAGTGGTTGTACTAATTTACAGTCCCACCAACAGTGTAAGAGTGTTCCCTTCTCTCCAAACCCTTGCCAGCATTTGTTATTCACCATCTTTTTGATTATAGCCAGTCAAACTTGGGTGAGGTGGTATCTCAATATAGCTTTAATTTGCATTCCCTGATGACTAGTGATGTTGAGCATTTTTTCATGTATCTGTTGGCCATTTGTATGTCTTCCTTTGAAAAGTGTCTATTCAGCTCCTTTGCCCATTTTTTAACAGGGTTGTTTGTTTTTTTACTGTATAATTGCTTGAGTTCCTTGTATATTATGGATATTAATCCCATGTCAGATGCATAGTTAGCATAAATTTTCTCCCACTGTAGGTTGTCATTTTATTCTGTTGATTGTTTCCTTTCCTATGCAGAAGCTTTTCAGTTTGATATAGTCCCAATTGTTTGTTTTTTCTTTTACTGCTTGTGCTTTCAGGCTCATGTTCATAAAGTCTGTGCAGAGACCTAGTTGCTGAAGTGTTTCCTCTATATTTTCCCTTAGTAATTTTACAGTTTCAGGTCTTACACTTAAGTCTTTAATACATTTTGAGTTGAATTTAGTGCATGGTGAGAGATGCATATCTAGTTTCATTCTTCTGCATATGGATATCCAGTTTTCCCAGAACCACTTCTTGAAGAGGCAGTCTTTTCCCCAATGTAGATTGTTGTTGCCTTTGTCTAATATCAAATGGCTGTAAGCCTGAGGGGTGATTTCTGGGTCCTCAATTCTGCTCCACTGATCTGATTGTCTATTTTTATACCAGTACTATGCCATTTGGGTTACAATAGCTTTGTAGTATAATTTGAAGTCAGGTAGTGTTGTGCCTCCGGATTTATATTTAGTTAGTTAGTTATCTTGCTCAAGATTGCTTTAGGTATTCAGGATCTTTTGATGTTCCATATGAAGGGTAAGACTGATTTTTCCATTTGTGTAAGGAATGTCGTTGGTATTTTGATGGGGATTGCATTGAATCTGTAGATTGCTTAGGGTAGTATAGACATTTTCACAAAATTAATTCTTCCAATCCAAGAGTATGGAATACCTTTTCAGCTTTTTGAGTTTTTAATTTCTTTCAGAAGTGGTTTGTAGTTTTCATTGTACAGGTCTTTTACCTCCATGGTTAAATTGATCCTAAGATATTTTATTTGTTCTGACAATTGTAAATAGCCTTATTTTCTTTATTTCTTTTTCTGTTAATTCACTGAGTATATAAATGCAACTGATTTTGGGGCATTCATTTTGTATCCTGCAATGTTACCGAAGTTATTAACCAGCTCTATGAGTTTTTTGATAGAGTCTTTAGGTTTTTCTACGGATAGTATCATGTCATCTGCAAATAGAGAAAGTTTGATTTGATCTTTTCCAATCTGGATTCCCTTTATTTCTTCCTCTTGCCTGATTGCTCTAGCTAGTACCTCCAGTACTATTTTAAATAGAAGTGGTGAGAGTGGGCATCCTTGTCTTATTCCTTTTCTTAAAGAAAAGGCCCTCAGTTTTTCCCCATTCAGAATAATATTGGTGATGGGCTTGTCACAAATGGCTTTTATTGTGCTGAGATATTTTCCTTCTATACCTAATTTGTTGACAGTCTTTATCATGAAGTGATGTTGAATTTTGTCAAATCCTTTTTCAGCATCTATTGAGATAGTCACACAGTCTTTGCCCTTGAGTTTGTTGATGTGATGTATCAAATTTATTGACTTTCATATGTTAAACCATCTTTGCATGCCTGGGATGAATCCCACTTGATCATGTTCTATAATTTTTTTAATATGCTGCTGTATTCTGACTTAATATTTTGTTGAGGATTTTTGTGTCTAGGTTCATCAAGGATATTACCTGTAATTTTACTTTTTTTGTTGCATCTTTATCTGGTTACGGTATCAGAGTTATGTTGGCCTTATAGAATGAGTTTGGTAGAGTAGTTTCTGTTTCAATTGTTTGGAATAATTTGAGGAGAGATATTATTAACTCCCCTTTAAAAGTTTGATAGAATTCGGCTGTAAAGCCATCTGGACCCAGACTTTTCTTTTTTGGAAGATTCCTAATTATTGCTTCAATCTTCTTGCTTGTTATTGGTCTGTTCACATTTTCTATCTCTTCTTGGTAGTTTGTGTAGGTCTAGAAACTTATCCATATCTCCCCAATTTTCATATTTGTGGTCATACATTTGTTTATAACAGTCTCTAATGATTCTTCGTATTTCTGTGGCATCAGTTGTAATGTCTTGCTTTTCGTTTCTGATTTTTGTTATTTGGGTCTTCTCTCTTCTTTTTTTTTTTTTTTTTTTTTTTGTTAACCTAGCTAATCGTTTGTCTATTTTACTTATCTTCTCAAAAAAACAACTTTTTGTTTTGTTGATCTTTTCTGTTGTGTTTTAGGTCTCTATTTCATTTAGTTCTGCTCTGGTCTTAATTATTTATTTCATCTACGACCCTTAGGTTTGTATCGTTGTTGTTTTTCCAGTTCCTTGAGGTGTAGTGTTAAATTGTTTATTTCAAGTCTTTCCATTCTTTTGAGGTAAGCATTTATTGCAATAAATTTCCCTCTTCGTACTGCGTTTGCAGTATCCCACAGGTTTTGGTATGACGTATCTTTATTTACATTATTTTCTAGAAATTTTTTGATTGCCTGTTTAATTTTTTCTTGGACCCATAGGTCATTAGGGAGCCTATTATTTAGTTTCTATGTATTTGTATAGTTTCCAGAGTTTTGCCTATTATTAATTTCCAATTTTAGTCCATGGTTGTCTGAAAAGATACTTGGAATGATTTCAGTTTTTTAAAATTTGCCAAGGCTAGATTTGTGACCTAGTATGTGGTCTATCCTGGAGAACATTCCATGAGCTGAACAGAAGAAAGTATATTCTTTATATAGTTCTGTATATATCTGCCAGGTCCAGTTGGTCTAACATGTAGTTTAAATCCTGTGTCTCTTTGTTGATTTGTTGCCTGGAAGACCTGTCCCATACTGACATATGGGTGTTCAGCTCACCCACTATTAATGTATTGGGGCCTATTTCTTCCATGGGTCTAAGAGTGTTTGTTTTATACATCTGGGTGCTCCAGTATTGGGTGCATATATATTTATGATGGTTATATCTTCTAGCTGCATAGATCCTTTTATCATTATATAGTGACCTTCTTTGTCTCTTTTTATGTTTTTTGGTTTAGAGTCTATTTTATCTGATATAATAATAGCTACTCCTGCTTGTTTTTGGTTTCCATTTGCATGGTATATCTTTTTCCATTCCTTCACTTTTAGTCTGTGTGTATCTCTGTATGTGAAATGGTCTCTTGAAGACAGTGTATACTTGGGTCTAGCTTTTTCATCCAATCAGTAAGTCTGTGTCTTTTGAATGGGGAGTTGAATCCATTCACATTTAGTGTGGTTATTGACAGATATTGTTTAATTCCTGTCATTTAATTGCTTTTTGTTTAGATGATTGAAATATCTTTTGATGATTGCTTCCCCTTTTATTTCTCTTCTTCAATGTTAGTTGGGTGTTTGATGTGGCATAATTTAGCTGCTTGCTCTATCTCACTAGCATTTTTGTTTTAACAGCAGCTTTTGCTCTTTCTTGTATATCTGTGGTAATGACACTCGTTATTCAGGTTCCAGATGGAGGATCCCCTTGAGAATTTCTTGCAGGGTTGGTCATGTGATGGTGAAATCCCACAATTTTTGTTTGTCTGGGAAATACACTATTTTCCCCTCCTTTCTGAAGGAGTGCCTTGCTTGGTAAAGAATTTTTGGCTGGCAGTTCTTTTCTTTAGTATTTTCAATATATCATTCCACTTTCTTTTGGCCTGTAGATTTTCTCTTGAGAAGTCTGCTGTTAGTCTGATAGGGGTTCCCTTATAAGTGACTTGATGCTTTTCTCTTGCTGCTTTTAGAATTCTCTCTTTGTCTTTGAGCTTTGCAAATTTGACTATAATGTGTCTTGGAGAGGATCTTTTTGAAGTGAATCTGTTTGGGACCATTGAGCTTCCTGGACCTGAAGGTCTGCATCTCTCCCTACCCATCGTAAGTTTTCTGTTATTATTTCCTAGAATAGGTTTTCAATACCTTTTCCTTTCTCCTCCCCTTCTGGAATACCCACAATTTGGATGTTAGACTGCTTGAGATTGTCTGCTGTCTCTCTTAGATTTTCCTCATTATTTTAAATTCTTTTTTCCTTTTTTTGTCTGCCTGAGTTATTTTGAAAAGACCATCTTCAAGATCTGAAATTCTTTCTTCTATTTGCTCTAGCCTGCTGTTCAAGCTCTCTTGTGTTTTTATTTCAATAAGTAAATCTTTCATTTCTAGGAGTTCTGCTATTCTTTTTTAAGGTATTAATCTCTTTGTAAATTTCCTCCTTCATATTCTGGATATTTTGTCTTTTTTCATTGTGTTCTCTAATTGAGCCTTCTTTTATTTCTTCAAGCTTTCTTAAGATCACTGCTCAGAATTCCTTTTCAGACATTTCAAGGATTCCCTATTCTATGAGGTCTGGAATTTGAACATTACTGTGTTCCTTTGGTGGTGTCATATCTTCTTGTTTGTTTGTAATTCCAGTATTTTTTCATTGATTTTTGGACATCTGGTAGAGGACTTGCTTCTTCTGTTATTCTGGATTTGGCTATGAGGATAAAGACTTCCTCCTCTATTTGCAGGCTCTATTGATGACTCTTCTTACATCAACATAGTCAAGTGAATGGCAGGCTGCCTGTACAGTGGCCCTGGCTGTTACTGTGGTGGTGTACTGTCCTTGTGGTGACAGAGGGTGTGGCAGTATCTATATTACACCACCTTCTCTCCTGTTCTATCTTTCCATGGCTGTAGACGGAGCCCCTGCTGCTATGCAGGTCTCAGCTCACCTGGGTGCCTGCTGAGCTGTGTGCACTTCCCTTCCCCCCAGGTCTTAGACTGGACCCAGTGCCACAAGGGTTTGGTCTCAGCTCAGCTTGGCGGCTGCTGGAGTGTGTGCATTTCCCTTCCCCCTGGGGCCTGAGACTGAGCTCTGGTGCCAAATAGGTCTTGGCACTCCCCCCTGGTTGCTGGGCTGTGTGTGCTTCCCCCTGAGCCTTAGACTGGGCCCCGGTGCTGCAAGGGTCTGGTCTTGGCTCATCTTGGCTTCTGCTGGGCTGTGTGCACTTCTCTCCAGGCCTCAGACTGATGACATGATCTTATATATAGAAAAACCTGAATATTCTACCAAAAACTCCTACAGCTGATTAGAAATCTCAGTAATGTTGCTGGTCACAAAATCAGTATCTAGAAATCAGTAGCATTTTTATACTCCAGTAATGACCTAGCAGAAAAAGAAATCAAGAAATCAAGCCCATTTACAATAGTCAACAAAAATAAAATACCTAGGAAAAAATTTAACCAAGGAAGTGAAAGATCTCTACAATAAGAACTACAAAACACTACTGGAAGAAATTAAACAGGACACAAAAAGGTGGAAAGGCATACCATGCTCTTGGATGGAAAGAATTAACATCATAAAAATGTCTATTCTACCCCAAACAATCTGTAGATTCAATGAAATCCCCATCAAAATATCAATGACATTCTTTATGAAATAGGAAAAGCAATCCTAACATTCATATGGAACAACAAAAGATCCCAAATAGCCAAAGTAATCCTGAGCAAAAAAATAAAGTCAGAGGCCTAACACTACCTGACTTCAAATTATATTACAAAGCTATTGTAACCCAAATGGCATAGTACTAGTTTACAGAGGGTAGTAAAGAAAGGCCTCTTTTATAAAGTAACATTTGAGTAGAGACCTGAAGGAAGTAAAAGAGCCAGCTATTTAGGTATCTGGGGGAAGATAATTCCAGGCAGAGGGAAAAAGAAAATACAGAAGAAGAATGTACTATAGATGTTCAGCGAACAGCAAAAAGGCTAATGTGGTTGGAGCTGAATGAGCAAGGGCAGAGTAATGAGAGGAAGTTAGAGAGGCAACAGGCAGGGTGATGAGCATGTAAGGACCTTGTAGGCCACTTAAGACTTTGGATTTTATTCTGAGACTGAGAACCATTTCAAGGTTTTAATCACAGGAAGTGACATGATCTGACTTGTATCTTATGGGGGGTTTTGTTTGTTTTTGTTGGCTGGCCTGGTCAGAGTTCTGAAACCTTGACCTTAGTGTTACAAGATGGCAGTTTAACTAGCTGAGCTGATTGGCCGCCCGTAACTTGTATCTTAGAAGGAATACTCTAGCTTCTGTCCTGAGAATAGACTTCATGTAGGGCAGTAAGAGTTGAAGAAGGGAAACCAGTTAGAAGGCTTTTATAGAGATGAGGACGTCTTGTTGAGGAAACACAAACATCTACGCATATAACAATTGGAGACTCAAACAAGAATAATGAAGTAATTGTACATAAAATATAGAGTCTAAGTACTGTGGTTGATGGGTAGGGGCAGGACCCAGTATGTGGATGGAATTATCACAGGGAAGGTGAAGCTCAGGCTGGGCATTAAAGGATGAAGAGATTGGATCTATCAAGTGGGAATAAGAATATAAGCCCTATCAAATCCACAGATTCTTGTGAAACTCAACTGAGAGCCTGGATTCAAGAGCACTATGTAAAACACAATGTAGCTTACAGAGGTAAGGAATGAATTACCACTGGTCCTTGACCTGCCTATCCCCTATTCCTTATGAGCAACTAGAGAAAAGGGACTGGTAACAATGTAATTTCAGATAGCCTGGCATGCTAAGATCACACTAATGAATTGATCATCAACTCAAAAAACCTTCATATGTGGTAGCACATATTAATTGCCCTGTTCCTATGGATATGGCAGCCCTAACTGGTTAACTAAAGTTTGTAGCATTTGAGTCTGCAAGCTAAGGCTAAACAATTGGAAAATATTATTGATATTCGCACTTGGCCCAATTGGAAAGGCCCAGTGTTCAATAACCAGCACCATGGAAGTTGCTTCAACCCCTAAGCCTGAGGAGTCTTCTTTCCCATTCTGTGAAATCAGTGAGAGAAAAATACCAATGCCCCAGACTACAGCCATCTCCCTTTAATCCTTCCTCATCCCTGTGACATCCATATCACTCAGGAAATCTCCCCCAAATCCTTGAATGGACTATAAGGAGGGGTGGGAAAAGTTTCCCAGTGTTGTTGCCAGGCTAGCAGTCACAGAGGGACTAATCTAGCAAGCACCTAGATATCATCTAGTACATTGATTGACTATGATGAAGCAGGGGGGTGACCAATAGCCCGGCCTGTTTTTCTCCCTTCTGTCACCACCTAAATAGGCCTGACAGGGCTTTCCACACACTTGGTGTAACACAGAGCATCCACCCAACCATGTATCATCTACTCAACCAAGTATCCTCATTCATACATGAGGGTACACGGAACTAAAGAGAGGGGAAAACTGTCCAGTCACAAACCGAGTTTATGGCATAACTCTCTGTCCCATGCCCTTTGGGCTAAAATCAAGCTGCCTTGTTTCATCTATGTTTGCCCATTCCCTTTTCTCAGATGTTCATCATTTGCACCTATGGATCCTATAGGTGTCCACAGCTCAAAGACATCATTTGCACTCTCCCATCACTTTTTAGCCCTGGGCACTGAAGAACTTTCCATTCTGGGAGGTCTGGTCTGAAGCAGCAAAGTTACTTTATCTGTCTTTGATAGATGAATCACCATTTTGCCAGGCTTAAAATCCTGGAGTTTTTTTGCCTCTCCCTTATCCTTTATCTGCTCTATGTTTCCAGCTCCCATCTTGTCACTCTATGTAAAATAACAATCCTTAAATATATAACCTATCCTTCATCCCTATTTTATTTTTCTCCTTAGCACTGAAGATCATCTAACATATTATATGTTTTACTTATTTATTTTGTCTATCACTTCCTCCAGCTACAATGTAAGCTCTATGATGGCAGATATTACTTTTGTGTTCACTACCCTACCCACAGTATCTAGAACATGGATTGGCATATATTAGTCACCCAGTAAGCATCTATTGAATGAATAAATACGGTGGTGTCTTGAAAGTGTTGAGAACCAAGTTTCCCATTTTGTTGTTCTGCCATTCTCAACAAGCAGCTTCCAACTCATGGTCCAAGATAGCTGCCTTAGATCCCACCATCACATCCAGGTTTAAGTCAGCAACAAGAAGAAAAGTAGTGGGCAGACATCAATGCAGGGACACAAGAAACATGGGTGAGCAAGGAAACATGACACCACTAAAGGAACATAATAGTCAGTAGTTGACTCCAAAGGAAAGTAAATTTATGAATTTCCTAAAAAGGAATTCAAAATAATGATCTTAAGGAAACTCAGCAAAATAAAAGAGAATACAGATAGACAATTCAATTAAATAAGGAAATCAATTTATGATCTGAATGAGAAATTCAACAAAGAGATAGATATCATAAAAATGATCCAAACAGAAATCTTGGTGCTAAAAAATTCAACGTAGGTAATGCAAAATACAATAAAGAGCTTCAACAGCAGACTAGATCAAGCAGAAGAAAGAATCTGTGAACTTGAAAATAGGTATTTTTAAAATTTTTTATTGAAACATAGATTTTTACAGATTGTATATATTTATGGGGTACAGAGTTGCATTTCTATATATGTATATATACACAATGTGTGTTGATCTATCCAGGTGTATACAGCCTATTCATCATTGCAAAACTCAACCATTTCTTTGTAATGTGTGCATTTGAGCTCCTCTCTTCTAGACATTTGATTATTGATTATACAATTCTGGGTTGACTGCATAACAATAGGGCTTATTTTCCCTATCTCTATGTACTTTTGTGTTCATTAATCAGCCTCTCACTCCCCCTCCCCCCTTCTCTTTCCTGCCTCTAATAACCATAACTCTTTTCTCTTGTAACAGTTCAACTTATTATAACAGATTTGTTTTTGTTTGTTTGCTTGTATTGTTTTCCTCTCTTTTTCTTAGTTCCCACATATGAATGAGAACATGTGGTATTTCTCTTTCTGCACCTGGCTTATTCCACTTAACATAATTTTCTCTAATCTCATACATGTTGCTGTGAATGGCAGAATTTCATTCTTTTTTATGGCTGAGTGGTATTCCATTAATGTATATGCACCACATTTTCTTTATCCAATCATCTGCCAGTGGACATTTAGGTTGGTTCCATATCTTGGCTATAATGAACACAGCTGTGATGAACACGGGGGTGTACGTATACCTTTGAAATAATGATTTCCATTCCCTTGGGTATATACCAAGCAGAGGGAATGCTGGGTCATATGGCAGTTCTATCCGTAGTCATTTGAGAAACCTCCATACTGTTTTCCATACTAGCTATACTAATTTACAGTCCCACCAACAATGTATAAGTGTTCTCCTTTCTCCACATCCTTGTCAGCATTTGTTATTTTCTGTCTTTTTGATAATAGCCAGTCTAACTGGGGTGAGATGGTATCTCAGTGTGGTTTTGATTTGCATTTCCTCAATGATTAGTGATGTTAATCATTTTTTTCATATACTTGTTGGCCATTTGTATGGCTGCTTTTGTGAAATGTCTACTGAGCTCCCTTGCCCATTTTTTAATTGGGTAATTTTGGTTTTTTGCTATTGAGTTGTTTGAGTTCCTTACATATTCTGGATATGATCCCCTTTTTAGACACACAGTTTGCAAATATTTTCTCCCATTCTGTAGGTTTTCTTCTCATTCTGTTTATTGTTTCCTTTGCCATACAGAAGCTTTTAGTTTGATGTAATCCCATTTGTTTATTTTCACTTTTGTTGCTTATGCTTTTGAGGTCTTATTCATAAAATCTTTGCCTAGTCCTGTCCTGGAGCATTTCCCCTGTGTTTTCTTCTAAAAGTTATATAGTTTCAGGTCTTATATTTAAGTCTTTAATCCATTTTGAGTTGATTTTTTGATATGGTTAGAGATGGGAGTCTAGTTTCATTCTTCTACACACGGATATTCAGTTTTCCCAGCATCATTTATTGAAGAGGCTGTCCTTTCCCTAAGGTGTGTTTTTAGAAACTGTATCAAAGATAAATTGGCTGTAAGTACATGGGTTTAATTCTGGGCTTTCTATTCTGTTCCATTGCTACAAGTGTCTGTTTCTATACCAGTACAATGCTGTTTTGGTTATTAGAGTTTGGTAATATAATTTGAAGTTAGGTAGTGTAATGCCTCCCACTTTACTCTTTTTGCTCAGAATTGCTTTGGCTATCGAGTTCGTTTGTTGCTCCACATGAATGTTAGAATTGCTTTTTATATTTCTGTGAAGAATGTCCTTGATATTTTCATAGGGATTGCATTGAATATGTAGATCACTTTGTGTAGAATGGACATTTTCACAACATTAATTATACCAATCCATGAGCACAGAATGTCTTTCCATTTTTTGTGACCTCTTTAATTTCTTTCATCAGTGTTTTGTATTTCTCATTGTAGACATCTTTTACCTCCTCAGTTAAATTTATTACTAGATATTACTTTTTTTGGTAGCTACCATAAATGGGATTCCTTTCTTGATATCTTTTTCTGCTAGTTCATTGTTGGTGTATAGAAATGCTAGTGACTTTTGTATATTGATTTTAAATCCTGCAACTCTACTGAATTTATCAGCACTAAGAGTTTTCTAGTGGAGTCTTTAGGTTTTTCTATGTATAAGATCATGTCATTTGCAAACAGGGACAATTTGACTTCCTCTTTTCCAATGTGGATGCCCTTTTTCTTGCCTAATTGCTCTGGCTAGAACTGCCAGTATGTTAAATAGGAGTGGTAAGACTAAGCATCCTTGTCTTATTTCCATTCTTACAGGAAAATCTTTCAACTTTTTTGATTCAGGTTGATGTTAGCTATGGGTTTGTCACATATGGTTTTCGTTGTGTTGAGATACTTTACTTCTATACCTAATTTGTTGAGAGTTTTTATCATAAAGCGATGTTGGTTTTTATCAAATGACTTTTCTTCATCTATTGAGATAAACATATGGTTTTTACTTTTCATTTTGTTGGTGTGATGTATCACATGTATTTTTTGCACGTATTGAACCATCCTTGCATCTCTGGGATGAATCCCACTTGATGATCATGTGTAATCTTTTTGATATGCTGTTAGATTCTGTTTGCTAGCACTTTGTTGAGAAACTTTGCATCTAAGTTCAAGGAAGGATATTGGCTTGTAGTTTTCTTTTTTTGTTGTGTCTTTGTCTAGTTTTGGTATCAGGGTGATGCTGGCCTCATAGAATGACTTTGGGACAATACCCTCTACTTCAATTTTTTGGAATAGTTTGGGAAGAAATGTATTAAATCTTCTATAAATATTGGTAGAATTCAGCAGAGAAGCTACCTAGTCCTGGTCTTTTCTTTGTTGGGAGACTGTTGATTACCAATTCAATATTGTTGTTATTGATCTGTTCAGAATTTCTATTTCTTCTTTGTACAGTGTGTATTTGTCCAGAAATTTATACATTTCTTCTAAATTTTCAAAGTTGTTGGCATATAGTTATTCATAGCAGTCTTTAATGATTCTTTGTATTTCTGTGGAATCAGTTGTAATGTCTCCATTTTCATTTATGATTTTTGATATTTGGGTCTTTTGTCTTCTTTTCTTGGCTGGTCTAGCTAATTGTCAATTTTGCTTATCTTCACAAACAAACAACTTTTTATTTCATTGAGCTTTTGTATCCTTTTTTGGTCTCTATTTCAGTTAGGTCTGTTCTTATCTTTATTATTACTTTCTGTCTACTAATGTTGGAATTGGATTTTTCTTGCTTGCTTTTTTAGTTCCTTAAGGTATGATGTTGTTATTTATTTGGGGTATTTCAACTTTTTGATATAAGCACTTATTGCAATAATCTTCCCTCTTAGTACTGCTTTTTCAGTATCCCATAGGTTTTGGTAAGTTGTGCTTATGTTTTCATTTGATCCAAGGAATTTTTTGATTTCCTGCTTTATTTCTTCTTTGACCCATTGGTCATTCAGGAGCATGTTGTTTAGTTTTCCATTATTTGTATGGCTTCCCAAGTTTTGTTTGTTGTTCATTTTTAGTTTTATTCCATTGTGATCTGCAAATATACTTGATATGATCTCAATCTTTTTTATTTATTTGAGTCTTGATTTGTGACCTAACATGTGATCTAGTCTGGAGAATGATACATATGCTGATTAGAATAATGTATACCCTGTAGTTGTTGAATGAAATGTTCTGTAAATGTCTGTCAAGTCCATTTGGTCTAAGGTGCCATTTAAATCCAATATTTATCTGCTATTTTTTGTGTGTGTCTAGATGATCTGTCCAATGCTGAGAGAGGTATGTTAATCACCAAGTATTATTGCGTTGGGTTCAATCACTCCCTTTAGATCCAATAAAAATTGCTTTACATACCTGGGTGCTCCAATGTTGAATACATATATATTTATAATTGCTATATCTTCTTGCTATGTTGATCCTTTTATCATTATATAATGTCCTTTGTTTCTTTTTCTGGTTCTTGGTTTAAAGTCTATTTTATCTAAGTATGGCAACTCTTGCCCATTTTTGGTTTCCATTTGCATGGAATATCTTTTCCCATCCCTTTACTATTAGTCTTTGTGTGTCTTTACTGGTGAATGAGTTTCTTGCAGGCAGAATATAGTTTGGTTTAGTTTTTTAATCCATTCAGCCAGTCTATGTCTTTAAAGTGGGGAATTTAATCCATTTACATTGAGGGTTGTTCTTCAAAGGTATTGCCTTATTCTTGAGATTTTATTAATTTTTTAATGTTGCTTTATATTTCTTTTGTTCCTTTATTTCCTTTTTATTGTTTGCCTTTGCTGTTTGGTACTTTTTTCACAGTGATAAGATACATTTTCTTTCTTTTTCATTTTCATATCTGTTCTACTAGTAGTTTTGATTCTTTCTTGTGTATTCATGATGATAGTTATAGCTCTTTTGATTTCCAAATATAGGACTCCACTGAGGATTTCTTGTAGGGCCAGATTTGTATTGGTGAATCTCCACAGTTTTTGTTTTTCTGGGAAAGATACTGTTTCTCCTTCGTGTGTGTGTGTGTGTGTGTGTGTGTGTGTGTGTGTGTGTTTTCATTTTATTCTCCTTCATTTCTGAAGAATAGCTTTGCTCAGTATGGAATTCTTAGTTGTCAGGTTTTTTCTTTTAACACTGAATATGTCATCCCATTCTCTCCTTGGTTTCTATTGATAAGTCTGCTGTTAGTCTAATGGGGATTCCCTTATAGTTGACTTGATGTTTTTCTCATGCTCTTTTTAGAATTCTTTCATTGTCTTTGACTTTTCGAAATTTGACTATATTGTATCTTGGGGAGATCCTTTTTGGATTGAATCTGCTTAGCTTTCACTGCCTTTTCCTTTCTCTTCCCCTTCCAGTGCACCCATAATATAGATGTTTGTACACTTAAGGTTGATGGATAGAACTCATAGGCTATCTTCATTTTTTAAATTCCTTTTTTCTTTTTTATTCATCTGGGTTATTTCAAAAAGCCTGCCTTCTAGATCAGAAACTGTTTCTTCTGCATGTTCTAGCCTGTTACTTAAGCTCTTGGTTGTATTTTTTGTTGTTGTTGAATGAATTCCAATTTTAGGATTTCTGTTTGGTTCTTTTTTATAGTTTCTATTTCTTTGTTGAAATTTCCATACATGTCCTGCATTTTTTTTTTTTTACTTCATTGCAATTTCTATCTATTTTTTCTTGCATCCTATTGAGTTTCCTTAATGCTATTTGGGATTTCTCTTCAGGCATTTCACTGGTTTCTTGTTGTTTAGGGTCCAGTATTGGAAAATTATTGTCTTCTTTTGGGGAAGTTATGTTTCCCTGTTTTTTTCATGCTCCTTATATCTCTGCCTTGATTTCTAGGCATTTGGTGGTGTAGATGCTTCTTTTAATTTTTGGAGTAGTTTTTGAGTGAAGAGACTCTCACCTGTAGACGTGTTCTATATTAGTAATTGTGTTGGGCATCATAGGTTTTGTTCTGGGTGAGTGCAGCAGTAAGCGCCAGCTCATTCCCATACCCTCTATGCTGATGTGGGCAGGCTCATTGTGTCAGGCAGGCCTCTGAACTCCAGGGTAAGGTGGGCATAGATCCAGGTGACAGATGCAGGGGACTGGTACAGTCCCTGCTTGCTTGTCCCCTGGGGGGGGTGGCTGCTGAGTTGGTTGGAGCTCTGACCTCTCAGGGGAAGGGGGCATAGATCCAGGTGGCCAGAGCTCTCCCTCCAATCTCCACTGGTGTAGGTCAGTCCACTATGGCAGGCAGGACTCTGAGCTCCTAGGGAAGAAGGGCATGGATCCAGGGAAATGGTGCAGGGAACCAGAATAGTCCCTGCTCACTCTGCAGTGGGGCTGGGGGACAAGGCCACTGCCTGAGATGGAGCTCTGAGCTCCCAGGGGAAGGAGGGTCTGGATCAATGTGGCCAGTGTGCTCCTTTCACTCTCTGCTGATGTGAGCCAGTCCACTATGTCAAGAAGGACTTTGAGATCCCAGAGAAGGAGGGTGTGGATTCATGCAACCTGTACAGGGGACTGGCACTGCTCCTGTTCACTATCTGCTGGGTGAAAATAGGTCTTTTGAAATTCCAGTCAGAGAAAAAGAAAAGCAGAAAATAATTTTTAAGAACCCAGAAAGACATCCTACAGAACTTTTGGGACATCATTAAATGAACAAACACTTTCATTATGGTAGTTCTAGAAAGAGAAGAGACAAAGATGGGGACAGATGTTCATTTAATGAAATAATTGCTGAAAACTTCCAAAATGTTGGAAGAGGTATAGGCATTTAGATTCATGAAGATCAAAGGTCCTCAAACATGTTTAACCCAAAGAAGTCCACTTGAAGTCACATTATAATTAAACTGTCAAAAGTCAAAGAGAAGAGAGAGAATTTTAAAAGGAGTACAAGAAAAGTATCATGTCACATATAAGGGAGTCTTCATTAGACTATCAGCAGATTTCTCACCAGAAACCTTGTAGGCCAAGAGAGAATAGGATGATATTTTGAAAGTGCTAAAAGAAAAAAAACTGTCAGTCAAGAATATTATACACAGCAGAGCTATCCTTCACAAATAAAGTAGAAATAAAACATTTACCAGACAAGGAAAAGTTGAGGGAATTCATCACCACTAGACCTGCCTTATAAGAAATACTTAAGGGATTTTTTCAAGTGGAAGCAAAAGGATGGTAATTACTAACATGAAAACAAATCAAAGTATAAAATTCACTGATAAAGGTAAATATATAGTCAAATTTAGAATAACCCAATATTGTTACTGTGCTCTGTAAATCATATATATGTATATGTAGTATAAAGGTTAAAAGTCAAAACAGTAAAAAAATAATGATAGCTTTGGCTGGCAGGTTAGCACAATGGGTTAGAGCACAGTGTTATAACACCAAGGCCAAACATTTGGATCCTACTACCGGCCAGCCACATAAAAAAACAAATAAATAAATAATAATGATAGCTACAAAAAGTTGCTAAGAAGTACATAATTTAAAAAAGTAAATTGCAACATCAAAAATGTAAATGGGGGGCTAAAAGTGTAGAGTTCTTTTACAAGTGTAAAATAGTCTATTATAACTATAAGATGTTTTATGTAAGCCTCATGGAAACCGCAAAGCAAAAAATTATAGCAGATACAAAAATAAAGAGAAAGGAATAAAAACTTAGCACTACAGAAAATCACCAAATCACAAAGATAAACAACAAAAGAGGAAGAAAGAAAAGATCTACAAAACAACCAGAAAAAAAACTAACAAGATGGCAGTAGTAAGCACTTACCTATAATTAATTACTTTGGATGTAAATAAATTAGATTCTCCAATCAAAAGACATAGAATAGCTGAATGGATAAAAAAGGAAAGCAAGATCCAACTATATGCTGTCTACAAGAGACCCACTTTAGCTTTAAGGTCTCACACCAGCTGAAAGTTAAGAATTGGAAGAAGATATACCATGGATATGGCAACAAAGAAAGAGCAGGGATGGTTATAATAATATCAGATAAAATAGACTTCAAGTCAAAAAATGTTGCAAGAGACAAAGAAGGTCATTATTTAATGATAAAGAGCTCAATTTGTCAAAAGGACATAACAACTATGCACCAACATCAGGGCACAGAAATATTTAAAGCAAATATTAATGGAAATGAAGGGAGAATAAATAGCAATACAATGATAACAAGTGACTTCAATATCCCACTTTCAACAATGGACAGTTCAACCAGACAGAAAATTAACAAGGAAATACCAGAATTGAACTTCACTTTAGACAAAATGGACCTAATAGATATACAGAACTTTCCATCCAACAGCAGCAGAATACAAATTCTTTTCTAGTGGACATGGAACATTCTCCAGGCTAGACTATATGGTGGGTCAAAACACAAGTCTTAACAAATTTAAGATAAAATTTATATCAAATATTGTTTCTGACCGCAATGGTATAAAACTAGAAACAAATAACAGGAGGAATTTTGGGAAATTCACAAATGTGGAAATTAAACAACATGTTCCTAAACAATTAGTCGGTCAAAGAAGAAATCAATAGGGAAATTTAAAAGTATTTTGAGACAAACTACTATGGAAACACAACATACCAAAACCTATGGAATGCAGAAAAAGCAGTTTTAAGAAGGAAGTTTGTAGCAATAAATGCCTACATTAAAAAGAAGATCCCAAATAAATAACCTAATATTACACCTTAAGGAACTAGGAAAAGAAAAACAAACTAAACCCAAAGCTAGAAGAAGGAAGACAATAATAAAGATTGGAACAGAAATCAGATAGAGAATAGAAAAACCATCAATTAAAACAAAACCATCAATAAAAACAAAAAAAAAAAAACAAAAATAAAAACCATCAATAAAAACAAAAAAATCAATAAAACTAAGATCTTGTTTTTGAAATAATAAACAAAATCAATAAACACTTAGGTAGACTAAAGAAAAAAAGAGAGAAGTCTCAATGCATAGACTCAGAAATGAAAGTGAACACATTACAACAGACACCTCAGAAATAAAGAGGATTATAAGGGACTATTATGAACAATTATATGCCAACAAATTTGATAATCTAGAGGAAATGAATAAATTCCTAGAAAAATGCAACCTACTAAAGTTGAATCAGGAAGAAATAGAAAGCTTGGACAAACCAATAACTACTGAAGAGATTGAAGTTGTAATTAAAAACCTCCCAACCAAGAAAAGCCCAGGACCATCTGGTTTTACAGCTGAATTCCAGCAAACTTTTGGAGAAGAATTAATACCAATAGTTTTTAAGCTCTTCCAAAAAATAGATTTGGAGAGATAACTTTCTAATACATATTATGAGGCCAGCATTGCCTTGAAACCTAAGCCAGACAAAGACACCACAAGAAAGGAAAACTGCAGGCCAATATTTCTGATGAACATTGATGCAAAAATCCTCAATAAAATACTAGCAAGTCAAATTCAACAACACATCAAAAAGGTTATATATTATGCTCAAGTAGGGTTTATCCCTCGAATCAAAGTTGAATTATCAAATGCGAATCAATGTGATACATCTCATTAACAGACAGAAAAACAACCACCACGTAATCATATCAACTGACACAGAAAAAGTATTTAGCAAAGTTCAATATTTTTTCTTCATTAAAACTCTTAACATTAGTATAGGAGGAAAGTTCCTCAACATAATAAAGACCACTAATGAAAACCTCACAACTATCATCATAATCAATGGTGGGAAACTGGAAGCTTTTTCTCTAATACCTGATACAACACATGTATGGCCACTTCACCACTTCTACTCAACATAGTACTGGAAGTACTATTGTCTTCTGACATTTCATTGGTTTCCTGTTGTTTGTGGTCTGGTACTGGAGAATTATTGTCTTCTTTTGGGGGTGTCGTATTTCCCTGTTTTTTTATGCTTCTCCTAACTCTGTGTTAATGTCTGGGTATCTGGTGGTGTAGTTGCTTCTTTTCATTTTTGGAGTAGTTTTTGAAGGATGAAACTCTTACCTGTAGAAGGGCTCTACATTGACAATGGTGTTGGGCAATTTAGGTTTGGTTCTGGGTGCCCATGGCAGTGTAGTCATGTGATTTCTTTGACTGTACTCAATCTTGGAGTTGTCTGTGGATGCCTTTGTGGCCTAGGCAGTGGGGCCCTTAGCAGTTTCTTGTTGGGGTGATTGGCACATGGCAGGGATGCTGTGGCTGTGATCAGGGCCTCAAGTACCTTGGGGGTGTGCTGGTACACTCAGTGCTTCCTGAGCTGAGGTGAGCATCCCTGTGCAGGGTTACTGAGGTCACCATTGGGGCTTCAATTTCTGGGGTATGTGTTGTGGCAATGGGCTGTTCCTCCACAAACATGGGTGGAGTTTCTGGGGTACTGAGTAGGTTGTACACCCCTGGGAGAAGCACTGGGGTCATTCTCTGAGCTCCTGGGTGAGGTAGAGTGGCTTTCTGGAGCTTCCCCAATGGAGTATGTGGATCTAGGAAAGTTTACCAGAGATACAGGACTGTATGCTCCTGGGAGGTGCTGGCTCACTCCCTACCCCCTCTCTATTGGGTGGGCTTGCTGAGTTGGGCAGGTCTCTGAGTTATGGGGAACAAGGTGGGCATGGATCAGAGATGCTCACAGAGCTGTGTGCACCTGGAAGTGGCCAGCACACACCCCAAACCCTGTCTGCTGGTGCAAAGCAGTTTGCTGTGTAGGGAAGCCATCTTAACTGAGGGGAGGGTAGAAGGGGGTGTATATCTAGGCACATTCACCAGAGATGCATGGGCACTGCATGTACCCAGTAGTGGCCAGTGCACTCCCGGAGTCTGCTGGGGTGGGATGCTCCAGTGGGCTTGCTGACTCAGGTTGGTCTCTGAATTCTCAGGGCGAGGTGGGTGTAGGTCTAAGCAAGTTCACCAGAGATGCAAGGGGCCAGCTCACTCCCCATACCCTTTCTACTAGGGTGGGAGGCTCTGGAAGGCTTGCCAGAACTGGGTGGGTCTCCATGTCCTGGCTCCTATCCCAAAATGGCAATGTCTAGCAGCAGCCCGGGACCAGTGGGGGTGGGAAGACTCAACATGCACTTCCCCTCTGGAAAAATGCAGTTATGTGGGATCCCAGCCACTCCCCACACTGGGCTTACTGCCAACAAGGGACACGTGGTTACCTTGTAACCTGAATTGCAGGCATCTATGGTAGGAATACTGACTGCAGACACCCACCTACCTTGTCTCAGCAGTGCAGGGGTCTCTCTAGTCTCTGCACCAGTCTTGGCCAGGTGTTTCCTTTTTCTTTTTTCTTTTTTTTTAAATTTTATTTTCTCGATATACATTGTGGCTGATTATTGCTCCCCATCACCAAAACCTCCCTCCCTCCTCCCTCTCCCCCTCCCCCCCAACAATGTCCTTTCTGTTTGCTTGTTGTATCAACTTCAAGTAATTGTGGTTGTTATATCTTCTTCCCCTCCCCCGGTTTTTTTTTTCTGTGTGTGTGTGTGTGTGTGTGTGTGTGTGTGTGTGTGTATGAATTTATATATTAATTTTTAGCTCCCACCAATAAGTGAGAACATGTGGTATTTCTCTTTCTGTGCCTGACTTGTTTCACTTAATATAATTCTCTCAAGGTCCATCCATGTTGTTGCAAATGACAGTATTTCATTCGTTTTTATAGCTGAGTAGTATTCCATTGTGTAGATATACCACATTTTCCGTATCCACTCATCTGATGATGGGCATTTGGGCTGGTTCCAACTCTTGGCTATTGTAAAGAGTGCTGCGATGAACATTGGGGAACAGGTATACTTTCGACTTGATGATTTCCATTCCTCTGGGTATATTCCCAACAGTGAGATAGCTGGGTCATATGGTAGATCTATCTGCAATTGTTTGAGGAACCTCCATACCATTTTCCATAGAGGCTGCACCATTTTGCAGTCCCACCAACAATGTATGAGAGCTCCTTTTTCTCCGCAGCCTCGCCAGCATTTATCGTTCAGAGTCTTTTGGATTTTAGCCATCCTAACTGGGGTTAGATGGTATCTCAGTGTGGTTTTGATTTGCATTTCCCTGATGCTGAGTGATGTTGAGCATTTTTTCATATGTCTGTTGGCCATTTGTATATCTTCCTTAGAGAAATGCCTACTTAGCTCTTTTGCCCATTTTTTAATTGGGTTGCTTGTTTTCTTCTTGTAAAGTTGTTTGAGTTCCTTATATATTCTGGATATTAATCCTTTGTCAGATGTATATTTTGCAAATATTTTCTCCCACTCTGTTGGTTGTCTTTTAACTCTGTTAACTGTTGGTGTTTCCTTTTTCTATGTTGTCATCTTGAGTTTCCAAATCTTGGTGAATCTTCCTCACTATTTTGCTGAATTCCATCATTTTCTCCTAGTCACTCTATTCTACAGGTGATTATCTACTTGTTGCTTTGGACTTTCTTTGCATTAGAGGTGTGAGCTGGCGGCCTCTAGTCAGCCATCTTGCCCCTGTGCCCCTTATGACTGTAATGTTCTCTCCCTAGTCTGGAAGTACTATCAAGAGCAATTAAACAAGAAAAAGAAATGAAAGGCATCTAAATCAGAAAAGAAAAATTAAAATTATCTCTATTTGCAGATGACATAATCCTATATGTAGTTGTATGCATGTAAAAAACCCCAAAGACTTCATCAAAAAACTGTTACGTCTAATAAATGAATTCAGTAAAGATGTAGGATATAAAATCAACCTACAAAACTCTGGCATTTCTTTTTTTTTTTTTTTTTTTTTTAAAGATGACCGGTAAGGGGATCTCAACCCTTGGCTTGGTGTTGTGAGCACCACGCTCAGCCAGTGAGCAAACCGTCCATCCCTATATAGGATCCGAACCCGTGGCCTTGGTGTTATCAGCACCGCACTCTACCGAGTGAGCCACGGGCCGGCCTAAACTCTGGCATTTCTATTCAAATAACGACCTACCCCCCCCCAAAAAAGTCAAGAAAACAATTCCATTTACAACAGTATCAAAGAAAAAAGATACTTCGTAATAAATTTAACCAGAGAGGTTAAAGACCTGTACTTTGAAAACTATACAAGGTTTATAAAAGAAATTTAAAAGGACACAAATAAGTGGAAAAATATTACATGCTCACAGATCAGAAGAACTAATATTGTTAAAATGTTCATATTACCTCAAACAATATATAGATCCAGTGCAATCCCTATCAAAATCCCAATGGCATTTCTCACAGAAATATTTTTAAAAATCCTAAAATTTAGAGAAAACCACAATAGATCCTGAATACCCAAAGCAATTCTGAGAGGGGAAGAAAAAAAAAACTAAGTTGGAGGCACTTTGAGGCATCACACTTCCTGAGTTAAAATTATATTACATTACAAAGCAATAGTAATCAAAACAAATCTAGCACTGGTATTGAAAAAGACACACAGACCAGTGGAACAGAGTAGAGTACCCAGAAATAAATCCAAACATATGAGGGGTCTTCTAAAAGTTCATGGAGGGTTACTCACTCTGGCAGGCCAGCACGTCCCCCTCCAGCTGAGGTACACATACCCAAGAAACTACTAAACATTCCCTAAACCAGGATATCAACAGTGTTGATGATTCAATCAAAATATTCACTTCAAATTTTGCCAACTGTGCCTGAGCCCCAAAACCGTGCTGCCAAGGTGAGCCCCCAGAAGCATCAGCAGCAGCAGCAGTTGAACCGCATAGTGGCTGGAGGCAGCCC
This sequence comes from Cynocephalus volans, assembly GCF_027409185.1. Lineage (NCBI taxonomy): Eukaryota > Metazoa > Chordata > Mammalia > Dermoptera > Cynocephalidae > Cynocephalus > Cynocephalus volans. The sequence continues at coordinate 84,976,794 of NC_084478.1, forward strand.
CTCCCTCTTCCTCAGACCCAGGGAGGGGTGAGCACCAGACCCCACACTGTGCCCCAAACCCGTGCCACCAGAACCAGGCAGTGGCTGGAAGTGGCCCCTCCCCACTTCTTGGACACTGGGGGGAGCACCAGCCTGCAGGGTCTGATCTGCCAAGGTGTGTGCAGCAGCACCACACAGCACTAGGGGTGTATTCTATGAGCACAGAGTCTGGAACAGGAACCAAGGTGGTTAACATAACCGCCACCACACCTACTGTTAATCAAAGACAATTCACCTACACAGTAGCAGCCAGGGCCACTCCCCAGCCAGCCTCAGTGTAACAGAAGAAGCAAAGCCTTTACCAAATGACCAAGCATCAGTGAAAAAATACTAGACACACAAACAATCAAGAAGAAATTACACCACTAAAGAATACAATAATGCTCCAAAGTCATGGAACAGGGAATCCTTCAAATGCCTGAAAAAGAATTTTGAGCAATTATCTTAAGAAAACTTGAAGAAACAAAGGAAGACTCAATTAGAGAACACAATGAAATAAGAAAAGATTTCCAGAATATGAAGGACGAAATTTACAAAGAGATTAATTCCTTAAAAAAGAGTGTAGCAGAACTTCTAGAAATAAAAGATTCACTCAATGAAATAAAAACACAACTGAGAGCTTGAGCAGCAAGGAAAAGCAAGCAGAACAAAGAATTTCAGGGCTTGACGATGGTCTTTTTGAAATAACTCAGGCAGACAAAAAAAGGAGAAAAGAATTTAAAATAAAGAGGAAAATCTAGCTCTCGGCTCTCTCTGCTTCCACCATCTTGCAATGGGGGACCCCTGGGTTGCTGTTGCCACCACCAGATGGACTTTGGACTTCCACCCTCAGAAACTTCAATCAGGTCCATAAGAGTGGGAATGACATCTCCAATGACCAGTACAGCATCAGACACAAATTTCCACATGTTTTACACAGAGACTATATTAACCACCCTACCCCCAAAATTTATATAAAATATTTTTACAAATGTGCACAGAAGGAAGAAATAAAATAGGAGAGACTTCCGGTCAAGATGGCAGAACAGACAGTCCCTAGCGTCACTCTCTCCCACAAATCAACCGTTTTAAACTATAAAAACATAACATCAAGTGCATACGGAACAGGGAGATGTCCAGCAGGGGAGGCAGAAGCTCTGCGGAGACCACATGCCCTGCAGGGCCACTGTCGCACATTCCGGCAGATAGGCTTCACCACCACCACCTGGCTCCATTCCCAGCCTGACCCAGTGCACACAGAGTAGGGAGATGTCCGGCAGGAGAGGCAGGAACTCCACAGGGACAAAACCATTGCCGTGTGATCCAGCAGCCCGGCCCAATGTGTACAGAGCACAGAGACATTCGGCAAGGGCGATAGAAGCTCCGTAGAGTCCACACACCCTGTGGGGGGGCTGCCACCGCATAATCCAGCAGCAGGTAGGCTTAACAGACACCACCCAGCTCCATCCCAAGCCCGGCCTAGCATGCATGGAGCAGGGAGACATCCAGCAGGGGAAGGGGAAGCTCTGCAGAGACCACATGCTCTGCAGTGCCTCCACGCATCCCAGCAGCCCAGCCCAGAGTGCAGGGAACAGGGAGAAGTCCAGCACAGAATGTGGAAGGTCAGCAGAGACCACACACCTTGTGGTACCACCCCATGACCAAGCAGCCCAGCCAAGTCCAAGCTGACCAGAGAGGTGGCTCCCCGGAGAGGCCCAAGACCCGAGGCAACCACACACGCAAAGCACTAGTGGCCAACTGGGCAGTCACTAAGGTAGCCATAGAAAATTGGCAACCACAGTCTCTTAAGGGAGGACCGCAGCTGCTGGCCGGTCATGGGGGCTGACTGCCACTTTGCCCCCGGCAAGAGAGGCTGCCTCATTTATGGGCAACAGCTTTGAAGTGTGGAGCAGGAAAAGAACTGTTTCTTAGCTGCAAAAGCGAGTCTCAAAACAGGGAACACGGCGCCAGGGCTGCTGTGGATGCAGACAGGATCCCGGAGGCCGGGGCCGCGCTGAAGGCAGCCAGCTGCCCTATTCAGAATTCGAGGTTTCAGGCCGGCATTAAAGAAGATTCCTGGGAGCACCCGAGCTGCACTGCGACTGAACAGCCCGAGGCGGCAGCGGCCGAGAACGGGGAAGGCGACAAACCAGAGGCAGACAGTGAGCACCCGTCCTGGCACAGCCCTGTGAGTGACCCCTGGCCAAGTCCTGTTTGGGGGGCTGACGCCCACCCGGCTCCCGCCTGCATCACCGGTTCACTCACCACCCCGGGGCTACCTCCATTTTCCCAGGTGCTGGCAGCTCCGCCCGGCTTGGCCGTCACTGAGCCGTCCCACTTGCTTGGCCCGGCACGGGGCTTTCCGGAGCCCACGGGCCGGCCTCCCCTCCCACTCCCTCCATGGTTCTCTGGTGGGGCTGGTGGCATGGGGAGCCCCCAGCCAGTATCGGGAGGGCAAGGAAGTACGGGCAGGCCGACTGTCCCTCCACCACACCATGGACTCCGGCCCCCGGTAAACTTCCAGTAACTGGGAGGCAGATACCATCTCTGCGGCCACCAGTTCAGAAAAAAGCCTAACCAATTTCTGGTTCGGAATAGTGTGGTAGGAGAGTTCCCAGGTCCACTTGAACCTGCCGGAGAGCTGGCTGCAGGTGGGCGCTAGATTCAGTCTATGCTGGGGGGATACAAAGGTGAACAAGTCCCGAGAAAGATCTACACAGTGCTACAAAGGCACCCAGAGCGACCAGTCATCTGTGCCTACCAGAAACCTGGCAGACTTCCTGGGTGAGGCGGTGCCGAGCAGGGTCTTGAAGGCCCAGCTGATAGGCGAGGGTTGCAGAAGACATGCCCCAGCCCTGCACAGTGCGCACAGAATGGGGAGATGTGTGGCCAGGGAGGCGGAGACTCGATGGAAACCACACACCCTGTGGGGTCACCACTGCAAGATCCAACAGCCTGGGCCAGAGCACATGGAACAGGGAGAAGTCCTGCACAGGAAGTGAAAGCTCAACAGATATCACACACCCTGTGGTACGTGATCCACAAGCCCAGCAGAGTCCAAGCTGACCAGAAAGGTGGCTCCTCGGAGAAGCCCAAGACCGGAGGCAACCATACACACAAGGCACTAGAGGCCAAATGAGCAGTCATGGAGGGAGCCATACGAAATTGGCAACCACAGCAACATCCTAGTTAGTCATTAGTCTCAAGCCGGTGGACCGTGAAACCCCCTGCCACAATGAATAAACACCAAAAAAAAGATACCAGAAATACAAAAAATGAGGAAAGTACACCACCAAAAGTTAATAAATCTCAAACTCTAGATCCTATAGAAGAAGAAGCCCTTGAAATGACTGACAAGGAATTTTGTGTGATAATTCTAAGGAAACTGAATGACATACAAGAAAACTCAGCTAGACATCATGATGAAATGAGGGAAAGGATACAGGATCTGAAAGAGAAAATGTAAAAGGAAATCAATGTACTGAAAAAAAAGGTAGCAGAACTTGCTGAACTGAAGAAGTTATTCAGCGAAATAAAAAACACAACGGAGAGTTTAACCAGCAGGCTTGTCGAAGTTGAAGAGAGAACCTCTGAACTTGAAGATGGGCTGTTTGAAATAACACAAGCAGACAAAAGGAAAGAAAAAAGAGTCAAGGACATTGAAGAAAATCTGAGAGAGATATGAGACAACCTTAAGCGCTCAAATATCCGAGTCATGGGTATTCCAGAAGGGGAGGAAAATGGAGATTGCATTGAAAACATATTCAACAAAATAGTGGCAGAAAACTTCCCAGGTATAGGAAAAATCACAGATCTTCAGATCCAGGAAGCTCAACGATCTCCAAACGTATTCAACCCAAAAAGGCCTTCTCCAAGACATGTCATAGTCAAATTGGCAAAACTCAGAGACAAAGAGAGAATCTTAAAAGCTGCAAGAGAGAAGTGTCAAATCACCTATAAGTGAGCCCCAATCAGGCTAACATCAGACATTTCATCACAAACCCTAAAAGCTAGAAAGGAATGGGATGATATTTTCAAAATACTAAAAGACAAAGATTGCCAGCCAAGAATACTCTACCCTGCAAGGTTATCCTTCCGAAATGAAGGGCAAATAGTATATTTCTCAGACAAACAAAAACTGCGGGAGTTCACTACCAAACGACCACCCTTACAAGAAATCCTCAAGGGAGTTCTGGGTTTGGTTCCTGAAAAATAACTACCACTGCCATAAAAACCCAAGAGAAATCAATACCCACTAGTATAATAAAAATGGCATTCATGAAGAGAAAACAAGCAAACAAAAACACTATCTACAACCTAAGGAACCAACAAACACAGAAACCAAACAGTAAATCAGAAAGCAAGGAACAAAAGACACCTAAGACAAACAAACAACCAATAAAATGCTAGGAATAAATCAACACCTTTCAACAACAACCCTTAATGTACAAGGCTTAAATTCCCCAATCAAAAGACACAGACTGGCTGACTGGATCAAAAAGGAGGACCCAACTATATGCTGCCTACAAGAGACCCACCTCACCCATAAAGATTCACACAGACTAAGAGTGAAAGGATGGAAAAAGATTTACCATGCAAACAGAAAAGAAAAACGAGCTGGAGTAGCTATTCTTATATCTGACAAAATAGACGTTAAACTAAAAACCATAAAAAGAGACAATGAGGGACACTACTTAATGATAAAAGGACTGATCCATCAAGAAGACATAACAATCATAAATATGTACGCACCCAATGTTGGAGCAGCCAGATTTATAGAACAAACTCTATTAGACCTAAGAAGGAAATAGACACTAATACTATAATAGCAGGGGACCTGAACACCCCACTGTCAATATTAGACAGATCATCTAGACAAAGAATCAGTAGAGAAACACAAGATCTAAACAAGACTCTAGACCAATTGGAATTGGCAGATATCTACAGAATATTCCACCCAACAACCTCAGAATATTCATTCTTCTCATCAGCACATGGATCATTCTCCAGGATACATCACATATTAGGTCACAAATCAAGTCTCAATAAATTCAAAAAAATTGGAATTACCCCATGTATCTTCTCAGACCACAATGGATTAAAACTAGAAATTAATAAGAAATGAAAGTCTGGAAACTATACAAACACATGGAAATTAAACAGCATTCTACTTAATGACATATGGGTCCAAGAAGAACTCAAGCAGGAAATCAAAAAATTTATTGAAACTAATGAAAAAAATGATACATCATACCAAAACGTGTGGGATACTGCAAAAGCAGTATTGAGGGGGAAATTTATTGCATTAAATGCTCACTTCAGAAGAATGGAAAGATGGCAAGTGAGCAACCTAACACTTCACCTTAAAGAACTAGAAAAACAAGAACAATCCATACCTAAATATAGCAAATGGAAAGAAATTATTAAGATCAGAGCAGAACTGAATGAAATTGAAAACCAAAAAACAATTCAAAAGATCAATGAATCAAAAAGTTGGTTTTTTGAAAAGATAAATAACATTGACAAACCATTAGCATGGCTAACAAAAAAAAAGAAGAGAGAAGACTCAAATAACCAAAATTAGAAATGAAAAAGGCTATATTACAACTGATTCATCTAAAATACAAGGAATCATTCGAGGCTACTATAAACAACTATATGCCAACAAATTTGAAAATCTGGAAGAAATGGATAAATTTCTGGACACATACAAGCTCCCAAAACTGAACCATGAAGACGTAGAAAATTTGAACAGACCAATAACAATAAAGGAGATTGAAGCTGTTATCAGAAGGCTCCCAACAAAGAAAAGCCCAGGACCAGAAGGATTCACAGCACAATTTGACCAAACATTCAAAGAGGAATTGACACCGATTCTTTACAAACTATTCCAAAAGATCGAAACGGACGCAAATCTCCCAAACTCATTCTATGAAGCAAACATCATCCTCATACCAAAACCAGGTAAAGATAAAACCAAAAAAGAAAACTACAGGCCGATATCCTTGATGAATATAGATGCAAAAATTCTCACTAAAATACTAGCAAACAGAATACAGCAACACATACGTAAAATTATTCACCACGATCAAGTGGGATTCATCCCAGCGATGCAAGGTTGGTTCAACATATGCAAATCAATAAATGTGATACACCATATTAATAAACTCAGACACAAGGACCATATGATCATCTCTATAGATGCTGAAAAAGCATTTGATAAAGTACAGCACTCATTCATGACAAAGACCCTCTATAAGTTAGGTATAGAGGGAAAGTATCTCAACATAATTAAAGCCATATATGCCAAACCCACTGCCAATATCATCCTGAATGGGGAAAAGCTGAAAGCTTTTCCTTTAAGAACAGGAACTAGACAAGGATGCCCACTCTCACCACTCCTATTCAACCCAGTGTTGGAAGTACTAGCCAGAGCAATCAGAGAAGAGAAGGAAATAAAGGGCATCCAGATTGGAAACGATGAAGTCAAACTGTCCCTGTTTGCAGATGACATGATCCTATATATCGAACAGCCTAAAACCTCTACAAAAAAACTGTTGGAATTGATAAATGATTTCAGCACAGTAGCAGGATACAAAATCAACACACAAAAATCAGTAGCATTTCTTTTCTCCAATAGTGAACATGCAGAACGAGAAATCAAGAAAGCCTGCCCATTTACAATAGCCACCAAAAAAATAAAATACTTAGGAATTGAGTTAACCAAGGAGGTGAAAAATCTCTATAATGAGAACGACAAACCACTGCTGAGAGAAATTAGAGAGGATACAAGAAGATGGAAAGATATCCCATGCTCTTGGATTGGAAGAATCAACATAGTGAAAATGTCCATACTACCCAAAGTGATATACAAATTCAATGCAATCCCCATCAAAATTCCAAAGACATTTTTCTCAGAAATGGAAAAAACTCTCCAGACATTTATATGGAACAATAAAAGACCACGCATAGCCAAAGCAATGCTGAGCAAAAATATAAAGCTGGAGGCATAACACTACCTGACTTTAAGCTATACTACAAAGCTATAATAACCAAAACAGTATGGTACTGGCATAAAAACAGACACACTGATCAATGGAATAGAATAGAGAATCCAGAAATCAACCCACACACTTACTGCCATCTGATCTTTGACAAAGGCACCAAGCCTATTCACTGGGGAAGGGACTGCCTCTTCAGCAAATGGTGCTGGGATAACTGGATATCCATATGCAAGAGAATGAAACTAGATCCATACCTCTCACTGTATACTAAAGTCAACTCAAAATAGAATAAGGATTTAAATTTACACCCTGAAACAATAAAACTTCTTAAAGAAAACATAGGAGAAACACTTCAGGAAATAGGAGTGGACACAGACTTCATGATATGACCCCAAAAGCACTGGCAACCAAAGGAAAAAAAAAACAAATGGGATTATATCAAACTAAAAAGCTTCTGCACAGCAAAAGAAGCAATTAACAGAGTTAAAAGACAACCAACAGAGTGGGAGAAAATATTTGCAAAATATACGTCTGACAAAGGATTAATATCCAGAATATATAAGGAACTCAAACAACTTTACAAGAAGAAAACAAGCAACCCAATTAAAAAATGGGCAAAAGAGCTAAGTAGGCATTTCTCTAAGGAAGATATACAAATGGCCAACAGACATATGAAAAAATGCTCAACATCACTCAGCATCCGGGAAATGCAAATCAAAACCACATTGAGATACCATCTAACCCCAGTTAGGATGACTAAAATCCAAAAGACCCTGAACGATAAATGCTGGCGAGGTTGCGGAGAAAAAGGAACTCTCATACACTGTTGGTGGGACTGCAAAATGGTGCAGCCTCTATGGAAAATGGTATGGAGGTTCCTCAAACAATTGCAGATAGATCTACCATACGACCCAGCTATCCCACTGTCGGGAATATACCCAGAGGAATGGAAATCATCAAGTTGAAGGTATACCTGTTCCCCAATGTTCATCGTAGCACTCTTTACAATAGCCAAGAGTTGGAACCAGCCCAAATGTCCATCATCAGATGAGTGGATACGGAAAATGTGGTACATCTACAGAATGGAATACTACTCAGGTATAAAAACGAATGAAATACTGCCATTTGCAACAACATGGATGGACCTTGAGAGAATTATATTAAGTGAAACAAGTCAGGCACAGAAAGAGAAATACCACATGTTCTCACTTATTGGTGGGAGCTAAAAATTAATATATAAATTCACACACACACACACACAACCGGGTGGAGAGGAGAAGATATAACAACCACAATTACTTGAATTTGATACGACAAGCAAACAGAAAGGACATTGCTGGGGGGAGGGGAAGGAGGAGGGAGGGAGGTTTTGGTGATGGGGAGCAATAATCAGCCACAATGTATATCGACAAAATAAAATTTAAAAAGAAAAAGAAAAAAAGGAAAAAAAAATTACTAATGGAAAAGAGAGGTGAAACACTTCAGGAACTAGGTCTGGGCACAGACTTTATGAACATGAGCCCAAAAGCACAAGCAGTAAATGAAAACATAAACAAATGGGGCTATATCAATCTATAAAGCTTCTGCATAGCAAAGGAAACAATCAACAGAGTGAAATGACCACCTACATAGTGGGGGAAAATTTTTGCTAACTATGTATCTAACAAGGGATTAATATCCAGAATATACATAGAACTCAAGCAATTATACAGTAAAAAAAATAAATGATCCAATTGAAAAGTGGGCCAAGGAGCTGAATAGACATTTTTCAAAGGAAGACATATAAATGTCTCACAGATACATGAAAAAATGCTCAACATCACTAGTCATCAGGGAAATGCAACTTAAAACCACATTGAGATATCACCTCATTCCAGTTAGAGTAGCTATGATCAAAAAGATGGTGAATAACAAATGCTGGTGAGGGTGTGGAGAGAAGTGAATGGTCCTACACCGTTGGTGAAACTGTAAATCAGTACAAACACTATGGAAACCAGTACGGAGGTTTCTCAAACAGCTACAGATAGATCTTCCATATGATCCAGCAATCCCACTTCTGGGTATATATCCAGAGGAATGGAAATCATCATGTTGAAGGGATACCTGTACTCCCATGTTCATCACAGCTCTGTTTACAATACCCAAGATATGCAACCAACCTAAATGTCCATCAATGGATGATCAGATAAGAAAACTGTGGTATATATACTCTATGGAACACTACTCTGCCATAAAAAAGAATGAAATACTCCCATTTGCAACAACATGGCTGAACCTGGAGAAAATTATGTTGGGTGAAATAAGGAAAGCACAGATGGATAAATACTGAATGTGCTCACTCATATGTGGGAGCTAAGAGAGAAAGAAGGGAAGGAAAGAAAGACCACAGTAGTGTAGTTGTCTTACAGAGGGAGGGAACATTCCTAGGGCTACAAAGTGGAGTGGGGGTGAGAGGGGGAGGGGAGCGAGGTTGGGGGATTATTGGGTGGGGACGTGGAGTACAAAAGCATTTTCTGGTAATAAGTATGCCCCCAGTATGAATCTGGCCCTCACATCATGGGCACGGGGGGTGACAATTAGCTTTGTATCTAATGAATATTCTTAGTAAATTTTTTAAAAAATTTACCAACCGTGTTAAAAAAAATAATAAATCTCACTGGGGAGTGCAGAACCAGGGAGTCCCCAGTGGAAAAAATAATTAATTAATTAATTAATTAATTAATTAATTAATTAAAGTTCATGGAAGATTTTTATTTTCTTTTAATTCCATTTTTACAAGGTTTTGGAAGTACATGGTCCACTAATTCTGTACAAGGACACCAAAAAGACACAATGGGGAAAGGATAGTCACTTCAATAAATTGTGTGGGAAAACTGGATTTCCAAGTACAGAAGAATGAAATTGTACCTTTACCTTACACTATACACAAAAATCAGCTCAAAATGGATGAAACCTAAATGTAAGACCTGAAACCATAAAACTCCTAGAAGAAAACATGGGAGAACATGTCCTTGACATTGGCCTTGGCAATTTCTTGAATACCACACCAAAATATCAAGGTATAAAGGCAAAAAGAAAAATGGGACTGCATCAAACTAAAAATTTCTACATAGCAAAAGAAATAATCGCAAAATGAAAAGGCAACCTACAGGTTCGAAAAAAAATTATTTTCAAGCCATGTATCTGATAAGAGGTTAATATCCAAGATTTATAAAGAAGTATATCTCAATAGCAAAAAAGCATATAACCTTATTGAAAAATAAGACAAGGACTTGAATAGACATTTTGCCAAAGATCACATGCAAAAGGTGCTCAACATCACTAAACATCAGGGAAATGCAAATCAAAACCACTATCAGATATCACCTCACACCCATTAGGACAACTATTATCAAAAAGATGAGAGATAAAAAGTGTTGGTTAAGGTTTGGAGAAAAGAGAACCCTTGTATACACTATTGGTAGGAATGTAGATTGATGCACCCATTATGGAAAACAGTGTGGAGGTACCTAAAGAAATTAAAAATACAACTACCATACGATCCAGCAGTCTCTCTTCTGAGTATATTCCCAAAGGAAATAAAATCAGCACCTTGTAAAGATATTTGCACTACCATGCTCAGTGCAGCACTTTTCACAATAGCCAAGATATAAAAACAACCTAGGTGTCCATCAATGAACAAGTGGATAAAGAAACTGTGGTGTGTTACACACACGCAGAGTGGAATATTATTCCATTCTGCCATTTGCAGCAGCATGAATGAGCTTGGAGAAAAGGATGTTAAGTGAAAGAGAAATACTGCATGTCCTCACTCATAAGTGGGAGCTAAGAAACAAAGAAAGAAAGACCATAACAAAGCATTGAACTTTCAAAAGGTGAGAAAAGACCTATAGTCACTACAGGTGGGAAAGGGGAGGGGGAGGAGGGCTAGGGAATAATGGGGTAAGGTACACAAAAAGTAATTATGATTTGTATTAATGAACATGCTAAAAATATTGATTTGATCATCACATATTGTACACAAATACTGATAGTCAACCCTGTACTCCATAAATATGTGTAAATAAAAATAATAAAAAAAGAAACTCTGTGTGGGTGTATACACAATGGAATATTATTCAGCCTTTAAAAAAAGAGGAGATCCTAGGGCAGGCCCGTGGCTCACTTGGGAGAGTGCGGTGCTCACAACACCAAGTCAAGGGTTAAGATCCCCTTACCAGTCATCTTAAAAAACAAAAAAAAAAAAGAGGAGATCCTCCTACTTGCCACGACATAGATGGTCCTGGAGGACATTATGCTAAGTGAAATAACCAAATACAGAAAGAAAATATTGCACGATCTCACTTATATGTGAAATCATAAAAAAGTAAAGTTAAATATACAGAGATAATAAAACAGCGGTTACCAGTAACGGGATGAGAAGGTGGAAAGGGGGGAAGATGTAGGTCAAAGAATACAAAATAACAAATATGTAGGATGAACAAGTCAAATGACCTAATGTATAACATGTAGACTATAGTTAATAATAGTGTATTGCATTCAGGATTTTTGCTAAATGAGATTATAGCTGCTGTTACCACGGGGGATGGGGGGAAATGAGTAACTACGGGTGGTGAAGGATATGCTAATTTTTCCCATTTTAGTAACTGTTTTATGTATATATAAGAGGTCTTCAAAAAGTTAATGGAAAAATTCATATTATCTTTTTATTACTTATAATATGATATGTTTGCATTAGTCAGGATTCTCCAGAGAGACAGAATCAATAGGATATGTTATAATTTTATGAGAGGGATTTATTAGGGGAATTAGCTCACGTGACTATGAAGAAAAGTCCCACGATAGTCCATCTACAAACTGGATGCCAGTAGCGTGGCTCAGTCCAAGTCCAAAGGCCTCAAAACCAGGGAAGCTGACGGTGTCCTTGGTGTAAGTTCTGGAACCCAAAAGCTGAAGAGTCTCAAGCTCTGATGTCCATGGACAGGAGAGAAGAGTGTGTCCCAGCTCCAGTGGATCGAGAGAGCTTCACCTCTTTTCTCTGTCTTTTGTTCTCTCTGGACCCCCGGTGGATCAGATGGTTCCCACCCACACTGAGGGTGGGTCTTTCCCACGCAGTCCACTCAGACTCTCATACTAATCTCTGCTAGAAACACCCTCATGGACACACCTAAAAAGATAGCTTTACCAGGTTTCTCAGAATTTCTTCATCTAACCAAGTTGACACCTAGAATTAACCTTTACAAGTCCACCCCTTGTCAACTTGGTGTCCATACTAGCTCCTTAAATCACACTTAATTTTGGGCCGGCCCATGGCTCACTCGGGAGAGTGTGGTGCTGATAACACCAAGGCCACAGGTTCGGATCCTATATAGGGATGGCCGGTTGGCTCAATGGCTGAGCGTGGTGCTTACAACACCAAGCCAAGGGTTGAGATCCCCTTACCGGTCATCTTTAAAAAAAAAAAAATCACACTTAATTTTCAAATGCTACGGTAACATAATATTTTCACCTAACATGATACACTATCTTGCATACAACCGGAAATGCATTAAGCCCTTTCCAAGAAAAAAAGGTAAAGTCCTTAGATAACATTTACCACTCTCCCAATATCCCATAATTTAAAACTGTAAATACTATGAGGTAAGGTTAAGAATATTTAAATGCTGGTATAAAGTCAGTAAGTCTCATGGTACATGATAAAGAACAAGAGGAACAAAAACAAAGATAAATGCTTAATATGTGTACAGTATATATACATAGAGACATATTCTTAACATAGCAGGGAGAACAATTACAATCCTCGTTTCTGTAACTGGTCATGTGGTCGAAGCTGGTATTTATAACTACCTTCTTCTACTACCCATTCTGTATTCCCTTTGCCTTTAGTGAGCATCTCAGTGGGTCCTGGTTCTTTACCTAGTGGAGTGACCCCAACCTTCGTCCCGAGTCTGGGCCATTTGTAGTCTTGCCTGGATTTGGTTGTTGTAATTTTCCATTGACCTTAATCACAGGGCACCGTAGTACTAAGAGACGTCCTAAGGGATCTCCTGTATTCCAGATATAATCTTACTTACCTCCATTGTGAAGTAGTAGTCCAACTTCCCCTTGGTAGTCTGGGTCAATCACCCCAGCCAATACTGTAACTCCTTTCTTAGCCTATTGACTCAGAGGCATGAGGAGCCGAAAGTGGCCAGGTGGCAGCCTTAACTTCCAATTCAACAGGATCATTTTTGTGTTTCCTGATGGAAGGATTCCTCTCTCTGGAACCAAGATCTCTAGGCCAGCCCCCAGATCATAAAGTTGCAGAGACAGGAAGCAAAAATTTTGCTAATGGGTCCCTAGGGGACCCATGAATCCTGGCTATAGGAGAGACAGTATCATATATTGGGTTCTGATTTAGAGCATATATAGCCTTCAGGAGAACTTTGCCCCAGCCCTGCAAGGTATTGTCACCTAGCTGGCACTGTAACTGTGACTTCCAAAGGCCATTCCACCATTCTATCAGACCAGCTGCTTCAGGATGATGGGGAACATGGTAAGACCAGTGAATTCCATGAACATAAGCACATTGCCACACTTCTTTGAAGTGAGTTCCTTGGACAGAAGCAATGCTGTGTGGAATGCCATGACGGTGAATAAGCCGTTCTGTGAGTCCACGGATGGTAGTTTTGGCAAAAGAATTTTGTGCTGGGAAGGCAAATCCATATCCAGAGTAAGTTTCTATTCCAGTAAAGACAAAACACTGCCCCTTCCATGATGCAAGTGGTCCAATGTAATCAACCTGCCACCAGGTGGCTGGTTGATCACCCCGGGGAATGATGCCATATCACGGGCTCAGTGTTGGTCTCTGACACTGGCAGATTGGGCACTCAGCAGTTGCTGTAGCCAGATTAGCCTTGGTGAGCAGAAGTCCATGTTGCTGAACCCATGCATAACCTCCATCCCTGCCACTATGGCCACTTTGCTCATGAGCCCACTGAGTGATGACAGGGGTGGCTGGAGAAAGAGGCTGACTAGTACCCACAGAACGGGTCATCCTGTCAATCTGATTATTAAAGTCCTCCTCAGCTGAGGTCACCTTTTGATGGGAATTCTCATGGGAAACAAATAGCTTCACATCCTTTGCCTACTCAGAGAGGTCCATCCACATACCTCTTCCCCAAATTTCTTTCTCACCAATTTTCCAATCATGCTCCTTCCATGTCCCTGATCATCCAGCCAAACCATTGGCTATAGCCCATGAATCAGTATATAATCACACGTCTGGCCATTTCTCTTTCCAAGCAAAGTGCACAACCAAGTGCACTGCCTGAAGTTCTGCCCATTGAGAAGATTGCCCCTCACCACTGTCCGTCAGGGATGTCCCAGAAAAGGGGTGCAGTCCACTTTCAGGTGGTGCCTGAATATCGTGCAGAACCATCCATAAACCAGGCTCCAGCCTTGTCTTCCTCCATCAGCTGATCATAGGGAGCCTCCCATAAGGCCATAGGTGCAGGCTACAGAAGAGAAGGCAGTGTAGCAGGAGTAGGAACCATCGGCATTTGGGCCACTTCTTCATGTAACTTACTTGTACCTTCAGGACCTGCTCAGGCCTGATCATGTATATACCATTTCCATTTGATGATCAAGTGCTGCTATGCATGCCCAACCTTATGACTTGTGGAGTCAGATAACAACCAGTTCATGATGGGCAGCTCAGGTCACATGGTAACTCAGTGGCCCATAGTCAAGCATTCGGTTTCTCCTAAGGCCCAGTAGCTGGCCGAGAACTGTTTCTCAAAAGGAGAGTAGTTATCTGTGGATGATGGCTGGGCCTTGATCCAAAATCCCCGGGGTGTCCACTGTGATTCACCTATAGGAGCCTACCAAAGGCTCCATACCACATCCCTATCTGCCACTGACACTTCAAGGACCATTGGGTCTGCTAGATCATATGGCCCAAGGGGCAGAGCAGTTTGCACAGCAGCCTGGACCTGCTGCAGAGCCTTCTCCTGTCCTGGGCCCCACTCAAAACTAGCAGCCTTCTGTGTCACTCGGTAGATGGGCTGGAGTAACATACCTAAATGAGGAATGTGTTGCCTCCAAAATCCAAATAGGCCCACTAGGTGCTGTGCCTCTTTCTTGGTTGTAGGAGGGGCCAGATGCAACAACTTATTCTTCACCTTAGAAGGGATATCTCGACATGTCCCACACCATTGGACCCCTAGAAACTTAACTGAGGTAGAAGGCTCCTGAATTTTAATCAGATTTATTTCCCATCCTCTGACATGTAAATGTCTTACCAATAAGTCCAGAGCAGTTGCTACTTCATGCTAACTAGGTCCAGTCAGCATAATGTCATCAATGAAATAGACCAGCATAATGTCTCGTGGAAGGGAAAAATGATCAGGATCCCTGTGAACTAAATTGTGACATAGGGCTGGAGAGTTGATATACCCCTGAGGTAGTACAGTAAACATGTACTGCTGGCCTTGCCAGCTGAAAGCAAACTGCTTCTGGCGGCCCTTATGTACAGGGACAGAGAAAAAGGCATTCACCAAATCAATAGCTGCATACCAGGTACCCGGAGATGTGTTAATTTGTTCAAGCAATGAAACCACATCTGGTACAGCAGCTGCAATTAGAGTCACCACTGGTTAAACTTACGATAATCCACTGTCATCCTCCAAGATCCATCTGTCTTCTTCACAGGCCAAATAGGAGAGTTGAATGGGGATGTGGTGGGAATCACCATCCCTGCCACTTTCAAATCCTTGATAGTAGCACTAATCTCTGCAATTCCTCCAGGGATGCGGTATTGTTTTTAATTTACTATTTTCCTAGGTAGAGGAAGCTCTAATGGCTTCCATCTGGCCTTTCCCACCATAATTGCCGGCACTCCACGGGTCAGGGGGGACCAATGTGGGGATTCTGCCAGTTGCTAAGTATGTCTATTCCAATTATGCATTCTGGAACTGGAGAAATAACCACAGGATGGATTTGGGGACCCACTGGACTCACAGTGAGTTGGGCCTGGGCTAAGACTCCATTAATCACCTGACCTCCATAAGTCCCTATTCTAACCCAAGGGCCACTATGATGTTTTGGGTCTCCTGGAATTAATGTCAATTCAGATCCAGTGTCTAGTAGTCCCCAAAGGGTCTGATTATTTCCCTTTCCCCAATGTACAGTAACTCTGGTAAAAGGCCACAGGTCTCCTTGGGGAAGGATGGGAGAAAAATTAATAGTATAAATTTTTGTAGCATACCAGGGTTCTTCCTCAAGGGGACCTGGCCACCCTTTCATTCAAAGGGTTCTGGGTCTGTAAACTTGTTCAAGTCTGGGAATTGATTGAGGGGTCATGACTCTCTGTTTTCATGATTCAAGTTAGACTTTCTTTCACTTGACCTAGAAGTTTTCTGCTTATACAGATGAAGTAAGAATTTAGTAGGCTTCCTGTCTATTTGACTTACAGGAACACCATGAGTAACTAACTAATGCCATAGATCTATATGAGTCAGACTGTTCTGATTATTGCTTTGCCTGCTGTCCATTATGGTAACTATGCCCACCTTGCCTCTGTCGGTAGAGTGCTGCCACTTGGCCCCTGTCACCCTGGGATCCAATTAGTCCCATTGCATTTAAGTGTCCCAATTGCATTTAAGTGTCTCAATTGCATTTAAGTAATTCCAATCACTGTAAGGTCTGGTCTACAGAGAAGAGCAATAACAGGGCTCCTCAGGGATGCTGAGGCTCCCCTAACAAATCTATTTCTCAAAGTATTGGTAAGAGGTGTGTCTTCTGGAGCCTCCTCGTGTAGGTGAGTAGGTTTTACGTGACAAATACACTCTAGCATTCCCATCTCCCTAAGCCTTTGAATCCCTTCATCTACAGTTAACCAAGGGAGACTGGGCATCTCTAACTCACTCACAGTGGGCCATCTTTTGATCCATATTTCAGCCAACCAACCAAACAAACTATTAGCGCCTTTCTTAACTTCCCAAGCTACAACTTTAAATGCAGAATCTCTGCTTAGTGGACCCTTATCAACAAATTCAGCCTGATCCAATTTTATTTTCCTTCCACCATTATCCCACATGCTTAATATCCATTCCCATACATATTCACCAAGTTTCCACTTGTGTGAAGTAGAAAATTCATTTAGTTCTTTTGGAGTGTAACGGGTCACACTATGTACCTCACCTTTTGGGGCCTGCTGGGCTTTGAGTCTAGTTATTGGTCTAGAATCAAAGACAGGTGCTGGGGGTGGGTCCTGAAGAGAATCAGCATTGTCTTGTTTAGTATCTGCCTCAGGGGAAGCCATTACTATTTCCTTAGGCAATGCAGAGTTAATCCCCTCAGGTTACATGGAAAAGCCACTGTCTCTGGGGATGAGGGTTGGGAGTTCATTTCTGGTGAACAAGGCTCAATGCAATTTAGGGGTTCCATGTCCCCATCTTCATCAGGGTCTTCCCAAACTTCCTCATCTCAACCTGCAGGATCCCATTCTTTCCCAACCAATGCCCTCACTTTAGCAGTAGATACCCTGTGAGGTTGATAATTCAACTGCTGCTGTAACTCAGCCAATGTTATGATGAGGGCTTGTGTTTGATTTTTGGCAATTTCAGCCCTGTGGGTACTGGAGCGAAGATTCTGGCCTAGAGCACACTTAGAAACTTTTAGGTCACCTATGTGATGCTTGAGCCGAGAAATTGCTTCACTGAGCTCCCCCTTTTCTTTCTTCAGTTTATCCAGTAATGAAAGGAGCAACCAGCCAATGTCATTATAGTCCTTGGATTTCCACAAATACTCAAAAGTATGATGTATAGAGTCACTGAATCCCTTACCTTTTATAAGCAGTGAATCAGGACCATCAAATGGATTTATTTTGCATATCTCTTTAAACAGTTCAGGCCAAGGACTATCAGTGCTCTCCTTATCATTAGAGGTTGAGCTGTTAGCATTTTTAGGCCTAAAGCTCTAAAACCAATTGAAGAAATACATCTTTAAGATTCTGTTTCTCTAGAGCCACTCCTGGTACCAAAATCTGTATTAGTCAGGGCTCTCCAGAGAGAAAGAATCAATAGGATATATTATAATTATATGAGAGGGATTTATTAGGGGAATTGGCTCACACGACTGGGAAGAAAAGTCCCATGATAGGCCATCTATAAATTGGATGCCAGTAGTGTGGCTCAGTCCAAGTCCAAAGGCCTCAAAACCAGGGAAGCTGATGGTGTCCTTTGTTGTAAGTCCTGGAACCCAAAGCTGAAGAGTGTCATAGCTCATGTGACTATGGAGAAAAGTTCCATGAGAGGCCATCTATAAATTGGATGCCAGTAGCATGGCTCGGTCCATATCCAAAGGCCTCAAAACCAGGGAAGCTGATGGTGTACTTGGTGTAAGTCCTGGAGCCCAAAAGCTGAAGAGTCTCGAGCTCTGATGTCCATGGACAGGAGAGAAGAGTGTATCCCAGCTCCAGTGGATCAAGAGAGCTTCACCTCTTTTCTCTGTCTTTTGTTCTCTCTGGACCCCCAGCAGATTGGATGGTTCCCACCCACACTGAGGGTGGGTCTTTCCCACCCAGTCCACTCAGACTCTCATACTAATCTCTGCTAGAAACACCCTCATGGACACACCTGAAAAGACAGCTTTACCAGCTTTCCCAGCATTCCTTCATCTAACCAAGTTGACACCTAGAATTAACCTTCACAATGTGGTATACCCTAAATACCTTAAATATACACAATTAAATTTATTTTTTTTTAAAAAGAAAAAGAAGAAAAGAGAAAGTGAAAAACACAACCCAAAAGTTGTATGCATGACTTCCATTGGGCAGAACCTAGTCAAATAGTCACAGCTAGCTGGAAGGGAGGTTTGGAAATACAGCCTTGAGCTAGGCAGCATTATGTCTAGTTAAATTTCCATTGAAACAGAAGGAGAGGAGAACTAATATTGGACAAGTAGCAGGCTATACCTCATAAAGCAAAGAAAGTCAAAAACTCATGCATAATTTACAAGCAGTCTACAGCCTGAGTGTTCCACTGCCTGTCACTAACACACATACAGCTGTGAGAAACAGTTTCTCTCCCTAGCAAATTATCATAAGTGAAAGGATGAGTCGACACCAGTTGACGATCCATCGGAGAGAGCTCGTTTATTAGGCAGCACACACACACATATATAGGGCTTTTAGGGAAGGCTGATTGGCTTAAAATACAATCCCTACTTAGCATACCGCATGGGGCTTGGGGTGAGCTGATTGGTGTGCGATTCGCGCCGGCCGGAAGGAGAGTATGGAAGAGAAGGGCAACCAGCGCCATGATGGGGTGTGGCCGAGAAGGACTTATGTGATCAAGGTGTGATCCCTTGGGGCATTTGGGTTCTTACATTCCTCAGTGTGATCCCTTGGGGCATTTGGGTTCTTATATTCCTCCCTTTTTCTTGTTTTAGGAAAGGGGACGTTGAAGTCATCGAGCTACTTCCTGCTGAACTGGGGCATTGTGGGGGGGGCAAAGGGAGGAAGGTACATAAACACCCATTATGAAACCCGAAAGGAGGCTGGAGAAACAAGTAATTTCAAAAGGGGAAAAGTCCATAAACGTCCCTTGAAGCCACAAGTCGAATATGCACCGGTTCCATTGTTCGTAGTTGGAGACTGGAGGGAGCAGCCAGGCATCAGTGGCGAGGGCGTGTAGGAATGCGTTTCCTCTGTAAGGTGGTGTCTCTTCAGCATCGGCTGAGGCGCTCACAAGATGAGGCGGGCGGTTCATCGGTACCTAGAAGCTGGTAGTTTCTAAGCAAAAGCTGGTTAAAGGCCTGATTAGAGATTTCTCCCACTTGGGTTTGAAGAAACCTAATTATTCAGGGCAAGAAAAGGCAGGTTATGAGGATAATGATTAGAGGTCCCAAAATGGGCCAAATCCAAGTTAGGATAGGGTTTAAGATAAAAGAAGAAAAGGGGTTAGAACTGGATGTGGTTAAGCTAAGTTGGTGAGTTTGATGATGTTTGTTTCTACTAGACCGGATTCATTGATATAATAACAGCATTCTTCCCCAAGGAAGATGCAAGTACCTCCTTTTTCTGCGGTGAGGAGGTCTAGTGCTCTGCGGTTTTGGAGTGTGACCTGGGCTAAAGAGGTAATTTGTCTCTGTAGAGAGGAAAGAGATTCAGCAGTGGAGGTCAGAGCCCCTTCAAGTTTAGCATTTATGTCTTCGACCGCCCATAAACTGTGTCCTAAGGCTCCTCCTGACAGGCTGGCTCCGACCGCTGATGTTGTTAGGGAAATACCAACCATGATCGGGAGGAAGGTGGCCCTTTTTTGCCTTGAGGGTGGATGAAGAAGATGGAACAGTTCTGAACTGGTATACAGAGTGAGTTGAGGGATGATGGTGACAAGAAGGCATGGGGCAGTAAGATTAGGCAGGATGGAGGTAGAGAGGGTTCCATTGCACCAGAAGAAAGAGCCTGGTGGGGCGACGGTGTGGTTATAAATGGTTGAGGAAGGGAAGCGTTTAAGGGGACGGCCGCCAGGAGCAGTCGCATGAGAGATCTGTTGCCAGGTGTAAATGGGTGACCCTGGGGAGCTAGCAGAGGGGCCTGAAAGCTCCCTGGGTAAAATGAAAAGAATAGGAGAAGGCCAAGGATGACAAGACATGGGCCTTCCCACTTAGGGTTTAGGGGGGTTTTGGGTTCCGGGGAAGTGTAGAATACTAATTGGCCTGGGCTGAGTGAAAGGTTATTTTTGGAAAGTGACGGATCTGGAAGTAGCCAGTCCTGGTACTTCCATAATTTGGTGCGAAGGTGGGAGAGCAAGGGTAAGGCCATGGTGGGTGGTATGGGTCCTTCAGTTGCTGTGATCCCCGGGGGTAGGAGGGGCCCACCATACATGATTTCAAAAGGGGAAAGATTGGAGGGCCTTTTTGGGAGATCCCTGGTCTTGAGTAGAGCGAGAGGTAGAAGACGGACCCAATCAAGGTGTAATTCCAGAGACAATTTAGTTAGTATGTCCTTTAAGGTTCTGTTGGTTCTCTCTACCTTTCTGGATGCCTGAGGTCGGTAAGGGCAATGTAGGTGCCAGTGGAGAGAGTGACTGGGAGAGATTTTGTATTATCTGGGCGGTAAATTCAAGTCCATTGTCAGATTGAATGGAAGTGGGCATCCCAAATCGTGGGATGATTTGGGAAAGGAGAGTCTGGGCTACGGTGGAGGCCTTTTTATTGGATGTTGGGAATGCCTCTACCCATCCTGAAAAGGTATCAACAAACACCAAGAGGTATTTGAGGCGCCGGACAAAAGGCATGTGTGTAAAATCGACTTGCCAGTTGGCCGCGGGTGTGAGACCTCTGGCCTGGTGGGAGGGGTATGGCCCAGGTTTGAGAGGGGTGTTAGGATTGGTACGCTGGCAGATTGTGCATGAGGAGGAAATTTTTTGTAAGAGGGCTTTGTCAGATGGGGTGATTGAGAAGAAGGCTTGTAAAAACTGGGCTAAAGCTTGGGGGCTAGAGTGAAACAGGTAATGGAGCAAGTGAAAGAGAGAGAACTTATCATCATTAGGCGGTTGAGGCTTAGAGGGTGTCTGTGAACCTTGGAAGCCGTATGGAAGAATGGGAAGTTGGTTTTGTGTCTGTGGGTGCACTGCCGCAGTGTGTGCGGCGAGGTCAGCCTTACAATTCCCGCGAGTGATTGGGGCATCGTCCCTCTGGTGGGCTCTGCAATGAATGACTCCTAATTCACAAGGTAAATGGGATGCCTCAATTAATGTGGAGATTAAAGCTGAGTTGGTGATTGTGTTACCCTTGGTGTTAAGCAGACCGCCTTCTTTATATGGCAGTGTATAAGTTAAGAGTTCTTCTTTCTACACAGCTGTGCAAAGAGGTGTTGGGGGAATCTGGTATAGGCAGTAGGGTGGCCAGATTTAGGGGTGGGCAGGTAGTGAAGGATAGGGCAGGATTTTCCAGAAATGAGGATAGGAGGGTTAGGATTCTGGAAGATGGGAGGGATTGGAGAGCCTTATAGGTAAGGAGGTCTTTGAGGTGATGTGGTGAGAGAATGGTGAGAGGTGCCCCAAATGTTAATTTGGATGCCTCCTTATGCAGTAACTGCCCCGCTGCTAGGGCTCTTAGACAGAGTGCCCAGCCTCGTACAGTGGGGTCCAACTGTTTTGATAGGTACAAGGGGGTGAATGGGAATGACAGCGGCATTAACAAGGCGGAGATCTTGGACGAGACAAAAGGTGCCATTAGGTTTTTTTACCGTGAGTATAGGAGTATTGAAAGTTGAGCGAGTGGGATGGAGATACCCCTTTTTTAATAGGTCCTGAATGATGGGGCTTAACCCGAGGAGGGCTGTTGTGGTTAATGGATACTGAGCCTGACAAATATATTTGGAGGGGTCTTTTAGTTTTATGTGTACAGGGGAACACTGGGCCAGAGCGGGGCTGGCAGTGTCCGAAACTGTGGGGTTAACAGGGTGCGTTAAGATGGGTAAGGACTTCTTTGGAGGGGTGGAATTTGTAGGATCTTGGGCTTGAACTAGTGCTAGGAGGAAGGAAACGGGGGAAGAGGAAGAGGACGGGGCAAAGTAATGGAGACTTGCATGACTAGGAAGGAATGGGAGAAAACGGATTGAGTGCCTTGAAGGCAGAAGGTTAAAAGAGGGGTTTTGTCTGGTTTTTGTTTTTTGTTTTTTTTTTTTTTTTTTTTTAAAGATGACTGGTAAGGGGATCTTAACCCCTGACTTGGTGTTGTCAGCACCACACTCACCCAGTGAGCAACCGGCCATCCCTATATGGGATCCGAACCCGTGGCCTTGGTGTTATCAGCACCACACTCTCCCGAGTGAGCCACGGGTCAGCCCAAAAGAGGGGTTTTTGGGGAAAGATTTGTTTACCTCCTACCCTGACTATAGGAGAGCTGCTGGAGGTGGTGGGGCCTTTTTATTCCCTTAAGACTGAAAACGTGGCTCCAGTGTCCAGAAGGAAATATATTGGGTGGCCGTCCACAACCATGGATACCCTGGGCTCCTGCTTTGTTATAGAGATGGTCGGGAAGGGCCCAGGTCTCCATCGGTCCTCCTCAGTGAGGCCCACCATAGGTGGTGTCCACGGTTCGGGGGACTGTGGGGCAGTTGGACCCTCACCCCTTCGGGCGAGGGAGCAATCAGATCCCCAATGTCCCTTCTTTTTGTATTTTGGACAAGGAGTGGTGGGTGGCCTGGGGGTGGGGCAAGCCTTTGCCCAATGCCCTTCCTTTCCACATTTAAAGCAGGCTCCAGGTGGAGGCTTAGAGGTGGAGGCTGTGGGAGGGCGCCCAGGGGGTTTGATAAGCCGGGCCAACATCTGGAAGTTGGCGTGGTCGGCCTTTTGTTTTCGACGTTCCTTTTCCTCCTCCCGATTATGAAAAACCTTGAAGGCCACTGACAGGATTTCGGTCTGAGGGGTTGCAGGACCCTGCTCTAATATTTTAAGTTTAGTTTTAATGTCAGGGTAGGATTGGGCCAGGAAATAGGCCATAAGGACATGCTGGCCGTCTTGAGTTGGGGTCTAAGTTAATGTATTGTTGAAAGGCCTGAGTTAATCTATTGAGGAACTCGGAGGGAGTTTCCTCCTCTTTTTGGACAATTTCTTGAATTTTTTGGAAATTGACCACCTTGCGAGCCGATTTTTTGAGGCCAATTATTAAGCAAGAGGCAAAACGGTCTCGAGCCTGGATTCCCTGGGCTGTGTTATAATCCCAATTAGGTTCCTGTTCTGGGACTCCTTGCGGGCCTGGCGGGTGATTCGGATTGGTACCATGGGTGTCAGTGGCATGGGTCTGGGCTGTATCCCAGAACCTGTGGCGTTCCTCGGGGAGGAGGGTATTGGCTAGGAGCATGAAGATGTCATGATGTGTGAGGCTGTAGGCCTGCAGGATCCATTGGAATTCTTTAATGTAGGTGGTAGGGTCGGTAGAGAAAGAGCCTAGTCTTTTTTCTAATTCTGTAAGGTCAGCTAGGGAAAAGGGAACATGTACCCTAACTATTCCTTCAGCCCCAGCTACCTCACGTAGTGGGGCGATTGTTAAAGGGGCAGGGGGAGGTCCTCGGGAACGGGTGAAAGGGGGGCTTAGTGGGTCAGGAGTAGGTGAGGGTAAAGACGGGGGAGTGGATGGCACAGGAGGTGCAGAAGGTGACGCGGATGACGGGGGAGGAGGAGCAGACGCCGGAGGCACTGGGGGAGGAGGAGGTTGGCAGGGTGGGGGTTCATCAGCAGGGTTGAAGGTGGAAGAATCAAGGGGTGACTGTGAAGATGGTTTACAGGCTAAAAGGACTTGAGAGGGAGCACAGGAGGAGCAGAGGGTGGGGTTCTGAGCCAAGAGGCGAAAAGCCTCGATGTAGGGGATCTCCTTCCATTTTTTTAGGCACTGGCAGTAGTTAAAGAGGTCTCGTAGAATGTTAGGATCTAGTGTGCCCTCAGGGGGCCATGTGTTTTGATTATCTAAAGGATAATAAGGCCAATCTTGTGTGCAGAATTTGGTGAGGAGTTTGGGCTTAATATCTGGCCTGAGGGAAAAGTTGGTGAGGTTTTTCAGAAGGCATTGAAGTGGAGAGTCCCCTAGGGAGGAGGAGGAAGTGCCCATTCTGGTCTCTTAATGGGAATTTAGACAGAAATCGGACAGAGATTAGTGATAAGACAGATCCTTCAGCCGGTTGGGAAAGGCGGGATCCTAGAGGGCGTCCCCAGTAGGTCACGTCAGTCCCGGCAGGTTCAGGTATGAACCAGGAGGAGAGAAGGGAGGTGTGGGTTGTCACTCAGACCTCCACTTCTCTAGGGCAAAAGCCCGGTGCCTGAAGAAACCTAGCGCCAGGATTTACTGGTTGGGTCCCGGACCCAGGAAGTGGAGAGAAGAGAGTGGTGGACAGGAGGGTGAAGGAGAGTACAGAATGGGGCTTTTAACCTCCAAAAATGAAAGTAAAAGTTTACCGGGGCTTTGGAACCTGTTATAGTTTGGGAATTTATGGTGGTCGTGAAGACCGTGGTGGGGTGGGGTATGGGCGTTAGGGGCTACCGGACGATCTAGACTCCCTGTGGTAGCCTGAAAAAGGGCTGGTGCCCTTTAGGAAAGGGGTCTTACCTAATGATGAGCCAGTGGTGAGTGGAAGGAGCCAGCACTGAAAAGAATGGACGAGGGTGGACCGTCAGTGGTGAGCGGTAGAAGGGAGGCCGGTCCTGGTGGGATGGAGTTCCCAAGGGGCGACTTGGAAAGTGCTTCCGCTGTGATTTGAAAAGTGTTACAGCTCGAGGGAGCCCTGAGGGGCGGCTCAGAAAGTGTTGCCGCTGCGATCCGAAAAGTGTTGCTGCTCCAGAGAAGCACCGTCCCGGGTTTTGGCACCAAATGAAAGGACTAGTCGACACCAGTTGACGATCCACCGAGAGAGCTCGTTTATTAGGCGGCACACACACACACATATATAGGGCTTTTAGGGAAGGCTGATTGGCTTAAAATACAATCCCTACTTAGCATACCTCATGGGGCTTGGGGTGAGCTGATTGGTGTGCGATTCACGCTGGCGGGAAGGAGAGTACGGAAGAGAAGGGCAACCAGCACCATGATGGGGTGTGGCCGAGAAGGACTTATGTGTTCAGGGTGTGATCCCTTGGGGCATTTGGGTTCTTACATTCCTCGGTGTGATCCCTTGGGGCATTTGAGTTCTTAAAATAAGCACAATAAAATTAAGTCCTTCACTTTCTGTAGTGTTTTTCAGAGTTAGAAAACCTATAAGTCCCAGCTCTGTGTTACTTTGACCAAGTGACATATCTTTGAGCCTCTTTCTTATCTATTGAGTAGGGAAGTTCTGAGTTTCAAATATACTAGGTGATGTAAAAGTGATCTGCAAACTGCAGTACCTTATGCAACTAGGAAGCATTATTATAATGACAGAGAACCTCAGTCTGGTCCTCACAGCCATGCTCTGAGGGAGGCAGTCTCAACCTATCCTCTGCAGCTGTCCCATAGAGGGTGTTCGAACTTGGTATTTCCATCATACTAGCTTTTTTCTGTACCAGCCTCCCTTACAGGTGTCTATTTCAGCTACTGAGGGAAGATTACTAACATGAGGCAGTGCAGAGAAATTTTCTGGAAATCTCTGTGTCCCTGAAATGCTATTGCCTTAATGAGCCACTTATAACATCATTACAGACAGCCCCCAAGTTAAGATGGTTTGACTTATAATTTTTTGACTTTACGATGGTGCAAAAGCAATCCAAATTTAGTACATTCCTTGACTTATGATGAGGTTACATCTGGATAAACCCATAAGTTGGAAATATCATTAAATGTTTTCAACTAAGGACATTTTCAAGTTATGATGAGTTTACTGAGAGGTAACAGCATTGTAAGTCAAGGAGAATCTATTTTTAAAAGGGTTAATCTGCTTTTGTATACCCTATAATGTAAGTAATAGAGAAGCAGTTCCTGTTCTCAATTAACATTGGTCTGGGTCAGTGCAATATAGCACGTATGCTTTAGAGTCATACAAGCTTAGATTCAAAACCCAGTTCCACCACTGAATGGCTGTGTAGTCTTGGGCAAGTGGCTTAGCCTTTCTGACCTTTGGTTTCCTAATCAGTAAAATAAAGATAATAATAGTTTCTACTGGCATAGAGTAGGTACTAAAGATAGAACTGAGGAAGGAATGAATGAAGAACATGTATGTAGATTGTTTAGCAATGTGCCTGACACACAGCAGATATCAAGCCCCTTCTTCCAAGAAGTAAGGTCCTAAATATTCACTGAGAATGATAATCTGAAAGCTAAATGACTACCTTGGTATTCACATATATTGCTTCCAAGTAGAAAGAACACTGAGTTGCAGGGTGGGTGACCTGGGATCCATCATTCATTTATTCTTCCATTTTTTAATGCACTCATTCATCCAATTAATCAAGAAATATCTATAAACACCCATTATGTGCCAGGCCCTGTGCTAGGTGATGGGGACGTGATGGAGAGTTAAAATTGACATGGTTCTTGATCCTTGACACTCACAATGCACTGGAAAAGACACAAACAGATTATTACAAAGTAGCATAATAACAGCTATATTAAAAAACAAGTCCTGCATGCCATGGAAGTTTATAGAAGAGGCACCTAGCCCAGAGAGTAGAGACGGAGGTCAGGGGAAGTTTCCTTGAGAAGGCAATGCTGGAGATAGGGCTTGAAAGGCAAAGAATGGAGTATGGTAGGCAGAGGGAATAGCATGTTCACAGTCTGGAGTCAGAAGAAGGCCAAGATTCTTCAAAGACCTGAAAATTATCATTTATTGGAGCATGGAATGCAAGGAAGTAGTAGGAAGAGAGAGGGATGGAAAGCTAAACTAAACAGACCATACGGAGCTGTATAGGCCAGATTCAAGAGCTTGTTCTTTATCCTAAGAGCAACTGGAAGAGTTTTAGACAGGAGAGTGCCATGGTCAGCTTTACATGTTGGAAAGACCACTCTGAAAGACCACTTTGACTGCTATGTGAAAGATGGACTGGAGATGAACTAGAAAGCTTGCATTACAGTGGTGATGATGATGGAGATAAGTGGGCTGGTCGAGAACAAGGTAGGGAAGAGAATCTGCCAAACTTGGCAGTTGACTGGAAATAGAAAGAAAGGAGTCAAGGATGTTTCCAGCTTTTTTTCCACTCACAGCCTGACACGGTCACTTAATAACTAGGGGCTCTTGCTCATCGCTTTACTTTGCTGAGCCTCGGTTTCTTTGAGTGTCAAATGGATATAATAATTCCTGTTGTACTTCCCAAAAGAAGCCTAGTCCAATCTTACTTTCCCAGGTTTTCTTTCTTACTTTAGTTTTCTTTTCTTTCTTTTTTTTTTTTTAATGCTCCATAAAAAGAGTCCTTATAAAGAATGAGTGCCTTATTCTATTCTCAGGAGGGTGGGAGCTCTGAGGTCTCACAGGAGTTCTGGGCTGTCCCAAGCCATCCATTTTGTTATCCAGGCCTTCTCATGAGCAATAAAATGCTGTTCATCTGACCTAGTGGCTGCTATAAAGGATTGCACACTTTTAGATCTCAAGATGCCTGTGTATTAGTTCATTTTGTGTTGCTATAGCAGAAATACCTGAAACTAGGTAATGTATAAAGAACAGAAGTTTATTTGGCTTACGATTCTGGGACAGCTGCATCTCACATGGGCCTCGGGCTGCTTCTACTCATGGTGGAAAGGGGCAGGCAGTTGGCAGGTAGAGAGAGAGAGAGAGAGAGAGAGGAGGTGTCAGGGTCCTATAACAACCAGGTCTCATGGGAACTAATAGAGCGAAAACTCACTCACTAATGCCCGTTCCCCCAGGGAGAGCATTAATCCAATCATGAGGGATCTGACCCCATGACTCAATCAGTTTCCAACACTGCCACATTGGGGATCAAATTTCCACATGAGTTTTGGAGGGGACAACACATCTAAACTCCATCAGCCTATAAGTCAGAGATAGGAGCAGCAGAGCACAGGTAAAACCAAAGTGAGCTCTGATACCAGGGCAGAGGCTGTTTGCCCTCTGTGCTCTCTGATATCCCTTCCCAGCTATATGCAGCCCAAGTTCCACCCTGATGCAAAGGAAATCAGGGGCCTGGAGATACCAAAGCTAGGCCAAGGGTCTGGCAACACAGGCAGCTAATGAAGGTAATGTCTGGAGTAGGATTAGCACCAGTCTAGGGCACATGGTAAGAGGCAATAAAATTTGTTCTTGGCACTCTCCACCTTCCTGGCACTCCAGTTATCACCTCTGATCCAAATATCTTGTTTCCTATTATTAAAGCACTTTGCTTCCAGCTGGCTGTCAACATTTTACTGATAAGATTTTAGGGTATTCCCACTTTCATATCAGGTTATGCTACTACTTATACTACTATTTTCTCCCTTGCCCTTTGACCATATAAATCCCTGGAGACTTTCCCATACTCTGCCATTCTACCAACACCATGGGACAGTGAAAAAGAAAAGAAGAGCAAATAATTTAGTTCCCTAGGTCCAGAGGAAAATAAGAACAAATTCCTAGCATCCCTTCATTTCCCGTAGCACATTCATCAATGTCTCCCACACCTTGTTCTTACTCCATAGATGTGAGCAACAGGTATTAGTAGCTCCACTTTAAATGGAAGAAACTGAGACACAGAGAGGTGATGGCTGACTTGCCTAAAACCACAGCAAAAATTGATGGAAGATCCAGGACCTAAACCCAGGTCCCCTGCCCCCTAGCCAGCTAGAGTCTCTGTCCAAGGGAATATGCTTCTACATCAGAAGATGACTTCTTCCTCTTGGATGCCAGTTAAAGAAATGCAACCAGCTGCAAGCAGGGATCCACCCCCCCCAGCAGGGGCCTGTTCCATGAACCCCTCCTCCCCACCCTCAAGTCCACCCCCAGAGACCCACTTCCAGGCCTGAAAAATGTAAGCATCAGCCGGGGGGGTGGGGAGAGTACGTAATCTGGTCCCCTCCTCCTCTTCCCCTTCAGATCCCTGGAGCTTGAGCCTTGGAAAAGCCACATACTACAGGGAGGGGGCCACCCCATGACAGCTGCAAGCAGGTTATTCCAGAGAATGTTGAGATGGCTGGAATATTTTCCAGTTGAAATCAACCCAATTCCCTTTGCGTTTGAGTCTCGGGAACATTCATGATGAAAATCTAGACAGCATGACACTGTATGAACTCTGAAAGCCGGGCTGATGCTACTCTGGTTGGTGTTGCCTTTGGCTCACACTGAGGACCCAGTCAGAGCCCTGGAAAGATCTGTCAAAAGCAGCTTAAGCCAAAGACCCTGTGCCATCCATATTTTAAAGGCTGTCTGCTGTGTGTAGTGCTGACTTGGTCTGAGTCAACAATCAGCTTTCTATACTACCCGAAGAAGAGCTGGGGGTGTGATCCTCAACACTTGGGGTAGCCCAGGGAAGGGGGACCTCTTAGCTGCACCTTTGCTCCAGTGACTCACAGTGAGGAGAAAGGATGACAAAAAGGATGGCAGGCTGCAGGCAAAGGTGACACATTCTCATCCAAAGTATCACTGGCATCAGACAGGGGATGGGGCAGTGCAGGGTTGTGGGTGAGGCAGGGCCAAGCAGGGCCAAGGGTTTTCCCACCAAGGTCAAGGGAGACAGCATGGTATTGAGGGAGGGGCTCTGGACTGGAAATGAAGAGAAATCTGCTCTCCTGACTTTCTCCTTCCATACCCTAGCCTGGGTCCTGTCTGAAATCTGAGAGGATTTCCAATGTGCTCATGAAAATGACCACCAGAACCCCAACAGCACAAGTGGAAGCATGGAATATTGCCTGGAAGGCAGAAGAAGTGGGCTGTGCCACTCACTGGCTGCATGACAAATTACTTCCCCCATTCTGGTCTTCAGTTTCATCCCATTAAATTATGAGTATAATTAAGCCCTGCCCATCTCACAAGGCTGTTGCAAGAACCAGATGAGATAATGGGTATGAGTGAGCTTTAGAAGCTGTAAACTGTGAGGTCCTTTGTTGTAGCTCGGGTCTCTGGAGCTGACTGGGTGATGCAACTGACATGGTGACATGTACTAGCAGCCTCTCTGGGCCCAGGGCTTTGTGAGAGGAGTGAAAGGAGGAGCCGGATACTCTCTAAACTTTGGGCTCATAACACTAAGGAACCTGAGTGCGAAATGAAACCAGAGAGCAGAGAGCAGCACTGAGCAAGGGCTGCTCTGAGTGCAGTTCAGCGAAGAGATCTCCTTCAGAGCATTATGTTCCAGGGCCAGGAAGGCTCTGGCTCCCAAATATCCCCAGCACTAATGGCTGAAATTCCAGAAGTAAAGCTGAATTTTGCAACTAAATCATTTCTTCAGCTAAAAATACAAATGTACTCATGACATGGGAGTGGGGGCCAGTCTGTGGCACTTCCAGCCTACATTGGGGGCCCCTTCTTAGTTGCTTTGCTCCTTCCAAGCACACTCCCACTCCAATCCGCCAGGTACGGCTTCACTACCCCTTTAGAGTAACCTTCCTAAATTGTAGGTGGTGCCATACCTCAGCTCCAGAACCTTCTTCAGTATCCCATTACCTAAAGAAAAAAATTCAAAAGCTTCATTCTGGTATTCCAAGTTCTCTAAAGTCTTTCCCTGGCCTCCTTCTAGCTGTACCTCAAACACATGCCTTCTGATCTCTATTTTGGTGAAACTGCTTCACTCTAGAAGCCTCAGAGAAAATACACATTACAAGGGAAACACATTAGACTAGAGGTCAGGAGAGCTGGGTTCCAGTTCCAGCTCAGCCATTAACTTTCTTGGCAACCTTATATAAGTCATTTATTCAACCATAACGTCTGGTGTGTTGAGATTACTTGGGAAGTGTGTCAAAATCAATTTGTTACTATTAAAGTACAAAAGTTTTCTGAATAACTTAATTTTTACATTCTAGAACAGAGTCTAGGTCTTCCATAAAATGTCACCCATATTCCCTTTTTTTTCCAATATGTTTTTCAGAATGGGAGTTACAGGAAAAACCCACAGAATCACCAAGAACCCTGGATAAATACTAGGGTACTTCAAAAAGTTCATGGAAAGGTTTGTATCTTTTAATTCTATTTTTCCATGAAGTTTCTGAAGTACCCTCATATAAGGATCTTCTAGTTTTAATGCTAAAACAAGCTAAGGTGATATGCTTCTTTCTTTTTTTCCTACCTTTGTGCCTCTCCTTTCAGTTCATTGCTTCTAATGTCCTCCCACCTTCCTGGAAAGTGTTTAAATCCTCCCCCCATCCTTTAAGACCTAACTCAAGATACCACCACCACCACTAATACTAAGAATTCTTTCCAATGCCACAACCCCCCAGCCCGCAGTGAGCTTTCCCTCCCCCTGAATCTCTAATACTGGCTGTGCCTATTCTCTGGCTCTTCAAGAGTCACCTTGTGACTTCTTATCTGTCAACCATCTGGAACAGCTTGCCTTGTCTAACTTATCTATTCACACAGCTTATCAGCTTCTGAGACTATCTCTCTGTCTTACTGACCTTGAGAGAAACTCAATTAACAATGAGGGATGAAGGGTTGAGGGGATGCACCTGGATGCTGAGGTATGGCACAGGAACATCACCTTCTCATCATCATCATTACCACCACCATCATCCCTGAAATGTGTAGGGCACAGTGTAAAATGTATTTTTACATCCATTTCTCACACAATCAGATAATCAAAGCTGGAAAGGCCTAGATGATTCCAATCCAGTGGTTCTCCTTGCCTGGAGGGCTTGTTAAAACACACATTTCTGGTCCCCACCCCAAAGTGTCTGGTTCACTAGGTCTGGGATGAAGCCTGAGAATTGGCATTTCTAACTGCTACTGCTAGTCTGGGGATCACACTTTGAGAACCACTGATCCAATCCAATCCTACCACTTTACAAATGAGGAAAATGAGGCCCAGAGAGAGGAAGAGTGTTGTCCAAGGTTACCCTACAGGTCAGTAACCAAGCTGTGGTTCTTGACTCCTAAGCCAGAGCTCTTTCTTCACCAACACAGTTAAACCTCCTCCCCTTCTGTCTTCCTTCCCAAGGGTGCAGTGAAGATGAATTAAATGCTGTCTGGAAAAGCCCTTTGGGTTCTACAAAGCTATGATGCTCATAACCAGGTGGCAGTGTTATTGTTCTGCAGAGACATCTGATCCCAATTAGACCTCTCCTCTCTGGCTGGACTCTACATTTGGATCATCCCCATTGCCCCCACCCCCTCCCAGCTGTTTCTGAAACAAAGAGCCACCCTTGTTGACCACGAGCCAGCTTGGGCCACTGTTACTGGCTGTGCCTTCCCTGAGACTGTGTGCACATGGAATGGCCCAACTTAGCCAAGGGGATTGTGGGGGAAAGGAGCTAGTTCGCTGCAAGCAGGACTCCAGATGGCCTAAGGCTCAGGTTCCGCCTATGACCTGCACCTACCCCTGCTCAGCCCAGAGCAGTCTGAAAACTACAGGCTATACACGAGTCTTGTTGGGGATGGAGGATAGCCTATACTCTCCCCATGGTGCACCTGGTCACATGTATAAGGACTCAGTGCTGAGGTCACACCATAGATTATTGAAGGGTCAGTCAGCTATGGCCCACAGGTTGGATTTTGTCCATGGCCTGTTTTTGCACTGCCCATGAGCTAAGAATGGGGGTTTTTTGTTTTCATTTTTAATGGGATTTTAGAAGGAAGAGGAGGAAAAAAAGGAGGAGGAGATAGCAGCAACGACAGAGATCATAGTGGCTCACAAAGCCTAATATATTTACCATCTGGCCCTTTACAGAAAAAAAATTGCTGACCCCTGGATCAGCAAACTGATGTCAAGGGAACTCTCAAACTATAGAATGTCAGAATTGAAAGGACCTTGAAAGCCCCATTAGTTGAGTATCAAACTGCATTCCTTAGTGTCCTGGGGCTCTAAAAGTGGCTTAAGGGATGCCTCTGAGGTGACCTGAGCTTCAACTCTATGCCCCACCCCCCACTCACTCAACCTGCTTTCTCAACCAAAGAAGCTACACTGATTTCATTTTTAAAATAGGTTTCTCTGCTTTTAAAACTATTGAAAATCACCAACAGAAAACAAAGCCACTCACTTTATAGATGTGAAAACTGAGGACCAGAGAAGGAAAGGGTCATATTTAAGATCCAGAGCCAGGAGAGGAACCTGGATGTGCTGACTCCCCAGGTCGATGGTCTTTACACATCAACATACCACAAATAAAGTAGGACATAACCATAACAACAGTAATTACCATTTGCATAGAATTTGTCTCTTTACGAAGTGCTTTCATATACTTGTCATCCTAACAGATAGCACATAATAAAAGGACTTTGCCTATTCCATTAATAGAAATTCTGTAAGATCATTCTAAAACATAACATCATCCCATTCAACCCTCTCATTATTCAGGTAAGAAAACTGAGACCCAGAGCATATGGGTGATTTTACTCAAGGTATATAATGAATCAGTGGCCTAGCTCTTTCCACGCATCACACTTAGAAATCAAAAGCCAATCTGGGAAAAAGAACAAAGCTACTTCCTCCCAGAGGATGAGCCCAGTTTCCACTGCTTTTTGGCTCCTTGAAAAACCAAGGCCTGAGAAGTTTCACAGAACTCTCTTTTCTCTCTACACTTAGTTCCTAGTTTATCTCATCAGTTCTGATGGCTTAAAATGGTATCTATTTGACAAAGACTTCCAAATTATATCTCATGCCAAAACTGTTTCTCAAATTCCAGATTCATA
Source organism: Cynocephalus volans (assembly GCF_027409185.1). Taxonomy (NCBI): domain Eukaryota; kingdom Metazoa; phylum Chordata; class Mammalia; order Dermoptera; family Cynocephalidae; genus Cynocephalus; species Cynocephalus volans. The sequence continues at coordinate 85,011,030 of NC_084478.1, forward strand.
TATCCAATTACCTATTTCAACATTGTCATTCAGATGTTGAATAGGCCTCTCAAATTCAACATTTCCAAAACTAAATTCCTAATCTCTCCACCTTCTGAAAAGAGCATCTGCTCCACCCACAGGGAAGAAGCACAAAAAGCTTGAAGGCCACTTGAACCAGCTCCAAGAATAAAAGGTGTTGGTAAGTATAATGATGAGTAAAAGGTTACCCATACAGTATAAGCCAAGTTCTTTTCTGAAAAGGAAGAAGCTTGCCTTTTGCTGTCTCCTTTTTCTACCAGAGCATTGTGGGAGATCACAAAAATCAATTAATTTTAAACAGCATGAAATTTAAAGCAAGTGCAAAAGTGGTTTGTGGGATGCTTTGCTCATTTTAAAGTGACTATGAGGAGTGGCGGGAAAAAACGGAGGTAAACAAGGCCAGAGATTAATGATCTCTGATTATGAATAGAAAGAGGTGGGCTGGAAATGGAGGTCAGAAGACATGGAGGACAGTATGAACAGGAAACAATTAGAAGGGAGGAAAATGGATATAAACAATCCCTGAACATGTCTTGGGTCTCAGGCCCCAGGAAATCTCCAAAACACCTATGGGGTCTGAGGAGGCAACTGTGCCCTATCCTTCCCTCAAAGCTTTGAACCACCCCCTTCATAATAGCCATCTGCAAACACTCTGGCCCACATTACAACTGAACTCTTTGTAACAGATCCTGAGCTTTTAGTCTCTTTGGAACTGCCCTAGCCAGGACATAACCAGCTTAACGAGGCGGTATGTAGAAAATACTGGGCTTGAAGTTGGAAGACACAGATCCTCACTAAATTTATGTGAGAACTACCTCCACCCCCAACTCAGGCCTCAGTTTTATCACATTAAAAATAAAAGGACTGGGCTGGCCCGTGGCTCACTCGTGAGAGTGTGGTGCTGATAACACCAAGGCCACGGGTTCAGATCCTGCATGTGGATGGCCGGTTAGCTCACTGGGTGAGCGTGGTGCTGACAACACCAAGTCAAGGGTTAAGACCCCCTTACCAGTCATCTTTTAAAATAAATAAATAAAAAATAAAAGGACTAGTCTTGGAGTATATATCTGATTCCACGTCAGTAGGAAGCCTTCAGAGTCTCAGTGCCCTGAGATTTTTCATCACTTTGTGACAGCCCCATTCACATCCCTGTACTCCACTCCAGTAAATATATGAAAAGGTAAAGCTCCTGTACAAACTAGTGGCTGTGTGCCCCTCTAAATAAGGCCTATATATAGAAATCTATTAGTCAACTCCCACTAATTTTTATACGGGGAAACTAAAAAGTAAGGCCTGGAGAAAAAAATGTAATTTTCCTAAAGTCACACAGGAAGCCAATGGCAACAAACAATGCTTCCCAGACTTAAAAGGGAACCACTCCTACCAAATTGAGGTTGATGGGATCTCTCGCAGGAGGAGATCAAAGGGATAATTGGGATATGCTAAGGCCAAAAAGCAGCCTAGTGGAAAGAGCCCTGGAATGAGAGCCCAGGAGTCTTTCTACCTCTAGTTCCACCTCTGCCACTAACTAGCTGTGTGGCCTTGGGCAGTTCCCTTTACCTTTTAGGGTTTCAGATTCCTTATCAGTAAAATAAATGAATTAATCCAGACATTCTCTAATGACCTTTCCCCTACTGATATGCTCTATGAGATGTGATACTGAGCTGGGCTCCTTTCTCTGAGCTTGAACTCCTGAAGCGGTTGGATGCAAGGATAATGAAGCTCTAGCCACCACTTCCCAAGAGGATCAGGGCCCTGCAGACACCTGGAAAACTATCTTTTCCTCCTCGCTGAACCATGTTTTCCTATGGACTCCTTCTGAACCTTTGAGATCCAGCTTTAAGCATCATCTCATCTGTGAGGGCTTCTCTGTCGTTTGAGCACTAATAATTCTGAATTAGCTTTCATCTATGAAATGAATAAATGGCTAAAAATAGGGTAAAGGATGAGTGTTGGGGACAGTAGTAGGTAAAGGTTGGAGTCAAGCTAAGCAGAGGGGCTTGAACTTGATGAGGATGCAATAGGAAGCCAGTGATGACTTTTGTGTAAGGCACATGGCAAAACAGGTGTTCATTATAGTGAGAGTAAAGGCATGGAAGTGGGAATGTTCCTGAACTTCATGCGTCTGCCTGTATGTTGAGAGGCTGGGGGAACCAGTAAGAACCCAGGCATGACCCAGACAGAACTGCCAGCCAATTTCATAATGTAAAGACCTCTTGGTTCTATGCCAGATGGACCTAAGTAAAGTCCTGAAGACAATGGCAGGAGGCTCCTAAAGCATTTCTGGGCAGCTCCATATAGGAGCATGGAGACCAGGCTGGGCAAGGAAGGAAGGGGGAGGGGGAGGGACTACTCCCAGATGGCAAAGGGGTTTGTAGCCCATTTTGCTTTGGGGCCATATAGGAAATAAGAGGGAATGAGAATAGCTGGGTCCAAAACCCAATCCACACTGTACTGTGGTCTACCTCAAGAATCAGCTCAGGGATGGCCCTTGCACACACACACCCCTGGCAGCCCTTAGTGTGTCCACACAGCAGGGGAAAACCAATCTTCCCAGCAGCCTGTGCAAAGGCTGAGCAGCTGAGAGGCCCCAGAACAGGCTATTCAGAAGGTTTAAGAGGGTGCTGGGTGTGGCCAGGCACAGTGACCAGCAAAGATTTTTAGATTCCTGCTTCAAAGTGGATTTGGCTTGGTACTGCCAAACTAGGCAGAAAAAGACCCAGCTAGGTTTTGGCCTGACTTTAGAGGGGGCAATAAATGCCCACAAATAGCCAGCTATGAAAAAATATTTGCTTCTTCTGGAAAATCATGGCCTTTAGCACATTCCCCAGAATGACATCAACCAGAGAACAGTGCCAAAAATGTGACTTTCACGTTTCTGCAGCAACAAATGATTTCCTCTCCCCACTTGGCTTTTTTTCTTATATGTATAAATAAAGAAGCCAGTCAATCATTCAAAAAATATGAACATCTTAAGCACTTCCAGGCTTTACAAGTAATAATTATTAATGGAAGCAAGTGACCATGCCTCTTAGAAATGTTATTTCACATATCCCTTTTCTGGTTCCTTAAAGATTTATGTATGCAGCCACGCTAAACCGAAATGATGAGTTGACACAACTGCACCAAAATGGATTTTTTTCCTACTTGATTTATATCACCAGTCTTGCATATGAATGTTCCATTTGGTCTGCCCAAAGACTCTTAAGCCTGGGGACAAAGGACTGGAGGTCACCCAGTCTGTGGTGGCTGTGGATAGAATTTACCAAGGCAAAAGAAAGAGTATGGAAATACCAGGGAAGCGCAGCTGTGTAACTGGCCCACTGTTGTTCGGACTTACCCAGAGGTCACTGTAAAATCTAACATCAAGGGAAAAGTAATATTCGTTGTTCAGTTTTTGCCCTCAACTTCTATCCCCTCATCCTTATGTCCTTATCTAATCTGCCTTTCTTCCTGAACCACAGCATTCCTCTAAACTCTGGAAATAATATGTGTCTTACTCCTTCACTACCTGGACCCCTCCCTCCTTTCTCTCCACCAACCATTTTCAGCCTTCCCAATATGATAGAGCCCTAAGACTTTGCCCAGCTACATAGCTCAGATCTAATCTCATCATAGGCAAAGGCCTTTCAGTGTGAGTTATAGCTGGTGCTATAAAGGGAACTCAAGCCCAAAAATGTTTACATCTGCTCAGGTGAGGAGGGTTTTCTGACTAACCCAGAACTGAATGGGCTACTTACTGGGCCATACCTTACGTGAATAATCTGCTCTGCTGCTAAAAGGATTTTGCCCCGCAGCTGCTAGTTATCCGGCTACATAGCTGAGGGAGAACTGGCCCATTACAGAAGGTAGCAACAGAGATGCCAAAATAGAGGGCTCTGTGATAGAAGACTGGAGTGAATTTTCACTTAGGAACACATGGGTCAGCAGTCAGGCACCAAAAAACCAAGAAATACCAGCTAAGGGTTTGTGTTAAGGATGGATACTAAGCAAAAAACAGGTCAAATGAAACTGGGGCCAGTTTTTCAGCTTCCCAGACATTAGTAGACAACTTAACAGACCAGTTTTCTATAGCACTTTGATGAGAATGTTAGTCATGTTGAAGAAGTGTAATGTGATCCTTCCAAATTTATATGAGAATCCAAAGAAACATTGGAAGTCCTTGGGGCTTCCTAGCATACCAGCTCTAATATGTATTGACTTTGTTGGGAGCCCCTCAAAATTACCAGTGGGGAATAGTACGTACCAAAACCTCAACCATGACCTGACCAAATTTGCATTTTACAAATTTAGTTAAGGGTTGGAATTGCCATGATTGTGCTGGGCTCAGTCGGTCTCTTACAGTAAATCAAGCAATATATTTCAGTGATTAAGTGCATGGATTCCATCATCAAACAGACCTGGAGATAAGCTTCCTTAACATAGTATAAGGTACTATCCTCTTTATACCCCAGTTTTCTAATTTGTAGAATGGGAATAATAATAGTACCAACTTAGTAAGTTTGTTGTAGGGACTAAATAAAGCTATATATCATATATCATTATATATATATATATATATATATATATATATATATATATAATTTAGTGGTGTGCTTGGCACATGGTAAGCAGCCAATAAATGGTAACTATAATTGCTATCATCTAAACGAGTATATCATTAGGTCACAAAATTACAAAACATATAAATCTTAGGTCATATATGCACATGTAGACATTATAGAGACCAGATGTCATGAGTCTGTGTCCACAGTGCCTGTATCTGATTTAGGATGCCATTGTACAAGTCCACAAATAACACCGTTAGCCCCAAAAGAACCAGCTTTGTAAAACTGACAGTAGTAAAAAGTTGGTCAAACAAGTCAAGGACAGTGATTACACCGCAGGTCTAGTAGAGCAGGACTTTTTTGTTCTTTATGATGGAAATTACAGGAGCCTAAGTAAAGGAAGCAGAAGAGTGAAAGAAATCATGGCACAGATTGAACATAGGGAAGCTGTAGGGAAAATATAGGAAAATGGTCAGGGCCTCTCATATGTTCAGAATCTTGCCGAGCATTTGATGTAAATATGCACGTGCGCCCAGGTGTTCCTTGGTTATTATCTAATGTAATTGCGCATGTGCACCCAGGTGTCCTGGGTTATGGACTTAAGTATAAAGGACTAATGGCTCTAATACACGCCACCGCCCCTGCTTCTCCAGACGCTCCGGGAGGCCACTAGGGCAGCTGCTCCTAGCTCTGAATAAAGCCTATTAATCTTTTTACCCACAGCTCCCAGGAGCTTTTCCTGTTACCTAGCTAGCTGGTGGACCTGCGTGTGAAGGGTGTGTGACCCAGTCTGTACAATGGGCTTGAGGGTGTCTGTGAGCCCTAGCTCTAGCAATACAGAAGCGCTAAAAGATTTGTCCATGGTCCACCTTAAGTCCTCAAGTTTTTTTCTACTTCAGGATCTTCTGGAACCTGAACTCCTTCTCCTGCATCACTAATCTATCTCCCTCTAGTGGGTCCTTCCTATCAGTGTACAAATGAGAAAAAAAAAATTTTTTTTTAAATGACCGGTAAGGGGATCTTAACTCTTGACTTGGTGTCAGCACCACGCTCTCCCAAGTTAGCTAACCGGCCATCCCTATATAAGATCCGGACCCGTGGCCTTGGTGTTATCAGCACCGCACTCTCCCAAGTGAGCCATGGGCCGACCCCTAAAATGAGAAAAATTTGACCCTCTCATGACCCAGCTTTTTTCCTGTTACTGCCCAAATACTCTACTCTTTAACACAGAAAAACTTCTCCAAAGTACAGATGGCCCCCAAATTACAATGGTTCGACTTAAGGGTTTTTTGACTTTATAATGGTGTGAAAGCAATAGGCATTCATTAGAAACTATTCTTCAAATTTTGATCTGTTACCAGGCTAGCTATATGCAGTATGATACTCTCTTGCAACGCTGGACAGTGGCAGCAAACCGCAGCTCCCAGTCAGCCACGTGATCACAAGATGAAACAATCGATATTCTACAATATACCACGCTGCCAGCATTTTTGGATATTGTGTTTTGTGTTTTCACATCCGAAAATGTCTACAAAATGCCCACTTTTGACTTACAATATTTCCAATTTATGATGGATTTATCAAGATGTAATCCCATTGTAAGTTGAGGAGTATCTGTACATATTGTCTAGAGTCACTGTCTCCACTTCCTTACCCGTTTCTAAATTCAACCCACTCCAATTGGGTTCATATTGCTAAAATTCTACTGAAACTACTCTTGTCAAGGTCACTAATGGCATCCACGTGACCTCTTTGTCCTCATCTTATTCCAGGACTAGATAGCATTCAAACTAGTTACTCTCTCCTCTCCTTGAAATATTTTGTTCTCTTATCTTCTTGGCACCATATTCACCTGGTCTGCTCCTACGTCACTTTTCACTTTCTCTTACTGGTTTCTCTTCCTCTGTATCATCTCTAAATGTGAATACATCCCAGGATTTAGTACCAGGATACCTCTCTTTTCCATCCACACTCTCTCCCCAGAAAATCTTATTCAGCCCCATGGCTTTATGTAGACAATCTATATAAGAATGAGTCCCATCTTTTAACTATATTCCTGAACTCCAGACTTATACATCCAATTACTTAATTGACCTCACTACTTGCATGTTCAATAGATATTTCAAACTTAATGTGTCCAAAGCAGAATGCTTGATTACCCACCCCACCCCACCCTCCACACACACAAACCTGCCCCTCCCTCAGTCTTTCCCATCTCAGGAAATATGACCAAAAAGGGAGTCCTCCTTGATTCTTTTCTTTTCCTATAGCCCTGCATCCAATTGAACAGATTTTCCTGTTAATTCTTCCTTGAGAAGAATTAGTCCCCAAACTATCCATATCCACTGCTAACACTTTACTCCAATCATTTATCTTGCCTAGATTACCATGACAACCTCCTGACAGGTCTCCCTGCCTACATTCTTGCCCCACTATGGTCTGTTCTCTAAAAGCAGTCAGAGTCATTCTTTTATTTTTTTATTTTATTTTTATTTTTTTTAAAGATGACCGGTAAGGGGATCTTAACCCTTGACTTGGTGTTGTCAGCACCACGCTCAGCCAGTGAGCGAACTGGCCATCCGTATATGGGATCCGAACCCGGGGCCTTGGTGTTATCAGCACCGCACTCTCCCGAGTGAGCCACGGGCCGGCCCTGAGAGTCATTCTTTTAAAATATAGGTTAGATCACTTCATTTCCCTACTCAAAGACCTCTAATAGCTTACTATTACTCTCAGAATAAAATAAAAACATTTTAACACAAACAATTAGACTCTAAATCTGTTCCTCACCATTTCATCTTATACCACTCCCTCTTATTACTGTGCTTCAGCCATTCTGGCCTTTTTGTCCCACCAAAATATCACACTTCTTCTAGTTGCTCCCTCTGTCTATAAATGTTCTTCTTCCAGATTTCACTTGGAGGAGCTCTTCTTGTCATTCATATCTCAGCTTAATGTCATCCAGTTACCCTATATTATATCAACTTGTTTCTTTTAATGATAATACTGATCAATATCTAACATTTTCTTTGTTTATTATCAGTCTCCTCCTATGCCAAACTAGAATGTAAGCTATAGAAGAATAGGAACTTTGTCAATCTTGTTTAACACTGTATCCCTATCACTACAACATTTCCTAGCACTTAATAAGCTCCATGAAGGCAGGACTTTATGTTCATCATTATATCTCCATGGCCTAGAACAGTGCCTGGCATATAGTAAGTACTCAATAAATGCAATAAATATTTGATGAATGGATTCCTGTCTAGGTTAAGGTGAGCCAAGTTCTCATTCAGACTAATTATTCATCTTGGGTACCATAATGCACAAAGTATAAGCTTTAAAAATGTTCTTAAGGTCCAAGGAGAAAGTAATCTCCTGGACTTCACTCATTTTTTACTTTTATTATCAGTCCTCTGCTGGTTAGAGACACAGGTTCTAGTCTTTTACTAGTAATTCTAGAAGCAAGCCTTCATTCAGCTATTACCACCCAAGGTATACACAACTTCTTTGCCCCATCGCCAGACACTGTTGTTAACCATTTCAGAAGAATAGGTCCATGTTTTTTCTGGACAACACTTGCAGAGTGTGCTCAATGTTAAGAACGATCCCACTGCCATCATCACACTTATGAAAAGCCAATAATATGACTCCTCCTCTCCCACTTCTGGATAAAGATGGAGGATTAAACACACACACATTTACCTTCATCTCCTTCCAAAAACTGACTTAAACAATAGCATGGGATTTTTTTCATAAGGCAGGAGATTTTAAGAGCTTGATGTGAAAAAACTGGCTCATCCACAAGGAAAGGTCGCGGGTATTGACAGTAAGGATTTCTCAACTAAACAGCTCAAGTTAGATTATTCCATGGTGAAGCCCACAGATTTCAAGCCCCAACCACCCGCACAAAGCTTCCAATAAACTTTTTAATATCCCGCTCTTAAATATGTGTGGAAATCCATACAGCACTAGACATTTAATAAAAGTCTCTAATGAATATGCAAAGAACAAAATGAAAAGAAAAAGAAAACAACTTGTAAGAAGCAGAGGAAGTGCAGAAAGAAGAAAGCATCAATTTTAAAAGCTATAATAAATATTCTTAAAGAAATGAGAAGATTTTTTAATCCAGCAAACAAGAACAGGCTGCTACAAAAAAAAGAACACTCAGAAAATTTAAAAGGGCTCTTGCAAATTAAAACTAAAGAGAAATAAAAAGCTCGATAGAACAATTAGACGATAAAATTGAAGAAATCATCCTGATATTAGAGTGAATATAGAGATGGAAAATAGGACAGAAAAGATAAGAAAATTATAAGTCTTGTCCTGGGAGTACAACATCCAAATAGTATGACTTCCAGGAAAAGAAAAAAGAAAAAAAAAAGAGAGAGAATTAAACCATCAAAAAATATTTTTTTTAAATTTCCCAGAAATAAAGAATATGAGTTTCTGGCTGGAAGGGACCCACCAAATGCACAGCACAATGGGTAAAAATAGACCCATATAAAGCATATAATCATGAAATTTTATAACACTGACTACAAAGAGGCAATTCCACCAACTTCTAGAGAAGAAAAAAAATAAGTTTTTTTTCTTAAAACTTATTGATTTTAATCAGTATGGTAATGGACTTGTCAATAACACCACTGGAGGCTGAAAAACAATTTAGCAATGCCTTAAAAATTCTGAGGAAAAACTATTTCCTCAAGAATACAAAGTATTACCATTAAGCCTAAGTAATACGCATTCAATTTTTCTAACACAATGAATGGCATTTTCCTACATCTTTGTTACCCACGTGGCTGATATCTAGGTATTCATCAATCCTGACACACAGTTCATCCTAACTCACATATCTACCATATTCACACGCATTTATTGAGTGCCTATTAGGTGCCAGGAGCAAAGCTAGGCAGCAAAAGCACAAAGACAGTGACACAGAGACCTTGCTCTCAAAGTACTCAATGTGTAGCAGGGAGTTGCAAACATGAAAATAAGCATAAGGAAGAAATGAAGAGATATTGGTCAAAGAATACAAACTTCCAGTTATGAGATGCATAAGTCCTAAGGATCTAAAGTACAGCATGGTGACTATAGTTAATAATACTGTATTGTATACTTGAAATTTACAAAAACAGTACGTCTTAAATGTTCTCACCACATGCACACACAAAATGGTAACTGTGGGGTGATAAATGTGTTAATTAGCTTGATTGTAGAAATCATTTCACAATGCATATGTATATTCATTCATCGTGTTATACACCTTAAATGTATTTAATTTTAAGTGTCAATTATACCTAATAAAGCTGGAAAAATATATAAGAAAAAAAGAAAATGTGACAAGCAGTGTGAAATATCTTCTGTTTGCCTCTACATATTTACTCTTCACCATTCTCCACCATGCTCTAAATTCTGGAAGACTGATCTGTATGGACCATACCAATGACCTCTCTTGCCCTCTAGCTTCTAGGTGGATTTAGCCAATGTGGAAAAATGGCAAGAGACTAAAGGGCAGGAAAAGATGAGGTAAGGAAATTGATTTCCCTGGATCCCTTGCTGTAGGGTAGCTACAGACTGGCTGTATCTCTCAACCAAAGGTCTTGGCTCCTGTCAGACAATTCTCTTCACACATCCTACTCTGTCTCTCCTTCAGTAATAGAGATATCAATGGCACTAGACTGCTACTAGATCCATGTTACTTCACTATATTTCCCTTGTGATTTTTCTACTCCCTGCCCACATCTTTCTACATAGTGCCACTAATAAACTCTTCAAATTTCCAAGTGTAGCAACTGTTTCCTGCAAGGACTCTGAGAGACAGATATGAAGATATACTAAGTGCAGTGAAGGCCAAAAGGGGGGAACAGTTAGTTCTACCTAAAGGGAGGGAGAGTCAAGAAGGGGCAATGCTTAAGCAGAGTCATAAAAGATGAATAGGTGTTTTTCAAGAAGAATAAAAGTGGAAGAACAGTCTAGGCACATAAATCCAGTTGAGTAAAAGCATAAAGGCATAAAAAAAGTTTGGCATTGGGAACACTGGAAGAATCATAAGGACTTCAACATTACTAAAGCTTAGAGTGTGAGGGCAGAACTTGGAATAAAATAAAGTGGGACAAGATGATGTTTACCACATCTTCTGTAAACTGTAAATACTTGACCAACCACATACTGGTATAGTTGGTTTCCAAGCAGTACATACAATACAAAGTCCTCTTCAGGCAAATATACACCCCTAATACTCTTACCTGGGGCTTTCCCCCTAAGTTTGCATATATCCCATACCCTGATGAGCTAGGCTAGACCTAGAGAAATCCTTAAGAGCACTTGGGCTCTCCAGAGGCACCTAAATGAGACCTTTCTAGGAGAGGCTGAGTAGAATGAGAAAACAATTATAAAGTCGTAATGTTTTATACATATTTGGGGACTTAGGATCTCCATGGGAATAAAGAATTGACGTGATAATGGATTAGGATTTGAACTATTAAATTTTACAGTGTAGAGAGGATGTCAGCAAGATGATTTAATAGTACCTTTCTATCATCATCACCCTACAGAAATACTGATTTTTGACAACCACCCATGGACAAGAGTACCTTTGTGGGAGTCCAGAAGACCAATGCAGAAGTTCTAGGACAGCGTAGGAGCAACGAATCTGAGAATAGATGCACTGAAAAGGGTAAGAAGAATAGTTTCACTTTAGCTGTATCACCCCTTCCCAGGATGGCGCACCTCAGTGCCAAGAGAGATCTCCTCAGCCTGCAGTATCTCCCAAGGGTGGGGGGGAAATGAGAGTACAGTACATGATAGCTTGACTTTCCCAGTCATGTGAATGCTGCCCAAGAGGCCCGCCACATTCTTGCCCTACTGAGGGGATTGGCACAGCTGAGTGTCTGGCAGGTGCTGGGAGCAGGGAAAAGAAAGGGGGACTCACAGCAACCAGGGCTCAGAACTCAGCAAAAAGCCACAGATCCTGCTATTTCATGGACTCCATCAGGAAGCCTGCCCACTAGCTGCTTGTAATACCTCACCTGTGGGCCCCCCAAACTGACCTATGGGCACTCCCAGTGTTCTAGGCACTTCACCCTTAACATATGACCAGCTCCCAATAGGTAACCCCACAGACAGTAAGCATAAGCCTCAGCAGATGGCTAATGAGCAAGTGCAAGCAGCCAGCCTAACTGCAGGATTGAGAGAAGACACACAAACTTAAGCATTTCAGGGCACCACCCTAGGGAAAACCAACTGGAGGCTCTTAGCAACTGGCCTGGCTTTGAGAGATCAAGAGAAGACATGCAGAGTGGAAAGACAACCTACAGAATGGGAGAAAATATTTGCAAACTATACATCCAACAAGGGATTAATATCCAGAATGTACAAAGAACTCACACAACTACACAGCAAAAAAACAAATAATCCAATTAAAAAATGGGCAAAGGACATGAATAGACATTTTTCAAAGGAAGACATAAAAATGGCCAACATGTACATAAAATTCTCAGCATCTCTAGTCATCAGAGAAATGCAAATCAAAACCACACTGAGATATCATCTTACCAAATTAGACTGGCCATTATTAAAAAGACCAAACATAACAAATGCTGGCAAGGATGCAGGGAAATGGAAACTCTTCCACACTGTTGGTGGGATTGTAAATTAGCACAGTCATTATGGAAAACAGTATGGAGTTTTCTCAAACAACTACAGATAGAACTACCATATGATCCAGCAATCCCACTACTGGGTATATATCCAAAGGAGTGGAAATCATCATGTCAAAGGGATACCTGCACTCCCATGTTCATTGCAGCTCTATTCACAACAGCCAAAATATGGAACCAACCTAAGTGTCCATCGATGGACAACTGGATAAAGAAAATATGGTATGTATACACATTGGAATACTACTCAGCCATAAAAAAGAATGAAATTCTGCCATTTGCTGTGACATGGTTGAGTCTGGAGAAAATTATGTTAAGTGAAATAATCCAGACAAAGAAATAGAAATACTACATGTTCTCATGGTTACTAGGAAGGATGGAAGGAACGGGGGAGGGAAAGAGGGAAGAGGAAGGAGGGAAAGAAAGAAAAGACCACAATAATATCTTGAACTTTCAGAAGGAAAGAACAAACCTAAGGATATTAGGGATGGTGGGGAGGGAAAGGGGGGGGTTGGGAAGTGATAGGTTGGGCAAAGGGTGTAAAGAAATATCACAATTTGTAAGAATGAATATGCTAATAATAAATTTTAAATTTTTTAATGAAAAGAAAACGCATACAAAGTTAAGAAGTCCTCCACCAAAAGGGAATAAAAAATGTAGAGCAAGCATATCCACATAAAATCTGAGAGAGCCTAGGAATCCCTAATCAGGTTCACTGGTAAAGGTATTTCTCTCCTGAAGCCAGACAGTAAATACTGGAGATGGTGACTTCTTCAGAGGCAAAGAAAGCAACACAAGCCTTCAAGGAACATAAAAAATCTAGAAAACATGACATTATTAAAGAAACACAATAATATTCCAATAACCACTCCCAAAGGAATGGAGATCTCGAATTGCTCAATAAATGATTCAAAATAATTTATCTAAGGAAGTTCATTAAGCTAAGAGAAAACACAGATAGAAAATTCAGTGAAGTCAGAAAAACAATACATGAGCAAAAGGAGAAGTTCAATGAAGAGATAGAAATCATTTTTTAAAAACAAACAGAAATGCTGGAGCTGAAGAATACAATGAATGAAATGAAACAAGCAATAGAAACTGTCAAGAGCATACTTGGCCAAGCAAAAGAAAGAATCTGTAAACTCAAAGACAGATATTTGAAACTATTCAGTCAGAGGAGGAAAAAAGAATGAAAAAGAAATAAGAAGGCCGTAAAGAAAACTAATATACAGATTATGGCAGTTCTAGAAGGAGATAAGGAAAGGGACAGAAAGCTTGTTTTAAAAAATAATGGCCCAAAACTTCCCAAATCTGGAGAGTGATATGGACATACAGGCACATAAAGCTCAAAGACTCGAAAAAGGTTCAAACAAAAGAGGCCTTCACCAAGACACATAATAATCAAATTCTCAAAAGAGAGCATTTGAATGCAGCAAGAGAAATGATACTTTTCACATACAAGGGGAAACTTCGTAAGAATATCAGTGGATTCCTTAGAAGAAAACTTCCAGATTATGAAAAAGTAGGATGATATAGTAAAATTGCTGAAAGAAAAAAAAATTCCAACCAAGAACTTTGCATGGCAAAGCTGTTCCTCAGAAATGATTGAGATATAAAAACTTTCCCAGACAAACAAAAGCTGAGTCAGTTCATTACCACTAGACCGACCCTAAATAAAATGCTAAACATAGTTCTTCAAGCTGAAATAAAATGATACCAATTAATAACATGAAAACACATAAAAGTATAAAGCACACTGGTAAAGGTAAGTATAGACTCAAATAAAGAATACCCTGTACTGTAATGGTGGTGTATAATTCCCTATCAACTCTAATATAAAGGTTAAAAGACAAAAGTATTAAAAATAACTATATCTACAATAACTTCTTAATAGACAGACAATATAAAAAGATGTAAACTGTGATACTGATAACATAAAATGTGGGGGTAGTGGAAGTCAAAGTGTAGAGTTTTGCATGCAATTGAAGCTAAATTATTCTTGGCTTAAAATAGACTTATAAATAAAAGACAATTTATGTAAACTTCATGATAACAAACACACAAAAAACCTGTGATAGATACATAAAGAATAAAAGGAAAGGACTCAAGGTATAGCACCATAGAAGTTACCAAATCACAAATGAAGGCAGCAAAAGAGGAAGAAAAAAAAAAGAACTAAAAAACAGTCAGAAAACAACAAAATGGCAACAGTAAGTCCTTACCCATCAATAATTACTTCAAATGTATTTGGATTAAATACTCCAATTAAAAGACATACAGTGGCTGAATAGATTTTAAGAAAATAATCAAGACCCAGCTATATGCTGCCTATAAGAGATTCACTTCAACTTTAAGGACATACATGGATGAAACTGAAGGGATGAAAAAGATGAAGTCATACATATATTAATCAAAGGAGAACAGAGGTAGCTATACTTATATCAGACAAAATAGTCTTTAAGTAAAAAGTTGTCAAAAAACACAAAGAAAGTCATTATATAATAATAAAGGGGTCAGTTCACCAAGAAGACACAACAATTGTAAATATATATATGAACCTAACACTACAGCACCTAAATATATAAAGCAAATATTAGTAGATCTAATGTAGACACAGTACAATACTCCACTTTTAGTAATGGACAGATCATCTGGACAGAAAATCGGTAAGAAAACAGTGGAATTGAACCACACTATAGACCAAATGAACCTAACATACATATACAAAACATTCCATCCAACAGCAAAAGAATACACATTCTTTTCAGCATACACAGAACATTCCCAGAATAAATCATATGTTTGGCTACAAACAAGTGTTAACAAATCTAAGAAGACTGAAATCACATTAAGTATCTTTTCCCACCACAAACTAAAAATCTGTAACAGTAGGAAAACTGAAAAATTCACAAGTATGTAGAAATTAAACAACATGCTTCTGAATAACCAATGAGTCAAAGAAGAAACCAAAAGAAGAATCTGAAAAAATCCTGAGGATACTAAAATGGAAACACAGCATACCAAAACTCATGGGATGCAGCAAAAGCCGTTCTGAGAGCGATTATAGCAATAAATGCTGATATTTTTTTAAAAACTCAAATAAATAATCTAGCTTCATATTGACTATAAAAACAATAGAAATGATCAACAAAACTGAGGTTATTTTTTGAAAAGACAAAGTTACTTTAGCTAGGCTAAGAAAAATGAGAAAAGACTCAAATAAGTAGAATAGAAATTAAGAGAAGATATTACAACTGATACCACAAAAATACAAAGGATCATAAGAGACTACTATGAGCATTTATACACCAACTTGTTGGGTACCTAGAAGAAATAGATAAATTCTTAAAAACAAACAACCTATGAAGACTGAATCATGAAGAAACAGAAAATCTGAAGAGACCAAAGACAAGAAAGGAGATTGAATCAGTAATCAAAAATCTTCCAACGAAGTAAAGCCTGGACCGGATGGATTGAATAGTGAATTCTAACAAACATTTAAAGAAAAATTAATAGCAACTCTTTTAAAACACCTCCAAAAAATCGAAAAGAGAACACTTCCAAATTCGTTTTATGAGCAAGTATTACCCTCATTCCAAAATCAGACAAATTACAGGCCAGTATCCCTGATAAACACACATGCAAAAATCCTCAACAAAATACTAGCAAACCAAATTCAACAGTACATTAAAAGGATCATACGACATGATCATATGGGAAATTTTTTTCCTGGAATTCAAGAATGGTTCAACATATGCAAATTAATGAATGTAATATAACACGTTAAGGGAATGAAGAATAAAAATCATACAATTATCTGCATAAATTCAGAAAAAACATTTGACAAAATTTAACATCCTATCATAATTTTTTTTAAAAAACTCAACAAAATAGGTATAGAGGGAATGTACCTCAACAGATAAAGGTCATATATCACAAGTCCACAGCTAACATCACACTCAACAACAAAAAGCTGAAAGCATTTCCTCTAAGATCAGGAACAGCACAAGGATGCCCATTCTTGCCATTGTTATTTAACACAGTATTAGAAGTCCTGTTCAGACCAATTAGGCAAGAAAAAGAAATAAAAGGCATCCAAATCAGAAAAGAAGAAGTAAAATTGCCTGTTTGCAGATGACATGATCTTATATATGGAAATCCCTAATGATGCTACACACACAAATAAAAACTATTAGAACTAATAAATGAATTCAGTAAAGTTGTAGAATACAAAGCCATCATACAAAAATCAGTTATGCTTATATATGCTAACAACAAACTATTTAAAAAAGAAATTAATAAAATAATCCCATTCCAACTGCATCAAAAACAATAAACTACCTACTTAGAAATAAATTTAACCAGGTAGATAAAGACCTGTACACTGAAAACTATAAAAGATTAATAAAAGAAATTGAAGACACAAATAAATGGAAAGATATCCCATGTTCATGAATCAAAGGAATCAATAGTGTCAAAATGTTCATATTACCCAAAGTGATCTTCAGATTCATTCAATGCACCCCTATCAAAATTGCAATGAAATTTTTCACAGAAATAGAAAATACAATCCTAAAATTTGTATGGAACCTCAATAGATCCCAAATAGCTAAAGCAATCTTATACATGAAGAAAAAGCTGAAGGCATTACATGTCCTCATTTCAAACTATATTACAAAGCTATTATGATCAAAACAGTATGGTAATAACATAAAAGCAGACACATACACCAAAGAAACATAACAGAGAGCACCAGAAATAAATCCACTCATATATGGTTAACTAATGCTCAAAAAAGATGCCAAGAATACACAATGGGGGAAAAATAGTCTTTTCAAAAAATTGTGATGGAGAAATTGGATATCCACATGCAAAAAATTAAAAGTGGACCCTTATCTTAATTTATACACAAAAATCAACTCAAAATGGTTTAAAGACTTAAACCTAAGACCTAAAACCATAAAACTCTTCAAAGAAAAATGCGAAAGCTCACAGAAGTTATTATTGAAAATGATTTTTTTATATGACACTAAAAGCACCAGCAACAGAAGCAAAAATAAACACGTTGTACTACATTAAACTAAAAAGTTTCTGTATGGAAAAGGAAACAATCAATAAATGAAAAGACAGACTATGGAATGAGGAAAAAATTTAAATGAAATATCCAGTTAGGAGTTAATATCCAAACTATATCAGGAACACATGCAACTCAATAGCAAGAAAAAGAAATCTTATTTTAAAATAAGCAAAGAACCTCAATAGACATTTTTCCAAAAAAGACATACAAATGTCCAATGGGTATGTGAAAAGATGGTCAACATCACTAATTATCGGGGAAACGCAAATCAAAAATCACAATGAGATAACATGTCACACCTGTTAGAATGGCTATTATCAAAAAGAAGATAACAAGTGTTGGCAAGGATGTGGAGAAAAGGGAACCTATATACACTGTAGGTGGGGGGTATAAATTGGTACAGACATTATGGGATACAGTATCAAGCTTCCTCAAAAAAATGAAAAATAGACCTACCATTATGATCCAGCAAACCCACTTTCAGGTGGAGGCACATGCCTCCTCTGTCTTAGATGGGAAGATACTTCTCTAAGCTCACTGCTATGGTCTTCCCACAAAATTCATATGTGGGAACCTAATACCCCAAATGATAATATAGTCAGCTCTCTGTATCCTCAGATGCAGAACCCATGGGTGTAGAACCCATGGATATGGAGGGCCAACTGTAAGGGACTTTAGCATCGGAGGATTTTGGTATCTTTCGGAATCCTGAAATCAATCCCCTGTGGATACCAGGGGATGACTGTATTAAAAGGTGGGGCCTCTAGGAAGTGATTAAGTCATGAGGGTCCCACCCTCCCTTTTATAAGAAGCTGGAGCAAGCTTCCTCAACCCTCCCTTCAGCCATGTGAGGTCACAAAAACAAGGTGTCATCTTTGAAGCAGAGAGCAAGCTATCACCAGACACTGAATCTGCTGGCACTTTAATCTTGAACTTCCCAGCCTACAGAACCATGAGCAATAAATTTTTATTATTTATAAATTGTTGCTTTGCCCCCCGCCCCAAAATGGTGCCCCATGTGAGACTGACCTGGCAAGCATTGGAGAGGAAAAGGATGTCCAATTCATCCTGGTAAGGGAGTCCTTAATAAGGGAGAGGCATGCCGGTAAGGGAAATACAGGTGCCTTTCAATTAGCGATTGCACACCTGCGGCAGGTAAATAAATTACCCAGTCTAAGGTATTTGGTCATAGCAGATTAAAGGACTAAGACACATAACCACACAAAGCAGAACTGTTTACACTAGTTAGGGAAAGGATGATAACCACACCAAGGAACAAAGCAGGAACCTTTAAGTTGAAGTAAAAGCAAATGACTAGCAACATAGCCAGAGCCTAGGTTTGTAGCTGAATATACACTCCTGGTTAAAAAAATCAAGGGCAGAATTCCCAACTTGTAGCTGAAACTTAGAGAGGGTAGGTTCCAATCAACCTTAGGCAATGGAAACCAGCTCTCTGTAGCTTTTCAGTTCAAAAAGGCAAAGGCTAACCCTTGGGAAACAGTTCAACAATCTTCTCTTTGTAGCCAGGAAATGTTGCTGTAACTCATTTCCAGCCAGATCTCCTTGTTCTCACAGGGAGCCAACATCAATGGCTCGACATTTCAGTTAATACTGAATCACTGCCTTCTGCTCAGACCCCCCACCCCCAACCTCGAGGTTGTTCCATTTGAGTTGAACTGTTCTTCCTATGTACCCATCTCTATCTTGCCTTCCATGAAGTATCTCCACTCCCAACTCTGTGACTCAACCACAAAATCCTGCTCTTACAAACTCTGGTCTTTGGGTTAGTTGCAAAAAGATCACTTGGTGGGCTTGTTACTCACACAGATTCCAAGTCCCAGTCCCAGAGATTCTGATTCAGTATATTTGGAAAACTTCCCAGATTTTGATGAGCAGCAAAATTTGGAAATCACTGCCCTATGTGATATTATCTCCTCAGACTCTCTACCAAGATCACCTCAAATCAAAGCTTCCGCTTCTAATGGAGCCTCTCCTCAATCCTCCAAAGGAAAGGCTCATCTATTCTCTGAACACAGAGACTAGACAGACATTAGGCAACATACTATTGCTCTTTGGAATCTCTGAACTCTTTCAATCACACGCCGTCTAAACAGAGGCTAGGTGCATAGTATATACTCGGTAAAGACCTGGTGTCATTTTTTTCTTTTTTTTATTGGTTATGAATATTCATGGAATACAAAACTGGTTGTCACCACTCACGCCCAAGATGTGATGGCCAGATCCATACTGGCAGCATGCCCATTACAAATTGCAATTGTACCCTGTGTCCCCAACCCAATTATCCCCTCCCTCCCTCCCCATACCCCTTTCCCCCCATGCCACTTTGTATCCCTAGGTAGACTCTCTCCCTCTGCAAATCCAACACACAGCTGTGGTCTTTCTTTCCTTCCTTCTTTCACTCTTAGCTCCCACTTATGAGTGAGTACGTGTTGTATTTCTCCCTCTGTGCTTTGCTTTTTTGACTCAAAGTAAGTTTCTCCAAGCTCACCTGTGTTATTGCAAATGGGAGAATTTAATTCTTTTTTATGGCAGGGTAGTATTCCATGGTGTATATATACCACATTTTCCTTATACAATCATCCATCGATGGACATTTAGGTTGGTTCCATGTCTTGGCTATTGTAAACAGAGCTGCAATGAACATGGGAGTGCAGGTATCCCTTCAACGTGATGATCTCCATTCCTCTGGGTATATACCCAGAAGTGGGATTGCTGGATCATATGGAAGATCTATCTGTAGTTGTTTGGGAAACCTCCATACTGGTTTCCATAGTGTTTGTTCTGATTTACAGTCTCACCAACATTGTAGGAGCATTCATTTCTCTCCACACCTTCACCAGCATTTGTTATTCTTTGGGGTTTTGAGTGGAGGGGGTTGAGATTTTGTTTTTGTTTTTTATAAAGATGACTGGTAAGGGGATCTTAACCCTTGACTTGGTGTTGTCAGCACCACGCTCTCCCAAGTGAGCTAACCGGCCATCCCTATATAGGGATCTGATCCCTTGGCCTTGGAGTTATCAGCACCACACTCTCCCAAGTGAGCCATGGGCTGGCCTTTATTCTTCATCTTTTAGATTACAGCCACTCTAACTCAGGTGAGGTGATATCTCAGGGTAGTTTTAATTTGCATTTCCCTGATAAATAGTGACGTTGAGCATTTTTACATGTACCTGTTGGCCATTCATATGTCTTCCTTTGAAAAAATGTCTATTCACCTCCTTTGCCCATTTTTTAATTGGGTTATTTGGTTTTTTTGCTGTGGAATTGCTTGAGTTTCTTATATATTATGGATATTAATCCCACATCAGATGCATAGTTAGCAAAAATTTTCTCCCACTCTGTAGGTTTTCATTTTATTCTGTTGATTGTTTCCTTTCCTGTGTAGAAGCATTTTAGTTTGATATAGTCCTATTTGTTTATTTTTTCTTCTACTGCTTGTGCTTCCAGGCTCATATTCATAAAGTCTGTGCCCAGACCTAGTTCCTGAAGTGTTTCACCTACATTTTCCATTAGTAATTTTACAATTTCAGGTCTTATACTTAAGTCTTTAATCCATTTTGTGTTGATTTTAGTGTATGGTGAGAGGTGCAAGTCTATTTCCTTCTTTATATGGATATCCAATTTTCCCAGCACCACTTGTTGAAGAGGCAGCCTTTTCCCCAATGTATGTTTTTCTTGCCTTTGTCAAATATCAGACAGCTGTAAGCCTGAATGGTGATTTCTGGGTTCTCTATTCTGCTCCTCTGGTCCAAGTATTTTTATGCCAGTACATTGCTGTTTTAGTTACTATAGCTTTGTAGTATAATTTGAAGTCAGGTAGTGTTATGTCTCTGGCTTTAATTTTTTTTCTCAGGACTGCTTTGGCTATTTGGGGTCTTTTGTTTTTCCATATGAATGTTGAGATTGTTTTTTCCATTTCTGTGAAGAATGTCATTGATATTTTGATGGGGATTGCATTGAATCTGTAGATCACTTTGGGTAGTGTAGACATTTTCACAGTGTTAATTCTTCCAATCCAAGAGCATGGAATGTCTTTCCATCTTTTTGTGTCTTCTTTAATTCTTTCAGTAATGGTTTGTAGTTCTTATTATAGAGATTTTTCACTTCCTTGGATAAACTCATTCCTAGGTATTTTATCTTTTCCATGACTACTGTAAATGGGTTTACCTTCTTGATTTCCCTTTCTGTTAGCTCATTATTGGAGAATATAAATGCAACTGATTTGGGGACATTTACTTTGTATCCTGTAACATTGCTGAAATTGTTAACCAGCTCTAGGAGTTTTTTGATAGAGTTTTTAGGTTTCTCTATATATACTATCAGGTCATCTACAAATACGGACAGTTCTAATTCATCTTTTCCAATCTGGATTCCCTTTATTTCTTTCTCTTGCCTGGTTGCTCTGTCTAGTACCACCATTACTATGTTAAATAAAAGTGGTAAGAGTGGGCATCCCTGTCTTGCTCCTGTTCTTAAGAGAAAAGCCTTCAGTTTTTTCCCATTCAGAATGATACTGGCAGTGGGCTTGACATAGATGGCTTTTATTGTGTTGAGATACTTTCTTCTATACCTAATTTGTTGGGAGCCTTTATCAGGAAGAGATGTTTGATTTTGTCAAATGCTTTTTCAGCATCTATTGAGGTTATCATATGGTTTTTGTCCTTAGTTTTGTTGATGTGGTGTATCACATTTATTGACTTGCATATGTTGAACTAGCCTTGCGTCTCTGGGATAAATCCAACTTGATTGTGGTATATAATTTTTTTGATGTGCTGCTGTATTCTGATTGCTAATATTTTGTTGAGGATTTTTGCATCTATGTTCATCAAGGATATTGGCCTGTAGTTTTTGTTTTCTGTTGCGTCTTTATGTGGTTTTGGTATAATAGTTATGTTGGCCTCATAGAATGAGTTTGGGAGAATGGCTTATGTTTCAATTTTTTGGAATAGTTTCAGGAGAATTGGTATTAATTCCACTTTAACGGTTTGATAGAATTCAGCTATAAAGCCATCTGGACCTGGGCTTTTCTTTGTTGGAAGATTGCTGATTACCACTTCAATCTCCTTGCTTGTTACTGGTCTGTTCGGGTTTTCTATCTCTTCTTGGTTCAATCTGGGTCATTTGTATGTGTCCAGAAACTTATCCATATCTTCCAGGTTTTCATATTTGTTGTCATACAGTTGTTTATAGTAGTCTCTAGTGATTCTTTGTATTTCTGTGGTATCAGTTGAAATCTCTCCCTTTTCAGTTCTGATTTTTGTTATTTGGGTCTTCGTTCTTTTTTTGTTGTTGTTATTAACTTAGCTAAAGGTTTGTCTATTTATCTTCTCAAAAAAACAACTTTTCATTTCATAGTTCTTTTCTATCATTTTCTGATCTCTATTTCATGTAGTTCTGCTCTGACCTTAATTATTTCTTTCTGTCTACTACCTTTAGGATTGGATTATTGTTCTTTTTCTAGTTCTTTGAGGCATAGAGTTAGGTTGTTTATTTGAAGTCTTTCCATTCTTTTAATGTAAGCATTTATTGCAATAAATTTCCCTCTTAGTACTGCTTTTGCAGTATCCAACACGTTTTGGTATTTGTATCTTTATTTTCATTAGTTTCAATAAATTTTTTGATTTCCTGTTTAATTTCTTCTTGGACCCATAGGTCATTCGGGAGCTTATTATTTAGTTTTCATGTATTTGTATACCTTCCAGGTTTTGCTTGTTATTAATTTCCAGTTTTAGTCCATTGTGGTATGAAAAGTTACCTGGAATGATTTCAATTTGTAAAATGCTTGGACTAGATTTGTGACCTAATATCTGGTCATTCCTGGAGAATGTTCCATGTGCTGATGAGAAGAAAGTATATTCTTTAGTTGTTGGGTGAAACATTCTGTATATATCTGCCATGTCCAGTTGGTCTAAGGGGTAGTTTAAATCCTGTGTCTTTTTGTTGATTTGCTGCCTGGAAGATGTCTCCCATACTGAGAGAGGGGTGTTAATGTATTAGGGCCTACTTCTTTCTTTAGGTCTGAGTGTTTGCTTTATTTATTTTGGTGCTCCAGTATTGGTTGCATACATATTTATGACTGTTATGTCTTCTAGCTGAATAGATCCTTTCATCATTATATAATGGCCTCCTTAGTCTGTTTATGTTTTTCAGTTTAAAATCTATTTTATCTGGTATAAGAACAGCTACTCCTGCTTGTTTTTGGTTTTCATTTACATGGTATATCTTTTTCCATCCCTTCACTTTTAGTCTGTGTGTGTCTCTATAGGTGAGATGGGTCTCTTGAAGACAGCATACACTTGGGTCTAGCTTTTTTTTTTTTTTTTTGACTGGTAAGGGGATCAGAACCCTTGGCACGGTGTTGTCCACACCACGCTCAGCCAGTGAGCTCACTGGCCATCCCCATATAGGATCTGAACTCGTGGCCTCGGTGCTACCAGTGCTGCACTCTCCTGAGTGAGCCATGGGGCTGGCCCTGGGTCTAGCTTTTTAATCCAATCAGTCATTCTGTGTCTTTTGAATGGGGAGTTGAATCCATTCACATT
The DNA here is from genome assembly GCF_027409185.1 of Cynocephalus volans. Classification (NCBI taxonomy): domain Eukaryota; kingdom Metazoa; phylum Chordata; class Mammalia; order Dermoptera; family Cynocephalidae; genus Cynocephalus; species Cynocephalus volans. The sequence goes on from NC_084478.1 coordinate 85,034,899, forward strand.
CAGGGTAGTTGTTGACAGGTACTGTTTAACTCCTGTCATTTAGGGGACGGCCTGTGGCTCACTTGGGAGAATGTGGTGCTGATAAAACCAAATCAAGGATTAAGATCCCCTTACTGGTCACCTTTTTTTAAAAAAAAAATCCTGTCATTTAATTGTTTTTTGTTTAGATGTTTTAAATATCTTTTGATCATTACTTCCCTTTTATTTCATTTCTTCAGTGTTAGGTGGAAATTTGAGGTGGCATCATTTAGCTTCTTTCTCTTTCTCACTGGCATTTTTCTTTTAATACTGGCTTTTGCTCTTTCTTCCATATTCATGATAGTGATCATCATTATTCAGATTCCAGATGAAGGGCCCCCCTGAGAATTTCTTGCAGGGCTGCACATGTGGTGATGAACTCCCACAATTTTTATCTGTCTGGGAAATACACTATTTCTCCCTCATTTCTGAATGAGAGCCTTGCTGGGTAAAGAATTCTTGGCTGGCAATTTTTTTCTTTTAGTGTTTTGAATATATCATTCCACTTTCTTCTGGCCTGTAGGGTTTCACTTGAGAAGTCTACTGTTAGTCTGATGGGTTTCCCTTATAAGTTACTTGATGCTTTTCTCTTGCTGCTTTTAGAATTCTCTCTTTGTCTTTGAGCTTTGCAAATTTGATTATAATGTGTCTTGGACAGGATCTTTTTGGATTGAATCTGTTTGGGGACCTTTGAGCTTCCTGGATCTGAAGGTCTGCATCTCTCCCTACACTTGGGAAGTTTTCTGTTATTATTTCCTTGAATTGGTTTTCAATACCTTTTCCTTTCTCCTCTCCTTCTGGAATACCCACAAATTGGATGTCAGAGTGTTTGAGGTTGTCTGCTATCTCTCTTAGACTTTCTTTATTATTTTTAATTCTTTTTTCCTTTTTTCTTTTTTTTTTTTTTTTTTGTCTGCCTTGTGTTTTTGAAAAGACCATCTTTGAGATCTGAAATTCTTTCTTCTGCTTGCTCTAGCCTGCTGCTCAAGCTCTCTGTTGTGTTTTTTATTTTACTGAGTAAATCTTTCATTTCTAGGAGTTCTGCTACACTCTTTTTTAAGGTATTAATCTCTTCATAAATTTTCTCCTTCATACTCTGGATATTTTTTCTTGTTTCATTGTGTTCTCTAATAGTCTTCTTTTATCTCTTTGAGTTTTCTTAAGATCATTGCTTGGAATTCTTTTCCAGACACTTCAAGGATTCCCTGTTCTATGGGGTCTGGAATTTGAGCTTTACTGTATTCCTTTGGTGTTGTCATATCTTCTTCTTTTTTTTTTTGTAATTCTAGTATTTTTTTCATTGATGTTTGGTCTTCTGGTAGAAGACTTACTTCTTCTATTACTCTGGGGTTGGCTATGAGGAAAAAGATTTCCTCCTCTATTTGCAGGCTCTATTGGTGACTCTTCTTATATCAATGTAGTCAAGTGAGTGGCAAGTTGCCCATAGAGTGGCCCTGGCTACTACTGTGGTGGTGAACTGTCCTTGTGGTGACAGTAGGTGTGGCAGTGTCTATATTACACCACCTTGGCTCCTTTTCCAGCTATCCATGGCTGTAGACTGAGCCCCCAGTACTGCAAGGGTATCAGCGCACCTTGGCACCTGCTGGGCCTGTGGGCATTTCTCTCCAGGGCCTCAGACTGAGCCCGTGGTGCTGTGTGGGTCTGAGCTTACCTCTGCAGCTGCTGGGTCTGTGAGTGCTTCCATTCAGGGCCTAAGACTGAGTCCCCGGTGTCACACAGGCCTCTGCTCACCTCAGTGCCTACTTGGCCTGTGGGCACTTCCCTTCCCTGTAGGGCCTTAGACTGAGTCCCTAGTGCCATGCAGGTTTTGGCTCACCTTGGCAGCTGCTGGGCCTGTGGGCACTTCCCTCTGGGGCCTAAGACTGAGCCCCCAGTGCTGCGTGGGTCTCAGCTCACCTCAGCAGCTGGTCAAGACCTGGTATCTTGATTAGTATCTTACAGAAAAAACTAATACATCTGCTAAACCCCTAAATAAAGACCAAAAACACTAGACAAGCTTCAGGAGGAATAGGTACTAAAGTCAGTCAGAAGGTGTAGTGGATTGAATTATGTCCCTTCAAAACTCCCTGAAGCTTGAATTGTGTCCCCCAAGTTTTAAGCATTAGAAACTTAGCCCCCACTTTGACTGTTAAGAGAGTGGGAAATCCTATTATGGTAATTAAAAGGTGGAGCCTTAAAGCTGTGATTGGATTGTAGGGCCATGCAGTAGTGAATGGATTAAAAATGCTTGTCAGGGGCGTGGTACTGAGGGCTTTAAAACAAGAGGAGAATCTGTCTTTCTCTTTCTGCTCTCTCTGCTTCCACCATCTTGCAATGTGAGACCCCTGGTTCACTGTTGCCACCACCAGATGGACTTTGGACTTCCTAGCCTCAGAAACTAAGCAATAAATTTTGTTTTCTTATAAATTACCCACTTCTGTGTATTTTGTTATAAGCAACAAAAACAGACTAATAGGGGGCCTGCTGTGGCTCACTTGGGAGAGCATGGTGCTAACAACACCAAGTCAAGGGTGAAGATCCCCTTACTGGTTATCTTTAAAAAAAAAAAAAAAGACTATTAGAGGGTTTTACAAGTTCATGTGCCCATGAAAAGGGAATGACTGCTTTGGAAGATAAGAAAGGAGATTGCTATAATCATCGGGCATCCATGACTCCTTATAGGTAGACAAAAATATTAATTACAATAAGCTACAATTTACTAAGCACTGACTATACCAGAGTAACAATTCCTGTAATATGGTAATATTATATCCAGTTTATAGACAAATGCACTAATCTTAAAGAAGGTAATTCACTTTCTGAAGGTCACACAGTATGTAGTATATAGTGAGCCAATATTCCAACAAAATCAGTCTCATTCCAAAGCCCAAGCAATATTATTACTGCAATGTCAAGAGAGTTCTTCAGAAATGCAGATCCTTTTCTTCATCTTTTGTTTGGCACAACAACTATGCACAACAGACTCCTTTGTTCTATAAGAAAACATTTAACATATCAGCATACCAACAGAGGATAATTGGAGTTCTGCCTGAGGAATGACACCCTGGGAAGAGGTAGAGCTTAAGAAACTCTACCTAGAAACAAAGCATGATGAAAATGTACCCCTGTACATGTTTATCTACTCTAGTGGTCCTTTTTTGCTAGCAAGACTTTAAGCTATTGATTTTAATGATACTGTTTTAAGCCCTGACAGAAGGTCTGATGTGTGTGTGTGTGTGTGTGTGTGTGTGTGTGTGTGTGTGTGTGTTGGGGGTGGGAGGTAAGGAAGGGGAGATCTGGAAATAGAAACACAATCCCTTTGACTATCAGCAATCCATTTTGTCAAAGAAAAAAGGCATTTTTGACCACACACTTTCCGGCTTCAGTCTTCTCTTTCTCACAGTTATAAAATCTATTTCACTTTCCAGTGTAACACGATCAAAGAGGGAGTCAGGATATGTAAGAATTGCAGCCATAAAACATTGCTTTTGGGGGCTTGCAAATAGAACAGCCTGCAAAGAACATCAGGCAGTATTTTGTCTTGTTGTTCCTAGAGTGGGAAACCTCTGGATCAATGACATGACCCAGAACTTATCTAAATGTTATCTAGTCCACTAGCCTCTTAATATTAAATGCCCAAGCTATGAAAGTAACACAAGTCTAAACATCTTCAGCATTGTGACCCTGAAGAACACAAGAGATATGACACCATGGAAATATATGGTCCTTTCATTATGAAAGGAAATAGGATTCCTCAATTGCATTCTCACATTTCAGAGAAGGAAATAAGAGCATTTTTTTAAAATCAAGAATGATGAATAGAAAGGATTTCAATTATGCATGTTGTTCTGGTTCTCAGGTTGGAAACAGAACATCATTTTTTTAAAATCTCAAAACATTTAGGGGGCCGGCCCACGGCTCACTTGGGAGAGTGTGGTGCTGACAACACCAAGTCAAGGGTTAAGATCCCCTTACCGGTCATCTTTAAAAAAAAAAAATTTACCCTTCTTTAAAAATCCAGATTGGCTTTTCTTTTCATTCTTCTGCTTCAAAAATGAATAAATAAAATGAGACCACTTTGACTTGGCAAATGTCGACGTTACATTTTCACTACCATAACATGTTTATTAAATAGAATTTTATGTTCCCGGTCCCTAGCTTGCAAAGTGAATGAATTGCATGCTTTAGATTTTCTTATTTTGCCCTTAAAAATAAAAACAAAGTTGTTTTTCACTAATACTTATTTTTTATTGTTTTTTTTTTGTTCTGCTATTTTTTCCATGTCAACTGCTCTTCGCAGAAAAAAAAGTTTTTCCACTTCCACTCTAAATGGACCAAAGCCCACACAGTGAGTTTGCTTACAATCTGTCATAAGCACAAATGAAGTGAGAGAAAAGTGTCTGGGGGAAAAAAAGAGCAAGAATCTCATTTTGGTATTCAGTTGACAAAACATTGGCTGCAGCATTGTACAGTAGAAAGAACATGGCACAAAAAGTCAGGTGATATATGTTCTAGTCCCAGTTCTGTCATTAACTGGCTGTATCCTCTAATATAGGGTACTTCCTTCCCTTTTATGTGCCGTTTTCTTTGTCTTTAAAATGGAGATAGGGGTGGGCCAAAGAAATGAAGGGAAGGCAAAGCAAGGGGAAGATATAAGACAAGGTGATCTCTAAGGTCAAGTTCTAACATTCTTGGAGGCCCCAGAAGTTAAAATCAAGCAAAAGAGGAAGAGAAAGAAAGCTCAGCTTAAATATATCAGGAGCACTCTGAGAAAAGAAAAATGAGCTCCTGGCCAAGCCTCAGTGCATTTGCACAAGTAACATCCCACAACCCTATTGCTATTATTCATTTTCATGAAGTAACCAGACTTCAACATACCACCCAGCCAAGCTTGGCAAGACCAAAGAGAATCTGGTAGTGATATTTTCCAAGCTCTGCTACCTATGTGTTTTCTATTGAATAATTAGCTGCCAAATTAAACTGGAATGGCCTCTGATACAACAACATGGACTGGCAAGGATTCCTCAAAGGGAGGTAGCACATTATCTCCTTTGCAGTCATTCTACCAAGATTCCTCTCTCAACTCTGTAGGTCAATAGTTCCTGTGTCAGTCCTGCCTAGAACTGGGTGGTTTACATGCCAATCAATGTGACCTCTTTATTGGTCCTGCACTCCTTCTCCAACACAGATCATAAATCTTTTAAATTTTGGATAAGAGTTCAAATGCAGTTCAAATGGAAGTGTTTTCACTCTTCACCACCAGAGAAACAAGTCGGTAGAGAGAGTTTTTATGTATAAACATTTAGTTGGGGTTGGGAGACAAGCAATGTTGGGGTCAAGGAAAGGACATAGACTCTTACATTCCTAGACTAACTTTCCCTCTGGCTGGCCCTCAGTCTAGGGGAATTCCAAATGGGTGCTTCCAGTAGTCTTCTGATTCACATATATTTGTGTAAATATGGTATGTGCATCAAGGGAGAGAAAAAGCAAGCCTTTAAGATGTGTATGTAGTAAAAACTCTGTTTCTAAGCCTCAAGGAAAACTGTTTTTATGATGAAGCCAAGAGGATGAGCCTAGAAATCAGATGAAAGACCAGCTTCTCTGGGGAGGCAGAAAGAAAGAGCTTCTGCTTTACGAGGACTGGGCAGAGCCAAGAAAAAGAAGGGTAGTTTAGTAAGAAAGGACAATGAGAACAAGGCCAGGGCTTTAAAAAGGATCTGCTTGGCTAAGAAGGAATATATTAGAAAGCATCCAGAAGGAGAAAACTATCATGCTTATAAAACAGTATCAGACTTCCAGGTCTGGACAAGATGGAGCAGATATACTTTTCTATATTCTACCCACTAAGTACAGCTAAAAGCATCAGAAGACTTTGAAAGGTGAAGAGAAGAAGGAAAACTGGCTATAGACCTTGGGACATCTGGAATGACACAGTCATGAGTTCCCTGGGTTTTCTTTATGCCTCACATATTCTGGATTGGGAACTGGAGAAGCCAGCAAGCTACAAATACCGGTGGGTGGAAACAAACAAAAAACTTAAAGAGCCTGTTCTTTCTAACTAAAGAATCAAAAAACTGGTAGCCTAGCAAGACAGAAAACTTTAAAAAAATAAGTGCTCTACTCCTGCAAAAGAGCATAGAAAAAAACTGTGGTCTAAATCCCACTCCAGTCAGTTAAGGCCTAATGGGGAGTCTAAAATTCCACTGTGGCCCTACTGTAACAAAGTACCCCTTCCCTCCCACCAGATGACAGCAAAGATCAGGTATGGACCTGGGACTTGTATTCCTGACCAGTAGTAAAGAATATTTCCCAGCAATGTCAATGGAGACCATGTGGAAGCAGCAGCAAGGTGACCACCCCACCCTCCATCCGGGATGGTATCAGCAGAGGCATAGCAGAGAGCTTGAATTTCTAAGGAGAGGAGATAGAAAAAAGATCTTTAAAAGTATTCAAAGAAATAACAGCTGAAAAAAATCTCCAAATTTGGAAGAAATGCATAAACTTACAATTTAACAGCCTTCAAAGTCATCCTTTCAGCTACTAGAATTACTAGACAAAAAATCAGCAAGGCTATAGAGCTCAACACCACCATCAACCAACAGAATATGATTGACATTTATAGACCACTCCACTCAATAACAGGAGAATACACATTATTTTCAAGTAGCCATATAACATATAGCAAGATAGATTGTATCTTGAATCAAAACAAACGTCAACAAATTTAAAGGCATTAAAATCATACAGACTGTGTTCTCTGATCACAATAGAATCAAACTAGAAATCAATAACAGGACAACAGGAAAATATCCGAAGCCTTGAAAACTAAACACACTTCTAAATAACCCACAGGTCAAGGAATAAGGCTCAAGTGCTATAAAACAAAACAAAACAAAAATATTTCACTGAAAGAAAGTGAAAACACAGCTCATCAAAATTTTTGGGACCCAGTTAGGGCCATGCTGAGAGAGAAGCACTAAATACTTGTACCAGAAAAGAAGAAAAGCTTTAACATAAGCTCCCATCTCAAGACCTTAGAAAACTTAGGACGAAATAAATGGAAAACAAAATGAAGGAAGGGGGAAAAAAAAGAGAATAAGAGAATAAAGCAATGAAACTGAAAATATAAAAAAAATCAATGAAACAAAAAGTTGGTTCTTTGAAAATGTCAATAAACTTCATAAACCTCTGGCAAGACTGACAACAAAATAAGAGAGAATATACAAATGACCAATATCAGAAATTAAATGAGGGATATCACTACAAACTATGCAGATCTCAAGAGGATAATAAGAAAATATTACAAACAACTCTAAACATAAATTAGACAACTTTAACGAAAAGAACCAATTTCTCAAAAAAAAAAACCCCCAAAAACCTCACAATTCACCCAATTTGAAATAGATATTCTGAATAGCCCTATAGATATGAAAGAAATTATATTCATACCTTTTTTAATTCTTTGAAAAAAAAAAAACCCAGGCTTGGATGGTTTCACTGAGAAATTCTACCAAAAGTTTTAAAAAAAAAATTTTTATTATGTTCTCATAACTTTATTCAGCAATGTAGCAGAGGTCATAGACACTGCAACAGAGCAAGAAAAAAATCCATAAATATTGAACACTTAGAAGTAGAACTGTCTTTATTCACAGGTAATGTAATTATTTATGTAGAAAATCCTAATGAATTTATTAAATGTTGCTAGAACTAACAAGTGAATTTAGCAAGATTGCAGGATACAAAGTCAATATACAAAAAATCACATTTATTTGTATATTCTAGCAGGAAAACTAACTTGAAAATAAAATATAAAACGAATTTTTTAACTGCTATTTCCAATATGTCACACCATCTACAAACATTATTTTAAAACCCCAACATAAAAGGTAAGACCAAAAATGTTCTAAAAAAAAATACAGAATTTTCTGCAACTTTGAGGTAGGTGAAATTTGCCTAAAAACAAACATAAAAAATCCTAAACATAAAACAATGTTAAATTGAACCTCATTAAACTAAAAAACAAAAGTTTGCTTATGAAAAGACTTTGTTGTTTTTTTTAGATTTATTATCAATTTATATCTATTTTTTTTAAATTTTATTTTGTCGATATACAATGTGGTTGATTATTGTGGCCCATTACTGAAACCTCCCTCCCTCCTCCCTCTCCCCGCTCCCACCCAATAATGTCCTTTCTGTATGCTTCTCATGTCAACTTCAAGGGATTGTAATTGTTATCTCTTCTTCTCCCCCCCGCCCCGGTTTTGTGTGTTGGTGTGTCAATTTATTTATTTCTTTTTTTTTTTTTAATTTTATTTTGTCGATATACATTGTAGCTGATTATTGCTCCCCATCACCAAAACCTCCCTCCCCTCTCCCTCCCCCCCTCCCCCCCAACAATGTCCTTTCTGTTTGCTTGTCGTATCAACTTCAAATAATTGTGGTTGTTATATCTTCTTCCCCCCCCCCCCCGGTTTGTGTGTGTGTGTGTGTGTGTGTGTGTGTGTGTGTGTGTGAATTTATATATTAATTTTTAGCTCCCTCCAATAAGTGAGAACATGTGGTATTTCTCTTACTGTGCCTGACTTGTTTCACTTAATATAATTCTCTCAAGGTCCATCCGTGTTGTTGCAAATGGCAGTATTTCATTCGTTTTTATAGCTGAGTAGTATTTCATTGTGTAGATGTACCACATTTTCCGTATCCACTCATCCGATGATGGGCATTTGGGCATATGGCAGTGGTAGTTATTTTTCAGGAACCAAACCCAGTACTCCCTTGAGAATTTCTTGTAAGGGTGGTCGTGTGGTGGTGAACTCCTGCCGTTTTTGTTTTTATGAGAAATATACTATTTGCCCCTCATTTCGGAAGGATAGCCTTGAAGGGTAGAGTAATCTTGGCTGGCAATGTCTGTCTTTTAGTGTTTTGAACATATCACCCCATTCCTTTCTGGCTTTTAGGGTTTGTGATGAAAAGTCTGATGTTAGCCTGATTGGAGCTCCCTTATAGGTGATTTGACGCTTGTCTCTTGCAGCTTTTTAGATTCTCTCTTTGTCTCTGAGTTTTGCCATTTTGACTGTAACATGTCTTGGAGAAGACGTTTTTGGGTTGAATACGTTTGGAGATCATTGAGCTTCCTGGATCTGAAGATCTGTAATTTTTCCTATACCTGGGAAGTTTTCTGCCACTATTTTGTTGAATATGTTTTCAATGCAATCTCCTTTTTCTTCCCCTTCTGGAATACCCATGACTCGGATATTTGAGCGCTTAAGGTTGTCTGATATCTCTCTCAGATTTTCTTCAATGTCTTTGATTCTTTTTTCTTTCTTTTCTTTTTTTTTTTTTTTTTGTCTGCTTGTGTTATTTCAAACAGTCCATCTTCAAGTTCAGAGGTTCTCTCTTCAACTTCTGCAAGCCTGTTGGTTAAACTCTCCATTGTGTTTTTTATTTCGCTGAATAACTTCTTCAGTTCGGCAAGTTCTGCTACATTTTTTTTCAGGGCATTGATTTCCTTGTACATTTCCTCTTTCAGGTCCTGTATAATTTTCCTGTTTCATCATGATGTCTAACTGAGTTTTTTTGTATCTCATTCACTTTCCTTAGAATTATCACTCGAAATTCCTTGTCTGTCATTTCAAGGGCTTCTTGTTCTATAGGATCTAGAGTTTGAGATTTATTAACTTTTGGTGGTGTACTTTCTTGATTTTTTGTTTTTCTGGTATCTTTTTTTTGATATTTATTCATTGTGGCAGAGGGTGTCACAGTCCACCAGTTTGACACTATTGACTAACTAAGGTGTTGCTGTGGTTGCCAATTTGGTATGGCTACCCCCGTGACTGCTCAGTTGGCCTCTAGTGCCTTGTGTGTGTGGTTGCCTCAGGTCTTGGGCCTCTCCGGGGAGCCACCTTTCTGGTCAGCTTGGACTCTGCTGGGCTGGTGGATCACGGGGCGGTACCGCAGGGTGTGTGGTCTCTGCTGAGCTTCCACTTCCTGTGCCAGACTTCTCCCTGTTCTGTGTGCTCTGGCCCCTGCTGCTGGGATGCACCAAGGCACCGCAGATCGTGTGGTCTCTGCAGAGCTTCCCCTTCTCCTACAGGATGTCTCCCTGCTCTGTGTGTGCTAGGCCCGGCTTGGGATGGAGCCGGGTGGCAGCAGTGATGCCTGCTGGTGCTAGATCGCGCAGTGGTGGCCCCCCCACAGGGTGTGTGGACTCTCCAGAGCTTCTATCTCCCTTGCTGGACGTCTCTGTGCTCCATACACATTGGGCCAGGCTGCTGGTTTGCGTGGCAGCAGTGTGGTCCCCGTGGAGTTCCCGCCTCCCCTGCTGGACGTCTCCCTTCTCCAAGCACACTAGACTGGGCTGGGGATGGAGCCGGGTGCCTGCGGTGAAGCCTACCTGCTGGATCATGCAGTGGCGGCCCCACAGGGTTTGTGGTTTCTGCCAAGTCTCTGCCTCCCTAGCCTGACGTCTCCCCACTTTGTGCACACAGGGCTGGGCTGGGAATGGAGCCAGGTGGCGGCAGTGAAGCCTATCTGCTGGATCTCACAGTGGCGGCCCCGCAGGGTGTGTGTTTTCTGTCCCCAAAGTCTTAACTTATCTGAGCACCAACTTAAAAAGCCCAAAATCTTATCTGTGAAATCAAAACGAGTTATCTACTGCCAAGATACAATGATGGGACAAGCATAGGATACATATTCCCATTCAAAAGGGAAAAATAGACCAAAAGAAAGGTATAGCAGGTCCCAAACAAGTCCAAAACCCAACAAGGCAGGCATTAAATGTTAAAGCTGTTGAATCATGTATCTTCACTCCTTGTTTGACATCCTCTACACACTGGTGTGGGAATTGGGTCCCCAAGTGCTTGGCCAGCCCTGCATCTATGGCTTCGCTGGTCTCCGGCCTTTCTTTAGCTCTCCCAGACTGGCATTGCATACCGGTAGCTCTACAGTTCTGGGGTCTCCATGGTAGGTCCCACTCCCATGACTGCACTAGGCATGGCTCTGGTGGGGGTCCTCTGCTGCAATTCCGACACCACATTTCTTCTTGACATGGCTCTAGAAAAACCTCTCTGTGTTGACTCCACCCCTGTAACAGATATTTTCTGAGTCTTAGGCTTTTCTATGCATCCTTTGAAATCGGAATGTAACAGCTCCAACATTCTGTGAGCCTGCAGACTTTACACTAAGTGGATGCCACCAAGGCTTCTGGCTTTTATCTTCTGAAGCTACAGGTCCAGCCATGCCTGGGGTCAATCTAACCACAGGCAGAGCAGCTAGAGCAGCCAGGGTGTGGAGAGCAGCATCCCAGAGAGCCTGGGCAGTGAACCTGTAGAGGGCACCTCAGGCCTGTTCCCTGAAACCATTTTGTCTGACTCCGCCTTTGGGTCTATGATGGGAGGGGCAGCCTCAAAGATCTCTGAAATGCCTTCAAGGTCTTTCTCCCATTCTCTTGTTAATTACTTTCTTCTGCACTAATCTGCTTAGCAAATTGTCACTGGGCTACATCCTTGGTTTTCTCTATTGAACAAACTTTCTTACTCTTTATGTGGCCAGGCTGAGAGTTTTCCAGTTTTTTACCCTCTGCTTCCCTTTTAATTATAGATTCTGCCTTTACTTCATGCCTTTTTTTTTTTTGGAAATAAGATGACTCTATTATAATAATCTGATCTGCTGGTGAGTATCTACTTGTGTCAGCCATAATATAACTTGGGTTCTGAAGTTGTGATTTTGTGAATTTTATTAGTGATTTTCTTTTTTTTATTGGTTATGAATATTCCTGAGATACAGAGCTGATTGTCCCCCCTTGTGCCCTAAATGTGAAGGCCAGATCCATACTGGCAGCATGCCCATTATCACAAATTGCAATTGTACCCTGTGTCCCCCACCCAATTATCCCCAACCTCCTTCCCCCTCCCACTTTCCCCCACTCCACTTTGTACCCCTTGGTATGTTCTCTCCCTCTGAAAGTCCAGTGCACCACTGTGGTCTTTCTTTCCTTCCTTCTTTCTCTCTTTGCTCCCACTTATGAGTGAGTACATGTGTTATTTGTCCCTCTGTGATTTGCTTATTTCACTCAACGTAAGTTTCTCCAAGCTCATCCATGTTGTTGCAAATAGGAGAATTTCATTCTTTTTTATGGCAGAGTAGTATTCCATGGTGTAATATATACCACAGTTTCCTTATCCAATCATCCATCAATGGACATTTAGGTTGGTTCTATATCTTGGCTGTTGTAAACAGAGCTGTGATGAACCTGGGAGTGCAGGTATCCTTTCAACATGATGATTCCCATTCCTTTGGGTATATACCTAGAAGTGGGATTGCTGGATCATGCAGAAGTTCTATCTGTAGCTGTTTGAGAAACTTGCATACTGGTTTCCATAGTGTTTGTACTGATTTACAATGTCACCAACAGTGTAGGAGCATTCACTTCTCTCCACACCCTCACCAGCACTTGTTATTCACCTTCTTTTTGATTATAGCCAGTCTAACTGAGGTGAGGTGATATCTCAATGTGGTTTTAATTTGCATTTCCCTGACAACAGGTGATGTTGAACATTTTTTCATGTGCCTGTTGGCCACTTGTATGTCTTCCTTTGAAAAATGCCTACTCAGCTCCTTTGCCCATTTTTTGATTGGGTTATTTGTTTTTTTAATGTTTAATAGCTTGAGTTCCTTGTATATTATGGATATTAATCCCTTGTTGGATGCATAGTTAGCAAAAATTTTTCCCACTCAGTAGGTTGTCATTTCACTCTGTTGATTGTTTCCTTTGCTGTGCAGAAGATTTTTAGCTTGATATAGTCCCATTTGTTCATTTTTTCCTTTGTTGCTTGTGCTTTTGGGCTCATTTTCATAAAGCCTGTGCCCAGACCTAGTTCCTGAAGTGTTTCACCTCTATTTCCATTAGTAATTTTACAGTTTCTGGTCTTATACGTAAGTCTTTAATCCATTTTGAGTTGATTTTAGTATATGGTGAGAGGTGCATATCTAGTTTCATTCTTCTTTATATGGATATCCAATTTTCCCAGCACCACTTATTGAAGAGGCAGTCTTTTCCCCAATGTAGATTTTTGTTGCCTTTGTCCAATATCAGATGGCTGTAAGCCTGAGGGGTGGTTTCTGGGTTCTCAATTCTGCTCCACTGGTCTGAGTGTCTATTTTTTATGCCAGTACCATGCTGTTTTGGTTACTATAGTTCTATAGTATAATTTGAAGTCAGGTAGTGTTATGCCTCCAGCTTTATTATTTTTGCTCAGGATTGCTTTGGCTATTTGGGGTCTTGAATGTTGAGATTTTTTTTCCATTTCTGTGAAGAATGTCATTGTTATTTTGATAGGGATTACATTGAATCTGTAGATCACTTTGGGTAGTATAGTGTAGGCTGTTGCAAGTATCTACGCAGCTTCCTTAATGCTTTGCTGTTTAGAAATTTCTTCTGCCAAATACCCTGGGTCAGCACCTTTATGTTCCACATTTCATAAAGTTTTTGGTCATGAATAGAATGCAGCCAAGTTCCTTGCAATTTCACAGCAAGAGATCTTTTCCCCAGTTTCTGGTAAGCTCCTTCTCATTTACAGCTGAGATCTCCTCAGTGTGATCTTTATTGTCCATATTTCTATCAGCAGTCTGGTCATCACCATTTAACCAGTCTCTAAGATGTTCTAAACTTTCCCTGGTCTCCTTGTCTTTTAAACCAGAATCTAGGCTTTTTCTATCCTGCTCCTTCAAATTCTTCTAGCCTCCACCCATTACCCAGTTCCAAAGCTGCTTCTATAAATATGGAAGTATTTGTTATAAGCAACATCCCCCCCCACTTGGTACCAATTTTGTATATTAGTCTGTCTCTGTTGCTTATTACAGAATATCTGAAACTGGGTAGTGTACAAAGAAATGAAATTTATTTCTTACAGTTGATAGGCTGGGAAGTCCACAATCTGGGGGGTATATCCAGTGAGAGCCTTGTTGGTGGTGACTCTAGTCAGCAATGCAGGGTGTCACTAGGCAAGAATGGCAGAGCAAGAGAGACTAAGATTCTCACTTGCTCTCCTTTTAAAGACATTAGAACCATGTCCATTAGCACCCATTAAACCATCAACTTATTACTCCATGAATGGATCAATCCATTCATGAGGATACAGTCTTCACAATCTAATCACCTCCTTAAGGCTCCACCTTTCAATTACCATAATAGGATTTCCCACCTTCTTAACACAGTGGGGATTAAGTTTACAATACATTTAACTTTGGGGGACACATTCAACCCATAGCACAATCAGTGAAAGAAAAATAGCCTTTTTATAACTTGTGCTTGTGCAATACATATCTCCATAAGCAAAAAAAAATAATTTTGATGTGAATCTCACAGCTTATGTAAGTATTAACTCAAAATGGATTATGTAAAGCATAAAACTTTTAGAAGAAAACACAGGAGAAAATCTTCAGGACCTAGGGCATCATGAAGAATTCTTAGACTTGACATGAAAAGCGTAATTCATAAAAAGAAAAAGTCAGTACACTGGACTTAAAATTTATGGGAAAAACCTCGTGAAGAGGGAAAGACAAATCATGGACTAGGGAAAAATATTTGCAAACCACATTTCAGAGAAAGGACTTGCATCTAATTATATTAAATAATTTCCAAAGTTAATAGTAAAAGAATAATCAATTTTTAGCACGATGTCGAAGAGATATTTCACAGGAGAGCATACATGGATGGCAATTAAACACATGAAAGAATGTTCAATATAACAAGCCTTAGGGAAATGCAAATTGAGACCACGAAGAGAAATTACTACATTTCTATCAGAATAGCTAAAATAAAAAATAGTGACAAACCAGATTCTGGCAAGGATGTGGAGAAATTGTATCATGAATACATTGCTGAAGGAAAATAAAATGGTACAAACACTCTGGAAAAGTTTGGCAGTTTCTTTAATACTAAACATGCAACTACCATACAATTGAACAATTGCATTATTGAGGATTTATCCCACAGAAATGAGAACTTACGCCTACAGAAAACTCTAGCAGCTTTATTCACAAGAGCCAAAACTGGAAACAAACAAAATCTCTCTTAATAGGTGAATGGTTAAACCAATTGTGTTATATCCATACCTTAGCAATAAAAAGGAACTAGCTATTGATACATGAAACAACTTGGATAGAGTTTGCTACAGTCTGAATGTTTGTGTCCCCAAAAATTCATATGTTGAAACCTAATTTCCAATGTGGTGGCATTAAGAGATGGGTGATGATTTGGTAATGATGGAGATGATTAGGAGATGATTAGGTCATGAGGGCTCCACCCTCATGAATGGGATTAGTGCTCTTATAAATGAGGCCAGAGAAAGTCTGTTCCTTCTACCATGTCAGGACAGAACAAAAGGGTGTCATCCATGAAGCAGAGAGCAAGCCATCACCAGATACTGAACCTGCTAGCACCTTGATCTTGGATTTCTTAGCCTCCAAAACTGTGAGCAATAAATTTCTATTGTTTATAAATTGCCCAATTTAAAATATTTTGTTATAGCAGCCTGAACAGACTAAGGCAGATCAGAAGGGCACTGCACTGAGTGAAAAGAGCCATCTGAAAAGGTTACTTACTATATGATTCTATTTATATATCATTCCTGAAATGACAAAATTATAGAGATAGAGAACATGTTAGTGATGGCCAGCGTTTATGGATGACAAGGGGGGGATGACTATAAAGGGGTAGCAGAAGGGAGATCTTTATGTTGATGGAACAGTTCTGTATGTTGATTGCAGTGGTGGCTACAGGAGCCTACACATAATAAAATGACACATAACTATAAACATAAATTATACCAATGTCAATTTCCTGGTTTTCATATTGTACTATAGTTATGAGAGAAGTAACCAGTAGGGGAAACTGGGTGAAAGGTGCACAGTTTCTCTCTATACTATTTTCGCACTTCCTGTGAGTCTATAATTAATTCAAAATTAAAATTAGAAAACAAGCTATTAATTGTACCAAGGAACCTGAAACTGTTGAACACTACACTACTTTCTGGCCACATGAGAAGACCTTAGATATAGTTGTTATTATCTCAAAATTTATGAAGAGCTATTATGGAAAAGATACACACCTATCCTTTGAAGTATAAAGGATTTCTAGAACTAGGACCAATAGCTAGAAGCTTCAGAATGAAATATTTTAGTACAGTAGAAGGAAAAATATTCTATCCTTCAGAGCTGTTTGGGCAGGGAGGCAGCTGAACAAAGCTGCTGCCATCATGAAGTACTTGCAAACTCTTCTTAGCGTTTCCAAAGTGGTTTACATAACCCTCACTTTTGTCCATCCCACTGTCACTGTTCCACTGGAGACCCTCACTCCCTTTTCTCCCTCTATAGCTGTAGACTCCAAAGCAGTTCAAATGCCTCCAATATTTCCCCCTCTAATGTGTCAGCTGTTCTCCACATTGCCACAAGAGTGATCTTACTGGAATAGAAATCAGACTCTTTTTCTCCTCTACTTAGAGCCTTTCAATAGTTCTCTACTGCCTAAAAAGTTAAGTCCAAACACCTCAAATTCACATGATCAAAGTCCTCAGTAAAGTTCCCTGCCCACGTTTCCAGCCTCCATCTCTCACTTCACCCTCCCTTGCACACTTACCCTCCAGTCTCATAGAACTCAAAGCCATTCCCCAGGTATGCCTTGTACTTGCCAGCACCCATGCTTTCTTCCTGTTCTGTCATGTTAAATGCTTTTTCATCTTATTCCCCACTCCAACCTCTCTTTTCCCCAATCTTTTAAAAAGCTATTCACCCAACGATACTGATTTCTAGTGTTGCCTCTCTCATGGAGCTTTACTTGATCCTCCTCATCACTATCACCCTCATTCAGGTTTAATTAGTCCTTCTTCGTTGCCGCACTGGCCATTTGCCTATTGCCTCTCAGTTTCAACCCCACTCTTCTATATGCTGGTCTCTAATGGATTCTTCAAACCACATTTCCCTGACCAGTCTTGGTCTACAAAGAACTTTCACATACATTCTCTCATTTGATCATCACAATAACCCTATGAGATATTACCACTATCCCCTTTTAACAGATGAGGAAACAGAAACTCAAAGATGTGAAATGACCATCCAAGGTTTCTTAGCTGACATAGAAAGAAGTTGGAATTTGAATATAGATACTCTGACTCCAAAAGCTCTTGAGCTATTTCCATGACATGCTTTGAGTTGATATAAGGGAATCACTATTGGGTATCAACCTCTTGTTGGTCCAGTGGTTCTCAAATATGAGTATGCATCAGAATCATGTGAAGGACTTTAATACATGTTTTAATAAATGGATTTTGGGCACCAGCCCCAGAGTTATTGATTCAGTAGGTCATTGTGAGGCCTCAGAATTTGCATTTCCAACAAGTTCTCAGGTGATTCTGCTGCTGCTTGCCTGGGGATCACACTTTGAGGACCACTGGTTTAGGCCAGGATGTTAATACCTATTGCTCTCTAGACCACAAGAATGGGTACCAACCTATAACCTTACAAAGAAAGGATAAGTAGAGCAGGACTATTTAGAGAGCAAATATCTTCTGCTCCACCATTTTAGTGAATCCTAAAACATCAGAGTTCAAAGTTAGCCTTAAATATCATTAGGAAGGAAGATGATTGAAAGAGTGAGAATATTTTTAATACACCTAGACAAGCAATATTCAAGCACTCATGCTGCACTGCAGAATGCCTGCTGCAGGTCTTAAGGGAACAGATAAAGAGGTTAATTCCACATGGTTGTTAAAAGAAGACTTCAAGGAAGAGATGACTTTTGGACAGGACCAGTGAAATGGGCAAGAAAATAAACTTTTGAAAAAACTTTACACACAAATATATTAATCTCAGTATTATTTATAATAGGTAGAAATTGGTGAATATAGGGCCGAGCCCATGGCGCACTCGGGAGAGTGCGGCGCTGGGAACGCAGTGACGCTCCCGCCGCGGGTTCGGATCCTATATAGGAATGGCAGGTGCACTCACTGGCTGAGTGCCAGTCACGAAAAAAGACAAAAAAAAAAAGAAAAGAAAAGAAATTGGTGAATATATGAATGTATAATAATAAAGTATTAATTAGTGGATGACTGCTCAATGAGCTATTATGCAATCATTAAAAAGGATAATTATAAAGACTAGCAATATAGAAGATGCTTTTATATGATGTTAAGGGTTAACAATACAGAATATAGTAGAAAGATCATTTAACTAAAAGTACTGTCTCCCCAATTATCCATGCATAGAATGTCCATGACATATTTTAGAATTCCAGGCTGCCTTCTAGCACTCTTTCTGGGCTGCCTCACCCTCCTATCAATCAGCACATGGAAAGAATAGGAGAAAATAAGCAGACATACAGCAGGTTGTGATCAGGCCAGAGTGCTGAGGAGAATATAGAAGAAGAGGAACATAAATCCTTCCTTTGAGGAGTTTATAGTCTACTTAGGGGTCTAACACAAATAAATGGGAAAGAGTGTGCCCACCACGAATTAAATAGTACAGGCTGTAAGTGCTGAAGGAGCACAAGGAAGCTGACGTGGTCTGAAGATGATCTAGAGGAGGTAGAAGTTGAACTTAAAGTTGGATTTAACTTAGAAGACAATAAGATAGTGTGAGCTAAAATACAGTGAAGTCTTTGGGGGCTAGTGAAGCAACTACCCCAACTAAAGAACACATGAGAGATGAGGCTGGAAAGGTTAAGTAGGGACCAGACTACGAGGGTCTTGAGTGCTAGGTCTAGAAATCTGGAGCTTAGCATATATATACTAGAGTTATGGGTAGTTTTTGAAAAGGAAGTGCCATGATGAAAGCTATTTTTAGAAAATTGTAACATGTACAAGACAGATTACAGGGTCTAAGGATAGACATAAAGAGACCAGGTAGGAAGTCTTTGCAGTAATCTAACTGACTAGGAACAGAGATTCTTTAGTTAAACTTTTAAATTGATAAAGATTTTATCTTTAATCTTTGAAAAAATTGAAAAACAGAGAGAAAAGCTCTTTTCCATGGCTCCCCAACTATCTCTGTCCCCCCAAATACTATTTCTTTATTATATTTGTATTAGACGTGGGTTCCCTTTTACAATGGTAAACGAGTCACGTCTCCTTGCCTCTTGCACGTCTGGTGCTCAAATGAATTGTCAATGTTTGGAGCCATTCAGGAGAAAGAGAATTCTGACCGCATCAAGACTCAGGAGATCAAACTCCCACAAACACATCAATAGATCATTTAAAACAACCAAGAGTACCAAACTTATGTAAATGTCACCGTGGGTCAACATCAAAACATAGACCTTTTACCAAATCCAAACAAGCTTTTGAAATTATAAGCAAGAAGAACAGCCTAGCATAGCAACGCAGTTTATGACCCTGCCCAGGGGTCAATATTCTGGAACATTTCTTCAGAAACTAAGAACAGCGAAATTTTATATCATTTTATTTTTAATGCTTGTTTTCCTAACAAGGGTGTATTAGATGGGGTTCTCCAGAGAGAAAGAACCAATAGGATACTTTGATAAAAATATGAGAGGATTTACTAGGGGAAATGGCTCATGCAATTGTGAAGAGGAGGAGGAGTTCCACAACAGGCCATCTGCAAACTGTATGACAGTAGCGTGGCTCAGTCCAAGTCCGATGGTGCTGTTGATGTAAGTCCTGGAACCCAAAAGCTGAAGAGTCTCAACTCAAGCTCTGATGTTCATGAACAGGAGAGCAGAGTGTATCCAAGCTCCAGTGGTTAGAGAGAAATTTTCCTTTTTTCTCCATTTCTTGTCCTCTCTGGGCCGCCAATGGATTGGATGGTTCCCACCCATACTGAGGGTGGATCTTTCCCTCCCAGTCCATTCAAACTCTAATGCTAATCTCTCCTGGAATCACCCTCATGGGCACACCTAAAAAGATAGTTTCTTGGTATTCCTTAATATAATCAAGTTGACACCTAGAATTAACATTCACGAAGGGTAACAATGGCCAGTCATTGGTATACAGAATTCACATACCACAGCCAGGTTGGTTTTTATTGATTGAGCAGTCAGAAAACACCTATTACATGCCAAGTACTATATTACATGCTTAGTTTATGGAAAGAAAGAAGACATGGATCCTGTCTTTGAGGAGCTCACAGTAGAAGAGATAAGAGGTAAAAGAGCAGTAGGAATTTTGTTACCTATTCAGAAGCCACTGTCCTCTTGTCCCTTGTTAACAATACTTCACTTTTGCTTGGAATGGCAATATACCCCAGCCTCAAGAGATGAGTCATGATTAGTTTAAGCCATTCAAATTATTCCTATTTCCCTTTGCCAAATCCTCACTTTCCCAGACTCCTTTGCAACCAGAAGTGGTCATACGATGAAGTTCTGTTCAAAGAAATGTGAGAAGACTTATGGAAGACTTCTGTGGAAGATTTTTCTAGACTTTCTCCAGCAAAATGAGAAGAAAACCTTCTACCCTTGTCCCTTCTGAAAACAGTGTAAGGATGCTGTGCCTGCAGGTGCAGCAGTTATCTTGCAACCATGAGGCAATAAGAATGAAGACAAAAAGCCATATACTGAAAATGATGGAGCAAAAGGATGGAAATAGTTTAGGTCATTCATGATGTCATTGAGCCACTGAATGAATCCTTGAACTACCACCTCCAGGCTTCTTGATAAGTAAACAAAAATGTCCTTATGGTTCAAGACACTGTTAGTACAGCATTCTGTTACCTGAAGATAATAGAATTCACATATATTGGGCAACTACTATCTGCCAGGCAAAACATGCTGTTTAACATATTTTGTCTTATTTAATTTAATTCTTACAACAACTCCATAGGACAAACGTTATCATCTCCTTTCTACCAATTATAGTAGATTGTCCCCCCAAAATTCATTGAAGCTTGAATTGTGTTCCCAAAGTTTTATGTATTAGAAACTTGGCCCCACTGTGACTGTTAAGAGGGTGGGAGATCCTACTGTGGTCATTAAAAGGTGGGGCCTTGAAGGGGTGATTAGATTATAGGACCATGCCGTAGTGAATGGATTAAAAATGTGGTCAGGGACATGGTTCTGAGGGCTTTAAAAGGAGAGAGAGGAGAGTCTGCTCTCTCTGCTCTGCCATTTCACAATGCGATACCCTGCATCACTGAAGTCACCATCAAGACCCTTACCAGATGTGTTCCCTGGACTTTGGGCATCCCGGCCAAAGAAACTGTATGCAATAAATTTTGTTTTCTTTATAAATCACCCAGTTCTGTGTATTTTGTTATAAGCAACAGAAACAGACTAATATACCAAAAAAGCTTAAAAGGGGGTTAGTGTCTTGTCCAAGGCCACAAAACTACTAAGTGATAGAACCAAGATTCAAACTCATATATGTTCAACTCCAAAACTCTTTCTACTAAAAATATATTTATAACTTTAATACATAACAGAAAGTGGAAAGTTCCTGAAGAGCTGTAGAGATAAAGTTAATCTGAGAGTTAAGTCAAAGAACAGATTGTTTTCAGATAAAGGGTGAGGTGTCACAAAGGAGGTAACATTTAAGCCAGGCCCTTAGAAATGGGTAGGATTTGTTTATTTAAAAGGGAGAAGAAAGCAGAAGTACAGTCTGAACAATTACTACCTTTTGTTGTGGTTTTATGTAAAAGACTCTTGAAAATCTAAGAAAAGCTCTGGACCCTCTCTTCCAGAAAAAAAAAAAATTACATATTCCCAGACTCACAAAATTTTGCATAAAATTTGTGTACAGCCCTGGACCTTTTGAAGCTCTTCCATTGATCAACAGATTCCAAGTTAAGAACTTCTGCTCTAAACAAAGGAAAACAACATGAAGCAAGACACTAAGAGAGGAAAGTACAGGGCATTGGATGAGGTAGTAATTAACGTTTGGCTGAGGTAGAGGCTACCTAAATGGAAGTTCTGGAAATAACATCAGAAAGATAAAAAATGGTCAGTATTTGAGGCCCTTGGATGCCAAACAAAATAATTTGAATGTTCCGTGCTATGGTTTACAAGTCCCTTCAAAACTCTTTACAACTTGATCCCCATAGTAAAAGTATTAAGAGGGTGAGAAATTAGACTGTGATATTTGAAAGGTGGGGCCTTTAAGAGGTGATTGGATTGTGAGAACTCTGCTCTCATGAATGAATGAATCCATTCAGGTGTTAATGGGTTAATGATTTAATGGGTTATCACAGGAGTAGCACTTGTAGTTTTATAAGAGGAACCATGTTAGTGAGCTCTTGCTCAGCCCTCATTATGTGATATTCTGTGTTGCCAAAGGACTCTGTAGAGAGTCCCCACCAAGAAGAAACTCACCAGATGCACCCCTGGACCTTGGGCTTCCCAGGTTCCAAGACTGTAAAAAATAAATTTTGTTTCTTTATAAATTTTCATGTATTATGTTATAAACAACATAAAAATGGGCTAATTCATTACCCTATGGGCAATAGGGAGCATTGAAGACTGTTAGATATAAGAGTCATATGATCAAAAGTATATATAATTTACTAATGCATTTTCCAACAGTTTCCAGTCTGACATATTGTGACACATTTAGGGAGCATTTATAAACCTTGTCAGCACAAAATCCCATTTCAGTTTGTTATGATATAGATCTATATGCAAAAACATATGCAATGGTAAGTTGACTGGCCCATCTTCAAAATGACAAATAATATGTATCATTTTTATGTATCCTTATTTCCTATAATGAATAATTATCTTGAGAAAAAAGTATATTCCATCATTTGTGATGGTTTCTTTTGCTATCCATTTCAGAATAAGCTACTAAAAACAGTGAATTCAAAACACACTTTATTTCGTACAATTAAAGAGCTTATTTTTTTCAGAATTATTACCTTTTTTAAGGAATAAGGTTTATTGACTACAAAGAATTGATGATATGTTTCTACAGGGTAATCAAATGAGTTATGATATTTGTATATGACATTCTTCCAGGTGAAAGGAGAGATACCACTATTGACTGCTGAGAAAGAGAAAGTAACAGAAAGACAACAAAATAGATATTTTTCTTAGACTTGCTCATTTTTCAGGACTGATATATAATGCCTTTTCTTCTGAGGGGATTTTGCATATGTTCTCTGTTGTGCATCAAATAAAATGCTTTCAGATTTCTCTTCCAGGGAGTGGAGTTTGGTGGTAAGTATTTTGCTGTCTTGGTCTACCTCCTCACAAACTTTCTTAACCACTATGGGTTTGGTGTGCTCCATTGTTTGCCTGGTCATGGGTAGCGGCAGAGCTGGCCTGCAGTCCCCGTCTCAGGATCCCGGGTAGTGATGTGCTCCATTTCTTGCCTGGTTGTGGGTGGGGGCAAAGTAAAGAGCTTTATAAAGTGAATGGTACTGTTATAGTCACTGAATTTCCACTTTTCTAAGACATTTGCCTGAGCTTCACTGATCATTAAACAATAAAACAAGGTTTCAAGATGGCGGTGGCTGCGGCGACTGGCACGTGGAGTAGCTGAGGTGGAAAAGGCGGCCACTGGGCCTCAGGCAGCCGGGAAACTTGTGGACCTTCCTCTGGCCATCTCTTAAGGGAGGACCGCTGCTGCTGGCCGGTCATGGGGGGTGACCGCCACTTTGCCCCCGGCAGGAGAGGCTGCCTCATTTACAGGCAACAGCTTTGAAGTGTGGAGCAGGAAAAGAACTGTTTCTTAGCTGCAAAAGCGAGTCTCGAAACAGGGAACACGGCGCCAGGGCTGCTGTGGATGCAGCCAGGAGCCCGGAGGCCGGGGCCGCGCTGAAGGCGGCCAGCTGCTCTATTCAGGATTCGAGGTTTCAGGCCGACATTAAAGAAGATTCCTGAGAGCGCCCGAGCCGAGCCGCGCCGCGACTGCACAGCCCAAGGCGGCAGCAGCCGAGAGCACGGAAGGCGACAAACCAGAGACAGAGAGCGAGCACCCGACCTGGCACAGCAATGTGAGTGACCCCCTGGTCCAGCTCTGTTCGGTGGGCGGATGCCCACCTGGCTCCCGCCTGCACCACCAGGCCACTCACCGCCCCTGTGCTGCCTCCATTTTCCCAGGTGCGGGCAGCTCCGCCCTGCTCGGCCATTACTGAGCCCTCCCACTTGCTTGGCCTGGCGCAGGGCTTTCCGGACCCTGCCGACCAGCCTCCTCTCCCACTCCGTCCCCAGTTCTCTGGTGGGGCTGGTGGCGTGGGGCATCCCCGGCCAGTGTTGGGAGGGCAAGGAAGTACGGGCGGGCCGACTGTCACTCCACCACACCCTGGACTCCGGCCCCCGGTAAGCTTCCTGTTACTGGGACGCAGATACCATCTCTGCGGCCACCAGTTTGGAAAAAAGCCTAATGAATTTCTGGTTGGGAATAGTGTGGTAGGAGAGTTCCCAGGTCCGCCTGACCTGCCGGAGAGCAGGCTGCAGGCGGGCGCTAGGCTCGGTTTATACCAGGGGGATACAAAGGTGAACAAGACCCGAGAAAGATCTACACAGTGCTACAAAGGCACCCAGAGTGACCGGTCGTCTGTGCCTAGCAGAAACCTGGTAGACTTCCTGGGTGCGGCGGTGCCGAGCAGGGTCTTGAAGGCCCAGCTGATAGACGAGGGGTGCAGAAGACACGCCCCAGCCCAGCACAGTGTGCACAGTGGGGGGAGATGTGCGGCCAGGGAGGCGGAGACTCGACAGAAACCACACACCCGGTGGGGTCGCCACTGCACGATCTAACAGCCTGGGCCAGAGCACACGGAACGGGGAGAATTCCTGCACAGGAAGTGAAAGCTCAACAGAGATCACACACCCTGTGGTACGTGATCCACCAGCCCAGCAGAGTCCAAGCTGACCAGAAAGGTGGCTCCCCGGAGAAGCCCAACACCCGAGGCAACCACACACACAAGGCGCTAGAGGCCAACTGAGCAGTCACGGAGGGAGCCATACCAAATTGGCAACCACAGCAACATCCTAGTTAGTCATTAGTCTCAAACCGGTGGTCTGTGCAACCCCCTGCCACAATGAATAAACACCAAAAAAAAGACACCAGAAATACAAAAAATCAAGAAAGTACACCACCAAAAGTTAATAAATCTCAAACTCTAGATCCTATAGAACAAGAAGCCCTTGAAATGACTGACAAGGAATTTCGAGTGATAATTCTAAGGAAACTGAATGAAATACAAGAAAACTCAGCTAGACATCATGATGAAATGAGGAAAAGTATACAGGATCTGAAAGAGGAAATGTACAAGGAAATCAATGTCCTGAAAAAAAATGTAGCAGAACTTGCTGAACTGAAGAAGTTATTCAGCGAAATAAAAAACACAACGGAGAGTTTAACCAGCAGGCTTGTTGAAGTTGAAGAGAGAACCTCTGAACTTGAAGATGGGCTGTTTGAAATAACACAAGCAGACAAAAAGAAAGAAAAAAGAATCAAGGACATGGAAGAAAATCTGAGAGAGATATCAGACAACCTTAAGCGCTCAAATATCCGAGACATGGGTATTCCAGAAGGGTAGGAAAATGGAGATTCCACTGAAAACATATTCAACAAAATAGTGGCAGAAAACTTCCCAGGTATAGGAAAAATCACAGATCTTCAGATCCAGGAAGCTCAATGATCTCCAAACGTATTCAACCCAAAAAGGCCTTCTCCAAGACATGTCACAGTCAAATTGGCAAAACTCAGAGACAAAGAGAGAATCTTAAAAGCTGCAAGAGAGAAGCGTCAAATCACCTATAAGGGAGCCCCAATCAGATTAACATCAGACTTTTCATCACAAACCCTAAAAGCTAGAAAGGAATGGGATGATATTTTCAAAATACTAAAAGACAAAGATTGCCAGCCAAGAATACTCTACCCTGCAAGGCTATCCTTCCGAAATGAGGGGCAAATAGTATATTTCTCAGACAAACAAAAACTGCGGGAGTTCACTACCACACGACCAACCTTACAAGAAATCCTCAAGGGTGTATTGGGTTTGGTTCCTGAAAAATAACTACCACTGCCATAAAAACCCAAGAAAAATCTAAACCCGCTAGTATAATAAAAATGGCATTCATGAAGAGAAAACAAGCTAACAAAAACACTATCTACAACCTAAGGAACCAACAAACAAAGAAAGCAAACAGTAAATCAGAAAGCAAGGAACAAAAGAAACCTAAGACAACCATACAACCAATAAAATGCTAGGAATAAATCAACACCTTTCAATAACAACTCTTAATGTAGAAGGCTTAAATTCCCCAATTAAAAGACACAGACTGGCTGACTTGATCAAAAAGTAGGACCCAACTATATGCTGGCTACAAAAGACCCACCTCACCCATAAAGATTCACACAGACTAAGAGTGAAAGGATGGAAAAAGATTTACCATGCAAACAGAAAAGAAAAACTAGCTGGAGTAGCTATTCTTATATCTGACAAAATAGACTTTAAACTAAAAACCATAAAAAGAGACAATGAGGGACACTACTTAATGATAAAAGGTCTGATCCATCAAGAAGACATAACAATCATAAATATGTATGTACCCAATGTTGGAGCAGCCAGATTTATAAAACAAACTCTATTAGACCTAAAGAAGGAAATAGACACTAATACCATAATAGCAGGGGACCTGAACACCCCACTGTCAATATTAGACAGATCATCTAGGCAAAGAATCAGTAGAGAAACACAAGATCTAAACAACACTCTAGACCAATTGGAATTGGCAGATATCTACAGAACATTCCACCCAACAACCTCAAAATATTCATTCTTCTCATCAGCACATGGATCATTCTCGAGGATAGATCACATATTAGGTCACAAATCAAGTCTCCATAAATTCAAAAAAATTGGAATTATCCCATGTATCTTCTCAGACCACAATGGATTAAAACTAGAAATTAATAACAAAAGAAACTCTGGAAACTATACAAACACATGGAAATTAAACAGCATTCTACTTAATGACATATGGGTCCAAGAAGAAATCAAGCAGGAAATCAAAAAATTTATTGAATCTAATGAAAACAATGATACATCATACCAAAACCTGTGGGATACTGCAAAAGCAGTATTGAGGGGAAAATTTATTGCATTAAATGCTCACTTCAGAAGAATAGAAAGATGGCAAGTGAACAACCTAACACTTCACCTTAAAGAACTAGAAAAACAAGAACAATCCAAACCTAAAGATAGCAGACGGAAAGAAATCATAAAGATCAGAGCAGAACTGAATGAAATTGAAAACCAAAAAACAATTCAAAAGATCAACCAATCAAAAAGTTGGTTTTTTGAAAAGATAAATAAAATTGACAAACCATTAGCATGGCTAACAAAAAAAAGAAGAGAGAAGACTCAAATAACAAAAATTAGAAATGAAAAAGGTGATATTACAACTGATTCATCTGAAATACAAGGAATCATTCGAGACTACTATAAACAACTATACGCTAACAAATTTGAAAATCTGGAGGAAATGGATAAATTTCTGGACACACACAAGCTCCCAAAACTGAACTGTGATGACGTAGAAAATTTGAACAGACCAATAACAATAAAGGAGATTGAAGCTGTTATCAGAAGGCTCCCAACAAAGAAAAGCCCAGGACCAGATGGATTCACAGCAGAATTTAACCAAACATTCAAAGAGGAATTGACACCGATTCTTTACAAACTATTCCAAAAGATTGAAACGGACGCAAATCTCCCAAACCCATTCTATGAAGCAAACATCATCCTGATACCAAAACCAGATAAAGATATAACCAAAAAAGAAAACTCCAGGCCAATATCCTTGATGAATATAGATGCAAAAATCCTCACTAAAATACTAGCAAACAGAATACAGCAACACATACGTAAAATTATTCATCCTGATCAAGTGGGATTCATCCCAGGGATGCAAGGTTGGTTCAACATATGCAAATCAATAAATGTGATACACCATATTAATAAACTCAAACACGAGGACCATATGATCATCTCTATAGATGCTGAAAAAGCATTTGATAAAGTTCAGCACTCATTCATGACAAAGACCCTCTATAAGTTAGGTATAGAGGGAAAGTATCTCAACATAATTAAAGCCATATATGCCAAACCCACTGCCAATATCATCCTGAATGGGGAAAAGCTGAAAGCTTTTCCTTTAAGAACAGGAACTAGACAAGGATGCCCACTCTCACCACTCCTATTCAGCATACTGTTGGAAGTACTAGCCAGAGCAATCAGAGAAGAGAAGAAAATAAAGGGCATCCAGATTGGAAAAGATGAAGTCAAACTGTCCCTGTTTGCAGATGACATGATCCTATATATCGAACAGACTAAAGCCTCTACAAAAAAACTGTTGGAATTGATAAATGATTTCAGCACAGTAGCAGGATACAAAATCAACACACAAAAATCAGTAGCATTTCTTTTCTCCAATAGTGAACATGCAGAACGAGAAATCAAGAAAGCCTGCCCATTTACAATAGCCACCAAAAAAATAAAATACTTAGGAATTGAATTAACCAAGGAGGTGAAAAATCTCTATAATGAGAACTACAAACCACTGCTGAGAGAAATTAGAGAGGATACAAGAAGATGGAAAGATATTCCATGCTCTTGGATTGGAAGAATCAACATAGTGAAAATGTCCATACTACCCAAAGTGATATACAAATTCAATGCAATCCCCACCAAAATTCCAAAGACATTTTTCTCAGAAATGGAAAAAACTATTCAGACATTTATATGGAACAATAAAAGACCACGCATAGCCAAAGCAATGCTCAGCAAAAAAAATAAAGCTGGAGGCATAACACTACCTGACTTTAAGCTGTACTACAAAGCTATAATAACCAAAACAGTATGGTACTGGCATAAAAACAGACACACTGACCAATGGAATAGAATAGAGAATCCAGAAGTCAACCCACACACTTACTGTCAGCTGATCTTTGACAAAGGCACCAAGCCTATTCAGTGGCGAAGGGACTGCCTCTTCAGCAAATGGTGCTGAGATAACTGGATATCCATATGCAGGAGAATGAAACTAGATCCATACCTCTCACCGTATACTAAAATCAACTCAAAATGGATTAAGGATTTAAATATCCACCCTGAAACAAAAAAAAACTTCTTAAAGAAAACATAGGAGAAACACTTCAGGAAATAGGACTGGGCACAGACTTCATGAATACAACCCCAAAAGCACGGGCAACCAAAGGAAAAATAAACAAATGGGATTATATCAAACTAAAAAGCTTCTGCACAGCAAAAGAAACAATTAAAAGAGTTAAAAGACAACCAACAGAGTGGGAGAAAATATTTGCAAAATATATATCTGACAAAGGATTAATATCCAGAATATATAAGGAACTCAAACAACTCTACAAGAAGAAAACAAGCAACCCAATTAAAAAATGGGCAAAAGAGCTAAGTAGGCATTTCTCTAAGGAAGATATCCAAATGGCCAACAGACATATGAAAAAATGCTCAACATCACTCAGCATCCGGGAAATGCAAATCAAAACCACATTGAGATACCATCTAACCCCAGTTAGGATGGCTAAAATCCAAAAGACTATGAACGATAAATGCTGGCGAGGCTGCGGAGAAAAAGGAACTCTCATACATTGTTGGTGGGACTGCAAAATGGTGCAGCCTCTATGGAAAATGGTATGGAGGTTCCTCAAACAATTGCCGATAGATCTACCATACAACCCAGCTATCCCACTGTTGGGAATATACCCAGAGGAATGGAAATCATCAAGTCGAAGGTATACCTGTTTCCCAATGTTTATCGCAGCACTCTTTACAATAGCCAAGAGTTGGAACCAGCCCAAATGCTCATCATCGGATGAGTGGATACGGAAAATGTGGTATATCTACACAATGGAATACTACTCAGCTATAAAAACGAATGAAATACTGCCATTTGCAACAACATGGATGGACCTTGAGAGAATTATATTAAGTGAAACAAGTCAGGCACAGAAAGAGAAATACCACATGTTCTCACTTATTGGTGGGAGCTAAAAATTAATATATAAATTCACACACACACACACACACACAAACGGGGGGGAAGAAGATATAACAACCACAATTATTTGAAGTTGATACGACAAGCAAACAGAAAGAACATTGATGGGGGGAGGGGGGAGGGAGAAGGGAGGGAGGTCTTGGTGATGGGGAGCAATAATCAGCTGCAATGTATATCGACAAAATAAAATTAAAAACAAACAAACAAAAATAAATAAATAAATAAAACAAGATTTCTTTGAGCTTGGCCAGGTACAATTTGTCAAAGAGCTGCTATGCCACTTTTGACAAATAGTGTTCTAAGGGCCCATCACTCCCCAGAAAAAAAAAAGAACAGAAAATGAGCAAAAATTGTCAGTGTCAACTTTTTCAGAACATTGAAAAATATTCAAAGGTTTACAGCAATGAAGTGAGTGATAAATCAAGAAAATGTGACTATAACAATGCAGGGGAGCTTTGAGGCATTTTAACATAAATTTGTTCCACCATCGTCCTCAGTACAGTGGCCATCTTGAAAACAGCAGCCCATATTTAAGTGTACATACCTGGTTTTTGGAGGGACAGAGAGTACCTTGTTTTGAAATAATTTTGTTTGTCAGTTTTGACCTCTCTGTGGGTTCTCTTAAGGAATGATACAAGGTGCTTGATTTGTTTCACATAATCCAGAACTCTCTCAGGGCAGAAACTTGGCTATGTGGAAGGCAATTCTTGAGAACACTGAAAGGTAAATGTACAAGCTGCTGCCATCTGAGGCAAAAGATTACAGTTAAGGCAAATATTGACACTGTAAAAGCCCAGAAGGAAAAGCTAGACATTGAGTTACTTTGCAGAATAAGTGCTTTGAAAAAGTTCCCATGTTCTGTAAACCTAAATCTACTATAAGATGCAAAGCCTTTTTTTAATTAATGAAGGATTGATAGAATGGACTTACTAGCAGAATGGGCAAAGCACAGTAATGTGTTATTTAAGTTAAAGAGAATAGAAATTATCCAAACAAAAATATAAAGTAATAAGAATAACAAACAAAAGTTCCCTCATATAACAGGGAATCTAAGAGCTACACACATGCCCAGGATAGGATGCATATTCAGAAATAACCTGAGAAGACCTTACCTCTCACCTCTGGACGATTGTTACACTTAGTGAAAGCACTAAGTGAGGGCTAAAGCAGAGTAAAAAGCCTACTGGCTTAGGCCTGAAAAAGTGCCCCAAAGCAAAGTCAATCTGCAAAGAGTAGGACAGTTTCGTTGTCTTTTTTACTCCAGGTATTTAAGGAAATCTCAGTCAAATCACTAGCTGACCATCAACTAAAGGAACAGAAGGACTCAATCCCCAGCCCAGCTGAGTGTGTGCCAATCAGAGAGGCACCCCACCAGAGAGGCCTGAGATCCACGGAGACCACGCACCCCATGGTGCCAGCGTGCAAGCCAGCAGCTAAGCCTCGCTGCTGCCAGATTCCATCCCCAGCCCAGCCAAGTGCATGCTGACCAGAGAGGAGCCTCCCTGGAGAGGCCCAAGACCTGAAGCAACCATGCACCCAAGGCGCCAGTGGGCAGCAGAACAGACACTGAGGCAGCCGTGCCAAATTGGCAGCCCCAGCAGCAGCCTAGCCAGACAATAGTGTCAAACCAGTGGACCGTGAAACCCCCTAGGACAATGACTAAACATCAAAGGAAAGATACCAGAAATATGAAAAATCAAAAAAGTACACCACCAAAGGGTAATAACTCTCAAGCTCTAGATCCTATAAAACAAGAAACCCTTGAAATGTCTGACAAGGAATTTAGAATGATAATTCTAAGGAAACTAAATGAGATACAAGAAAACTCAGCTAGACAACACGATGAAACAAGGAAAAGCATACAGCACCTGAAAGAAGAAATGTACAAAGAAATCAATACCCTGAAAAAGAATGTAGCAGAGCTTGCCAAGCTGAAGAATTCATTCAACGAAATCAAAAACACAACAGAGAATTTAACCAGCAGGCTTGCAGAAGCAGAAGAGAGAACTTCTGACCTTGAAGATGGGCTGTTTGAAATAACACAGGCAGACAAAAAAAAAAAAAAAGAATTAAAAACATTGAAGAAAATCTAAGAGAGATATCAGACAACCTTAAGCACTCAAATATCCGAGTCATGGGTATTCCAGAAGGGGAGGAAAAGGAGATTGCATTGAAAACATATTCAACAAAATAGTGGCAGAAAACTTCCCAGGTATAGGAAAAGTCACAGATCTTCAGATTCAGGAAGCTCAAAGATCCCCAACTGCATTCAACCTAAAAAGGTCTTCTCCAAGAAGTCAAATTGGCAAAACTCAAAGAAAAAGAGAGAATCTTAAAAGCTGCAAGAAATAAGCAACAAATCACCTATAAGGAAGCCCAAATCAGGCTAACATCAGACTTTTCATCACAAACCCTAAAAGTCAGAAAGGAATGGATGATATATTCAAAATACTAAAAGACAGAGATTGCCAGCCAAGAATACTCCACAAGGCTATCCTTCTGAAATGAAGGGAAAATAGTATATATCTCAGACAAACAAAAACTACAGGAGTTCACTACCACACGACCACCCTTACAAGAAATTCTCAAGGGAGTACTGGGTTTGGTACCTGAAAAATAACGACCACTGCCATAAAAACTCAAGAAAAATCAAAACCCACTAGTATAATAAAAGTGCCAACAATGAAGAGAATAAAAAAGTTTATCTACAACCCAAGGAACCAACAAATACAGAAGACAAACAGTAAATCAGAAAGAAAGGAACAAAAGACACTAAAGATATCCAAACAAAAATCAGTAAAATGCTAGGAGTAAATCAACACTTTTCAATAACAACTCTTAATGTAGAAGGATTGAATTCCCCACTCAAAAGACAAAGACTGACTGACTGGATTACAAAGGAGGACCCAACTATATGCTCCCTTCAAGAGACGCAACTAACCTGTAAAGACTCACATAGACTAAGAGTGAAAGGATGGAAAAAGATTTACCATGCAAACAAATATGAAAAACAAGTTGGAGTAGCTATTCTTATATCTGACAAAATAGACTTTAAACTAAAAACCATAAAAAGAGATAATGAGGGCCACTACATAATGATAAAAGGATTGATCCATCAAGAAAACATAACAATCATAAATATATATGCACCCAATGTCGGAGCAGCCAGATTTATAAAGCAAACTCTATTAGACCTAAAGAAGGAAATAGACACTAATACCATAATAGCAGGGGACCTCAACACCCCACTATCAATACTGGACAGATCACCTAGGCAAAGAATCAGCAGAGAAACCGAAGATCTAAACAACACTCTAGACCAATTGGACTTGGCAGATATGTACAGAACATTCCATCCAACAACCACAGAATATTCATTCTTCTCATCAGCACATGGATCACTCTTCAGGATAGATCACATGTTAGGTCACAAATCAAGTCTCAACAAATTCAAAAAAATTGGAATTATCCCATGTATCTTCTCAGACTACAATGGATTAAATTAGAAAACAATAACAAAGGAAATTCTGGAAACTATACAAAGACATAGAAATTAAACAGCATTCTACTTAAAGACATATGGGTCTGAGAAGAAATCAAACAGGAAATCAAAAAATTTATTGAAACTACTGAAAACAATGACACATCATACCAAAACCTGTCAGATACTGCAAAAGCAGTACTAAGGGGGAAATTTATCACATTAAATGCTCACCTAGAAGAATGGAAAGATGGCAAGTGAACAACCTAATACTTCACCTTAAAGAACTAGAAAAACAAGAACAATCCAAACTGAAAGTTAGCAGATGGAAAGAAATCATTAAGATAAGAGCAGAACGTAATAAAATTGAAACCCAAAAAATGATACAAAACATCAATGAATCAAAAAGTTGGTTTTTTTGAAAAGATAAATAAAATTGACAAACCATTAGCATGGCTAATTAAAAAAAGAAGAGAGAAGACCCAAATGACAAATATTAGAAGTGAAAAAGGTGATATGAGAACTAATACCTCTGAAATACAAGGAATCATTCTAGACTACTATAAACAGCTATATGCCAACAAATTTGAAAATCTGGAAGAAATGGAAAAATTTCTAGACACACACAAACTACCAAAACTGAGCCAAGAAGATGGAGAAAATCTGAACAGACCAATAACTATAAATGAGATTGAAGCTGTTATCAGAAGGCTCCCAAAAAAGAAAAGCCCAGCACCAGATGGATTCACAGCAGAATTCTACCAAACAGTCAAAAAGGAATTGACACCAATTCTCTACAAACTATTCCAAAAGATTGAAACAGAGGCAATTCTCCCAAACTCATTCTATGAAGCAAACATCACTGTGATACTAAAACCAGCTAAACATACAACTAAAAAAAAAAACTAAAGGCCAATATCCTTGAGAACTATAAACGCAAAAATCCTCAATACAATACTAGCTAACAGAATACAGCAACACATACACAAAATTAAACACCATGATCAAGTGGGATTCATCCCAGGGATGCAAGGTTGGTTCAACATACGCAAATCAATAAATGTGATACACCATATTAATAAACTCAAACACGAGGACCATATGATCATCTCTATAGATGCTGAAAAAGCATTTGATAAAGTTCAGCACTCATTCATGACAAAGACCCTCTATAAGTTAGGTATAGAGGGAAAGTATCTCAACATAATTAAAGCCATATATGCCAAACCCACTGCCAATATCATCCTGAATGGGGAAAAGCTGAAAGCTTTTCCTTTAAGAACAGGAACTAGACAAGGATGCCCACTCTCACCACTCCTATTCAGCATACTGTTGGAAGTACTAGCCAGAGCAATCAGAGAAGAGAAGAAAATAAAGGGCATCCAGATTGGAAAAGATGAAGTCAAACTGTCCCTGTTTGCAGATGACATGATTCTATATATCAAACAGCCTAAAGCCTCTAAGAAAAACTCTTCGAGTTGATAAATGATTTCAGAAAAGTAGCAGGATACAAAATCAACACACAAAAATCAGTAGCATTTCTTTTCTCCAAGAGTGAACATGCAGAAAGCGAAATCAAGAAATCTTGCCCAGGGCTGAGCCCGTGGCGCACTTGGTAGAGTGCTGCGCTGGCAGCGGGCGACGCTCCCGCCGCGGGTTCGGATCCTATATAGGACTGACCGGGGCACTCACTGGCTGAGTGCCGGTCACGAAAAAACGACAAAAAAAAAAAAGAAAAAGAAAAGAAATCTTGCCCATTTACAATAGCCACCAAAAAAAATAAAATACTTAGGAATTGAGTTAACCAAGGATGTGAAAAATCTCTATAATGAGAACTACAAGCCACTGCTGAAAAAAATTAAACAGAACACAAGAAGATGGAAAGATATCCCATGCTCTTGGATTGGATGGACCAACATTGTTGAAATGTCCATACTACCCAAAGCGATATACAAATTCAATGCAATCCCCATAGAAATTCCAATGACATTTTTCTCAGAAATGGAAAAAACTATCCAGACATTTATATGGAATAACAAAAGACCACGCATAGCCAAAGCAATTCTGAGCAAAAAAGTAAAGCTGGAGGCATAACACTACCTGACTTTAAACTCTACTACAAAGCTATAATAACCAAACAGCATGGTACTGGCATAAAAACAGACAGACTGGTTTTTTGAAGATGGCGGTGGCTGCGGCGGTTGGCGCAGAGTAGCTGAGGTGGAAAAGGTGGCCACTGGACCTCAGACAGCCGGGAAACTTGTGGACCTTCCTCTTGCCATCTCTTAAGGGAGGACCGCTGCTGGTGGCCGGTCGTGGGGGCTGACCGCCACTTTGCCCTTGGCAGGAGAAGCTGCCTCATTTACAGGCAACAGCTTTGAAGAATGGAGCAGGAAAAAAACTGTGTCGTAGCTGGAAAGCGAGTCTCTAAACAGGGAACATGGCACCAGGGCTGCTGTGGATGCAGACAAGATCCCAGAGGAAGGGGCCACGCTGAAGGCGGCCAGCTGCCCTATTCAGGATTTGAGGTTTCAGGCCGGCATAAAAGAAGATTCCTGGGAGCGCCCGAGCAAGCAGCCCGAGGCGGCGGTGGCCGAGAACCAGGAAGGCGACAAACCAGAGGCAGAGAGTGAGTGCCCGACCTGACACAGCCCTGTGAGTGACCCCTGGCCCAGCCCTACTTGGGGGGCTGATGCCCACCCAGCTTCTGCCTGCATCACAGGGCCACTCACCTCCCAGGGGCTGCCTCCATTTTCCCAGGTGGGGGCAGCTCCGCCCAGCTCGGCTCCTCACTGAGCCTTCCCACTTGCTTGCCCCGGCGTGGGGCTTCCTGGGGACTGCGGGCCGGCCTCCCCTCCCACTCCCTCCGTGGTTCTCTGGTGGGGCTGGTGGCGTGGGGCGTCCCCGGCCGGTGTTGGGAGGGCAAGGAAGTACGGGCAGGGCCGACTGTCACTCCACCACACCCTGGACTCCGGCCCACGGTAAACTTCCTGTTACTAGGAGGCAGATACCATCTCTGTGGCCACCAGTTCGGAAAAGTGCCTAACCAATTTCTGGTTGGGAATAGTGTGGTAGGAGAGTACCCAAGTCCGCTTGAACCTGCCGGAGAGCTGATTGCAGGCGGACGCTAGACTCGGTCCATGCCGGGGGGATACAAAGGTGAACAAGTCCCGAGAAAGATCTACATAGTGCTACAAAGGCACCCAGGGCGACCGGTCGTCTGTGCCTAGCAGAAACCTGGTAGACTTCCTGGGTGAGGCAGTGCCGAGCAGGGTCTTGAAGGCCCAGCTGATAGACGAGGGTTGCAGAAGACACGTCCCAGCCCAGCCCAGTGTGTACAGAGTGGGGAGACGTGCAGCCAGGGAGGCGGAGACTCGACAGAAACCACACATCCTGTGGGGTCACCACTGCACGATCCAAAAGCCTGGGCCAGAGCACACGGAACAGGGAGAAATCCTGCACGGGAAGTGAAAGCTCAACAGAAATCACACACCCTGTGGTACATGATCCAGCAGCCCAGCAGAGTCCATGCTGACCAGAAAGGTGGCTCCCGGAGAGGCCCAAGACCCGAGGGAACCACACACACAAGGCACTAGAGGCCAACTGAGCAGTCACGGAGGGAGCCATACCAAATTGGCCACCACAGCAACATCTTAGTCAATAGTCTCAAACCGGTGAACCGTGAAACCCCTTGCCACAATGAATAAACATCAAAAAAAAGATTCCAGAAATACAAAAAATCAAGAAAGTACACCACCAAAAGTTAATAAATCTCTAACTCTAGATCCTATAGAACAAGAAGCCCTTGAAATGACTGACAAGGAATTTCGAGTGATAATTCTAAGGAAACTGAATGACATACAAGAAAACTCACCTAGACATCATGATGAAATGAGGAAAAGTATACAGGATCTAAAAGAAAATGTACAAGGAAATCAATGTCCTGAAAAAAAATGTAGCAGAACTTGTTGAACTGAAGAAGTTATTCAGCGAAATAAAAAAACACAACGGAGAGTTTAACCAGCAGGCTTGTCAAAGTTGAAGAGAGAACCTCTGAACTTGAAGATGGGCTGTTTGAAATAACACAAGCAGAAAAAAGAAAAAAGAATCAAAGACATTGAAGAAAATCTGAGAGAGATATCAGACAACCTTAAGCGCTCAAATATCCGAGTCATGGGTATTCCAGAAGGGGAGGAAAATGGAGATTCCATTGAAAACATATTCAACAAAATAGTGGCAGAAAACTTCCCAGGTATAGGAAAAATCACAGATCTTCTGATCAAGGAAGCTCAATGATCTCCAAACGTATTCAACCCAAAAAGGCCTTCTCCAAGACATGTTATAGTCAAATTGGCAAAACTCAGAGACAAAGAGAGAATCTTAAAAGCTGCAAGAGAGAAGCGCCAAATCACCTATAAGGGAGCCCCAATCAGGCTAACATCAGACTTTTCATCACAAACCCTAAAAGCTATAAAGGAATGGGATGGTATATTCAAAATACTAAAAGACAAAGATTGCCAGTCAAGAATACTCTACCCTGCAAGGCTATCCTTCTGAAATGAAGGGCAAATAGTATATTTCTCAGACAAACAAAAACTGCGGGAGTTCACTACCACACGACCACCCTTACAAGAAATCCTCAAGGGAGTACTGGGTTTGGTTCCTGAAAAATAACTACCACTGCCATAAAAACCCAAGAATAATCAATACCCACTAGTATAATAAAAATGGCATTCATGAAGA
Organism: Cynocephalus volans; assembly: GCF_027409185.1. Lineage (NCBI taxonomy): Eukaryota > Metazoa > Chordata > Mammalia > Dermoptera > Cynocephalidae > Cynocephalus > Cynocephalus volans. Next base: position 85,073,127 of record NC_084478.1, read on the forward strand.
GAAAACAAGCAAACAAATACACTATCTACAACCTAAGGAACCAACAAACACAGAAGCCAAACAGTAAATCAGAAAGCAAGGAACAAAAGACACCTAAGACAACCAAACAACCAATAAAATGCTAGGAATAAATCAACACCTTTCAGTAACAACTCTTAATGTAAAAGGCTTAAATTCCCCAATCAAAAGACACAGACTGGCTGACTGGATCAAAAAGGAGGACCCAACTATATGCTGCCTACATAAGGACCACCTCACCCATAAAGATTCACATAGACTAAGAGTGAAGGGATGGAAAAAGATTTACCATGCAAACAGAAAAGAAAAACGAGCTGGAGTAGCTAATCTTATATCTGACAAAATAGACTTTAAACTAAAAACCATAAAAAGAGACAATGAGGGACACTACTTAATGATAAAAGGACTGATTCATCAAGAAGACATAACAATCATAAATATGTATGCACCCAATGTTGGAGCAGCCAGATTTATAAAACAAACTCTATTAGACTTAAAGAAGGAAATAGACACTAATACCATAATAGCAGGGAACTGAACACCCCACTGTCAATATTAGACAGATCATCTAGGGAAAGAATCAGTAGAGAAAAACAAGATCTAAACAATACTCTAGGGCCGAGCCCGCGGCGCACTTGGGAGAGTGCGGAGCTGGGAGTGCGGCGACGCTCCCTCCGCGGGTTCGGATCCTATATAGGAATGGCCAGTGCACTCACTCACTGGCTGAGTGCGGGTCACAAAAAAAGACAAAATAAATAAATAAATAAATAAAAACAATACTCTAGACCAAATGGAATTCGACATTTGCAACAACATGGATGGACCTTGAGAGAATTATATTAAGTGAAACAAGTCAGGCACAGAAAGAGAAATACCACATGTTCTCACTTATTGGTGGGAGCTAAAAATTAATATATAAATTCACACACACACACACAAAACCGGGGGGGGGAAGAAGATATAACAACCACAATTACTTGAAGTTGATACGACAAGCAAACAGAAAGGATATTGTTGGGGGGGAGGGGGGAGGGAGAAGGGAGGGAGGTTTTGGTGATGGGGAGCAATAATCAGCCACAATGCATATCGACAAAATAAATAAAAATAAAATAAATAAATAAATAAATAAATAAAAATTTAAAAATTTAAAAAAAGACAACCCACGGAATGAGGGAAAGTATTTTCAAACCATATATCTGATAAAGGTCTAGACTCCAGAATATTTAAAGAATGCTTACAACTCAATAACAAGAAGGCAAACAACCCAATTAAAAAATGAATGAAGACTTAGATAGTTTTCTAAGGGAAATACACAAATGGCCAAAACGCACATGAAATGATGCTCGACTTTATTAGCCATCAGTGAAATGCAAATCAAAACTACTCAAGATACCATTTCACACCCACCAGATGTGAAATGCTGGTGAGTATGTGGAAAAATTAGAGCCCTCATACATTGCTGGTTGGAATCTAAACTGGTGCAGCTACTATGGAAAATAGTTCGGCATTTCTTCAAAAAGTTAAACATAGACTTGCCACATGACCCAGCAGTTCTGCTTGTAGGTATAGACTCAAACGAACTAAAAACAGGAATTCAAGCAAGTACCTGTATACAGATGCTCATTGCAGCACTATTCACGATAATCCAAAATTGGAAACAACTCAAATGTATCTATCAATGATAAATGGATTGTAAACAAAATGTGATATATCCATATAATTAAATATTATTTGGCCATAAAAAGGAATGACGTACCAATATATGCCACAACATGGATGAACTTCGAAAACATTATGCTAAGTAAAAGAAGCCAGACACAAAGGGTCACATATTTCATGATTCCATTTATATTAAATATCCAGAATAGCTAAACCTACAGGGACAGGAATCAAATTAGTCATTGCCAGGAGCTAGGGGAAGGGGGAAAATGGGAAGTGACTGATTTACATGTATGGAGTTTCCTTTGGGGGTGATAAAAATGTTTTTGAACTAGATAGAGATGATGGCTGCACAACACCACAAACGTACTAAATATCACTGAATTATACACATTAAAATAGTTAGCTTTATGTTATGAGTAACACTTCAAAAAAAGGCAGCAGAAAAACAAAGTGTAAGGAAAACTCAGTCATCCTAAGGACCTCCCTATGACATACTGAAATGTTTTAAGAACATGATTTGGAAACAGTGGAAGATGGGAGAAAACTTCTTGGGATGAGAATCTAGAAATCAGGATTTAGGTTCCACTATTAATTAGCTGCATGAGCTGAGGCAAGTTATGTAGCATCTTTGGGTATCAGTTTTGAATTTAAGAAGTCTTAAATTTGCTGCCCTTCCCATAAAAAGTCTCAGAAGAGTCACCCATAAGAAGAGCTACACACAAACACACCTACCAACCCCATGGATTTGGAGAGACAGAGTAAGTCAATGAGTGGGAAAGCACTTGGCATCAAAGGGCTAGCTGAATTGAAAAATAACCAAATCTATGCCTACCTCTTTAATTCATTCAGAAAGCAATTACTGAGCACCTATTATATGCTAAACAGTGTGCTAGGTACTGAGAATACAGTGATAAGTAAGACATTATCTCTTCAAGAGCTGTATAATCTAGTGGGTAAGATAGGTAAACAGATAATTACAATATAGTGTAATAAAGATATACACTATGGAATGTGATGGGATATTGTGAGATACATAGCTACACCACCTCACTCAGTCTGGAAAGATTTCTGGGATGAAGTAATAAAAAGTTAGCCAGGCAAGATGAGTAGGGAAGACTGGATCCAAGAAGACGGAGGCAACAAAAATAAAGTTACAGATGACTTAAACAAAATAGTGTCTGCAGGGGACTTCAAGCAGTTCAGTTTTGCTGGAACATAAAGAGCATGACAGGGAATGGCAAAAACAAGACTTACGAAATAAGTAGGGACAGGATTATGAAGGGCCTTGTGGACTCTGAAAGGAGTTCAAACTTTATCTTAAATGCAATGGGGAGCCACTGAAGAGTTTTAAGTACCCAGAATACCATAATCAGACCTATATTTAAAAATTATTTTGGCAGTATGGAGGATGAAGTGGAGGGGGCCCAGAATGGAGTCACGGACATCAGGTAGGAGACTATCACAGTAGTTCAAATATGAAGTGATGAGTATTTTAATTAAGGCAGCGGTAATAGAATGAAGTGGACAGTTTTGAAATATATTTAGGAAATAAAAATCAGTAGGACTTGCTGATGGATAGGGGTCAAACAGGTGAAGGAAGGAGGTGATTCAAGGATGACTCCGTAGTTTCAAGGTTAGGTGACTGATAGGAAATGGAGTCACAAAGTAAAACTGGAAACTCAGGAGTAGGATGATGTTTAAGGGGTAATATGATAAGGTCCACCTCAGACATATTGGGTTTATAGTCACTGTGGTATATCGGGGTGGTGGACAGCTTGGTATATTAATTTGTAGCTTGGAGATGATGATGGCATATAGAATCAAGGGCCACCAGTATATAAATGGTAGTTGAAACTCGGAGAGGGGGCACCTCAAGAGGATATATTAGATGTTTTTTGGAGAATCTTCCAGCTCCAAGATTAAGAATGCTTCATGATTACTTTTCTGTTGTCCTTCCTTTGGATGAAATATCCTATGGAAGTGGAAGTGGTAAGTTCTTAGGACAGAACTGAATGAGGTAAAAAAAAAAATGACAGCTTAATAGATCATAAATAAAAGGCTGTTCTAGATAGGAAGGGAATATAGGCAAGAAATAAATAGGTTTAAGATCTGGTAAAGCTAGACTCTAGAGTCAGTCATGTGCTGGAACAGATGTACAAGCTCCGTCTGTGCAAAACACCAGGACATCTAGATCTCGGTGTTGATCCAGACAAGACTGTCCCTACCATTGGCTTGGCATGGCAAATTGGCACCAGATGTTGCTACCTTGAGGCTCATGCCTGCAACTGCCAGTGCAATGGCCTGGGAACTATGTTGGAAGTCCGTGTGCATGGCTTCTCTGCTCTGCGTCCAAATGGAGGAAATTCATTTGGCTGATTTTCGGAAACACTCTCGAGGAGGAATGTGAAGCAGGTTTCTATTCTTGCTCTACTTAGACATAAATTAAGATCTTGTTTGTTCAGAACAACTACTGCCAGAAACTCCACTGTGTTCTCTGGGGCGTGCAACCTCTATTTATTAGGTTATTTTGTTGGCCGGGGGCTCACACTGTGCTTTGTTCTCAGTGCTCTGCTGCTCCCTGGACTGGCTGCCAAGCAAACCAGACGGTGACCCCTGATTCACGCTTTCATCAATTCTATTCATATCTCCTCATTTTGGGGGAGGTGATGTGACCAAGCACCTCAAAGCAGATTCTGTGAGCCTGGTGTGCTACTCCAGACTGACAATCTCCTCCACACACATAGAAAATCCATCTGCAAGGCCTCTCCTCCTGTCCCCAACTGGCAGTGGCAGTACAGTTGGGGACTTGGATCTCTGAAAATCTGCCTCTACTAGACTGCTTCGAGCATCAGCAAGGCTGGCCCTGTTTGAAGGCAGAGCAGACAACTGCCTACAAAGGATTTTGAGGGGAACCAAAAAGACTATTGCATTAGACCATTTCTGTTGCTTATAACAAAGTACACAGAACTGGGCCATTTATAAAGAAAATGAAATGTATTGCTTACAGTTTCTGAGGCTGGGAAGTCCAAAGTCCATCTGGTGGTGGTGACAGTGACCCGGGAGCCTCACATTCAAGATGGTGGAAGCAGAGAGAGCAGAGAGAGATAGACAGTCTGCTCTGTCCTTTTAAAGTCCTCAGAACCACACCCCTGACCACTATTTTTAATCCATTCACTACTGCACGGTCCTACAATCCAATCACCTCTTCAAGGCTCCACCTTTCACTTATCACAATAGGATTTCCCACCCTCTTAACTGTCACAGTGGGAGCCAAGTTTCTAATACATAAAACTCGAGGAACACAATTCAAGCTTCAGTGAGTTTGGGGGGGGGGGGACATAATTCAATCCACTACAACGATCTATCCTAAAACATCTCCACTCACCCACCTACACTTCAATGTCCTTAGAGTCACTCCTTTTGGCTAAGGAACTATGCCTCCAAAAATGCCCCAGAGGCAAATTTATATAGGTAAAGGGCCACAACTAGGCATCAAATTACCTAGCTTCCAGCTCCAACTCTGCTGTGTGATCTGGGGCAAGTCCCTTCCCTTTTCTGGGCTTCAGTTTCCTCATTATACTACATAAGGAGGGAATTGGATGAGATCATCTCTAAGGCCCCTTCTGACTGTAACATTCTATGTTACTATGACCGAATTCAAGCTCAAATGTTACTTTGTAGGGGCTACCATTTAATTCACCAATATTCATTTATACATTTGTTTGAATTGACTAAATATGTCACCAGAAAAAGAGAGAGCTAGGGACATGGATTAGTCACATAGATGCTCCAGAGGCACAGAAACCCTTTATGGAAACAAATCCTGACAGGACAACCAGAGAGTAAAGAGGCCCATCCTTTCTGCCCTGATTGTGTCATCTCTACCCCACTCCCCTCTATGCTCCATCTCAGCTAGGAGAAGGTAAAAAGCAGCTAGAAGGTCGAGAAGCACATTTGGAAAGATGGACAGGACCTTCCAGGCTGGGGAAATAAGACCAAATCCTAGATGAACTGTTTTCTAAAGATGTCCAGATTGAGGCCCCAGACACAGCAGCTCCAGGGCACTATACAATGGAGGGGCAGAAGATGGCCTTCCCCAAAGGGAGGTGATGTATGTGTCCAGAGGCCTAGGAAGGCAACCACTAGGCCATCTCTCTTCTCAAAGAAGAGGAAAAGGCTAGATCCTGGAATCGCAGATACTCTACCTGGCTTCTTCAGGATAGCCCAGGGAAGGAACCCTATTATAATAATGATAGCTAACATTTATTAGCACTTACTATGTGCCAGGCAATACTGTAAGTGCTTTATATAAATTGAAACAATCTTTATAACAATCTTATAAGGCAAGTACTATTATTACCCTCGTTTTACAGCTGAGAATACTAAAACAGAGAGGTTAAGTAATTTCTTAAGGTCACACAGCCAGGAAAGAATAGGTCCAGGACATAAACCTAGGCAGTCTGGCTCCAGACTTTATGGTTTTAACCCAACTAGAGAAGGGCAAATACCCTCTCAAATGTCACAGATCAGAGCTGGGAAGATCCTTAGGGGCCATCAAGGGCCATTCTTTCATTTTATACATGAGGGAACTGAAACTAAGAGAGAATGGAATTTTTCCAGCGCTACACAATGAGCAAGTAAAAGTATAACAGCTAGAACCAGAGCCCTGGTCTGCTGACTTCCAACCCAGTGCTCTTACCATTACCATTTTGAATTTTTGCTGGGTCTTTTCCTTGAATTGCTTTCCTCATCACCTTACCCTGTTGACGTTTCCGGATTGATCATTTCCATATCCCATCCAACAAGAATGTACAAGTCATTATCTTCTCTTTCCAAAATATAAATGAGACTAGAGCTGGCTCAAATCAAGCATTTTCCAAATGATTAGATCCCTAAATCCCAATATCACCTCTGTGAGGGTCACTGATAAAATGCAAAACCAACATTTTCCATTCATAAAGACATCAACACCCAACCATGCCAAGGCCCCAACCTTCTGAGAAGATGAGTGTTTAGGGATGTATGAGGCCTGCCTCCTGCTCAGACAGATCTGTGGATTCAAATCTGAACTTTTTAAGGGTCATTCAGGGAAACCAATACCCAGCACAGCTGGAAAAATTCTGCCTAATTCATTGAGAAGTGGCAAGTAGAACTTATGAAAGTGGAAAGTGGGGCTGGACAGTGGGCTACAGAGGGAGTAGGACTAGCCTGGTTTATAATGCCACCAGTATGTAATGGCCAGTGGCAAGGAGATGGACAGCCCAGGTCTTCCAAAGGCCCAGGCTACTCTTTTGTTGGTATTCATGACTCAATGCATCAAGGTGTTGGATTTCACAAAGCCATCCTTCCTACTCCACACCCCAGTCCACCCCTCCAGAGGGTGTGGAAAACAAAAGGCTCTAGTACAATGGCAAGTTTTAAAGGCCTCTTGTGGGGCTCAGCCTTTAACAAACATGAAGCACTCTGTCCATTACCCAATTCCTTTATGGGACTCTGAGCTGGGCACACAACACCAGGCCTAGTGAGGCAGGGCAGATCTATCTCCCCCTGGGGATGTGAGATATGAGTCCAAGAGCCTTAGAAACACAGGAGGGTGGGGAAAGAGGGAACACTTTACTAGGCAGGAGAGGAAAGTGGTCCCAAGAGGCTGGTTGATGTCCCGGGGCAGTATCAGTGCCCCCTTCTATCACATTCAGACTTTCTACTACATAGATTTGGCACAAAATCTTCATATGATGAAAGAGGAGCAAATGGTTGATTTTGAAGCCACTGTGAGATGAAATACAAATAATAGTCACCTCCTTCACTTAATCATTTATTTATCCAGACAGCAGTTATTGTGTGCCTACTATGTGCAAAGTATCATGGAGAACAGAAATACACAAGTCAGGTGGTTCATTTTCCAAAAGTTCACACCCACAAGGGCACATGTCCTATACACATTCCCAAACATCACCCAGCTGTATATGAAAAAGGCTTTTAAATGTTATAAGTGAGAATATCACAGTCTTACAACTTGAAGGACCTTAAGAAAGGACCATCTATTCCAGCCTCTTTATTGTACAAGTAAAGACACAAACCTAGAAAGGGAAAAAGCATTCTCAGGGCTACACAGCCAGGTAGAAATATAGCTGACCTTTCCAGTCAGACCATTAAGGACTCAAAAATTACTGTGGTTTCATACGGTATGTCAAAATAAAGCTTAGCAGGGGGTTTGTGTTAGTATTTGAAAAACAGGTAATTTTTGTTTTCCAAAATTGCATTATGAAAAACTTCAAACATACACCCAGGGTCAGCTGGGCCCAACAACATAATTTGTAGAGCCCGGTGAAAAATGAAAATGTGGGGTCCCTCGTTCAAAAAGCAGAGGGAAAGTGCTGTTACAGATACTAAAATAAAAAGTGTTTCCATTTTTTGTGTGTGCATTCATGTACTCTCTGTCTTGCACACCTCTCTGTCTCTGTCTCTCTCTCGACATGTCATGGTATTTTCTATTTGCTATTTAATATTGTTCTAAATAGAGAATAAAAATTTAAATTATTAGCATGAATGTTACTGTTCATATTTATACACAAATGTAAGAGCATTTAGTTCATATGGAGAATCACCGAAACTACACAATTCATATTTCATAGCTTGTACATGCATATGTATTTTGTTCTTACCAGAACAGTGAAAATGCTGCAAAAAACTAGGCCAACTGTTTTCTATTTTTATTTTTGATATGTGCACATTCTACCAACAGTCTCTACCTTCGGTTTACTGATGAGTAAGGAAGGACTGAAAAGAAACGGAATTGTGGATTGCCCTATCTTTCCCTTTATTTCTATAACATCATGTTCAGCAATAGTGATTGTCTAATACAGAGAAGAAGCATAAGTAAGAAAGAATATAATAAGGTTCTTTGGTTATTAATTTTTCTTAGAACGCCACTGCCTTCTTTTTTGCATTTGAAGCAAATTCTGGTTTAAATGGAAAGCGTAGCCTCTTGAGGTTGTCAGTGCCCCTGCTTAGTCATATGCATAATTTGTTTATCTTGTATTTGATCTGAGTCTTGCTGAATTTCCACAAGCGGTGGGTCCACTGGAATTCTGTGCTCATGGAGCATCACAAACACTACATATACATGGGGTGGCAAGGAACAGTAGACACATATTCTGAGTATCTACTCGGCCCATGCATATGCTCCATTGTCCCATTGGACTTTAAACACAAGTTCAAAGGTGAAATTAAGAATTTCAAAAGAGTGGCAGAAGAGCATTAAACCAAGCACACAAGGACCTTCTGTGCATGAGGGCTTGTGTGACTGCACAGGTCACGCACCCATGAAGTTGACCTTGCCATATAGCAAAATAGAAATAATTTTATAGTGAACACCCATACTCCCACCACCCACATTCTACTACACTTTCTTTACTATATATCTATCCATCTATTCACCCCTCTATCCATCCATTAAAGTACTTTTTTCTTGTTGCATTTCAGAGCAGCAAACATCAGTATACTTTGCCACTGAACACTTCAGCATGCATGACATTAACTAGAATTCAATATATGCTTACAGTTTTTCTGAGGCAAATGTACACACATTTAAAAGCACAAATATTAAGGGACTATTTGATGAGCTCTAACAAATGCATATACCTGTGTAACCCAAACCCCTATTAAGATATAGAACCTTACCACCATCCCAGAAATCTGTCCTTTCCAGTCAATCCTGACTGCCACACTATCCTCGGGAGCAACCACAAAAATAGGTAGGAATTTGATAGATAAAGACTATAAACAGAGAAAATATTCTGGATAGCAGGCAAGATGGTGGACTAGAGGTGCCCATGGCACATTCCCCCCATGGAAAAGGGCCAGAACAATTAAAAGACAGGTAAATATTAATGGGAGCATAGGAGGGAGCATAGGACTGCAGCAGAGAACTGGTAAGATCCAGATGGAGCACAAAAGCCCAGGATGGTGGCATAGAGAGGAGAGAGAGGCATACTACCTCATCTGCCATACCTCTGACACTGGGATCAGTGCAGGAAGAATTTTACCTTGCAGTAAAAAGGTAGGCAGAGGACCCACACCAACCCCATCCTCACCCCAGAGGCCCACAGATCCTTTGGCAGGACAAGCCCAGAACCAAGTGTGGGGAGTGGCCTAGAATATACACACTGCATCACTCTAGAACAGTAACACAAACTGCACTCCCCAACCCCATCCTCAGGACACAAGCTGATGTAGGATGGCACCATCTTAAAACCAGGGCTGTTACAGGAGCACACCCTGCCCTGGGGCCAGGAACCAGGGTACTTCTCCAGCCTTAAGGCTCTGCCCTCATCCCAGAGAACTCACAGGAATGGTTGCAATGCCGTGATACTGGTGGCTTGAAGCCTGGGCTCACAACAGCTATGACTCTAGTTCTGCAGTCTGGGAAGCTGACCCAGTCCTGTTGATGCATCCCCATGTCCCTGGCCAGAGATCAGAAACACAGACGATAATAGGATTCCCATCCTCTTAACAGTCAAAGTGAGACCAAGATTCTAATACACAAAACTTTAGGGACACAATTCAAGCTTCACTGAGTTCTGGGAGGACATAATTCAATCCATGACATCTGCCCCTGGCCCCCCAAAACCCATGCCCTTTCACATACAAATACATTAAATACATTCATTCCATCCCAAAGTATTGTTTCAACTCAAAAGCCCAAAGTAAAAAGTCCCATCTGTGAAATCAGTACAAGTTATCTACTTCCAAGTTACAATGGTGGGACAAGCATAGGGTACATATCCCCTTTCCAAAAGGGAGAAATAGGCCAAAAGAAAGATGTAACAGGTCCCAGACAAGTCCAAAATGCAGCAGCACAGGCATTAAATCTCACAGCTAGTGAATCAGGTACCATGAGTCCATGTTTGACCTCCTCTGCACACTGGTGTGGGGATTGGATCCCCAAGCCCTCAGACAGCTCTGCTTCTATGGATTTCCTGGTCTCAGGCCACACATCAGTTCTCTCAGGCTGGTGTCCCACTCTGGTAGCTTCAGAGATCTAGGGTCTCCATAGTGGTCTCCCTCTCATGGCTCCACTAGGCATGATGCGGATGGGGTTTCTCTGTTACAACTCTGACTCTACATTTTCATTCAGCATTGCTCTATGCAGTGACTCCACTCCTGAGACAGATCTCTTCCTGGGCCCCCAGGCTTTTCCATACATCCTTTGAAATCAGGGTGGAGACTTCCAAGTTTCCACAGCTCTGGCATTCTGCAAGCCTGCAGAGCCAACACCACGTGGATGCTGCCAAGGCTTCCGGCTAGTATTTTCCAAGCCTGCACATCCAGACACACCTGGGGCCAATTTAGCCATGGCTGGAGCAGCCAAAGCAGCTGGGGTGCTGGAGTTGGAAGCAGCTTCCAAAGGTGGCCCTAAGCAGTGAACTTGTGGAGGCTGCCACAGGCCTGTTCCCCAAGACCATTCTGTCTCCCTAGGCCTTTGGGCCTGAAATGGAAGGGTTGGTCTGAGAGGCTTCTGCAATGCCTTCAGGGCCTTTTTCTTCTTCTCTTGATAATTCTGTTCTTTTGTGTTAATCTTCTTAGTGCCACTGAATTTTTCTTCTGAAAGTGCTCTCTGCTTCTCTACCACATGGCCAGGTTGCAGATTTTCTAAATCCTTACACTCTGCTTCCCTTTTAAATTCTGGCTTTACATCATGACTTTTCTGACATAACTCAGCATAGGCTGTTACTGTTGCAAGTAGCCATGCAGCTGCCTTAATGCTTTGTTGCTTAGAAATTTCTTCTGCCAAACATTCTGGTTCACAACTCTTAAGACACACCTTTAACAAAGTCCTAGGGCATGGACACAATGCAGCCAAATTCCTTGCTATGGTGTAGCAAGGGTGATCTTTTGTCCAATTCCCAGTAAGTTCCTAATTTCTATCTGAGACCGTATCATCAACATGGCTTTTACTGTCCACATTTCTATAAACATTCTGGTCACAACCATTTATCCAATCTCTAAAATGTTCCAAACTTTTCTTCAATTTTTGTCCTTTTCTAAGTCCTCCAAACTCCAAACTTTGCCCATTACCCAGTTCCAAACCTGCTTCCACATTTTAAGGTATCTGTATAGCAACACCCCATTCCTCTGCTACCAATTTTCTGTATTAGTCCATTTCTGTTGCTTATAACAAAATACACAAAACTGGGTGATTTATGAAGAAAATGAAATTTATTGCTTACAGTTTCTGAGTCTGGAAAGTCCAAAGTCCACCTGGTGGTGGCAACAGTGACCCAGAGGGCTAACATTGCAAGATGGTGGAAACAGAGAGAGAAGAGAGTATCCTCCTCATTCACTCTATTTTTAAAAGCTTCAGAACTACTTCCCTGACCACTATTATTAATCTATTCACTACTGCCCAGTCCTACAATCCAATAACCTCACCAAAGCTCCACCTTTCAATTACCATAATAGGATTTCCCACCCTCTTAACAGTCACAGTGGGGGCTAAGTTTCTAACACATAAATCTTGGGAAACACAATTCAAGCTTCAGTGAATTTGGGGGGAAGGGACATAATTCAATCTGCTATGAACACCTACATCAAAAAAAATAGAAAGATTTCAAATAAATAACCTAACAATGCACCTCAAGGAACTAGAAAAGCAAGAATAAAACAAACCCAAAATAATTAGAAGAAAATAATGATAAAAATCAGAGCAGAAATAAATGAATTTGAGATTAAAAACATAATACAAAAAAATCAGTCAAAGAAAAAGCAGGTTCTTTGAAAAGATAAACAAAATTAACAAACCATTAGCAGTCTAACCAAGAAAAAAAGAGAAAATACCCAAATAAATAAAATCAGAGTGGGCAACCCCCATTGCTCATCAGAAGGCTAAAGGATGCACAGGGTCCTAGGCAGTAGCCATGGGAAGACCCCACAACCTGGAAGATGGCAGGAACATGCACAGGATCCTCGGCAGGAGCCATGGGCAGTGCTCCTGCCCAGCAAAATGCAGGAACATGCCAAAAACACCACTTCTACACAGATGGGACACCACAGCCACTGCCACACCCATGGCTGCCACAAAAACAGCTCACTGCCACAAGAACAGCCACAGCCACTGTGCAGGCAGCCCACCAGCCATTTGACTGCATTGACACAAGAAGAGTCACCAGGAGAGACTGGAAAAAGAAAAGGAAGTCTCTCTCCTCAAACCCCATTCCAGAATAATCAAAGAAGCAACTGCTTGACAAGATGACCAGACATCAATGTAGAGATACTACAAATAGAAAAATCCAAGAAAATATGACACCACCTGTTTTAGTCCATTTTGTGTTGCTATAACAGAACTACCTGAGACTGGGTAATTTATAAAGAACAGAGGTTAATTTGGCTTATGATTCTGGGACAGCTACATCTGGTACGGGTCTCAGGCTGCTTCTACTCATGGTGGAAAGTGGCAGGTACAAGCAGATCACATGGTGAGAGGAAGCAAGAGAGAGAAAGGAGATGCCAGGGTCCTATAAACAACCAGCTCTCACAGGAGCTAACAGAGAGAGATCTCACTCAGGACCCCCACCCCCCAGAGAGAGCATTAATCCATTCATGAGGGATCTGCCCCCATGACTCAAACAGCTTCCAGCACTGCCACATTGGGAATCAAATTTCCACATGAGTTTTGGTGGGGACAACACATCCAAACTCTATCACCACCAAAAGAATACAGTAATTCTCAAATACCAGATGCTATAGAGCCGGAAACCTTGAAATGACTGAAAAGAAATTCTGAGCAACAATCTTAAGGAAACTCAATGAGATATGAGAAGACTCAGTTAGACAACATAATGAAATGAGAAAAAATATTCACAATAAGGATTAAATTTACAAAGAGATTAATACCTTAAAAAAGAATGTAGCAGAACTCTTAGAACTGAAAGATTCATTTGACAAAATAAGAAACACAACCAAGAGCTTAAGCAGCAGGCTAGAACAAGCAGAAGCAAGAAATTCTGATCTTGACAATAATCTTTTCAAAATAAACCAGACAGACAGGGAACAAAAGGAAAAAAGATTTTTTTTTAAATGAAGAAAATCTAACAGAGCTAGCAGACAACCTAAAGTGCACATTCAAATCATGGGTGTTCCAGAAGGGGAGGAGAAAGGATAAGGCATGGAAAATCTAATCAACAGAATAATAATGGAAAAGTTCCCAGATATACAAAGAGACATGGACTTTCAAAACCAGGAGGCTCAAAGAAGCCCCAAAAATTTCAATCAAAAAGATCCTCTCTGGGCCGGCCCGTGGCTCACTCAGGAGAGTGCGGTGCTGAGAACACCAAGGCCCCGGGTTCGGATCCCATATACGGATGGCCGGTTCGCTCACTGGCTGAGCATGGTGCTCACAACACCAAGTCAAGGGTTAAGATCCCCTTACCGGTCATCTTTAAAAAAAAAAAAAAAAAAAAAAAAAAAGATCCTCTCTGAGACACATTAGAGTCAAACTGGCAAAGCTCAAAAACAAAGATAGAATACTAAAGGTAGCAAGAGAAAAGCATCAAGTCACCTATAAGAGAACCCCTATCAGATTATTAGTAAACTTCTTAAAATACACTCTACAGGCCAGAAGAAAAGGGGATGATATATCCAAAATACTAAAAAAAAAAAAAAAAAAAAAAAAATTCCAGCAAAGAATACTATACCCAGCTAGGCTATCCTTCAATGAGGGAGAAATAGTATACTTCCCAGACAAAAACTGCAGTTCACCACCAAAAAAAAAAACCCTGTGAGATATCCTCAAGGGAGTCCTGAATCTGGAATCCAAAAAATAATAATCACTACCACAAATACTCAAGAAAGAACAAAACCCACAGGTAGAACAAAAACACAAATGAGAAAGAGAAAGAAACTAAATATTGCCACCTCAAAAAACCAACACACACCAAAGACAAACAATAAAAGGGGAAGAAAGGAACAAAAGATATTTAAAACATCCAAACAAAAATCATAAAATTCCAGGAGTAAGACAATACCTTTCATTAACAACCCTAATTGTAAATGGATTAAACTTCCCACTCAAAAGACACAGACTGATTGATGGGATTAAAAAGCTAGGCCCAACCATATGCTGTCTACAAGAGGCTCACCTCACCTGCAAAAACAAACACAGACTAATACTGAAGTGATGGAAAAAGATATACCACGCAAATGGAAACCAAAAACGAGCAGAAGAAGCTATTCTTATATCAGATAAAGTAGACTTTAAACCAAAAACTGTAAAAAGAGACAAAAATAGGCTACTATATAATGATAAAGTGATCTCTCCAGCAAGAAGACATAACAATCATAAATATATATGCACCCAACAATGGAGCACCCAGATATAGAAAGCAAACACTTTTAGCCCTAAAGAAAGAGATAGACCCCAATATGATAATAATAGGGGACCTGAACACCCCTCTCTCAACATTGGACAGATCATCTAGGCAACAAATCAACAGAAAAACATGGGATTTAAACGACATTTTGGGCCAATTAGACCTGGCAGATATTTGCAAAACATTTCATATAACAACTATAGAATATACATATTTCTCATCAGCACTTGGAACATTCTCCAGGTTATACCATATTTTAGGTCTCAAATCAAGTCTCAACAAATTTTAAAAATAGAAATCATTTCAAGTATCTTTTCAGACCACAATGGCTTAAAACTAGAAATCAATAACAAGCAAAAGCCAGGAACCTATACAAATACATGGAAATTAAACAGCATGCTCCTGAATGAACTATTAGCCCAAGAAGAAATTAAACAGAAAATCAAAAAATTTCTTGAAACTAATTTAAATAAAGACACATTATTCCAAAACCTATGAGATACTGAAAAAGCAGTACTAAGAGGGAAGTTTATTGCAATTATTCAAATATACAACCTAATGCTACATCTCAAAGAACTAGAAAAACAAGAACAATGCAATGTAAAAATTAGTAGATGGAAAGAAATAATTAAGATCATAGCAGAACTAAGTGAAATGGAGATCAAAAATATGATACAAAGATATGAAACAAAAAAGTTGCTTTTTTAAAGAAGATAAGCAAAATAGACAAGCTATTAGCTAAGCTAACTTAAAAAAGAAGAGAGAAGACCCATGTAACAAAAATCAGAAATGAAAAAGAGACATTCCAACCAACACCACAGAAATACAAAGAATCATTAGAGACTATTATAAACAACTATATGCCAACAAACTTGAAAACCTGGAGGAAATGGATAAATTTTTGGAAACATACAAACTGACAAGACTGAACCAAGAAGAAATATGAAAACCTGAACAGACCAATAACAAGCAAAGAGATTGAAGCAGTAATCAGCAGTCTCCCAACAAAGAAAAGCCCAGGATCAAATGGCTTTATTGCTGAATTCTACCAGACATACAAAGAGGAATTAATACCAATTCTCTTCAAACTATTCCAAAAAATTGAAACAAGCCATCAAACAGAATGAAAGAAGAAAACCATATGATCATCTTGATAGATGCAGAAAAAAAGTTGATAAAATTCAACATCCCTTCATGATAAAGATTCTTAACAAATCAGGTACAGCAGCCAAGTATCTTAATACAATAAAGGCTATATATGACAGACCTACAACTGACATCATACTGAAAGGAGAAATGCTGAGGGGGCTGGCCTGTGGCTCACTCGGGAGAGTGTGGTGCTGATAACACCAAAGGCCATGGGTTCGGATCCCATATAGGGATGGCCGGTTCGCTCACTGGGTGAGCGTGGTGCTGACAACACCAAGTCAAGGGTTAAGAAATGCTGAAATCTTTCCCCTAAGAACGGGAACAAAACAAGGATGCCCACTCTCATCACTTTTACTCAACATGATACTGGAAGCCCTAGCCAGAGCAATTAGGCAAGATAAAGAAATAAAGGGCATACAAATTGGAAATGAGGAAGTCATCCCTGTTTGTACATGATATGATTTTATGTACAGAGACACCTAAAGACTCTACCAAAAGACTCTTAGACCTGATAAACAAATTCAGTAAAGTTGTAGGATACAAAATCAACATGCAAAAATCAGTAGCATTTCTATACACCAACAATGAGCTTGCAGAAAAAGAAACCAAGAAAGCAATTCCACTTACAATAGCTACCAAAAAAAATGTGTGTATGTGTGTGTGTGTATATATATATATATATACACACATACATACATACACACACACACACATAGACACACCAAGGAATAACTTTAACCAAAGATGTGAAAGATCTCTACAAGGAAAACTATAAAACACAGATTAAAGATATTAAAGGAGATACACAAAAAAAGAAAAGACATCCCATGTTCATGGATCAAAGAGTCAATATCATCAAAATGACTATATTACCCAAAGTATTCTGTAGATCCAATACAATCGCCATCGAACTACCAATGACATACTTTCCAGAAACAAAAAAAGCAATTCAAAAATTTATATGGAACATCAAGAGATACCAAATAGCCAAAGCAATCTTGAGCAAAATGAACAAAGCAGGGGATATCAAACTCCCTGACTTCAAAATATACTATGAAACAATAGTAATGAAAACAGCATGGTACTGGCACAAAATAGACATGTAGACCAATGGAACAGAATAGACAAATCAGAAATAAATCTAAGCACTTAAAAACAATGGATTTTTGACAAAGAAGCCAAGAACATGCACTGGGGAAAGGATAGTCTCTTCAATAAGTAAGGAAAATTGGACATCCATAAGCAGAAGAATGAAACTAGAATGCTATCTCTCACCATATACGAAAATAAACTCAAAATGGATTAAAGACTTAAGTGTAAGACCTGAAACTATAAAACTTCTAGAAGAAAACATTACGGGAAACACTTCAGGACATAGGTCTGGGCAAAGACTTTATGAATAATACTCCAGAAGCACAGAGAACAAAAGCAAAAATAAACAAATGGGATTGTATCAAACTAAAAAGCTTCTGCACAGCAAAGGAAATAATCAACAGAGCAAAATGACAACCTGCAGAATGGGAGAAAATATTTGCAAATATGTATCTGACAAGAGATTAATATCCAGAATATACAAGGAATTTTAAAAACTCACAGTAAAAAAGCAAATAATCCAATTAAAAAATGGGCAAAGAAACTGAATAGATATTTTTCAAAAGAAGACATACAAATGGCTAACAGGCTTATGAAAAAATGCTCAACATTGCTAATCATCAGAGAAATGCAAGTCAAAACCACACTGACATATCATCTCACCCCAATTAGAAAGGATATTATCAAAAAGACAGAAAATAAGAAATGCTGGTGAGGATATGGAGAAAGGGGAACTCTTCTACATTGTTGGTGGGAATGTAAATTTAGTACAGCCACTGTGGAAAAAAGTATGGAGATTTCTCAAACAACTACAGATAGAACTACCATACAATCCAGCAATCCCCGTACTGGGTATATATCCAAAGGAATGGAAATCAACAAGTTGAAGGGACACCTGCACTCCCATGTTTATTGCGGCTCTATTCACAGTAGCCAAGAGTTGGAACCAACCTAAATATCTTCTCACAGATGATTGGATAATGAAAATGAGGTATATGTACACAATGGAATACTACTCAGCCATAAAAAAGAATGAAATTCTGCCATTTGAAGCAACATGGACAAGCCTGGAGAAAACTATGTTAAGTGAAATAAGCCAAGCACAGAGAAAGAAATACCACATGTTCTCACTCATATGCGAAACTAAAAAAGTTGATCTCATAGAAAGAGAAAGTAGAATAGTGGTTACTAGAAACTTTTAGGGGGAAGGGAAAGGGGACATGGGGAGAGGGGTGTCAGTGTATACCAAATATTAGAGAGATAGGAGGAATGAGATCTAGGGTTCTATACTAATACAGGGGGAGACTACAGTTAACAACAAAGTACTGGGCATCATTGAATAGCTACTCGAGATGTTATTGAATGTTCCTAACAGAAAGAAGTGACAAATGTTTGAGGTGATGGATATACTAAGCACCTTGATTGTACTCCATAAATGTATACAATTATCATTGGTCAATTAAGAAAAATAAATTAAAAGGAGGGGAAAAAAGAGAGAAATGGAGTAGAGTAGTAGTTACCAGAAGCATGGAATGGGAGGGAAAGTGGGGCCTGGGAAAAGGTTGGTAGATTGGTACAAAGTTACAAAGTTATAGTTAGATGGGAAGAAAAAGTTCTGGTGCCCTAGGATGATTATAGCTAATGATATTGTATTGTATATTTCAAGATAGCAACAAAAGAGGATCCCGAATGTTATAAGCATAAAGAAATGATAAATGTTTAGGTGATAGATATGCTAATTATTCTGATTAGACCATTATACAATATATGCATTATTGAAACAACAAATTGTACCCCATAAATATGTACTCATGAAAAAAATAAAATTTTAAAAGACTATAACAGAATCAAAAGGAAAGGAGAAAATAGGAATTTGAGGCTAGCAGATAGAAAAGCTTGTCTGAAGCAAACATTTGTGCAATAATGGTAACAGCTAGCATATTTTGAGCACTATTGGCCAGGTACTATGCTGCTTATATGAACTAATTCAATTTTTACCTCTATAACAATCCTATAAAATAGCTACTATTAGTATCCTCATTTAACAAATGAGAAAATTGAGTCACAGAAAATAATTAATAAATGGCAGCACCAGGATTTGAATGTAGGTGGTCTGGATCCAGAGCCCACACTCATAGGCTATGCTACCCATGGTAGAAAATCAAGGGAGAAAATGTGGGATGGCTAGGTGGGCCCTGAGCAGAGATGACCTTGGATACCAGGGTTACAAACTTAGACTCTATTCTTAAAGTCATGAGAAATATTCAGAGATTTTTTAGTACAGGATACTGTGAGAAAGTAGAACTCTTAGGTAAAAAATGAACCACAACCTAAACTTCATATCTGATACAAAAATTAACTCAAAATGCATCACAGGACTTCCAGTCAAGATTGTGGAATAGACAGTCTCCAGCATCACTCTCTCCCACAAATCAACCAATTTACAACTATAAAAAAGCAACAACAGCCAGGCTGGGGCCGCTAGAGCTCAGGGGAAGAGGAGGAGAGACTTATGTAGTGTATGAAGGCGGGAGAAGGAATGATGAAAGAAAGAGAACCATTCTGACCATTTCAAATCCTGGCCACTTCCAGTCTGGAGCTGCTGAGTGCACAGAACAGGAGCTGACAAAAGCCACTGCTGTGCCTTTTGGATGAAGTTGCTTGGAGGCAGCAGGGGAGAAGAGGGCCTTGGTGGCCCCGAGGCCAGCAAGACCACGAATAGGGTTCACATGGACCCACATAGGAGTGAGGAGCCACAACAACTGAAAAAAAGGAGCCACTCAGAGGCTAGTGAGTCATCGCAAGGGACTAGCACATGGCTGTCCCATAGGAAGTATTTGGAGCATGGGTAATGCAGGAGATAGGCCCCCTGGGGCAAAACTGGGGCACAGCAAGGACAGCTCATCTGCCCCCAGTCAGCACAGGACCACTCAGAGACTGGTCAGGAATATAGAACTGTATGGGGTGCAGTTTGCTGAAAAGACTTAGGTCCAGACCAGAGTTTCTACACAACCCAGGTGCACCAGATCTCAGGAGAGCTGGAAGTACCTATAAAGTCAACCATTAAAACCTATAACACCTAGAAGAACCGGAAGTCCTGTGGGCTACCAAGCCAGAAAGGGGTTGGGGTGGGCATGGGCCTCAGCCATTTCTCCTGACACCCTCAATCAATCCTGAGGGTGGGGGCTGAGGTCCTCGGACACACCCCACTGACATGCACAACCACCCTAATGATGATCACAGAGCCATTGCAGGAAACATCTCAGGCTCTCCCAAGCCATGGCAGTGGGGGTAACCATGGGCCTTAGCCACGTCTCCCAACATGTGAAACCAGCACAGAGACAACCACTGAGCTGCAGCAAGAAGGGCCCCAGGTTCCCGAGTGGGGGTGGTGGGTGGCAATGGCTTTTGCCACACCCGCCTGACATCTGCACTCAGCCCAGTAAAGACCAAGCCACTGCTGGAAGCCCCCTGGTCTCCCCTGTGGGAATGAGGGGAGTGCCACAGGCCTCAATCCTGACCCTCTTCCTTCCTCCTTCTTCTATCCCATTTCCTTCCTCTTTCCCCTTTCACCCTCCCTCCCAGCTGCTCCAGAACAACATCATAAAATGTGAAAAAATAATAATAATAAACAAAATGAAATGCAAAAAAAATAAAATGCATCACACACTCAAATGCAAAATGTGAAACTATGAAACTTTTATAAGATAACATAAGAGAAAATATTCAAGACCTAGGACTTGATGAAGAGTTCTTAGACATGACATCAAAAGCATAAGCTATAAAAACATTGATAAACCCTGCTTCATCAAAATTTAAAACTTTCTCTCCGTGAAAGGCTCTGTTAAGATGATAAAAATACAAGCCACAGACTAAAGACAACATTTTTAAGCCACATATCTGACAAAGGATTTGCATCTAGAATACATAAAGTACTTTTAAAACTCAACAGTAAAAACACACACACACATAATTTAATTAGAAATGAGCAAATAACATGAAGAGACATTTGGTAAATATCACTTAGCCATTAGGGAAATGCAAACTAAAACAAAATGAACTATTACTTTACACCTATCAAAGTGGCTTTAAAAAATATCGACAACACCAAATGTTGGCAAAGATTTGCTGGATACTTCACACTTTATTTGGCATGTGTAAAATGGTACAGCCACTATGGGAAATAGTTTGGCAGTTTCTTATAAAACCAAATATATAACTACCATTTCACACAGCAATTGCACTTCTGAGTATCTATTTCAGAGATATGTAAACCTATTTTCACAACAGCCTGTACACAAATGTTTATAAAAGCTTTATTGGCAATAGCCCCAAACTAGAAACAACCCACATATCCTTCACTGGGTGAATGTGTAAACAAACTTTGGTACATCCATACCATGGAACACTACTTAGCAGTAAAAAGAAACAACTATTAATACATGAAACAACTTAAACAGATCTCAAAGACATGCTGAGTGGGAAAAAAAAAAAAAGCCAACCCCAAAATGCCACATATTGTATAACAGCATTTGCATAACTTTCTTAAAATGACAAAATTATAGTGATGGATTGCCAGGAATTAGGGATGAGGAGGGTGTAACTATAAAGTGGTAGCACAAGAGAATTTCATCATGCTAATGGAACAGTTCTTTATCTTAATTGTGGTGCTGGTTAACAAATTTATACATGTGATAAAATGTAAAAGCACTTGTTATGGACTGAATTGTGTTCCACAAAATTCATATGTTGAAGCTCTAACTCCCAGTAACTCAGAATATAGCTGTATTTGGAGATAAGGCTGTTAAAGGGATGATTAGGTTAAAACAAGGCCTTTAAGGTAGGCCCTAATCCAACCTGACTGGTGTCCTTATAAAAAGAGGAGATTAGAACACACTGAGAGACACCAGAGGTGCACATGCACAGAGGATGACCATGTAAAGAGGCAGCAGGAGGGCAGCCATCAGCAAGCCAAGAAGAGAGGCCTCAGAATGAAATTAACCCTGCTGACACCTTGATCTTGGACTTCTAGCTTCCAGGACTATGAAAAATAAATGTCTGTTGTTTAAGCCATGCAGTATGTGGTATTTTGTTTATGGCAGCCCCAGAAAACTAATATAGCACTATGTACCAAATAAGAAATTTGTGCATATAAAAACTAGTAAAATAGAATAAGGTCATGTTAGTCAGCTTGGGTTGCCATAACAAAATGCCACAGACTGGGTGGCTTAAACAACAGACATTTATTTTCTTACAGTTCTGGAGGCTAGAAGTACATGATCAAGGTGCCAGGGTTGGTATCTAGTGAGGCCTCTCTTCCCAGCTTGTAAATGGCCACTTCACTTTTTCTCTGTGTCCTCACATGGTCTTTACTCTGTGCTTGTGGGGAGAGAAAGAGAGAAAGACAGAGAAAGAGACAGAGAGAGAGATCTAGTGTCTCTTCCTTTTCTTACAAGGACACCAGTTCTATCAGATTAAGGTCATACTCTGTGACCTCATTTAACCTTAATTACCTCCTTAAAGGCCCTATCTCCAAATACAGTCACACTGGGGGTTAGGACTTCAATACAAAAATTTAGCAGGGGGGGACACAATTCAGGCCATAACAAAGGTATATCATTTAGTTAATAGAATTGTACCAATGTCAATTTCTTGGTTTTAAAAATGTTCCATGCTTATGTAAGATGTTATCATTGAGGGAAGCTGGGTGAAAGGTAAATGGGAACTCTTGTTATGATTTTTGCAACTTCTCGTGAGTTTAAAATTATTTCAAAATGAAAAGTTGAAAACAAAAACTAAAACAAACAAAAGAAAGCAGTATTCTAAGAAGAACCACAGTATGCAAGAGTTTGTCTTGACTCTTTCCATACCACAGAGGAACCAAGACAGGTTAGATTCTGGCTTCACAACTTACTGACTCAGCAACCTTCACCAATTTACCTAAGCTTTCTGAGCCTCAGTGTCTACATCCTCAAAGTCATGGCATGCAGGCAGATCACTTCCCAGGCCACCAGGAGACCTGGATCTTTGTTCCATAATTTTTATTCCATTAACTTTAGGTAGTTTTTGATTCATGACTTCCTCTCTTTTAGTAAAATTGGGATGATCGCTAACCTGCCCTCCCTAACAAAGCTGTAGTGGAGATCTAGGATGCAACACCAAGCATCTAGTTCATTGCTATCCTCATCTTGCTTTTAGCATTTTCTTCCCCAAGTAGCTTGCATGCAGGCAGGCAGAGCTATAGAAGACAAGAGAAGGGGGAAAGAAATTAGGTAGCATGTAGAAAGTGGGGGCGGGGGAGCTGCATGCCAGATGTTTTTTGAGAAATGAAGAAAGTGTGAAGTGAAGTAAGTGTTTGACAAGAATGTTCAGGAAGAAGATTAATTAAACATTTCAGTGTTCTCTGTCCAAAATGATTATGTCTTTGCTTGTTTGCCTGGGTCTAATTTCAGAATTAGAGAAACCAGCTTTCTCATTAAGGAAGGACAGGGTGCAGGAGGATACACCAGAGCTCCTTTAAGATTGGCCACTAATAGAGGACAGATGGAAATGACTGGAATGACCTTAAAGCAGAAAACAGCTGAGAGAAAAACTGTTAAAAGAAAGTACATAAACAGTTTGACCACAAACTACCAGGTTCTGATTTGCTGATAGGGGTGTAAAGCTAACTTGTCAGCTTGATTTTAAGTGCCAAACAGTGAGTGCTGAAGTGGCAAGGAAGACCAGTCAACAGGCACAGTCACTCCCACTGTTCAAAATCTTCCCATAGCTTCCCATTGTCTACCAGAAAAGTCCAAACTCCTTTGTGTTGCATGTGAGGCCCTCGGTAAGCTGGTCCAAACCTTCCGGCCTTCTCCTCAACTATGTCCCAGATCCATGAACTCAGATGAATCTATTGACTGCCCCTTCAAAACCCACATTGGACTGAAGCTCTGGAAACCTATGTGCAAATCCCTGCATTCCCATTAACTGGCTATGAAACACTGAAAAGAAAAGCACTTAAACTTTCTGAGCCTTACTTTCTTCCTGTCAAGTGAGGATAATAATCCCCACTCTGATGACATCTCAGATGTAAATGAGAAGGGACTTATTAGAAACTGGAGTAAAAAGCACTCTTGCTACCAACTGGCAAGGAATTTGGCTGCATTATGTTCATGCCCAAGAGTATTATAGAATGTGGAAATTAAAGGTGCTGACCTGGGGTATTTGGTGGAAGAAATTTCTAAGAAACAAAATATTCAGGAAGCTGCATGGCTACTTGCAACAGCCTATGCTGAGTTATGGAAGAAAAGGCATAATATAAAGCCAGAATTTAAAAGGGAAGCAGAGCATAAAGATTTAGAAAATTTGCAGCCTGGCCATGTGGTAGAGAAGCAGATAGAATTTTCAGGAGAAAAATTCAATGGTGCAGCCCAGTGATCATTTACTAAGGAGAATAGTATAGAAGAAAGGGATTATGAGGAAAAGGGATAAAAGATCTTGAAGGCATTTCAGAGATCTTGGAGGCTGCATCTTCTGTTAAGGGCCCAGTGGCCTAAGGAGACAGAATGGTCTCAGCAACAGGCCTGAGGTGCCCTCCAGGGGTTCACAGCCGAGGACCACCTCGGGAAGCTGCTTCTAGCACCAGCATCCCAGGTGCTTTGACTGCTCCAGCTGTGACTAAATTGGCCCCAGGTGTGGCTGGACCTGCAGCTTTGAAAGATACAAGCCAGAAGCCTTGGCAGCATCCACATGGAATTAATTTTGCAGGCTCACAGAATGCCAGAGCTGTGAAGGGTTGGGAGCCTCCACCCCGATTTCAAAGGATGTATGGAAAAGCCTGGAGGCCCTTTATAAGTTACCCAGTTCCAAGTATTTTGTTATAAACAACAGAAATGAACTAATACACCATACTTCTTTCAAAATAAAAAGTTAAAATAACCATAACAACAATAACTTATTATTGGATAACAATATAAAAAAGAAGCCAATTGTAACATCAATAACCTAAAATATGAGGGTGGAGAAGTAAAAGTATAGTATGTTTGTATGTGATTGAAGTTAACTTGTTATCACCTTAAAAAAGGATGTTATAACCATAAGATATTTTACGTATGTCTCATAGTAATCACAAAGGGAAAACCTTGTAGCTACACAAAAGATTAAGAAAAGAATCAAAGTATACCACCACAAAAAGTCATCAAATCAAAAAGGAAGAGAGTAAGAAAGGGAGAAAGGAACAGAGGAACTACATGAGTCAGAAAATAATAAACAAAGTGGCAGTAGTAAGGCCTTATCTATCAATAATTTCTTTAAATGTAAATGGATTAAGTTTTCCAATTAGAAGACTTAGAGTAGCTGAATGGGTTAAAATACAAGATCCAACAACATATTGACTATAAGAGACTAGCTTTAAGAACACATAGGCTGAAAGTGAAGGGAAGGAAAACAATATTCCATGCAATGACAACCAAAACAGAGCAGGGGTGGCTATATTTACAACAGACAAAATAGACTTTAAGTCAAAAACTGTCAGAAGAGCTGAGTTTCAAGATGGCGGCGGCTGCGGCGGCTGGCGCGGAGTAGCTGAGGTGGAAAAGGTGGCCACTGGGCTTCAGGCAGCCGGGAAACTTGTGGACCTTCCTCTGGCCATCTCTTAAGGGAGGACTGCTGCTGCTGGCCGGTCGTGGGGGCTCAACGCCACTTTGCCCCCGGCAGGAGAGGCTGCCTCATTTACAGGCAACAGCTTTGAAGTGTGGAGCAGGAAAAGAACTGATTCTTAGCTGCAAAAGCGAGTCTTGAAACAGGGAACACAGCGCCAGGGCTGCTGTGGATGCAGCCAGGATCCCGGAGGCTGGGGCCGCGCTGAAGGCGGCCAGCTGCCCTATTCAGGATTCGAGGTTTCAGGCCGGCATTAAAGAAGATTCCTGGGAGTGCCCGAGCAGTGCCGCGACTGAACAGCCCGAGGCGG
The DNA here is from genome assembly GCF_027409185.1 of Cynocephalus volans. Taxonomy (NCBI): domain Eukaryota; kingdom Metazoa; phylum Chordata; class Mammalia; order Dermoptera; family Cynocephalidae; genus Cynocephalus; species Cynocephalus volans. Next base: position 85,099,368 of record NC_084478.1, read on the forward strand.
CAGCGCCGAGAACACGGAAGGCAACAAACCAGAGACAGAGCGAGCGCCCAACCTGGCACAGCACTGTGAGTGATCCCTGGCACAGCTCTGTTCGGGGGGTGGATGCCCACGCGGCTCCCACCTGCACCACCAGGCCACTCACTGCCCCGGTGCTGCCTCCATTTTCCCAGATGCGGGCAGCTCCGCCCTGCTCGGCCATCACTGAGCCCATTTGCTTGGCCTGGCGTGGGGCTTTCCGGAGCCTGCGGGCCGGCCTCCTCTCCCACTCCCTCCGCGGTTCTCTGGCGGGGCTGGGGGTGTGGGGCGTCCCGACCAGTGTTGGGAGGGCTAGGAAGTACGGGCGGGCCGACTGTCACTCCACCACACCCTGGACTCCGCCCCGGTAAACTTCCTGTTACTGGGAGGCAGATACCATCTCTGCGACCACCAGTTTGGAAAAAAGCCTAACGAATTTCTGGTTCGGAATAGTGTGGTAGGAGAGTTCCCAGGTCCGCTTGAACCTGCCGGAGAGCAGGCTGCAGGCGGGCACTAGACTCGGTTTATACCGGGGGGATACAAAGGTGAACAAGACCCGAGAAAGATCTACACAGTGCTACAAAGGCACCCAGAGAGACCGGTCGTCTGTGCCTAGCAGAAACCTGGTAGACTTCCTGGGCGAGGCGGTGCTGAGCAGGGTCTTGAAGGCCCAGCTGATAGACGAGGGGTGCAGAAGACACACCCCAGCCCAGCACAGTGTGCACAGAGGGGGGAGACATGCGGCCAGGGAGGCGGAGACTCGACAGAAACCACACACCCGGTGGGGTCGCCACTGCACGATCTAACAGCCTGGGCCAGAGCACACGGAACGGGGAGAAGTCCTGTACAGAAAGTGAAAGCTCAACAGAGATCACACACCCTGTGGTACGTGATCCACCAGCCCAGCAGAGTCCAAGCTGACCAGAAAGGTGGATCCCCGGAGAAGCCCAAGACCCGAGGCAACCACACACACAAGACACTAGAGGCCAACTGAGCAGTCACGGCGGGAGCCATACCAAATTGGCAACCACAGCAACATCCTAGTTAGTCATTAGTCTCAAACCGGTGGACTGTGAAACCCCCTGCCACAATGAATAAACACCAAAAAAAAGACACCAGAAATACAAAAAATCAAGAAAGTACACCACCAAAAGTTAATAAATCTCATACTCTAGATCCTATAGAACAAGAAGCCCTTGAAATAACTGACAAGGAATTTCGAGTGATAATTCTAAGGAAACTGAATGAGATACAAGAAAACTCAGCTAGACATCATGATGAAATGAGGAAAAGTATACAGGATCTGAAAGAGGAAATATACAAGGAAATCAATGTCCTGAAAAAAAATGTAGCAGAACTTGCTGAACTGAAGAAGTTATTCAGCGAAATAAAAAACACAACGGAGAGTTTAACCAGCAGGCTTGTCGAAGTTGAAGAGAGAACCTCTGAACTTGAAGATGGGCTGTTTGAAATAACACAAGCAGACAAAAAGAAAGAAAAAAGAATCAAGGACATGGAAGAAAATCTGAGAGAGATATCAGACAACCTCAAGCGCTCAAATATCCGAGTCATGGGTATTCCAGAAGGGGAGGAAAATGGAGATTCCATTGAAAACATATTCAACAAAATAGTGGCAGAAAACTTCCCAGGTATAGGAAAAATCACAGATCTTCAGATCCAGGAAGCTCAACGATCTCCAAACGTATTCAACCCAAAAAGGCCTTCTCCAAGACATGTCATAGTCAAATTGGCAAAACTCAGAGACAAAGAGAGAATCTTAAAAGCTGCAAGAGAGAAGCGTCAAATCACCTATAAGGGAGCCCCAATCAGGTTAACATCAGACTTTTCATCACAAACCCTAAAAGCTAGAAAGGAATGGGATGATATTTTCAAAATACTAAAAGACAAAGATTGCCAGCCAAGAATACTCTACCCTGCAAGGCTATCCTTCCGAAATGAGGGGCAAATAGTATATTTCTCAGACAAACAAAAACTGCGGGAGTTCACTACCACAAGACCACCCTTACAAGAAATCCTCAAGGGAGTACTGGGTTTGGTTCCTGAAAAATAACTACCACTGCCATAAAAACCTAAGAAAAATCTAAACCCGCTAGTACAATAAAAATGGCATTCATGAAGAGAAAACAAGCTAACAAAAACACTATCTACAACCTAAGGAACCAACAAACAAAGAAACCAAACAGTAAATCAGAAAGCAAGGAACAAAAGACACCTAAGACAACCAAACAACCAATAAAATGCTAGGAATAAATCAACACCTTTCAATAACAACTCTTAATGTTAAAGGCTTAAATTCCCCAATTAAAAGACACAGACTGGCTGACTGGATCAAAAAGCAGGACCCAACTATATGCTGCCTACAAGAGACCCACCTCACCCATAAAGATTCACACAGACTAACAGTGAAAGGATGGAAAAAGATTTACCATGCAAACAGAAAAGAAAAACGAGCTGGAGTGGCTATTCTTATATCTGACAAAATAGACTTTAAACTAAAAACCATAAAAAGAGACAATGAGGGACACTACTTAATGATAAAAGGACTGATCCATCAAGAAGACATAACAATCATAAATATGTACGCACCCAATGTTGGAGCAGCCAGATTTATAAAACAAACTCTATTAGACCTAAAGAAGGAAATAGACAATAATACCATAATAGCAGGGGACCTGAACACTCCACTGTCAATATTAGACAGATCATCTAGGCAAAGAATCAGTAGAGAAACACAAGATCTAAACAAGACTCTAGACCAATTGGAATTGGCAGATATCTACAGAACATTCCACCCAACAACCTCAGAATATTCATTCTTCTCATCAGCACATGGATCATTCTCCAGGATAGATCACATATTAGGTCACAAATCAAGTCTCAATAAATTCAAAAAACTTGGAATTATCCCATGTATCTTCTCAGACCATAATGGATTAAAACTAGAAATTAATAACAAACAAAACTCTGGAAACTATACAAACACATGGAAATTAAACAGCATTCTACTTAATGACATATGGGTCCAAGAAGAAATCAAGCAGGAAATCAAAAAGTTTATTGAAACTAATGAAAACAATGATACATCATAGCAAAACCTGTGGGATACTGCAAAAGCAGTATTGAGGGGAAAATTTATTGCATTAAATGCTCACTTCAGAAGAATAGAAAGATGGCAAGTGAACAACCTAACACTTCACCTTAAAGAACTAGAAAAACAAGAACAATCCAAACCTAAAGTTAGCAGACGGAAAGAAATCATTAAGATCAGTGCAGAACTGAATGAAATTGAAAACCAAAAAACAATTCAAAAGATCAACGAATCAAAAAGTTGGTTTTTTGAAAAGATAAATAAAATTGACAAACCATTAGCATGGCTAACAAAAAAAAGAAGAGAGAAGACTCAAATAACAAAAATTAGAAATGAAAAAGGCGATATTACAACTGATTCATCTGAAATACAAGGAATCATTCGAGACTACTACAAACAACTATACGCCAACAAATTTGAAAATCTGGAGGAAATGGATAAATTTCTGGACACACACAAGCTCCCAAAACTGAACCGTGAAGACGTAGAAAATTTGAACAGACCAATAACAATAAAGGAGATTGAAGCTGTTATCAGAAGGCTCCCAACAAAGAAAAGCTCAGGACCAGATGGATTCACAGCAGAATTTTACCAAACATTCAAAGAGGAATTGACACCGATTCTTTACAAACTATTCCAAAAGATTGAAACGGACGCAAATCTCCCAAACTCATTCTATGAAGCAAAAATCATCCTGATACCAAAACCAGGTAAAGATATAACCAAAAAAGAAAACTACAGGCCGATATCCTTGATGAATATAGATGCAAAAATCCTCACTAAAATACTAGCAAACAGAATACAGCAACACATACGAAAAATTATTCATCACGATCAAGTGGGATTCATCCCAGGGATGCAAGATTGGTTCAACATACGCAAATCAATAAATGTGATACACCATATCAATAAACTCAAACACAAGGACCATATGATCATCTCTATAGATGCTGAAAAAGCATTTGATAAAGTTCAGCACTCATTCATGACAAAGACCCTCTATAAGTTAGGTATAGAGGGAAAGTATCTCAACATAATTAAAGCCATATATGCCAAACCCACTGCCAATATCATCCTGAATGGGGAAAAGCTGAAAGCTTTTCCTTTAAGAACAGGCACTAGACAAGGATGCCCACTCTCACCACTCCTATTCAACATAGTGTTGGAAGTACTAGCCAGAGCAATCAGAGAAGAGAAGGAAATAAAGGGCATCCAGATTGGAAAAGATGAAGTCAAACTGTCCCTGTTTGCAGATGACATGATCCTATATATCGAACAGCCTAAAACCTCTACAAAAAAACTGTTGGAATTGATAAATGATTTCAGCACAGTAGCAGGATACAAAATCAACACACAAAAATCAGTAGCATTTCTTTTCTCCAATAGTGAACATGCAGAAGGAGAAATCAAGAAAGCCTGCCCATTTACAATAGCCACCAAAAAAATAAAATACTTAGGAATTGAGTTAACCAAGGAGGTGAAAAATCTCTATAATGAGAACGACAAACCACTGCTGAGAGAAATTAGAGAGGATACAAGAAGATGGAAAGATATTCCATGCTCTTGGATTGGAAGAATCAACATAGTGAAAATGTCCATACTACCCAAAGTGATATACAAATTCAATGCAATCCCCATCAAAATTCCAAAGACATTTTTCTCAGAAATGGAAAAAACTATTCAGACATTTAAATGGAACAATAAAAGACCACGAATAGCCAAAGCAATGCTCAGCAAAAAAAATAAAGCTGGAGGCATAACACTACCTGACTTTAAGCTATACTACAAAGGTATAATAACCAAAACAGTATGGTACTGGCATAAAAACAGACACACTGACCAATGGAATAGAATAGAGAATCCATAAAACAACCCACACACTTACTGCCATCTGATCTTTGACAAAGGCACCAAGCCTATTCACTGGGGAAGGGACTGCCTCTTCAGCAAGTGGTGCTGGGATAACTGGATATCGATATGCAGGAGAATGAAACTAGATCCATACCTCTCACCGTATACTAAAATCAACTCAAAATGGATTAAGGATTTAAATATACACCCTGAGACAATAAAACTTCTTAAAGAAAACATAGGAGAAACACTTCAGGAAATAGGACTGGGCACAGACTTCATGAATACGACCCCAAAAGCACGGGCAACCAAAGGAAAAATAAACAAATGGGATTATATCAAACTAAAAAGCTTCTGCACAGCAAAAGAAACAATTAAAAGAGTTAAAAGACAACCAACAGAGTGGGAGAAAATATTTGCAAAATATACATCTGACAAAGGATTAATATCCAGAATATATAAGGAACTCAAACAACTTTACAAGAAGAAAACAAGCAACCCAATTAAAAAATGGGCAAAAGAGCTAAGTAGGCATTTCTCTAAGGAAGATATACAAATGGCCAACAGACATATGAAAAAATGCTCAACATCACTCAACATCCGGGAAATGCAAATCAAAACCACATTGAGATACCATCTAACCCCAGTTAGGATGGCTAAAATCCAAAAGACTATGAACGATAAATGCTGGCGAGGCTGCGGAGAAAAAGGAACTCTCATACATTGCTGGTGGGACTGCAAAATGGTGCAGCCTCTATGGAAAATGGTATGGAGGTTCCTTAAACAATTGCAAATAGATCTACCATACGACCCAGCCATCCCACTGTTGGGAATATACCCAGAGGAATGGAAATCATCAAGTCGAAGGTATACCTGTTCCCCAATGTTCATCGCAGCACTCTTTACAATAGCCAAGAGTTGGAACCAGCCCAAATGCCCATCATCAGATGAGTGGATACGGAAAATGTGGTACATCTACACAATGGAATACTACTCAGCTATAAAAATGAATGAAATACTGCCATTTGCAACAACATGGATGGACCTTGAGAGAATTATATTAAGTGAAACAAGTCAGGCACAGAAAGAGAAATACCACATGTTCTCACTTATTGGAGGGAGCTAAAAATTAATATATAAATTCACACACACACATACACACACACACACACACACAAATGGGGGGGGGAAGAAGATATAACAACCACAATTATTTGAAGTTGATACAACAAGCAAACAGAAAGGACATTGTTGGGGGGGATGGGGGGAGGGAGAAGGGAGGGAGGTTTTGGTGATGGGGAGCAATAATCAGCTACAATGTATATCGACAAAATAAAATTAAAAATAAAAATAAAAAATAAAAGATAAACTGCCTTTTAAAAAGGAAAAAAAAACTGTCAGAAGAGACAGAGAATGTCATCATATATTGATAAAGGGATTAATTCAAGAAGATATAACAATTACAAATATACACTCAATATCAGAGCACATAAATATATACAGCAAAAACCAAGAGAAGTGAAAGGAAAAATAAACAGTAATACAATAATAGTAGGGGACTTTAATAACCAATTCTCAACAATGGATAGATCATCAATAAGGAAATGGTAAATTTAACAACTCTATAGACTAAATGGAGCAAACAGATATATATATAATTCCATCCAAAAGCAACAGAATATACATTCTTCTCAGGTGCATACAGAACATTCACCAGGATAGAACATATGTTAGTCCACAAAACAAGTCTTAGGAAATTCAGGAAGACTGAAATGATATCATATATCTTTTCCAACCACAATGGTATGAAACTAGAAATCAACAGGAGGAAAACTGAAAACTTAAAAAAGGCAAGGGAAAAAATTTTTGACAGCTGGCCAGTATAGGGATCCAAACTCTTGACCCTGGTTTTATCCGCACCAAGCTCTACAAGTGAGCTAACTTGCCAGCTCTCCTGATATGCATGGAAATTAAACACACTCCTAAATAATTAATGGGTCAAAGAAAAATCAAAAGGAAAATCAAAAATTATCTTAATATGAATGAAAATGGAAACAACATGCCAAAATGCATGGGATGCAGCAAAAGCAATTCTTTTTTTTTTTTTTATAGTTTAATGTATTTTAATAGCAAACTTACAGGAACAGCACAGAAGACAGACAACATTAAAAACATGTACTTGCATGTAGGACAACTCAGTTAGAAAAGTATAGTGAATGGATGGAACCTACTGTATGATAAAAATGCTACAAACGCCATTTAGTTGCCATCAATAAGAAATTTACTTATTTTTAAAAAAATCCAAATGCTGGCATTGTCCAGAAAAATTTAACAGGTTTATTTATAATTGTTATAAAGTTGAACTGCTGAAACTTGTTCACTGAAACATTTTGACTTGCATTAATACTTTACGTCCCTGCATTTATATTAAAAATTCACACACAAATGAAAATGGAAAAACTGCCAATACCTGACTTCTATCCCCTATTTTTCCACTTGCAACCATATACTTAGGTACCTTTTGACCCCATGGAAAAAAAATATCTAACATTCAGAACTACCAATAACAGGAAGAAGAGAATTTTTTTTTTTTTTTTTTGAGAATGAAATGTTTCCCATCATAGTGGATTCTTAAGCACGTTCTCCACGTATGCGGCGTGCTAGCTGGATGTCTTTTGGCATAATTTGTTACATGTTTGGCATGGATAGCACACAGGTTGGTGTCTTCAAAAAGGCCAACCAGATAGGCCTCACTTGCCTCCTGCAAAGCACCAATAGCTGCGCTCTGGAAGCGCAGATCTGTTTTGAAGTCCTGAGCAATTTCTCGCACCAGACGCTGGAAGGGGAGTTTGCGAATCAGAAGTTCAGTGGACTTCTGATAACGTCTAATTTCACGGAGTGCCACAGTACCAGGCCTGTAACGATGAGGTTTCTTCACCCCTCCAATAGAGGGCGCACTCTTGCGAGCGGCTTTTGTAGCCAGTTGTTGCCTGGGTGCTTTACCACCGGTAGATTTGCGGGCAGTCTGCTTTCTACGAGCCATGGTATAGAGACCTCCTTACTTACCCCCCTTCTCCTTGGGCTGGAGCTCCACGAGAGAGAGGCAGCGCTGGCGTTGGAGAGAGCTACGGTGGCGCGGTGGCGGCTGCGAACACAATTGAAAGATGGCTGACACAGAGGCTCAGCAAAAGCAATTCTAAAAGGGAAGTTTATAGTGATAAACACCAACATTAAGAAAAAAAGGGTCTCAAACAACCTACCCTTATACCTCAAGGAACTAGAAAAAGTAAAACAGACTAAGCCCAAAGTTAGCAGAAGGAAGAGAATAGTAAAAATTATAGCAGAAACGAATGAAATAGGGAACAGAAAAATAATAGAAAAGATTAACAAAACTAAGAGTTGGTGTTCTGAAACTTGGCAAACCTTTGTCTAGACTAAGAAAAAAGAGAGAAGATTCAAATAAATAAAAACAAAAATAAAAGAGGAGATACTACAACTGATACCACAAAAATGCAAAGCATCATGAGAGACTACTATGAAAAATTATATGCCAACAAGTCAGATAACCTAAAATAAATGAATAACTTGCTAGAAAATACAACCCACAAAGACTGAATCATGAAGAAATAGAAAATCTAAACAGACAAATAATGATTAAGGAGGTCGAATCAAAATGAAAAATCTTGTGAAAAAGAAAAGCTCAGGACCTGATGGCTACATGGCTGAATTTTACCAAACGTTTAAAGCAGAACTAATATCAATCTACCTCAAACCTTCCTAAAAAACAGAAGCAGAGGGAACACTTTCAAACACATTTTACAAGGCCAGCTGATACCAAGGCCTGATAAGAAAACAAAGCAACAGGCCAATATCTCTGATGAACATACATGTAATAATCCTCAACAAAATACTGGCAAACCAAATTTTACAATACATTAAAAGAATCATATACCTTTCTCCACATCCTTGCCAGCATTTGGAACTATAAATCAGTGCAGCCATTATGGAAAACAGTATGGAGTTTCCTCAAACAACTACAGATAGAACTGCCATATGATCTAGCAATCCCACAGCTGGGTATATACCCAAAGGAGTGGAAGTCATCATGTCGAAGTGATACCTGCAATCCCATGTTTATCTCAGCTCTATTTACAATTGCTAAGAGTTGGAACCATCCTAAATGTCCATCAATGGATGACTGGATAAGGAAAATATGGAATATATAACAATGGAATGCTACATTGCCTTACAAAGGAATGAAATTCTACCATTCACAGCACCATGGATGAATTTAGAGAAAATTATGTTAAGTGAAATAAGCCAGGCACAGAAAGAGAAATACCACATGTCCTCACTCATAAGTGGGAGCAGAAAGAAAGAAAGAAAGAAAGAAAGAAAGAAAGAAAGAAAGAAAGAAAGAAAGAAAGAAAGAAAGAAAAGAGAGAAAGAGAGAAAGAAGGAAAGAAGGAAGGAAGACTGAATGAATGAATGAATGAATCACAATGATACATTAAACTTTCAAAAAGAGAGAGAGAGAACAGAACTGTGGTTAGTACAGGTGGGAAAGGCGGAGGAAGAGGGGGTTGGCAAGAAACTAGTTAAGGGTCACAAAGATTGATTACATTTTGTAAACATGAGTATATTAATTATCCTGATTTGATCACCACATATTGTACACATGTATGATATTCAATTCTGTACCCCACAAATATATATACTCAATTTTTTAAAGAAGGGATCATACACCATGATCAGGCAGGATTTATCCTTGGGATGCAAGGATGGCTCAACACACAGAAATCAATACTATGATACGTCACATTAACAGAATGATGGGGGAGGGGAATCATGTCATTATCTCAAGAGATACAAAAAAGGCATTTGACAAAATACAACATTCTTTTATGATAAAAACTCTCAGCAAATTTGGTATAGAAAAGATGCAGCTCAACATTATAAAGGGTGTGTATGACAAGCCCACAGCTAACACCATACTAAATGGTGCAAAGCTGAAAAATTTTCCTCTAAGATCAGAAACAAAGGCCAGGGTGTCCAGCACTTTTATTCAACATAGTACGGGATGTCCTAGCTAGAGCAATTAGTCAAGGAAAAGTAATAAAAGCCATCCAGATGGGAAAGGAAAAAGTAAAACTGTTTTTACAGGTGGAGTAATCTTACATTTAGAAAACCCTAAAGACTCCACCAAAAAACTGTTACAACTGATAAAAGAGTCCAACAAAGTTGCAGGATACAAAATCAACATACAAAACTCAGTGGCATTTCTACATACTAACAATGAACTATCTAAAAAAAGAAATTAAAAGTTAAACCCATTTACAATAGCATTGAAAACAATAAAATAATTAGAAATAAATTTAACCAAGGAGGTGAAAGATCTGTATACTGAAAACTGTAAGATATTAATAAAAGAAATTGAAGAAGACACAGATAATTGGAAAGATATCCTGTGTTCAGGGACTGGGAAAATTAATACTGCCAAAATGTCCATACTAGCCAAGGTGAGCTATAGATTCATTGCAATCCCTATCAAAATTGCAATGGCATTTTCCATGAAAATAGAAAAAGCAATCCTAAAATTTGTGTGGAACCACAAAAAAAAACCTGAATAGCCAAAGCAATCTTCAGCAAGAAAAACAAAAACTACAGTAATCAAAACAGTATGGTACTGACATAAAAACAAACACATAAAACAATAGAACAGAATCAAGAGCCCAGAAATAAACCCATGCATATATGGTCAACTAATATTTGACAAAGGTTGTCAGGAATACACAATGGAAAAAGGATAGTCTCTTCAATAAATGGTGCTGGGAATACTGTATATCCATATGCAAAAGAATAAAATTGTATCCCTATCTTACACCCCCAACAAAAATTAACTCAAAATGGATTAAAGACCTAAGCTTAAGACCTGAAACCATAAAATTCCTAGAAGAAAACATAAAGGAAAGTTTCTTGACATTGGTCTCTGCAATGATTTTTGGATAGGACACCAAAAGCAAAGGCAATCAAAGCAAAAATAAACAGGTGTGACATTATCAAATTAAAAAGGTTCTACACAGCAAAGGAAAACAATCAACAAAATGAAAAGACAATCTATGGAATGCGAGAAAATATTTGTAAACCATATATCTATTTAAGGGGTTAATATCCAAAATATATCTGGAATGTATGTAACTCAATAGCAAAATACTAATACTAATTTGGTTTTAAATGGGCAAAACTGAATAGATATTTTTCCAAAGAAGACCAACAAATGGCCAATAGGTACATGAATAGGTGTTTGACATCACTAATCATCTGAAAAATGCAAATCAAAACCACAATGAGGCATCACCTCACACCTGTAAGATGGTCATTAACAAAAAAACAAGGGTTAACAAGTGTTTACAAGGACATGGAGAAAACAGAACCTTGTGTACTGTCAATAGAAACATAAACTCATGCAACTACTATGGAAAACAGTATAGATGTTTCTCAAAAAATTAAAAATACAACTACCATATGACCCAGAAATCCCACTTCTGGGTGTATATCGAAAGGAGTCAAATCAGTACCTCAGAGAGATATCTGCACCCCCATGTGCATTGCAGCATCATTCAAAATACCCAAGAAATGAAACAACCTATGTACCCATTGACAGATGAACAGATAAAGAAAAAAATATATATATAAAATAAAAATCATACAATTACATATATAGAATATACATTTTTGGAATATATGTACAATGGAATGTATATAATGGAAAAATAATGGCATACAATTCAGCTTTAAAAAAAGAAGGAAATCCTGCTATTTGCAACAACATGGATGAAACTTGAGGGCATTATGCTAAGTAAAATAAGTCAGACAGAATGACAAATACTGTATGATATCACATATAAGAGTATGTGGAATCTAAAAAATTCTAACTCAAAGATAAACCCCAAAATGGTAGGGGACCTGAGCACCCAACTCTCAGCACTGGACAGATCATCTAGGCAACAAATCAACCGAGAAACAAACATTTAAACTACACTTTAGACCAATTGGACCTGGCAGATATCTACAGAACATTTCAACTGACAACTACAGAATATTCATTCTTCTCATCAACACATGGAAAATTCTCCAGGATAGACATGTTAGGTCCCAAATCAAGTCTCAACAAATTTTTAAAAACTGACATTATTTCAGGTATCTTTTCAGACAACAACAGATTAAAACTAGAAATCAACAATTAAAAAAATGCTGACAACTATACAAATACATGGAAATTAAACAACATGCTCCCAAATGACCTATGGGTTCAACAAGAAATTAAACAGGAAAACAAAAAATTTCTTGAAACTAATGAAAATAAAGACACATTCCAAAATCTATACAATACTGCAAAAGCAGTACTGAGTAAAATCTTACATCAAAAGATAGAAAAATTTCAAGTAAACAACTTAATGCTATACCTCAAAAAACTAGAAAACATAAACAATCCAATCCCCAAATTAGTAGATGGGAAGAAATAATTAATATCAGAACAGAACTAAATGAAATAGAGCAACAAAAAATGACACAAAAGATAATGAAACAAAAAGTTGGCTTTTTTAGAAGATAAGCAAAATAGACAAACCATTAGCTAGGCTAACTAAAAAAAAGAAGAGAGAAGACCCAAATAACAACAGTCAGAAATGAAAGAGGAGACATTGCAACTGAAATCAAAGCAATACAAAGAATCATTAGAGACTACTATAAACAACTATACACCAACTAATTCCAAAATCTGGAAGAAATAGATCATTTTATGGACATATACAAACTACCAAGGCTGAACAAAGAAGAAACAGAAACATGAACAGACCAATAACACATAATGAGATTAAAGCAGTAATCAGCACTCTCCCAATGAAGAAAAGCCCAGGACCAGATGGCTTTACTGCTGAATTCTACCAAAATTTTAAAGAGAAATTAATACCAATTCTCTTCAAACTATTCCAAAAAACTGAAAGAGAGGTCATTCTCCCAAACTCATTCTATGAGGCCAGCATTACCTTCATACCAAAACCAGACAAAGATACAACAAAAAAAGAAAACTATAGGCCAATATCAGTTGGGGAACATAGAGGAAAAAAATCCTCAACAAATATTACCAATAAGAATACAGCAACACATCAAAAAATTATACATACCATGGTCAAGTGGGAATCATACCAGGAAGGCAAGAATGGTCCAACATATGCAAATCAAAAAGTGTGATACACCACATCAACAAAATCAAGGACAAATCCATATGATTATCTCAACAGATGCAGAAAAAGTGTTTGACAAAATTCAACACCTCTTCATGATAAAGACTCTCAGCAAATTAGGTATAAAAGGAAAGTATCTCACACATTAAAAGCCATATGTGACAAACCCACTGCCAATATCATCCTGAATGGGGAAAAGCTCAAAGCTTTTCCCTTAAGAACAAGAACAAGACAAAGATGTCCACTCTCACCACTCCTATTTAACATAGTATTGGACATACTAGCCAGAGCAATCAGGCAAGAGAAAGAAATAAAGGGCATCCAGATTGGAAAAGACAAAGTCAACTGTCCCTTTTTACAGATGACATGATCCAATAAACTTAAAGACATTACCAAAAACCTCTCAGAGCTGATAAATGATTTCAGTAAATTTGCAGGATACAAAATCAACATGAAAAATCAGTAATTTTTATATTCCAATAATGAAAAAGCAGAAAAAGAAGTCAAGAAAGCAAGCCCATTTACAATAATCACCTGGAAAATTAAATACCTAGGAATCAATTAAATCAAGGGGTGAAATATCTCTACAATGAGAGCTACAAGTCACTGGTGATAGAAATTAAAGAGGACACAAAAAGAGGGAAAGACATTCCATACTCTTGGATTTGAAGAATTAACATTGTGAAAATGTCCATATTACCCAAAGTTATCTACAGAATGAATGCAATACCCATCAAAATACCAATGACATTCTTCACAGAAATAGAAAACACAATCCTAACATTCATATGGAAAAACAAAAGACCCCAAATAGCCAAAGCAATCCTGAGCAAAAATATAAAGCCAGAGGTATTACACTAACTGACTTCAAATTATACTAAAAAGCTATAGCAACCAAAACAGCATGGTACTGGCATAAAAACAGACACTTGAACTACTAGAACATAATAGAGAACCCAGAAATCTACCCACAGACTTACAGCCAACCGATTTTTGACAAAAGCAACAAAAACAAACATTGGGGAAAAGACTGCCTCTTCAACAAATGGTGCTAGGAAAATTGAATTCCATATGTAGAAGAGTGAAACTAGACCTGCACCTCTCACCATATACCATAATCAACTCAAAATGGATTAAAGACTTAAGTATAAGACCTGAAACTTTAAAAATATTAAAGGAAAACATAGGGGAAACATTTCAGGAAGTAGGACTGAGCCAAGGCTTTATGAATAAGAGCAAAAAAAGAAAAAATTAACAAATAAATGGAATTATGTCAAACTCAAAAGCATCTGCAACAGCAAAGGAAACAATCAACAGAGTAAAATGACAACCTACAGAATGCGAGAAAACATCTGCAAACTATACATCCAATGATGGATTAATATCCAGAATATACAAGTAACTCAAGCAACTACAAAGTAACAAAACAAATAACCCAATAAAAAATGGGCAAAGGTGATGAATAGACATTTGTCAAATGAAGACATACAAATGGCTAACAGACACTTAAGAAAATGCTCAATATCACTAATCATCAGGGAAATGCGAATTAAAAACACACTGAAATACCGTCTCACCACAGTTAGACTGGCTATAATCAAAAAGATGGAGAATAACAAATACTGGTGAGGATATGGAGAGAAGGGAACACTCCTACACTGTTGTTGGGACTGTAAATTAGTACAACCACTATGGAAAACAGTATGGAGATTTCTCAGACAACTACAGATAGATCTACCATACAATCCAGCAATCCCACTTCTAGGTATATACCCAAAGGAATGGAAATTATCACATCAGAGGAATACCCACACCCCCCATGTTAATTGCAGCTCTATTTACAATAGCCAAGATATGGAACCAACCTAAATGTCCATGGACAGACGACTGGATAAGGAAAATGTCATATATATACACTGTGGAATACTACTCTGCCATAGAAAAGAATGAAATTCTGCTATTTGCAGCAACATGGATGGGCCTGGAGAAAATTATCTTCAGTGAATTAAGCCAGTCACCAAAGGAAAAATAGTGCATCACCTGACTCATAAGTGGGAACTAAGAGAGAAAGAAGGAAAGAAAGACCACAGTGGCATGACGGCATTGCAGATGGAGAGAGCATACCAAGAGTTGCAGGGGGGAGGGAGGGGATGCCAGTGGTTAATTGATGGGGACATGAGGAATAATCACAATTTGTGTGATGGGCATGCTGATAGTATTGATCTAACCATCATAGTTTTGGCACAGGTGGTGATGGTCAGCATTGTACCCCATGAACATGCATGATCAATAAAAAAAATCAAAAATAAGGAAAAAACACGTTTCAGAAAACACTATAAAAGGAATATAAAGCTCTTCAGTAAGAAAAAACCAAAAGAAAACAAACAACAACAACAAAAAAAAAAAAACAGACACTTGGACAAATGGAACAGGATCGAGAACCCAGAAATCAACCCCTGTACTTTTTTAGCCAAAAAAGTGGTATTTGACAAGGGCAACAGGAGCACACATTGGCAAAAGGAATGCCTCTTCAATAAGTGGTGCTGGGAAAACTGGACATCCACATTTAGAGGAATGAAACTAGACCTGTACCTCTGGCCATATACCAAAAAAAACTGAAAATGGATTAAAGACATATAAAGCCTGAAACTATAGAAACTAAAAGAAAACATTAGGGAAACACTTCAGGAAGTAGGACTGGGCAAAGACTTTATGAATAAGACCCGTAAAGCACAGGGAACAAAAGAAAATATAAACAATGGAATTATATGCAACTAAAAAGATTCTACACATCAAATGATACAGTTAACAGAGCAAAAAGACAACCTATATAATGGGAGAAAATATTTACAAACTATTCAACTGATAAGGGATTAATAGCCAGAATATACAAGGAACTCGAACAACTAAACAGTAAAAAAAAGAAGCAACCCAATTAAAAAATGGGCAAAGTAGCTGAATAGGCATTTCTCAAAGGAAATGGCCAACAGACACATGGGAAAATGCTCAACATCACTAAGCATCAAGGAAATGTAGATGAAAACCACATTGAGATATCATCTCACAGCAGTATAAAAAAGACAGAGAATAACAAATCCTGGCGAGCATAAGGAGAAAGGGGAACCCTCTCTTACATTGTTGGTGGGACCGTAAATTAGTGTAGCCTTATGGAAAACAGTATGGAGTTTTCTCAAACAGCTACAGATAGATCTTCCATACAATCCAGCAATCCCACTTTTGGGTGTATACCCAATGGAATGGAAATAATTATGTTGAAGGGAATACCCGCACTTCCAAGTTTATCACAGCTCTATTTACAATAGCTAAGAGTTGGAAGCAACCTAAATGTTCCTCAGTGAATGAATGCTTAAAGAAAATGTGGTATATACGTACAATGGAATACTACTCTGCCATAAAAAAGAGAATGAAATTCTACCATTCTCAGCAACATGGATGAACTTAGAGAAAATTATGTTAAGTGAAATAAGACAGGTACATAAAGAGAAATATGACATGTCCTCACTCATAACTGGCTAAAAAAAACCCAACAAATAAACAAAAAAGGAAAGAAATATACAACAATCACAATAATTCATTGAACTTTCAAAAGGAGAGTATGGAACTGAGGCTGCCTGAGGTGGGAAAGGCAGAGGGGGAGAGGCAGTTAGCGAGAAATTGGTAAAGTGCCACAAAAAATGATTACATTGTGTAATGATTAATATAGTAGTAAAAAAATAAAATATCTGTAAAGCAGTTGGAAAACAAAAATCTAACTAATAGAAGCAGACAGTACAATGGTGGTTATCAGGGACTCAGGGGCTTAAGGAATGAGAACATGTTAGCCAAAAGGTATAAGATTTCAGTCATAAGATGACTAAGTTCCGGGGATCTAATGTATAGCATGACTATAGTTAACAATACTGTACTATATAGTTGAAATTTGAATAAAGATAACTATGTGAGGTGATGGATATTTTAACTAACTTGATTTTGGTAATCATTTCACAGTATATACATATATCAAAACATTGCATTGTGTGTGTTAAATATATACAATTAAATTTCTCACTTATACTTCAATAAAGTGAGGGGTGAGGGGAATAAATATAAATAAATAAATAACTGACCTTAGCTGACATCTTGACTGCAATCTCATGAGAGACTCTGAGACAAAATCATTCAGCTAAGCCACTCCCAAATTCCTGACTTATAGAAACTACATGAGACAATAATTGTTTATTTTTTTTAACCACTAAGTGTTGGGGTAATTTGTTATGCAACAGTAGGTAACTAATACCTATTCAATGTGCTAATATTTTTTAAAGGATTTTTGCAAACTCATGAAAGAGATTGGTCAAGAAAAAATTTTTGTTTTTTGCAATAAAGACTCGGTTTTTTTATTAAGATTACGTTAGCCTCACAAAATGAAATGGAAAGTGTTCTCTCTTTTTTTACTGTCTGAGTTTCTAAATGATTGGTATTATTTTTCCTCAAACATGTAGAAGAATTTACCAGAGATGCTCTCTGGGCCTGGAATTTTCTTCAGTGAAAGTTTAATAACTGAATCAATTTTATTAATAAATATTGTATCATCTTGACTCTCTATTTTCTTCTTGCACTTCCAGGATCTTTAGTCCTGAAAGATATCAGATGATGAAGGACCCATGCTTATCCCTTCCTGGTTTGCTACCAGTGAAAAGCTTCCTTTGATAGCCTTTCTCTTTCACTTACCTTCTCTGCCTACTCATCAAAACCTGCTCTTTGCATCAAGAAATTTTATTGTGACTCCCTTTCTGGAGACTCCAGGTCATAAATCCCCAAAGGTCAGAATGCACATCACTTCTTATTTGCTGTCCTAGGATTAGTATCCAACTATCAGTTATGTACCACTGTCAGCTCAATCAGTGTTGCTAAGAAAATTTTCTAAAATGTAGTCAAATATCCAGCTAAGACTTCTGTATTAAATATGGGCTCCCACAAAACTCATGATTTCTCAAGGCATCCCATTGCCTCTCTGTCACCTTAGATTTTTATTTCAAGTAGTATCTCAAGGCAAACATTAATTCCCTTTTTTCTTCCAAATAAATGAAAAACTCCAGACATTTCCATTTTGCCTCCATCATAACATACAAGCCCCCATCCTTCCATGCTACTAATACGATTACCCACTACCCAGCTCCAGTGAAACAGGTCGCTGAAGCAGTTGCAGACTATACTACAGGTGCCTTTGGAGCTGAAGTCCTGACTTCCACAGACCAGAGGAGGCTTTGAAAGGGCATCGGAGATCTCCCTCAGAGGCGGCCCCACACATCTCATCTGGTCTGGTCCTGCTGAAAGGCTCAGAGGAAGGGTAAACCACCCCAAAAAAGCTAGTAAATTCTAACCTGTCAACTTTGCTAATTAGAGACTTCAGCTCCTGGCTTGACATGTTAAAAGGGATTAGGAAGAAATGGGAGGGAGGATAAGATGAAAGTGAATGTAGAAGAAGACAGCTCAACTTCATTAAGTGGCAAAGGAAAATGCCTGATAACAGGGAAAACAGGCTTTGTTTAGAAGTTCACCCCATCCCCACCTCTAAGTTTTCATCATCCTTCTGTGTCATTTTTTACTGTGCAGGAAAAGTTACTACAAAAGAAAAAGGAGACTCTCTGTCTTACAGTTTTTGCCAAACTCTTCCCACTCAGCATCAATGACTGGGAAATGCAGCCGGCTTTCAGAGAAGATAAAAACTACACTGGTTCTCTCACTTCTCACTTATCTGCCATTTGGGGCCAACTTCCCTCCTAGGTCCAGGGAACTCACGGCAATTAAGGATAAAGAGTGTAAGGGCCCAGGGCTTTTCAAATGGCTTTTTCAAATGGCTCTGTTTCTAGATCCAGAACTGCTGCTTTCTGGAAAGGGTGAACAAACACACAGGTAATGGAGGAGCCCCTATATCACTGCAACCCCCCATGAAATCATTCATAGAATTTGGCATGAGAATTCAGAGGTACCAACCACCAGGAATTTGGAGAAGGAGACTTTATGGTACCCATGTCTCTGAGTCAAAAATATCTGTCTCTTGGCTAGTATGGACTGTGCATTAGGTTTTCCACTATAAAGTTTATATTTTTTCCTTTGTAAAAGTACTCTGTGGTGAGATTCTTTGAGTATATAAATACCCTGCTTCCCATCAAGGCTTCACCCACTACTTTTAGCATCTATTGATAATTTGTCCCTAAATCAATTTATTACTATGATGATTGCAAAACAGTGACTTTCCTAACTATATCATTCCTTCTAAAACAAACATCATGTGGCTTCTGATTAGATGCACTAAGAACACCATCACTTCTGTGGTATTTCTGCCAAAATTGCATAACCACAATCTAATCATGAGGAAATATCAAACAAACTGAAATTGAGGAACACTCTACAAAATAAATATCCTGAAATCATCAAGTGACAATATATGAAAGAGAAAGGCTAAAAAATTATTCCAAACCAAAAGGAGACTGAAAGTGAAATACATTATCATGGATTGCATCCTGGCTTAGGAAGGAACATTGATATAAAAGACAGTATTAAGACAATTGGCAAAATTTGAATATGAACTGTAAATTAGATGAAAGCATTCTATCAAAATTAAATATCCTGAATTTGAAAACTGTATTGTGGTGAAATACAAAAAACAAATCTAAAATGTGTGTGGAACTACAAAAGACCCTGAATAGCCAAGCTACTCTTAGAAAGAAAAACAAACTTAGAGGCCTCACACTTTCTGATTTCAAATTATATTACAAAGCTATAGTAATCAAAACAGTTTGGTACTGGCATAAAAAATAGACACACAGACCAATAGAACAGGAAAGAGAGCTCAGAAATAAACTCACACGTGTACAGTCACTAGTTTTCAACAAGGGCACCAAGAAGACAATGGAGAAAGGATAGTATCTTCAATAAATGGTGCTGCAGAAACTGGATATCCACTTGCAAAAGAATAAAATTGGAGCCCCTGCCCACAGATGACAGGAGTGCATGGGACCTCAGGAGCAAAGTGCAGCCACCACCACTGCCATAGACACTGCTGCTATGCAGGTGGCCTGCCAACCTCTCAACTGCATTGACACAAGGACGGTCACCAGCAGAGTCTGGGGAAAGAGAAGAGCAAGTGCAGACCTGTGACCCAGTGGCCTAACCCACAGGTGGAATCACTGCCACATATGGCAGCAAAACACCTGGGGGTGGGAGGTATAAGTGCAGCCCATGCAACTGCCTTGATCAGGGAGAGTCACATGCAGAACCCCACAAGAGTGCAGAAACCCGGTATATCCAAACAGAGTAAGGAAGAAAAATACCAGGTACCACCAACCCATCCCCCAACTGGGGAAAGCAAGGACCCAGGAGAAGCCTCTGCCTGTAGGAAGGAAGAAAGAAAAACCCTGCTCAGGGTCACCCAATCAAACTGAGGAGCTCTAGTATAATCCAGTTCACTCATCAGGGTAACAGGGTGCAAGCTGGGGTGTAAACAAGCCTACCAAGGGGCCAAAGAGTGACAGGGCACCCAGGTGCTTGTCCCAAGAAATTGAGAGCTCACTCACATACTCAATGAACCAACACAGTGTCACCAACTTTGCCAAGGAATCTCTCAGTGCCCCAGGGACTATGCCATGGAAGCAATCACACAGCAGCTCCAACACCGAATATGCCTAAAGTACTCACACAGAGACTACACTACTGTGTCCACCAGGAACTAATACAAAAACATGGTACACAATGGTCAACGTAAAACACATTTACAGGAGACAGTCTCTCTCCTCAAAGCTGACTCCGGGGTAATAGAAGAAGCAATTGCTCTATCAGATGACCAGTATCAATGTAGAGATACTAGAAATACAAAAAAAAGAAAATATGACACCAGTAAAGGATGTAATAATACTTAGGTACCAGAACACATAGAGCAGAAAACCCTTGAAGTGACTGAAAAAGAATTCTGAGCAACAATCTCAAGGAAAAACAATGAAATACAAGAAGACTCAGTTAGGCAACACAAAAAAAATGAGAAAAAGTGCCCAGGATATGAAGGAGGAAATTTATAAAGAGATCAATATCTTAAAAACGAATGTAGCAAAACTCTTGAAACTGAAGGATTCGTTCAATGAAATCATAATTTAAAAAATAAAAAAATAAAAAAACAAGAGCTTAAGCACCAAGTTAGAGCAAGCAGAAGAAATAAATCCAGACCTTGAAGATTGTCTTTTCAAAATAACCTAGGTGGACAAAAAAAGGGGGGGGGGAGAAAAATAACGAAAAAAATATAAGAGAGCTAGCAGACCACCATTGGATGGAGAAGAGGAAGGAAAAGGCATAGAAAACCTATTCAATGAAATCAGAGAGGAAAACTTCTAAGGTATGGGGAGAGATATCAACCTTCAGATCCAGAAGGCTCAAAGATGTCCAAACAGATTCAACCCAAAAAGGTCCTCTCCAACACACATTACAGTCAAATTGAAAAGGCTCAAAGACAAAGAGAGAATCTTAAAAACAGCAAGAGAAAAGCATCAAGTCACCTATAAGGGAGTCACCATTAGATTAATAGCAGACTTCTCAACAGAAACACTTCAGGCCAGAAGATAACGGGATGATATATTCAAAATCCTAAAAGAAAAATAACACCAGCCAAGAATACCATACCCATCAAGTCTATCCTTCAGAAGTGAGGAAGATGTCATGTATTCCCCAGACAAACAAAAACTGTGGGAGTTCACCACCACATACCAGCCCTGAAAGAAACCCTCAAGGGAATCCTGCATCTAGAATCTGAAAAACAATAATAACTACCATGAATACACAAGAAAGACAGAAACAAGAAAGAATAAAATACACTGGTAGAACCAAAATGCAAATGAGAAGGAGAAAGAAACTATATCTTACCACCTCAAAAAACAGCAAACACCAAAGTCGAACAATAAAAGAGGAAGTAAGGAACAAAAGATATTTAAAACATCAAAATAAAAATCATAAAATGCCAGGAGTAAGACAATACCTTTCAACAACAACCCAAAATGTAAGTGGGTTAAATTTCCAAATCAAAAGACACAGGCTGACTGATTGGATAAGAAAGCTGCTTCCAACTATATGCTGTCTTCAAGAGACTCACCTCATCTGTAAAGACATACAGACTAATAGTGGAGGGATGAAAAAATATACACCAGGCAAATGGAAACCAAAAACGAGCAGGAGTAGCTATTCTTATATCAGATAAAATAGACTTTAAACCAGAAACTATGAAAAGAGATAAAGAAAACCATTATATAATGATAAAGGGAGCAAGAAGACATAACAATCACAAATATATACACACCCAACACCAGAGCACCCAGATTTATAAAGCAAAGTCTATTAAACATAAAGGAAGAGATAGACCCCGTACAACAATATTTGGGTACCTAAACACCCCTCTCTTGGCAATGGACAGATTGCCTAGGCAACAAATCAACAGAGAAACACGGTATTTAAGCTATACTCTAGGCCAATTGGACCTGGCAGATATCTACAGATTATTTCATCCAACAACTACAGAATATTCATTCTTCTCACCAGCACACGGAAAATTCTCCAGGATAGACATGTTAGGTCACAAATCAAGCCTCAATAATTTTTTTTTTAATTTTATTGAATCAAAATTGATGATACATACTTTTGGGGTTTGACATTGAGATATGTTGATCAAATCAATATTACTAGAATATATATTGTTACAAACCATACTTATTCTTTATGCCCCTTGTCTAATCTCTCCCCTCTCCCCACTCTAATCACCCTAGACTTCTTCTCTCCTTCTGAAAGAGTAATGGTTACTCTGTTAATTTGTTGCCTAGATGAACTGTCCAATGCTGAGAGGTGTGGTCAGGTCCCCCACTATTATCATAGAGCAGATGCTTCTTCTGTCACTCTGAAATGGGCTTTATGGAGAGAGACATCCTCCTCTTTTCTTTATTTTTGCTGATGACTCTCCTTGTGTCAATGCACTCCAGTGGCTGGCGGACCATCTGCGTGGTGGTTGTGGCATCTAGCTGCTTTTGCAGCAGCCATGATTATGGTGGCAGCTGTGGTGGGCCACCCATATGAAGGTGATGTTTTTGGCATGCTCCTTGGTCCTGGCAGTGTACCTGGTTGTGGGGATTGTCTGGTCCCCAGCTGCATGCCTCAGGTCCCCAGGCAGGCCCCGAGGCACTGGCACAGTGTGCCTGGTTGTGGGAGGGGGTCCAGCCCACTTCTCCATGCCTCAGTTCCCTGGGCAGACCCCGAAGCACTGGCATGGTGTACCTGGTTGTGGGAGAGGGGTCCAGTCCACTTCTCCATGACCCAGGTTACTGGGCAGTCCCCAAAACACTGGTGTGGTGTGCCTGGTTATGGGAGGTGGGTCTGGTCCCCGACTCCATACCTCAGGTCCCTGGGCAGGCCCCAAAGTGCTGGCGTGGTGTGCCTGGTTGGCAGAGGGGGGTCTAGTCCCCTTCTCCATGCCTTATGTCCCCTAGTGGGCCACAAGACACAGGTGGTGTACCTGGGCCAGAACTAATTTTTTGTTCTTTGCTTACTTCTTAAATGGTGGAACTTCCTGTGGGAACCAGTATTTGAGCTGTGTGGTTGAGCTAAATTGCTGTTTCTCTAGGGAAGGCTTTTTGTGCAGCTCATGGTTTAATGGTTGATCTTATAGGTACTTGCGGCTCTCAAAAGACCCAATGCAGCTGGGTTGTGCAGAAACTCTAATCTGGGCCTGAGTTTTTTAATCTAACTGCACCCCATGCAATTCTGCATTCCCAACAGGTCTCCTCTGAGTGGTCCTGCACTGTTTAGGGTGCAGATTGGCTGTCCTTGCTGTGGCCCAGTGTTCCCCAGGTGGGCCCATCTCCCCCACCACCTTTGCTCCAAACACTTCCCATGGGATGGGCCCTGCACTGGTCTCTTGAAATGACTCACCAGCCTCTGAATGGCTCCCTTTTTTCAATTGTTGTGGCTCCTCACCCCTATGTGGGTCCACAGGAACCCTATTAGTGGTCTTGCTGTCCTGGGAGCCACCAAGTATCTCTTCTTGCCTGCCTCCTCCAAGTAACTCCATCTGAAGGGTACAGTTGTGGCTTCTGCCAGCTCCTTCTCCATGTGCTCAGCAGCTGGAGCCTTAAAGTGGCTATGGCCCAAAATGCTCAGAGCAGTTTTTTCTTTCTCTCATTGTGGTTTCTCCTGCCTTCATAAACTCCGTAGGTCTCTCCTCCTCTTCCCCTGAGTTCCAACGGCCCAAGCTTGGCTGATATTGCATTTTCATATTTATAAATTGGTTGATTTGTGGGAGAGAGTAACGTTGAGGACCATCTATTCCACCATCTTGACCAGAGCTCCTCAAGGCTCAATAAATTTTTAGAAATTGAAATTATTTCAACTAACTCTTCAGACCACAACAGATTAAAACCAGAAATCAATAACAAGAAAATCTCTGGAACCTATACAAATACAAGGAAATTAAACAACATACTCCTGAATGACCTATGGGTTCAAGAAGTAATTAAACAGGAAATCAAAAAATTTCATGAAACTAATGAAAATAAAGACAAACCATACCAAAACCTATGGAACACTGCAAAGCAGTACTAAGAGGGAAATTTATTGCAATTAACTCTTACATCACAAAACAGAAAGATTTCAAGTAAACAGCCCTAGTGCTATACCTCAAAAAACTAGAAAACAAGAACAATCCAATCCTGAAATTAGTAGATGGGAAGAAATAATTAGCAACAGAGCAGAACTAGATGATATAGGGAAAACAAAAAATGATACAAAAGATCAATGAAACAAAAGGTTGGCTTTTAGAGAAGATAAGCAAAATAGACAAACCATTAGCTAGGCTAACTAAAAAAGAAGAGAGAAGACCCAAAGAATAAAAATAAGAAATGAAAAAGGAGGCATTATATCTGACACCATAGATATACAAAGAATCATTAGAAACTATTATCAACAACTATACTCCAACGAATTTGAAAACTTGAAAGAAATGGAAAAATTTCTGGATATATACAAACTACAAAGACTGAACAAAGAAAACATGGAAAACCTGAACAGACCAATAAAAAGTGACAAGATAAAAGCAGCAATAAGAAGTCTACCAACAAAGAGAGGCACAAGACTGATGGCTTTATTACTGAATTCTACAAAACCTTTAAAGAGAAATTAATACCAATTCTCTTCAAACTATTCCAAAAAAACTAAAAGAGAGGCCATTCTCCCAAACACATTCTATGAGGCCAGCATTACTTTCATACCAAAATCGGACAAAGATACAGCAAAAAAATAAAACTATAGGCCAATATCACTGAGGAATGTAGATGCAAAAATCCACAACAAAATATTAGCAAACAGAATACACCAAAAAAATTCTATACCATGGTCAAGTAGAATCATCCCAGGAATGCAAAGATGGCTTAACATATGCAAGTCAACCAATGTGATACACCACATCAACAAAATCAAGGGCAAATCCATATGATTATCTCAACAGATGCAGAAAAATCATTTGACAAAATTCAACATCCCTTCATGATAAAGACTCTCAGCAAATTAGGTATAGAAGGAAAGTATCGCAACACAGTAAAAGACACATGTGACAAACCCACCATCAATATCATCCTGAATGGGGAAAAGCTCAAAGCTTTTCCCTTAAGGACAAGAACAAGACAAGGATGTCCACTCTCACCACTCCTATTTAACATAGTATTGGACATACTAGCCAGAGCAATCAGGCAAGAGAAAGAAATAAAGGGCATCCAGATTGGAAAAGACAAAGTCAACTGTCCCTTTTTGCAGATGACATAATCCTACATAGAGAAAAACCTATAGACTCTACCAAAAAACTCAGAGCTGATAAATGGTTTCACTAAATTTGCAGGATATAAAATCGACATGCAAAAATCAGTAGTGTTTTTATATTCCAATAATGAAAAAGCAGAAAAAGAAATCAAGAAAGCAAGCCCATTTACAATAGACATCAAAAAAATGAAATACCTAGGAATCAATTTAACCAAGGAGGTAAAATGTCTCTGCAATGAGAGCTACAAATCACTGCTGAAAGAAATTAAAGGGGACACAAAAATATGAAAAGACATTCCATGCTCTTGGATGGAAGAATTAACATTGTGAAAACATTCACTACCCAAAGTAATCTGCAAATTCAATGCATTCCCCATCAAAGCACCAATTACATTCTTCACAGAATTAGTAAAATCAATCCTAACATTCATATGGAACAACAAAAGACCCCAAATAACCAAAGCAATCCTGAGCAGAAAATAATGAAGCCAGAAGTATAACACTACCTTACTTCAAATTATACTACAAAGTTACAGTAATGAAAACAGCATGTTACTGGCCTATAAACAGACACATGGACCAATGGAACATAATACAGAACCCAGAAATCATCCCAAATACTTATAGCCAACTGATCTTTGACAAAGGCAACAAGAACATACATTGAGGAAAAGACTGCCTCTTCAATAAAAGGTGCTGGGAAAACTGGACATCTATATGTAGAAGAATGTAACTAATCCCATACCTCTCACCATATAACAAATCAAAACAAAATGGACTAAAGACTTAAGTATAAGAACTGAAACTATAAGGCTCCTAAAAGAAAACAAAGTGGAAATATTTCAGGAAGTAGGACTGGGTAAAGACTTTATGAATAAGACCCCAAAAGCACAGGCAACAAGAAAAAAATTAACAAATGGGATTATATCAAACTAAAAAGCATCTACACAGCAAAAGAAACAATTAACAAAGTGAAAAGACAACCTGTAGAATGAAAGAAAATATTTTCAAATTATGCATCTGAGAAAGAATTAAATAGCCAGAATATACAAGGATCTCAAACAATTTAAGAGAAAAAAAAAAAAAAAAACGAGTAACCTGATTTTACAAAGGCAAAGGGCTTCCAGTCAATATGGTATAACAGACAGTTCCCAGTCACTCTCTTCCACAAATCATTAATTTACACCTATAAAAAAGCAATGACAGCCAAACTGGGAGTGCTAGAGTTCAGGGGAGGAGGAAGAGAGACATACAGCGTTCACGAAGGCAGGAGAAGCCACAATAAGAGAAAGAAAGGATTGCTCCCACCATTTTGAGCCCTGAGCCACTTCAGAGTTGGAGCTAGTGAGCTCATGGAGCAAGAGCTGGCAAAAGCCACAGCTCTGCACTTTGTATGAACTTGCTTGGAGGTGGCAGGGGAGAAAACGGCCTTGATGGCCCCCCAGGCCAGCAAGACCACTAACAGTGTTCCTATGGAGCCTCACAGGAGTAAGGAACCACAAACAAGTAAAAACAGGAGCCACTCAGAGGCTGGTGAGTCATCACAAAGGACCAGCACATGACTGTCTCATGGGAAGTGTTTGGAGTGTGGGCAGTAGGGGAGATGGACCCACCAGGGGAACATAGGGGCACAGCATGGACAGCTGATCTGCCCTCCAGTCAGCACAGGACCACTCAGTGGAGACTGGTCAGGATTATAGAACTGCAGGGGGTGGAGTTTTCTGAAAAGACTCAGGCCCAGACCAGAGTTTCCACACAACCCAGGTATACCAGACCTCACAAGACCTGGAAGTACATACAAGGTCAACAGTTAAAATCTTAGCTGCACAAAAAGCCTTCCCCAGAGAATCAGCAGTAAAGCAGAAATTTAGCTCAACTACAGGGCTCAGGTGTTGGGCCCCACAGCACGTTCCCCAATTTTAGAAATAAATAAATGAAAACAAATTAATTCTAGTGCAGAGTTTAAGTGGTGAGAATAGCAAATAATCCAACACAGATCTGAAAGAAAAACCCAGATAAGATACAAAGTTCTTATATTAACCAATAAAAGTCTAATATCACCAAAGAACACCTATAAAACCTAGAAGGACCAGAAGCCCCCCAGGCTCCTAAGCTGGGATGGGGGGAGGGCTGAGGGCCTCAGCCATGCCCCCTGATGTCCACATCCAGCCCAATGATGACCACCAGGCCACTGCTGGAAGTGCCCTGGGCTCCCAAGCTGGGTCGGGTGGGGCCTAGGGCCTCAGTCATGTTCCCTTGACATCTGCATCCAGCCCAGTGATGACCACAGAGCTGCCAGAGGAAGCACCCTGGGCTCCCAGAGTGGAGACAGGCCAATGGCCTCAGCCGTGACCCCCTGAAGTCCACATCCAGCCCAGCCATGACTGAGTCACCACCAGAAGCCTTCTGGGCTCCCCTACCAGAATGAGGGGGGTGCTACAGGCCTTGATGACACACACCCCTCCTTTCTCCTCCTCCTACCTTATCCCTCTCTCTTTTCCCCTCTTCCCTACCCCCCAACTGCTCCACAACAACATCTTAGATATAAAAATAATAATAATAATTAATTAATTAATTTTTTAAAAAGAAAGTGAAAATATGGAAAAAGATATTCCCTGCAAATAGTAACTAAAAGGGAGCTAGGGTGGCTATCCTAATATCTGTTAAAATAGACTTTTAGTCAAAAACTGTTAAAGGATACAGAGAAGGACATTATATATTGATAAAAGGGTCAACTTACCAAGAAGGTATAACCATTATAAACATATAGCACCTCACAACAGCATCCCAAAATATATGAAGCAAATATTGACAGAATTGAAGG
Organism: Cynocephalus volans; assembly: GCF_027409185.1. NCBI lineage: Eukaryota > Metazoa > Chordata > Mammalia > Dermoptera > Cynocephalidae > Cynocephalus > Cynocephalus volans. The sequence goes on from NC_084478.1 coordinate 85,128,253, forward strand.
AAGAAATAGCTCTAAAATAATAATTGGACACTTCAATATCCCACTTTCAATAATGGATAGAACAATAGGACAGAAGGTTGATGAAGAGAGGACTTGAAAAACAGTGTGCACCATGTATTAGTTAGGGCTCTCAAGATCAACAAAACAAATACCACAGAAAGATAGATGATAGATAGATAGATAGATAGATAGATAGATAGATAGATAGATAGATAGATAGATAGATAGATAGATAGATAGATAGATAGATAGGTAGATAGATAGATAGACAGACAGACAGATAGATGGATGGATGATGGATAGACAGAAATGGATATTTATTATGGGAATTGGATCATATGATTATGGAGGCTAAGAAGTCCCACAATATGCCATCTTTAAGCTGAAGAACCAGGAAAGCCAGTGGCGTAATTCAGTCTGAATCCAAAGACCTGAGGACCGTGGGAGCCAGTGGTATCACTCCATCTTTGAGGCCAAAGACCTGAGAGTGGAGAGGGGAAGGAAGCACCAGGTTAAGCCTCAGAGTCTGAAGGCCCAAGAACCAGGAGCTCCAATGTCTGAGGGCTAGAGAAAATGGGTGTCCAAGCTCAAGAAGACAGAAATAGAATTCACCCTTCCACATTTTTTTCTATTTGGGTCCTCAATAGATTGGATGATGCCCAACCACATTGGTGAGAGTAGATCTTTACTCAGTCTACGAATTCAAATGCTGATCTCTTCCAGAAATACAATCACAGACAGTCAGAGAATGTTTTACCAGCTATCTGAGCATCCCTTAGCTAAGTCAAGTTGCCACTTAGAATTAACCATCACAGGGCCAGCCCTGTGGCTCACTCGGGAGAGTGCGGTACTGATAGTGCCAAGGCCACGGGTTCGGATCCTATATAGGGACGGCCAGTACACTCACTGGCTGAGAGCGTGGTGAGGATGACACTGAGCCAAGGGTTGCAATCCCCTTACCAGTCAAAAAAAAGAATTAACCATCACACACTAACTAGATCTAATAGACATATACAGAGCACTCCACCGAACAGCAGAATACACATTCTTCTCAAGTGTACTTGGACATTCTCCAAGATAGGCCATATGTTAGGCCACAAAACAAGTCTTAATAAATTTTTTAAAGATTGAAATCTTATGAAGTATCTTTTCTAATCACAATGGAATGAAGCTAGAAATTAATAACAAAAGAAACAGTGCCTACAAAATCCCAAAAGACACAATCCCCAATACCATAATCTCAAGTGTTGAAATCCCAAAAGCTCAAAATCCCCAAAATCTAAAATTCTGAAAATCACAATCCCAAAAGATTGAAATCCTGAAAAAGATTAAAAATTCCTGAAAATATAATTTTGGAAACAATAATTTTAAAAATTCGTTAAAAGACATTTATTTACATTTCTAAAAGGGATTTATTTGAGAAACATAAAAACATGGCCGAATACTTCATAGGCCACTTTACACAATAAAATAGGCAATAATAACATATTTTTTTGCATATTGTTCTTGGTTAGGGATTTGACTTTCGAAGAAGATGTACTTCTCAGATTTACCACTAAATCTAACATAGAAAAACTGGAGCATGCTTCACTTTGGCTAATGGAAAACACTTTCAAAACTGTCTCCACTATTTTTTATCAACTATATACAATTCATGCCCCTGTTGGATCTGAAATTCTAGAATTATCCACTTGTTTATTTATTAATGACTGAAAAAGTAAAGCACAATATAAATGCTTATTTGAAAATTTGCTGGTGTGATGGTTAATTCGACTTGTCAACTTGACTAGATTAAGGAATACCTAGAAACTTAGTAAAGCTATCTTCTGGGTGTGTCCAGAAGAGATTAGCATGTGGGCATGAGTGGACTAGGTGGGAAAGATCCACACTCAATATGGGTGGGAGCCATCCAATCTGCTGGGGGCCTGGAGAGAACAAAAACAGAGAAAAAGGCAAGCCTCTCTCTCTAGCAGTTGGAGCTGGGATATACACTCTTCTCTCCTGTCCGTTGATAACAGAACTTGAGACTCTTCAGCTTTTGGGTCTCAGGACTTACACCAATGGCACTATTGGCTTCCCTGGTTCTGAGGCCTTCAAACTTGGACTGAGCCATACTACCAGCATCCAGTTTGCAGACAGCCTATCATGGGACTCCTGAGCCAATTCCCCTAATAAATACCCTCTCATATATTTATATATGTATCCTATTGGTTCTGTCTCTCTGGAGAACCCTGACTCATACAGGTGAACTTTGCAGAAGAAAACGGGTTTCAATTGAATCCCCAAATCAACAACAGATTTGAAATTAGGTGCAATCAAGGCTTCTAAAAGTGAACTTCAAGGTGTTATCAATAAAGTTTGTATTTTCCATTCAGTCCAGTGCATTTGGTGAAAAATTCAGATGAGTGATTGGCCATGCAATACAGCAACAACGAAAACATCAGTTCAAAAATGCATTAATTTGTCTGCATTGGCTTTCCCCCCAGCTGATGAAATTCCAGGAGTTTTTAATGAATTAAAGCCACATTGGCCTGAAGAAGCCAGTGAAGTTACTGACTGATTCAAAAATAACTATGTGCACAGTAGGATAAGACATTTACGTAATGGTGTTGCTATTCAATCACCAGTATTGTTTCTGCCAAATTTGTGGTCTGTATATGAGTGTATGCAAAATGGATTTCTGTGTACCCAAAACAGCATATTAGAATGGCACAGAAGATGGAAAAATTTAATAGGGAATATTCATGTCAGTATATATTGAATCAGAGAAGAATTTCAAAAAGAGCAGCACCACATAGAAAATGGTGGTGAACATATTCTTCGAGGAAAGCCATGACCTGAAAGAAAAAAAGCAGGTATTCAATGAGATGCAAGACTTCAAAATATAGTTAATGACTGTGAATGTCAGCCAGCTCTTATAGACAACCTTCGTGCAATTGCCAATAATCTGTCCCTGAAATGCATTTTTTTATATATCGAATTTTCTTTTTAGTTGTTTTGGTTTTTGTTCTATTTTTAAATATTCTTTTTTCAGCTTTTATACCACTATTTAAAATTGTCAGTATTATTTTTTACAATTTGCTATGATATGTATTTCACATTATTTCCAATACTGAAGGTACAAGTTGTGTAAAGACTGAGAGAGTTCTAATTTGTTTTATAAATTTTCTGCAAATTTCACTCCACAAAAGTGCATTGTCACAACATTGAATCTGTGTGTAAGCACTCTGCATGTATGTAAAAATATTGAAACTTCATCAATAAATGAAGAGATGTCCTTTTTGTGCATCTGCATTTATGAAAGATTAAATTTCTCAAGATCTTAGCTCTTGGGGAGACTGCATATGTGGTGGTGACCCATCGCAGTTTTTGATCGATCTTGTCAAAAGACTTGGTATTTCAGATGACTGCAGTTATAAAGCTGGGTGCACACAATTACCAACCATAGTAATATACACTTATACATTTCGCTTTTGGACCTATTTCTTTATTAATATGGTTCACCTGCTCATAACTATTATACTCATGCAACTGTCATTGGTATACCTGAGTGTTTGTGCTTGCAAAAATATATATGTTATCATTGTTTATTTTATCGTGTTAGGTGGCCTATAAAGTGTTCTGTAATGTTTTTAAATATTTCTCAAATAAATCCACTTTTTAAATGTAAATAAATGTCTTTTAAAGAATTTTTTTTTATTTAGAATTATATTTTTGAGATTTTGAACTTTCATGATTGTCATTTTCAGGATTTTAGACTTTAGGGATTTTGATCTTTCCATATTTTAACATTTGAGATTATGGCATTCGGAATTGCATCTTTTGGGAGAAATACCGCATGTTCTCACTCATAAGTGGGAGCTAAAATAGAAGGAAGGAAGGAAGGAGAAAGAAAGAGGGAGGGGAGGAGGGGAGGGAGGGAGAGAGGAAAGAAGGAAGAAATCATAATAATAGGTTTTACTTTCAAAAGGAGAGAACAGAACTGTGGTTACTAGAGGCGGAAAAAGGGGAGAGGGAGGGGGAGAGCAAGAAATGGGTTAATGGACACAGAACAGATAGTTAGGAAAAATAAATTCTATTGATTCACAGTTGTGCTAGGCACCCACAATTAACATGAATTTACTGCATGTGGTTACATAACTGGAAGAGAGGAAAGTGAATGTCCTCAACACAAATAAATGATTATGTTTTGTAATGATGCATATGCTAATTGTCCTGACTTGATCACCTCACATTGTACACAGGTACTGATATTCAACTCCGTACCCCACAAATACGTATACATTTCAATTAAAACAAAATAAAATAAAGTAAATGTTTTTAACTTTTAAAAAATTGAAAAAAAAAACAGATTATGGCCCAAACCCCAAAAGAAAAATCTGAAAAATTCATAAATAAATGGAAATTAAACAAAACACTCTAAACAACCAGTGGGTCAAAGAAGAAATCAAAAGGAAAATTGGAAAATGCTTAAAGAGAAATAGAAATGAAAAAACAATATACCAAAACTTATAAGATGCAGAAAAAGCAGTGATCAGAGGGAAATTTATAGCAGCAATTGCCTACATTAGAAAATAAGAAAGATCACAAATCAATAACCTAAATTTACACTTTGAGGAACTAGAAAAAGAAGAGCAAATTAAACCTAAAACTAGTAAACGGAAGGAAATAATAAAGACTATAACATAGATAAATGAAATAGAAAAACAGAGAAAATCAATGAAACCAAAAGTTGGTTATTTGAAAAGACCAATAAAATTGACAAATCTTTAGTTAGACTGACAAAGAAACAAAGAGAGAAGACTAAATAACTAAAATTAGAAATGAAAATGGGGCGATTAATCCCAAGCAAACAGAAATAAAAAGAATTATAAGAGAATGTGATAATTAATCGTTATGCCAACAAATAAGATAGCACAGATGAAATGGACAGATTTCTAGCAATACACCAATTACTTAACCAACTCAAGATGAAACAGAAAATCTCAACAGATAAGAGATTGAGTCAATAATCAAAAAACACAACAAAGACTAGCTCAGGACCAGATGGCTTGACTGGTGAATTCTACCAAATCATTTAAAAAATAATTAACACCAATCCTTCTCTAACTCTTTCAATAAAATGAGAGAAGGAATCATAGCTGCTTGTCAAACTCTGCACTTTATGTTTAAAGTGGGAAACTGCTTCCAGATGGTGCATTTCTATTGGAATGCCCTGGAGATGAAGGTTCTATGGCATAAGGAGTTGGAAGAAGGCTGCAAAGCTGCCTGTAATGGACCTTATGGTGGGAAATGGAGTAAAACAGTGGTGGGATTTGAGCCTGAGGATCATTTTGTTGCAGAACTAATTTACAATTATGGCATCAGAGACTACAAGCTTAGCAATGACTTCATGTGTATCACGCTGGCTTCTAACCAAGCTGTCAGCAATGCGAAGAAGCTGGAGTAGCCACTCACTGAAGTTGGAAAAGGTGCTTTTCAAACTGAGGCTCCAGGAGGATATAGTTTCTATTTGCAGAATCACATTCTGCCTCAGTCAGATCCTGTACTAAAAGTAACTCTAGCAGTGTCTGATCTTCAGAAGTTCTTGAACTACTGGTCTAACCTACTGGGAATGAAAATTTATGAAAAAGATGAAGAGAAGCAAAGAGCTTTAGTGGGCTAGGCTGATAACTAGTACAAGCTGGAGCTACAGGACATCAAGGGTACAGTTAATCATGAGCAGCTTTCGGAACACTTGCCTTTTCTTGCCCCCAAAAAGAGTTGCCAAGCCTAGAAGACTTGATGAAAAGGGAGAACCGGTAGCTTCTGACTCCGCCAGTGAGTCTGCATACCCCAGGGAAAGCAACAGCACAAGTGGTCATTCTGGCTGACCCGGATGGACATAAAACTTGCTCTGTCAGGGATGAAGCATTTCAAGAATTTTCTAAGACAGATCCAGAGAGAAGCAAATTGTTGGATGACACAATGGTGGCAGATAAAAGTGATAAGTGGTTTGCTAAAGGAAATAAACAAAGCCTTCAGTTTAATGGAAGACAGTGTGGAGCAAGCATTTGTGATTCCTGCCTAGCATCTGTGGTGACTCCTGCCTAGCACCTGTGAGGCCTGATGTGTCTATTTCTGAAAAAATTCTCTTAAACTTGGTTGTTTCCTCTATAGGCAAGGAGGCCTGGGTGGTGAAGATTTCTGTATTCTAGAAATCAATCCAATTATCATTAGTGCTGGTAGAGGAGAACTCTTGTAATCTGCACTGTCACTGGAACGGCACATTCTGTGTAACTGTATTAGATTAGTAACAAATTATTTTCCACACTAGGATAGCTGTATGGGACACAATGGTAATATTCCCAGCACCTGATGATAATATGCTGTTCTAATATCTTACTCTGGCAGGTCTTGACGTTTAAAATTTTTTTAAGAAATCTTGTTCCTTGGAACAACATATTTGGTTAACACACCCATCTTACTTGCTTTCACATTTTGAGTAGCCAGAGAAAACAGACAGGAAGGATTTAATGTGTTGTGTTGCCACATACCTGCTTCTGTGCTAGTTTCTTTACATAACTTTTTTAATCCTTACAAGAAAGAACATGATGTTAGATTTCTTTAAAATGGATTAAACTGTTTCTTCAGCATGAAAAAAACATTTTTTTGGCAGCTTCTCAATATGGAGATCCAAACCCTTGACCCTGATGTTATAGCACCATGCTCTAACCAACTGAGCTAACTGACTAGCCCCAATATGTTTCGGTGTTGTCTCATAGTTTTCTCTTTGGGTCTACAGAACAATCAGGTTTTAATCATTAGAAACAGAATTGTATTGGGCATATTCATTAGAGTATGCTTCTGAAATCAAGTAGTTATATCAGTCTCTAAGTCTCATTATTTAAAGTGGTGGTTGGGTTCAAATTTCAGGGAAAAACTGAGGAGACTGGAAAGGATTGACTCAGGGGATACCAGTTCCAAAATAACATATATAAAATTACTTGTAAGTCATAACCCCTGCTGTTCTCCCTTACTGAGAGGGTGGGGCATGGAAATTTCTGGGTGAGTTGCAGCTTCCCTTCTTATAGGGGTGACCTTACCTGCCTTGAGAGAAAAAAACTTTGTCTAGTTCCACACTTCTCACTCAACTTAAATTCCCTATCTTAGGGAAGCAATGATAAGTTTCAAAGAAAACCAAATTATATATATGTTCCTCTGCTAGGTAATTGGTTCATTTTTTTTCTGTACATGAGGAAATTATTATGTGAATTTCAAATAATCAGATAAACTTCTGTGTCTCTTTAGATTATGATATGTTAATTCTCAGATTTTCTATTGATTATTAAGTGATTCTTGGTGCTTATCCCTAGTAACGCTGTTCTTGTGAAAAGAAACTACTTTTCCCACTGTATTAGGCTGCTATATTATGGCCCTCTAATTTTGTTATAGTAAAATAAGTGGTTTATGAAAGTACTGAATGACTAAATAACACATCCTAGATTCTTTATCTGCTTATCTTGTATTTTGACATGCCAAAATGTTTTACTCTTAAATGAACAACTATACATGATAGTAGTACCATGCATGACAGAAATCAATGCTGTTTATCCACCTGGGATATTTTGGCTTTCTGAGACCTGCTCCCTTTTATTTATCTCATTGCCTGTCATGTTTTCCTTTGTTGTAGTCTTTAATATTTTATCCATCCTAAAGCTATGTAGTATACAACTTTGGCCTTTTATCAAGCAATCCAAAAGTTTGGTTTTGCACGATTCAGCCAGTAATTTTAAACCAAAAGTTATGATTACTTTCCCACCTCTGGGAGGATAGTATGATCAATTAGAAAATGAAGTTATAAGAAAGATGGTTTTCCCCAGGCCAAAATTTTAAATGAATGAAGTTGGAGTTGGTCCATGGGTTGTGGGTTATTGTTAAACTGATTAACATTGTCTCCCTTCACAACCACACTTGTCTGATTAGCTTTGAAGAAAAATAAATAAATAAATAGACAGATGGAAGAAAAATAAGAGGAGAGAACACTTCCTAATGCATTCTATGAGGCCAGCATTACCCTAATAGCAAAGGCAGATAAAGACATCACAAGAAAACTACGTACTAACATCCCTTATGAATATACATGCAAAAATCCTCAAAAAAAAAATACTAGCAAAGTAAATAAAAGAGCATATTAAAAGGTTTATACACCATGACCAAGTGGGATTTATCTTGGGAATGCAAAAAGGATTCACTATAAGAAAACCAACCAATGTAATTCACCACATTAATAGAATGAAGAGGAAAACAACCACCTGACTATCTCAATTGGTGTTTTCCTGAAAAAAACACTCAGTAAACTAGTAATAGAAGGTAACTCCTCAACAGAACAAAGGATGTTTATGAAAAACCCACAGCTAGCATCATATTCAATGGCAAAAGACTGAATGCTCCCTCTAATAATAGGAAAAAGACAAGGAAGCCTACTTTCAAGACTACTATTAAACATTGTACTGGAAATTCTAGTCAGAGAAATTAGACAAGAAAAAGAAAAAGAAATAAAAGGCATCCATATTGGGAAGGAACAAATAAAACTATTTCTACTTACAGATGACATGATCCTAAATAAAGAAAATCCCAAAAGAATCCACAAGAAATCTACTAGATAATAAACAAATTCAGCAAAGATGCAGGGTTAAAGATCAAGATACAGAAATCACTTGTGTTTCTATACACCTGTAATGAACAATCCAAAAAGGAAATTAAGAAAGCAATGTCATTTATAACAGCATCAAAAAGAATAAGACACCTAAGAATATATTTAAGAAAAAAAGGTGAATGACTTATACACTGAAAATTTAAAAAACATTGCTGAAAATAATTAAAGAAGACCATGTTTATGGGTCATTAGACTTAATATTGTTAAGACGTCAGTACTAGCCAAAGCCATCTACAGATTCAAAACAATCCCAATCAGCATTCTAACAGCCTTTTTTGAAGAAATGGAAAAGTCAGTCCTTAAATTCATATGGAAGTACAAGGGACTCCAGATAGCCAAAACAATCTTGAAAAAGAATAACAAAGTTGGAAGACTCATACTTTCTGGTTTCAAAACTTACTACAAAGTACAGTAATCAAAACAGTGTTGTAGTGGCATAGAGAAAGACATATAGACCAATGCAATAAAATTGACAGTCCAGAAATAAATTCATACATGTATGAAGAGTTAATTACTAACAAGGGTGCCTAGTCCATTCAACAAGGAAAAAAACTGTGCTGGCAAAACTGAATTTCCACATACAAGAGAATGAAGTTGTACCTCTACCTCACAGCAGATATAAAAGTTAACTCAAAATGGATCAACAACCTAACTATAAGAGCTAAGCCCATAAAACTCTTAGAAGAAAACTTAGGGCTAAATCATCATAACCTTGGATTTGGCAAAGGATTCTTAGATATCACACTAAAAACATAAGCAATAAAAAAATAGATAAAATGGGCTTCATCAAAATTAAAAGCTTTTGTGCATCAAAAGGCACCATCAACAAGGTAAAAAGATAACCACAGAATGGAAGAAAATATTAGCAAATTATATACTAAACCCTCAAAGGGTTTAATATCCAGAATTTATAAAGAACTTCAACTCCACAACAAAAAGATAACCCATTTTTAAAGTGGGCAAAAGTAACTGCATCCGACAAGGGATTAATATCCATAATATACAAGGAACTAAAGCAATTACACAGTAAAAAAACAAGCAACCCAATTAAAAAATGGGAAAAGGAGCTGAATAGAAATTTTTTAAAGGAAGACATACAAATGGCCAACAGATACATGAAAAAATGCTCAACATCACTAGTCATCAGGGAAATGCAAATTAAAACCACATTGAGATATCACCTCACCACAGTTAGACTGCCTATAATAAAAAAGACACAGAATAACAAATGCTGGTAAGGGTGTAGAGAGAAGGGAACGCTCCCACATTGTTGGTGGGACTGTAAATTAGTACAAGCACTATGGAAAACAGGATAGAGGTTTCCCAAACAACTACAGATAGATCTTCCATATGACCCAGCAATCCCTCTTCTGGGTATATACCCAAAGGAATGGAAATCATCATGTCAAAGGGACACCTGCACTCCCATGATCATCACAGCTCTGTTTAAAACAGCCAAGATATGGAACCGACCTAAATGTCCATTGATGGACGATTGAATAAGGAAAATGTGGTATACATACACCATGGAATACTATTCTGCTATAAAAAAGAATGAAATTTTCCCATTTGCAACAACATGGCTGAGCCTGGAGAAACTTATGTTGAATGAAATAAGTAAAGCACAGAGGGATAAATACCACATGTCCTCACTCATAAGTGGGAGCTAAAAGAGAAAGAAGGAAAGAAAGAAAGACCACAGTGGTGTGTTGGACTCACGAAGGGAGAGAACATACCTAGGGATACAAAGTGGAATGTGGGAAAGGGGGATGGGGAGGGAGGCTGGGGATAATTGGGTGGAGGACATGAGGCACAAACACAATTTGTGGTAGTGGGCATGCTACCAGTATGGATCTGGCCTTCACATCTTGGGCATGAAGGGTGACAATCAGTTTTGTATTCATGAATATTCATAACCAATAAAAAAACATTTTGTTTAAAATAAATAAAGTGGGCAAAAGAAAAAAATAAATAAAATGGGCAAAGGACTTGAATACCCATTTCTCAAAAAAAAGAGATACAAATGACTGAGAAGCACATGAAAAGATGCTCAACATCATTGGTCATTGGGGAGATGTAAATCAAAACAAAAATGAAATACCACTTTGCACCTACTGGGATGGCTATAATAAAAATAAATAAATAAAACAAAAGAACAAGTGTGGGTGAAAATGTGGAGAAATTGGAACTCTTATACATTTATGATGGGAATGTAAAATGGTATAGCTGCTTTGGAAAAGAGTTTGGAGGTTTCTCAAAAAGCTAAATATATAATTACCATATGATACCACAATTCCACGTCTAAGTATATAGGAATTCAAAGAGATACTTGTACACCACTGTTCATTGCAACATTAGTCACTGTAGCCAAAAGGTGGAAACAGCCCAAGTGTTCATCAACAGATGAACAGATAAACAACATTTCATATATACATCCAGTGGAATATTTTTCAGCCATAAAGGAATGAAATTCTGATATGCACTACAACATGGATAAACATTGAAAACGTTATGCTAAATGGAATAAGCCAGACAGCTGTACAAAAAGCCTTCCCCAGGGAATCAGCAGCAAAGCAGCAATTTACCTCAGCCACAGAGCTCAAGAACTGGTCCCCACAGGAAGTTCCCTCTTTTTAGAAGTAAGCAAAGGATTGTTAGTTCCAGTGCAGAGTTGGAGTACTGGGAACAGCAAATAACCCAATACAGAACTGAAAGAAAAAAAATACCCACAACTAGAGACAAAGTTTGATATTAACTAGTAAAGGTCTCACATCACCAAAAAACACCTATAACTCATAGAAGGATGAGAAGTCCTCTGGGCTACTAAGCCAGAGATGGGGGAGGGCTGGGGTCCTCAGCCATGCCCCCTGACACCCACAACCAGCCCAGCCACAACCACCAAGCCATAGCAAGAAGGGCCCCAGGTTCCTGAATGGAGGTAGGGGGTCGAGGGCTTTTGCCACACCCCCCTGACATCTGCACCCAGCCCAGCCATGACCAAGCCACCACTGGCAGCCCCCTGGTCTCTCCTGTGGGAATGAGGGGGGTGTCACAGGCCTCAATCCTGCCCCTCCTCCTTCCTCCTTCTTCCATCCCTTTTTCTTCCCCTTTCCCCTCTCCCTCTCCCTCCCAACTGCTCCACAACATCATAGAACGTAAAAAAATAATAATATTAATAAATAAATAAATAAAATTTTAAAAAGAAAATTAAAGATAGAAAATCTTGAAAGAAGTCAGAGGAAAAAACATTTTCCCTATAGAGAAACAAGAATAAGAATTACACTGGACTTTTTTTCAGAAACCATGCAAGCAAAAAGAGAGTGGAGTAAAACATTTAAAGTGTTGAGAGAGAAAGAAAACACCAACCTCAAATTCTCTATCCAGCAAACTTATCCTTCACACACACAGAAAGAGAAATACCATGTCTTCACTCATAATTGGGAGAAAGAAAGAAAATAATACATTGGACTTTCAGAAGGAGAGAAGAGAGCCACAGTTACTAGAGGATGGAAAGGGGGAGGGAGAGGAGGGCTAGCAAGAAATTGGTTAATGGACACAAGGAATGCATACGTTCTGTAATGATGAACATGCTAATTATCCTGATTTGATCATCACACATTGTATGCAGGTATTGATAATCAACTCTGTACCCTACAAATATGTTTAATCAATTATTTTTCAGTTAAAAGAAAGAAAATAAACTAAAAAAATGTGAGGGAGAAATAAAGACTATCTCAGACAAAAAAAATTAAAGGAATCTTTAACCAGTAGACCTGCCTTGCTAGAAATGTAAAAAGAAGTTCTTCAGAGAAAAGGAAAATTGTATAGGTCAGAAACTTGGATCTGCATAAAGAAAGGAAGAGCATTAGAGAGGAAATAAGTGAAGGTAAATTAAAAACTTTATTTTTATTCTTAATTGATCCAACAGATAACAGCTTGTTCAAAATAATAATAAAAATGTCATTATTACAGTTTATGGATAAGTGAAATGAACAACAGCAATGACATAAGGGACAGGAGTGTGGAATTAGGAACATTTTGTTATATGGTACTTGCACTGCCCCTGAAGTGGTATAGTATTATTTGAAAATGGACTTGGATTAGCTGTGAACGTATACAGCAAGCTCTAGGGAAACTGCTAAAAAAAGGTTTCTTTAAAAAAAAAAAGCATAATTGATATGCTAAGAAAATAGGCAGAATGGAATCATATAAAATGCACAATTAAAATTACTGAAGGCAGAAAAAGAGTGGATGACAAAAAATAGAAACAAAGAGCAAGAATAACAAATAGAAAACAGTAACAAATATGATAGATATTAATACAACTATATCGATAATTTCTTTAAACATCAGTGGTCTAACTGCATCAATTAAAAGACAAGATTGTCAAAGGAGGAGATCAAAAATAAGATCCAACTTCATGTTGTCTACAAGAAACCCACTCTAAATATAAAGAAAGATATAAAGTAAAGGGCTAGGGCAAGATATACCATGCAACACTAAACAAAAAGCTGGAGCAGCTATATTAATTTCAGACAAAGATAGCTTCAGAGAAAGAAAAATTTTCAAGGATAAAAAGGATAATTACATAATAACAAAGAGGTCAATTCTTCAAGAAGACTTAATAATCCTTAATGTGTATGCACCTAAGAGAACATCAAAATACAGGAGGCAAAAACTGATAAAAACACATGAAGAAATAGATGAATCCACTATTATAGCTGGAGACTTCAACACTCCTCTATCATAAATAGATCCAGCAGGCAGAAAATCAACAAGAATATAGTTGAATTCAACAGCACCATCAATCAACTGGATATAATTGATATCTATAGAATACTTCATCCAACAATTAATTGAGGAGAAAGAGCTGGTAAAAAGGAAGAGGTTAAAGATAAAGAATTGTGTGTGTTTGAGGGAGAGGTGGTGGTAATTGATCACATAAATGTCTGAGGAGACAGGATAGAATGGGGTCCAAAGCTTGGGTAGAGGAATATGCTCTGATTGGGAGAAGTTATACCTTCTCTACTGAGACAGAAGGAAAGGAGAAGACAATGGGTCCAGGTAAAAATCAAGTTTACAGGTGGTGAAAGAGGAAGTTCAGGAAGGTCCTATCTATCTTCATGGTCTCAGTCAAGCAGGAGAAAAAGTAACTTCAAGAATGAGAAGAGGGAGGGTAGAGTAGAGGAATTTTAAAAAGTGGAAATGTGGAATAATCACTTAGAAATTCAAGAATGAGTTGCCTAGGTATATAAAGAAAGGCTGTTAGGCAGCTCAGTTGAGGGCCTAGCTGAGAATGGGAAACCATAAATTTGTACTGGTGCCAAACTGCATAGTTGTATGATTTTCTTTGCCAACATCCTGACTGTTGAACAGAGCAGTGATGGGAACTTGGATTTATCCTGGGTTGCAGCTCTACAGGGCAGGTGTGGCAAAAGGATTAAGGGTGTGATGAGAATATTTACAATAAGGCTCCCAGGCTCCAAATTGAACCCAGGAGAGCACCAAAATATAAAAGATGAACAGAAGAGGAGAATGAAAAGGTAATTGAGAAGGAAAAATCAGAAGCCAGTGGTGTTACGGAATGAAATAGTCCTGAAAACTCCAGAGTTTGGAAAACCCTCTGAGGCCATGTAGTCCAAACCTCTCATTGTGGCAGATGAGGAAAATGAGGCCAGAGAGGAGAGGAGACTTGCCCAAGGTTCACAGTGTTAGGCCACAGAGCTGGGACTAAAATTCAGGTCTTTTAACTCTGTCCTGTGCTCTTATTTACTCTATGGCAGTTGGTTACCTTTTCTTCATTTAAAAAGTCACATATATTTTCCATAGATAATTTGAAAAAACTCAAAAAAGAATAAAAAATAAAATTTAAATCTTTATAATCTTACCACTAACTGTAAACTTTTTGACATATGTAGTGGTTTTAAAACAAGTTCATAAATTCTTTGACATCTGTCTCATCAAAAGGTGGAATCTAATTCCCCTCCCCTAGAATATGAGCTGAACTTAGTGGCTTGCTTCTAATGGATAGAATGCAGTGGAAGTGCTGCTGCGTGACTCCAGACACTAGGTCATAAAAGCAATACTGCTTCCACCTGGCTCACTCTCTCTCGGGACACTTGCTCTTGGAACCCAGCTGTCATGCCATGAGAAAACCCAGGCCACATAGAGAAGCCACGTGTAATTGTTCCAGCTGAAAATCCCAGCTGAGTTCTCAGCCAACAACCAGGATCAACTGCCAGACATGTGAATAAGGATGCCTTCGAGATTTCTCCAGCTCCAGCCATAGTCTGACTGCAACTATGTGAGAGACTCTGAGCAAGAAGCATGTAACTGACCCAGTCAACCCCCAGAGTCTCAAGAGAGAATAATAAATGATTGTTGTTACTTTACATCACCACGTTTGGGGGTGATTTGTTATGAAGCACTAAATAACCAATATAGCATATTTCTTTCCAGTCTTTTGTATGAATATATATTTTAATTACAATACTGGAATCACAATATATATACTATTTTATATACTCATTTTTACTTTGCGTTATCCATGATGATTTCCCCACATAATTAAAATGTTTTAAAATGCCATTATAATGGGTACATGATAGTCAGCCTTATGGATATTTCATAATGTATTTAATCAGTACTTACAGTCTTTATTGTTAGACATTTATAGTTTTCCAATTTTTCACTATCATAAATAATGCTGCAGTGAATGTTCTTGCACCTACATCATTTTTTAAGTATTTTTTTCATTTGAATGACAAAAGCAACACAGATTAATTGAACCAATTCAAATAATATAAAAGTTCCAAAAGTAAAATTATAGATTCTTCCATTCCTCCTCTCTAGTGAATTGAATTATATCCCCCAAAACTCGCTGAAGCTTGAATTGTGTCCCCCAAGTTTTATGTATTAGAAACTTGGCCCACACTCTGACTGTTAAGAGGGTGGGAAATCCTATTATGGTAATTGAAAGGTGGGGCCTTGGAGAGCTGATTGGATTGTAGGACCATGCCCTAGTGAATGGATTAAAAATGGTGGTCAGGGGCGTGGTTCTGAGGGCTTTAAAAGAAGAGAGAGAGGAGAGTCCGTCTTGCTCTCTCTGCTCTCTCTCTCTCTCTCTCTCTCTCTCTCTCTCTCTCTCTCCTTCCACCATCTTGTGATGTGAGACCCCTGGGTCACTGTTGCCACCACCAGATGGACTTTGGATTTCCCAGGCTCAGAAACTGTAAGGAATAAATTTCGTTTTCTTTATAAATCACCCAGTTTCAAGTAATTTGTTATAAGCGACAGAAACGGATTAATATATCCAAGCCATCCCCATAATGTAACTACTGTTAAAAATTTAGCGCAAATCCTTCCACACATATACAATCATATAAGTACATAGAATGAGTTTATTTTCTTTTACAAAAATGGGGTCACTATCGCCTTCTCTTTTACTTAGGAATATGTCATGGATAGCCTTCTGAGTCAATATACCTTGTTCCTTTTAATGACTGGATAGTAGCCCATAGTATAAACATACCATAATTTTATAACTATTTCACTATAAGTAGACATTAAAGTTGTTGCTATTACAAACAATATGGTAGTAAACACCCATGTACACATTCCTATACATACTAGTACTTTTATTTCTGACAGTTATATTCTCATAAGTGAGATTTCCAGATCAAGGGGTATGTGAATTTTTCATTTTAATAAATACAATTGGAGGACTTCCCATTAAATATGGCAGATGAAATACACGTTCATCTATTAACTCTTCTAAAACTGCACTAAAACGAGAAGACATGAATTTTTAAAGAGAAAAGGGCAAAGACAACAGGAATGAAGACAGCAACAGACAAAATATACCAACACATTTTTGGGGAGATGGAAAGCAGATGGAAGTTAGCAGAGCTGAAAGAGCTGAAGAGCAAGTGCCTGCAGAAGGAAATGCGAAATGAGAAGTAAGACAACTCATGCTGCAGAGTGTCTGGAAAGCTCAGGAATTAGAGACACTGCCACTAGTCTATTACTAATCACCAGCATCTCAAAGAAGGCAGGTGTGTGTCAAGAGGCTGAAAACAGGGTTTGGTTGCGTGTGGGTGCAAGGTAGACCACTCCGAGGTCCCTTATCTCATAAATATACCTTTTCCCTTCTCTGACAGGAGACTGGAAGTTTATTCAAAGAAAATTGATCCACAGAAGCCCCAGACCGAGATACCCCAGATAGAGTAAAAGGTAAGGAAAAGGTATCATATTGAAAATAGCATTAAATGAAAGGCTACAATAAGATCCCCTTCACTACCCCTAAATAGCTTGATTCCAAGAACACTGGCAGCCAGGTATATATTTTCCTGGCAGGAAATTAGAAAATTCATCTCTGAAGACACTAAACTGCTCTCGGAGAAAAGACCTATAGATAAAATTATTTTGGAGCCCCCAGTGAACTATCCCGGTTCTCTTTCATTCAGTCATCTTACAGTGAAGCTCACCAGTTGACAAGCCCTGCCCCTATAGGAAAGCCTTCTATATGAAAGGTAAAAAACAAAACAAACATTAGACAAATCAATGAAATAAAGGGGAGAGCAGATGAAAACTTTTTTTAATTATCCTCAGAGATCAAAGATATTAAAACCATGAAATAAAAACAGGATGCTATTAAAAATAAACATTTAGGAAGCCAAAGAGAAGTTATACAAATATCTATAGTTTCTTACCTTATCTATAATTTACTTTTTTTTAACATTTATATCTAAAATTCTATGCAATTTTTTTATATGGTACAAGGTGGGGATCTAAATGCATTTCCTTACAAATTGACAGATAGCTGTCCCAATATCATTTATTGAATAATTCATATATAGAGATTTTTGTTTTGATAGTTTCCTTAGGATAAAATTATATAAGTGAAACTGTTGGGCTAAAGGACAAAAACAACTTTAAAGCTTTGAAAACTGCCAAATTGTCCTCCATAAAAGTTATAGCAATTTTCATTCTCATGAATAGTATATGAGAGTGTATTTCCTACATCCTTACTAATTCTGAGTACTATTATCTTCTCCAATTTTATAAGCCAACAATGGTACTCTCTTATTTAATATTTTTCTTAATTACTTTTGGTTGTGCCAAGGGGTAGAGCTAAATTCACTTAGAGGAGGAATTCCAGTAATTTGATAATTTCAGCCCTTTCCTGTGACATCTTTCCTGGCCTTGCACTTTCTTTTTCTTGTCCTAACTTTGCTCCCATTCACACATATCCCTGCATGCTATTGTATATACACAAGCCCTAGGGTTTGGGGACTGGCCTTACAAGTAGGTAGCTATGTGATATAGGAACTCAACTCACTGATTAAAAAGTCTTTATACCATTTCTGAAGTAAAGTTTGGCAATGTACTACAATTTGAAATACACATACCTTTTGATTCAGTAATTCCCACTGAAAGAATGTGACCTAAGGAAAAGATAATCAGAGAACCATGCAAAGTTGTAAGCATAAAACTATGCATCAGGAATGCCTATAAGGCAAACATTTAGAAACAACTTAAGTACCATCAACACGAAACTAGTTAAATAAAATATCCTCCATTCAATTAAATGGTATACAAATCATTTTTTCAGAGTTTGACATATATTAGAATAGTGGTTACCAGAGACTGGGGGATGTAGGGGGAAAAGGGAACAAGACAAGGATGCCTGTCTCAGCACTCCTATTTAACATAGTACTGGAGGTTCCAGCCACAGCAAATAAACAAGAGAAATAAATAAAGGACATCTAAACTGGAAAACAGGAAGTCAAATTGTCCCTGTTTGCAGATAACATGAACTTATATAGACAAAAACCTAAAGACTCCAGCAAAAAACTCCTAGAGCTGATAAAAGAATTCAGTAAAGTTGCAGAATACAAAATCAATATACAAAAATAAATATATACAATTACCATGGGTGAATTAAGAAAAATAAATTAAAAAGAAAGAAACAAAGAGAGAAGAGAATAGTGGTAACCAGAGGCAGGGAAAGAGAGGGGTAGGGGAGCTGGGGAAAGGTTGGTAGACTAGTACAAAGTTACAAATCTATAGTTAGATAGGAAGAATAAGTTCTGGTGCTCTACACTGAAAATAGCTAATAATATTGTATTGAATATTTCAAGATAGCCAGAAAAGAGGATCTTGAATGTTATAAACACAAAGAAGTGATGAATGCTTGCATGATGGATATGCTAACTACTCTGATTGTATCACTATACAACATTGCATATGTTGAAACAGCAAATTGTACCCCATAGACATGTACAACCAAAAAAAATTAAATAAAATAAATCAGTAGTATTTTTATACACCAACAATAAACTAGAAGAAAAAGAAATCAAGAAAGCAAGCCCATTTACAATACATACAAAAAAAATAAAATACTTAGAAATAAATTTAACCAAGGAGATGAAAGATCTCTACAATGAAAACTATAAAACATTGATGAAAGAAGTTAAAGTGGACACACACAAAAAAGAAAAGATATTCCATGTTCTTGGATTAGAATTAATGTTGTGAAAATGTTCATTCTACAGAAAGTGATCTACAGATTCAATGCAATCACTATCAAAATACCAATGACATTCTTCACAGAAATAGAAAAAAAATCCTAACATTAATATGGAGCAACAAGAGACTCTGAATAGCCGAAGCAGTCCTGAGCAAAAAGAATAAAGCTGGAGGCATTACACTATCTGACTTCAAATTACACTACAAAGCTATAGTAACCAAAACAGCATGGTACTGGATAAAAATAGACACATGGACCAATGAAACACAATAGAGAACCCAGAAATAAATTCATGTATTTACAGTCAATTGAACTTCAACAAAGATTCCAAGAATATACATTGGGGAAAGGACAGTCTCTTCAACAAGTGGTGCTGGGAAAACTGGATATCCATATGTAGAAGAATGAAACTAGACCTCTTACCTCTCACCATATACCAAAATCAAGTCAAAATGGATTAAAGACTTAAATGTAAGACCTGAAACTATAAAACTTCTGGAAGAAAACATGGGGGAAATGCTTCAGAATGTAGGACTGGGCAAAGATTTTATGAATAAGACCTCAAAAGAACAGGCAACAGCAACAAAAAGTAAACAAATGGGATTATATCATGATAAATATTTAACTCAATGCCTGAGATTGTCACCAAAGATCCCACTTTGCTGAATTATTGTTTAAGATCAAAATATATAATGAATGCATAATTTGATGTTATTTGTAAATAGCAGCTCAATTGCTGAAATGTACGTTAAATATAAGATGTAGGCTTTTTGAAAACAAGGGTTTTTTGATGAAATACAAACAGAACTAAATTTATTTTGTTAATTTAGTTTATAAGCAACAGATTTAGAGACACAATGTTAAAAGCACAAAATGAAAAGTGTTTTTTATTGAATTCACCCATGTGATTTTGTTCATATTATTTCCTTAGCATTAAGGAAGATATGAATAACAAAAAATAAATAATAAATAATAAAAACACAGTAGCTGAGATATGGAACCAACCTAAATGTCCATCGATGGATGACTGGATAAAGAAAATGAGGTATATATACACAACAGAATATGACTCTGCCATAAAAAAGAACGAAATTCTGAGATTTTCAAGAATACAGATGAACCTGGAGAAAATTTTGTTAAGTGAAATAAGCCAGACACAGAGAAATACAGCATGTTCTCACTCATATGAGGAATCTTTAAAAAAAAAAAAAAAGTGGTTCTCATAGAAGTTCTCACTCATGTTGGAACTAAAATAAATAAATTAATGATAACTAGTTGAACTTTTAGAAGGAAGGAGTAGAACTATGGTTACTAGAGGCAGGAAAGGGGAGGGAGTAGGGAGGATAGTGAGAGGCTGGTTAATGGACACAAATTTACAGCTAAATAGGAAAAATAAATTCTATAGGTGTACAGTCAAGCTAGGCATCTATAATTAACAATAATTTACTGCATGTTATCAAATGGCTAGAACAGAGGAGATCAAATGTTCATATCACAAAGAAATGATTGTTTTACAGTTATGAATATGTTAATTACCCTGATTTGATTATCACACATTGTATACATGTATTAAAGAATAACTCTGTACCCCATAAATATGTTTAATCAATACATTTCAATAAGAAAATAAATAAATAAGATATTGCATATCTCAAAATAGCTACAAAAGAGGATTGTGAATACTCCCACCACAAAGAAATGATTAATGTTCGAGGTGATGGATATGCTAATTACCCTGATTTGATCATTAGACAATGTATACATGTATCAAAACATCACATTTTACCTCATAAATATGTACAGTTATTACACATCAATTAAAAATAAAAATAATATAAAAGGAGAAACAACAAATTGATATCCACTTGTGAAGGACATTCCCAGTCACCATCCTCACCCTTTACTCCCAGTCATTGTCCTTGAAAAATGTCAAGTCTCCCAAGAACAACTAAGCCATCATCAGCCATCAGTACCCCTTCATAAACTTTTTTTTATCTCTTTTAGGGGGTAGTTGGCTAAGGGAAAATATTCCTAAGGGTTAAAATAGAGTGCTTGGAGGTAGGGAGATGACCACTGAAATGGAACTTTTGATTACACAGTTTTCTGAAGGGAAGTTGGGAAAGGTAACTATATCTAAGTTTGAGGGAAGGGAAAGTTCCACCCAGTGCTAAAGAGATTACAGACTTCCCACCCTTCTTGGCTCCAAAGCCTCACCTTCACAGCACCCCAGAGGAGCTACACTCTGTAGCCTGCCAGGAGCCCTCTGGCAGCCAGAAAGGTCATAAGGGAGGCAGAGGTTCTCATCTGAATAAGTAAGTGTCCTTCTTCTTTTCTCCTCTCTACAAATAGACTCAATAGACTTTTGGCACCCCCAAAAGAGTGGGAGCCAACCCTCGCTGCTGACAATTCCCATTCGCATGCCTTCATTGCAGCCCTTTTACTGCACTGATCAAATTCCTTTCTCCAGGAACATTCCCGAGCCCACCGGTTAAGTTATGTGTTGAAGAAGAGCATCTGGAAAGCTCTCAAACTTCTTATCCAGCATGCTGGGTCCCAGAAATAGGACAAGGTAGGGTACTCCTTAACCAAGGCTGCCGTCCCATTCTCTTTACCAGAATCCATCACAACTGCTATTCCCTTTAATTAACAAACAGACAGTTGTTTACGTAGAAGTATAGCATAGCAATTAACTGTTTAGTTTACAGTCCAGGAGCATTGATAAATATGTACATAACAAACATTAATACCAAGCAGGAAGAATTAAAC
This sequence comes from Cynocephalus volans, assembly GCF_027409185.1. Lineage (NCBI taxonomy): Eukaryota > Metazoa > Chordata > Mammalia > Dermoptera > Cynocephalidae > Cynocephalus > Cynocephalus volans. The sequence goes on from NC_084478.1 coordinate 85,150,248, forward strand.
GATATGATAAAGTACAAGCAAAGAGCTAAGGCATTAAAAAGAAAAGTACTATCCAGTCTGGTTGGGACATTACAGCCAACTACACAGAGGAAGTGGCATAGGAGCTAAGGCTTAGAGGATGAGTTAGATGTGAACAGATAGAAATGATGAGAGGGATAAATCCAGGCTGAGAAAGGAACATAAGCAAAGGCATGAAGGCAGAGAAGTAAGTGAAGTGTTGAGCTGAGAGTTAGTTATCAGCTGTGGCTAAAGGAAAAGTTACTATAGCCTTGGCCTCCAGTGCTTACTAAATGTTGAATGACTATATGCAGGATTCCTGGAGAAATGTAATGAGAGATGACATCAGAAAAAAAAGTGGCAGAGGCCAGGTTGTGAGGATCCTTGAATGCCAGGTTAATGAGGTTAGTTATTTAGGAATTATCAAGGGGGAGGCATAACAAGATCTAGCCTCTGCCTTAAAAGGACAATTCCAGTGGTTGTATTGAAGCTGGAAAAAAGGCAATGACACTGGTACAGAAGGAAGACCAGTTAAGAGGCTACTTCAGTGTGTACATAAGAGACAATGAAGACCTGGACTAGGGTAGAAACAATGGGATGAAGAACAGGGATACAGATTTTGGGAGTCTTCAGGATACAGAAGATGTCCAAAGTTTTGGGAATGGATGAGCTTACCCTAGGAAAAAATACAGAGAAAAGAGAAGAGATTGAAAATGAAACCCTGGGAAAACTAACATTCAAAAGAGAGAAGAGCTCCCAAATGAGACTAAAGAATAGCCAGAGGAGACTAGGAAAACCAGCAGAGTACAATGTCCTGAAATTCATGGCTCAGAAGTCTCTCAAAGTCCAGGGTACCCTGGAGCTAATCCTCCTTTGATCTGCATACTAAAAAGGCAGCTTATGATTGTGGTAATTTTATTTAGTAACCATGTCATAATTTTGGTTCCTGCTGAGTTTGTTGCCCACAACAACTCTCAAGTCTTTGCTATAAGAATTGGTAATCCAGTCAGGTCGCCCTGAGCTAGACTTTTGCAGTTACAAAAGCAGGACATATTTTGTTCCTATTTAATGTGATTGTGTTTGTCTTGCCTTGTTATCCTAGCCTGTTCAAGAATTTTTTACATCTTAATTCTGCCATCCAACATATTATATTTCTCCCTGCTTTTCATCATCTGCAATTTTATCAGTTCACTATCTTTGTCTTCCATATCACTGATTAAAGTGTTGACTAGATAAGGACCAAGTTCAATATGGGCCTATAGATCTCCTTTGGGCTGACAGAAAACATGAATCAGCCATCTTTGGGTGCAAATTATGAATCTTGTACTGTTTCATCATTCAGCCCATGTTTCTACATTTTGTCCTCAAAGGTGTCACAGAGAAAATTTACTGAAACTAACATACACCATGACTAAAGCATTCTCTTTGTCTACAAGTCTAGTAACAACATCCAGAGAAGAAATCAGTTTCCTTTGGCAGGCCACCTGCTAGTGATCACTTCCTTTTATAGATGCACATAAGCCATTGGCTTACTAATAAATTCTAAAATGTTACTGAGTGTTGACATCTAGGTTTTTAGTCTGTACTTTCTAGAATCTGATTCCAGTCTTTTGGCACTTCTCTAAGAACATTTACAGAAGTGTTACACATAGTATCTGGAAATTCTTTTTAACTCCATTGTATGGAACATGGATGTTGTTATAAATGTAAGGAGAGGCCATTGGTGGTTTTGTTTTTTGGGTTTTTTGTTTGTTTGTTTGTTTGTTTTTAGATCTGCGAGAGACTGTTTATTTGGCTAATAATCTAATAATTGTTGAGGTATGGGAAAGATTAACACAGTCTGCGTATTTCAGAAAACTCTGTCTTCACCAGACAAAAAAGCAGATGGGTTTTCATAAGACAAGTCACATAAAAGGTGCTTTTTGATGTTGGGTTTTTTTGTTGTTTTTTAAAGAAAATGTAATTCTATTAAAGTTATTTTTTACATTCTAGGATGTTGTTGCAGAGTTGGGAGGGAGGGAGAGAGGGGAAAGGGGAAGGAAATGGGATAGGAGGAGGGGTGTGATTGAGGCCTGTGTCACCCCCCCTCATTTCCACAGGGCAGACTGGGGGGACCTTCCAGAGGTGACTTGGTCATTGCCAGGCTGGGTGCAGATGTCATGGGGGTGTGGCAAAAGCCCTCACCCCCACCATCCCAGCTCGGAAACCTGGAGCCCTTCTTGCTACAGCTTGGTGGTTGTTGCTGGGCTGGCTGCATGTGTCATTCGGTGTGGCCAAGGCCCAAGGCCCCCCACTGCCCTGGATCAGGAGAGCCTGGGCACTTCCTGTGGTGGCTTGGTGGTCGCCACTGGGCTGGCTGCATGTATCAGGGAGGCATGGATGAGGCCCAAGGCCCCCCATCACCCTGGCTCAGGAGGCCCGGGGCACTTTCTGTGGCAGCTCAATGGTCATCACTGGGCTGGCTGTGTGTGTCAGAGGGGCATAACTGAGACTCAAGGCCACCCGCCACCGTGGCTGGGAGAGCCCAGGATGCTCCCCGTGGTGTCTTGGTGGTTGCCGCTGGGCTGGCTGTGAGTGTCGTGGGGGTGTGGCTGAGGCCCTTGTACCCCACCCTCCTGATTGGTTGCAGGTGTTGAGGGGCATTCCTGAGGCCTCCGACCCTCCCCCCTTTCTGGTGTGGTAGCCTAGGGGACTTCTGGTCCTTCTAGGTGTTAATAGGTGTTCTTTGGTGATGTGAAACCTTTACTAGTAAATATCAAACTTTGTCTCTAGTTGTGGGTATTTTTTTATTTCTTTCAGTTCTGCATTGGGTTATGTGCTGTTTCAACCACTCCAATTCTGCACTGGGACTAACTTGTTGTCCTTTGCTTACTTCTAAAAAGAGAGAACTTCCTGTGGGGACCAGTACTTGAGCTCTGTGTTTGAGGTAAATTGCTGCTTTGCTGCTGATTCCCTGGGGAAGGCTTTTTGTACAGCTCAGGTTTTAATGGTTGACTTTATAGGTACTTCCAGCTCTCGAGAGATCCAGTGCACCTGGGTTGTGTAGAAACTCTGGTCTGGGCCTGAGTCATTTCATCAAACTGCACCCCATGCAATTCTGTATTTCTGGCCAGTCCCCTCTGAGTGGTCCTTCACTGATTGAAGTGCAGATCAGCTGTCCTTGCTGTGCCCCAGTGTTCTCCCGGTGGCCTGTCTCCCCCTCTGCCCATGCTGCAAACACTTCCCATGGGACAGGCTGTGCTCCAGTCCCTTGTGATGACTCACCTGCCTCTGAGTGGCTCCTTTTTTTCAGTTGTTGTGGCTCTTCGCTCCTATGTGAGTCCACGTGAACCCTATTAGTGGTCTTGCTGGCCTGGGGGCCACCAAGGCCCTCTTCTCCCCTGCCACCTCCAAACTACTTTATCCAAACGGCACAGCTGTGGCTTTTGCCAGCTCCTGCTCTGTGCACTCAGCAGCTCCAACTTGGACATGGCTGTGGCTCGAAACCATCAGAGTGGTTTTTTCTTTCTCTCATCATGGCTTCTCCTGCCTTCATGCACTCTGTAGGTCTCTCCTCCTCTTCCCCTGATCTCTAGCAGCCCCAGCTTGGCTGTCGTTGCTTTTTTATAGTTGTAAATTGGTTGATTTGTGTGAGAGAGTGATGCTGGGGACCATCTCTTCCACCATCTTGACCAGAAGCCTCCATTGGTGGTTTTGAATGGGGAAGGTGGTGACATAAACCGGTTTGCATCCAGAAGTAGAATAGAATGGGAAAGACTCCATAGCTGTGTGAGGCTATGTAAAGATCTTTTTGAAGTTTCTTTAACATCTCTACTTCCCAAAACGATCAAACCCTGCTCATCACACAAGACCACATTTCCCACCTCTGCTTTTTATTCATTCTTTGCCCCTCTGCCTGGGGCACTACCACTACCACTACCTTTTCCCACTCCCACTACCTTCTCCCCACATACAAATTTCGTACATCCTTTCAGTTCTAATTCTAATGCCATCTTTACCATAAGTCGTCTGGTTTTCCACAGCATCTGAATTTCCATACTCTTTCTCTGTGCCTTCCTCAGGCACTAGCTCTTTCTTCCTTAGATTATACTCTTTGGAGTAGAGCTAGAAAGGATATAGAAACAGCAGATGCTATCCTGAAAGTAGATGCTTATTACTGGCACCCCACTATCTGAGACTCCAAGGCACTTCAGAAGAGATTTGGGTCCCTAGGAATGCTGGTCATGGACAAAGTCACACAACTACAAGAGCATTCCCTGTTGTTTATACCCTAGTTTCCATCACCAGGATGCTTCCAACAATGAGCCTCTCTTCTCATTGTTTAGCCACATTATTACTGGTCTGTTCCATCAGCAAGGCTTTGACCACACCTTTTACCTCCCATACTAAGCCTATTAGTACATCTGGAACAAAGATGACACTACAACAAAGTTTCTCTTGTCAGTTGAATCACCTGATGATAAAGGCCTGAAACATCAGCTTCAATGCCTTTCTGTATTTTAAAAGACCTTCTTGTTGCAATGGAAGCTAAAATACCTGGTCAGAGAATATCCTTCGGTTCTGCATCAAATGGAATTGCCCAGTTCCTGCCAAAAGTATGGATGTCCTAAACAGTATTTTCTATATTTACTTCAATTCTAGCAGAAAATTCCAGTAGATCTAAAAATCTCTGAAACCCTACTGTATCAGTTAGGATTGTGCTAAGCTACATGTAACAGAAACCAAAGGCCAGTGTCTTAAACAAGAAGGAGTTTATTTTCTCATGAAACCAAAAGTCTGATGGTATGCAGTCCAGGGCAGAATACAGCAGCTCCACAGAATTTCATGTAGCAAGATGGCTGCTACAACTCTAAACATCACATGTGCATTATGGGCAGGAAGAAGAAAAGGCTAAATGGGGCAAGCCAGCCAGATTTGTCCCTTTTTGTCATGAAAACAATCATTTTCCCTGATGCCTCACCCAGTAGACTTCCATGTACATCTCACTGGCCAGAACTGCATCACATGATTACCCTTAGCTGCAAAGGCACTTAAGAAATCAACTGAGCATATTGCAGCCCCATATAAAGTCAGGGGTTTTCATGTTTATCGCAGCTCTACTCACAATAGCCAAGAGTTGGAACCAACCTAAATGTCCTTCCATGGATGACTGGATAAAGAAAATGTGGTATATATACACAATAGAATACTACCCAGCCATGAGAAAGAATGAAATTCTGCCATTTGAAGCAACATGATGAGCTTGGAGAAAATCATGTTAAGTGAAATAAGCCAGACAAAGAGAGAGAAATGCCACATGTTCCCACTCAAATGTGGAAGCTAAAAAAGTTGATCTCATAGAAGTACAGAGTAGAATAGTGGTTACTAGAGACTGGTGGGAGGAAAGGGTAGAAGGGGATGGGGAGAGAGTGGTCAGTGGACACAAAATATTGGAGAGATAGGAAGAATGAGACCCGGTGTAATATAAGGAGACTACAGTTAACAACAAAGTATTGTGTATCTTTATTTATTTATTTATTTTTATATTGTGTATCTTTAAATAGCAAGTCAAAATGATGTTGAATGTTCCTAACACAAAGAAGTGACAAATGTTTGAGGTGATGCATATACTAAGCACCCTGATATGATCATTGCATACAGTATGAATGTACTCAAATATCATGGTGTACTCCATAAATACATAGAATTATCATGGGTCAATTAAGAAAAATAAATTGAGAGAAAAAAAAAAGAGTACTAGAGAGTAGAATAGTGATTACCAGAGGCAGAGAAAGGGAAAGGTAGTGGGGGCCGGGAAAATGTTGGTAGACTGGTACAAAATTACAGTTAGATAGGAAGAATAAGTTCTGGTGCCCTAGGGTGACAAGAGCTAATAATATTGCACTGTGCATTTCAAGACAGCCAGAAAAGAGGAACTTGAATGTTACAACTACAAAGAAATGATAAGTGCTTATGTGATAGACATGCTAACTATTCTGATTAGATCATTATACAATGTATGCATGTATTGAAACAACAAACAGTACCCTATAAACATGTACAATGAAAGAATTAAAATTAAAAAATAAATAAATAAAGTCAAGGAGGGTTTAGCACAGATGAAATTAAGGAAAGATAGGTAATGAGCAGTGTTTACCACTTATACAGAGATCCAAAGGGATCAAAACCTTAAAGATGTATAATAGTCATTTGAGTACATGGTTTATCTCCCTTTTTAGACTGTGCTTTCCCTAAAGTCAGAGGCTACATCTTCATTTCTCCATTCCACACAGCAAGTAAAGAACATTTATTTCACACTTACTGTATACCAGAAACTGTGTAGACACTTTACATATTTATTTCATCTAAAATCCTCCCAACAACCTTAGAAGGTAGATACTATTACTCTTCCTATTTAATAAATGATATAACTGAGGTTCAGAGAGTTGGGATGACTTGTCCAAGATCACACCTATAGTGAGTGGTCTAAGTAGAATTTGAATTGGACAGTCAGATGCTAAAGGCTATATTCGTCTACTACACCAAATTACCTGACATAATGTTGGCACTTAATAAATCAATCACATTAGTCACAGCAGACTCCCTTCCTGCCATTGTCATCTGCTTCAAAGGATCATATGCATTCAAATTTGGGGCCACTCTTCACATGGCCTCTTGTGGCCATATGCATACATACTGCTTTCCTGCCCATCTTTCTGCCTCACCACGGATTTCTCTCCAGAGCAGTAGAGGTTTTTGCAGCTTAATGCAGGTCAGCTCCAGGCTCCAGACAATCTTTGTTGCTATGGTAAAAGACATAGTTTCAAGAACAACAGACAAAAGCCACTGTTTCAAAGAAAAGAGATAATTTTTTATAGAGGTATGACCAAGATTGGCTATGATGGCTCCTGGGAGGAATGTCCCAGTCACACCAGCCCAGTGCTAAGGAGGGGGGGTGGGGAAAGCAGGGCTGGCAGTCAGGAGACTTGGACATCCTAGCCCAGGTTTTGTCAGTGATGTGTTGTGTGACCTTGGACAGGTCACTGCCCAGTTCTCAATCTCAGTTTTTACCATCTATAAAATAAGTAGCTTGGACAAATAAGGTTGCTCTGGGAATGAGCTAACATCTGTAGATATATGACCTAGAATTAAGAGGGTGCTGGTCAGAGTCACATCCATGGGCAGATACATGCAAGTATATGTGCACATGTGCGCGCGCGCGTGCACTCACACACACACACACACACACACACACACACACACACAGAGTCTTGAACAAGCCCTGTCACTTGTGCAAGCACCAGACATACACAGGACACATTTTCACAAAGGCCAAATTTAGTGCTTTCTCTCTGCTTGCCAAGGCTAAGCCATGTGATCATTTTTCTTGTAATCTACATCCACTCACAAGAAGAATGTTGTTTTTTATGATGTCACCCAAATTATATTTGTTAAAGTGAGTGAGACTGGAAGCCAGGCTGAGGAGCCTGCTTAGTTGCATTATTTCAGTATATTAAGTTATCTTGGGTGCTCAAGTCTGACTGTGATGAGAAGAAAATCTGCCAGTGTTTGGGTTTTATCCACTACCACTGAGGGTGGTCCCAGTGTTTGCTGAGCAATGAGGTGGATTTTTTTTTTTTAATGTGCACATTCCTCCTATTAAGCTTTCGAGCCTATTTTTCCATTGACCTCACTCCTAGCAAATGCTCCAGGACTCACCTGGGTCTAGGTCCTCCTGGGTTGATATAATAAACCCAGGGGCTGGTCCCCATTCCCTCAAGATTCCCAGCTCCTCACCCTTTAAAAGACAAGTGAAAAATACAAATACTTTAGTGCCATTCATGGAACTTTATTTCCCACTGGATAGCTGGTTTCCTGCACACACATAGAAGAACAGCATGTGCAGTGGTAAGGGCAAACAGTGGGACTTGGGAAGCCTGGCTTCTGGTCCAAATTCTGCCATCATCTATGTGGCCTTGAGTAAGCCTTTTCTACTCTTTGGGCTTTTAAAATTCATCTTAAAATCACAGGGATGAACTAGTAATCTCTGAAGACCCTTTTGGTCCTAATAATAATGATTTGCCCACACAAAGTCACCCATGTTAGAATGCACTCTCCCAGAACTTAGGGCTATAAGTCTAATTAACATCATCTTCAGTACCTGGGGGTCACACAACCCCAGGGGATACCATTCACATTGTGGGGGATACCACTCACCTGAGGCCCTAAGACCATCTGACACCATGTTTAAGGGAACCTGACAAAGGCTTTTTGAGCATGATGCCAATCATGGCATATATATGTCTTGAGCTATGCATGACGGTTGAAAGCCTGTTCCCCCACTAACCCTTGGTACAGGAGCCCCCTCCATCAAAACCTCAGGTTCCCTCTTCACTGAGAAGGCATAGATTGCTAGATATCTCTCTTAGTCCCATTCACAAAATCTTAGGGGTCTATGGAGAGTGCCGTCTCTGTCCAAAGGAAGGAGAGCTTGCATTACATAAAAGGAACAAAGAGATTCAATTTGGTTGAAAATAGAGCATCTGAAAGGAGCATATTGGACTGAATAAGATCAGCAGGCCTTTTTGCTCCCTGAGTAGCATCTTGAGCAGCACAAAAGCCCAAGTGCCTAGGGGAGAAGAAAGCCACAGAAAGGTAAGATTAGGATACTTTAAACTAACTGGAAGATTTCACAAATTTCCTTGGGCCAAACCAAGAGTGTACCACCTATACCCAGCCTAAGTATATAACAGAGGGTCATGAGGTATTTCCCTAAGGGTGTCCTTGGCAAGGGGGAGGAGGGTGTTATACTCCTCCCAGGGAAATGAGCTGAAGGAGCTCTACTGAGATATCAAATATGACTATAGTAGAGCAGGACCTGTGTGTACATCTACATCTATTCTCAACAGCCTCCAGAGAACTAGAACTTCACTACATACACTGCACGTGAACTCTGGCCCTGCTGACCAGACTAACTGGACTCTCCAGACATCTTTCATACTCTTGAACATTTTCTCTCGATGGACTTAGTTTCCAAGTATATAAATGAGGGAACTAAAATGCAATCATAGATTTCAAACTGTTTTGTGGAGCCCTAGGGTTCAGGCTCAAGGGTATGGCTTGAGCACATGGCTCAAGGGCTATCTCAGGGATGAGAAAGCAAGGAGAGGCCAAACGGGCAGAGATGCAGATTCCCCCACCCAACATACACTTCAACACAGTAGTTCAGCTTCTATCTGTTTTATATATCAAGCTCCCACAAAAGATTCCATTTGAAAAAAAAATTATTTCAATGTTAAAAATAGTTCAAAAGCTACTGCCTTACATGTTTGCTAAGTGCCCTACGAGCATTAATGTTCTCTGTGTCTATGAAGAAGGAGTCAGAAATTGAGAAGAATTGTTTTTTTCTTGGGAGACCAGCACTCTGCTGGGAAGAAGAGTCACTGAAAATCCCAAGAAGTAGCAAATGGCCATCTTTCACTTGCCTATTTAGATAGATCTGTGGTTGAGCTTTGCCTCCTAGTAGGAACATGAGGTGAAAAAATCTTCTGTGCCTTAATTACTTTCCCGTAGGTGAGATTCCAACTGGAGAAAACTGATTTAGCTTGAAAGGAAGCTGGAGGCATCAGTAGAAGGGCCTCCTAGGTCTCAGTTGGAACTCTATTCAAGGAAGCTAAATAGTGAGGTGTCACCCTCATCTGAACTTTCCAGAGCAATTAATTTGTCTACATTTGTCTAGTTTGTGATTTTAACAAAAGTTTAGATAGAGGGAGAAACTGTACATTTTAGCACCATCTACTGGTATTGAATTATCTCTGGAAACCAAATACCAACTACCTACCTTACTTGCAAGTTGGGCATCTTCTGGCACTAGTTAGTAAAGGTCACTTCAGTCATATTGTCACTTGAATGATTCATTTGTAAAGAGAGTTGTCATCAAAGGAGTGTTCCAAAGGAGCCCAGAACAACTGATCTCCCCCAAAAGATTGGCAGAGAAGGTGACCACCTGCCTAGTAGAATTTGAGAAGCCACGGAAAGGTATCTCCTATTCCTAAATTCCCCAGTGGTAACCAGTCCTAGTATATTAAGTTCCATTGTCCTAATTCTGTTATTTTAGATACTAAAGGCTCTTTGGTCTCCCAAAGCACCATGTGAAAGTGTAACTCCTTCTCAAAAGAGACACATTTTAATCTGTTAGCAGTTTACACTTGTTGAGGAATTGATAGGAGACTCATTAGTAATCACCTTCAAGAGAGCTATTAAGAGGATTAGCTACAGACAGCCCCAGTTTACACCTTTTTTCCTGGTACTATTATTAATAACACCCCCATCTACTCTCAAACATGTCCCAGTTTGGGAGATAAATTACATGGTCACTTTAGCCATGACATTTGATATCACATTATACATTTGGATTTTCCAAGCCCAACATTCCCAAGGCTGATTAGTTTTTTCTAGGCATTATGCCCACAATTCAGAAGGCTCCCACTAAGTGTACACTGATGCCCAGTATGGCTTTATAAGCAAACTTTTAGGCATGTGAGAGTTGGTGGATATAACTTAGAACAGATAATATTTGTGGTATAATATTTGTTAAATTGAAAAGTTTAATGAAACCACTTTGAGATATCATCTCACCTCAGTTAGACTGGCTACTACCAAAAAGATAGAGAATAACAAATGCTGATGAGGATGTAGAGAAAGGGGAACCCTTCTGTACTGTTGGTGGGGCTTTAAATTAGCACAGCCATTATGGAGAACAGTATGGAGGTTCCTCAAACGACTACAGATAGAACTTCCATATGATCCAGCACTCCCACTACTGGGGATATGATCCAGAGGATTAGAAATCATCATGTCGAAGTGATACCTGCACTCCCATGTTTATTGCAGTGCTATTTACAATCCCAGGCTATGGAACCAACCTAAATGTCCATCTATGGATGACTGGATAAGGAAAATGTGGTATATATACACAATGGAATACTACTTAGCCATAAAAAAGAATAAAATTCTGCCATTTGCAGCAACATGGATAAGCCTGGAGAAAATTATGTTAAGTGAAACAACCCAGGTGCAGAAAGAGAAATACCACATGTCCTCAGTCATAAGTGGGAGCTGAATTAATAAACAATGAAGAGAAAGAGAGAGAGAGAAACAACAATCACAATAATACATTGAACTTTTAGAAAGAAAGAACAGAACTGTGGTTTCTAGAAGTGCAAAGGGGGAGGAAGAAAGGGCTAATGAGAAATTGATTAACAGACACAAAGAATGATTATGTATTATAATGATGAATAAGCTAACTACCCCAATTTGACCATCACATATTGTACACAACTATTTTTTTTTTCCAAATTTTATTTTGTCAATATACAATGTGGTTGATTATTGTGGCCCATTACCAAAACCTCCCTCCCTCCTCCCTCTCCCCCCTCCCTCCCAACAATATCCTTTCTGTTTGCTTGTCGTATCAACTTCAAGGAACTGTAATTGTTATGTCTTCTTCCCTCCCCCCCCCCCCAGTTTTTTTGTGGATTTATTTATTTTTAGCTCCCACAAATAAGTGAGAACATGTGATATTTCTCTTTCTGTGCCTGACTTGTTTCAGTTAATATAATTCTCTCTAGGTCCATCCATGTCATTGCAAATGGCAGTATTTCATTCTTTTTTATAGCAGAGTAGTATTCCATTGTGTAGATATACCACATTTTCCGTATTCACTCATCTGATGATGGACATTTGGGCTGGTTCCAACTCTTAGCTATTGTAAAGAGTGCTGCGATGAACATTGGGGAACACGTATACCTTCGACTTGATGATTTCCATTCCTCTGGGTATATTTCCAGCAGTGGGATGGCTGGGTCATATGGTAGATCTATCTACAATTGTTTGAGGACCTCCATACCATTTTCCATAGAGTCTGCACCATTTTGCAGTCCCGCCAACAATGTATGAGAGTTCCTTTTTCTCCGCAACCTCGCCAGCATTTATCGTTCAGTCTTTTGGATTTTAACCATCCTAATTGGGGTGAGATGGTATCTCAGTGTGGTTTTGATTTGCATTTCCTGAATGCTGAGTGATGTTGAGAATTTTTTCTTATGTCTGTTGACCATTCGTATATCTTCCTTTGAGAAATGCCTATTTAGCTCTTTTGCCCATTTTTTAATTGGGTTGCTTGTTTTTTTCTTGTAAAGTTGTTTCAGTTCCTTGTATATTCTGGATATTAGTCCTTTGTCAGATGTATGTTTTGCAAATATTTACAGAGTGGGAGAAAATATTTGTACACAACTATTGATAGTCAACTTTGTACCCCACAAATGTGTGTAATCAATTATGTTTCAATAAAAAAAAAAGAGACCGGCAGCCACTGTGCCATGGAACTCTCAGCCCAGTCGAGTCCCCACTCCCCAGAGGCCTGAGAGCCACCAGCCCCACAGGCCCTGTGGCAGCCATGCTGAATTGGTAGTCCCACCAAATTGGCAGTCCCTGTGGGATCTGGGCCAGACACCAGGGTGGAATGAGTGGACCATGAAACCCTCTGCCACAATGGCTAAACACCAAAGGAGAGATACCAGAAATATGAAAAACCAAGAAAGTACTGAGGCATCCGTGCTTACCTGGCAGTGTCCCAACCAGCTGTGGCCATTAGGCACCCATACTTGCCACACTGCACCCAGCTCTGTTATCATACTTACCCAGCTGCACCTGTGCTCTGCCAGACACTGCTGTAATGGAATTGTCCACCCTCACCCTCTACCCTGCTGTGAAACCTGAAAGAAATGTGCCATAAAAGAAACCTCCCTGCTGCATTCAGGGCTCAGCGTTTGTGACAGGAGTCTGCTGAACTGCTGCCGGCATCAGTAAACTCTGCTTCCTGTCTCAAGCCTTAGTGCTTACTGCCTCTTCCTGCGAGTTTGCAGTAACACACTGCAATATTTCTTGGGGAATCATCTGGGATGGTGGAGATGGTGGTTTTACCACCTCCCTTGTCTCTTGGTCTCGGCCCCCAGGACACCCGATGACACAGACCACATTCAGGTGCCAATGGAGAGTTTTCCGTGAGTGGGAAAGACCTCACTGGGTGGACCTGGAGGATGAACCCTGAGCACAATGGAACCCAAAGAGGCACAGGAACCAGAACAGAAGAGCTTCGCCCACTGGACTAGTAAAGGACCCAGGTCCCACTAGGTTCCTACTCCCATGACAGTAGAAGGGGAACTTGATCAACTCCAAAAGAGGGGAATGTCTTAGTACTCCATTCTATGGAAGAAACCACATTCCCTGGTCAGGTCAGGATTTTTGTAATTTTTAGGTGGTGAATGAAAGTGTGTGAGTGTGTGTGGCTGAGATGTACCCTAGATACGAAGTGAGTGCAGACTCCCAATCTGCGGTTCCATTGCAACCTCATATGGCTAAGGGTGACTCGCAAGAGAGGTCCTGACGGGGGGTTATACCATCTCACCAAATCCAAGAGGTGCTGAAATGTCACTGTGAGGTGAGTGGCCAGAGACAGACAAAGCGATTAGAATAGAGTGTCTGTTGTGGCACCAATCAAGGGTGTAAAACATGGGAGGGAAACCTAGCAAACAAATTCCCCTTGCATGTATGCTGAGGAATTTTTAAAAGGGCTTTTCTGGTGACTATGGTATCAAACTATATCCTGATAAACTCAGGGCATTCTGTGAGGTGGATTGGCCATCTTTCAACGTGAGATGGCCCTCAGAGGGATCCTTTGACCTTTCCCTTATCCATTGAGTCAGGCAAGTTATTACTGGCCAACATGGAAATGACCCTCAGGGCCACGCTGACGAGTACCCCTGTATTGATTCTTGGGAATACTTAGTTCTTTCTCCACCCTCCTGGTTACAGGTCTGCATGGAAAAACACTGCCAAATTCTCCTGGCCTGAGAAATGTCAGTCCCAGGTCAGACTCATGCCCAGAGGTGACTGCTACATGCGGCCCCCAAGCCAGCTATTCGGCCCTCAGATCTGGAGGATCTGCCACCTCCCTACTTGACTGGGCCAACTGCTCTGCCACCCCCATGGCTCCCATCACTGCCTCCCACTCCAGCGCTGCCTCCAACATCTCCTCCTGGCTTATCAGAAGGGAACACTTCAGCTCCCAATTCTCAAGAGACCCTACCACCACCTACCCTGACCCTATATGGGCCAAGCTGGACCCAGCCTTCAACCAGGTCACCATGGGGAACAGCTCTCCAGATGTGACTCCAAGAAACCCAAGGTCCCCTTTACTATGATCAGGATGGACACCTGCAGGGAGGACACCCCACATTCATCTATCATCCATTCACAATGACTGACTTTGAATTGGAAACATCATATGCTCACATATGCCAAAAAGTTCCAGGCTATGTTTGATCTGGCCTGGTCCATAATCCAGACTCAACAGCCCACCTGGATAGACTGCAGGCAGCTCCTAATGACTCTCTTCAATTCAGAAGAGAGATGCCATATCAGCCAGGTGGCTCTAAAGTGGCTCCAAGCCCATGCCCCAGCCAGGATATTGAATGCCCAAGTGTATGCCCAGGCCCATTTTCATGATGAGGATCCACACTGAGACCACAACACAGATCAGGGCCTATGGATGCTGGAACGGTATCAAGAGGCTCTCCTGAGAAACTTAAAGGCAGGAGGGAAAAAACTGACCAATGTGACTAAGATCTCTGAAGTCTTCCAAAAGCTAGATGAGAGTCCCAGTCAGTTCTATGAAAAGCTCAGCAAGGCATTCCACATTTACATGCCCTTTGATCCTGAACAACCTGAAACCCAGAGGATAGTTAATGCCACTTTTGTGGAACAAGCACAGGGGGATATCTGCCACAAGCTGCAAAAGCTAGAAGGGTTTGCTGACATGAATATTACCCAACTCCCAGAAATTGCAACCAAGATGTTCATCAACCAGCACCTGGAGGCCCACTGCAAGACAGACAAGAAAATAAAGAAGAAAGTGGACCTACTAGCTGCTGCACTGGCCAAGAAATCAGAACATCCAAAAGGGCCCCAAGGCTGAGGCTGAAAGCCGACCAGAGGGCAGCCACAGGATGCACCCAGTTCCAGACCACCTCTAAGATCCAACAAATGTGCCTACTGTCATGAAGATGGTCATTGGAAAACAGACTGTCCCCAACTCCTGGCCACCACTAAAAGCCAATTCCAGCCCCCAAGGAAGAGACAAGCCTCCCAAGGAGGCCACAATCCAGGCAAACCAGCTACCAAGACACCCCAGCAAGATTTCATCAGCTTAGCTGAACTTGAACAATGTGAAAATGAATAAAACTGACTAGGCTCCCTTTCCCTGGGCCCCTGGGAACCCTTGGTCCAAATGATGGTAGGGGGCCAACCTATAAACTTCATTGTGGACACTGGAGCCAAACATTCAGAGTCACACAACCTCTTGGACCTTTCTCTTAGAGACAAACCACCATAGTCAGAGCCACAGTGAGCCAAGAGAAACACACTTTCTTACTGACCAGAAGATGCAACATAGGAAAAAGAGAAGTCAGTCACGAGTTTCTCTACCTGCCTGACTGCCCAATACCCCTACTCAGAAGAGATCTACTGAGTAAGTTACATGCCCAAATAACTTTCTTGAAGACTGGAGAAATGTCCCTAACTCTGGGAGATTCAGAGGCTTAGATCCTGTCCCTCACCATTCCCCAGTGGGAAGAATGGCAGTTGTTCAGCCTAAAGGCCATGACATCAACATTGCTGGAGCTTCCCTTTCAGGTGCCTGGAATCTTGGCTGAAGACAACCCACCAGGTCTGGCTGAGGACATTACCCCAGTCCTGGTGGAAATGAAACCAAGGGCAATGCCAGTCTGGTAAAAGAAATATTATATCCTCTGATGGGCTCAACAGGGGATACAAAAACATCTGGACAGACTCCACAAGCATGGACTTTTAAGGCCACGCCAGTCACCCTGGAACACACCTCTACTACCAGTTCAGAAGCCAGGGACCAATGACTTCCAACTGGTACAAAACCTCAGGGCAATCAACCAAGCAACTGCCACCCTGCACACTGCTGTTCCTAATCCATACACACTTCTGAGTTTAATCCCTGCTTACGCCGCTTACTTCACCTGTCTGGACCTTAAAGATGCCTTCTTCTGCATCAGACTGACTTCCCACAGTCAACCCATTTTTGCTTTCCAATGGAACAGTCCCAAAGGGACTCAAGGACAATTAACTTGGACTCAGTTGCCTCAGGGATTCAAGAACTTCCCAACCATTTTCGGCACGAGCCTGGCTTCCAACCTACAGACTTTCCCAGTCAAACAAAGTGGATGTGCTCTGCTCCAATACATCAATGACCTGTTGCTGGCTGGAAGGACCCACCAAAAATATATAAAAGGGACTAAACTCCTCTTCAACCTGCTTTTGGAAAAGGGATACAAGGTATCTAAAAAAAAAAAAAAAGGCCCAAATATGCCAAGAAAGAGTCAAATATTTGGGGTTCCATATCTCCCAAGGACAATGCCAACTGGGACCAGAGCATAAACAGGCTGTCTCTTCCATCCCAACCCCCAACACACAAAAACAAATTCATGAGTTCCTGGGGGCAACAGGCTTCTGCAGGATCTGGATCCTTAACTTTGCAAAACCCCTATATAAAGCAGCCAAAGCGGTGGGAAAGAACCCATAATCAGGGAAACAGCCCAGCAAAAGGCCTTCATGGACATAAAAAGGTCACTTACAAGTGCTCCAGGACTGGGACTGCCTGACTTGGAAAAATCCTTCTTTCTATATGTCCACAAAAGACAGGGTCCTATGGTGGGAGCTCTAACTCAGCTTCTGGGGTCCTGGCACCACCCGGTGGCATATCATTCAAAACAGCTGGACATAGTGGCCTGAGTACTCCTGCAAGAAATCATCCCACAGTTTGAACTACCTCTAGTCATTGGGTCTGACAATGGACCAGCATTTGTAGCTGAAATTCTTAAACTGATAGCCTGGAATTTAAAAATTACCTGGAAGCTACACACTGCCTATCGACCCCAAAGTTCAGAAATGGTCAAACACATGAACAGAACTATAAAAACTCATCTCAGAAAATTATGCCAAGAAACCCACCACCACTGAACAAAATCCTCCCCATAGTTTTGTTCCAGATCCAATCTACACCCACCAAGTGCACAGGCTTCTCCCCTTTCAAAATCCTGTATGGCAAGCCTCCCTCTCTCGTCAAGGCTATTCAAGGTGATCTGACAGAGGTCAGACATGTAACTTTGCAACAACTCCTGGCTCTAAGAAAAACCATGCAGGCCATTCACCAGTGGGCAAGAGAATGGCTCCCACTTAGTCTTCAACCCCCTCTACACCCTTACAAGCCAGGAAGCTCTCTTTGGGTAAAAGAATGGAATGTACATCCCCTCAAAGCCCTGTGTAGGGGAACTTTTATTGTCTTATTGTCTACCCCAACTGCAGTCAAAGCAGCTGAGGTCACTCCGTGGATACATCACAGCAGACACAAACAAGCCACAACCTCTTGGGACTGCATTCCTCAAGCCACTTCACCCTGCAAGTTAACTCTCCAGAAAAGAGGACCAAAAACTGCCATGGAGACACTGGATGACAACAGCCCTGCTCTAGTCACTCCAAGGGCTGACTAGTTCACGCATAGTAGAAGCCTGAGGATCGTCAGACAAGAAATTAAAAAACTAACTCATGTCCCAGTACAAAAGTGGTCAGGATAGAACCCAAAAGGCCTCTTCAGAGGCTGGTTTAACATGTTCAGAGGGCTCAAAACCCTTATTATTATGGGTCTTTTCTTAATGGGCACCTATCTCATCCTCCCTTGCTTGCTGCTTCTGGTAATACACACAGTCACATCCTCCCTGGAGGCCATAGTAGAACAAAAAAAAAACATAGCCAAAATGTTCTCACTATGACAATACCAGCCCATAGACCAAAAGCCAGCTAAAGGTGATGCTGTTTGACCAGGCCATCTAAGGCCTTGGTCATGCATCAAAGGGGGCAATGAGGCATCCAGCTGTGGCTGTTAGGCTGTTAGATGATACTGTGCCCATCTCTGTTATCGTACTTACCCAGCTGCATCCCCACCCTGCCAGACACTGCTGTAACACCCCTCCCCTGCCAGACACTGCAGTAATGGAATTTTACACCCTCACCCTCTACCCTGCTGTGAAACCCAGAAGAAATGTGCCATAGAAAAAACTACCCTCCTGTGTTTGGGGCTCAGCCTTTGTGACAGTAGTCCACTGAGCCACTGCTGGCATCAATAAACTATGCTTCTTGACTCAAGCCTCGGTGTTTCCTGCCTCTCCCTGTGAGTTCACACTAACATACTGCAACAGTATGACACCACCAAAGGAAAATAACAACCCTCAAGTTCTCGATCCTATAGAACAGGAAGTCCTTGAAATGACTGACAAAGAATTTCCAGCAACAATTCTAAGGAAACTAATGAGATACAAAAGAACTCACTTAGACAACACAACAAAATGAGAAAAAGTATACAGTACCTGAAAGAAGAAATGTACAAAGAAATCAATGCCCTGAAGAAGAATGTAGCAGAGCTTGTAGAGCTGAAGGATCCATTCAATGAAACAAAATACACAAAAGAAAGTTTAACCAGCAGGCTAGAACAAGCAGAAGAGAAAATTGTTGACCTTGAAAATGATCTGTTTGAAATAACATAAGTGCTCAAAAAAAAAAAAAGAATTTTAAAAATTGAAGAAAATCTAAGAGATAACAGTCAACTCTAAGCATTCAAATATACAAATCATGGGTATTCGAGAGGGGGAGGAAAAAGGAAATGGCATTGAAAACATATTCAATGAAATAATAGAAGAAAAATTCCCAGGTATAGGGAAAGATACAGCTCTTCAGATTCAGGAAGCTCAAAGATCCCCAAACAGATTGAACCCAAAAAAGTCCTCTCCAAGACATGTTACAGTCAAACTGGCAAAACTCAAAGACAAAGAGAGAATGTTAAAAGCTGCAAGAGAAGCATCAAGTCACCTATAAGGGAGGCCCAATTAGACTAACATCAGACTTTTCATCAGAAACCCTGCAAGCCAGAGAAGAATGAGATGATATATTTAAGACAGTAGAAGACAAAAACTGCCAGCCAAGACTGCTTTACCCAATAAGGCTATCCTTCCCAAATGAAGGACAAACAGTATATTTCTCAGACAACATAAAGTGCAAGAGTTCACTACCACAAGACCAGCCTTACACGAAATTCTCAAGGGAGTACTGGGTCTGGTACCTGCAAAACAACCATCACTACCACAAATACTAAAGAAAGAGCAAATCCTACCAGTAAAATAAAACTGCTAACAATAAAGAGAAAAAACATTATCTACCATCCCAAGAAACCAACAAACACAGAAGACAAACAGTAAATCAGAAAGAAAGAAACAAAAGACACTTAAGACATCCAAACAAAAATCAATAAAATGCCAGGAGTAAATCAACACCTTTCAATAATAACTCTTAATGTAAAAGGACTAAATTCGCCACTCAAAAGACACAGATTGACTGAATAGATTAAAATGATGCACCCAACAATATGCTGCCATCAAGAGACCCACCTCATCTGTAAAGACACACATAGACTAAGAGTAAAAGGATGGAAAAAGATATACCAGGCAAATAGAAATGAAAAATGAGCTGCAGTAGCTATTCTTATATCAGATAAAATAGACTTCAAGCCAAAATCCATAAAAAGAGATAAAGAAGGCTACTATATAATGATAAGAGGAGTTATCCATCAAGAAGGCATAACAATTATAAATATACATGGACCCAACATTGGAGCAGCCGGATTTATAAAGCAAACACTATTAGACCTAAAGAATGAGACTGACACTAATACCATAATAGCAGGAGACCTGAACACCCCACTCTGAACATTGGACAGATCATCTAGGCAAAAAAATCAGCAGAGAAACACAAGATCTAAACAACATTTCAGACTAATTGGACATGACCGATATCTACAGAGCATTCCATCCAACAACCTCAGAATGTTCATTCTTCTCATCAGCACATGGAACATTCTCCACGATATATCACATGTTAGGTCTCAAATCAAGTCTCAAGAAATTCAAAAAAATTGGAACTATTCTGTGTATTTTTTCAGATCACATTAGATTAAAATTAGAAATCAATAATAAATGAAACACTGGAAACTATAAAAATACACAGAAATCAAACAACATTCTACTTAATGACATACGGGTCCAAGAAGAAATTAAACAGGAAATCAAAAAATTTATCAAAACTAATGAAAATAATGACACATCATACCAAAACCTGTGGGATACTGCAAAAGCAGTATTAAGGGGGATACTTATCACATTAAATGTTTATTTCAGAAGAATGGAAAGATGGCAAGTAAACAACCTAACACTTCACAATAAAGAACTAGAAAACCAAGAATAATCCAAACCCAAAGTTAGTATATGAAAAGAAATAATTAAGATCAGAGTAGAAATAAATGAAATAGAGACCCAAAAAATGATACAAAAGATCAATGAAACAAATAGTTGGCTTTTTGAAAAGATAAATAGAATTGACAAACCATCAGCAAGGAAAACTAAAAAGAAGAGAGAAGACCCAAGTAACAAAAATTACAAGTGAAAAAGGTGATATTACAACTGATACCTCAGAAATACAAGGAATCATTACAGAACAACTATATGCCAACCAATTTGAAAATCTGGAGGAAATGGATAAATTTCTGGACATAAACAAACTACCAAGACTGAGCCAAGAAGATATAGAAAATCTGAACAGACCAATAACAATAAAAGAGATTGAAGCTGTTATGAGAAGGCTCCCAACAAAGGTCCTCTCAGGACTGGATGGCTGCACTGCAGAATTCTATCAAACCTTCAAAGAGGAATTGATACCAATTATCTACAAACTATTCCAAAAAATTGAAACAGAGGCAAATCTCCCAAACTCATTCAATGAAGCAAACATCACCCTGATACCAAAACCAGACAAAGACACAACAAAAAAAGAAAACTATAGGCCACTATCTTGATGAATAGATGCAAAAATCCTCAATAAAATATTAGCTAACAGAATACAGTAACACATACACAAAATTATATACCATGATCAAGTGGATTCATC
Source organism: Cynocephalus volans (assembly GCF_027409185.1). Lineage (NCBI taxonomy): Eukaryota > Metazoa > Chordata > Mammalia > Dermoptera > Cynocephalidae > Cynocephalus > Cynocephalus volans. The sequence goes on from NC_084478.1 coordinate 85,171,359, forward strand.
CCAGGGATGCAAGGTTGGTTCAACATACACAAATCAATAAATGTGATACACCACATCAACAAAATCAAAGACAAAAATCATATCATCATCTCTATAGATGCTGAAAAAGCATTTGACAAAATTCAACATTCATTCATGATAAATACTCTCTATAAGTGGGGTACAGACAGAAAGTATCTCATCTCAATTAAAGCCATATATTATAAGCCCACTCCCTATATTGTCCTGAATGGGGCAAAGCTGAAGGCTTTTCCCTTAAGAACAGGAACAGGACAAGGTTGCCCACTCTCAACACTCCTATTCAACACAGTGTTGGAAGTACTAGCCAGAGCAATCAGAGAAGAGAAGGAAATAAAGGGCCTCCTGATCGGAAAAGATGAAGTCAAACTGTTCCTGTTTGCAGATGATATGATCCTATATATTGAAAAGCCTAAAGCCTCTATTTAAAAAACCTCTTGCAGTTGATAAATGATTTCAGCAAAGTTGCAGGATACAAAATCAACACACAAAAATCAGTAGCATTTCTATACTCCAACAGTTAACGTGCAGAAAAAGAAATCAAGAAAGCTAGCCCATTTACAATAGTCACCAAAAAATAAAATAGTTAGGAAAAAAGTTAACCAAGGATGTGAAAAATCTCTATGACAAGAACTACAAACCACTGTTGAGAGAAATTAAAGAGGACACAAGAAGATGGAAAGATATCCCATGCTCTTGGATTGGAAGAATTACCATTGAGAAAATGTCCATACTACCCAAAGTCATCTACAGATTCAATGCAATCCCCATCAAAATTCCAATGACATTCTTCTCAGAAATGGAAAAAAACCACCCTAACATTCATATGGAATAACAAAAGACCACGAATAGCCAAACAATCCTGAGCAAAAAAAATAAAGCTGGGGGCATAACACTACCAGACTTTAAACTATTCTACAAAGCTATAGTAACCAAAACAGCATGGTACTGGCACAAAAATAGGCACACAGATCAATGGAACAGAACAGAGAATCCAGAAATCAATCCATACACCTAAAGACATATGATCTTTGATAAAGGCACCAAGTCTACACACTGGAGAAAAGACTGCCTCTTCAGCAAATGGTGCTGGGAAAACGATATTCATATGTAGGAGAAATGAAACTAGACCCATACCTCTCACCATATACCAAAATCAACTCAAAATGGATTAAAGAATTAAATATACATCCTGAAAAAATAAAACTCCTTAAAGAAAACGGGGGAACATTCCAGGAAGTAGGATTGAGTACAGACTTCATGAATACGACCCCCAAAGCACAGCCAACTGAAGGAAAAATAAACAAGTGGTATTATATCAAACTAAAAAGCTTCTGTACAGCAATGAAACAATTAACAGAGTGAAAAGACAACCAACAGAGTGGGAGAAAATATTTGCAAAACATACATCTGACAAAGGATTAATAATCCAGAATATACAAGGAATTCAAACAATTTTACAGCCAAAAAACAAGCAACCCAATTAAAAAATAGACAAAGGAGCTGAATAGGCATTTCTCAAAGGAAGATATACAAATGGCCAAAAGACACATGCAAAAATGCTCAACATCACTCAGCATTTGGGAGATGCAAATCAAAGCCACTTTGAGATACCATCTCACTCCAGTTAGGATGGCTAAAATCCAAAAGACTGAGAATGATAAATGCTGGCAAGGCTGCAGAGAAAAAGGAACTTTCATACACTGTTGATGGGACTGCAAAATGGTGCAGCCTCTATGGAAAATGGTATGGAGGTTCCTCAAACAATTGCAGATAGATCTACCATACGACCCAGCTATCCCACTGTTGGGAATATATCCAGAGGAATGGAAATCATCAAGTCGAAGGTATACCTGTTCCCCAATGTTCATCGCAGCACTCTTTACAATAGCCAAGAGTTGGAACCAGCCCAAATGTCCATTATCAGATGAGTGGATACGGAAAATGTGGTACATCTACACAATGGAATACTACTCAGCTATAAAAACGAATGAAATACTGCCATTTGCAACAACATGGATGGACCTTGAGAGAATTATATTAAGTGAAACAAGTCAGGCACAGAAAGAGAAATACCACGTTCTCACTTATTGGTCGGAGCTACAAATAAATAAATAAATACACAATTAAACTGGGCGGGGGAGGGAAGAAGACACAGCAATTACAATTCCTTGAAGTTGATACGACAAGTGAACAGAAAGGACATTGTTGGGAGGGAGGGGGAGGAGGGAGGGGGTTTCGGGGATGGGCCACAGTAATCAACCAGAGTGTATATTGACAACATAAAATTAAATTTGGAAGAGAAAAAAAAAGAATGTATCTTAGGATCTTCCGTGTGTGAGACAAGCTTGTCTGCACAGGGAAGAAATCAAGATATTAGCCTTATTCACAAGCAACAGAGATTGGAAGTCCCTTATTTTTAATAATTATTTCTTATATTTATGTGAATGATTTTCAGGTAACAAGGTGATTTCCTATGAACCCCATATTCTAACGGTGAAAACTTGGAGGCCAGAATTAGGATTTGGGAGTTGTTGCATTATGAGGCCATTACTTATTCCTAAGCAAGAATATTACGATGAAAATTGTGTTTGAGAAAATTTTTTCTAGCATTTTTATATAGAACCGTTTGAATCAAAGAATGTTGGAACTGGTAAAACAAGGCAAATTGTAAAGCAGGTGGAAAATGCCAAGGCAAATAATAAGAATCTGAGAGGTGTGGCTGGAAAAGTATCCACAGGATTTATCATCTAATTAGATACGGTAAAGGAGAAAAGTCAAAATGGGCATTATCTTTGTTTTCTATTGCTGCTATAACAAATGACCCCAAATCTGATGGCTTAAAACAACACAAGTGTATTATCTTACAGATCTGTAGGTTAAAATCTATGTGGGCCTCACTGGGTTAAAATCAAGGTGTGGGCAAGGCTGCCTTCCATTCTGGAGGCTCAAGGGGACAATCTGTTTCCTTGACTTTTCCAGCTTTAGAGACCACCTGCATTCCTTGGCTCATGGCCTCCTTCCTTCTTCAAAGTCAGCAGACTTGCATCTCTCTGTGCCTTTTTTCCTCTTCTGTCTCCCCCTCCACTTTTAAGGACCCTTGTGATTACATTGGGTCTAACCAGATAATTGAAGATAATCTCCCTATTTAATTAATTCCTCTGCAACCTTAATTCCATCTGCAACTTTAATTCCCCTTTGCCATGTAATCTAACATATACACAGATTCTAGGTATTAGGATGTAGACATCTTTGGGGGTGGGGAGCACTATTCTGCCTACCACATACTTCAAAGTTTAGAAATTGAGAGTTCAAAAGGTCTGTATTGCCACTGATGATGATGGAGAAGATGAGAGGAATTCATTCGGATGAGAAGACAACAAGGTTTTGTCAAGTTACATAGAGTGCCCAAATGGCAATGTTCTCAGAGCTTTTGGTCTTGAGGGTCTGGATCTCAGGAGGCACATTATGATTAGGGACATGAGTTTAGGGAGCCTTACACCTGGAGGTAAAGTCTGAAAGCCCTTGGAGGGCATTGTTTTAGAAAAAGAATAGCACAAGGATGAGAAGCTAATAGAGGAAGTGCCCTCATCACCTCTTATGTAAGCTCAACATGGGGCAAACACTCATTCTTCAGAGAAATGAAAGGAACCAAGAAAGGACATAGAGGGGCCTGAAGACAGTGCAACAAAATTCCAAAGGAGACCATATAGCTGGACCCCTCAACCACATCTGTGGCCCAGATGTTCCATGTAACCAGAGCACATGCCCACACCAAAAAGCCGGCATTATATGCTCCACGAGGTCTGTGGCCAATGTAAAAGTGTGGAGGAACCCGTTCACATGACAAACCGAGTTTGCTATTTGTGTCACATCAAAGCCAAGGCCTCAACGAATTACTGCTCTCTGAGGTCATTTAATTATGATTAAGTGAACTAAGAACCAGTGTAAATGGCATTTTATACTCCAGTGAATTAAGGTATGAGATGTAGCTGAAGTGAATAAGATTTATGGCCCAAAGTCATGCAACCTTACAGTAATTTCATGACACTTTTACTATGAGGCAAGCGATGCCAGTTCTCAAAATAATTAAAAGTACATACCAGCTCCAAGGCTAGGCTTCAGGCATTTATGGGAAGCCAGGAGACAGAATGAGGAGCAGATTTCTTTGTGACTAATTTACTCTAGACAGCAGCAGCTGTTTCTTTCACCTGCAACAAACATCTCAATTAGGGTGGGAAGACTGACCCTGAGCAAGCCGTGCTGGCCCTAGGAGGTCAGATCACATCACACATTTCTAGGAGCCAGGTTCCTCCCCAAATGAGTCAGTCCCTCACCCAAATGAGAAATGCTTCATAGACAAGCAGCTTTTCAAATCCGTAGGCTCATACACCACTACCCTCTGCAGATCTCTTTACGCCCTTGAGGAGATTACCTTAGTCTGGGTTACCATCCATGGCAAGAAATCACTGTCCACAGATCCCAAGGGAACTGGCAGAGTGGGACATGGGTCGGCCAGAATGTGCCCCATTTACCTTGGGCACCTTGTTCTCCATTGCAGCCATCCCTTGTTTTCTGGTACTTCTGCTTCTTCAGGTTGATGCACCAATTGGCATCTTCCTGGCTTTGATCTTGTACCCACTTCAGGGCCTATGATCTCACCACTCCCATTCACTGAGGTGGGTCCCATGGGCAAATCCCATGAGTCAACCAGGTAAGGGAAGAACTCCATTACCTTTAGCTTCTCAGATTTCCAAATTAGGAACCTTCAAATTTGAGGAAGGATCTTTGCCATCACAATCAGTTAAATTCAAATATGGGACAGGATCTTCTCTTTGCAGCTCCTGACATTTATGACAGTGCCTGATTTTATCAGGCATAAAGAAGGCAAGGGGACAGGAAGAGTGTTATTAACCTATAGTCATTGAATAAAACAATATATTTTTATTTATCAGACCAGATGAGTTGAAGAACTTGGCTATTGAAATCCTCTCCAAACTAACCTCCCCAGCTTCAATCTTGCCCCACTCTAACTCAGTCTCCCTCTGTCAACTGAGTAATTTTTCTAAATGACAAATCAATTCAAGTCACTTTCTGCCCAGAACCTTTCAGTGGATCCCCATTACGTGCTGGATAAAGTCTACACTCTTTAGCAGAGTGTAACAGCAGAGCTTCCCAAATAGTGTGCCCTAAATGGATTACAGATGTACCTGGATACTGATCTCCTCAGCCCTAGGGACAGGCCTGGTGTAGCTGAGCTCCAGAGACCTTGGCCTTAGGAAGAGCAGTTTTTCAACCTGTGAAAAAGGTTGGAAAGACACCTTTGAAAATTTGGTGCCTCTCTCTCTCTAATCTTCTATTTAGCTTCTAAATATACAACACACACAGAGACACACACACATATTCACATTTTTTTTCTTGATACATGAATACATAGATGCTTGCCAGTGGTTCTTGAACATTATAATGCATCAGAATCACCAAGAGAACCAATTAAAATGCAGATTCATAGACCTCCACCATAGAGATTAGTAGTCTCTGTGGGAATATGCATTTTTAAGAAGCAGCCTGTGTAACTCTGTTGCATATGGTCTATGGACCACATTTGGAGAATTACAGCCCATTGTAGCAATACTAGAACATAGCATAATTCTCTGAATGCACGTGTTCTCTCCTTTGTCTTTGCCCATGATGTTCCGTGTGCCTGGAATGATTATCCCTCATCTGTTCACCTTGTTTATCCTCCAGGGCTATGCTTAAATCTTATATCCTCTGGAAAGCTTTCCCTGACTCCCAAGGCCATATTAGGTGTCCCTCCTATATTCTCATAGGCCCCATACTTCTCTTGTAGCATTTAAATGATTACCTGCCTGTAAGTTTCATAGGGGTGGAGATCATGCCAATCATGCTTACCATTTTATCGCTAACATACTCTGGCCTATAACCTAGTTCATAGTAGACATTCAGTAAAAATTTAAATTAATTCTTTGTCTTGAATGCAGTTCCCAAAAGAAGCCTAACATCGATTGGCCATTTGAGATCTAGATAACCTCTGTCAGCCTCAAGATAGAGCAAGCCACCCATCTAGCTCAAGATTTAGAAAGCCAGAAATCCAACTCTTCCCCGTGTGCTAGTTTGTATGGACATTCTTTGTGTTTTGTAGCAAAGCTGCTGCTGCTACTTCCAAAAGTTTCACCCTCTGCAGATGACACCTCTTACCACTTCTAAGCCCCAGAGGTATACCAAAAGAACTTCTTTGTCATCCCTGACACAGCTTTCCATTCACCAGCCTCCTGACAATGGATTTCACTGTACAGTGTATTAGTCCGTTTTGTGTTGCTGTAACAGAATACCCGAGACTGGGAAATTCATAAAGAACAGAGGTTTATTTGGCTTACGGTTCTGGGACAGCTGCATCTGGCACGGGCCTCGGGCTGCTTCTACTCATAGTGGAAAGTGGCAGGCAGCCGGTGGGTACAAGCAGATCACATGGTGAGACAAAGCAAGAGAGAGAGAGGAGGTGCCAGGGTCTTTTAAGAAACCAGCTCTCGTGGGAACTAACCTCAGCGAGAACTCACTCACTACCCCCCTCCCCCAGGGAGAGCATTAACCCATTCTTGAGGGATCCGCCCCCATGACTCAAACAGCTCCCAACACTGCCACATTGTGGATCAGATTTCCACATGAGTTTTGGGGGGACAACATGCCCAAACTCTATCACACAGTTTCCCTCAGAAATATTTTTCTTTCTTTCTGGCTTTCTTTCTGAATGGTTTTCTCCTATCCCAACCAAGGACAACATTTCACTGTCACCTAAACCAGAGGTTTATGAGGCACTCCCATGGTCCTTTCACCCTCTCTATTAGCAGGGGTACCAGTTTTAGAGTAACCTGGTTTACCCAGGACATGCCCACTTTTAGCACTGAAAGTGCCCCATCCTAGGAAAACCCTCAGTCCTGGGCAATTGGAATGGCTCGTCAACCTAAGTTTACATTTACAACAGTAACTTGTTCCCCAACTCCTCAGATAAGAAAATGTAGAATAGTCATCCCTGGAACCAATAGTGGAGCTTCAGTCAAGATTCCCAAAAATTGCACTGGGATCACTATTTCCATACCATTATCGATGCTACTCCGTCTTGCCTGTTTTCCCTATCTCTCACAAGTACACACAATTTACACAGTAAGAAGCAGTGTTTGACTTACCTGCCCTGGGCCTGTTCTCACTGCTTCTGACCCAGGCTTCATTTCACGCATGACTTCTGGGCAGAGATTTTTTTGTTTGCTTTTTTTGCAATTTTTAAAAATTGAGATAAAAATTTGCCATTTAAAGCAATTTTAGTGGGGTTTTTTTTAAGTATATTCACGATGTTATGCAACCATCATCACTCTCTAATTCCAGAACATTTTTATCACCCCAAAAAGAAACCCCATTCCTGGACAGAGATCTTTAAGGTCCTCCTCCACTATTAAATAAACCTGTTCTTCAAAAGTGATAATGAAAATAAAAACAACAGATCCTGCGTTTCCAATTGTTTATCTAATAAATGGAATAGCATATACCAATCCAACATGCCTGGTCCCCTCTGCCACCAAAAACATCACATTTGAGGATAGAACAACAAATATAATAATTTCCTACATTGAAATGCATCATATAAATAATAATAATAACCATTCCTATTTATATGCTGCCTTAGAGCTTAGAAGAGGTTTTCACATACTCTATCTTGTTTGATAATACACATACAACTCTTAGACTCATGCAAGGTCTCACAGCTGGTTGGGAGCAGAGCCAGCCCAAACCACTGGCTTGACTCCTAGTCGAGTGCTCTTCCCCAACTCTATACTGCATCTGTAGCTGGGCTGATTGTTGGCCCAGCCACTGTTTATGGGGCCAATCCTTATTCTGATATAAAGCTGACTGACATTTGATAGGACTCTAACTCCTGAACTTAGCTTTATTTGCCCATGCAAATTCTAAGCAGGCAGATGGGCAACTGAGGATGACATCCAAGAGGGAGTTGAGGCCAAAGCTGAAAGCTCAACTAGGTACCCCCACCCTGAGGACAAGGTGAACACATGCCCAGGAGAACAGACATCATTGGAAGAGCTCAACCTCCCCCCGGCCATGCATTTCTCCTCTTTAGAGGTCACACAAACTAAAATAGACTCATTTGGATTTCCTTTGATTTTGGGATTTAGTCTCTTCTAGAGGTACTAACAGAAGTCAGAAGACCACATGAAAATAATGACATTGGTCCCTCATATCTGCCCCAGGTTTTATGGTTTACAAGGCCTTTTCACATGTATTATGGTTATTTAATCCTTTCAACATCCCTGAGAGGTAGGTTAGCATCATCCCCATTTAACAGAAAAGGCAATTGAGGAACTTTCTGTACCATCTTCATTATTTTTCTGTCACTCTAAAACTGTTCTAAACATAATGTTTATGTTTTTTTAAATGCAAATCTCAAAATAAACACTGTTCATGGAAGTAGAGAAAAAAATAGACAAAACCAAAACAAGGCAATTGAGACCCAGAGGGGTAACCAGATATGCCTTTTGTCCCATAGTTAGTAGGTACAAGAGCCAAGAGTCAAAGACAGGTGTCTTGATGAGGCCACAGTTTATGTATTCGGCTCCTATCCAGTCAAGACTTGGCAAGAGAATTAGTCTTCTGAGACATTTTTGTGATGGTTAGCTATGGGCTGTCCCAGGGCCCCAGGAAGTTTTATCTCTTTAAGATCCCAGCCCCCAATTCTAAGGTACCCAGTGCTTTGATATTGCAAATATATTTGTCACCTCCATGCCCCAAATCAGGCCTTTCCAAGCAAGTTTTTCATAGACATAATGGTAGAACTAAAGTAATAAAATTTCCAAATACATTTTAAGCTGCAATTTTAACCTCCCGCTCCACCTTTAGGTAAGCGTGCCATCCCATCTGGGGTCTTGGCAACCATACTTCTAACTTTCTGCTGGTTTATAGAGGGTAAGGGTGCCTCCCCAAGTTCCAAAGTCCTTACAAAGAAGAGGCAGTCAGACTTTAAACCGATAACTGGTTCTGTTGTTTAGTTTATGACCAGAGACCTGGCTCCAGCTCTGGCTCTTGGCTGGCCTCTGTGAACAGAAAGAAGGAAACTCGTTTTTCATCCTGTTTCCAAAGTCCGATCTAACTGTCTGCACGCAAATTCCATGACGGAGTTAGGCACTTCGGGCAGCAACAGGTGGAAAGTGTTTCATTCCTGATGGGAATTCCTGGGCCCAAATCCCAAGCCCCTCCTCTTTTCTCAGCAGCTCGCAAGCCCCTGCTCTCTGACTGCCCCGCCAGCTCCTAAGCAAAGCAAACAGAATCCCAGCTCAGTCTAGCCCCAGCAGTGCTGACTCCTTACCTGACTTGGGAACCAAGATCTCCCAGGAATTCATTCTTGGCTTAGCTATGTGTGGCAATGGCAAACGCTCTGGGCTGGAAATGAGCAGCTCAAGACACTAGGCCTACACTTACCTCAAATCACTTCTTTCGTGGCCTAAGTTTCCTTATCCAGAAAGCAAAGATAACAATGATTTCCTAGCCTTCCTCCATAGGTTTTTGCATAGAAAATTTAAAATCCTATCCAAAAACAAATGACATAATGGAATACTACTCAGCCATTAAAAAGAATGAAATTCTGGGCCGAACCCGTGGCTCACTTGGGAGAGTGCGGCGCTGGGAGCTCTGAGGCCGCAGGTTCGGATCCTATATAAGGAATGGCCAGTGCGCTCTCTGGCTGAGCGCGGCGCGGGCGACACCAAGCCAAGGGTTCCGATTCCCTTACCGGTCACAAAAAATGAAATTCTACCATTTGCAGCAACATGGATAAGACTGGAGAAAATTATCCTAAGTGAAACAACCCAGGTACAGAAAGAGAAATACCACATGTTCTCACTCATAACCGGGAGCTGAATCCATAAAGAAACAAACAATAAAGAGAGACACAGAGAGAGAAAGAAAGAAATAACAATCACTTTTAGAAAGAGAAAAAAGAACTGTGGTTACTAGAGGTGGGAAAAGGGAGGGGTGGGGGAGAGGGAGGGGAGCTAATGAGGAATTGGTTAATGGACAGAAAGAATGATTGCATATTGTAATGATGAATAAGCTTACTATGCTGATCTGACCATCACACATTGTACACAACTATTGAAAATCAATGTTGTACCCCACATGTATGTATAATAAATTATCTAAACAAAAATAAGTATGGAATAAACTTGCTCAGCCCACAATCCCCGAGCCCCAGCCCCAGGGCCTAGTCAGTCCCTGGCTAGGACATAAGGGTGCTCTAAGAAGGACAATCGAGCAGTTAGGACTTGTGTTGTCTTCCCAGGCCCCATCCTCCACTCCATTCCCTCAGTCTGAAGATTATCTAAATTGAGGCTGATGGGGGTGGCATGAAAAGAATGTGTGAGGGGGGTGCTTCCCCAGCAGACAAGAGAGAAGGCTGGGCATGAGTCCATATATGTATGAGCTAGCATCAGAGTAGATGGACTTGGGGATGTAAAGAGCATATGGACTAATGTGCCCAACATGTGTGAACCATGGATATGTACAAAGCACAGTAGTGCCCACCCTCACCCAGCCCTCTTTTATATCTACTATTAACCCAGTCCTCCAAAAAGACCAGACTTTGCTGAGGCTTGTGCAAGAAGAATATCCCTGCTTCTCATTGTGATCCTTAGCTGCAGCCTGTGAAGACAGCCGAGGAGCCCAAGTTCTGCCCTCCAAGAGCTCATATCTTTAATAGGGGAAAGAGACACCCATGGACTTTAAGAAGTGACTCACAATTTAAGACATGTTTTGAGGCATCTAAGGGATGCCTAGGTGGAGGTTCCACCAGCCAATTGAATATGTGGATCTGAGGCTCAAGAAGAAGGTCAGGTCTGGAGGTAGAGATTTGAGATTCATCTTGAAAGAGATCATTGTTGAAGCTTTGGGAGTAAATAAGATCTCTCAGAGATCTGAGGGATACCATCTACTGCAAGAATGGAAGAGAGCCAAGGATGAACTCTTGGGCCCAATGACTTTGAGAAATGGGAGGAAGTAGGATGGTTCAATCAAGGAGACTGAGAAAGAGTAGTCAGAAAGTAGATGGAGAACCAAGAGAATATCATCATGAAAATCAAGGGAGGAGAGTTAGAGGGTGAGTACGGGGAAAAGTGGTCAAGGAAATGAGCACATAATAAGGGCTATTTGATTTGGTGACCTTTAAGAGGGTAGTTTCAATCAAGCCTTGAGGGCAAAATCTAGATAGTGGAGAACTAAGGCCTAAAAGGTAAGGTAGCCAGAGCTGGTACCCAGGTTTGAAATATTTGCAGGTCAATGACAGGATGGAGGGAGTAGCCAGATTATACGCATCAAGGCCAAACCAGTACTTTCAAGGATAGGGAGAGCTGAACCTATCTGTCTTCCCTGTCACTTTCCTGTCAAAGTCACCTTAGGTTCCTTGGTTTCCCTGTCTTCTTCTGAACCTATCCTGCTGCCTGCCTTGTCCTATCCTATTTCTAATAAACTACCAAGAATTTGACTGAAGAAATACAGAACCACTGCAAATATTTGCCCTCTGGCCCCAACTGGGATCTGCCTATTGCCCAACATACTTTCTGGTCATCTCATGTTCACTCCCCAAAGCAATGGTTTCAATTCCTTTCCACTTTCCTTAGCACACTGGCCTCCACCCACTCTTTCTTGGCAGATGATCTCACCTCCTGCTATACATAAAAGATAGTCTTATCAAGCCCAAACTCACCCCATTGTACCTCGAATATCTCAAACTCTATATTCTTGCTCGCATTCTCCTCCTTAGCTGCAGTCTTTGAGAACAGCAGCAACCCAACCCACGCCTTCAATTCAGTTCCCACCAGGCCTCCTCCAGAGCTCTATCCCCTCATTTTATCCCCTCTCAGATTGATTCAGATGCGTGTATCTTGTCTCCCCAATGAGACCCTGGCCTCTTTGCGGCAGAGACTGTGTTACACTGTTCCATAGCTTCTACAGCAGAGCTTATAAAGAGCAATTGACTTGAGAGAGCAACCTGATTTCAAGAATACAACCTGATTTCAATTCACTGTAAATCCTTGGGAAATCATAGATTCTGAGAAGCAATTTAGCACAATGGTTGAAAATACATACTTTAGAGCCAAAGTACCTGGATTAGAATCCTGGCTTCAGCATTACTAGCTGTATGATCTTGGGCAATTCACCTTTTCCCCAACATTTTATTATAAAAATTTTTAAACATATACAAAAGTTGAAAGAATTTCAGAGTGAACACCTATACATCCACCACTAGATTCTACCATTAACATTTTACTATACTTGCTTTATTATATAATCCATCTATCCATCCATCAAACCATCCTTTTGTTGTTGTTGTATCTCATAGTAAGTGGCAGACATCAATACACTTCCCCCTAAACACTTTAGCATGCATATCACCAACTAGAATTTAGTATAATACATAATTTGACTTCTCTGTGCCTCAGTTTCTTCATCTTTAAAACAGAGATAATAATAGTACCTACCTCAAAAAAATGGGGGGAGGGTTAATATGTGTAAACACTTACAATAGTGCCTGCATATGGAAAGCACTCAAAAAAATGTCAGTTATTATTGTTATTACTCTAGCAAATCCCATCCCCCCAACTGCCCCCGAGAAAAGCAGGCCAGCCAACCAGGATTACATCTCTTCCTTCCTCTCTTACACCCACATACACATAAATCCATGAATTTTCTCATGGGTCTATGGGATCCCTACACCAATAGGAGTTTGTCCTTGCTCCCAAAGACACAACTTCCTCTACCCTTCACCCTCCACACCCCTATGTACTCAGTCACCTTGACCTGAAACCAAGGAGCTTCCTTCTTGGCTGTGTGACTCCTTTGTCATCTCTCTTTGATGCACACTGGCTAGGGGCACTTGGAGAGAGAACATTTGCAAAAGGCTAAAGAGGTCTTTGTCAAAGGAAGTGTATTTCTCCTACACAACACTGCCCTTGATTCTGTTTCAAATCACAATCTGGTCTAACCTGAAAATCACAGGTGGGGGAAAAGACTGAACACAGTATTTTCCCTGTAAGCCAAACAAGCTTACAAGAAGGGGGTGGCATAGAGTATGACTGACGTCATCTCTCCTCTTTTCAAGAGGAACCATATTGCTAAGAGACTTGTCTAACAACCTAATCACATTCCCTATTATTATATATAACTGAGTAGAAAAATCCTTAATCTGAAAGAACACAATCTACCAGCTGCCCTGGACAATTTTCTCTCTGGGCCCCATCGCCACATCTCTTCTTGACTAAATTATATGTGGTAAAGAGAATTCTAAGACGGTCCCCACTAGATTCCCAGCCCCTCACATACACATCTTCTCCCACTTATTCAAACGCTAATTTAGGTGCTGCTGTGAGGGAATTTAGCAGATGTAATAAAAGTGCCTAATCAGTTGACTTTAACTTAGGGAGATTATCCTGGGTGAACCTGACCTACTCAAGTGACAACTTTAAGATAAGTCAGAGATATTCAAAGCAGCAGAGGTTTTCCCATTGGTCTTAGAAAGGCAAACAGCCATATTGTAAAATGCCTGTGGAGGAGGCCACATGGCAAGGACCTGAGGGCAACCTATAGGAGCTAAAAATGGTGTCCATCTGACAGCTTGAAGGAAAACAGAGACCTCAGTCCTGCAATTGCAAGGAAACAAATTCCACCCAAAAATCATTAAGTTTGGAAGAGGACCCTAAGCCTCAGATAGGACTGCAGCCACAGCCAGCACCTTGATTTCAGCCTAGTGAGACCATGAGCAGGGGACTCAGCTAATCCGTGCCTGGGCCCTTGACCCACTGAAACTGTGAAATAATAAATTTGTGTTGTTTTAGGTCACTGACTTTGTGGTAATTTGTTACACTGCAATAGAAAACTAAAACAGTGAAGAAAATCCCTCTTCTCCCTTAGTTCACTGAAGACAAGGTTGGAATTTGTCAAAAAGAGTTTTGAGCAGGAAACCAACAGCAAACAAATCAAACATCAGCAGAGAGCCAGCTAAGTTTACAGAGCATTGAACTCTGATCCAAAAGTAACTCATGTAGTCCCACAGGTCGGCCTGTCTGACATAGCTAATGGGACATCCCATCCCAGTTCTTTCTGCTCATATCTCAGCACTGTCTGGGGTAAGACAGTCAAAAATAAAGTAAGCCACTCACACTTCGAACCACAAGTTCTGAGCTATGCCCTGCTTTACTTCTGAGGTCTCCCTAGCCTTCAGGAACAGAAAGTCCTTTTCCTTTCCTATCTTGAAGATTACTATTTGGGGTTAAGAACTCTTCTGCATCAACTCTGAAGTCACTTCTTGAACAAGTCAGAGAGCCTTTCAAGGCTCTGGTCATTGGAAATCCTACCTTCTCTCCTGGCCTGGTCTGCCCTGTCCTGTGGGCCACCAACTGAAGTTTATTCACCAGCCAGTTTGTAAGTTTGTGTTCTTTAATTAATGAAATGAAAACATGTGCTGATTGAGGCTTCACAGAACTGCCTCCTTCTTCCCTCCTTATAAGAGCATACATGCCTCCAAAAGCTGCTTTATTCTCTTAGATCAAGACAACATCTTCAATTTCAGTCTCAAATTCAAATCCAATCCAAAAAACCCATGCAAATTTCCTAAGAGCACACTCAGAAGGTACAATTCCAGTTTGTATCATACTGCTATGGTATAAATAGATGTATCGTACAACCACTGACTGTCAAGAGCTAGAAGAGACCTTACAAATCATCTAACTCTGTGGTGCTCAAACATGGCCTATCATCAGAATCCACTGTAGAGCTTGTTTGGTACAGATCCTGCATCCCACACCCAGACATTGGCATTCGGGCTACCTGGTGTACACCTCAGGATTCTGTCCTTTAAAAAAATGTCTCCAAAATTGGTAAAGGGCCACAAAAAATATTTACATTGTGTAATGATAAAATTTTTTTTTAATGTGTCCAGATAATTCTGATGTTCAACTAGGTTTAGAAATCAATAGTGCTGTTTTTTTGTTTTTTTTTTTTTCTTCCCAGGTATGTGCCACTGCGGGTTGCAGAACTGTTGAAGTCTGCCAGCTCCACCCCTTGCTCCATTCACTGTTATCTTACTTTTTGAAACCACAAATGGTAAAAACAATGGTTAGCAATATGATACGAAGAAAAAGAAAGACATTTAATCCTCACAAAAACTAAGTGGTGTGGGAGTATTATTGTCTCCAATTTATAGGTGAGGAATCTGAGGATTAAGTAACCTATCCAGGGTCACATAGCCAGTAAGCAGTGGAACCAGCAATGAAAATCAAGTTTTCTAAGTCTAGAGTTCCCTTTGCTTCATAATGATTTTGTTAGACAAGTTGGTGGAAACTTCCAGTGAGGCTGGAGAAAGGGCTGGAGTAGAAGGGAAATATCAGATGGGGACTAGGGACTAAGGCAGGGTGAACCTAGAGAGGTGGTTCTCAACCTGGGATGATTTTGCACCCCAGGGGACATTTGGCAATGTTTGGAAACATTTTAAGTTGTCACAACTGGGTGAGAAGCTGCAACTGAATAAAGAGGTGCTACTGGCATCTAGTGGGTAGAGGCCGGGGATGCTGCTAAACATCCTACACTGCACAGGACAGCACATACCTCCCAAAGAATTATCTGGCCCAAAACGTCAAAAGTGCTAAGTTTGAGAAAGCTTGACCTATAGTGTAGGAAATTGACTGAAGATGAGGAAATATGCTTTTTTTTAGCTATAAAGAGAAAATGAAATAGAAAATAGGGCAAGAGAGGAATGCCAGGACCCAGGCACCACAATGTTCAGCCCCTGCCTAAAAGGGTCTCAGGTAAATCATGGAGGTTTTTTGCTTAAGAGCCCTAACAGCAATGCTGTAATTCTCCCCTCAACTGGAACATTTGAAAAGGGACTTTAGAACCACAGTTCTAGAAACACTGTCCAAACAAGTATGGGCAAGAATAATTTGCCCTCACAATGAGAGAAGACTCTACTGGCCAGCTACCAAAAAAAGAGGAGAGAGAGGGAGGGAGAAGACTCAGCAGAGAGGGAAATGGAGAGAAAGGCAGAAAAACAGAAACAGAGATATGGTCTGTACACAGAGAGTACCATCTTCAGAATATGCACAGGAAATAGCCAAAAGAGATTCCACTCGTATACTCACAGAATAAATAATGTAACTTGGAAAAATTAATCTAAAAGACAAATGTTTCTGAGGTAGGAGGAAACTGAACAGCATCAGGGCCAAGAGATATTTGACCAATGAGCCAGGAGTGGGCCTTCACCTGTGGTCAGTTTTGCAGGAGTTATTCTGGGACTGCCTGGATAGTCCCAAGTTCCAACTGGGGCACAAGAGAGATCTGGCCCTCTATCCAGGGCTGGAGTCATTAGGAAAAATACCCTGAGGTGGGTAGACTGGCAACAGGAAGCCTAGGGAAGATCTTGAAATATGGCCTGAAGAATCAACCAGTGTGATTGATGAAGACAGATGAAAGAAACTAAATCTGGACTGGAGCGAGCCTGAGGAGGGAAATGGTAGCAGCCTGCACGCATTCGGACTATGTAAACACAACTAAAGGGAATGGAGCTGGCTGGGTAGGGCTGCGGATAGGGGGATCATGGGCAACAGGGTATGGAATCTCAGAGGGACAAAGAACCAAAGAGGGAATTCAGTACATTGATGACCATCTCCACCTGCATTTCAAATGCGTTTGGGCTGGTCTTGGGTCCCGGAAACTACCCTTACACCCAAACTTTCTTTACTCAGAGTTGTTTCTGGGATATAGTCAACTCTCAAGGCTATATAGCACTCTAGGGAAAGACAGGTCCCTCCCAGGTAAGGTGGCCAGAGAAGGCTTCACAAAGGTTGATCGACTGACTCCATTTATTGAACAAATCTTTACCATGAGCCAAAGTGTGCAAAAGATTGTGCTAGGAAATGTTGGGAATACATAGGAAATGCTGAACATGGTCCTTGGCCTCCAATAGCATGTAACTTACTTCAGAAAGCATATCAACAGAGCCCTACAACATTAGCTGAATCACTGATAAAGGCAGGTGGTACGTGCAAAGAAGTCCTAGGATGCTCAGACAGTCAGTGGATTTCAGAAAGGGCACTAAGACCTAATGTCCAGAGGGACTTCTTTAAAAAGCTGGTCCTTAAATAATAGGTGGATTTAGTGAAGCTGAAAGAAAAAAAGGAGGGTCTGACTAGGGGAACAGAACAACGAAGAGCATAATTTGGGCATTAAAAAATCTCATTAAGGAATAGGGGTGAGAGGAGCCTTCTTGATGCCCCTCAAATCTTTCTATACTGGTGACCATAGAATAGTTTACTTACCATCTCTGCCTACACATAAGGTCAGCTTTCAAACACTCCTTTACTAAGTTGGATAAAACCCTTTCCCTCCCCTGGCTTGGCCTTGGATTTATTTTTACTTCCTTTCCACAATGGCTTAACTGGCTGGCTCCTCAAGATGGCTTTCTGACGGGTGGATTGCGTTCCATCACCCACCATCTGGGGTTACTAAACGAATAAGTATCTGTCTAGCCATGTTATGTCAGGATGCCTAGAAAGGCCTGAGTAATTTAATTTCAATAAACATAATGTAGAGATGTGTTCCAGGCCTTCTGCCTGGGGTATGTTAACAGATATTAACCCCAAAAGGAGTTGTGGCCACATCTGAGAGACAACTTGGAGCCTTCAGTAGAAAGAGGGAAGAAAACCCAGTGCCCCTTCTAAATCTGTCTGGTATTTGCAGCCACCAGATTGCAAGAACTGGTTTTGATTATTTTCACTGGAAGCACAATGAAAGGACATCAAACTACTTAAAAGAAGATGGTATTTTGCTTTGGTACCTGAGACATATCTTACTCTCAGTGGAAAATCCTTCCATTATACATCAAGTATAGTCAACACTGTAAGACAAGAGATACTGTACTAGAAAGGGGGAGCAGACCAATGGTCTCTCCTACCACAACCTGCAACCTCCCTCTGTGATGACCTGCCTGGCTCCCTGTTCAGATACTCCTCTGTGCCACACAGATATAGGCACTTTGTTCATTCAGTCATTCATTTAATTATTTTTTCAACAATTCTTTACCAAGCACCAGCTATGAACCAGGCACTGTATCAGATACCAGGGATCCAATCAAATGAAACAATTTTAGTTCCTGTCCTCCTGAAGCTTACATTCTAGTGGAGAAGACAGACATTTAAAAATTACATAAATAAATATATACTTACAACCTGTGATCAATGCTATGAAAGAAAAGACCAAAGTGCAGTTGATTTTCATTATTTGCAGCTATAACTCTGTGAAGTTGAAACAAACACTGAATTGGCCAATCCTGAATCATCATTCCAGAGGAAATAGGGTTAAGTTCCTGCGATCCTCTGGTCACAACATTTTTGTCAATTGGTCAGTACATAACCTTATTTTGTGTGTGTTTCTGTTTAAAAACACTTTAATATATATTGTTGATTTATTAACATTAAACTCACAGCCAACAGCTGTAACAACTATAACTAATGCATGAACGAAGCTTACCTAACATACGTATTTTCTCCATAAGGCATATCACAGTGTTCTTGAGCTTAGAAACACTAGACAGCACTTCAGCACTACACACGGGAAGGGGGGATCATTTTAAACAAAGAAATCAACAACAAAAAGCATAAAAAATGCAAAAGACATGACACTAAATAGACCATGAAAAGGTCTCTTGTTAAGAGTATGACAGCTGAACAAGAAGGCAGAACGTGGCCTTGTTCAGCCTCAACTGGGACACGTGCTTCAAACAACTCATCATTTTCACTGCTCTGTGCCTGTCCACACATATGACCAAAGCTCCACGAGTACTGGTTTTGGAGTTACCAATAAATTTTAGCAAATAGGTAAATTTGCAAATACAGAACCCACAAATATTGAGAACCAACTGTACTATGTGAGAGGAAAATGGGGGAGAAGTAAGGGAGATCCTGACCTAGCTGAGAAACTGGCATTTGAGCTGAGCTGGATAAGAGAGAAGGGTGAAAAAGAACATTCCAGCATAAAGAACTGTATTAGTTCATTTTGTGTTGCTCTCACAGAATACCTGGACTGGGTAATTTATAAAGAACAGAGGTTTATTTGGCTTATGATTCTGGAACAGCTGCATCTGGCGCGAGCCTCAGGCTGCTTCTACTCATGGCGGAAAGCAGCAGGCAGCCTGCGGGTACAAGCAGATCACAAGGCGAGAGGAAGCAGGGGGGGGGGAGGTGCCAGGGTCTTTTAAACAACAAGCTCTTGCAGGAACTAATAGAGCGAGAACTCACTCAGGGCCTCCTCCCCCAAGGAGAGCATTAATCCATTCATGAGGGATCCGCCCCCATGACTCAAACAGTTCCCAACACTGTCACAATGGGAATCAGATTTCCACATGAGTTTTGGTGGGGACAACACATCCAAACTCTATCAGGAACAACATGGGCATAGGCTCAAAGTCAGGGAGAAGTGAGGCCTGCTCTAGGGACAAAAAGACCAGTGTGGTTTGAGTCTAGTGAACAAGGAAGAGAGTGCTAGGTGATGAGACTAGAGAGAAAGGTAAGGGTCTGTGAAAGACAAAATGCACTGGACAATTAAGAAGATGATTTTATTTAGACTATTGCAATAGTCTAAATTTGACACATAAGAATGTTCATTAATGGGGAACATCTCAAAGAAAAGGGAGGAAACTCAAGATTTTTATAAAACCAGGGAGTCACTGAGAAAGGATACAGGTGAGTCTTAAGAGTTAGGGATTTCTTAACCATTGCTGCCTTCTGGGAACAAGGATTTAAATAAAATTCAACATTGAATTCAGTTTTGAATTTTGAATTCTGTTCCTCCTTTTGTTCAAAACAAATAAATATAATTTGTTGCTGAACAACTCAGAGGCAACTATAAACCTCCTGAGTGTGGTGAAACAGAGTCTAAGAAATAGTCTCTCAAGGACTTTTGCTGCTGGTATTCTGTAAAACCATTGAACCATCTGCTGAGAAGTGTCAGCAAAAGGGCTGGCTTATGGCTCACTTGGGAGAGTGCGGTGCTGATAATACCAAGGCCACAGGTTCAGATCCCTATATAGGGATGGCCAGTTGGCTCACTAGAGAGAGCGTGGTGCTGACAACACCAAGTCAAGGGTTAAGATCCTATTACTGGTCATCTTTTAAAAAAAAAAAAAAAAGAAGTGTCAGCAAAGCTCGGTTATTGTAGGGTCCTGAAGATTAGGCATCTTAAAAGAGGGATGTACAAAATGAAAAAAGATAAATATTAATATAAAAAATTGAATAAAAGTAAAGAGTGGGAGTTGAACTCTGAGAGTAACCCATCCAATGGATTCCAAGAGGTTGGTGGAGGAAGATCTTTTGATTACATGGCACCACTTAAGTAGTTTTTTGAAGCTAGAATGTTGCTACTCTTGGTGATGTTGCCCACAGTCTTGGTTACCTCGTATATAAGGGTATGCATGATCCAAACATCTTGCTCAACTTCTTTAGTGATCTAGGCTGCAACTTGTCCAGGGAAAAAGCTGGCCCGTGCACGGTCTGCTGTGGCGATGTGTTCTTCTGGATTTATGTCAAGTTATCGGGCTTTAGCTTTCAGGGCTGCTTCAAATCTTGTAGAAAAGGGCAAGCTACAGTCCCAGTAGGAATCTAAGCTGTCAGGTTTTAGTTCTCAGTGGCACCAAGTCACTGGAAGGGAGAAATACTGAAAAGTTATTTTGGAGGGTTGTAGTCAGATATTGAAGAAAACTGGAAGAACTGAAAATTTAGTAAAGATTGATCATTTTGGCAAAGTAACAGTGTTACCAACTTAGGCTCTTGGGTCCCAAAGTCATAGAAATGAATTGCATCCCGCACTAAAGCAAGCAACACTTTATTAAAACAGAAGATAGACTTAGTTATGCATAAGGGGGGTAGGTACAGGAAAGCTAGCTCCCCTAGGGGAGCTGTTCAGGGTCTTTAATAGGGAAAGAGGTTAAGGGGTACAGGCCAGCATCACCATTCTGCACCTTTGGAGGTGGTCCATTCTGTTCTTCCTGGTTGCATCATGGGCACATGCTCAGTTAGGGCTTTGGTCCTTGCGCCTGCTCTGTAGGTCCAAGATGGTGGTGGTGTTCATTATCGTCACCCCAGGAAGGTCATTATAGCAGTCACCTTGAAGCTTTGTGCACATGTGGAAATTCCTAAGGGGGTCTTAAAGTTAATCTGTAACTTAATTTGTACAATTACGGTAAACAAGTCTTGGGGAGGGGTTTTGCAACTCAGAGAATATCTATTCCCCTCTTATCTCAGTTTGTTCTATCAGGGCAGGCCATGAGGTTGTCATGTGGTCTGGGGGGACTCAGGACTGATTAGTGGAAAAGTAACAAAGTGTTCTCTGCAGGGAAAATGGAGTCAGTTTGGTTCACAGGCCTAGCCCTGTTCTGTCTGAACAGGATCCAGTCCAACTTGAAGATAGGTACCAAACTGGTTTTTCCAGAGCTGGGGAGGAAATCAGTGAAATCTCCACCAGACAAGACAAAGTTTGCATACCCATCAGTTGTCTGCAATTTACAAAGAGATGCAAAATAGCTCCAAGACAATGAACAGGACCAGAATCTGATAACCTGGAAGGATGTGCTGTAGTTTTCTTTTTCTTTAATTTTTAAAATTTTTAATTGACACATAAGAATTGTACATGTTTATGGGGTACTGTGTGATATTTCAATACATGTATACAATGTATAATGATCAAATCAGGTCAATCAGCATATTCATTACCTCAAACATTTATCATTTCTTTTTATTGGGAACATTCAAAATCCTCTCTTCTAGCTAATTGAAAGTGTATAATAAATAATTGTTAACTTTAGTCACCCTATGGTACTATAGAACACTAGATGTTATTCCTCCTATCTAGCCATAATTTTGTGTCTCTTAACCAACCTCTCACTATCCTCCCTCCCCACTTATAGTTTTCTATTAAAACACAAAATTTATTTCTACCATCTCCCCCCTTTGAATGAAAGATAATCTCAAAGAAAGAGTATTCTTCACCATACAAATACAATTTTATATTAATAAAACTCCATAGATAAGTGATATGAATCCCCAATTAAAAACCACTGGCCTAGAAGATGCTAGGTTCAAATTAAATAAGCAAATTTGCAACAAAGTTAACATTTAAAAAAATAACTGAAATTATAATTGATAACATCATACTGTTGTTTTTGGTTTTTTCCCTGTTGATTTCTATTATCAGGCAAAGCAACGCTAGGGCTCTGATATTTCATGGATAGCAAGGGCATTGACGATTTTCTAGGAACTTCCTATGTAGCATGCAATTTCTGAAATATTTGTTTTAATAACATTTCACTTATACCAATTTAACTTAGGGAAGGCTAAGCAATCTCCTCTGATTTAACAACTCTTCCCCATGCAATTTATCAATAGTAATATATCAAACAAACACAATTATTTCCAGCACCTCTATTTTATGAGGTGAAATAACAAATCCTTTGTGATTTTTTCAAGAACCCTCTGGGAAATCTGAAAGACAGTTTTAGGTTCAAAAGATATCATTTAAGATTAGATTCGGGGAAGTCAAAATATCAAATTTGTCAGGAGATTTGAACACTTAAGATCACAGGTTACTGACAGACAACACTTGGCTATATATTTGACCAATTTGCTAATAAAAGACTTGAAAAGTAAACAGAGGAGGTAACAGGATTATAAAGAACTGAAGCTCTTTTCTAAGTAAAATAACTTTTTCTTAAATAATCAAGGACATAATAAAGTCAACATAAATCACAGAAAGTTATTCTGACAAGACAGAGTCTTTGTCTTCTAGGCAGATCACACATGTTGGGAAAATAGAACAATTTGGTCAGGCTCCCCTCGTCTTGGAGCTGGTTCAGGGTGTTTCGGTAAACACTATGTGGGTGGAGTGAGTGCACCCGCGTGGCGCCACTTTGGCTGGTGTTTTATTGCCTCTTATCGCCAGCCCTACGCCTCCATGTTTTTCCAGACCTGTGGCTTCCAAGGACCATGTGGCCGGTTGCGTAGCTTATAGACCTGCATGAAGGGGTCTGGTGACCCAGCCTGGCACGTGAAGGATTTGTGATCCAGTCCGTGAATGGGCTTGAGGGGTCTGGAAGCTCCAGACCTAGCCCTAGCTCAACCATGGGCCCAGTTGGTGCAGGATTACCGGCAGGTAAAAGAACCGTGACAACTAGCGTGGTCGCCTAGCTTTACAATTGGCATCACGAACAGGATTAAGAGCTAGACAATTGGCGCTGTGAGCAGGATTTGCGACATCAGCATCAGCCTCACAGTAGCAAGACAACACAGAAAGTAAAAAAAAAAACAACACTTTTTATCTCTTTTTATTATTATTATTCACTGCTAAGAATCATACACAACCTCTTATTCAGAGCATGCCAATAATATTTTTTAAATTTACATTTTAACAGAGAAAAAATCCAATTCTAGTTTTCCATCATTACTCATATAATATTATATACGTGTTCATAATCTCATTTACTAAAAGTAATATTAGCTTATTTGATCAGTAAATTTATATAAATTTAGGAAAAACATACCAAAGTAGAATAAAAATGTATACTTATATTTAACACTTATAAATCAGAAACAGCATAGCTGTTTTTATTAAACCAAAAATACTAAACCACTCTCATTTGCCAGATTTACCTAAATTGCATGAATTTCATTTTTTTAATATTTGAGTTAATTTCTATAAGAATACATTAGTACATTGAAAATATTCAATACAATACGAATTTCTTAATTTCTAGGAATTTTAGGAACATTCAACTTATACAAGCACTTCTTTATCTCTAAACCAATCAGAATAAAGTTCCTTTAAGAGATTTTATGATCTAATTTGGTAATACTATCCAGAGGCAGGGAAACATCACACACACACACAATGAAAGGTAAAGTTCTAAATAAATATTCAGGGGGTTGTGAGAAGATGGCAGACTAGAGGAACCCAAGACATGTTCCTCCCACAGAGAAGACCAGAACAGACCCGCTACTACCGCCACTGCACTCGCCAGTAACATTGTCGAGACCCAGGACCATCACCCACCTTCCCACAGTGGGTTTCACACTGCCTCACACTGCTGCCACCACAGTGCAGCTCCAGCCACTGCTGCTGCCCATAGCCATCCACGCCGGCACTGTAGCACCAATCATACTAGCCATGAACAGATTCCCTGCCCATGCCACTGCAACAGTCAGGCCAGCCATGCGTGTGACCTCTGCCACAGCCTCCCTCTGTGTGGCAGACATCACTAGCTATCAGCTGGCCTCACCACCACACCAGCCATGCTTAGGACCCCAGTCCAAGCTTCCTCACTAGCCAGCAAAGCTACACAAGGGACTCCCACCCTAGTCCTGTGCAGTGCAGCTGCTGCCACCATAGCCATCGCACCATGTGGATTAGCTGAGTGTGGGACCCCCTGCCACAGCCACTTGCAGCACACTCCCACAGCTGTCCACACCACCACTGCACCAGTCAGAACAGCTGCATGTGGGATCCCTGCCCACAGCACTGCACCAGCCAGATTTGTTGCACAAGGGATCCCCAGCCCAACCTGCTGCACAAGCCAGCCTGGCTGTGTGTGGAGCCCACACCATAGCCACCTGCAACATGGCTGCCACCACCACTGTCACACCAGCCAGACCAGCCATGTGTGGTCTCCCCAACCCCCATTGCTGCTGCATCAGCCAGATCAGTTGTGGGCAAGACTCCCTGCTGACAGTAGCGAGCAGTACTCCGTGAAGCAGTAGCGAGCCCAGCTGGGTGTGGGACCCTGGCTGCTACTGCCTGCACCACTGTTACCACAACTGCCACTGCTGGCAGCCATACACACCACCACCACTGACACTGCACCAGTCAGACTGGCCATGGGCAGGACCCACCACTGCCACCATGCATTGACACAGGAAGGGTCACAGATTGAGCCACCAGAAAGAAGGAAAGACAAATGCAGACAACCCAAAGAGTACAGAAACCCAGGATAGCCAAATAGTGTACAAGAGAAAATTCACAGCCACCACCAACCTATACCCCAGACAAGGGAAGCAAGGACCCAGGAGAAGCCTTGGCTTATAGGAACAAGGAAAGAGAAACCTCACCCAGGGTCACAAGGAGATCCAGAATACCCCAGTATACCCATCAGGGTCATGGTACACTAGCCAGGGATCCAAAATGTCCACTTAGGGTCACTCACCCCAGCCAAAGAGTGACAAAGAATCCAGGCACTTTGCTGAAGACCTCAAGAGATTGCTCACATCCTCAGCATCAAAACAGAGTGTCACTAACATCAGCAAGAAATCACTAAGTGCCCTAGTGACTACACCATGAAGGCACTCACACACAACTCCAACACTGAATACAGTAGAAGTGCCCACATGAAAACTACACTACTGGGTCTACCTGGAACAAATACTAAAACACGCTACTCAGTGGTTAATATAAAACACATCTATAAGAAGAAATCTCTATCCTTAAAGCCCACTGCAGAATAATAGAAGAAGCTACTGCTTTACCAGATGACTAGAATGACTAGACAACAATGTAGAGAGACTAGAAATATGGAGAAAAAAAAAGGGAATATAACAACCCCAAAGGAATATAATACTTCTCAAGTAACAGACCCCATAAAGCAGGAAACCCTTGAAATGTCTAAAAAGGAATTCCAAGTAACAATCTTAAACAAACTCAGTGAGACACAAGAAGACTCAGACAACACAATGAAATGAAAAAAACAATCCAAGACTTGAAGGAGGAGATTTACAAAGGGATAAATACCATAAAAAAGAATGTAGCAGAACTCCTGGAACTGAAAGACCCATTCAATGAAATAAAAACTACAATTGCGACCATAAGCAGTAGGCTAGAGAAAGCAGAAGAAAGCATTTCTGGCCTCTAAGACAGGTTTTCCAAAATAACCCAAGCAGACAAATAAAAAAAGAAAAAAGAACCCCCCCCCCAAAAAAATGAAGAAAATCTAAGAGAGCTAACAGACCACCTTAAGTGCACAACCTTTCTAATCATGTCTGTTACAGTTGTTTATTTTGTATTTGCATTATGTATTTAGTTCTCACTAATTTGTGAAAAGGCATTGGAAACATATTCAATGAAATAATAGAGGAAAAATTCCCACGTATTGGTAGAGGTACAGACTTCCAGAGCCAAGAGACTCAAAGATCTCCAAAGAGATTAAATCCAAAGAGGTCCTTTCTGAGACACATTGTAGTCAAATTGTCAAAAGGCAAAGAAAAACAGAGAATCAAAAAAACTCAAGAAAAAAGCATCAAATCACCTACAAGGGAGTCCCAACCAGACTAAGCAGACTTCTCAACAGAAACTCTACAGGCCAGAAGAAAACAAGATGATATATTCAAAATATTCAAATTAAAAAAACTGCCAGCCAAGAATACTATACACAGCAAGGCTATCCTTCAGAAACGAGGAAAAAATAGTGTATTTTCCAGACAAACAAAAGCTGTGGGAGTTCACCACCACACAACCAGCTCTACAAGAAATCCTTAAGGAGTCCTGCACCTGGAACCTAAAAAATGATAATTACCACCATGAATACACAAGAAAGAACAGACATCACTGGTAGAGCAGATATACAAACAAGAAAGAGAAAGAAACTATACCATACCATCCAAAAAACCAACAAGCACTAAAGACAAAAAATAAAAAGTGAAAAAAGGAACAAAAGATATTTAAATCAACCATACAAAAAGAAACTAAATGTCAGGAGTAAAACAATACCTTTCAATAACAACCATAAATATAAATGGATTAAATTCCCCACTCAAAAGACACGGACTGATTGGATTAAAAAGCTATACCCAACTATATGCTGTCTAAAAGAGACTCACCTCACCTGTATTAGTCACACAGACTAATACTGAAGGAATGGAAAAAGATATACCATGTAAATGGAAATCAAAAACAAGCAGAAGCTGCTATTCTTATATCAGATAAAACAGACTTTAAACCAAAAACCATAAAAAGAGACAAAGAAGGCCATTAAATAATGATAAAGGGATCTATTCAGCAAGAAGATATAACAATCATAAATATATATGCACCCAGCACTGGACATCCAGATATATAAAGTTAACACTATTAGACCTAAAGAAAGAAATAGACCCCAATACAATAATAGTTGGGGACCTGACTGAACACCACTTTCTCAGCATTGGACAGATCATTAGGCAACAAATCAACAAAGAAACAGAGGATTTAAACCACACTTTATACCAATTGGACTTGGCATATATCTATAAAACATTCAATCCAACAACTACAGAATATACATTCTTCTCATCAACACATGGAACATTCTCCAGGATAGATTACGTATAAAGTCACAAATAAAGTCTCAAAAAGTTTTAAAAATTGAATTCATTTCAACTATCTATTCAGACTACAAGAGATTAAAACTAGAAGTCAATAACAAGTGAAACTCTGGAAACTATACAAACACATGGAAAATAAACAACATGCTCCTGAACGACCCATGGGTCCAAGAAGAAATTAATCAAGAATTGAAAAAGTTTCTTGAAACTAATGAAAATAAAGATATATCGTACCAAAATCTGTGGGATATAGCAAAAGCAGTAATAAGAGAAAGTTTCTTGCAATAAATGATTCCATCAAAAGAATAGAAAGATTTCAAGCAAACAAACTAATGCTATACCTCAAAGAACTAGAAAAACAAGAACAATCCAATCCCAAAAAAAGTAGATAGAAATAATTGATATCAGAGCAGAACTAAATAAAATAGAGACCCAAAGAGTGATACAAAAGGTCAATGAAATGAAAGTTTGGTATTTTGAGAAGATAAACAAAATAGACAAACCATTAGCAAGCCTACCTAAAAAAAAAAGAGAGAGAGAGATGAACCAAATAACAAAAATCAGAAATGAAAGAGGAGACATTGCAACTGTTACCACAGAAATAGAAAAAGTTACTAGAGACTATTAGAAACAAATATATGCCAATGAATTTGAAAATCCAGAGGAAATAGATAAATTTCTGAACACATAAAAACTACCAAGACTGAACCAAGAAGATATAGAAAACCTGAACAGACCAATAATGAGCAATGAGATTGAACAGTAATCAGAAGTCACCCAACAAATAAAAGCCCAGGACCAGATAGCTTTACAGCTGAATTCTGCCAAATCTTTAAGGAGGAATTAACACCACTTCTCTTCAAGCTATTCCAAAAAATGAAACAGAAGCCATTCTCCCAAACTCATCCTAAGAGGCCTGTATCACCCTGATATTAAAACCAGACAAAGATACAACAAAAGAAGAAAACTACAGGTCAATATCTCTGAGGAACATAGATGCAAAAATCCTAAACAAAATATTAGCAATCAGAATACAGCAATACATCACAAAAATTATATACCATGATCAAGTGGGATTCAGCACAGAGACACAAGGATGACTCAACATACTCAAGTCGATAAATGTGATACACTGCATCAACAAAATCAAAGACAATAAACATATGATTATCTCAATAGACACAGAAAAAGCATTTGATAAAATTCAGCATTGCTTCATGATAAAGACTCTCAACAAATTAGACATAGAAGGAAAGTATCTCAATACAATAAAAGCCATCTATGACAAACCCACCACCAACATCACCCTAAATGGGGAAAAGCTGAAAGCTTTTCCTTTAAGAACAGAACAAGGGGCCGAGCCCGTGGCGCACTCGGTAGAGTGCTGCGCTGGGAGCGCGGCGACGCTCCCGCCGCGGGTTCGGATCCTATATAGGAATGACCGGTGCACTCACTGGCTGAGTGCCGGTCATGATAAAACGACAAAAAAAAAAAAAAAAGAACAGAACAAGACGAGGATGCCTATTTTCACCACTCCTATTTAACATAGTATTGGAAGTACTAGCCAGAGCAATCAGTCAAGAGAAATAAAGAGAATCAAGATGGGAAAAGATGAAGTCAAACTGTCCCTTTTTACAGATGACATGATCCTATACAGAGAAAAAGCTAAAGACTCTACCAAAAAACACTTAGAGCTGATAAACAATTTCAGTAGAGTTGCAGGATACAAAATCAACACACAAAAATCAGTAGCATTTTTATATTCCAATAACGAGCTAACAGAAAAAGAAATCAAGGAAGTAAGCCCATTTACAATAGTCACCAAAAAGAATGAAATACCTAGGAATCAATTTAACCAAAGAGATAAAAGATCTCTACAATGAGAACTACAAATCACGGCTGAAAGAAATTTAAAAAGAAACAAAAAAATGGAAAAACATTCCATTCCCTTGGAGTGAAAGAGTTAACATTGTGAAAATGTCCATACTACCCAAAGCAATCTACAGATTCAATGCAATCCCCATCAAAATACCAATGACAGTCCCCACAGAAATAGAAAAAACAATCCTAACATTCATATGGAACAACAAAAGACACCAAATAGCGCAAGCAATCCTGAGCAAAAAAAAAAAAGCCAGAGGCATAACACTACCTACCTTCAAATTATACTACAAAGCTAAAGTAACCAAAACAGCATGGTACTGACATAAAAACAGATACACAGACCAAGGGAACAGAATAGAGAACCCAGAAATCAGCCCATATACCTACAGCCAACAGATCTTTGAAAAGGCACCAAGAACATATATGGAGGAAAAGACAGCCTCTTCAATAAATGGTGCTTGGAAATTTGGACATCCATATGTAGAAGAATGAAACTAGACATGTATCTCTCACCATATACCAAAACCAACTCAAAATGGATTAAAGAATTAAATATACATCATGAAACTATAAAACTCATAAAAGAAAACATAGGGGAAACACTTCAGGAAGTAGGACTAGGCATAGACTTCATGAATATGACCCCAAAAGCACAGGCAATGAAAGGAAAAATAAACAAATGAGATTATATCAAACTAAAAAGTTTCTGCACAGCAAAAGAAACAAGTAACACAGTGAAAGTACAACCATCATAGTGGGAGAAAATATTTGCAAAATATGCATCTGACAAAGGATTAATATCCAGAATATACAAGGAACTTAAACAACATAGTAAAAAAACAAGTAACCTGATTAAAAAATGAGCAAAGGAGCTGAAAAGTCATTTCTCAAAGGAAGATATATGAATGGCCAACAGACACATGAAAAAATGTTCAACATCACTCAGCATCCGGGAAATGCAAAGCAAAACCATATCTAGATATCATCGCACTCTAGTTAGACTGACAATTATCAAAAAGACAGAGACTAACAAATGCTGATGAGGATGCAGAGAAAGGGGAACCGTCTGACACTGTTAGTGGGACTGTAAAATAGTTCAGCCATTATGGAAAATGGTATGGCAGTTCCTCAAACAACTACAGATAGAACTGCCATATGACCCAGCAATCCCTCTGCTGAGTATATACCCAAAGGAATAGAAATCATCATGTTGAAGGGATACCTGCACTTCCATGTTTATCACAGCTCCACTTACAGTAGCCAAGAGTTGGAGCTAACCTAAATGTCCATCAACAGACAACTGGATAAGGAAAGTGTGGTATATATACACAATGGAATACTACACTACCATAAAAAAGAATGAAATTCTGCCATTTGCAGCAACATGGATGAACTTAGAGAAAATTATATTAAGTGAAATAAGCCAGGCACAGAAAGAGAAATACCACATGTCCTCACTTACATATGGGAGCTAATAAAAATAAATAAATAAGCAAATAAATAAAAAAGAAAAAATGATACAACAATCACAATAATACACTGAACTTTTTAAGAGAAGAGAACAGAACTGAAGTTGCCAGGGGTGGGAAATGGGGAGATGGAGGGGGGCGGGAAGGGAGGGATTGGTAAAGGACCAGAAAAATCAATTACATTGTACAGTGAGGAATATACTAATTATCTTGATTTGAACATCACATATTGCAGACTGGTATTCATATTCAATTCTGTACCCCACAGATATATACAACAAACTATGTTCCAATAAAAAATAAGAGATTTTTTTTTAAATAAAGAGAAGTTAGTGGAGATAACTGATAAAGAAAAAAAGAAAATAAAAAACAAAGAAATGGGATTATATGAAACTAAAAAGCTTCTCACAGCAAAAGAAACAATTAACTGAGCAAAAAGATAGCCTACAGAATGGGAGAAATATCTGCAAAATATGCATCCAACAAGGGATTAATATCCAGAATGTACAAAGAACTCAAACAACTCAACAGTAAGAAAACAATTAACCCAATTTATAAATGGGCAAAGGAGCTGAATAGACATTTCTCAAAGGAAGACATACAAATGGCCAATGGACACTTGAAAAAATGGTCAACATCATTAGTCATCAGGGAAATGAAAATCAAAACCACACTGAGATATCATCTCACCCCAGTTAGACTGGATATTATCAAAAAGACAGAGAATAACAAATGCTGGCGAGGATGAGGAGAAAGGGGAGCCCTCCTACACTGTTGGTGCAGCCTTTATGGGAAACAGTATGGAGGTTCCTCAAACAACTACAGATAGAACTACCATACAATCAGCAATCCCACTGCTGGGTATATAACCAAAGGAATGGAAATCATTATGTCGAAAGGATACCTGCCCTCCCATGTTTATCATAGCTACATTTACCATAGCCAAGAGTTGGAACTAACCTAAATTTCCATGGACAGATGACTGGATAAGTAAATGTGGTATATATACACACAGTGGAATACTACTCAGCCATAAAAAAGAATGAAATTCTGCCATTTGCAGCAACATGAATGAACTTAGAGAAAATTATGTTAAGTGAAATAAGCCAGGCACAGAAGAGAAATACTGCATGTCCTCACTCATAAGTGGGAGCTAAAATACATATACGTATAAAGAAAAAAAGAAAAGATAGAAACAACAATCACAATAACAGGTTGAATTTTCAAAAAAAAAAGGGAGGGGAACAGAGCTGTGGTTATTAGTGGTGGGAAGGGAAGAGGGGCAGGGGGGTTAATGAAAAATTGGTTAAGGGTCACAAGGATTGATTACTTTTATAAACATGAGTATACTAATTATCCTGATTTCATCACCACATATTTTACACAAGTTTTGATATTCAAATGTATACCCCACAAATATGTATAATCAATTATGTTTCAATGAAAAAAAACTGTCAAAAAAAAAAAAGGTAAAGTTCCTTCTGAATTACATATAAATATACAGACAGACAAAGATAGAGAGCTTGCAGCTTTAACTCTAAAATTTCAGCCATGGGTCAAGTGTAAACACAGAATTACAAAATTCATTGATTTATATTAAAGATCTCTTCTCTTCCTGATGGGCATGGAATTCTTAACTGATTTGAGCTCAAATAGACAAATAGACTAACACACCAGATACAGTCATCTTTTACCTCACAGACACAAGCTCTCTATAAACCATTAATCCATTTACTGAGCAGAGATCGCTGAATGGTCAGACCATGAAACCAAAAGAAGCCAGCACCGGAAGTCAACCAAGTGTTCAAAAATAATTAAAATCAAATCCTTATGGTGTTACCAATGGACAAGAATCCAGAACATAGAATCAGGAACTAGACTGGCCAATCAGGAACTAGATTCACCGTTGGGTCCCCAGATCACCAGCCAGGAGAGGAACACAAAGGACTCTAAGAGACCTTGTTATCTGGATGATGTAGATCTGAAGGTGAAGTCCAATCCCATTTGAGTCATGGCACAAAAACTGTGAAGAACAAAATGCAACAGACAGTTGCAAAATGCAACAGGAGATGATTTTATTCAGGCTATTGTAATAGAATGTACATTAAGAGGAAGAAAACAGGGTTGGTCTTATCTGAGTCACTGAGAAAGGGTGGAGGTGGGTCTTGCCTTACAATTTGCAAGGACTGGGTGGTCCTTTGCAGTTAGGCATTTCTGGGAACACAGAATTATCACAAAAAGGCTAGGGGGTTTTCTTGACTGTTGCTGCTTTTCCAAGAGCACAGTGCTCAAGATTAAGCTCAACCTTGTCAGGCTAAATCACGCAGCACCTCGTTGACCATGGTAAGGGGGTCTGCTCTTTATCCTAAGAACCATGGGAAGTCTTGAGGGTTTTAAGTAGGTTTATGGCATGGTCACTTGACCTCAGACAGTCTGGCTCTGTCCTACTTGCATAGCTCCCCAGCCTCAATGCTTCCTGTGTGGGTCTTCATGAGATGCTGGATTCCAGACTCCCTATTGCTGTGATGCCTCTGCCTGACAGGATGCCCAGTTGTGACTCCAGACTGCTTCTCTCAGACTTCCTAAGCATTTTCAGGCCCTGCTTTTTAGCTGGTTTCCCATTCCCTGCAGCAAAATCTCCCCCTGGGACCTACCCTGCCATGGTGTGTGTTGAAACTACAGGGATCACAAACTGGTCTACAGGAGACAGATAGTCTAAATGAGGGAAGTATGCACGGCAATGGTGGGGGACTGTGGCAAACTGGAGAGTGCACATCCTCCCCCAGTGTGGCAGCCACTATTCAGTATAATTGATTGTTGCCAAGCAGGCAACTTGCCCAGTGACCCTACTATTTTCAACTACTATTACTATTTTCAACTCACTCACTGAATTTTTTAATGCGGGCAACCAATTCAAAATGTTTTAAAAGTTTGTTCAGGTCATGTAGGGTGAATTCAGCCTTTAGATTCCTACTTGGCAGCTTCTACTCTCATCCCAAGGAGATCCTGCTCCTCTCAGCCTGCTCCCCACCCTACGTCAGCTGCCAACAGTGCTCAGAACCCCTGTTCTGATGCCCCTAGCCCAACAAGGAATTTACCCACAGTCCCATTGCACTGAAAGCAGATCATCTGTCAATCACCCGTTGGCCTACATCATTAGCTCTGAATTTTATAGGTAAACCAGCCCCATTCAGAGCATAGACCCATCTGAGTCCATCACAGAGAAAGGGTATGGTTCCAATACATATATGAGTGGAGGCTTTGTCAGGGCTTCTAGCAGGGGCTGGAGTATAGGGAACCCTGACAACAGAGGCTGCCACTGACCCTACAAGGTCTGGGAAACAAAATATTTTCCAACTAAAGGGAGGTGAGATTCAGTTCTTTCCTTCTTCTTTGCCCTTCCTCTGGAGAAGTGGGTGCCTTGGGCTGAATGTCCCCCCAATACTTAGCCCCCATTATGACTATGAAGAGGGTGGGGAATTCTATTATGGTATCTGAAAGGTGGGGCTTTGAAGATGTGATTTGATTAGATTTGATTAGATCATGCCATAGTGAATGGATTAAAAATGATGGTCACGGGCATTGTTTGGAGGATTTTAAAAGGAGAGTGAATGAGGAGGTCATTCTCTCTCTGCTCCACCGTTTTGCAATGTGACACCCTGCCATCACTGTCACCACCACCAAGACCTTCACCAAATGTGTTCCCTGGACTTTGGACTTCCCAGCCTTCAAAACTGTAAGCAATAAATCTCATTTTCCTACAAAGTACCCAGTTGCAGTATTTTGTTATAAGTGATAGAAACAGACTAATACAGTGGGCAAGAGGCAGAGGAATAGAAATGGGAGCTAAGCCCTGTGATAACCTACCAGCCACATGACAACCAGCCTCTGGCAAGTTCTTGTCTTCTGGTCCAACCTCTCTTGGGTAACTTTCCCAAAATTTATCCAAGATCCCCACATTCTGAATGGAGGACACTGAGATCCAGAGCAGCAATCTATCATTCCCTGGGTATTTCAGGCCACAACACAGTCAGTAGCAACGTTCTAAGAAGTTTAGGAAGTCGCTTTACTTACATATAAGGCAGCAAGGGACAGAAATTTATTTTCATAGCCAACTTCTGCACTAGAAAATTCAGAAAAGAAACAAAGGACAAATTCACAGAGAATGCATACAGGGCATGCATGCTCAAAGTACATACTCATGCCCACAGACCATGCAGGCACACATACCCCCATCTCTACACCCCTGCCCACACCTGCAAAATCAAACTAGCCTCAGCCAAGAAACCCCTCACCTTCCCCTCCCAATTCACAACACACACAAAATCCTTGGCATTGATATTTCAGGAATAAAACTTATTTCTGCTCAACATTAATAGCACCAGAGGAACTTTTAACCTGGAATTACACCTCTTTCCAAAGGACTTTAACTCTGGACCCCAGCAAAGGCCCCAGGCTATTCTGTGAGCATGTGAAAAGCCTCAGGAGCTTCTTAGGGGGATTAACAGAAATAATCTTTCCAGGCTAATGGCTTTTCTGAGCCCCAGGTCTGATCTCCAAGCCTGGAACAGAACTCATCAGGCCTCGAGTCAGTGTGACTCAAAACTCAGGGAGGAAGCAAGCAAATTGCTAGAAACTGGTTCTGTGTGCTCTGGGAGGCTTCACAAGACAGAAGCCCCCAATGTGATCCTAGAGGCCTCGGCATTTCCTGCTTGTAAATGCACTGTGTGTGCCCCCTCACAAGCCTAGGATGAAAATTAGGTGGCCCCCTACCAGGGCAGTTCGAGAAATGGCTTGGGAGATCCCCTAACAACAACAACAACAACAACAACAACAATCGCAGCCTCCCCTGCTGAAGCACCTGGAATCCACCATTACTCATTCCTCCTAAAGCTGGGAAAGCTCCCTGTTGAAATGTAAATATATCATACAATTAACACCCATTAACACATTAGCATGGATTCTTTTTCCAGATCTGGTGACAGAATAGCCTAGAGAACAGAAAGTAGAGTCCTTAAGGAATGGTAAATAGGTTTAGGTAAAGATCAGCAGGCTGAAAGGGGTCAGGGGGAGAGGCCTGAAAGGCAATAACAATGATTCTCTTACAGGTTACAAGGTGCTTGAGCCTCACAATTACCCAGATGAATCCTCAGAAAAGGGTTTCTTCTCCTCTTCTTACAGCGCTTAAAGAGGTTAATTGACTTGCCCAAAGCTAATCAATAGCTAAGCTCAATAGTGGTTTATCATTTGAGTTGAGCTCTACAAACGTTTCCTGCACATCTGCTCCACTCAGGCACACTCTTTGTTCAGGATACGGGGATGGTCAAGACATCATCCCCACTCTCAACAAGTGTCATGATAAGGGAAATAGTAGGCAGTGTGAGAAGACAGAGAAGGAGCACCTACCTCAGATTGGGAGGTGGGGGTACAGGAAGTCAGGGAGGTCTTTCTGTGAGAACTAAGATTGAACCCAGATATTCTCACTACAAACCCCATACTCTTTCCATACCCCTAATGTTAAACTTCATGATGCCTTGACATTTTGTTTGTCCCAGTCCATGGCTAAGTTATAGCACGCTCCAAGATACCAGCACGTCACTCCCAAGTTCTATGTCAGGGTCTTAACAGCTGTGAATGTCAGATCAGCCAGGCTTCCAGGCCCTGCCCTCACCATCAAGGCCTCTATGGGCCAGTAGGAAAGGGGGAGATGTGAGGAGTCTGGGATATGGCTGAAGTTCAGGTTCTTCCTCATTGAAAACCAATCATTTGTTCCTCATTGAGGTGACCTAATTAAAAATAAAGATATTAAGTGTTTACTATATGCCAGACACTGTGCTAAGCTTTTCTGTAGACATGATCTCATTTCATCCTCCAACAGCCGGATTCAGTAGGTACCAGTAACATCTCCAATTTGTAGATGAGGACATAGAGAGTTGGAGAGATCACATGACTTGGCAGAGACTGGGATTTCTAACCCAGTACTATGTAGTGCAGTCCACTACACTATTGTCTCTGAATAATAATTCAGAGTGCCCCTTCCCCTGCCTCCCAGCTACTCGTTCCATCCATTCACTCATCCAGTGTTTATTAAGCACCTACCACATTTAAGGCACCATACTTGAATATACTGTAGTTGCAATTCTAAGATAGGTAAGCGAAGGAATTTACCTTCCAGGAGTTTACAGAACATAAGCTTGCTGATTTTTAGAACTGAGAGGTCACATTGCCCAACCCCTTCATCCTACATATGAGGAAACAGAAGCCCAGAGAGGATAAGTGAGTCACCCAAAGTCACATAGCTGGTGGCTCAGCCAGGATGAAGATGGGTCTCCCTAAGTCACTGGTTTTCAAACTTTGCGTATCAGAAGAATCTTCCCTAAAATGCAGATTTCAGAGCCCCACTCTAGACATTCTGAATCTGTGGAGGTGGTTCCTGAACACCTGCATTTACAAAAGGTCTGCATGCTATTGTAAATACAATCAACCTGGAGACATAAAACCAATGCAAAGTGGAAAAAACTGGAAAGGAATACAGGACAGTGAAGAAATGAACAGCAAAATACATAGCAAAGATAGTCAAGGCTGTAGCAGTCAGAGAAGGAAAAGCTCACTGTGGGCTGAGGTGATCAGGGAGGCCTTTCTAGAGAACGTGGGATTTGAACCCAGCATTGCAGGACAAGAGGGATTGGGTGGACAGGGAAGAACACATTCCAGGGAAGGGAAATATTTTGAGCAAAGATATGAAGTGAGGATATGCAGGTTGTATTCAAGAGAAAGAGAAGAAGCCCGCCCAATTCTGCCTGATTCGGGGACAGAGTGGGGGACCAAAACACAGTCAGCCCCTGCTCTCATGCAGTGCATAAGGGACAGGGGGGTGGAAGCAACAATAAACAACCAAACCAATCAAATGATGATTTGAGGTAGTGACAGGTTCTATGAAGACAATAAACAGAGTGATATGGCTGGGCGTGGGAGGAGCTGTCTCACTAGGGGAGTGAGGGACAGCCTCTGAGGAGGTTATCCGAATGATGGTAGGAGGTAGCACGGTGGATAAAATGATGGGATACATGGTTGTTGAGACCATAACTGGGGACTCTCCCATCCCAGCTTTTCTGCTTTCATTTAAGCCCAGGTGAAAGACACATAGGGCAGCATTGAACCTGTTTTCTGATTTTTTCAAGAAAGAGTTCGGTCCAGAAAAAAGCAAAATGCATTTCTGGGTCACTGGGTGAGATTAGGTTGGGGGCCTAGGCTAATAGAGCAGGCTACATCTAAAGGCGCACTCTTCCCTAACATTCATGTCTCTCAGTGAGCCCAAGTCTTCACAGACTCTCCCCTTGCCCCCAGAGGCCCTGCAGCCAACGCCTGACCCACAGGAACTGCCCAAGGCCCAGGGTTTCCACCTGAAATGGCCCAAACACATCAGCAGGAAGTCATCTCTCTCGTTCAAGGCCTGAGTCTTTCTCTAGAGCAGGACCTGAGGCTCACACTGGAGAAACGGCTCATTAAACTTCAGTGAATCTTCCTTTTACTCCTCCCTCCCTTACATTCTCCCATAATCACAGAACCCCTGCTGCTGTAGCCATGACCTGTGTCTACAACTGGTCTATGGAAAACCCATCAGGTTGGTAATTTGTGACCCAACATCCCCTTTCTGTGGCCTCCTCTTTCCTAAGGGCACTCTCTCTCCCTGGCTGGGTGTCTAGCACCCTCGTGGTCTCTCCTATTACCACTATCTCCTTCTCTCCAGAAACAATATTAAAAGCCCATTAATATTAACATCAAAAGAACTAATGAGGCTTAAGGAGCATTTGCATTTTGACAGGGTGGAATTGTAGATCTTAGTAAAATAGATATGGAAAAAAAAACTTTTTTATTAGGTACTTTACATGCATCCCTAAAATGATATTAGAAAACAATTGCCTATTCTGGCAATATGGAGTTAAACTCTGGTTCCCTGAGGCAGAAGCTAAAAGAAAGACAATGCAGGGGCCAGAAAGAGCCAAGACACAGATTTGTCATAACTGCGGGATGAGTTTATTTGTTTTCAACCATAATAATGATTAATATTATGGCAACACCCTGCATTGTGGGTATAAAAACACAATCCTCTCCCAAAATATGACTCAGCCTCTGTGTTCCCAGATATCACTGAAATTCCTTGGAAGGCAGCTTTTTTGTGGGTCTTCACGGAGGCACCCATTCTTGCTCCTTTCACAGTTGGACAGGACAAAGCAGACCCACAACCCTGCTGCTAGGTGCCCGGTCATAAGGCGAGGAGGACAGGGCCCACAAATCCCCACACAGTACAGCCAACTGTATGTCCAGACTAACAGTTCCCTCACCCCCAACTGCCGCCTAGGAAATGGGATGCTTCTGGGCCAAATTCCCTGTTTAACAGCAATCCAAACACTTCATCCTGGACCTTTGAGTGGAAGGGCTTGGGAAGGGTCAGAAGGATAGTGTTTGCCTTTATTCACAAAATTCCTGTATTTCCAGAACTCTACCCCTGCCCTCTTCTTGTCTGAGGACTCTTCATGATTGCATCTTTTACACTAAGAAGTGAAAGAATAACTCGGTCCCTCTACTTAGACCATACCCTTGGGTGTGACTTTTCAGTTAACTAACTGATGCCTGGGAAGAGCAGATGTCGGAAGGGGGTGGGTGGTAAGGGCTAGGAAGATCTTAGAAGCCCAAGTATTATAATTAACATCACTTTTGAGTTCCAAAGTGTTTATCCTTATCCAAAGTGTTTATTCCTGTTTATCATACTTATTGAAAAAGAAGTTAAGGCCCCAAAGAGGACAGGAACTTGCCCAAGGTTACACAAAAAGTATAGAGTAGAGCTTGGGAACACAAGCCAAGTCCTCTGCCTCCAGCCAAGTGCTCCATCCAAAAAGA
Source organism: Cynocephalus volans (assembly GCF_027409185.1). NCBI lineage: Eukaryota > Metazoa > Chordata > Mammalia > Dermoptera > Cynocephalidae > Cynocephalus > Cynocephalus volans. Next base: position 85,211,092 of record NC_084478.1, read on the forward strand.
TGTGTGATTCTCCCCAGTGAGTCACAGGAAAACGCAGAGAAATAGGGTTATCAGAGGAGAGGACTGCAGTTCATGTGCTTTCATTCAGCCTCCTAAAATGCAGAGAAAGGAGAGACACAAACAAGGCCTGAATGGATAACTTAGAAATCCCTGAGTTGTAGAGTGGGAAGGGCAGCCCAGCCTATATGCTGCTTGACCTATATATTTCACGCATGTTAGTTTCCTCTTCTATTCCCCAAGGGACCTGAGCAAAGATAGTTTGGAAGGAAAATATCTATTCCAAATGATCTTATTATTTTCAAAGGGAAAAAATGTCATATTTCCTGCACCTAACCATCCACCACCAAGACAAAAAGCCCTCTTCTCAATGCTCCTTAGAGCAGGGCTACCTAGACAGCTGGGCTAAGACTATGTCTACACCTTTGCAATCTGACTTCCCCCCCACCCCCCACCTTTAACCCATAGCAGTGGGCTTCATTGGACCCAGAGAAGAAGGAAGCCTGAGCCAACAAGAAAACTGTTGAAGCAAGGTGAGAACCACTCTCCAGACCCCAACTGAATAACATCTCACTCATCCAGAGGTCACCTCTCTGGTGGCCTCATATATCTAGAACAAACCTGAGAATTAAGAAGTAAGGCGGGGGGGCGGGGGGAGGCCTCCAGGAAGTCAAAATAGATGTCAGCATCCATACAGTAAAGTTTGCCGGTTTTACTCATAAAAGAATCTTGCTCAGAGCCAATTTCTTTACTTCAGACTAAATTCTTACAAGTGTGTTTATTGTTTCCGTAGCCACAACAAATGAGAAACAGCAAATTACGAGCAGGCAGAAATACTAATAACAGCAGAAGTGACAGTTGAATGTAGATGTAGACAGTGAATCAAAGTCTTAAGATTTTGTCCTCTTAACACTTCAGAACTGACTCCTATTGTCAAACATGGAGCAATTTGCTGAGTGATGAGAAAGTTGACAAGTCTTGCTGGCCAATCTTGCCTACCTATCTGCTTTAGGGCATTGTTAGTTGTCTTTGGACCACCCTTCCAGCCTGACCATTTGCTTGGGGGTGATGAGTTATGATGGTGACAGCTCAGCTAAGGCTCCTTCCTTGAAACAAAACAAAACAAAACAACAACAAAAACTCCTTAAGCTCAACTGAGGTTAACTCAGCCCTGTTGTCAGAAATGGCTGTGTATGACCACTTGTGCCCTGTAACTACCCAGCCCAGAAGTGGGACTGCAGTAGCAGATGTTTGGGATGAGATTCAGGCTGTCTCTAGAGAAGGGGCTACCACAGACAAGAGTCTTCCCTGGACTGGTTCTGCCAAGTCATTGTGGATTCTTGCCCAAGGCTTCTTGGGCACTTCCTCTGGAGCGATAGGTGCCTTTGGAAGGATGGGCCGAGCAGCCCCGCCTATGCCACACTCCTCTGTCCATGTTGCTTTTAGCATCAGAATCCCCTCCAGGGCCACCAGGCTTAGCTAGTATCAACAGCTCCTGAATGTGCTCTTTGTAGTACAGCCAAGATAACAGGATTGCCACCTTTGCTATCACTTGAGTGGGTTTGGGTGTGAGGCATGTGATATGGACCAGTAGGGAGGAGAAAGACATTAGCCCTAGGTGGCATAGGGGCTGTGAGGGCACTACCCTGACCACTTTGGCTGGGCCCTGAGGAATAAGCAGTGGAACAGAACAATGTACCTTGGCTAAAGGGCATGTGGACTTCTGGGGTCAGTTAGGTACAGAGATGCAGGGGAGCAGAGGGCAGGCAAGCCCACCAACAGCCACCCACCATCACAGCCAGAGAATTCAGGTGGCAGGCAGCAGTCCTTCAAATTAGACAGATGGTAGTATTGAGTTCATCCACAGCTGAACCTCAGCCACTGGCAGGGGAGGATGGAGAAAAGCATTCAGCCTCCAGGGGAGGAATTCAGCAAGAGCTAGGAAGGAAATCAGGGCCCCAACCTTAGTCCAGGCAGAGAGCACAGGTGTGGGTAGATGAACTGGGCTACACAGTAGAGGATGGGAAAGAGCTGTGACTCAAGGGCTGCAAGATACATGGGTCTTCCTTTTGGCTCACCCCAGTCACCAGTGAGTGGCCTGAGGCAGCTGCTGTGTCTTATACCCCATTCAGGACTGGCTCAGGGTGGGAACTGGGAAAGGCTGAGGAAAGAAGGGGCTTGCAGTCCTCTTAAACAACAGAACAGTTCCACTATCGGGGACATGCTTTATGGGCCAGGAAATCACCATGGATTCCTTAGTCAGCTTCTCTGAAGATCCTTGCACCCACTTTTTTTTAACAGCTTTATTGATATATACTTCACATACCACACAATTTACCCATTTAAAGTGTACAATTCAATGTTTTTAGTATATGAACAGGGTTGTGCAACAATCACAATTATCCACTTTTTTTTTTTTTTTTTTTAAAGATGACTGGTAAGGGGATCTTAACCCTTGACTTGTTGTTGTCAGCACCACGCTCTCCCAGTGAGCGAACCAGCCATCCCTATATAGGGATCCGAACCCGTGGCCTTGGTGTTATCAGCACCGCACTCTCCCGAGTGAGCCATGGGCCGGCCCCTATCCACTTTTTTAATTAAAAATTTTTTGAGTCTTATTTTATAGACTCACATGTAAGATATAATACAGAGAGATCTCTTGTACACTTTACCCAGTTACCCCCAGTTGTAACATCTTGGAAAACAAGAGTACAATATCACAACCAGGATAATGGTATTGATACAACCCGCCCATCTTATTCATATTTGTCTAGTTTTATTTGTATTTATTTGTGTGTGTGTGTGTGTGTGTGTGTGTGTGCACGCACATGCATGTATGCTTCACTCTATGCTATTTTATCACCTGTGTAGGTTTGTTTGTCCACCACCCTAGTCAAGATGCTGAACAGTTCCACCACCATAAGGATCCCTCATGTTGCCATTTCATAACCACACCTGCCTCACTCCCCTTCCCATTTCTAACCCCTGGCAGACACTAATCTGATCTCCATCTTTATAATTTTGTCATTTTAAGAATGTTATAGAAATGGAATCATACAGTATACAACCTTTGGAGACTGGCTTTTTTCACTCATCCAAGTTGTTACATGGTTCAATAACTCATTCCTTTTTATCTTGCACCCACTTTTAATTTAGGGAAATCTTCCAGTTACTTAACACACTGAAAGAGAGGGCCTGGAGGGGGCATTGCAGCACAATGAAGGAACTGCAGAAGCAGAGGACACAGGCCTCAGCAGAGCCCTTCCAGCCTTGGAGACATGCCTGGAGTCTTGAACTGCACTTAAGCACATGGCTCCCTCTTTTAGTTGAAAAGTGCACAGCTCTATTCTTGAGCAATCAGCCGCCAGCAGTTGTTACCACAGGACATCTGGCATTTGGGGGCTCCACCCATATCAGAACCCACTCTCTAGAGAAGAATCCTCAGAGGTAAGAAATCATTAATCCTAGCAGAGCCCAACCATCTAGTGCTTAACATTCCAGAAACTGTACACATACTGAGCAACAGTTGCCTTTGGGGGAAGAAAAACCATGGCAAAAGCCAAAGAGCCTCAGGAAAGCCAAAGGCTCTTGCTTGATTTTAGAGTAGAGTTATCCTGAGGAAGATATAATCCAGCAGTCTTGGTGGTACTGCTTTCATATTTCTCTTCTTTCACTCATATTGAAAACCTAAAGATACTCTGCTTCTTCAATTTTTATTGATTCCGAGATCATCCGAATGAGGTACCTGTTATGATGTCTATAATTTACTTTAAAATATTAAAACAGAAACAGTATGCTATTCCATGCAATTGATTTAACTGTCAGTTGCCTTAATCAAAACCTCTCACTCAAAAGCCACACTCCAAAGATGGCTACTACAGTTCGTTTAGCTATCATTATTTCCTATTAACGCCAGAATCTATGATAATTAGCACAATGCATAAAATAAGTATGTTAAAAATAAGTTTTCATTTGTGAGAAAAGAGGCTTCTTAATTTAGATAATGGTTGTTAAAATGGGTTCTTATTGGTTAAATTAGTGGTATTCAAAATATGTGGGCAGACTAGAATATTTTAGCTTGAACAGGGTATAAAAATCTAGTAGCTCCTACCTTTAGGGATGGGACTTTCGCCATGATCCCTAAAGGGTCCTGGGTCCTGCTTCTGTTTCCAGATAATTCTTGGTCCCCTGACCCCAATAAGTGGTTAATTGAATCTGTAGCTGGAATATTATCACATTTGCCTCAGGTGAACCTTTCGTGCAAGAAGAACCAAAAAGGACAGAGATCTGAAACATCATCAAGTTTCTAGGACAGATTTTATGACTTCTTTGTGCCTGCTTGCTAATAAATGTTTATATGTGTGGCAGATTTTGGTCTGACACTTTTATTCCAAATTGGCAGCAAGGCTGTAGGGAGACAGCTAATCCCCTAACCTGTTTTAGTCCGTTTTGTGTTGCTATAACAGAAATACCTGAGACTGGGTAATTTATAAAGAGCAGAGGTTTATTTGGCTTACGATTCTGGGACAGCTGCATCTGGCATGGGCCTCAGGCTGCTTCTACTCATGGCGGAAAGTGGCAGGAACTAATAGAGCGAGAACTCACTCACTACTTCCCCTCCCCCAGGGAGAGCATTAATCCATTCATGAGGGATCTGCCCCCATGACTCAGCCAGTGTCCAACACTGCCACATTGGGGATCAAATTTCCACATGAGTTTTGGAGGGGACAACACATCCAAACTCCATCACCTTCCTTCAACTATTAGTGATTACTGAGACCTACCCATAAAACCTAATAGTTGTGCATAACCTAAACCATTGGTTTAGGTCAATTCACTGCAGGACCCTAAGAATGCAAAGAAGCCCTAATGGCAGAATCTCCATAAAGCTCTGAAAAATTCCAAGAGCCACAAAAATTCTGAGGGGAAGATACTCAGCTCTGTAGCAAACAACAGTCCTTGGCATTTGAGCAACCAAGATTTATGGATGTCAGGTGAGGAGACCTGCACCTTGTGGTTCTTGGTCTTCATTGGGAAGGACTTAATCTCTCCAGGTGGATCTTCTTGAAAAAAAAATCTACATTTTAAATCCTTGAAGTCATGGAGTATTGATAAGTCTTTCACAGCCTTATCTAACGCACACATCTTTAAAAATCTAAAATGATGGGGGGAAAAAAATCTCTGTATATATAAGTGCCAGACATGTTGCACACATTATCTCTTTCAATTATTTAAAAAAAAAAAAAAAAAAAAAAAAGCCCTCAGGGAAAGTGAAACTCAGAAACTCAGAGAAGTTACATGACTCATCTGGGGTTCCATGGTCGGTAAGTGACACAGCTGTGTTTCAAGCCCCATGTCTTAGTCCATTCCTGCTGCTATAACAAAATACCACAAACTGTGTAATTTACAAATAATAGAAATTTATTTCTCACAGTTCCAGAGGTTGAGAAGTCCAAGATCAAGGTGCCCACAGTTTCGATGTCTGGTGAGGGCTGGGTCTCTGCTTCAAAGATGGCACCTTGAACACTGTGTCCTCACATGGCAAAGGGGGCCTAGGGCACTCCATTCAACCTCTTTTATTAGGTCACTAATTCCATTCATGAGGACTCAGACCTCACGATTTCATCACCTCCTAAAAGCCTCCTCTTAATACTATCACACCAGTGATTAGGTTTCAACACATGACCTTTGGATTACACATTCAGACTATAGCACCCCCTTTGTCTGACTCTGCTCTATACCACACTGCTTCTCATCCTTTGAAAAGATAGTGGATGGATAGAAAGAGAAAAGTCAGGCAAGGAGGGAGCATGCATTCACAAAACTCTGTTGCTGCAAAATCACTCTAACCCACCTCTCTCCACCCCTCAAAACCTTTGCTGTTGTGAGCAATTATGGCAATGAAAAAGAATTTAAAAACCCACTAATATTGAGTCACAGGGTCCTTGGCATACATAACATTGTGCGTTACTAACTCACTGTGAGACCTTCAGACTATCTATGTAACTCATATAGCTCATATATCACATATACCACATTTTAGTCCCATAATCACCTAGGAGGTAGCTTCAATTATTACAGTCAAAGAGACAGAATTGCCTAAGGTCACACAATCAGTAAGTGATAGAGCCAGGAGTCAAACCCAGATCTGTCTGATTCCACATCCAGTACTTACCAACCCTTTACCTGATATTTCATATCTTCTATGAATTCACTCAGACTCAAAGAGAGCCTGAGATCCACCAGTTACTGTGTGTGTCTAATTCCAAGACTATCAGCCCCCTAGATGGCCAAGCCCTAGCCCTTGCTGGAGGGCAAGTCATCCTGCTCCACACAAGCAGCCAGCTGGCCCCAGTTACATTTTAGGAGGCTGAGCAATTCCTGCCGGGATTTTCTCTCTATATTTTTTTTTCCAGGTTGAGGTTAATAGGTTAAGCACCCTCTGCTTTAGAAATCTCCAAGGCACTTGAAAAGACAAAGCTTTTCATATCTGCAAAAGAGGAGACCCCTGTCACATTAAGAGAAACCATAAGTGCTGGTCCCACCCTTGAACCATCTGAGCCTTGCTTGGCTCCTGCAGCTCTCAGCTCTTCCTCTCCCCGGCCCTCAACCATTCCCCAATTCACACTTGGTTCAGGAGAAAGTCACAATTTTACAAATAGCTTAATGGTCATTGCTTTGAATCACACAACCCCTTGCGTAAACTATGAAATCACAAAATTTAGCTTTAAAAGCAATTGTTTTATGTCTAGCCAAGTCATGATACTGTCATCTCATTTCACACCAGAGTGACCTCATCCTTCACTGTGCGCCTGAGATGCTAATCAAGAAAGGCCTGGGCTTGGGGAGGTCCAGACAGTCAAGAGTCAGTGGAGCCAACGCCCTGAAAGGACAGTTTTGTATTCCCTTTCTGGGGTGGTAGGGAGGAGGGCAGGCAAATTGAGGAAGCATATGCCAGTGGACTCTGCCGCAGACATTTTGAGTTGTAGTACGGCTACACACTGGTGGCACTGTGATGACGTGTCCCCCATCTCTACCAAACCCAGATTCTGGGATTCATCCTGTCCTGAATTAGAGGGAAATACTCGTATAAGATACCTCCATCCATGTACGTCACCAGCTGAGGCTCAAGTAAGTGGCATCTGGCTCTACTCTGATCTCAAAATTCCAGCTCCAGTAACTGGGCTCTTGTCCTTTTCCTCATGTATGGGCACCTCCCTTGTACTTATTTCCTGTGATTGGGCTCCTATATCTTATTCCCTCAATACAGAGGCCCTGTAGTTCCCTAGGTACCCAAATTCTTCCAGCACTAAAGGGAGAGGTGGGCTTCCTCACCAATCCCTTCAATCCCTACCCAACCTGGGTCCTTTCTGGCAATTGGAGTCCTTTGGAAGTTTTTTAATTTACATATTTCAATTTCAGATGTTATCAATTGGCTCCCTGGTAGGAAAGATTAAGAAATTAGCACTCATCCATTTCTTCTTATTTTCTCTCTCCCGTCACCTCCTTATTTCTGTTAGCCATACTTTTTACTTCGTCTGAATTTCTAACCTCTTGGTAATGTGTCCCTGCCACCTGTAGCTGATCTTCCTTGATACCAGCTCCCTATCTAGACCCTTACCTCCAGCCTGCTGCCAGACTCCCCAGATTTTGGCTCTGCTCTCTGCAAGGCCTCCCTGGGTCTGTTGCTGAAATCTTTCCCGCCACCAACTCTGCTCCCCTCAGGTGTACCTCTCTCCTTAGATTCTGTTCTAAGGCAATTCTAGCACCACCATCCCTGGCTGCCAAGGGCATTTTGAAACCCTTAGCCAACTGTGCTCCCAAACATTTTTAAATAATATGGGGAGAAAATCCTTTTCTTCTTAGTTTTAACCAAGACAAAATTAGTCTTTTTAATTACTTGTAAATTTAATAAATCATAACAGTAAATGTGGTGAATCTCAGGTTCTCATAAGCATTCCAATACTGTTTACAAAACTAATCAAATTCCCTTACAACTTCATTTAAAATCACAAGTCTAAAATCAACTATTCAGGGCCAGCCCATGGCTCACTCGGGTGAGTGTGGTTCTGACAATGCCAAGGCCACGGGTTCGGATCCCATATAGGGAGGACCGGTTAGCTCACTGGGTGAGCGTGGTGCTGACAGCACCAAGTCAAGGGTTAAGATCCCCTTACCAGTCATCTTTAAAATAAATAAATAAATAAATAAATAAATAAATAAATAAATAAATAAATAAATAAAATCAACTATTCAATTACACATTTACAATGTAATCTCAGACATCCCAAATTCTCTTACACATCACAAAACCTGCAGATACCAAATACGTACAGATCATTCCTAAATTTAACATAAATGTATTAATATGGTTTTAATGGACTTCATTTTTTATTGGTATTTTTTACTTTTTATTTTATTTTTTAAACATTTTTTTTATTTTAAATTATCAATATACAATGTAGTTGATATTTGTGTTCTTTTACCAGTTCCTCTGTTTTCCCCTCCCTCTCCCTGCTACACCCCCATCAACATCATATCTGTTTACTTGTCTTAACAAGTTCAAGGAAATGTTGTGATTGTTGTGTCTTCTTCCCCCCTCTCCTCACCCTCTGGTTTACTTGTTTGTATATTTATTTATTTATTTTTAGCTCCCACAAATAAGTGAAAACATGTGATATTTCTCTTTCTGTGCCTGGCTTATTTCACTTAATATAATTTTCTCTAAGTCCATCCATGTTGCAGTGAATGGTAGTATTTCTTTTCTTTTTTTTTTTTTAATAGCAGAGTAATATTCCATTGTGTAGATGTACCACATTTTCCATATCCACTTATCTGATGATGGACATTTGGGCTGGTTCCTACTCTTGGCTACTGTAAATAGCACTGCAATAAACATGGGAGTACAGGTATCCCTTTGACATGATGATTTTCATTCCTCTGGGTATATTCCCAGCAGTGGGATAGCTGGGTCATATGGTAGTTCTATCTGCAATTGTTTGGGGAACCTCCATACCATTTTCCATAGAGGCTGCACCATTTTGCAGTCCCACCAACAATGTATGAGGGTTCCTTTTTCTCCGCAACCTCTCCAGCACTTATCATTCTCAGTCTTTTGGATATTAGCCATCCTAACTGGAGTGAGATGGTATCTCAGTGTGGTTTTGATTTGCATTTCCCAAATGTTGAATGATGTTGAGCATTTTTTCATGTGTCTGTTGGCCATTTGTATGTCTTCCTTTGAGAAATGCCTATTCAGCTCCTTTGTCCATTTTTTAATTGGGTTACTTGTTTTTTTAATTGGGTTTTTAATTGGGTTACTTGTTTTTTAATTGGTTTTTTTAATTGGGTTACTTGTTTTTAATTGGATTACTTGTTTTCTGAAATGAACTTTTACAAGTAAATTAAAGAAAATCAGGGGAAATAATATGTACCCAAAAGACCAGAAAGCTGATGGTTTACAGAATAAACTTGCATCTAATCACAGATTAGTTGGACAACAGTGTATAAGGCCATTTAGATATTTTCTTTCCTCCACTCTTTCTCCCAAATCCCTTTTTGAGGGTTGTTTTGTTTTGTCCCAGGGATTTCCTCCTCCCTGTAGGAGAGGGGTTCAGCCCTCATCACAACCTCCTATTTAAAAAAAAAAAGGCAGCAGACCCTCCCTTGTAGACATCTGAGTTTGTAGCTTCTGATGGCTAGTTAAAACCAAGGACTCTGAAATTTCAGACCTGAGTTCAAGTCCTGACTCTGTTACTTATTAGTTCTGTAACCTCGCACTAGTTACTTTTCTGAACCTCTACTCTGTCATATATGAAATGGGGTGTTAACAAGTATATCAAATAATTTTTGTAAAGCACTCAGCATAATGGCTGGAAAATTAAAACTAAATTTTAGCTGTTAATTTCTCTTAATTTATTTTATTGGAGATGCTTGAAACCATGAAAGGGAATGAAAACAAGGAAAATTAAGAAAAAAAATTTTTTTAAAGGCAGTAGACTGATAAGTAGCTAATAATTCATGACCAGGAAGAGAAAGACCCCATTTCAGCTTTCCGTGCCTCCTGTCACTGAGCAAGACTCTGGCCAAGGCCTAAGCATGCCACAGTCCTTATAGCCTCCAGACCTTCACTCATGGCCTCCTCCCAGCTGGTATGCCATTCCTCCTCCTCCTCTCTATTTATCTGAACTATACTCATTCTTCAAAGCTCCACTCTAGGGCCGGCCCGTGGCTCACTCAGGAGAGTGCGGTGCTGATAACACCAAGGCCCCGGGTTCGGATCCCTATATAGGGATGGCCGGTTCGCTCACTGGGTGAGCGTGGTGCTGACAACACCAAGTCAAGGGTTAAGATCCCCTTACCGGTCATCTTTTAAAAAAAAAAAAAAAAAAAAAAAAAGCTCCACTCTACTATCACCTCCTCCAGGAAGCGCATCACTTACCTGCTTCTCAACCTCTTGCAGCACTTAAAATGTATACCACACAATTTAGCACTTAATTCAGTGGACACTTAACCCCAATTGCTCCATGTAAGCTAGTTTAGGCTCCACAATTAGTCCCATAAGAATCCTTCTTGACCTCCCTGGGGATACTTAGCAAAAACATGAGCCTGTAGTTGGGGTTCAGCAAAGACACACTGAAAATACTTGTTCTAGAAACAAAATCAGGGGTTTCCATCCTTTTTGAATAACTGTATAGAAAATGTTGTGCTCAGACACAGCCATTAAAAAAAAGCCTCCAGCATCCTGGGAAGCAGCTACCAAAGACACCACTGGTATTCCCAGGTCATCGAACCACAGAGTGTTGCAGCAGAAAGGAATCTTAATCATCTACTCCCAAACTTTTAAACTGGGGTATGCATAACCCTGGGGTCCATGGCAGTGTGCCAAGGGGGTCCACGAAGCCAACAGATAAACGTGGTGTGCTTTCCCAGAGTGTTAATTTTACTCAAGTATAAGAAATTTAAAACATTTCTATATTAAAACAAATACAGCTATATCATGGAGGAGAATGCAAACTGTGCACACACTTTTAGGGTAAAATATGAAACCTCAAAGACACTTGGAGCTTGCAGTAGGCTGCTTTGGGTTACCCCATCCACCCCTCTCCCCTACACAGGCTGGGGATTTCATTTTCCGTCTCCTCTGTCATCAGGGTTACTTCAGTTAAAAATAAAATAAAAGTTTGAAACAATCTGATCTAATCCAACCCTCCCTTTTCACAGTTAGGAAAACCAAGGCTCACAAATGAGAAATAATTTGGCCAAAGCTACATACAGTGAGTTCAGCAAGAGTTAGGACCACAATCCACCTCGGTCAGAATGTACATTTCTTCTTAGTGACTTGCTCAGGTAACTACTGACTGCTAACTACATTTCCTTGCTAACTCTGTCCCACACCTTGTACCTTTCGGCTTTTTTTTTTTTTTTTTTTTTTTTTTTTCTTTCCCAAGGGTTTACAACCTATCCTTAGAGAAACCTGTGGCTCTAAGTGCAGGTCAAACCCTGCAGTCCCTTCCTATAGCCTAAAATTCAGTAAATAATGACACGTTTCCCAGAAGTCAGCTTGTAACTGATGAGATTCAAACCCCTCCCAGAAATAGGATGAAATCCACGTAATGTTAAGGAGAGAGGGGCAAAGCAGGGAGGAGGTCCTGCTAATGGGAGGCTATAGTCAGGAAGCAAAGAGTTGATTCTTATAGAAGACTGGAGAAATATAATACTTATTCTAAGTATAAACTCTAATGTAGAACTATAGGAAGAATATTAATACTCATTCTAGGTATTTAAACTGTAAGTGCAGAACAATGAGGAGATGCATTAAACTATTACTTCTTCATGCACAATTCACTGTTAGGCCTTGAGAATATGCAACGAGCAGAGGTGCCTGGACCTTGTGTGCTGTGGTGCTGTACAACCTGGCTCAATTTTATATGCACAGATTCTCTGTGCAGCTCTACATTTTTTTAAGACTAATGCAGAACAACAGTTTTCTTAATCATATAATCAAAAGTTAACTGCACAGTAATGGCAGAGATCCTGGTGGCTGCCATGTTAAAATATGACAGGTTATTTTTTAATTGCACTTTTAAAAATAATTAAAATTATATATTTTTTAAAAATATTTGAATCCAACTTTTTTCTAACCTTTTGAAACATATAAGTGGATCCCTGGGGTTAACAATTTGTAAACCACTAATGTAATGCGAGTGCTGAAAGCACATGAAGACTCATGGATGTGGGAACCTATACACATATCACAACTGCCTGGGTGTTAATGTCATAGTCTTTGCTATAGAGTGGAATTTAACATAAAGGGGGTTCCTGATGGAGCCCACTTGTGAGGGCTTAAGGACTAAAATGAGGTTTATAAAGGTTATTTCCAGCCTGGTTCTGGGGCCCATACTACAGCAAGCCTCCAGTATACCATTCCACAGTGCTATATGAGTAACACATGACGTGATATCCAGGGCCACGGGATCTCTGAAAATAGTGGCTTTTACATTGTTTATCATTTTTTTATAGTAAAAAAGAAATACATGTTCATTATAAAAGATAAAAAGCAAAGAAAGAAGAAAATAATAATTATTCATAACCTTATCCCCTAAAAATAATCTCTGCTAATAATTTGGTGTATGTCTTTTCAAAGTTTTTGAGCTTACAGGGATGGTATATTTACACACAGGTTACCCCTTAATTTTTTTAAAAAATGGACTCATATTGTAAGTGATGTTTTGTAATCTATTTTCTTTACTCAAGATATTGTGTATGTTACCATATCAATAAACATTATCTAAACTTAAAAAAAAAAAGGCTGCTTTTTCCCGTTTATGTGAGGAGATGCTATAAGGCCACCTCAGCAAGGCCTCAAAGAAACTGGGATCTCAGAAGAGCACCCCACCTGGCTTCCCTGTCTGCATCAGGCTGTGGGACTAAAATAATCACCTCGGGTAAAAAAGAACCCAGTTTCACAACCTTCATATATATCCTTCATGCAAATTAGCAGGGGCTCCCTCACATATTTACATTCATTTATTTACATCTTAAACCCACAGCTCTTGCTGTTATACAGACATATGCAAATTCTTCAGCACACTGTCACAAATACAAACATAAGCACACATTTATGTTAGGAAAACCAATACAATCACAGTCCCCGTCCACACTTCTCCTCCCCCAACTCCCAGCCCCAGGTACACACAGCCACCATTGACACCCACATCCACAGTCCCACATACCACGCTGAGAAGTGACCCAGGTTGCCAGGGTTAGAGCCACATTCCATGGTGTCCTGTTCCTTCAGAGAACTAACAAATCATTTCACAAAGATGTCATCACCTGCCAACTAATGTCAAGTTACAGCCAGAATAAATGCTCCATTACCCACCCCCGTTAAAGGTAGGCCCACAGGAGAATGACAGCAGAGACAAAGGAGAGTTGTGGCTCAGTGTCACTGCAGGAGACTGACCAGACAGATAAGATGGGTGGTTCATCCCAGCCAAAAAGAGTTCCTTTCCTCTTTGGGCCCTAGAATGGGGGTGGGGACATCAAAGGTAGTCTGAATTTTCGCAGATTTCTCAAACTCTAGATACAGATCACCTAGGGCAAAAAGAAAAAGAAAAAGACTGCTCTTTGAATGTAGGTTTGTCCTTTTCTAGAAGATGATTGGGTCAGGTTGTAATACTTTCTCTTTTGAATAAGTTTCCAACTCTTTTCGGGGTGGTCCAGTGATCAACAGCATGGTCTCTGGAGCCAGACTCCAGGCCTGAATTTTGGCCCCACCACATGCTAGCCGTATGGTCTTGAGCAAGTTACTTAACCTCTCTAAGCCCTTAGTTTCACCACCTGTTAAAAATCTGGGTAATAATGGCATCTACCTCATGGTGGTCTGATGTGATTTAAATGTAAAGCACTTAGAAAAGTGCCTGGCACTTAGGATGCTCAATAAATGGAATTATACAAATAATCAATTTCCTGTTTTTCCCAGATCTCCACTCCCTCACTACCTGCTTGCCCACCCCGTGCTGACAGTGTGGCCACCCCATTTCTGAGACGGGCCTTCTAAAGCCCAGAGATAGAGCATGGTGTAGCAACACCAAGGTCACCAAGGTCAAGAGTTCAGATCCCCGTACCAGCCAGCCACCGAAAAAGTAAAAATAAATATTGTATTAGTCCGTTTCTGTTGCTTATAACAAAACACATGGAACTGGGTATTTTATAAAGAAAACGAAATTTATTGCTTAGAGTTTCTGAAGCTAGGAAGTCCAAAGTCCAGGGAACACATCTGGTGAAGGCTTTCATTGGTGGTGACTTCAGTGATGGCAGGTTATCACATTGCAAAAAATGACAGAGCACACAGAGCAAGAAAGAGACAGATTCTTCATCCTCCCCATTTAAAGCCCTCAGAACCATGCCCCTGACCACCATTTTTTCTTTTCTTTTTTTTTTTTTTTTTTTTTTCCTGACCGGTAAGGGGATTGCAACCCTCGGCAGGGTGTGGTCTGCACCACGCTCAGCCAGTGAGTGCACCGGCCATCCCTATATAGGATCCGAACCCGCGGCCCCGGTGCTACCAGCACCACACTCTCCCGAATGAGCCACGGGGCCGGCCCCTGACCACCATTTTTAATCTATTCACTAGGGCATGGTTCTACAACCGAATCACCTCTTTAAGGCTCCACCTTCTAATTACCATAATAGGGTTTCCTACCCTCTTAACACAGTGGGGCCATTTCTAATACATAAAACGTGGGGGACACAACTCAAGCTTCAATAAGTTTTGGCGGGACATAATTCAATCCACTACAAACATAAAAAATAATTTTTAAAAAGGTATTAAAGCCCAGAGAGAACAAGACTGGCCCAATATCACATAGAAAAATTAATAGGATTGTAATTGATTGCTTAGGGGTGACAGCCAGTGTTCTTACCTACTTCGCCTCCTCAGGAAAAAAACTAGCATAGCTTGAGGAAACCTGGGGGGAAATATAGCTGGGGCCAGGCAGGACATAAATAATAACAATGACAACTTAATATGTGCCAGGCACAGTTTTAAATACATTCTATTATTTCATTTAAACCTCACAGCAACCCTATGAGGTGATGACTACCATAATAATCTGCAATTATACAGAACAGGAAACTGAGGCTCTAATATCTAGGATGGGACATAAAGCTGGGATTATGAACCCAGGCGGTCTGACACCAGAATGGAGTGTTCAGCCACTACACTGTACTGCTGTCCGCGTAAAACAATGAAAGCAGAAGGAGAGGGGAGCCAGGAACAAGGGACAAAGGAGCAGTGCACGTTCCTTCTAAGTAAACTGATAGAGGCATTCGAGTGTTTTGGTTAAGTCCTAACATAAGATCAAGGGTTAAGAACTACCTAGGTCTGCCGGCCACAAAAAAAAAGAAAAGAAAAGAAGAAAAACTACCTGGTTTTAAGTCTTATCTCTGCTACTAGTTACTGAATTTCTTTGGGTCTCAGCTTCCTTCCTCATCTGTAAAATGGGACTATTTCTAAGAGTTGTGATAAGGTTTACAGGTCTCAGCTTCCTTCCTCATCTGTAAAATAAAACTATTTCTAAGAGTTGTGATAAGGTTTACAGGAGACAATGCAAGCAAAGCGCCCGGGGCCCTGCTTAATACCGACATAAGTATTCAGTAAATCCGAGCAACAGATGTCATTGACTGCGCCCCCTGCAGGATTTTCCTAGCATTACATTTCCCCCTGCCCCATCTCAGGGAAAATCAATCAGGAAGGAAAAAGCATTTCTAAATTGCCTGGAAAATGAAGAACTGAGCAGAGTAACATTCTAGACATCCTTTCCCACCTCCCAGGGTGGGGGGTGAGAATCAGCATTATCGGCATCGCCTTCTTCTTTCCTCAAGGATCTTCTTTCCTGGCAGGTCGCCCGCAACCTCTGGTCACTTACAGCCTGACGAACTCTCCCTTTTCTTAAGGAGTTTCGTTTTTCCATGTCCTTTTCACATAGGTTGCTTTATTTTTTAAATCAACCCTGTGAGGTATTAGGAAAGGAGGAAGGAATCTCAGATGTGTTGAGTGTCTTTCATGTGCTCAGCGTAGTGCTGGGCACTTTCCATCAGTGCTTTCATTTCATCCTCACAATAGCGCTGTGAAGGGGCACGCTTTATCCTCACTTTATAAATGATGCCCTGAATCCAGTGAGGGTTTGCTTTCTTTTTTAGTGTACACTTTCCTCTCATCCCATATATCCAGCACAGACCTGGCCTGGGGTTGTGTCTTGCTGAGGATTTTCTGTAAACCGAAATATTCTGAAATTTCACTATCCTCAATATACCAATCTCTGCATAATCCCAAATCCCATGAGTTGAGTTATTTGCCCCCAGTGGATCTGAGATTAAATTATGACTTTGCTACTTATTAGCCATATGACTCTATACTAGTCACTTTACCGCCTCCTCTATTTCCTCACCTCTAAAATGGGGACAATGACACCTCCTACTTCACAAGCTTGTGAAAATTAAATAACTTTTATGAAAGTGCTCTGTCAATTGGGATGCTTCATAGAAAAACTGTTTAAAACAGAATCATCAATCAGCTTAATCTCAAAAGAGCCTCAGAAGGGTGATGGAATGCCCTGACCTTCAATCAAGTAGGACTTCAGATCTGCCAACTGTGGTTGATAACTTTGGGAATTCTGGGGACAAAGAAGACCTTGAAGTGACTGTTGAAGAAATGGTCTTTGTCATTATCAATGTGTAATGTATATCATCATAGAGACATCTAAATCCTGTATCACATCCTTCTCAAAGCAGTTTCATCTACTTTATTTTATTTGGCACTCACTAAAAACCCCAAGAGTTAGGCTTTATCATTAAAATTGTTCCACTTGCTTCGTTACTATTTTCGCTTTCCTGGAAGTGGTCCATCTGAATTTGCGAAATCCTTCCCCATCTTCTCTTCAAGGCCCATCCATTACAAAGGCTACCTTAGTTCAGAACTGGGCCCCATCCTCCCAGATCCGTCTTCCCTCTGTTTTCTGAATCCACGCAGTATTGTGCACCTTATACTGTTTTGTATTCGTCATTTATTTACTTGCTTTAACCTCCAACCCTCCTTCCCCATCCCATCTTCTCGCTAAATTCACAAGCTTTTCAAAGGAAGAAGAAAGAAATGATCTTTTTGTTGTTGTTTTATGTCGGATCCATTTTATAAAGCTTTTTGTTGTGGCAATGTTCATATGTATTTCATATTATATATATATATATATATACATAATTGCATATATAGGGTATAATAAACACCCATGTGCCCATCACCCAGCTTCAACAATTAGCAACCCATGCACAATGGCATCTATACTTGCACTCCTTCTGCCTTCTTACATTGGATTATTTAAAACAAATCCCAGACAGCCTATCATTTCACGCATAAATACTCCAATATGGATGTCACCTTTTGCATTTTTGTGTCCCCTACAATCAGAAGATGACTTGCATCTGTGTTCCCTGCTCCGGGAGTGCATCAGATTATTTCTGACCGCCTGCTATGTGCCAGACTTTATGCTTGGTTCTGGAGGTTCCGTCTGAGCTAAGGAGGCACATCAGTACCAAAGCACGATGTGTCAAGCCGAGAACTGCTATGGTTCCAGGGAGTGAACACGGGGTGCACGTGGGAGCCCGGAAGCAGGACCTCAAACTGTACTAACTGAATTGAGTGGAATCGGTTTTCTCATTTCATGGTGACCCTGAGTTCAAACTTGCCGCGAGACATGGGGTATCCAGCAGGAGGCGCTGCAAAGGCGGGGTTGCGTAGCTGGCTGTGTTCAGCTTCTCCTGCGCGAGACTGGGAAGGCGGCCAGCGCCGGCTGCGGTGAAAACTGCTAGCAACGACGCCGTTTAACAGGCGAGCGGGACGCCGAGCGCCTGGGCCCAAGAGGGGCCCCGAGAGTTCAGGTGCGAGGCAGAGGTGCGGGGACGCGGGGCTGGCCTAGCACCTGCTCCCCAGGTCTTCTCGACTCTGCCGGTTGCCCTGGCTGCCGCCGGTTCCCGCCCCAACTGCCGCTTTTCCTGATAGAATGTATGTATCAGAGCAGGGCACAGGACAGAGCGAGGAAACACCTGCTTCCAACAAGAAAAGCGATGGGGGAAGCCCCCCCCACCCCCCACCCCCAGGCTTCCAATGGCCTCTCATCGAGCTTGCTCTCGAGAGCCTTGTAAAAGCGCGCCCAGAAAGCCAACGGAGATCATTTTTCAAAAAGATCGCTTTCTAGTTCTTACTCCCCCTCCTTTTCCTAAGCTGTAACGTCCTTTAAAAAAAATTTTTTTTTAATTTTTTTAAAAAGTCTTCTTTGCTCCGTGAGATTTCTCGCTCCTCCCAGGCCCTTTAAGGCCCCCCGCCTTGGTGTCTGCAGGGACTGCCATCACCCCCAATCCCAATTTTTGGAACTGCATTCGCTTCAGGATTTTTCACTTCCTCAGCCCCCCGCTGACCTATACAGGTAGTGAGTGGGACTGGGGGCAGCCGAACAAAGAAACCAGGGATCCCCAGGCCCGGGTCAGATGCCCCTTCCACAGCCTCCAACCAGCCAGGGAGCAAGAGGGGCTCAGGAGCGCGTGAACCCCCAGCCTCGATCTGACGGCACTTTCCAAAGGTGAGCAGCCCGAGGACGCGTGGGACGTGGGGATGGCCCCCTCGCAGTAGACCGACAGACAGACAGACCCCCACGGAACAGGCCTGAGTAGCCGTGGGCGCCAACGGCCTCCACGGACTGGGCTCCGTTATTTCATCAGCAGTTTCAGAAAAACCTGCCAAAAGCAGTTATGCCTCACTGCAATGTGTAGCTTTTTCCTGCCATTTTTTTTTTCATAATAAAAGAGGGAGTGAAGCTCGCTCGCTCTCTCCCCCTTCCACCCCCCCCTCTCTCAAAAAGAGCCAAATGGATACGAGAAGGAAAAAAAAAGAAGAAGAAGAAGAAGAAGCCACACACCAATCTCCGAGGGGATGCCAGTGAGGTGTGGCTTGTATTTAAATATCCAATATGTCAATGTAAGGGGAGTGGGTATGTATATAAAGTGCCGTTTGCATCCGATAGCTCGTCGAAGCAAGCTATGAGAGGCCGGGGGAGATGGACGCGGAGGGGAAGCGGCACTTTGACTGAAAGCAAGGTCAGGAGCGCGCTGCCTCACGCTCCCCGCCGCTGAGAAGTTCCTTGGACGCGAACAGACGTCTACTGCAGCTCAGCAGAGCGCCGAGCGAGCGAGCGCTGCCGAATAGTCGGCTCCCGCCGCGGGGAGAAGCAGTTCGCGCCCCGCGGCCCCTGCTCGGCCCGCGCGCGCCCCGCACAGCCCACGCCGCCGTCGGCCCAGCCATGGCGGAGGTGGGGGGGGTCTTCGCTTCCTTGGACTGGGATCTGCACGGTTTCTCCTCATCTCTGGGGAACGTGCCCTTAGCTGACTCCCCGGGTTTCCTGAACGAGCGCCTGGGCCAGATCGAGGGGAAGCTGCAACGCGGCTCTCCCACAGACTTCGCCCACCTGAAGGGGATCCTGCGGCGCCGCCAGCTCTACTGCCGCACCGGCTTCCACCTAGAGATCTTCCCCAACGGCACGGTGCACGGCACTCGCCACGACCACAGTCGCTTCGGTGAGGACGCGGCGGGGAGGGACTGGAGGCGGGTGGACTGCGCGCCAGGGAGCCGACGGCTCGGGGCTCCGCGTGGGGTCCGCGGACCGCCCCCGGCTTGGTGCAGTCCCGCTCAGACGAGGCGGGACACGACGGCGCGGACCTAAGCTGTGGGGCCTCAGGGCGCCCGGCACCCTCGGACGCTCTGGGGAGGGGGCAGGGCCGCCGTGCGCTGCGACCCTGCTTTTCCAGTGCCCTCCCTCCCTCGGCAGTGAGGGGCTCGCTCTGGGAGCTGGATGCTGATCTTTAGACGAAAGCAGGTGGAGCTGGGAGAGGGGTGGGAGCTCTCGCCTAGGAGGACGAGAACCGTGGCTGTAGCTCTGGACCGAGCCTCGAGGACAGCAGAGCTGTCGCGGCCGATTGCACGGAGTAGGAAGCCTGCATAGGCCACAGGCGTGGTGGGCGGGAGGCCGGCGTCCGAATCGCTTGTGGCCGGGAGATCCCGACGCCGAGGCACCTGCCTGCCTTGGGGTTGCTTTGCCCAGGGTAGGAACCAATCCAGGCAGCATGGCGTGAGCTGGGTATCGGGGAATCTAGGGAAGCCTCGTGGTGTCTACCCTGTAAGGGCACAAGTCCTGGGGCAGCTTTTCCCCGGAAATACCTCTGGGCCCCTTGCTTCAGTGAGGAAGCCGTCCTGGGCCCACTCCTAGACCCAGAAACAGGTGTCTCCTGGGCCCAGGACAGGAAAGGGCCAGCCTCCATCAAGGATTGTCTCTGCGCGCCACTATGCAGACTGTTCAAAGGACACGGCTGCGTGTCTCACACACAGAACTAATTACACAATTAATATAAGCCTTGATCCTGGACAGAGATCATTAGGTTTCTAAGCAAATGTGTTCACTCCTCAGTAATTTGCCATTTTTATTTTCAATTTCCTGTTCTCCACTAAGCCATTATGTGGGTGCCATGACAGCTACCCTTTCTTGCCCCTCCTCATCCTCCAATGCCCTCTGCTTCTTCCCAAGGACCCTGTAATCCAAGAAGGGCACCTTCTACTCCTAAGCCAGTAAGAGGTTTTGCCTACCCTCAAGCATGACAGGGTTCCCTTCTTTTTCCCACCCTATCCCATGTCCCCCCACCCCAAACCTCCCTTTCCTCCTATTCTCCATACCTTGCTAGAGCTGCATCTGGAGTGCACAATAAAAAGGGGGTCATTGGGGTGCTGCATAAGGCTAAGCCTAGCAAACAGTTTGGGGCCAGGGTTGGTCTTCCTTACTGGGAGCAGTCAGGAACCCTAATGAGGTCTATGTCATCTTGGAAAAATGCACTCAATCAGAGCTGGAGTGCAGTAGGTTGGGAGGGGTAACGGAGGGGTGCAGGTGTCTGTATAAACTTGCAGCAGGTCCTCAAAAGCGTGATAAGGTGGAGTGGGAGGAGAGGGAGTGTTAACTTGGCTCCTTTCCCTTCCATCAACTTGTGATTTTGCGGTCCCCTTTTGTTCCTCTTCTTAAGGAATGGGACTCCCACCCTGACCTCAGCAGTTCCCAGGAATGGCCTAAAGATATGGGGTTAGCTCATGGCTGATATATGAGACTGAAAGAAAAGCCGTGAGATGATGGAGAAATGCAGGGTGGGGGCAGCGAAGGTGGAGAAACTATGAGCACCGCTCCCAGCGGCTACAAGTGTTTGACTCTGTGCCTAAGCTGAGCCCAATAACTTACAAGGTCACCATAAATCAGTAATAGGCTCTTGGGATAAGTGGTCTTTAATTACCTCCCTAAAGACACATCTTGATTTCTTTTCATCTCCCAGGCCTGCTAAGAGTGTTAAGTTTAAGGAGAAACCAAAGGAAATAAAACTGGCAGGAGGAAGGGATGTTTTTGCTGCTGCTTAACTGACTGCTTTATTTTGGGTTTTGCCTTTAAACATTCTCTCTCTCTCTCTCTCTCTCTCTCTCTCTCTCTCTCTCTCTCTCTCTCTCTCTCTCTCTCATATGCTCACACAGTTCATGCCAGTTCATGCTCACACTGCCCGAGACCACCTCTGTATTACCTTTTCCCTTTCTTCCTTCCCTGACTTCCTGGCAGTTCCTTGTATTTCCTGTAAAGGAAACGATATCTGGTCAGAGCTGTCTCTTTGAAACCTCCATTGTCAACTTTCAAACACACACTTACTCTCTCTCAGTTTAGTTTTTGGCACAGAAAGAGGTAGCGTTTGAATCTGCTCTCCTGCCTCCACATTTGAGTTAATCAGCCAGGGTATTCAATAAATCGAAACTTTAACATTCCATAAGTGCTTTAGCAGTCAACATTCCAGCAGGGTAAAGTAGGCCAGACTTAAGATATAAAATATTATAGATTTCTGCTTGGGGGGAGGAGGTAGTCTCCAAAGGCCATGTAAAGTAAATAGCTATTTGTTGTAATTGGAGAGCAGGGCCCCCAAGGATTACCCTGGAATCCATGTGTTCAGAACAAGTCAGGCTGAGCCCAAAAGCAGCCCTGACTCCAAATAATAACCTGTTGGCACAGCGTATGCTCCCTACTCTCCATCTGCAATCAGTAGCCAGGAGTGTTTCAGTCCCCGCCTGGCTGGTGGCGTTTGCATGAGGTTCACAAGGATCCTGACGTTCCTGAGGGGCACCTGTGGACTGGCAGAGCAGAGCTTGGGGCCAGACTGGAGGAGAGGCCTCCCGCCAGGTGGGATGGAGCAGGCTCCTGCAGCTGCTTTGGTTTTTGAGCGAGGTGGTTCTTATTTGGCAAGATGCCAAAGCAGCACTGTCTTGGCCCTGAAGGTCTGAAAGGATGGCTGAGGGAGCTCAGGCAAGTTGTGGAGCCAGATTAAATGACACATTAGCCAAGCACTGGGGCCCAGGACAGATTAGTTTTGGCCCTGGGAAGAGAGTTGTAAAATGAGAAGAGTCTGGAAATTGTTGAGAAAAGGTCAGTGCCTGAGGTGGACAGGTCAAGATGAGGCAGAATATAGGGAAGTCCTGGGCCTTGAAGGGGTGAGAGCACTGAGGACAAATTTTGTCTATTTAATACTTTGCTTCAACGGTTTGCTGTTAACACCCCTGTCCAGCTGTAGCTGGGAAAATATGAAAATGGCTTGTTTTCTCTCCCCCTTCATGCTGGCTGGAATTCAAGAGAAGGTTTAGGAATATCTGTTCCATCGTCATGTGCCACTGGGTTCCCACAGTTTGAGTCCAGCTAATAGGAAAGTTGGCAAAGAGAAATGATGCCCAATGACAGCTGGGCTGGGATGATTCCAGCTGTTGGAGACCCCTGGTTACTGGACACAACCCAAGTGACTTCCTGTATGATCTGTCCATTGGCATCAGGGTTAACAGAGAGTTGGAGAAAAACTGTGGTGACTCAAATAGCCACACCTCTTGGGTTTTGTGATTTGTTCTCATACCGGGTCTTGGGCAGTGAGGTCACAAGCTACCCTCTGCTACTTAATGAGCTCAGGATAGTCAGAGAAATGAGATACTTAGAGAATAAGGGAACTAAGACTTGAAGCTCAGAAGTAATCTGCCAGAGCAAAGCAAAGAACTAAAGGCTCCATTGAGCTGGTGTTCCTCAGAGTTTAGCACCCAGAACTGAATCATGACCTGGTTTCTAGTTTCCTCGCCATATTGGCCACTCTCTTTCGAACATGCTTCTGTTTTTTCATATCGCTCTGTAAACAGTACTCTCAGTGTGGTCTGACCAACTCAGCAGAGTAGGTTAATCCCCTCCCATGTGCTAGTTACTAGACCTCTATCAATGCAACCTTAGATCACAGTAGCTTTTATTTCCCCTTATTTTTTCTCCATTTTTTTACATTAGCTTTTTAATGATTTTTAATCTTTTGGGGGGGGAGGGGGCGGTGACTGGCCAGTACGGGGATCCAAACCCTTGACCATGGTGTTACGACACTGCACTCTAACCAACTGAGCTAACAGGCCAGCCCTGATGGCCTTTTAATAATCCCACGATCACCCATGACACTGAGTTTACCTGTTCAATCAAATCCTTTAAGCTATTATTGTGTATGTTTTGCTAAGCCACATCTTCCCATTGCAGAGATAGGCAGACTTGCATATAATTAAGATGCACAGAAACACAAAATAACAGTACACGTTTTCAAGAAAATATGCGTGGTTGCCTGAAGTGGGAGGTGGATGGGAGCCGAGTGCGGAGATAAAAAGAAAGAAAGAAATAGATAACTAAAAAGCCTTTGCGCAGACCAGTTATGATAATAGACCACGAACCAAGGAGAATGGTTAACTCAACTATCTATACTCCCCCTCTCCAACAAAGCCCCAAACACAAAACACCTTGGGAAATTGGTTTTGGGGACCGACTTTACATTGATTCTAATTAAGCTTATCTTGTTGGAGCCAGCCCATCTTTCCATCCTCTTGAAATCTCTTTGAATCTTAATTGTGTCATTCTTCCCAACTGTATGTCTTCTGGAACTAGGGTAAGCAGTCCCCCTAAGTCCTCTTACAAGTCATTGATTAAAATGTTAAACAGGGCAGAACCAAGAGCAGGACCTTGTTTGGTGCAACTGAAGATTTGGGTCCATTAACTCAGTGTCTGATTAACCCCTACTTGGCACTAGGTATTTTCCCTTTCCCTCCTACCATTTTGTGTCAATCTCTTTTCCTAAGACTCCTTTCTTTGTACTGTAAGAGTCAGTAACAGCCAGATTGAGAATAAAACTTGGAGGATTTCAATGCGAGACGCCAAAGGCCAAACCCTGAGTGCTCTACAGAATGGCAGGAGAAGAACCTTAAATCCTTCATGTAGACCCAGGCGGGCCATGGAAACACATGCACACAAAGCTGCCACACCTGAACATGCACCCGCCAGCCTGAGTCACTGGGACTCTGCAGGAGACTTCCCACTGGAGTTTTGAGCCTGATTTCAAAATAAACTGCTTAAAATGTTTGATGGTTTAAGGAATCAGTTCTAATCCCTATGTAGATTACATACAATTATTATTACCCTTAAGAATTGCATTTTGGGATAAGAAAGCCAGCCAGATATGAGCTCATTTCATACCTTCGGATGCCTCAGACAGTCATGTCAAGTTTTTGGTCTGTATGTTGAAAAATATGGTTAGAGACAGGAATATCAAAGAGGAATCTAGTTGACTATTATGTCTGTATCCAGATAATAGATGTCCTATTCTAGGACAAAATCGTGAAGTCTTCAGTATCACCAGGATTTCAATTCTGGTCCTTTTTCCCTCTTAATAGTTGACTTCTCCTTTTCTCCCACTGCTGCTGGGTAAATGAAAACATTTTCAAATCCTCACCTCTAATCTTTTCAGCTACAAGGACTTTCTGAATTTCTTCCCCTTCCCCTTAAAGTTGTTACATCTCAAATCAGTATCGAGTCCAGTACTACTTACCAACTCTTCGCCATGGATAAACTTAAAATTCTCCAGAGAGAGGGGGAGAATAACAGGCTTGTCAGCTTGGGGCTGTACTGGCTGGGAACACTTTTTAGGAGAAGGCTCCCACGAGGCCAAGTTTTGCCTCGTGCCATAAGCTGGAGGAACAAACTTAGTGAGTGGCCTGTGTGGCCTTTGTTAGAGTCAGCTACAGGCAGTTGACAGCCTCATGTGGCTTTAAGGACATGAGAGCTGAGAGGGTGCAAAACAAGTTCAACCTAGAGGACAGCAAGGTAATGCTGTGTGCTCTAGGGAAGTGACTTTGGGAAAGACACAGAAACCTGGCCTCATTCTTGCATTTAGAAAGCTGCCGTCCCAGTTTTGAAATGGGAGGTATTTGACAGCAATAGTACCTTGTAGTTATGCAGGTTTTGTAGCCAAAGCCTTCTCCTGGTCTCTTCCTCATAATAGGCCTAAGAATGTTGAGGAGAAGCAGAGATCGTTTCCTCCGTTTTATATATGGAAAAACCGAGGCCCAGAGAGACTGAGTGCCTTCTCTGAGGTTTCCTTCTTGCTGCAAAAGATAGTTTCATCAGGTAATTCACCAAAGGCACACAAGGCGGGCCTGCAGTGGACAAACGATGAGGAAGGAGCTCGTGTCGCCCGAACAGCTTCTCTTAGCTGAACGTCAGTAATTGGAAAGGCATTCACTTTCTTGCTCTAGGAATCCTGGAGTTTATCAGCCTGGCTGTAGGGCTGATCAGCATCCGGGGAGTGGACTCTGGCCTGTACCTAGGAATGAACGAGCGAGGAGAACTATATGGGTCGGTAAGTTGAAGGTTTTATTTTTATCAGAGGCTGTTACCACCAGCATTTGGACAAAGTAAGGCAGAAGCATAAAAACATTTATCTAGCACTTCAAAGCACTTTTGTCAACTGTAAAGGACTAGTGTTTTCTAGTTATTTGTGGGCTGCTCAGGGCCTTGCTACACAGCACCTTCACTCATTCAGCCCCCATCAGAACATAAGCTTTTCCGTGATATGTTTGCTTTTGCCTTTTCCCACAGAGGGCCAGCTAGTCTGGATGGTAATAGTAAGCTGTGCTGGTTTGTTTGTCAGTAGATGGTCAAGGTTTGGGACATTCACCCTCCCAAGGAGCACATCTGAATTTTTTAATGGGTGCCCAAAGTAGCAGACTAGCAGGCGCAAAAATAGGCAGTGGAAGAGTTGACTTTCACATGCAGGATTCTGAGGTTACCAACACAGTCCCTGATTTCCAGATTGCTTCAGCTGAATCCGAAAGGCCAAATGAAACAAACAATTGAAGAATGAGGGTTCCAGGGTCTGGTGACAGCCTAAGCCCCCAGCTAGGACTGGGCTAGCTACAGTGCATTTTCTCTATTCTGGAAGCTAGCCCAGCACTGGGGAATGGTGAGTGATTTGCTGACCTTAACCCTTTCAGGGGATCCCAACTCCTGGCTCTGGCTTTTGAGTCACATAGCATGCTTTCTGGCTGCCTGCATCCCATGAAATCAGAACACATTTTTCCCTGACACCTAAGAGATAGGCCCGTCCCCAGCACTTGGTATCGGCAATCCTAGCAAGTAGTATGGCGGCTGGATCAAGTGTGAGAAGGGACAGAGGCAAGAGACCCAGGAGCTGCCAGCTTGAAGTAGCCAGTTTGGAGAAGCTTTTCAAGGAGATCTTTCCTGAGCTTTTCAACTGACAGGCCTGAGACCCTTCATTAGGAGAGATCACAGCTCACCTCCCATAGAGCTTTATATAGATCTGAGGCCTTTGCCTGTCAGTTGACATGGTTGACTACAATCTCAATGGATTGGAACATCATTAGCCCTAAGTAGGAAGAAAGCTCAGTGGGTGCCAGTGGGGTACTGGGAGGCTAAAGCAGAAATTCTCGGACTCAAAGAGCCAGATGAGGCCATCTCCTCCCATCTTCCCGTCTCCCTTCAGGAAAGATCTCACCTAAAGCAACTTTGTGTAGCTTATGAAAGAGGATGAAGGAGATAACAGACAGGAGTGTTTTGTGCTATTTGGAAGAAAGATACCTCAGTAATACAGGAAATAAAACAAATAAGACTGAAATTTTCTAATATCAATGTGCTATTGCTATTTCAGGGTTTCTCCACCAGCAAGCTGGGATGGGAGAAATAGTCATGTAATGGGCTCTGCTTTATTTTCTCGCCCTCACAGAAGAAACTCACACGTGAATGTGTTTTCCGGGAACAGTTTGAAGAAAACTGGTACAACACCTATGCCTCCACCTTGTACAAACACTCGGACTCGGAGAGACAGTATTATGTGGCCCTGAATAAAGACGGCTCACCCCGGGAGGGATACAGGACTAAACGACACCAGAAATTCACTCACTTTTTACCCAGGCCAGTGGATCCTTCTAAGTTGCCCTCCATGTCCAGAGACCTCTTCCGCTATAGGTAATGGACCCTTCACAGTGTGACCTCTGTGACCCATGTACTCTGGGGCCACGGTTGTCTCTGCAAGCACTATACTCATAGCTTTTCGATCCTTCCTTCCTATCAATTTAGATAACAGAGAAGCACTTACTGTTCAACTCAACCCAGATGTTTCCTTGTTGTTCAAAATGTATATCAACGTTTGGTTGTTTGGGGGAGGGTTGTGGGGGAGGGGTGGGCTTGAGGGAATTTTGTATATACTTTTTTCCTTACTCATGTTCTTTCCCCTGAGGTGGCATTACAAAGAATGGAGACCCTTACCAAGGGCCAGGGGTGTCTTGCTCTACAATCTACCCAAATACCTTGACATTGGGTATAAACAAAAGACCAAGGAATCTGCCATAGATGCTACCTACAGAGCTTTGGAAAAATCCCATTAAGAAAATCCTTGAGGCTATAGCCCTGCTGTAAGCCATCCCTGCATTGGCTCTGCAGATTTCTCATCTGTCCTGACATGCAGTTTTCCTGCCATTGAAAGTGGGAGATGGGGCAGGTTGTAAGAAAATGATATTAAAATGTAAGCGTGGATACTGTGCATAAGGACAAACTATTTATGAAATGTATATGCTATTTATTTTATATATTTATTTATTTCAAAATAATATTATTTTTAATGAGAGATGCTATGACTGGATTTTCATCAGAAAGAATAAGGTCCTACTGAAATAGGATAAAATGAGTTATTAAAGGCTTTTATTGGCAATAAAATTGTCTTTATATTGTAAACCACTGTCTAATTCTATTGATTTGTATATTTAATAGGATTGGAAAGTTGGCTAGTTTCTTTCTCCCCAACTCATTAGAATTTCCTCACGTCGGCATCACATTGTCTATGCTAGAAGATTCCATCATCCACTATGTTAGCATTATCTAGGGACCCTATGTGAAATCTTGGTGTGCCTTTCTGGTTCTATGACTTTAAACTTAGAGGTGAATCAAAGCTTCAGAAAGGCCTGGACCAACAGCTCTTACTGAAGCTCCCATTTGTGCTTAGGACTAGACATAGAGAAAGTCCCTTTGGGACTCAGTTAGGTCCCAAAGCCTAAGGTCAGAAACCCTGATTGGTGGCTTCTTGCTTCAGATATGAAGACGAAGGGATTCAAAATAAGCAGCAATCAACAAGCAGACTGATTTTTTGAACCAATTACCTTCCCTTCTAGATGTTCTCCCACTTTCCCTCTTTACCTCCCCACCCATCCCCTGCCAGTGCTTCTCCTAGGAAATTCTGGGAAGCTGTCAACAAATTCCCCTAAAGCAGTAGTGCTCAGAGTATATGGTCTCTTGACCAGCAGCATCATCTTGGAACTTGTTAGAGATGCAGATTATCAGAAACTTTGGGGGGGATAAGAGGGGCGGACAGCAATCTGCATGTTCACAAGCCTTTCAGGGGGTTCCTGTATACAATAAAGTTTGAGAACCATTGCCCTAAAGGAATGTATTTTTTTATTGCTTTTGCAGCAGTATGACTTACAAATAAAGTTTTAGGGTAATTTCAGTCCATAAAACAAAAGTACAATGGCTGTAGTTGAAGTGGGGATGGATTCCTTGCAGCTCCCTCTTCCCAAGAGCAGCCCCTGAGGTATCTTAGTTTAAAATCCCTGACCTCTTGGGCCGAGCCCGTGGCGCACTCAGTAGAGTGTGGCGCTGGGAGCACGGCGACGCTCCCGCCGCGGGTTCGGATTCTATATAGGAATGACCTGTGCACTCACTGGCTGAGTGCCTGTCACGAAAACGACAAAAAAAATAAAAATAAAAAATAAAATAAAATCCCTGACCTCTTTACTGATATTTAGCGAGGCAGGAGCATAGGGTTATTTGCACTTTAATAGTGAATGTTGTCAGAAGACAAGAACCAAGGAGATAAAAGTGTTGTTGAATTCACAGGCACCACAAATGCCTGGAGGGAGGTTTGAGGTTTCGGACAGTCCTTCCTAGTGCTGCTCAATCATCATGTAGGGCATCCACTATTTTTTCAACCAACTATATGAGTAAATCAACATCATGTAGGGCATCCACTATTTTTTCAACCAACTATATGAGTAAATCAAATAGCTTAGGTAACAGCCCACTTAAAAAGCAAAACCAAAAGGTCTATATAAGCTCACCCAAATCTAAGTACCCATCAGAGAAGCCCCAAGTATGGGAATACATATGTGAAACAGCAATAAGGCTGGGTGGTTAGTTCAGTTGGTTAGAGCACAGTCTTATAACACCAAGGTCAAGGTTTTGGATCCTCATAACAGCCAGCCACCAAAAAAATAAAAGAAAAAGAAATAGCAAATAAAACTATTTGATAAAAAGCGCTAAATTGTGTGGTTTGTGTGATCATAGACCAGAATTTTAATCAGTGGAACACCAAGGTGGACATCTCAGTGGGCTAGGGTGATTAGGGTTTGAGTTTCCCAAAAGGGGTAATATCTGCTATGAGGAACCAACAGGATATGGAGAAGCAAAGAGGCTGATTGAGGGGTTCATGTTGGACTGCCAGGAAGAAACACCACCTCTAGAGGTCTCTGAAGAAGAGTAAAAATCAGCTACATGACATTTTTTTAAATCACATTTTTAATGAGCATCACACCATTCTTTTAAAACCAAAATTTTACTCATGTCCTCCATGTTCAGCTACCTAGAACTTTTGATTCACAGCTGCAACTTCTGAGGACTTGTGAGATACATGAGATCTGTGATAACCAATAGGAAGCTGGTACTTCCCTGTGAGCAGGGCCAGTGTTACTCTAGCAGGGCACTTGACATGGGCCTGGCAAGGCCACAAGCACTGTACTTGCTGCAGGGCAGGATTTGCAAGAAGAACAACACTGTAATGAAAAAGAGAAAGACCCCAAATGCTAGAGTCAATTCCTACCTTTTTCCTCTGGATGGAAGTAGAGGGTAGAAGACTTGAAGAATGATGTAGGGTCCCAAAACACAGCAGAAGCTCACTCTTGGTGTTGAACTTTGGGGGCTAACAGTTAATGGGCATGTGGCTAGAATATAGCAATGGCAACTGTTCTCATTTTCAAAAAGAGAGGAATGATAAATTCTGGAAACAAATATAAGATGGATGATCTAGATCAATTGACATCTGATTGACATTATATCCCCAAAGTGCTAAAGTAATGGATTTTGTGCCGACCTAAAGTAAGCTCTGGAGGAGCTCTGGTTTTGGATGACAACATGTGTGGAGACCATTTCTTACTCATCTTTGCATCCCATCTCAGTGTTTAGGATGTCCCTGGAACAGAACAGGCACTTGAGAAATGTGTGTTGAATAAATGAATGTGTGGTTGAAAGAATGAATGAGTAAATGAACGATGGACAAAAACATAGATGCCTTCTTTAGTGAATACATATATGATACAAATGCCGGGCTAGAGAGAGCAAATGAATTATGTAACAATCATCTAAAGTGTTATGCTAAGCTGTGAGTATACTTAAATAGGCACAATGACAAACTAGAGTGTGTCTGGAGAAAGATAGTGAGGTCTCTGTCACTGGAAGTGTTTAAGCAGAGGCTAGACAACCACTTGACAAGTATATTGCATCATTTAGAGGGGACAGGGTAAATACTAGATAAAGATGGCAGCATGTGGCATTCATTTACTAACCTATATGAGGGTACTTCAAAAAGTTTATGGCACGTTTATGGTATTTTAATTCCATTTTTCCATGAACTTTTAAAGCACCCTCGTATATTCTGTGGGACTCCCAGAATTCTCCTGAGCACCAATAGTGTTCCAAGAAAGAATATGTAAGACCTAAAAGTGCTACCCAACTGCCATTCCAGGCCAAAAAAAAAAAACACAGTAGAAGTTTTCAGAATTTCCAAACTTGAGGTTCACAAGGTCCTTAAAGGTCCACAGAAGGCCCCCTGGGTCCAGACTCCCCAAAACAATATGCAGAATTTTATGCACATGTACATTTGGCCCTTCATTGGTCCCGAAAGAGTCCTCCAAAGTTTTAGGAACAACTACCCTAGGAATAAGCCTCAAAGCATAAGAATTGGTGGCCACTGTGATCCTATGTGAAAACCTTGACAGAGTCTTTAGGTGTTTCTTTGTTTTTTTGTTTTTTTTTTTTTCAAAGATGTAGAATTTACGGGCCAAGCCCGTGGCGCACTCAGGAGAGTGCGGCGCTGGGAGCACGGCGACGCTCCCGCCGCGGGTTCGGATCCTATATAAGACTGGCCGGTGCACTCACTGGCTGAGTGCCGGTCACGAAAAAAAGACAAAAAAAAAAAGATGTAGATTTTACATGTGAAACCTTTGACTCCTGTCCTCTCAGAGATAACTTCAAGTTTGGCAAAAAGGAGGTGAGAATGGAGGGAGGGAGGAGCTGGGACAGCTGCACTGCTCAGTGGTTCTGAACAAAGCCCACCCCCGGGCCAGCCCTGATAGCAGTCCTGATAGCAGCAAGACTCTCCTTCCCCTCCCTACAAGCCCCTTTTCACCCCCACTGCCATTGATGAATGTTGCTCATGCTCAAAACTCAACAAGAGACTGAATCTACCAGGCTCAGACACAAGGACCTTATCAGAGCCATCAGGGCAGGCACCCTCCCAAAAGGAATCTAATCAAAGGCTTGAAATAATAAAAAGAACCCATATTTGTCTTACCTTCAAGTCACTGCAGCATTTAGCCACCAAATCTCTGGCTGTGTAGTCAGAAATCCGTCAGGCTCAGCGCTCTAGGGGGCCACAGATCACCTGGGCTCTGTCCCAGTTGCCTGGAGTGCAGCCCCAGCCTTCCTCCTCCTGAAGAGGCCGACCCTAGGGTACCGCTTTCCTTCTCTCCAAAGTAGTTGGACCTACATTGCCTTTCTCAGCATTTCATGAACTGGGATCTGTCAGGAAGAATGTGGGAGAAAGGAAAAAGGGAACAGAGAGGAGAGATCCTCTCTTTTGAAAAGACATTCACCATCAGTCATCTAACTCCCTTGCTCAACAGGAGGATCAAAACATAATTTAGTTTGTCATTCCCAGAGCTTCCTCATCCTCGACAGAAAATGGAAGAGCTTTTCTAGTAGGCCTCTATACCAGGGCGCTGGCGGCAAGTGTTTCCTTGACCCTCCAGTCTCCCTCCCGTCCTCCATCCCAGTATAGGCTGTTTCCCTCTGCATCTCTTTCAGCCCTGTTCTTTATCATTTGCAATGGAGCCAAAGACATGCAGGTAACATTTTCTTCTGGCCCTGGAATCAAACCAACCTCGTTTTTTTTTTTTTTCAAAAGGTGACCGGTAGGGGCCGGCCCGTGGCTCACTCGGGAGAGTGCGGTGCTGATAACACCAAGGCCACGGGTTCGGATCCCCTATAGGGATGGCCGGTTCGCTCACTGTCTGAGCGTGGTGCTGTCAAAAGGTGACCGGTAAGGGGATCCTAACCCTTGACTTGGTGTTGTCAGCACCACGCTCTCCCAAGTGAGCCACGGCTGGCCCCAACCTCGTTTTATTTATTTATTTATTTATTTTTGTCGTTTTTTCGTGACCGGTGCACTCACCGGTCAGTCCTATATAGGATCCGAACCCGCAGCGGGAGCGACGCCGCACTGCCAGCGCCGCACTCTACCAAGTGCGCCACGGGCTCGGCCCCCCAACCTCGTTTTAAATCAAACTCCTTTACCTCCTCTTTGACCCTGAACAAATTCATTAATTCATTAATTCAGCAAGTATCTATTGAGCACTTATTACATCTTTAGAGATATAAAGCTGAATAAGACAGAGTTCCTCTCATTTCATGGTCTAGCCAGGAAGACAAACATAAACAAGTAGTTCTACATGTAACAAGTGCTGTAAAGGAAGAGTACGAGGTGTATATCAGGGAGGCATAACGTATTCAGGGGATTAGGGAAGGCATCCTAAAAAGTGATGCTTAGCCTGAGCCCTGAAGGGTGAGTAGGAATTAGCATAGTGGACGTAGGAATAATTTTCCAGGCAGAGGAAACAGGACTATGTGAAAGTCTAGAGGCATGAAGGAGTTAGGCACAATGAAAAGAAAAAAAAAAAAAAAAACTACAAGAAAGTATGGCTGATTTGTAGGAAGCCACACTGTCCTCACCTGTAAAATGGGAATGATCATAGCTCATTGGCTCCTTCAATGGCTGTTGCTGCGAAGATTAAGACTAAGTATGGAAATATTAAGTAAGAAATGAGCACATGCATCAGTCATTCCCCTCTCCCAGATGTATGATTCTGCTGGCATTTTACATAGGTGCCAGAAAGCGAGGTGGCACATGGGGCAGCCACATCCTCCAAATGCTGGCCTCTTACTAAGAATGTCTCATTAGAGCCCCCACCTGGAAACTCCATCTTCTACGGTATCTGATATGAAACAAAGGTACATACATATTCAGTTTTCCCCAACTTTTATTTTAGTTATATTTTAATAGTGCATCCTAGGGCCCAGGGTCCTTCCTTCTCCAGGCTGCCATAACCACACCATGAATAGACAGTGTCATCCAGGTCCGTCCCATCTTCATTTCTCTTCCGTATAGTCCTTATAGTGCCCTGTGATCCCCATCCCAGTCCCCTTTACAGTGCACCACACTCCTAGTAAACCCCTAGTGACAGGCGCATGCTTGCCCTGTTTGTTTCCAATTTCGCTGTGTCCCACCAGTTGTAAATGTTCCGAATTTCCAAAGCCCAGCACACCACCCTAACCTCACCTAACTCTATATCCTATATGTTTTTCCAGGCTTCCCCCTTAAGCTATTATGCCCACACCCAATAGGTCCCAGAACTCTCCCCCAATGTAAACGCAAGGCACAGCCTTCTCAGTGTACAGCCTGAATGTCATGTATATATCCAGCACGGGGTAATTTAGCCCCCACCCAAAGCCCGATCCAAGTCAGTTTAAAGTGCTCACTTTCTCTGCTTCTGCTCTTGGGTTGCCAACAGTGCTAGACAAAGCTATGAAAACTGGGTCATCAGATGGCTGCACTACCAATACAGTCTTGTCCATCTCAAGTGGACCAGCACTTTTCTGCTTGACAGTCCTTTGATTCAGCTTGTTTTGATTCTGTCTGGCACTCATCATAGCTCATTATAAAAATCCCTAACATCTGAACACCTTTGTGTTGGCTCGGCATTTACCAATCTTCCCTGATGAGCACCTAGTCTAATTGTCTAAAAATACAGACTCCTGGACCCGAATTAGGACTTCCTAAATCAGAACTTTCAACTAATGAAACCAACCTAAATGTCCTTTGATGGACAACTGGATAAGGAAAACGTGATATGTATACATAATGGAATACTACTCTGCCATAAAAAAGAATTGAAATCCTGCCACTTGCAGCAACATGGATGAACTTTTAGAGAAAATTATGTTAAGTGAAATAAGCCAGACATAGAAAGAGAAATACCGGATGTCCTCACTCATAAATGGGAGCTAAAAAAATAAATAAATAAAAAAGAGAGAAAGATACAACAATCACAATAAGTCATTGTACTTTCAAAAGGAGAGAACAGAACTGAGGCTACTAGAGGTAGGAAAGAGGGGAGGAGTTAGCAAGAAATTGGTAAAGGGCCACATAAAGTTATTATATTGTGTAATGTTGAATATACTAATTATCCTGAAAATAACTAACAATAAACAAGTAAATAAGTAAATTTCCAACAGAGACTTGGTTATCTACATTAATGGTTATCAAACTTTCTGATCTCAGGAAACCTTACACACAAAAATTATTGAGGACCTCAAAGAGCTTTGGTTTATGTGTGTTATAGCTATTAGTATTTACTGTATTAGAAATTAAAACTCAAAAATTATTATAAACCGATTATACATTAACATAAATATAATTTTAATGAAAAATAACTATACTCTCAAAAATTCAGTTAGAAGAGTGCTACTACTTTACATTTTTCCAAACCTCTTTGATGTCTGTCTTGATGGAAAATAGCTGGATTCCTGTAGCTGCTTCTGCATTCAATCTGTTGCTATATATTCTTTTGGCTGAAGTATAGGGAGAAAATCCAGCCTCTCACAGATATGTAATTAGAAAAGAGAGGAACTCAAAGACCCCCAGGGGTCCTTGGACTACACTTTGGGAATCACTCATCTATGTATTTAACAAGTCCCCAAGTGATTCTTATCATGGGAATAGGTGGTAAACACTGCATGGGTTCCTGTGAGACACTGCACATCTCCATTTGTCTCAAGCTCTTAGCTCCAGCCTGTTCTGGATCAAGTACTCTGGTCTCTCTCTGCAGATGGGCCTCCCTCATGTTTTACTAAGGAGACTCAAGCTATCCAATAATAGCTTCCTATCAATCAATTTGGTGTTCTTCAGCTTTGGTTTTCTCTTTTAAAGAAAAAAACTTTTGAATTTTGTACTGTGATAAAATATATATAACAAAATGTGCCATTCAAGGGTATTTTTTCATATACCTATTGGCCAATTGTTTATCTTCTTTTGAGAAATGTCTGTTCAGGTCCTTTGCCCATTTTTCAATCTGGTTATTTGTTTTCTTGCTATTGAGTTGTTTGAGTTCCTTATATATTTTGGATATTAACCTCCTTATCAGATATATGATTTGCAAATATTTTCTTCCACTCCACAGGTGGTCTCTTTACTTTGTTGTTTCCTTTTCTGTGCAGCAGCTTTTAAGTTTGATGTAATCACGTTTATCTATTTTTTCTTTTGTTGCCTATGCTTTCAGGGTCCTGTCCAAACAATCATTGCCCAGACCAATGTTG
Source organism: Cynocephalus volans (assembly GCF_027409185.1). Classification (NCBI taxonomy): domain Eukaryota; kingdom Metazoa; phylum Chordata; class Mammalia; order Dermoptera; family Cynocephalidae; genus Cynocephalus; species Cynocephalus volans. Next base: position 85,247,259 of record NC_084478.1, read on the forward strand.
CAGAGCATTTCCCCTATATTTCCCTCTAGTAGTTTTACAATTTCAGGTCTTATATTTAAGTCTTTCATCCATTTTGAGTTGATTTTTTACCTGGTGTGAGATAGGGATCCAATTTTATTCTTCTGTGTGTGGATATCCAGTTTTCCCAACACCATTTATTGAAGAGACTGTCCTTCTCCCATTGTGTGTTCTTAGCATCTTTGTCAAAATCAATTAACCATAAATGTGTGGATTTATTTCTGAGCTTTCTATCCTGTTCGATTGGTCAATGTGTCTGTTTTTATGCCAGTACCATGCTGTTTTATTTTTATTTTTATTTTTTTTTCTTTTTGTGACCGGCCGTACCACGCTCAGCCAGTGAGCGCACCGGCCATCCTTATATAGGATCCGAACCCGCGGCGGGAGCACTGCTGCGCTCCCAGTGCCGCACTCTCCCGAGTGCGCCACGGGGTCGGCCCCCATGCTGTTTTATTTACCATTGCCTTATAATGTATTTTGAAATCAGGACGTGTGATGCCTCCAACTTTGTTCTTTTTGCTCAAGATTGTTTTGGCTGTTTGGGGTCTTTCGTGGTTCCATATGAATTTAAAGATTGTTTTTTTCTATTTCTGTGAAGAATGACATTCAAATTTTGATAGGGATTGCATTGAATCAGTAGATAGCTTTGGGTAGTATGGACATTTTAACAATATTAATTCTTCCAATCCATGAACATGGGATATCTTTCTACTGACTTGTGTTTTCTTCAATTTCTTTCATTAGTGTTGTATATTTTTCAGTTTACAGGCCTTTCACCTCCTTGGTTAAATTTACTCCTAAGTATTCTATTTCTTGTTGTTGCTGTTGTAAATGGAATTGTTTCCTTAATTTTCTTTCTGGATAGTTTGTTATTATTGTATACAAACACTACTGATTTTTGTATGTTGATTTTGTATACTGCAACTTTACTGAATTTGCTTATCAATTCTAAGAGTATTTTGGTGTAGTCTTCAGGGTTTTCTCTATATAAGATCATGTCATTAGCAGAGACAATTTTACTCGTTTTCCTACTTGGTTATCTTTTATTTATTTTGCCTAGTTGCTCTGGCCAGGACTTCTAGCACTATGTTGAAAAGAAGTGGTGAGAGTGGGCATTCTTGTCTTGTCCTTGATCTCAGAGGAAAAGCTTTCAACTTTTCACTGCTGAGTACAATGTTTGTCATGTATGGCCTTTATTGTGTTGAGGTACATTCCTTCTTCATTGTGGTTTTAATGTGCATTTCCCTGATGACTAATGATATGAGTATCTTTTCACATGCTTATTGGCCATTTGTATATCTTCCTTGGAGAAATATCTATTCAGATCCTTTGTACATTTTTATTGTATTTGTCTTTTTATTATTGAGTTATAAGTTTTCTTTATGTATTCTAGATATAAGTCCCTTATTAGATATATGATTTGCAAATATTTTCTCCCATTCTGTAAGTTGTCTTTTCACTTTCTTGATAATGTCCTCTGATACACAAAAGTTTTTAATTTTGATGAAGTCTAACTTATTTTTTCTTTTGTTGCTTGTATTTTTGGTGTCCTATATAAGAAACTGTAGCCTAACACAAAGTTACAAACGTTTAACCCTGTTTTCTTCTCAGAGCTTTATAGTTTTCGCTCTTACCTTTAGGTCATTGATCCCTTTGAGTTATTTTTTGTGTATAGTGTAAGGCAGAGATCCAACCTCATTCTACTGCATGTGTATATCCAGATGTCCTGGCAGCATTTGTTGGAAAGACTATTCTTTCCCCATTGAATGGTCTTGGTACCCTTGTTGATAATCAATTGATCAAAGATGTATGGGTTGGGCCAAGCCCGTGGCGCACTCGGGAGAGTGCAGCGCTGGGAGCGCAGCGATGCTCCCGCCGCGGGTTCGGATCCTATATAGGAATGGCCGGGGCACTCACTGGCTGAGTGCCGGTCACAAAAAAGACAAAAAAAAAAAAAAAAAAAAAAAAGATGTATGGGTTTACTTCTGCACTCTCAGTTCTATCCATTGATCTATATGTCTATCCATATGCTAGTACCACACAGTCAGGATTACTGTAGATTTTTAGTAAGTTTTGAAATCAGGAAGTGAGTCCTCCAACTTTGTTCTTACTTTTCAAGTTTTTTTTTTTTTTTTTACCTATTTTGGATCTCTTGCATTTTTATATGAATTTTAGGACCACCTTGCCAATTTATACAAAAAGCCATCTGGGGGCCGGCCTGTGGCTCACTCGGGAGAGTGTGGTGCTGATAACACCAAGGCCACAGGTTCGGATCCTATATAGGGATGGCCGGTTTGCTCACTGGCTGAGCGTGGTGCTGACAACACCAAGTCAAGGGTTAAGATCCCCTTAGTGGTCATCTTTAAAAAAAAAAAAAAAAAAATCCATCTGGGGTTTGTATAGAGATTGTGTTGTAACTATGGATCAATTTGGGGAGTAGTGTCATTTTAACAATATTAAGTCTTCCGATCCCTGAACATGAGATGTCTTTCCATTTGTTTAGGTCTCCTTTAATTTCTTTCCAGAAGTCTTTAAGATTCATTCTCCCTTTCCTCCTCTCTCAGAGAGTGTTCCTCACTTTCTGAAAGCTATGTCCTTTCCCTGCACTCTGATCCCAACTCCTCCATACAGGTGTTATCCTTTCAATATGTTCAAGTTTATCTAGTTCTTGAAGAGCCTCCTAAATGTACAGTTAAATGGTGAAAGCATTAAGGAAAATATTACGAAATTTGTAAACTCTTAAATATGAAATAATGAATAAAATCAAAAGGTTAAAAAAAAACCAAACCTGGCTAAATATTTGCCACAAAATAAAAATAAAGTTATTATCCTTCTTAAACTCAATATAGGATCCATACAAATCTACAATAAAAACACCACATCTCCAAAACAATATGGGCAAAGAACATAAATAGACAATTCACAAAAGAAGATATACAACTTGTAAAAAATATAAGCAACACACTTCAACCTCAAAAGTAATTAATAAAATGCAAAACAATGAAATACTTTTTTCTTATCCAATTAACAAAACAGATATAAAAAATAATAACAATACTCAAAACCAATGAGGGTGCAGAGAACTAGGCACAATCATATCCTGCTGTTGTGAGAATACTGATGATGTAACTTGATAATATAAATCAAGAACCTTAAAAATGACCATGCCTTTTGACCCAGTAAATCCACTTCTGTCTTAGTCCACTTTGTTTTGCTATAACAGAATATCTGAGGCTGGGTAATTTGTAAAGAGAAAAGGTTTATCTGGCTCAAGATTCTGGTGGCTGGAAAGTTCAAGATTGGGCAGCTGCATCTGGTGAGGGTCTCAGGCTGCTTTCACTCCTGGTAGAAAGCAGAAGGAGAGATGGAAAGCAAAGAAATCACATGGTGAGAGAAGAAGCAAGCCATAGAAAGAGGAAGCCAGACTCATTTTAACAACCCACTCTTGGGGCAACTAATCCATTCCTGCAAGAGGAAGGACTCAAACACCCACTCCAAGAAGGAGAACATTAATCTGTTCACGAGTGATCCACCTCCATGACCCAAACACCTTCCACTAGGCCTCATCCCCAACATTGCCACATTGGGGATCAAATTTCAATATGAGTTTTGGTGGGGACAAACCACGTCCAAACCATAGCAATGATTGTGCCTTTTGACCCAGTAAATCTTTTTTTTTGGCAGCTGGCCGGTATGGGGATCTGAACCCTTGACCTTGGTGTTAAACACTGTGCGCTCACCAACTGAGCTAAACAGCCAGTCCAGTAAATCCGTTTCTAAGAATGCAAAGACTTATACACAAAGATGCTCATTTCAGCATTATTTATAAAAGCAAAAAAACAAAAAAACCCAAATAACTTTCAACAATAGAAAAATAGTCATAAATTATGGTATATCACTGCAATCAATTATTATGCAGTCAATTTTAAATTAGGTTGATAAATATCTTAAATGACATAGAAATATTCTCTCAGGATAATTTAAAGAGAAAGTAGAATGTGGAATTGCATTACACTGTGATCTTAATGATGTAAGTAGACTGTACACATATACATATGAATAGAAAAAAAGAATAGAGGTAAATGCACCAAAATGTTGAGTGGTTGTCTCTGAGAAGTGGCTTTTTATTATCTTTATCTTCTGTAGTTTTCTGTATTTTTCCAACTTTTCTACAGTGAATATGTATAATTATCTATATAGTGGGCCGCCTACAGGCTATTATAATGATGTTGTAAAAGTGTATTTATTGACATGAAAAGATATTTACAAAATATTGTAAAGTTAAGAAAAAGCAGTTTATAAAACCATATGTATTTTATGATCTTATTTTTGTAAAAACATTATATAGGTAGCATATCATTTAGTATATTGTTTATCTACATACATGTACATGTAGAATAGTGCCTGACTCATAGTAAGTGTTCAAAAAAAAAGTTAGCTATTACTATTACTATTACATGTCTTACCCCTTTTTAAACAAACTGTAGCATACTGCATACACCGTTATGCACCCCGCTTTTATTCACTCATATCTTAGAGATCTTTCTATATAGGTAAATATAGATCTATTAAATAGCTGTAAAGTATTTAATCAGCCCCACCCCCATCAATGGACATTTAGGTGGTTTCTAGTCTTCTGCTACTGCAACCAACATTCAAGTGAGTATCCTTGTACATATATTTTTGTGGACATATGTGAGTATATCTATAAGAAAAATTCCTAGAAGTGAAACCTTCTTGGTCAAATGAGATTAGCATTTTAAATTTTGATAGTGCCAAATTTTCTTTCACAGAAGTTGTGCCAATTTACGCCACCATCAATAATTTGTTAGAGTGCCTGTTCCTCCATACTCTTTCCAACAAAAAAATCATTTTATCCGTGTCAATCAAATACAGATGTAAACTGAATTTTTAAAGCTTCGTTTGCATTTTATGAATGAGATTCAGCATCTTTTCATTTGTTTAAAAATCTTTTTAATTTCTTAACCACCTTACTTTAAAAATGGGGAGACCGACACCCAAAGAGGGTAATATATTTAAGGGTACATACATAATTAGTGGCAGAATCAAGCTTAACTCCATAGTTTACTGAATTTCAATCCTATGCTCTTTGTATTGCCTCACTTTGTCTTTGCTTGTACCACAAATTACTACCTGATCATAGACTGCCCCAGTGTGCTGTCTTCATATTAAGAACACCAGCCCTGTCTTCCCAAGCAGGTTGCAAGAAGTGCCATAAAAGAAAATGAAGGGACTTTGTAGGTGCAAGACTTGGGTTTGAAACCCGGATGTTCCATGTTCTGCTTGTTGACCCTTTGACAAGCCTGTTTCTTCATCTATAAAGTGGTGGCAAATAAAACAGGACTAAATGATATATTATGGGTGTAAATAACCTAGGATACTGGCTGGCACACAGACAATACTTCATAAATGAAAAATACACATGTACATAAACTTCTTAATGCCAGGATCAAGACCAGCAGGTTCTCCACAGCTTCTTTATCGTGCCTGTCACACTGCAGGAAACTCAGTAGCTGCTAACAAATGTTCATTGACTTAATTTGAGGGGAGGCTTTCAATGTAATACAGATTCGAAAAACAGAAAAATCCTATTGGCCTGCTGCCTCTGGCCTCTTGCCCTGGAGTCTCTTGTTCTCACACACAATGATTGATTACACAGTAATGACTCAAAATCCTATAGCCAACTGACAAAGGAAACGACCATCAGTTCCTCCCACATGGCTCCTCAAGGCATATCTGGATGGGGGCAGAAATCCTATGCTAAAGAGGCCAAGCCCTCTGGCAGTTCTGATGACTTTTAGAAGTTTAATGGAGAAGAGTATCATTACATTCCCTGTTATTTGAGCTGCTGTATGGTGGGGAGCAACCTAAGGAAATGTAACATGTTCACATTTGTATTTTAGTTAGATGACTCCGACTGCAGTGTGGAAGACGGATTGTAATGTAGGGGGGGGACCAACTCAGAAGCTCCTGCAGATATCCAGTCAAGAAGTAATCAGGGTTGGGTAGATGGAAGTTGGAGGAACCGGAGAGAAGGGTGGATGGGTAGAGTGAGATCTCTAAGGAGAAGGGAGGAACTTGAATCCATAACAAGGTGGAAGAATTCACTTATTGGCAGAAGGGAGACATTAACACTGAAACACAAGAGAAGGAAAGGAAAGGTAAGTTTGTGAAGGGTACTAGGTAGAAAGGAGGTTGAGAGCTTCTGACTTGATGTTCTCGTCAGTCTCAGCAAACTAGGAGGCAAGGTCATCTCCTAAGCATAGAAAGGAAGGTACTAGGCAGCTCGATTAGGGACACTTAGAAGGGTTTCTAGGTAGCTGAATTTAGAGATCATGACTTTGTTGTGGCTCCAGTCCACAGGGTTGTGGGATTTTCTTTCTGAGAAAAAGTCATAGGATTTGGTGATTAGGATATCATTGGTTCCTGTCAAGAAAGTACCTTCTATGGAGAAGTATGAGCAGCAGGCATATTGTTGGGCCTACGAAGTGAACAGAGAGCTGGGGGAAACTGCAGGCAGCAAGTACAGACCACATTTTCAAGAAGTTTGGCAGAAAAGAGAAAAGGGGAGATAGGGCCATGGCTTGAGGAGGAAGCAGAGAAGGGATATTTTGTGTTTGTTTTTCGAGTGGGAGAGACTTGAGGTCTGAAAAATGAAAAAGCTGCATTGGCAATTACGTATGAACTCTTGTGGAGGTAGCATAAAGTAGTGTTTAAGAGTGCTCTGGAGCCATGAGTGCCTGGGTTAAATTCTGCCTTTACCACTTACCTTAAGCAAGTCACTTATCCTCTCTGTGCCTCAGTTTTCTCATTGGCAAAATGGGAAAAATTACAGTACCTACCTCAGGATTGTTGCAAGTAATAAAAGAGCTAATATTTGTAAAACACTTAGAACAATAACTGGCACATAGTTAAGTGCTCAATATCTATTAGATATCTTTATTTAAGCAAAAATCACACGCAGGATATGACTGTGTTTGTTTTGATTTTGGTAAACTTTTTTTCCTTATTGTAAAAGTGAAATATATGCCTTATTTAAAAGAGTAGTTTAGGGAAAATTATACAAGTTTTTTTTTTTTTTTTTTTTTGCTACAAAAGTAAAAACAAAATAAAGATATGCAAAAAGAAGAAAACAAAAACAACTGTATCTTCATTCCCTATCATCTTCAACATTCTGGTGTATATCATTTCAGATGTTTTTCTATTCATCTAATAACAGTTTTCAAATCATGTTTTGGTGTGTGTGCGTACAGCCGTGAGGCCAGGCAAGTACTTCGGCTGAGTTTTGAGCTTTGTCTCTTGTGGTAGCGAGGGTTGATTGCCCCAATACACATGCTTTCCTGATTTCCCTTGACCCCCACACCTCCAGTGGAGATCAGACCCACTGTACTCTGGCCCAGCTGCTAGTTCTGGGGACGCCAACATGTGAGAGCCCTAGGCCGGCACTCCATCTACCCCACAGCAGGGAGTTCACCCATCTTCCCTGAGGCTCTGGTTCTAAGAACTTCCACATTCCGGTTCCCTGTATAGAATGCAGTTACCCTATCTGTGATGGCCTTAGATCTACTACCCTCTTGCTCCTTGAAGCATGATCCCTGGGCCGGCAGCATCAAGATCACCTTGGGAGCATAATAGAAACGCAAATTCTTGGGCCCCATACCAACCTACTATATCGGAATCAGTTTCATGAAACTGGCTGAGCTTTGTAGGTGAGCAATAGGCCCTGTGCCTTCTCTGGGATCTCACTGCATCCCATTCAAATGTTAGACATCCTTACGATCAACTCAGCAGCCAGAGAGTGGGGCCAGGGAAACGACTGAATAGCTCTGGTCCTAAGCGGGGGTAGGAATCTGATTTCTTCCAAGTAGAGAATGTCAAACAATTTTCTCTCAGAAAAGAAGAAATTATGCTGTCTGGGCAGAGCGGGCCATGCAATCAGGGAACAAGTTCCCTCCAGCAGGCACAAAGGGACAGCTTCTGCAGGGTGTTTCTATCCCTGGGTTCTATACACCATTCTAAGTCAGAAATGAAAAATTTATATCACTGATTATTCACTCACTGACATAAGTTAAATAATTAATAAATGAAAAGGTCTTTGAGTATAAATCAAGTTTTTTCATTGCAATGAACTATATTACTTATTTTTAAAAACCATGAACAAAAAATATAAAACCTTATTCCATAAACATAATAGGGAATAATTAGGTGTCCTTTGTTATGACCAATTAAGAAATAAGAACAGAAGTAAGGAAGAGAGAAGAAAGAGCAAAGAAGGGGAAAGAGAAAGACAAAGAACCCCAAAGAAAAAGATAGAAACAGACATACATATACATACAAGGACACAGAAACTACCTTGGATGGTATTGATGTTGCCATAATGTTCTCATGTAAGATGTGACTGCTAAGACATTCACTCATGAATTCATCAAACATTTATATCACACTTTTTCTGTGTCTGGTGATGAGGATACTAAAGTGAGAAGAATAGACGGGGCTCCTGCTGTTAAGGAATTTATATATCTAGCAGGGGAGCAAGACATTAATCAAGTGAACACACAAATAACCATTTACATTAGTTTCCTATTGCTGCTCTAGCAAATCACCACTAACTTAGTGACTTAAAACACTACCCATTTGTCATCTTACAGTTCTGTGGGACAGAAACATGATAGGGGTCTCACTGGGCTAAAATCAAGGTGTCAGCAGAGCTGATTCCTTTTTCAAGGCTCTGGGTGAGGATTCTTTTCTTTGTTCTTTCAGCTTCTAGAGGCCATTCATGTTCCTTGCCCATAGCCCTCTTCCTCCATCTTCAAAGCCAATACCGTTGCATCTCTCTGAGCCTTTCTTTCCTGATCACATCTTTCTGTGACTCTCCTTCTGCCTCCCTGTTCCATTTTTAAGGATCTTTATCATACCTGTCACAGTGTGGGAAACTCAGCAACTGCTAACTAATGTTCATTGATTTGAGCCCGTCTAGGTATCCAGGAGAATTTCTTCCGTCGCATGGTCACCTGATTAGCAATCTTAATTTTATCTGCAACCTTAATTCTCCCTTGCCGTGTAAAGTAACGTATTCACAGGTGCTGGAGATTAGGATATAGAGATTTTGGGGGAACCATTATTCTGCCCACCACACCATTTAAATGTATTACAGTAACTATTGCTTACATGGGCTATGACCTTTTGTACACAAGTACAGAGCATGGTATTTCCTGGAACTATCCTATTCTGAGTTCTGTTATTTGCTGCCTACATGTGTCTGCATGTGCTGTTTCCTCTGCCTTACATGCCCTCCTCTTTAATCTCTACATGTGCATATTCTAGTTATCTTTTACGGCCTCACTCAAATGGTGCCTAAACTTTATCGGGTGGAACAAGGAACAGTGAACTTAGTTCAGAATACTTCAACTTTTAGTATTCTCAATTGGTAACTAATTGAACTTAGGAGGAAGCCACTGTATTAAAAGTGAATTCTGACTTATTAAAACATGTTTTGAAGTATCCAGACTGGGTTTTTCAAACACTTCTGTTTGGATCACAGAAGGAGATGAAAGGAGAAATCCAAACCCCCTAGGGGTGACTAAAGAGGGACAGAAGGAAGTGCCTTGAAAACACCAAGGAGGAGTTACCTGTTTCTTTAAAGCCTTGCTTAAAGTAAAGATAGTTGAGAGCTAATGTGCAAAAGAACAAAATGATAAGGTACCTAAATGGTTTGCAAAAGGCTGGAATTAAATCCTAGTTCAAGGAAGAGCTAGCTGCGGGCTTGTTCATTGGCAAAAACAGAATCAGACACGTGCCCTGAATCCTGCCTCTTCCAGTTAATTGTGTGACACTGGGTGAATAATTTAGTTATTTTAAGCCTATTTCCTCATCTGTAAAACAGGAATAATGAAAAGTGACTGGCCATAGTGCCAGAAACATAATAGACATTCAGTAAATCTTGATTGCTGCGTGAGAGAAGATTTAGAGAAGTGAAACAACTTGTCCAAGTGTACACAGACAAAACCAGGCCCCCAAATTCTAGCATATTAAAATTATTTTGCTGTCTCTTAGTTCTTTGGAAATATGTAAACTATTCATGGTCCATGTGGCACATCTCTATAACTCAAGAATAGTAGCCCTTATTCTGACTGATATCACTTTACTAACACAGAGTTCCCTATTTTGTTTTCTTGTGAATGTATCAGCATTTCCCATTTGAAATAGAGGATTTTGAAGTACTTGGTACATTAATCTGCCTGGTCTGAGGAAGGCATCCTTGGCACTAGACACTGAGATCCAGAGAGTAGAACAGAGCTCCTAGATCCTATTGGTCTAACCTGTGCTGAGTGTGGTGAAAGAAACTTTTAAACAAATTAAATATCCCTCTGAAACAAAATCCTGAAGCCAATGTTCTGGATGCCAAATTAAAGGCTTAGTGGGTATGTCAGGGGTCTTCCTGTTTTACAGTTGTCACTCACACAAGGATTTGTTTCCCTTTCATTCTGGTTCACATACTCCTCCACATCCCACAAACAGTTCTCATTTTAAAGCTTAGTTCAGTAGCGTTTACCTGAAAATTTGCTTACTGTGGTCTGGCAGACTGAAAAAATGAATTGGAGTTTAAATGTAATAGGCGGTATCTGAATGGAGTGGAGTGAGAACTGGAGTAGAAGCTAGAAGACATGGGAGCCCTCAGACATTTTTCCCCTCTCTGGGCCTTTGTTTTCCTGATTGTAAAGACATGGTGCTGGGCTACATGGTCTCTAAGACCCTTACCATCTCTAACATTCTATGATTCTATAAGCCCCCCCCCCCCCCCCACACACACTTAGGTATTAGAATATAAGTGGTGGGGAGGTTGTGTGGTAGAATTGGGGGGAGATAGTTTGGAGAAGGGGGAAAAAAATCACAGGCAGGCACTCTATTTGAGCTTTGCACATCCAGGAATAGTGTGTGCAAGATCTGGGAAGAGAAGGTGAAAAACTTGCTAAAAGGTTTGCTTTGCTAAGAAGGATAAGATCCAAGCAAGTCTGCATCACTAGAGCTTTTGAAGTCCAACCTCTCCACGCTGTGTTGAAAAGCACAAAAGTTGAGGATGAACTAACAAAACCTCGGATGGTTATGAACCTCGTTCCCCCTCCCCCACTTTTCTTAAGTTTGGTTTTGTTTTCATTAAAATGTATTCAGCAGGCTAGACACAGGCTTCTACCTGCTTTGCTACTGGCATGTGAGACAAGCAGCTACAGAAAAATATTATTATTTTAATCTTCTATTAGTTATTTTTCTTAGTTTTTGTCACACGATTTAACTATAAAACGTACACCTCAAAAATATTTCATGTTGTTACACAAGAGTTAACATAAACAAATATTGCCTCCTACTCACAATAAGCTTTATCCAGACCAGACAATTTAAACATTGTTCTAATTTGGCTTTACAATTATTAACAATGGGAAATTACCATTTGCTTAAAAGCTGACTTCACAAAAGCTCATTTACATTTACCTTGATGTTTGTCACATCAACCAGGCAGCCAAGATACAAGAATCAGATCTTTAAACATGTTTTTTCATTTTTTGCAATGAGTTCCAAAGGCACTAAGAAATAACAGCTCTGAGAGTGCCTCTGGGCAAAAGATAAAGGAGGTTACAGCTAGTGGAAGTGGTAATTAGAGCCAATTACAACTTGACTTATATGCTTTGTCATTAAAATGCCTGTCAGACCTCTCATTTTTCTAAACAGAGGAAAAGAAAAGGTATAGCTTAGTGCGGTAGAGGGTTAGCCAAAGGGAAGGGATTTCTAATGCTGTTCACGAATTTACCCTGTAACCTTAGACAAACACATTGCCTTTTGGCTTCAGACTGAGCTTTGCTCAGTTAATTCTGGGAGCCAAAAGGACTCAGTAAATCACCTGGTTCAGTCCTCTTCCTTCTAGCAGGTAAGGTATTATTATAGTCCCATTTTTTTCAAATGAGACACAAAAGACCCAGGGAATTTAATAAACTAGAATATGTCTTCTGCCTCCTAAGTGCAATGGACTTTATTTTTGGTCTCACTTTTAACTTGTCATGAGAATAGAATTATTCTCCTTGCCTTTTTCACAGATATGTTGTATATAGGCGAACACGTAACCACAAAGCACTTTGAAAATACTGAAGGAAGCTTATAAATATAACATTACTAACAGAGATACTAGCACTTTGCTCAAGGAAAAGTAACAGGAATGAATTTAGCTCTTCGAAGAATTGGCTTGAGGAAAGAAATGGAATTTACACTCAATGGGCCAATCTCAGTTTTTGCAAATAAGTGTAAATAAATAAGGAGTAACAAAAAATTGAGAAAGAGCAGAGATGCCACTAATGGACACACCATCGAGAGTAAACAAGAATAAGTGAAATTTTGTGTGTAAAATCAGAAATCTTGAATAAAGTCTGGCTTCTTGGGGGAACGGTAAAAGGAAATAACGGGTTTTTCTTATACCATTTTAAAAATTCACTATCCTATACAACCTGATTTTTTTCCTTTTGTCCTTAAAATTGTCTGTAGTCTGGTCAGTGCCTGAATTCATTATCTTCCTGTCTCTCATCTTTCATCACCTTGCATTTTAACCTATTCAAGTTACCCCCACCCAAATCACCATTTTTACCTGCTACTTTGAACACGTCATCTGCCTCACAAACCCTTGTTATATTAAATTACTCATTCAGGATTTCAAGGCCCCCCCCCATCAATCCACTCCAATCTAGTCTATCTCTTTCCCAATCCTCTGCTTTTGTTCTTTTTCTTTCAATACTATTTCTCCTCATATACGCGAAAAAAATCCCATCCTTGCATCTGATAAGGCATCTGTCTTCACCTTTCTTGAAAACCAATGAATATTTGATGTGGGGGCTATAGGGGAGAGGCTGGGTATATTTAATAGGTAGAAGTTTCTTATTAGTCATCCGATATGTTTAGCTAAAGATTACAGCCAAGCTCCCTCCTCCCTTACATGTATCTTATCAGGGAAGGGAAGTAAGGTCAGAATGTTCAGGAGCAAAATGTGGAGGTGTTGCTGGGTAGATGGTTTGTGATGCATTCTGAGCATTAGAATACTAATACTAGACCTTCCTCTAGTATTTTAGGATTTGCCTCAGCCCTTCATTCTTTCAGTTAAATTTGTATCCTTATTATCTTCAATAAAGGCCTTAATTTACATACTCTCTTCCTTGGCAAAGGTGTGTAATAGTAATCACTATCAGAAAGATCCCAAGAGTGAGGAAGAAGGGGACTCTCTTGAGCTGGCTTAGTAGGCACAATGGTGTCAGGAAGGGTTATTCCAAAGAGAGGGTGGCAGTATCTATTGCTATGGCAATGCATACCTTGGGGAGTAAAACTCTTGGGGATGGGGCATTGTCTCATTAGTAGATAAATTAGTGATGAGTTTGGTTACCTGGCAGATATTGAGCTTAGACAGTATATATTTTGGATTTTTAATTTTTATTCACTCCGTATAATAGCATATATAAAATGTTGCACAGATGGAAGCATTTCTGAAACTTGGTCACTCACTCCTTTGGGATTGGCTCAGATTATAGAATTGTGGGGAAAAAAATCAGTGGTGGAAAAACCTCCATTCTCTAAAGGTAGGTTTGACTGTGAGATAAAAGTCACTTGAGACTGAGTCTGGTGAAACAAGGTGGGAAATAATCTGAAATTAATTTTTAGTGAAATAAACACATAAAAGGATTGACTTATTTACTGTTAAAAAAAAGTATCTACAGATAGCTTCACAACATGCTACCCTCAAAGGAAATGATGGTTATTGGGATAGGTAAGTAACTGCTTTTAAAATTTTGTTTGGGGCACATAAATATGGGTCTGATTTTATAATAACAGAAGAAAAATGGGCATAACTAAGGAAAGACCATAAAATATTCAGCTTTTTTGGAGGCCAGGAAATAAGGTTCCCATCTACCTGCTATGGTAGCTTTCGTATCAAATGTGGGTTGGTAGCCCCACTTGACTTAAATGAGTGATACAGCTGTTGGGAAGCAGGAAATGGAGGTGGATCACACACAGACAACCAAAACTAACACAAACACACATAGGCTTCCTGGTATGTAAATTCTTTTTGAGGTTAGAGATCTCCTTTTACAGAATTTAGTATATAACAAATTCAAAAACCAAACTTCTTGTCTTCCCAATATTAAATAACTAAATAAGCAAAAGAACCACCATTAAATAGCACATGAAAAGCTATACATTTTCTATGAAACAATATGTGCACAGATTTTCAAAGTTGTGAAAATGCAATAAACAGCACAACACATTTTGGTCACTTTATTAAATGACATTAAATAGTTTAAGTTTCAACTACTAAACAGCACTTTGAATGGTGAAAACACAAATAGTATATTGTCATACTTGAATGCTTTTCTTTAAAAACACAATTCCAGTCCTTATATATATTACAAAACAGCCTTAAAGGAAGAAATGACATCTTTTCTACAGTACTTAAGATACTCAATACAGAACCGAAAAGCAGTCTAACAGAAACAAAGGCAAGTCTTCACAGCTGTATGATTTCAGCAGCCAAAGCTGGATGATGGACTGAAACATTACTATACAACTGGGACAAAACATATACAATATCACAATACTAAGCAAAAACGCTTTACACCCAAAGAAATAAAACAGGTTACAAAATGTGGAGAATTTAGCAGGCAAAACTGTATTACAAGCAACATCTTAAATCGTCATTTTTAAGCCATTGCAACTATTGAAAACATCTAAAACAAATATAAAAATGAGCCTTTTAGTATCTTATTGATGTGATTTTCTGTCTTTAAATATTTGTTAAAGCATGATGTTATACTCAAAGTACATATTACGTAGCTAAAATGTCAAGTGAGAAGAGTGTATGCAAAGTGGTCCAAGTTTTATTCCAAATTATCTGATTTCCAATTAATCCTTCTAAGTATTATTCTTTAAGTTATAATTTCATCCAAGGTGGAACAGGTTTAGAAGGTTGCCTAAAATTTTCACATCTATGTCTTTGAGTAAATAAATTAGACCATGTTGAAAATTCCCAGGTCTAGTAAATCAGGTTTAAAGTATTCCGGACTTACACAAATACCAACTGATAACAGTTGGCCAGAGTGTACTGCCTTCAAATATTTATCTCTTAAACCTTGTCTTTTTAATTTCTTCTAAAGTAAACACACATCTGACCCCCACGCAGTTAAATAAATTTGGTTATATGGCTGGCACAAAGCGCAAATATACAGAATTTATCAGTGACATCTCACCATGGGAAAAGCTGGCAGGGGGGTGGGTGGATCCAGCAAACCTCACCAATTTTGTATCACAAACCTAGTGCTCTTGGATGTTTTACCACTAACTCTTCCAAGATAAAACATGGAAATTTCTTAATCATCCACACAACTCAAACAGTTTTAGCTAATGTTAAATTCATCCTAATCCAGTGATACTTAGAGTAAATCCTTCACCCAGCTTTCTTTTTCTGGAATTCTTTAGCTGTTTCCACTACCTGTTACATCACCACCTCAAAAATGGGTCCACCATGTTGAGTTGACTCCCATAGCCAAAAACAATCTTTTTCTTTAAGAAACACAAGCAACCAAATTGTACATGAATAAAATTATAGGTAATTTTTATAGACCTGGATTAAGAAAAAATAAAATGTAATGATTTTCTAGTAAAACCTCATAAAAGGGTATTAGATAAATTAATTTTGATCAGAAAATTGCCTCAGAGATCTAAACTGAGGAAAAAAAAAACCAACTCTGAAACAATTTAAGAAAATGTAAGGAAACTGGAGGAAAAGAACATGATAATGAGAGAAAAGAAGAGCATAGAAGCCAGTGATCCTTATCTTTAAGAGGAATTATTTCACAATACTGACAGTACTGGGAACTGTTAAAGCACATTCCTCATGTGAACTTAAAGTCAGCAATGGTTCTGCCATTTTGATGTTATTTATAAAACAGGGTGTGAACCTAACCACCACAACTTCATTGTTAACCTCCTAAAATGCTAGAACTTGATTTTCTTAGTCCACATCCCACTGCCAGCAACAGGATGAAGCACTAGCACTGGCACCACGCAGTCAAGAGATGTGCTTTATATTAGTGCCAGGAGAGAGAAAATTCATGTGTGAAAGATAATCCACAACCCTGAAATTTTATAATTATTTCAGCACATATAACTGAAAATGAAAAATGGCAGAAAGACTAAAGAAGAAAAAGGAATTCTCTTCTTAGGCTGTACTTAAGGCTGTTTATACAATGCTAAGATAACTGCAAGACTCCTCCAACTTTAGAGCAGTAGTATTTAAGAATATTGCACACAATTCTGTGTCAATGATAACCCTTAGTTTCTAAATTTCAATCACAGACATGATATAGCAGGAGCCAAGTTTCAGACTTCAGTGAAAAGAACATTAAAACCATTTCAATCACTTTAATCAAGAAATGGATTAAGTATAAAAAAGTATTTCATAACTTGAGGAATCAACTCTAAGAACTCAGCTGTGTGTTTTTATATGTAAAGAACGAATATATAAATCTTTATTCTTTCCTAAATTTATTAATTTTATGACAATTTTATGGTTGCTAAAAGCAGGCATAAAAATTTAGAGAGGAAATCTGTGGAGCTGTTACTGTTATGGAAGGACTTGTTTTCACTGAAAACAATTTGAAATATCTTCTGTACTCATTGTGTGTAAGAAGATTCTAGGCAACATCACTGACAAACGTCAGAGAGAAATGATATGCCCTATTTAAAAAAAAAAATTAAAACTAATATGGAAGATTGGCATTTAAGGGGACCAAACTATTTATACAGTTGAGTTCTGTTAAGTCATTGATTCCTAAAAAAATAAAAGATCTTTCTATGATTTTAACAATCCTTTAAGCTTTTAGTGCAAAATCACATTGATTTCCCTTGGGAAGGTCCAGGATTTTTGCTTCTCATTGGGGGTGGTGCACGCTGTAACGGAGGTGGCTGCATACCACCAGCCACTGACTGATACATTCCTCTCATATCAATCTGCTGGTAGTTGGAAGGATTCATGATTAAATTTGGAGGCTTTGGCATCATGAGGTGACCCAGTGTTGCTTGTTGATAAGTCATTTGTTGCTGTTGCTGCTGATTGTACTGCTGCTGGAGCCTTCTGTTCATAAGTATTCGCTGAACACAGCTGATTAACTATAGAGAGAAAGGGAGTTGTTACAAGTGCACAACCTGTCTCAAAGAGGCAAGTATCAAGTTTTGAGTTAAAATCAATTTGTTAAGGAGGTACCATACCAAAAGGAAAACACATTATTGTTATCACCATTACTAATTTTATGGCATTCACAGGACCATTACTGAAGAAACCAGTTAGTAACACCATTTAGGGCTAAATTCTCTTAATGACTTGACTATTGTATTGCAAGCAGCATTTAGGTGAGTTGCCATAGTAACCTGTCCTGCACTGTGATTAGTCTCAAGTATTAGTTACAGCACTTTTTGTCAAGTCTCCTTTCTTTGTCATTCTTTTGAATATTTCACACGATGACAGACAAATAAACATTTTAGTGACAAACACCAAATGGAAAAGCACTTGCAGTAGGAATAATTCCTACCTGGAATGTCTCAAGTTTCCTAAGATAATTTAAAACCACATAATTCTGTGGTGCTTTCTAAGTAAAATTCATGCCACAGAAATTGACTCCCTGGTGTCAAGAAGTGACATTTCCCAGTTTAAGGTAGATAGCTGGCAAACGACTGTGCTGGGAAAGATGATCAAGGATCCTGGAATATGCTAGCCTCTTAAAGAATTATATAATTTAGTAGGAACTTGTGATATATATCATCCATAGCTCTTTTTATTCTCAAATTAAATATATTGAAAAGTATACTTCTTTTTAGAAGTTGTTTAAAAATGACAAATGTGATAAAAGTCTGGCAAAAATTTCTATTTAGATGTCCAGAATATACAAAAAATAAAATTATATGGAATAGATCCTATATAAACTTCAAGGAGACCCATTTGGAAGCTGTTGCTGCTTTGTAACAAAAGATATCTTTACTTGACATTACTAAGTTTTTGACAAAATTTCTTCCAGAATAATCAATGACCATCCATCCCTCCTATGGAGGGATGGCTATCGACATAGACGTCATACAAACCCATTCTTATAAATTCAAGAAAATTAAACATAACCTAGAGATGGTCAGAATTCTTACCATCTGTTGTTTTGTCAATACATCATTGTAGATTGCTTCTCTTCGTTTAACATCAAGCTCCTGGCTGGCTTGTCTACTTAATGCTAACGCCTGTACTTGGGCCTCTGAGAGATTCATGTTTTCTTTCCACTAAAAGAAAAATTTTCTATTTACTCATTATTACTGTACAATTGAGGAAAAATAATTAAGGTACCTAAAGATATTCAGGATTTTACAGGTTTTCCCCCCTTTTCTTTATTCTTTTCTAAAGAAAACAGTGATATAAAAGCAGGGTACTGGGGCCGACCCTGTGGCTCACTCAGGAGAGTGCGGCACTGGGAGCGCAGTGGCGCTCCCTCGGCGGGTTCGGATCCTATA
The DNA here is from genome assembly GCF_027409185.1 of Cynocephalus volans. Lineage (NCBI taxonomy): Eukaryota > Metazoa > Chordata > Mammalia > Dermoptera > Cynocephalidae > Cynocephalus > Cynocephalus volans. The sequence continues at coordinate 85,265,871 of NC_084478.1, forward strand.
TAGGGATGGCCGGTGCGCTCACTGGCTGAGTGCGGTGCGGGGAACACCAAGCCAAGGGTTGCAATCCCCTTACCGGTCACAAAAACGACAAAAAAAAAAAAAAAAGCAGGGTACTAAGTTGTCCATTGCTATGCATGGGTTGGCTATCTCTGGAATGAAACAACTATTTGGATTTAATTTGTGCAATTAGCAATTAAAATATGTTTATGTAAACAATGCATACATTTCTATGTTTGACTGATTTCTCAATTCTTAGATTTTATCCATTTTTCTTTTGTACCAACATCTGTGTAAAATTGCTGGATTACAGTGTGGCACTATTACCCAGTTTACCAGTATTTTACTATTGCGAATCAAGTTATAAGAATTATATTCTTTTCCCCACACAAGTAGTGAAGCAAAACAATGATTAAAAATTAAAACAAACAGTGGTGGGGTGGGAGAGAGGACACACACTGGATGTTGGAATAAAACAACTGCCAATTAGCTTACTACAGCTGAAATTATATCTTCAAGAGGCTGAATCCTGACTGCTGTCACACTGTTTGTTGCTTCCACAACCTTCTCTCTTCCTTGATTAATGAGGTCCTAGAAGAACGCAAGAAATAAGCTATATAAAGGGCAGAAAAACACCATAGTTTTAAAGTATAAAGATCCTTTCTCTTGCCAATTTATAGCACTTGGTTTTAAAACTCTAAATGATTAAAGAGAATAGCAAAATTCAGCATCAATGTCAAAAGGGTCTTATTAGTAAGATAAAAGTTTGGGTTTTATTGCATCCATAATTCAATAATTTAAATGAATCCATAAGCACATTTTAAAAAGGAAACCAAAGATTCAATAGTCATTAAATTATTGGTATAATAAAACCCAACCTTTCCTATTTAATTCATAATTGACTCTAGTTTTAAATCACTTATTTCACAATACTGGGCATTATCATATATTTAATGTTACAGCTACACTGCATTAGAATATAAGTTAATGTGTGTTATTTATCTTACTTTTAACATTAAGCAAGTAATTTGTTTATTACAAATATTTTATGACCGAAGAAAGTGCTATTTCGCTAGCTAGTCAGCTGCCCTATTGTTCCTTAATTAAAATAATTCAAACTACATTAATTCAAGGACTGATTCCCCTGAGCTCTGAACAAACCACAGTTTACTATGTTGGTTCAAAAAGGTCAACAAATAAAAGAAAAACTTATTGGTTTATTCAGAGGTAACTTTTTGGAGGATGTGATGATATTCCTGCATAGGGAACCCTCAACAACAAAGCACTTGAAATTGCCTTTAATTTATGTTAAACTACTTTTGTACTTCACACCTTACCTCCAGCTGTTGATTACTCATTGCTGACAGGGCTCCCAAATTGAAAGGAATATAAGGAGTTTGAGAGTTGAAACTGACAGGGGGTAAATTGGTCCCAGTTGGTATGTTGAAACGCATGGTCAGTCCCTAAAAACAAAAAATTATGTACTTTTCACATTGTGATTTAAAACTTGAAATTCTACATCACCTACTGGTTTAGAAAAGAATCCACATTCTCAGATCTAGGAAATTATTAACACTTTTCCACACACAAACAAAATACCCTTTTCACCCGAAACAAGATCTTATTACACAGAAAGCTTTAACCCCTAAAGGTGTATTCTTTTCTTCTGATAATTCTCACAGAATGGGGCAACTCAGAGAATTCTGATGAGACTCCTAACATCGCATTAACATTAAAGAAGTTTGGTACAATGAGTTAGGAGTTTAAAAAGGTTTCAGGTATTAGGATAAGGTTTCTCATGCGCAGGCACATTTTTGCTCAAGTAGGTTGGTGTTTAAAACAGACATGGAATTATTTTAAATAAAGTTGCTGCTGAAGATTGGCATTAATGTCCAATAATGAATATTTTTGTGTTCTGATATCCTGCCGAATTTAGACTTCACGATAAACATGCTAAAGTAACATTTATTCCCACCTCCAAATTCTAAGCTCCTATATATTTGTTACTACAATGTGTGTGATAATGGGAGTTAAGTGATGCCAAATATATAGTTTCCCACTCATCTCTCAATTCAGCAAGTGCTAAGCAGAAATGGGATTACTTCTCTTTTTTTTTTTTTTTTTTTTGGTCTTTTTCGTGACCGGCACTCAGCCAGTGAGCGCACTGGCCATTCCTACATGGGATCCGAACCCGCGGCGGGAGCGTCGCCGCGCTCCCAGCGCAGCACTCTACCAAGTGCGCCACGGGCTCGGCCCGGGGTTACTTCTCTTTAAGTGTAAAATATTATTTTCTTTTCTTCTCTCCTCTCCTCCCACTCTACCACCAAAGGTAACTAAAGCCTATAAACAGATTCTCATAACTGGGGAGTCTCTTCCTAAAGATACATTATATTATTACCTGTTTCAAATGTGACCCCTTTTCTTCCTCACTCTCTTCCAAATGACTAACATAAAAACAAAACCCAAAAAGCATTTTCAATGAAATACCTTCTTCTCTGCTTCATACTCAGCCCAAGCTGCCTTTCTTTCTTCTTCAGTCAATTCTTCTTCTTCTTTGTGGTCCAAAAGAGAATCATGTTCATGATATCCTACAATGTGTTCTTTATGTATTTGAAGAAGTTCTGCAAGTATGGTGTCCTATTTAGAGGGGTTGAAATAATAATTAGTTTTTCCCCTCTGGATCATACTCATATCTCCATAGTTCTATGCTCAAGTGCTAGACTATAAACTAGAAACTGACTGCTATACATATTTCTGATACATATGATAAATTACCTAGAAAACAGCCACAAAACATGCAACACCAGTAAGAACTTCATGTTTACATACAGTACGTTTTAGGGATTCAATTTTTTCTTTTTTAATTACCACCTTCAACTTTCAAGGTCTTTTTCCCCCCAACTTAAAAAGTTTATTTTTTCATATGCATTTTGTTTTATGCTTAATTCTGAGTTGCTAAATGCTAACATAAGTCTGCTTAAGCTAATGATTACATTGGACACCTGTACCAAAAATCATGGCTACGCTGGTTTATACATAATAAACAACTTTATCTTCACAATCACTTTAGCTACCAACTACTATACTAACAAAAAAACTCCTAAATCTAAACAGTTACAGGATGGTTTAATTGGCACTTATAAGTCCTTATATTTCAACTGCAGGAGAGTCAAATATAAATTATACTATAAGGTCACATGGGTCAAATTTAAACAGATACACACTTTTCAGTTTATTATCATAGTGTCTCTTTAACACTACTGCTTTGTATAATTAACTGTGAGAGTGACACACAAAGAGAGTTGGGGGGGTGTTAAACTGAATCACAAATCTGTTATTTTTGCTAATAAAAATTTTAAAATATTCACAAGTTGTTCATTAACAAATCACATATGAAAACCTGGATATACAAAAGCCAAATTAATTCACTTTACAAAAGGATTTTCCATAGCTTTTAACAAGTTCCCCTGGACTACACTTTCTAAATTGAATGTGAATTTAGTGAAGAAATATAATTACTGATCAAATGAAGGTAGGAAGAGGTATATAGCACATTAAATTCAAATTTAATCTGCATCTAGTAATGCTTAATGCATCAAGTTTAACATAGACAAAGTCTACACTTGAAAAGAATTGTCTGTATATATGCAACCATACCTAGAGTACGAGACCCCAAAAATGGTAGGAACTCAAATGTTTGCTAAAAAACTCAAGATAAAAAATTCAAATCATGAGGTTCTAAGTTTTTTTCTGTACAATAGTAAATGCTGATGATAATTCTAAATATTGTTATTTAATATCATGTAAATACCTTTTTATCTTGCTACCCCAATAAACATTTGAAACAATTCCTTTCATGAAGGAAAAGGAGTTGATTTTCTTAATAGATACAGCTGCACTTGAGATTTCATAATTCATTTTGACATGTAGTATGTGTTATTTCCTTTGTTGAAAATAAAAAACATTAAAGACCACACAAACTAGAGGGCTCAAGGAAGTCTACTGGTAGAATACATAGATGCTAACAGGTTTCATTCCTTTGAATAGGTAATTAAATACTTCTCTCTTACATCAGTGTAAAAAAAATGCCATCAAAGCTCACTCCTCCGGCCTATGCCACATAGAATAGGTTTATCATTACCAGATCAGTCTCCAAAGTCCAGAGTTAACGACCAGGCAGGCAGGGAGATGGGCCATTCTGCATTATTTCATTCTACTAAAAGGTAATGTTTCCTTAGTTGTGTGACTACTATGCCACCCGTCTCCCCAAGCATGACTCAAGAGAGAGAGGAATAATAATAAAACCAGAAAACACTGACTAAAATTTTTAGCAAGTGACCATGTCAAATATAATTAGAAAAGTCACCTATTCTATAATACACCAAATAAATTATAAGGTTAAAATGTTCTATAGATAATCCCTCATTTTACTTCTGTCTGGCAATAAGTGATGATCTTAATCTTAGTCAATATCAGTTTATTTCTCTAACAAAAGCAACCTAAGGGAAAGACCAAGACAACTGTGTACTAGGAAGTAGATTCATTCTCAGCTCTGCTACTGATTCTTTCTATAACACCGGATAATAACTTAGTTTAGCTATAAACTGTAAGTTAAATAAAGATGAAATATTCCCCACTCACATGTGTAACTGGATGATGTGAGAACAGCAGGAATAAATGAAAACACCCACTTTTCTGGGAATAAACTCTATGCCAATTAAGTGTAGTGCTCATTTCTCAACACACAATTTATATTTTTTTCAATTACTTTTTTTTATGATGGGAGGGGAAGCGTTTCCAGAAATGCATATATGCATGCGCACACACACACACAGACACAAACTCATATATATCCTCTAAAAAAATGTTTGGGATTATCAGGAAGCTTTATCAAGTCAGACCTTAACATCCTACAGTTTCAAAGTCCAAACTTGTCATCTTGGAATTAGCAGAAATTGAGGACCAGAGAGGCAAAGTAACTTTCTCCAACTACACAGCTAAGGACTAGCTGGCACTAGAAACTAAAATTTCCTGACTCCTATCCAGTGATTATTCTATCACACTACAAAGAACGTCTGTTTTCTTGAGGCATGGTTTCTCCATTTCCCAGATCTTTTCTCTTCAATAAAAAAGATAATCTCCTGAAAGTTTCCAGGGGAGGGGGAAACCTAAATTGATTTTTTTTTTCACTTTTAACACTTTTGTACTTTTTGAAGTTTTTTTTAAACAAGCATATGTTAATTTAATAAAAGAAAATATAAAACCTAAAACAAAGACAGTTCTCAGAGACAAACTTATGAAAGGCTAGTTCATGCTTATATTAAACCTGACATGCACTATTTTACCATTTTCATCTTCATGAGATATTCATTTTAGGAAACCCCATTTCTAAAACCCTTTAATGTCTCCTCCCCACCAATTCCAGATTTAAGATCTGTCCTATCAAGTCTAATATAATCTCCTAATTAAGGTCAGTTTATGGTGGAGGTTCAGCCTCTGCCCATGCAATAACTTTCCTTTTGACCGATGGTCGACTGAAATGCTAATAAGTCACAGAAAAAGTGCATGTGATTTCACTTTCTATCATTAACAAGTTTTGGACCCTTTTCCTAAAACATTACCTCCCTCCTTCTATCAAACCAAAAAACTGTCCATATTGCTTCTACTGGCTACTACAACTCCCTCCTTTCAAAAAACAAAAATTAATGAAAACAATACTAATATCCAATTCCAAAACCCAGAGATAACTACCAGTAACATTTGTTATATATTTCTCCACACATTTACACACACTTACATACACACACTGCGTTGCATAAATACAGAATTGGAATATACAGTTTTGAAATCTACTTTTCTCCCTAAATATCTTTCCATAGATATCATTTTACATCAAATACAAACCTTCATTGTTTTTAATGGCTGCGCAGTGCTTATACTATATAGATACACTTTTATCATCTATTTAATCATTCCCTTAACAGTTTAAGACATTAGACTGCTTCCAGTTTTTAATTATTACCAAATCCACAATGAAATGGGTTAATGAATAAATTTTAATGTATTTCAATCACTTGTTCATACAGTGATTATGGTGTTAATACTCAAGGACTTAGGCAAATATGCTTGCCATAATGCTCACATTAACAAAGAAAAGACAGTCAGTGCAAGGAAGTTAACTGACTTTTTTTTTAAATAGAAACTCATTTACACAGTTCATAAGCCGGAAGGCAGAAATCTTTCTTCCAGAGTGCTGTCTAGACACAAATAAGAGAAAAAAAGATACAGGATATCTGATACAAACTGTTTCTATATCATCCCTTTTAAATTAATTGCAGCTTACTATCTATACATGAAACAAATGATGAGATTAAGAGGACAAAAAAGTATTTGTAATAGGATCCTCACATCATTTCTTTGTGAAAACAGTTTTGCAAAGTACAGAGCAAGTTATAAATGTTAATAAAGAAAATTTTCATCCCAATATACAATACAATTGGTGGAGAGGTTTTTTCCCCTGTCAAAGCATGCATTTATACTAGTTGCTATAGTAACACTATTATTGAAAACAATACTGGAACAGAATCTATAATCACTAGGCCAACGGTCATCAAAATGAGGTTTAAATTACATCCAAATGTGTACCTTTTCTTTGTCTAAATTTTATTTTTCCTTAAATAAGTGAAAAAAACTTACAAGCTTGGAAAAACATGGTCTATATTCTAGCTAATGACCTAAATTAGTTTAAGCTTTAAAAATGACTGGTTCAATTAATAAAACAAAGTTAATGATAAATTTAAATTTTAAATTAATTTATTTAGAAATTTAAAGTGTTTGGCAAGCTGACAAAAATTCCCACCTAATTAATTCTGAAATTCAACCTTGAAAATAACATTTTTGAAAAGTAATCAAGGTTTTGCCTAGGGGTAGGGAAGGGAGTTTGCCATGTTTCACAAATACTTTGCTTGCCATCACTTTGAGTTTTATAATATCTGGAAATAAAATGTCACACTAGAATACTTAACTGCCACATGACCCACTCAAAAAGCTATGGAAAAATTCCTTTTATTACCTAAATAAGTCTAGGTTCTTAGTAAAGAAATTTAACATTCCCAGTCAAAAAGCTTCTACTTTCAAATTTGAAGTTGGTTTCTTCCCAAACTACACTGGAAAAAACTGCAGTGTAGTTGATGTAACAAGCGAGCTTACTGAATGAAATTCACATAATGCCTCCTATCAGATTTGTGGGTCAAGAACACACAACCTTTGCCAAAGAGCATTTGTAAATATATCCATATTCTGAAATTGTTGGTATGAATAAGGTAGTGACAACTACAGTACCTGTCACTTTCAACGAAAGAAAAGGCAGGCCTGACAAACCGACTTTGCTGGAGGGTAAAGGCCTCCTTTGATAAGAATGTTTTCTCCTTAACATCTAAAAAACTAGATACTATAGTCAGCATTTAACCTTTAGAAATTAGTTATCCATTACAATCACGCATGCCATTGTGCAGTAGAGAGCTATTGTTCTAGATTTGATATTACTGTAGTGACTTTCTAGAGGTTGCAGCTTTCCAAGTAGAGTCTGAATTGGAACTCAATTCTCCTATACAATCTGGAGTTCACATTATCGCTTTAATTCACAAACACTGTTACATCCTCTAATTCAACTATAGGTGTGCTGTAAAAAAAGGAAACAAATGACATATGAAACAAATGAAAGCAGCTATTTAGCAGTTTAAATTGTATCTTAAAGACAACATTAAAAGATAAGCAGTAAAATGATATAAATAAGGTCATCTAGTAATTCTTATACTCAACAAATCTCTCTTGCAATTTATATGTCTTTAAGGGCCCATAGTAATAAATCTGCCTTATAAATGTTGATGTTTCCAATGGCAATTATTTATAAAATAGCTTGTCAGAGTTAGGGAGGTTACTATATAGGGGCATCATTGACATCATGGTCTCTGTAACCCAAATATTTTCCCCAAAAGACTTGGTGACTTTGGCTTAATAGCTTTTCTTGTGTTATATGGTGATACAATAAAAATAAGACACAAGCAGCACTATAAACAAAGCATGGTCAGTCTATTAACAAGTATTTACTGTATAGTTTGTGGAGGGACACTAGAATCACCCCTTCACTTCTTAAAATTACTACAGAGGTATCAGTTGGCTATAAGGTAGAAAATAAATGGGCTGGCCGGTTAGCTCAGTTGGTTAGAGTGTGGTGCTGATAACACCAAGGTCCAGGGTTCGATCCCTGTACCAACCAGCCACCAAATAAATAAATAAACAAAGTTGCCTATATTATTTAAGGGGGGAAAAAACCTTTGAATGTTGGAAAGGGTAATGGTTTTTAGTCAACTGCATGATAACTTCATTGGAAGTGATTATCAATATCTAATAATTAAATATTATCATACTCCCTCCTGATTATAGTAGAGGAGTTCAAACCTCAAATACCTGTCTCTTCTGCAGCCTAGCTGAGATTTTTCTCTAGGCCCTACGTGTTTTTAGTCTTCTACTCATCTGTCATATGTCAAGCTTAATCTTCTCCTGAAGATCAGAACCTCATATGACTCCTCTGAATTTCCAAAAATTTAAGTCCATACTAGTTTCAGAGAAATGAACCTAGTATAATGGCAATATTAATAAAAATGATGGAAACAAAACCAGCAGCTGACATCTGAGCACTTACTATGTGCTAGGCAGTGTGCTTTATATGAATTATTTCCTCTATGAGGGAGGTACTACATTACCTTATTTTCTTGAGAGAAGTGAGGCTTAGAAAGCTTATGTGGCTTGACTAAGATTACACCCTAAAAAGGGTGGTTGGCAGGTTACCTGGGAGAGGGACAGGACTTAAACCAATTACTCTTTTTACTTGGCACCAACCATCCCAGCAAACACTGAATAGGAGACTTTTATAACCTACAAAGAAATATAATTAAAATAATTCCTCTGGAGCTGGTTATGTTTCCTGGCAGTCTATTCTTATTTACACGAACAATAATCATTTTTATACTAGTAAATACAAACATAAAAACAATATTGGAACTTATTTTATTAAACAAAAAAATATTAAATGTGATAAAAGAAGTGGAGAAATAGCAGACAATAACATTAAACTTCATACATGTTTCACTTATGAGCATGGCTTCTTAGAGGTATATACACATCAACAAAAATTAGGTTCATGTGCCACCATGTAGTTCATAAGCCATAGGTTATTATCACTTGCTGTATAATTAAATGGGTGCTTTTAAACCTTTATTCTCAAAAGTAAATGTATTCAAGTTCAGAGAAAGTTCCTGAAATAGGTTGATTAACTATTTCATACTTCACATCAAATTACCTTAATGGAGTATATTTCACTCTAGTGTTAAGAATGAATAAGATAAAACCTTATATTACCATATGCTGGATGATAAAACTGCACAATAACATAACTGTTCAGTAAACTATGCTTTGAGGCATTAAAGCTTGAATAAAGGACAAAGACAAGGGTAGAAAACTGTACACAAAATCAGGGTGGAGAAAGCAAACCTAAAGCCTCACTTAGGGTACTTTAGTTTGAATCCCCATTTTATTCTCCCTATAATTACCAACAAGCAGTCCACATTTTAAAAAGACACAAGTAGTACAGTGCTGAAAAAAGGAAGTGCAAAAAAAGGTCTATGTCAGTTTTAATGGATTTTGTTTTCCTAATAAAGGGTACAGAGCTGAAGCTGTGTACACTGTACTTAAGAGGAATAAAACATCCACTTAAGCATGTTATGAAACATGACCTTAACCAAGATTTTCATCTCTGATTTCTAAGTTTATTACAAGAAAAGGTACTTTCCCTAACATAATTTACATAAATGTTAACAGAAGTTAGATATTCCTTTAATATTTAAAAAACAAACGGTTAAGAATCAGTCAACAAATCTATATCATTAAAAACTTTTGTTAAACTATCGGTTTGGGTCACACAGCAGTTTCGAAATGGCTGAAGAACATTACCTGAACAATTAAAGACATGCACAGACACTTGGCAAACATGATTCAAGAGAAGGCCATTATATTTCAAAGAGGGAAAGGCAGCAGCAAAAACTACAGTAAAAATCCAATGGGGGACTTAAGAAAATGTTAAGTAATGGGGGATGGGGGGAAGGGAGTGAATGAAACTAAGATGGCAGATTCAGTATAGAACTAAAGACACAAATTAAATCTCCAAATCTCTTCCTTTCACAAATCCACACAGACCAACCACTCTTATTTCAATTTTACTGCTTGCAAAGTAAGTCTAATTCTAACACTGCTTTTCAATGATATATAAATCATTCAGGATTGCAAATAAACAATGTAATGCTACACCTCAAAGAACTAGAAAAACAAGAACAATCCAATACCAAAGTTAGCAGATGGAACGAAATAATTAAGATTAAAGCAGAACTAAATGAAAGAGAGACCCAAAAAACGATACAAAAGATCAATGAAACAAAAAGTTTGTTTTTTGAGAAGATAAACGAAATAGCGAAGCCATTAGCTAGGCTAACTGAAAAAGAAAGAGAGAGTTTCAAGATGGCGGTGGCTGCGGCGGCTGGCGCGGAGTAGCTGAGGTGGAAAAAGCAGCCACTGAGCCTCAGGCAGCCGGGAAACTTGTGGACCTTCCTCTCGCCATCTCTTAACGGAGGACTGCAGCTGCTGGCCGGTCCTGGGGGCTGAATGCCACTTTGCCCCCAGCAGGAGAGGCTGCCTCATTTACAGGCAACAGCTTTGAAGTGTGGAGCAGGAAAAGAACTGTTTCTTAGCTGCAAAAGCGAGTCTCGAAACAGGGAACACGGCGCCAGGGCTGCTGTGGATGCAGCCAGGACCCCGTTTGCAGTGTCCCTGTTTGCAGATGACATGATCCTATATATCGGTACAACATAAAACCTCTACAAAAAAACTGTTGGAATTGATAAATGATTTCAGCACAGTAGCAGGATACAAAATCAACACACAAAAATCAGTAGCATTTCTTTTCTCCAATAGTGAACATGCAGAAGGAGAAATCAAGAAAGCCTGCCCATTTACAATAGCCACCAAAAAAATAAAATACTTTGGAATTGAGTTAACCAAGGAGGTGAAAAATCTCTATAATGAGAACTACAAACCACTGCTGAGAGAAATTAGAGAGGATACAAAGAGATGGAAAGATGTTCCATGCTCTTGGATTGGAAGAATCAACATAGTGAAAATGTCCATACTACCCAAAGTGATATACAAATTCAATGCAATCCCCATCAAAATTCCAAAGACATTTTTCTCAGAAATGGAAAAAACTATTCAGACATTTATATGGAACAATAAAAGACCACGCATAGCCAAAGCAATGCTGAGCACAAAAAATAAAGCTGGAGGCATAACACTACCTGACTTTAAGCTATACTACAAAGCTATAATAACCAAAACAGTATGGTACTGGCATAAAAACAGACACACTGACCAATGGAATAGAATAGAGAATCCAGAAATCAACCCACACACTTACTGCCATCTGATCTTTGACAAAGGCACCAAGCCTATTCACTGGGGAAGGGACTGCCTCTTCAGCAAATGGTGCTGGGATAACTGGATATCCATATGCAGGAGAATGAAACTAGATCCATACCTCTCACCGTATACTAAAATCAACTCAAAATGGATTAAGAATTTAAATATACACCCTGAAACATTAAAACTTCTTAAAGAAAACATAGGAGAAACACTTCAGGAAATAGGACTGGGCACAGACTTTATGAATACGACCCCAAAAGCACGGGCAACCAAAGGAAAAATAAACAAATGGGATTATATCAAACGAAAAAGCTTCTGCACAGCAAAAGAAACAATTAACAGAGTTAAAAGACAACCAACAGAGTGGGAGAAAATATTTGCAAAATATACATCTGACAAAGGATTAATATCCAGAATATATAAGGAACTCAAACAACTTTACAAGAAGAAAACAAGCAACCCAATTAAAAAATGGGCAAAAGAGCTAAGTAGGCATTTCTGTAAGGAAGATATACAAATGGCCAACAGACATATGAAAAAATGCTCAACATCACTCAGCATCCAGGAAATGCAAATCAAAACCACATTGAGATACCATCTAACCCCAGTTAGGATGGCTAAAATCCAAAAGACTCTGAACGATAAATGCTGGCGAGGCTGCGGAGAAAAAGGAACTCTCATACATTGTTGGTGGGACTGCAAAATGGTGCAGCCTCTATGGAAAATGGTATGGAGGTTCCTCAAACAATTGCAGATAGATCTACCATACCACCCAGCTATCCCACTGTTGGGAATATACCCAGAGGAATGGAAATCATCACGTTGAAGGTATACCTGTTCCCCAATGTTTATCGCAGCACTCTTTACAATAGCCAAGAGTTGGAACCAGCCCAAATGCCCATCATCAGATGAGTGGATATGGAAAATGTGGTACATCTACACAATGGAATACTACTCAGCTATAAAAACAAATGAAATACTGCCATTTGCAACAACATGGATGGACCTTGAGAGAATTATATTAAGTGAAACAAGTCAGGCACAGAAAGAGAAATACCACATGTTCTCACTTATTGGTGGGAGCTAAAAATTAATATATAAATTCACACACACACACACACACACACACACACACACACACACACACACACACACACACACACACACACACACACACACACACCGGGGGGGTGGGGGGCGAAGATATAACAACCACAATTATTTTTTTTTATTTTTATTTTTATTTTTTTTTTTGTCCTTTTCGTGACCGGCACTCAGCCAGTGAATGCACCGGCCAGTCCTATATAGGATCCGAACCCGCGGCGGGAGTGTTGCAGCGCTCCCAGCGCCGCACTCTACCAAGTGCGCCACGGGCTCGGCCCAACAACCACAATTATTTGAAGTTGATACGACAAGCAAACAGAAAGGACATTGTTGGGGGGGAGGGGGGGAGGGAGAAGGGAGGGAGGTTTTGGTGATGGGGAGCAATAATCAGCTACAATGTATATCGACAAAATAAAATTTAAAAAAAAAAAAAGAAAGAAAGAGAGAAGACACAAATAAATATCTGAAATGAAAAAGGAGACATTACAATGAATACCACAGAAATACAAAAATCATTAGAGACTATTATAAACAACTACATGCCAACAAATTGGAAAACCTGTAGGAAATGGACAAATTTCTGGACTCACACAAATTATCAAGACTGAACCAAGAAGACATAGAAAACCTGAAGAGACCAATAATAAGCAAAGGGATTGAAGCTGTAATCAGCAGTCTCCCAACAAAGAAAAGCCCAGGACTGGATGGCTTTACTGCCAAATTCTACCAAACCTTTAAGGAGGAATTAACACCAATTCTTTTCAAACTATTCCAAAAAATGAAACAGAGGCCATTCTCCCAAATACATTCTATGAAACACACATTACCCTGATACCAAAACCAGACAAAGACACAACAAAAAAAGAAAACTATAGGCCAACATCTTTGATGAATACAGATGCAAATATCCTCAATAAAATATTAGCTAACCAAATACAACAACACATCCAAAAAATTATACACCACGATCAAGTGGGATTCATCCCAGGGATGCAAGGATAGTTCAACATATGGAAGTCAATAAATGTGATACACCACATTAACAAAATCAAAGCCAAAAACCATATGATTATATCCATAGACACTAAAAAAGCATTTGACAAAATTCAACATCCCTTCATGATAAAGACTCTCAGCAAATTAGGTATAGAAGGAAATATCTCAACACAATAAAACCCATATATGACAAACCAACTGCCATTATCATCTTGAATGAAAAAGTTGAAAGCTTTTCCCTTAAAAACAAGAACAAAACAAGGATGCCCACTCTCACCAATCCTATTTAACATAGTATTGGAAGTACTAGCCAGAGCAATCAGGGAAGAGAAAGAAATAAAGGGCATCCAGATGGGAAAAGATGAGGTCATATTGGCCCTGTTTGCAGATGACATGATCCTATACAGAGAAGCCTAGACACTCTACAAAAAAACCTCTTAGAGTTGATAAACAATTTCAGCACAGTTGCAGGATAAAAAATTAACACACAAAACTCAGTAGGATTTTTATACTCCAACAATAAACTAGCAGAAAGAAAAAGAAATCAAGAAAGCTAGCCCATTTACAATAGCCACCAAAACATAAAATACCTAGGAATCAATTTAACCAAGGATGTGAAAGATCTCTACAATGAGAAATACAAATCACTGTTGAAAGAAATTAAACAAGATACAAGAAGATGGAAAGATATTCCATGCTCTTTGACTGGAAGAATCAACAGTGTGAAAATGTCCATACTACCCAAAGCAAGCTACAGATTCAATGCAATCCCCATCAAAATACCAATGACATTCTTCACAGAAATAAAAAAACAATCCTAACATTCATATGGAACAACAAAAGACCCCAAATAGCCAAAGCAATCCTGAGCAAAAAAAAATAAAGCCTGAGGCATAGCACTACCTGACTTCAAATTATACTACAAAGCTATAGTAACTAAAACAGCATGGTACTGGCATAAAAACATACACACAGACCAATGGAACAGAACTGAGAACCCAGAAACCAGCCCATATACCTACAGCCAATGGATCTTCAACAAAGGTACCAAGAACATATACTGAGAAAAAGACTTCCTCTTTGATAAATATTGCTGGGAAATTTGGACATCCATATGTAGAAGAATGAAACTAGACCCATACCTCTTGTCATACCAAATCAACTCAAAATGGATTAAAGAATTAAATATAGGGCCGAGCCCGTGGCGCACTCGGGAGAGTGTGGTGCTGGGAGCGCGGTGATGCTCCCGCCGCGGGTTCGGATCCTATATGGGAATGGCCGGTGCACTCACTGGCTGAGTGCAGGTCACGAAAAAGACAAAATACATACATACACACATACATACATACATACATACATACATACATACACACACACACACACACACATACACACATACACACACACACACACATACACACACACATACACACACACACACACACACACATACATACATACATAAATATATGTGCTGAAACTATAAAACTCATAAAAGAAAACATAGGGAAACAATTCAGGAAGTAGGACTGGGAATAGACTTTATGAATATGACCCCAAAAGCACAGGCAACAAAAGGAAAAATAAACAAATGGGATTATATCAAACTAAAAAGCTTCTGCACAGCAAAAAAAAAAGAAAAAGAAAAAGAAAAAGAAAAAGAAAAAATTATGTTAAGAGAAATAAGCGAGGCACAGAAAGAGAAATACCACATGTCCTTATTTTTACATGGGAGCTAATAAAAAGTAAATAGATACATAAAGAAAAAAAGATACAACAATCACAATAATATGTTGAACTTTTTAAGAGAAGGGAATAGAACCAAGGCTGCTGGGGATGGGAAAGGGAGGGATTGGCACAGGGCTATGAAAATCAATTACATCGTACAATGAGGTATAGACTAATCATCTTAATTTAAACATGAGATATTGCACACTGGTATTGATATTCAATGCTGTACCACACAGATATGTAAAAACAATTATGCTCCAATTAAAAAAAAAATGTAAACAGATTTCCTGCAACCAGAAACTCACCATATAATGAATAAATTCAAAGTAATTTTTTAAATTAAAAAAAAAATTATTAGCATATTCATTGTCACAAATTGTAATTATTCTTTATGCCCTTTACCTGACCAATCACTTCCCAACCCCCCTCCATCCCTCCTTCATCCCTAGTATACTTAGGTTTGTTCTCTCCTTTTGAAAGTTCAACATATTGTGGTCTCTTTCTCTCTCTTTTTCTCTCGCTCTCTTGCTTTTGCTCTCACTCTCTCTCTTACTATCTTTCTTTCTTAGCATCCAGTTATGAGTGAGGACATGTGGTATTTCTCTTTCTGTGTCTGGCTTATTTCACTTAACATAATTTTGTCCAAGTCATCCATGTTGCTGCAAATGGCAGAATTTCATTCTTCTTTATGGCTGAATAGTAGTCCACTGTGTGTATATATACCACATTTTCTTTGTCCAGTCATCTATCAATGGACATTTAGGTTGGTTCCACAGTTTGGGGGAAAGGGGAACTGTTTCTACACTGTTGGTGGGAAACATCATTATGGAAAACAGTATGGAGGTTTCCCCTTTTCTAATTGGAATCCTTGCTTTCTATCAGAAATATTATTAATCATGGGCTATTTCTCATAAGAGTCAAAGTTTAAACAGCTGACTCTTGAATAACAGGGGTTTAAACTGCATGGGTCCACTTATACATGAACTTCTTTCAATGTATTTCAATGCTTTTTAAATGTGTTTACTCTTCCTCATGCTTTTTTAAGTAACATTTTCTTTTCTCTAGCTTACTTTATTGTAAGAAAACAGTATGTAATAGATATAACATACAAAATATGTGGTTAATCGACTGTTTATTGGAAAGGCTTCTGGTCAACAGTAGGCTAGGAGTCAAAAGTTATATGCAGAGTTTTGATGGAGGGTTGGGGGTAGGGACCACATCCCTAATACCTGAGTTGTTCAAGGATCAACTGTATACTTTCAGAAAAGATGTTAACTAGAATGCAGTGCTTTAAAAAAGGTAGTATATGTACCAGTATGGAAAGATGTTCAAGATACATATAGGTGTAAAAAGCAAGCTATAGATGAGTATGTATGGTATGATTCCATTTGTGTTTGTGCACAGGAAATTTTTAGAAGACTATCTAAGAATCTTAATCACATTCTGTAATAATGTAATTAAGAACCAAATCGTTATCAATGTAATATTTCATAACATGGAAATTGAAATGACACTCTTTTAAAAAGGCACACTAAAACTAATAGAAAAATGGTAGATTTAAACCCCTAAGTGGCCTTAAGCTATTATCCAAAAGATTTGATGGAGACTATCACAAAAATAAAGTGTTTCCTAAATGCTGTATCAGTGCAAGTCCAATGCTTAAAAAAAAATAACTTATATATACAAATGACATTTTAATATTTTCAAAATGTTTACTGTACAGGTTACTTTGACATGTACACTAAAATTTTAACTGGAGAAATCACTGACTTATGTTAGCATTAGAAAAACATTTATTCCTATAACTTTTGTTTTAATTAAATATGTCCAACCATATGAAGAACTAATATCATTCTGAGCTTTCTTCAAGTACTTAAAGTGACTTTGGTATTGTGACACAGTACCCTAGTAGCTGCTTTCACAATTCCCTTAACAGCTGCATGGAACAGTAAGTGCTTGCATTCAAAATCAAGACAACAGGAAAATAGGGCTGGCCCATGGCTCACTCGGGAGAGTGTGGTGCTGATAACACCAAGGCCATGGGTTCAGATCCTATATAGGGATGGCTGGTTTGCTCACTGGCTGAGTGTGGTGCTCACAACACCAAGCCAAGGATTAAGATCCCCTTACTGGTCATCTTTAAAAAAAAAAAAAAAAAAGACAATGGAAAAAGCATCCCTCCAAGAGAATTATCCCCAAAATGGCCTTCTAGATAATTAGGGTAGGTTTAAATATATAAAATATTTAGATCAGAAAACACACAAGTTTTCTGTTATATTCAAATGGATCAAAATGATATCTACCATCATATTAACCTTATAAAATAAATACACAACCACAATTTTACCCAGAAGTGTCTTTAAAGTGAAATATACCTTATACATTTTAAATATTTTCCCCTAAATCTATACTATAAGTATTGTGTGCATATATATATCTTTTGGGGTGGGTGGGTGGGATGGGGTGGCTGGCGGGTTTGGGGACCTGAACCAGTGACCTTGGGGTTATAAGGCTGTGCTGTAAGCAACTGAGCTAACTGACCAGCCCTCCTAGAAATATCTTTACTTGCTATATTAATATTAAATAACATTTCCTTATCCAAGAACAATGGACCAGAAGATAGCTGTATATAATACTACTCTTGGCTCTGCCACTTACTAGCTGAAAACTGTGGGCAAGTCACTAAATGTCTCTGACCCTAAAGTTTCCCCATCTATAAAACAAGAGGACTTCACTAGATTACATCTAAAGGTCCTTTTCCAAGTGTTAAAGTCTTACTTGCTTCATGACAGTGAAAACTATCAAGTAAGAGACAATGTTTTATTTGTTCATTCTTTTTAAAAAATAGATGAATAAACAATTATTTCCCTCTAGCACGCAATGTGCTAGAGCAGAAATGGCATAAATTTATAGTAAGGAATTCTGAATCACAGTGCTGATTCAACAAACTGCTGACTGAAAGATTAAATGACTTTTTAAATGACTTGAAAAAGTCATTTAATCTTTCTGAGATTCCATGTTTTCATCTGTAGAATAGCAATAATAATATTATTTACCTTATTAACCTTAAAAGTTACTCCACTGATCAACTGAGGTAACATATGAAAATACTTTCAAACCTTTTAAGTACTATATAGTTTTTAAATAAAAATTATTTTAAACTTAGAGCTACATCTCCACAATTTTTTGACATATACGAAAAGCTGTACATATTTCCTCCCACCCTCTTTATTATTTTTTTTTGTGATAAGAACACTTAACATAAAAACTACCCTCTTAATAATTTTCTATTGTATACTTAAAAATTTGCTAACAACAGGCACACTATGCTGTACAGTAGATCTCTAGGACTAATTTCATCTTCCCTAACTGAAACTTAGTGCCCTTTGACCAATACCTCCCTGTCACCCCCTCTTCCCCAGCCCCCAGCTACCACTGTTCTACTCTCTGCTTCCACATAAATGGAACCATGTAGTATTTATCTGGCTTATTTCACTTAGCATAATGCCCTCCAAGTTCATCCATCTTACTGCCAATGGTAGGATTTCCTTCTTTTTAAAGGCTGACTGATACTCCATTGTATGTATATACCACATCTTCTTTACCCATTCATCCACTGATGGACATTTAGGTTGCTTCCATGTATTAGCTATTGTGAATAATGCTATGATGAACATGGGAGTTCAGATATCTCTTTGAGATCCTGATTTCAATTCCTTTGGATATATAACCAGAAGTGAGATTGCTGGATCACATGGTAGTTTTTCTAATTTTCTGAAGAACCTTCACACTGTTTCCAATAGTGGCTGCACCAATTTACATTCCAACCAACAGTGTACAAGGGTTCCCTTTTCTCCAAATCATCACCGACACTTAGTATCTTTTTTTTTTTTAATAACAGCCATCCTAACAGGTGTAAGGTGATACTCTCATTGTGGTTTTGATTTCCATCTCTCTGAAAATTAATGACATTGAGCACCTTTTCATATACCTTTTGGATATCTGCTGATTCTTAATTGCTCTATGACACAAAAGCATGAGACAGTTTAATTTTATGAAGAATTATTAAAATTATGTATGTCCCCTACTGGAGGTTTATTAAAAGAGAACCACCCTATTTCCTTTAAGGTTTCTACTTGGAGACCTTTTTTCTGGAGGGCTGAACTTCTTATTTGGCATAAAACATATATTTGAGAATACACTATCCTTTCGTGCTGTTTTATGGATCAAGCACCCTCTCATTTATAATTATCTAGACAAAATTTATTAAATAAACATTGTCTTCAAAAAATTCTGAAATATAGCCTTAATCAGATGACTGACTTTCATAGTAGTTGGTAAAATTTCCTTGGTCTGTGTTGGGTTTTTTTAAGCTAATATTCTAAGCATGTTTACCTTTGGCAGCATGGGAGTATCCCTCTTCTTCTTCTTTTCTGAATTAGGGTCATCTAACAAGTCTGGCTCAAAAGTATAAAGTTCAGTAAGTTCATTCATAGTAAAATGACGCTCGACCTGCTGTTGATCAACAACTCGAAAAGATAGTGACTGCTTAGTTACTTGCCGATCATAAATCTTATCTTCCATGGTTCCCTTTGTAAAAAGAAGAAACAATATACAAATAAATAATATGTTGTAAATATTAAACTTAATCAAGGAGAAATATAGTTACTGATCAATATAAAATGATAAAATTTCGTGGCAATATAATGCAATAAAGAAAAATTAATCAGCAATGTTGCTTAATTCATCAAAGATTTCAACTGGTCAGCACAATTTTTACTATGATAAATTAAGAAAATCACCTTACTGATAATCATTGTATATTATCTGACCAAAATGCATTCATGTGTTGCTTTATATATTTTTGTACTTGGTAGGAGGAGGAGAGCAGGCAAGTATCAGGGTAAACAGAAATAAAAGAGTACATGAAATAGGAATTTAGGTGTGTACTGAAGTTAGATGCAAGATAGCAGTTTAAGTCCTTTTCAATTTAATATAATAAGCTATCGACAATCACCATAAACTGCCTTTATATCAAGTCTTACCTTCTATAATTTCTGGATAGAAAACTAATATAAAATTCCATTTCCATTACATATATAGCATTATAAACTAGAATGTAAAGAAGTTCTAAATTAAAATAACAGGAAAGAGTTCACAATGAGGTTATCAGTCATATGATCTACCAGTTAAATTCAGTCTCTGGTTGAGAAGTCCAGATTTGGAGGCAGGTGGAGAGCAGTAGCACCTGCTCCCAAAGCAGATGTAGCAGTTAAGAGGGCAACTTGATTCTATACACCCGTATTACCTTGAAATGCACTCACTTCTTTGATTTTACTTATTTTTCTTAAATGTTAATGTCTGTTTTTTAACACCTGAGTTTATATTTAAAGGAAATGACATTAATATTCTTGTCTAGAAGGTATTAAATATTCTTTATAATAATTCTGTGTTATTACAATAAGTTAAAATTTGTCTTTTTATTTACCCACATTTTTCCAATTAGGAGGCTATCTGGTGGCCACTGAAAAACAATGATCATTTGACATTTTTTATCAATAAGGAAGTTAGATTTGGTTAATAGCTTTTCAATGTATGCTAAGTAAATGAACTATACATGTTTAACTTTCTTAAATTAGCAAGAAAATGCTAAATCTGTTCATTCATGCAAAACAATCTCAGCCTGAGAAAGCTAACATTACAGCAATGAACCAACTGCAAAATAGAAACTCATGAGAGGCCAAAATTGACTTCTGCTGCTTTATGTATAGGAATGATGCTTTCAACTTTGTCTCTCTGTAATAGATATATGTTCTGCACCTCTAAAATATTATCAGTTTCACCCAAACTTTCAATATGAAAAGAATATAAATCATAAAACCTACCTGAGCTAAGAACCTATATACATAAACGGGCTTAGTTTGTCCAAAGCGATAAACTCTGAATATACTCTGGATGTCATAAGATGGATTCCAAGAAGCATCAAATATAATTACTCGATTAGCAGCTACCAGATTAATTCCAAGAGATCCTGCTTTGGTGGAAATGATAAATAATCGCCCTCTGAAAATGAAAATACAGAATAAACACTTTAGAAATGAGTGCTTTAAAGATATTTTAATTATGATATGATTTTTTTGATCCTACGGCAGTTTTTTTGAACAATCAGTTCAGAGAATTCATTTGTTACTTACTGAAGAAAGACATATCTAGAGGAGTCAGGTTGATGATTTATATGACCAAGAAGAATTTTACTGCTGGAAAATGAAATAGTCTGATTTAAGAATAAAGATGAATGTGGAAATCTTATGTTTACAATGTATTCAGGTTTTATTTACAAATTTGAGTAAATATATAAAATTTATGTATAACTGTAAAGTCTATATTGTGTTGGGTCTTGTTATGAGCACTAAGTACATCAAAATGAAAGACAATGCTCAAGGTATATGCTCAAGTATATGCAGTAGGGATGACTTGTATGCAAACAATTATAATGTAATGTAATAAATATAAGGAGAGACGTCAGATGCAAGTTACTGAGGTAGCTAAAATAGAAGCAAGAAGACAGAGGGCTCCAGGAAGGATGTGTCTAAGAAAAAAAAAAGAAACTAACAGATTACCTGATGTGTTGGAACGCAAGGATTTATAATATTTCTATAGGAGAATTTGGGAATGAATTAGTAATAGGTACATAGAAAACTAAGCAAATGGTAAAAACAAATCAATACTTGAGCAAAAATAAACAGGTGCACAAAAAAAGGAAAAGTAATCATAGTATTTTAAATTTAAAGCTTAAGAATATTTATATAGTCACAACAAAACAAACACTCCAAATTGATTTAGGCAAATATGAAAAATTATATTGGGAAATTGAGTGAAGAAAAGTGTGTGTGGGCATGTGGATAAATTTCCACCTTAAAACATAGAAAGGATATATGTAAGCAAATACCCGAAGAATTGCCAAGAGTTGAAATTGGTTATTTTCAGAAAGTAGAAATCATGGATAGGAAGAGGTTGGTCACAAGACTGATTTATATTTTAAGCCTTGTAAAATGATTTGTTTTTTAAAAATATGTAAACATACTACTTTGATATAAATACAAATTTAATTTGAAAAAGATTATCTATAATATATTTTGAAAATATAGACAAGTCTAAGAAAAAGAAAATTACTCAGTTCCACTCCCCATAAACAATTTCCATTCAAATGTAATAGGGTTTTTTTTTGTTTTCCTAAGCATATAGTTTTTTGGCTTTACATAGTCAGGATAATATCTATATACACAGTTCATATTATTAGCATTTCCTCAAATTTTTTGGTAAACATAATGCTTGGCAGCTGCATAATATTTCACTGGATGAGTATATAATAATTTATTTAATTATTTATTGTTGGCAACTTATATCAGAAAGAGAAAACCCCGGGAATATAATAAACTCTCAATAATCACCATAAAATGCCTTTATATGTAGCCTCATTTTGTTATTTCATGACAGAAAATTAATAACTAAAATGCCATACCCATTACATTTACAGCATTATACATTAAAAATACAAAAAAACCTCTAAATTTAAATGAGAAAGAGTTTACAACTTAGTTTACCAATCATATAATATACTAAAGAAAAATCCTGGCACAAAATGAACCAAGATACTTGTTTTGATTCTGTCTGGCACTCATCATAGCTCATTATAAAAATCCCTAACATGTGAACACCTTTGTATTGGCTCGGCATTTACCAGTCTTCCCTGGTAAGCACCTAGTATACCTGTCTAAAAATACAAACTCCTGGACCTGAATTAGGACTTCCTAAATCAGAATTTCCAACTAATGAAACCAACCTAAATGTCCTTTGATGGACAATTGGATAAGGAAAATGTGGTATGTATACATAATGGAATACTACTCTGCCATAAAAAAGAATGAAATTCTGCCACTTGCAGCAACATGGATGAACTTAGAGAAAATTATGTTAAGTGAAATAAGCCAGGCACAGAAAGAGAAATACCACATTTCCTCACTCATAAGTGGGAGCTAAAAATAATAAACAAATAAATAAATAAAAGAAAGAAAGAAAGATACAACAATCATAATAATACACTGAACTTTCAAAAAGAGAGAACTGAACTGAGGTCACCAGAGATGGGGTGGGGGGGGGGGAGAAATTGGTAAATGGCCAAAAAATGACTACATTGTATAATGCTGAATATACTAATTATACTGATTTGAGCATCACATATTGCACACAGGTACTGATATTCAACTCTGTACCCTAAAGATATGTACAATCAACTATATTTCAATAAAAAATAATAATAAAAGACAAACCATTATCTGTACAGTGCTCCTCCTATAAACCTTCTTGTACATGTCTTTGGCAAAAAAATATAAGCATTTCTGGTAGGTACATATGTAACAGTGGGATTGCTGAGTCATAGGCTATGTATACTGTTAAACTGAACAAATAGTTCTCCAAAGTAGTTATTCCAATTTACATTCCCACCAACAGTATTTAGAGTTCCAGTTGTTCCAATCCTTGACAGCTCATGGTATTGTCTTTTAGTTTTTATTATAACCTTTTAAAAATAGTTTAAAGTTTTCAAGAATGTGCAACAGTAGTACAGAGAGTTCTCATGTATCCTTCACCCAGCTTCCCCCAATGGTAATAACTTACATAACTGCAGTACACTGTCAAAACCAGGAAACTGATGTTAACACAAACTCAGGTAAAGAGCTCATTTGGATTTCACCAGTTTTTGATTGGTGTATACTTCTGTGAAATTTTACCATATACGCAGAATCATGTAATCCTTATCACAAGCAGGGCACAGAACTGTTCTATCACAACAAAAACTTCCTTGTGTTATCTCTTAGTATTCCCACCTTTCCCCTCCCCCTAAATCCTGGCAATCACTATCTGTTCTCCATCACTATAATTTTGTCACATCAAACATGCTATATGAATGAAATCATACAGTATGTAACCTTTTGAGACTGGCATTTTTCACTCAGCATAACACCCTTCAGATCCATTCAAGTACCAATAGCTCAGTATCAATAGTTCATTCCTTTTAATTGCTGAGCAGTATTCCATTATATGGATAAACCACAATTTGTTTATCTATTCGCACATTGAAGGATATGTGGGTTTTTTCTAATTTGGGGCTATTACAAATAAAGCTGCTATGAACATCTGTGTGTAAGTTTCTATGTGAATATATGCTTTCATTCCTAAGGAATAAATTTCCAAAAGTGTGGCTATAGGGTTGGATGGTAAGTTTATGTTAGTTATTTAGTTGTTGGGGTTTTTTTGTTAGCTGCCAAACTGCTTTCCAGAGTGGCTGTACCATCTTAATTCCCACTAGTAATGTAGAACAGATCCTGTTTCTCTGCATCCTTGTCAGCATTTGATGTTGTCACTATTTTTTATTTTAGCCATTTTGATAGTTGTGAAGTGATAATTCATGTGGTTTTCAATTACATTTCCCTAATAGCATATCCAAATTGCCAGCATCACTACTTTTATGCCTTGGAGTCATTATCAAGTACAATAAGGGTTACTTGAACACAAACAAACACTGCAATAACAGGACAGTCGTTCTGATAACCAAGATGGCCACTAAGTGACTAATGGACAGATAGCATATACAGCATGGATACACTGAACAAAGGGATGACTCACATCCTGCACAGGATGGAGCAGGACAGCATGAGATTTCATCATGCTACTGAGAATGGTGTGCAATTTAAAACTTACAAATTGTTTATTTCTAGAATTTTCCATTTAATATTTTTGAACAGTGGTTGACCATGGGTAACTGAAGCCATGGAAAGTAAATCCATGGATAAGGCAGGGGAGACTATTATAGACAAAAAGTCAGCAACACAACACTCTATTAAAGAATAAGATCTGACCAACATTTATAGAACACTCCACCCAACAACAGCAGAATGCACATTCTCTTCAAGGGCTCGTGTACCATATACCAAGAAATGCCGTATTTTCTGCCATAAAATAAAACACAACGAATTTTAAACAATTTTGAAATCATACAGAGTATATTCTCTGAACACAACTGAATCAAACTAGTAATCCATAACAGAAAAATAATGGAAGTTTCCAATTGCTTGGAAATTAAACATGCTTCTAGCTGTGAGTGAATGAGGAAGTCTCAAAGGAAATAAAAAATACACTGAACTGAATGAAAATACAAAACACCAAAATTTGTGTGACAGTTAAAGCAGTGCTGAAAGGGAACTTCACAATACTAAGTGCTTACATTAGAAAAGAGGATTAGAGCGCAGCCTTGTAACACCAAGGTCAAGGGTTCAGAGCCCCAAACTGGCCAGCTGCCAAAAAAAAAAAAAAGAAAAGAAAAGAGGAAAAGTCTCAGATCAAATTAGTAATCCAACCTTCCACCTCAAGAAAAGTAAAACAAGAAGAAAATAAAACAAAAGCAAGATGAACTGAAAAAGGAGAAAAAATAGAGAAAATCAATGAAACAAAAAGCTGGTTATTTGACAAGACAATTAAAATTGACAAACTTCTAGTAACAAAAACAAAAGAACATACGAATTACCAACATCAGGAATGAAATAGTGATTATCACTATAGACCCTGCAGACTTAAGAAAAATCAGGAAATGCGATGAACAATTCTATACATAAATTTGAAATTAAGATGAAATGAACCAATCCCTTGAAAAGCACACACTACCATAACTCATTCACTATGAAACAGATCATCTGAATATTCCTAAAACTATTAAGGAAATTAGAGATTTTAAAACTTCCTCAAAAATAAATCTCCAAGGCCAGAAAGTTTGACTGGCAAATTTTACCAAACGTTTAAGATTAACACAAATTCTACATACTCTTTTTCATAAATAGAACAGAGACCACTTTGCAACTCATTCTGTGAGACCAATATTACCCTGATACCAAAACCAGAAAGACAGTACAGAAATAACTGAATACAGACCAGTATCTCTCAACAAAGTATTAGTAAATAGAATCCAGTACTATATAAAAAGAATTATGCACATGACCAAGGGGGGTTTATTTCAAGGATGTAAGGATGGTTCAATATATGAAAACCAATCTGTGTAATACACCATGTTAACAGGCAAAAGGAGAAAAAACATGGTATTAATTGAGGCAGAAAAAGCATTTAACAAAATTAAACACCCATACATAATAACTCTCAGCAACTTAGGAATAAAGAATAACTTCCTCAACTTCATAAAGAAAATCGACAAAAAACCTACAGCTAACATCATAGTTAATGAACATTGAATGCTTTTCTCCTATAATCAGGAAGAAGACAAGGATATCCACTCTCATCGCTCAAATTCAACAAATTACTGGAAGTTCTAGCCAGTGCAATAAGGCAAGAAAAGGAAATAAATGAAACACAGATCATAAAGGAAGAAATAAAACTATGCCTACTTGCAGATAACATAATGACTATGAAGAAAATCCCAAGAAATCTACAATACAAACTCCTACAACAAATAAGATCAGCAAGATCACAGGCAAAAGATTATCACAAAAATCAATTGCATTTCTATATACATACTAGCAATGAACATGTGGAAACCAAAACAAAAAACACAATATCATTTACAATCCCTAAAGAAAAAAAAATATTTAGTGTAAATCTAACAAAACATATACAGGACTTGTAGGCTGAAAGCTACAAAACACTGATAAAAGAAACCAAAGATCAACATAAATGGACAGATACTGTGTTCACAGATCAGAAGATTCAATATAGTAAAGACATCAATTCTTCCCAAATTAATAACAGATTTAACACAATTCCTACTAAAATCCTTGAGAAGTTTTTATAGATAAGATATTAAAGCAATTCAGTAAGGAAGGATGGCTTATTCAACAAATGATGCTGGAGCAATTGGACATCCATAGTCAAAAATATGAACTTCTAACTAAACTTCACACCTTATACAAAAATTAATTCAAAATACACCATGCACTTAAATATAAAATGTAAAATTATAAAACTTTTAGAACATAACACAGGAGAAAAATCTTCAGGACCTAGGGCTTTGGGGAAGAGTTCTGAGACCTGGCACCAAAAGCATGATCAAAACAATAACAAATACATTTCATCAAAATTAAAAACGTTGCTCTGTGCAAAACTCTGTGATAAAAAGAGTTTTTTATAAGGGATAAAAAGACAAGCCATAAACAGGCAGAAAATATTTGCAAACCATGTATCTGACAAAGGATTAGTATCTACATCATATAAAGAACTCTCAAAACTTTACAATAAAAGAAACAAGCAATCCAATTATGAAATGGGTAAAAAGACATAAAGAGACATTTTACAAAAGAGGATATGCAGTTTGATGGCAAGTAAACACATGAAAAGATGTTCAAGGTAACTAGGCATCAGGGAAATGGAAATTAAGACCACAAAGAGATACCACTACACTCCTATCGGAACACCTAAAATAAAAAACAGTGTTAATACCAAATGCTGGTGAGGATGCAGAGAGGATAGTGAGATGCAGATCTCTCACACATTGCTGGTGGGAAGGTACAAAGGTGCAGCCTTTCTGGATAAGAGTTTGACAGTTTCTTAAAAAATTAAACATACATGTAGCATGTGACCTAGCAACAGCACTCCCGTGCATTTATCATAGAGAAATGAAAACTTAGGTCCACACAAAAAATTGAACACAGTGTTCACAGCAGCTTTATTTATAATAGACAAACCTGGACACAACCAAAATGTCCTGCAATAGGTGAATGGTTAAATATCTGTGGTATATCCATGCAATGGAATACTACTCTGTAATAAAAAGAAACAAACTACTGATATACACAACTACTTGGATAGAACTCAAGGGCATTATGCTGCGTGAAAAAGCTAGTCTCAAAAGATCACATACACAGTATGATACCATTTACATAACAGTATTGATATAACAAAATTACAGAGGTGCAGAACAAATTAATCATTGTCAGGGGTTAAGGAGAATGGTGAGGTTGGTGGTAAGAATGGTTGTGACTATAAAAGGGTAGTAAAACATCTTTGTGGTGATTTCTTGGTTTTGTTATTATACTACTGGTATGTAAAATCTAACCACTGGAAAAAATTAGGTGAAGGGTTCACCAGACCTCTTTGTACTATCTTTGCAAGTTCTTGTGAACCTATAATTATTCCTAAATAAAAAGTAAAACAAACAAACCAGCAAAACCAAACAAACAAAAAACAGTATGAAACTAACCAGGTATACTGAAACTGTTAAAAACTACTTCCAGGTCCCACAAGATGATGTTAGATATGGTCATCATCTTAAAGTTTATCTTAATGTGTCTTTTAGACTGCTTTAGAATAAACAAGGATTATATTCTATTTTCTGAAAAATTCTGAGTCTGAGTCATAAAAATTAGAATATAGATAGACATTATCACTACCATTTGTGGATTTAATCTGGATAAGTTCAGCTACTCAAGAGTAAGCCCTCAAATCCATGATATGTGTATATACATGCCTAAAGCATGAATCTGAATCAGAGATACTTTTTGGCATATATTGAAGGGTGATTAATTCACTAGTGAGTAAGCCAAGCTCAGCACCCACATTTCAGTGTTGTTCCATACTGGTCATCAAGTATGAATGCTATGGGACAGATCATATGCTATGGTGGTATTTAAAAATTTGGGAAATTATGCAAGTCAAAGGCTTATTATGCTTGACAAATTAGGGTTACTAAATTAATAAAATTACTTCTTTCATACACAAATAATTTTTTAAAACATGGCAAACAGAATATAAAAATGTATTTATTCTTTAAGCAGTTATAAAATCATATAGTTTTATAACTTAACTGTACTCAAACCATCCCTTTGTAAACTCTCCCAGACTACAGATTTTCAATAACTAATACTCTTTCTATGATCTAACTAGATTTCTCTAGCTTGCCTAGGTCTAGTTCATAACTCTGCTAGCATTAAAATATGTTTTACACACACAGTATAATACCCAGAATGATTGCGTATTGTAATGATGAATAAGCTAACTATAGTGATCTAAACACCACACACTGTACACAATTACTGAAAATCAACATTGTACCTCCCATGTATGTATAACAAATTATCTAAAAAAACCCAAACATTTATTAAGGCATACCTTGGCCACCTTTCCATTAAACTAACCCCATCCATCTCCTTTACCTTTTTCTCAAAGGCCATGTTTTCATACCTTTGTATATGTGTGTGCACATGTTTACATATGTATACATATAAATTTTTCTTTTCCAAATGCAGTTTGATTTTGACAATTATAGTTAAAAGCAACATCAACAATGTATGCACAAAACAATGCACACAAAAAACACCCTATATCTACCGTGGTTTAAAGGATATGATTCAGAGCTGGTTGGTTAGCTCAGCTGGTTAGAGCATGGTGTTATATCACCAAGGTCAAGGGTTTGGATCCCCAAACCAACCAGTTGCGAAAAAAAAAAAAAATAAAGGATATGATTCATATTTCTACAATAGATAAAGAGATTGGGAAAACGTTGTTAACTTTAAAATCCCCTAACAGATTTGTCACCAAAAACAATATAAAAATGGCCAATAAGCACATGAAAAGATGCTTGACATCATTTATTATTAGGGAAAGGCAAATTAAAATCACACGAGACACCACTACACACCTTAAAATAATCTTTTTAAAAAATGACAATACCAAGTGTTGACAAGGATGAAGAGCAACTGGAACTCTCATACATTGCTGGTAGAATGCAAGATTGTACGGCCACTTTGGAAAACTGTTTTTGACAGTTTCTTACAAAGATAAACATAAACTTACCTGGGTTTTCATTTTACATAGGTAAATACTTATGTTCACACAAAAACTTGTACATGAATGTTTTGAGCACCTTCAATTTTAATTCCAAAACCTGGAAACAACTCAAATGTCTCTCAAGTGGAAACAGCTAAACAAATTGTGATACATCCCCACAATGGAATACTATTCAACACTAAAAAGGAACAAAGTATTGACATATGCAACAACATGGATGAATCTCAAATGTATTTCACTAAGTGAAATAAATGAGATGCAAAAGGCTACAAATCAAATTGTATGATTCCATGAGTGAATTTGTGTGTGTGTGCTGGAGGTGGGGGGATGATGAAACTGTTTTGTATCTTGATTATATCTTGCATTTATCAAAAAACTCTAGAAGTATACACTAAAAAGAGTGAGTTTTACTGTACATAAATTTACAAATAAATTTAAAGATTCCTCTATATATACATGTTTCCTACCTCACATTAGTCTCATCATTAAATTCTTCAGCCCACTTCTTCCTTGATTGTGCAGTAGTAGAACCATCTAAACGGTAATAGTCAATGTTTCGGAGCCACTTCCCTTCACCTGAATATTTAACAAGAAAACACAAAGGGATTTGACATATTGCTCTGCTAGTAGTAGTAGATTTTCCTCCTTGCTCACCATTTAAAAGCAGGTTATACATAAATATTCTATTTGTATAGCAAAATGCACACTTTTCTTAATCAAGGGGTAATTAAATATATTACAAATAAATTCATCACAGATTTCATTCAAATAGATATTGATGAACAAAGGTTTTGTTTTGTTTTGTTTTTAAAAGATGACCAGTAAGGGGATCCTAACCCTTGACTTGGTGTTGTCAGCACTACACTCTCCCAAGAGAGCAAACTGGCCATCCGTATATAGGGATCCGAACCCGTGGCCTTGGTTTTATCAGCACCACACTCTCCCAAGTGAGCCATGGGCCAGCCCTGAACATAGGTATTTTTAAAACCTATTTCACCTACCTGAGAATTTCTTAAAAGTGTTTCCTTGATTAGAATCCTTTAAAACTGTTGAAAGAATATGATTAAATTGCATTTTGTTTATGAGGATTGCTTTTAATTAAACCTGTAAGTGGCCAGGTTTCCCCCTTTCATATTAACAACTTAATAACTAATGATCAGAAAAAAAACCAGAGAGAAACAATGCTTTTATTCATTCACTAAACAAATGTTTACTGAATGCCTACTATCTGCCAAAAGCTACTCTATGGGCTGGCCACAAATTTCAGCATATGTTCCCATTTTATAAGTATTATTTGTGTGTGTGTGTAAAGGATTGAGACTTTATAAGTTAGTGATCCGGAATGTCAATTTTAGACAGTTAAGTAAAATTTTAACCAAGACTTGCACCACTAAAATACCAAGGGATTAAGTGGTTATGACATTTTTATATTTTATCATACATAAATAATATCCACTCAAATTCTTTAAACACAATACTATTATTTCCCATTCGAGCAACATTCATATTATTACTCCCTCGAGTCTTAACATAAAAACAGGTTAACAAAACTGAGATTTATGTTTTTCAGCACTCTTTAAATTTAGTACATTAGTTAAAAAGCTGCTTTTCCACATGTTTATTTTTACCCATGTCTTTACTTATATTGAAAAACCTAGAATTTCCTTGCTGAAAATGCAAGAAAGTCATTTTATTTATGTATGATTTTTATTTCTTTCAATTAGGAAAAAAAAAAAGGCATGCATACCTAAGGGAAAAAAATTTGAGATTGATGGTTCGGTAAAAAGGTAAGAGGCTGGAGTCACATTTGTGTTAACTGTTCACTTGCACAGGATTATTATTAAAGTAGACATGCTAATCATAAACGAATGGAAGATGATATGACTATTTTTAAAAGCATTTCAACAAACTCACCATTTGTGATAATGCAAATAAGCAATCTCTAATACCACTTCCATGAATTCAACACTTAAAAACCGATAAGTCAGTATAGATCAGTAGTTAAGAATATAGGCTTTAGAGTTAGACTCCCTGAATTTAATCTGTTTCACCATTTACTAACATTTTCACTTAAGACAATTAAACTCCTTTTGCCCCAGTTTCTTTATCTGTAAAAATGAGGATAATCAGAGTACCTATTGCATAGGGTTGTTGTGAGGATTATATGAGTGTATTAGTCCATTTTTGTTGCTTCTCACAAAGTACACTGAACTGGGTGATTTACAAAGAAAATGAAATTTATTGCTTACAGTTTCTGAGGCTGGGAAATCCAAAGTCCCTCTGGTGGTGGCAACAGTGACCCAAGGGTCTCACATTGCAAGATGGTGGAAGCAGAGAGAGAGAGACAGACTCTCCTCTTCTTTTAAAGCCCTCAGAACCACACTCCTGACTACCATTTTTAATCCACTCACTATGGCACGGTCCTACAATCCAATCACTTCTTCAAGGTTCCACCTTTCAATTACCATAATAGGATTTACCACCCTCTTAACAGTCACAGTGGGGCCAAGTTTCTAATACAGAAAATTTAGGGGACACAATTCAAGCTTCAATGAGTTTTGGGGGACATAATTCAATCCACTACAATTAGTTGATAAAAGGAAAAACAAAAACAAAAAAAAACAATATTGCCTGTCTCACAGTAATTAAGCTTATTGAGTAGTTAATATTATCACTCAAGATCCCACAGCAAATTATACCTACCTCTATTATAGCACATATTATATGTGTTTGATCCCCCTCTGTACCATGATTTTGCGTAGTATCCCCTAAACCTAGCTCAGTGCCCAATATACAGTGGTAGTAGTGGTGGTAGTAGTAGTACCAAAAGTAGTAACTCAAAAGGTAGACCAAACTGACCAATAGTTAAATGTTTATTAAAGACAATTTATAAAATCAGAAATAAACTAGCAAGCATATGAAAAAATATTCAACCTTACTGGCAGTCAGTTTCTACCATTAAAAACGTGGAAAACGTAATTAGAGTATTACAGGTCTATACAAGGGTGCTTCAAAAAGTTTGTGGAAAAACAGATTTGAAAGATAATATGTATCTTTCCATGGACTTTTTGAAGTACCTTCATATTAAAATGGACATTTTCCATATATTGATAGTGATAGAGTAAACTGACATAACTTTTCTGTAACATAGGCTTTCTGATAATGAAACACTGAGAGAACATAGAACCTGAGTAATAAAATTAATACATAGTGATAATAAAAAAATATATATTTAAGCTAAGATTATACTTAACTATAGTCAAATCAAGGAATACATATACGCACTACACATATATATGTTAAAGATATGCCAATAAGAAGGGACTCTAGAAACAAAGAAAGTGAGGGAATGAGAAAGATAAAAAGTGTCACTGCATACCTAGCGTTGAAATGTAAGGGGCATGTAAGAAAATGCATCACCAGAGCATTATTCTCTATGGGAAAAAAAACTAGGAAAAATCCCAGATAAGGGTAATTTATTTCCTTGCCAGTTGAACAAATATTTACTATGTACCTACTACATGTCCAGCTTGGTGCTAAGCACAGAGTATGCAAAAATGGGTAACAGTGAACCTGTCTTCAACAACACAGATTTTAAGAAGAAAGACACTATTCTCATACAATGTGAAGCAATCTAGGAAGCCTTATGGAGTCATCTGACTCCCCTGTCTTTGTCTCACACCCCATTTTCCCCTTTTCCCAGCTCCTGGCAGACACCATTCTATTTTCTGTCTCTATGAATGTCACTACTCTAGGAACCTCATGTAATAGGAATCACACAATACTTGTCCTTTTGTGACTGGCTTCTTTCACTTAGCATATTTTCTTCAAGACTCATCCAGGTTGTACCATGTGTCAAAGTTTCCTTCCTTTTTAAGGCTGAATAATATTCCATTGTATGTACATACCACATTTTGTTTATCCATTAATCTGTTGATGGACATTAGTGTTGCTTCTACCTTTTGGCTATTGTGAATAATGCTGCTATGAACATGGGTGTACAAATATCTTTTCAAGACCTTGCTTTCAATTCTTTTGGGTATATACCCAAAAGTGGTATTGCTGGATCACATGGTAATTTTATTTTTAGTTTTTTGAGGAACCACCATACCGTTTTCCATAGAACCTACACTACTTTCCATTCTCACCAATAGTGCACAATATTCTGATTTCTCCACATCCTCAACTCTTGTTATTAACTGTGTTTTTTTGTTTTGTTTTGTTTCTTATCAAAACCCATCCTAACAGGTGTGCAGTGATATCTCACTGTGGTTTTGATTTGCATTTCCCTAAAGATTGCTGATACTGAAAATCTTTTCATGTGCTTGTGGGCCATTTGTATATCATTTTTAGAGAAATGTCTATTCAAGTCTCTTGCCCATTTTTTAATCAAGTTATTTGTTTTTTTGTTGTTGAATTGTAGGAGTCCTTTACATATTCTTGATATTAACCCCTTATCAGATATATGACTTGCAAATATTTTTTCCCATTCAGTAGGTTGCCTTTTTACTCTGTCAAAATGGTAAACCTTATGTTACATATGTATGTTTTACCACACTAATAGGAAAAAAAAAAAACTACCCGTAAAAAAAAAGTCCAAGCCAAGATGGCTTCACTTCTGAATTGTAGTAAAAATTTAAAGAATTAAATCCAATTCTTTACAAACTCTTCCAAAAAATAGAAGAGAACATGTCCCAATTCATTCAGTGAGGCCAGTATTACCCTGATATCAAAACCAGAGACATCACGAGAAAACAAAAGTAAAATCCAGTATCTCTTACAAATAAGGATGCAAAAATCCTCAACAAAATACTAGCAGACTGAATCCAGCACCATATGAAGAGAATTATACACCATGACCAAGTGGGATATATCCCAGGTATGCAAGGCTGGTTCAACATCTGAAAATCAAAGTAATAGAATGAAAAACAAATTTAAAAAAACCCAAACCAAACCAAACAAAAAACCCCATGATATGATCATCTCAATGGATGCAGAAAAATCATCTGACAAAATCCAACACTCTTTCATGATAAAACACTCAACAAACTAGAAATAGAAAGGAACTTCCTCAACTTGATAAACAGCATTCATGAAAACCTAGAGCTAACATCATACAAAATGCTGAAAAACTGGATTCTTTCCCCCTAAGATTAGGAACAAGACAAGGACGTCAGCTATTGCCACTTCCATTCAAAGCTGTACTAGATGTTCTAACCAGGGAAGTTGGGCAAGAAAAATAAATAGAAGACATACAAACTGGAAAGGAAATTATCTCTATCTGTAAATGACTTGATCTTGTATACAGAAAATCCTAAATAGTCCAGTATAAAATAATTAGAACTGAGTCTGGCAAGGTTTGCAGCATACAAAATCAATATACAAAAATCAATCTATACATTTGCAATGAACAATTTGAAATGAAATTAAGAAAAAAACTTCCTTTACAATAACATCAAAAAAATGAAATATGTACAAATACATTTAACAAAAGAAGTATAAAATGTATACTCTGGAAACTACAAAATATTGGTGAAATAAATTAAAGACCTAAATAAATGTCAAAACATCCCATGTTCACAGATTAGACTTTAAATTGTTAAAATGGCAATACTTCCTAAAATTAACCACACATTCCACAATATCCCTATCAGAATCCAAGCCAAATTCCTTGTACAAATTTACAAGCTGATTCTAAATTTGATATGAAATTGTAAGGGATCCAGAATACCCAAAACCATCTTGAAGAAGAACAAAGTAGGAGGATTCACACTTTCCAATTTCAAAACTTACTTCCAAAGCAATGGTAATCAAGACAGTGTGGTATTAGCATAAGGAATGATAAATAGAGCAGGCGAGTAAAAATGGGGGTCAAGAAACAAACCTATGTCTCCGCGGTCAACTTATTTTCAACAAGGGTGCCAAACCATTCAATCAGCAAAAGAATATTCTTTTCAACAAATAGTGCTGGGACAACTAAATAGCCACTGCAAAAGACTGAAGTTAGACCTTTACCTCACACTATATACAAAAATTAACTCAAAATTGATTAAAGACCTAAATGTAAGAACTAAAACTATAAAACTCTTTAAAGGATAAACAGAGGTAAATCTTCACAATTTTGGATTTGGCAATGGCTTCTTAGATATGACACTAAAAGCATAAGCAGCAAAAGAAAAAATAGATAAACTGAACATCATCAAAATGAAACATTTTTGTACATCAAAGGACATGATCAAGAAAGTAAAAAGACAACCCAGAGAATGAGAAAATATATTTGCAAATCATATACCTGATAAGGGCCTAGTATGTAGAATATATTTTAAAAACTTGTATCTCTCAAGAACAAAAATACAAGCAATCAAATGCAAAAATGCACAAAAAACCTGATTAGGTATTTTTCCAAAGATAAACAAATGGTCAACAAGCACATGAAAAGATGTTCAACATTATTAGTCACTAGAGAAATGCAAATCAAACCACAGTGAGATACCACTTCACAACCACTGGAATGGCTATAATAAAAAAACAAAAATGGAACATGACAAGTATTGACAAGGATATGGAAAAACTGGAAATCTTGTACATTGGTGGTAGGAGTGTAAAATAGTACAGACGTTGTGGAAGACAGTTTGGTGGTTCCTCAATAAATTTAACACAGAATTACCATATGACCCAACAATTCCATTCTTAGGTATATATCAAAAAGAATTGAAAGAAGTTGTTTAAATAAATGAAAACTTGTACACGAATGTTCATAGCAGCAATATTCATAATAGCCAAAAGACAAAAACAACCCAAATATCTCACAGTGAATTAATGGATAATAAAAATGTGGTATTATCCATACGGTGGAATATCATTAGGCCATAAAAAGGAAATGAAGTAGCAAAACATGCAATAACATGTATTAACCTTGAAAATATGCAAAGTGAAAGAAACCAGTCACAAAAGACCACATATGTTTCCATTTATATGAATGGTCCAGAACACATCAATCTATAGAGACATAAAGTAGATCAGTGGTTGCTTAGGTGTGAGGGAGTTGGAGGGTAGGGTAGTGGAGTGATTAACTAAAGGGTACAGTGTTTTATTTGGTAGTGATTAAAATGTTCAAAAATTGACTACGGTGATGGTTGTACCTATCTGTGAATATACTAAAACCACAGAATTCTACACATTAAATGACTAAACTATACAGAATATGAATTACATCTCAATAAAGCAGTTTACTTTGCTAAGTAAGTAGATTGTAGCTGTTCTTGTCACAAAAAAAGTAACTGTGAAATGATACATGTTAATCTGCTTCACTACAGTAACTATTATACTATCTATATGTATCTTATAACATCATGTAAACCTCAAATATACACGATAAAAATTTATTTTAAAAATACCATATGTATATGGACAAGAACAAGGAGAAAATGCAGAAAAAACTGAGACTTTGGGTAGTTTTGTTTCCTTTATTGTTAAAATGTTTGTACAGTATGTTTGAATCAGTATTTTTTATATTACCATATAGAAATGTTTGTAACTCACCTTTATAAATGAGAGGTTTATCTTTATCTTCTGTCTTCTCCCTACTAGCCAATTCAAGAAAATCTTCAATTAAGTCCAGAGAGATGAGAGACTGGCTGAAAACAAGGCTAAAAAAACAGATTAGTGTTTTAGATTAGAAGATTCACCTTGTAAAGATATCACTTCTTCCTAAATTGATCTACAAATTTAACACAATTATAATCAAAATCCCAGCAGAATTTCTTTTTAAGAAATTAACAAGTTGATTGTAAAATTCATATGGGAATGCCAAGCACAGAGTAGCTAAAACAATTTTGAAAAAGTTGGAGGCCTAACTTTACATTATTTCAATACTTTACAAAGATATAGTAATCAAAACAGTGTAGCACTGGTAAAGAAACAGGCACAAATCATCAATGAAACAGAACAGAATCCAGATATAGAGCCACACAGTATGGTTAATTGGTTTTTGACAAGAGGGCAAAGGCAATTCAATGGAAAAAGGATAGTCTTTTCAACAATGGTCTCAACGAAACTGAACATCCATATGCCCAAAAAAAAGGAACTCCGTCTAAACCTCATATTTTATACAAAAATTAACTCAAAATGAGCATAAATCTAAATATAAAATGTGAAAACTACAGAATGTTTAGAGGAACACAAGAAGAAAATCTTCATAACTTGGGGTTAGGCAAACAATTCTGTAGACATGACACCAAGGTATGATTGGTGGGAAAAAAAGTTGATAAATTAGACTTCAACAAAACTAAAAAAATTTTTGCTCTGCAAAGGACACTATTTAGAGAACGTAAAAAAATTCTTCCTACTAAAAGTATTCCAGTAATTTAAAGTCACAGGCATTCTACAACACTTTGTCATTCCATTTAAAATATGTCTGCAAATTCCTGATTCTCAATCCTAGTAGTTTTCTAACCCCTTTTTACCCATGAAGACTATTTGTTCACAGGAAGTTTTATATGGAGTTAAAATGAAATAAAAAACAAAAGCAAGTTGCTTTAGGCATTATGGGAGAAAAAAGAAAATGTCAGTGGTCCCTCACCCTCTGCTCTAGGTCACCAACTTGCAGGAGCTCTGAGAAATAGTTTGAAAACCACTGCTCTATCTAACCGGTTCATTGGTGAGAAGTAAATGGACACAATTATACACTGGAAATGAAAAAAAAACTAGAAAAAGAATGTAGGAGGTCTCCTTTTCTTCCTTATATACGCAAAGTAGGTCAGTATACAAGAAACTATATACCTGTGGCAAGAATGCTTTAAGTTTTGTTTTGATTCTGAAAACTGTACTATAGGAGAAGGAGGTGCTTATGACTCTTGCAGGTCCTTCAACACTCACCGCTAGATGTCTGCAAATTTAGCAGAACTAGAAAGAATAATTAAAGCTATAATATAGCCACTGGAATTAGCCACATATGCATTTTCTATCGTATGGCTTCCTGAGCTCTGCACTGTTGGAGTTGACTATCTCCCAGTTGCCTACTTACCAATACTGGTAAGGAAATAAATTGACTCCTGGTGGTCTGCTTAAATGACCAAGGCCTATGCCTTGACCTCTCAATAGTTTGATTATCTTTCTCTGAATTAGTAACTTCACTGAATCAATTCTTTGTAAGCTATGAATTAAGTCGTTGACAGTTTCTAAAAGTGGGAAACAAATTCTTAGAAATACTAATTATGTAATTAGACTTAATCTGGAATTTGGGCTACTATGCTGGAAAAAAGTTGACCTGAGTCAGTTGGCAATTAAAGCTGGTTCTGGGAACACTGAGGTCAGACAAGTCTCACTATAAAAAGGTAAAGAGTTGTTAGGACTAAATGGCTATATACTAATGGTTATCTCCGTTAACCCTAACTGAAGATAACATGAACTATTGCCCTGATTGATAATAATTTTCATATCTGTATAAACCATTTTGGCTATTTTACTAATGGTTCACGTGAAAATATAAATGTAAGACTTATCAAGTTCACAAATAACCAAAAGCTCAAAATTTAATATTTATTTTTTAAATTTATTTTTTTGGCAGCTAGCCGGTACAGGGATCCAAACCCTTGACCTTGGTATTAAAACAGCACACTCTAACCAACTGAATTTTAACCAGCCAGCCCTCTAAAATATATAGTATTTAAATAATAGGAAATAAATGTCAGAAGGGCTGGGCTGAAAACCAGTGGTATACTGGAGTTAGCTCTAACTAGCCCCAAATAGGAAAGTTGATTGCTAGGATCTTTTCCCACCTTTGATGTAACGTTGGTAGCTTGAAATTGGCCATGGTGGGAGTATTTATAACATGGAAATCAGAAATACTACAAATCATGGCATTTCTTTTTTGTCTGCTTGCCTATTATCTTTATTATAATTTTTTTGGGGGGGAGAAGAGCCAGTTGTTAAACATTTAAGAGCACACTACTGGCTAAAATCACTAAAATTCATTTATCTCTTGCCCTGTGAAATATCAAGTTTTCATTGGGGTT
This sequence comes from Cynocephalus volans, assembly GCF_027409185.1. NCBI lineage: Eukaryota > Metazoa > Chordata > Mammalia > Dermoptera > Cynocephalidae > Cynocephalus > Cynocephalus volans. The sequence continues at coordinate 85,306,088 of NC_084478.1, forward strand.
CAAAAGATCAACTGCACAAACAGAGAATGGAGGAATCTGATTTGATAGCAGTTCTTCTAAAAAAAAAATTAGTTTCAGTTGACTAAGTTCAATATGAACCAATAGTGTTATTTAGATGTTGAAAAAACACCTCTTTTGGACTGCATGAATGGAAGTAAAGGGTCCAGACTATAACTTTGTGCTAATAAGAACTCAGCTAAAGTGTTTTGTTTACTGAGACCATATTTTGACATAGGTGCTAACGAACTGAAGTATATTCATGATCATGTGGTCAGGACTAAAATCGCATACAAAGAATAGATCAAGGGAATGAAAAGAAAAGGCTACAAGTAACAAGAGAGATAGAAAAACACCATTATCTGCAGAAGAGTCTACTAAGATAGTGGTAGTAATGTCTGCAAATTACTTTGAAATGCATCAGGAAAATAAGAGGAATGGATAGAGGGATGGATAGATAGATATGTGACAAAGAACAGTAAATAGTTAATTATAGAATCTGGGTGATGGGTATATAGATATTCATTGTAAAATTCTGCTTTTTGGTATATCCGAAAATTTCCATAATAAAAATGTTGGACAAATAAAGAATAGTGCTAATAGCAATTCTAGAAATGCATAATTTTATGGTGTTAACATTGACAGTATCTACCAGTTCAGCTTATAACTAAAATTGATCAATTTAAAATAAAAAAAAAAGTAGTAGATAAGTTCTACTTTAAAGCAGAGGGGAAACAGCTATAAGGGCAGCATCTAAGCTAAAGATAAGGATATATATTCTAACAATCTGAAGTATTCAACCATAGGTAGCCTTCTGATATGGCGAATATTCTATTACAGGAGAGGCTAGGAGGGCAGTTATGACGAACATGGTAGAAGAAATTCCTGCACTGGGTAGGAAATTAAAAGACCACTAAAATGCTACACTCTTAAAATTCTTGTATAGTACCTAAATAAAAATTAATTTTAAACTACAACAGTGGATAGCAGAAAAAAGCATGTCTACAGCAATAATCTCTTCTGACCTTTCAAGAATTCTGAACTCAAATATCCATTTACTACTTGACATCTCTCATGGATACCTAATATGCCTCTGAAACTTAACATAACCACAAAAGAACTCTTTATTTCCTCCAATAAACCTAGTTTTCCCCTAATCTTCTTCATCTTAATAACTAACAGCACAGTCCATCAGCCATTTAGGCTGAAAGCCTGGGAGTCACTCTTCGACTACTCTCTCCTTCTCACTGCTCTGTGGTTAATCTATCAAGTCCTGTTGTTTCTACTCCAAAACATATCCTTTTTCTTCACTATGACCACTCTACTCTAAGCCAACATCATCCCTTACCTGAGCCACTTTTTACTGTATAAAGTGGCAACATACAACCAAAAAAAACTTTTAGTGAGCACTTAACTAGGTACCAGATACCAGCTAATAAAAAAAGAATAAAACCGTCTTCAAACAGCTTACTATCCAGTGGAAAGACATATAAACAAACAGGTACATTAAAATGTGTTAAGAGTAGAGCAGAGATATATTAAAAGGCGGTATGGGAATATAACAGAGGGTTTGCTCTTTCCAGGAGAGTTAAGGAAATTAAGTTTGAATTTTTTTTAAGAAAAGATTATTTTATTTTAGCCTCATGTTATTTATTTATTTATTTTGGGGGGCAGCTGGCTGGTATAGGGATCTGAACCCTTGACCTTGGTGTAACAGCACTGCACTCTAACCTGCTGAGCTAACCAGCCAGCCCTATTTTAGCCTTATGTTAAATTATATTAAAAGCATCACAGATACCTTTTAAAAATATTTTATTTTACTTTATTTTTTATTTTATTTTATTTTTTTAAAAAGATGACCGGTAAGGGGATCCTAACCCTTGACTTGGTGTTGTCAGCACCATGCTCACCCAATGAGCTAACCGGCCATCCCTATATGGGATCCGAACCCGGGGCCTTGGTGTTATCAGCACCGCACTCTCCTGAGTGAGCCACGGGCCGGCCCTTAAAAATATTTTATAATCAGATGTTTTAAAACTTTTAACAGCTTAGTAATTTGATGGGTGAGACTGGGGTGGAGATGCAGAGAAGGGAATGGTGGCACAAATGTTAGAAGTAAAACAAATGGCAACAAGAAACAAAGGAGAAATGACAAAGAACAAATAATTAAACAGGTGAAATAAACTTTGAGAGATGTCCACTAGATTTGGGGATTAGAAGGTAATTTTAGGAGGGAATATCTCGGTAAAGTTACAGGGTAGAAGTCACACTACATAGACTGAAAACCAATTTTGAAAATGGCGACACATAGGTATCAAGGAAATAAGTTCAAGGTGCAATAGCTAGAAGCAGAAAACAGCCCCAAAGGAATAGTCTGAATATGCAGTCAGAACCAGTGACTTAATAAGGAAGATAGTTGTTTGTATTGGCCTAGTGCTATAATAACTAAAGAAATTTCATCTTTAGAAAACAAGAAAACATAACAGACTTGTTCAGCTAAGTTGTTTAAACGATAGAAAGGTTATCAAAAAGTTCACTTATATAATAAATATAGGAAAGAACTTACACTTTATCCCCAATTTCCTCTGCCATTCGAAGAATTTCAAAGAGAAGTACCATTTTTCCAGAATGCTCTAAAACCTCAGCATCAGCATCTGTAACAAAATCTTTGTACCAGTCTGGAGCTGGGCTGCTTGGATTAGAGGAGGAAGTAGCTTTACCTGAGCAAAATAAATGGGATATAAGTAAGTAGGCAAATCAGGAAAGAAACTGAAAGAGACTAAGAGAGACAGAAATACACACACACACACACACACACACACACACACCCCAGGAGAGCGAGCTCTACACAGAGAGAAAAAGGGGTAGTGGGGGTTCAGATAAATGCCAAGTAAGAGAACAAGCAAGAGATGGATCCTGAGAATATGCAAAAGTATGAGAGACAGACCCTGGAGGAAGGGGGGTGGGGAGCTCAAAAAGACAGAGACCCCAAGAGATAGGAAAGTCCCCAGGCCCTGATAGAGTAAAACCCCCCAAACACACTCCAAGAGACAGAAACCAAAGGAGACAGACAGACTCAAAAATCAAGAGAGAAAAGACCTTGGGTCAGGAAATGTTTTACTGTGTTATTAGAATTCTGGAAAACTCAAACAGAAATTGACCCCAGAATCACCACATCACATTAAACATTTTGTTCTTATTTTTCCCAAAAATGTGGACTATAAAAGGTGTAAGAAAAAAAGTAGCACAAAATCGATTAAAGATTTAAACAGTTTGAATCAAAATAAGGACTATACAGGTTTCACCTGTTTATATACTTTTTCAATTGCTTTTTAATGCAAAGTATTTTAAATTTTAATATATGTTATAAAATATTTTAAGTACTCAGAAAAGTATACAGAATATAATTTTTTCTTTTAATTTTATTTTGTCGATATACATTGTGGTTGATTATTGCTCCCCATCACCAAAACCTCCCTCCCTTCTCCCCCCCCCAACAATGTCCTTTCTGTTTGCTTGTCGTATCAACTTCAAGTAATTGTGGTTGTTATATCTTCTCCCCCCCACCCCCGGTTTTGTGTGTGGGTGTGTGTCTGTGTGTGTGAATTTATATATTAATTTTTAGCTCCCACCAATAAGTGAGAACATGTGGTATTTCTCTTTCTGTGCCTGACTTGTTTCACTTAATTCTCTCAAGGTCCATCCATGTTGTGGCAAATGGCAGTATTTCATTCGTTTTTATAGCTCAGTAGTATTTCATTGTGTAGATGTACCAAATTTTCCGTATCCACTCATCTGATGATGGGCATTTGGGCTGGTTACAACTCTTGGCTATTGTAAAGAGTGCTGCGATGAACATTGGGGAACAGGTATACCTTCGACTTGATGATTTCCATTCCTCTGGGTATATTCCCAACAGTGGGATAGTTGGGTAGTATGGTAGATCTATCTGCAATTGGTTGAGGAACCTCCATACCATTTCCCATAGAGGGTGCACCATTTTGCAGTCCCACCAACAATGTATGAGAGTTCCTTTTTCTCCGCAACCTCGCCAGATTTATCGTTCAGAGTCTTCTGGATTTTAGCCATCCTAACTGGGGTTAGATGGTACCTCAGTGTGGTTTTGATTTGAATTTCCCGGATGCTGAGTGATGTTGAGCATTTTTTCATATGTCTGTTGGCCATTTGTATATCTTCCTTAGAGAAATGTCTGCTTAGCTCTTTTGCCCATTTTTTAATTGGGTTGCTAGTTTTCTTCTTGTAAAGTTGTTTGAGTTCCTTATATATTCTGGATATTAATCCTTTGTCAGATGTATATTTTGCAAATATTTTCTCCCACTCTGTTGGTTGTCTTTTAACTCTTAATTGTTTCTTTTGCTGTGCAGAAGCTTTTTCGTTTGATATAATCCCATTTGTTTATTTTTCCTTTGGTTGCCCGTGCTTTTGGGGTCGTATTCATGAAGTCTGTGTCCAGTCCTATTTCCTGAAGTATTTCTCCTATGTTTTCTTTAAGAAGTTTTATTGTTTCAGGGTGTATATTTAAATCCTTAATCCATTTTGAGTTGATTTTAGTATACGGTGAGAGGTATGGATCTAGTTTCATTCTCCTGCAATATGGATATCCAGTTATCCCAGCACCATTTGCTGAAGAGGCAGTCCCTGCCCCAGTGAATAGGCTTGGTGCCTTTGTCAAAGATCAGATGGCAGTAAGTGTGTGGGTTGATTTCTGGATTCTCTATTCTATTCCATTGGTCAGTGTGTCTGTTTTTATGCCAGTACCATACTGTTTTGGTTATTATAGCTTTGTAGTATAGCTTAAAGTCAGGTAGTGTTATGCCTCCAGCTTTATTTTTTGTGCTCAGCATTGCTTTGGCTATGCGTGGTCTTTTATTGTTCCATATAAATGACTGGATAGTTTTTTCCATTTCTGAGAAAAATGTCTTTGGAATTTTGATGGGGATTGCATTGAATTTGTATATCACTTTGGGTAGTATGGACATTTTCACTATGTTGATTCTCCCAATCCAAGAGCATGGGATATCTTTCCATCTTCTTGTATCCTCTCTAATTTCTCTCAGCAGTGGTTTGTAGTTCTCATTATAGAGATTTTTCACCTCCTTGGTTAACTCAATTCCTAAGTATTTTATTTTTTTGGTGGCTATTGTAAATGGGCAGGCTTTCTTGATTTCTCGTTCTGCATGTTCACTATTGGAGAAAAGAAATGCTACTGATTTTTGTGTGTTGATTTTGTATCCTGCTACTCTGCTGAAATCATTTATCAATTCCAAGAGGTTTTTTGTAGAGGTTTTAGGCTGTTCGATATATAGGATCATGTCATCTGCAAACAGGGACAGTTTGACTTCATCTTTTCCAATCTGGATGCCCTTTATTTCCTTCTCTTCTCTGATTGCTCTGGCTAATACTTCCAAAACTATGTTGAATAGGAGTGGTGAGAGTGGGCATCCTTGTCTAGTGCCTGTTCTTAAAGGAAAAGCTTTCAGCTTTTCCCCATAAAGGATGATATTGGCAGTGGGTTTGGCATATATGGCTTTAATTATTTTGAGATACTTTCCCTCTATACCTAACTTATAGAGGGTCTTTGTCATGAATGAGTGCTGAACTTTATCAAATGCTTTTTCAGCATCTATAGAGATGATCATATGGTCCTTGTGTTTGACTTTATTAATATGGTGTATCACATTTATTGATTTGCGCATGTTGAACCAACCTTGCATCCCTGGGATGAATCCCACTTGATCGTGGTGAATAATTTTAAGTATGTGTTGCTGTATTCTGTTTGCTAGTATTTTAGTGAGGATTTTTGCATCTATATTCATCAAGGATATCGGCCTGTAGTTTTCTTTTTTGGTTATATCTTTACCTGGTTTTGGTATCAGGATAATGTTTGCTTCATAGAATGAGTTTGGGAGATTTGCATCTGTTTCAATCTTTTGGAATAGTTTGTAAAGATTCAGTGTCAATTCCTGTTTGAATGTTTGGTAAAATTTTGCTGTGAATCCATCTGGTCCAGGGCTTTTCTTTCTTGGGGGCCTTCTGATAACAGCTTCAATCTCCCTTATTGTTATTGGTCTGTTCAAATTTTCTACGTCTATATGGTTCAGTTTTGGGAGCTTGTGTCCGTCCAGAAATTTATCCATTTCCTCCAGATTTTCAAATTTGTTGGCGTATAGTTGTTTATAGTAGTCTCGAATGATTCCTTGTATTTCAGATGAATCAGTTGTAATATCGCCTTTTTCATTTCTAATTTTTGTTATTTGAGTCTTCTCTCTTCTTTTTCTTGTTAGCCATGCTAATGGTTTGTCAATTTTATTTATCTTTTCAAAAAACCAACTTTTTGATTCGTTGATCTTTTGAATTGTTTTTTGGTTTTCAATTTCATTCAGTTCTGCTCTGATCTTAATGATTTCTTTCTGTCTGCTAACTTTAGGTTTGGATTGTTCTTCTTTTTCTAGTTCTTTAAGGTGAAGTGTTAGGTTGTTCACTTGCCATCTTTCCATTCTTCTGAGGTGAGCATTTAATGCAATAAATTTCCCCCTTAATAATGCTTTTGCAGTATCCCACAGGTTTTGGTATGATGTATAATTGTTTTCATTAGTTTCAATAAATTTTTTGATTTCCTGCTTGATTTCTTCTTGGACCCATATGTCATTAAGTAGAATGCTGTTTAATTTCCATGTGTTTGTATAGTTTCCAGAGTTTCGTTTGTTATTAATTTCTAGTTTTAATCCATTGTGGTCTGAGAAGATACATGGGATAATTCCAATTTTTTTGAATTTATTGAGACTTGATTTGTGACCTAATATGTGATCTATCCTGGAGAATGATCCATGTGCTGATGAGAAGAATGAAGATTCTGAGGATGTTGGATGGAATGTTCTGTAGATATCTGCCAATTCCAATTGGTCTAGAGTCTTGTTTAGATCTTGTGTTTCTCTGCTGATTCTTTGCCTAGATGATCTGTCTAATATTGACAGTGGGGTGTTCAGGTCCCCTGCTATTATGGTATTAGTGTCTATTTCCTTCTTTAGGTCTAATAGAGTTTGTTTTATAAATCTGGCTGCTCCAACATTGGGTGCGTACATATTTGTGATTGTTATGTCTTCTTGATGCATCAGTCCTTTTATCATTAAGTAGTGTCCCTCATTGTCTCTTTTTATGCTTTTTAGTTTAAAGTCTATTTTGTCAGATATAAGAATAGCTACTCCAGCTCGTTTTTCTTTTCTGTTTGCATGGTAAATCTTTTTCCATCCTTTGACTCTTAGTCTATGTGAATCTTTATGGGTGAGGTGGGTCTCTTGAAGGCAGCATATAGTTGGGTCCTCCTTTTTGATCCAGTCAGCCAGTCTGTGACTTTTGATTTGGGAATTTAATCCTTTTACATTAAGAGTTGATATTGAAAGGTGTTGATTTATTCCTAGCATTTTATTGGTTGTTTGGTTGTCTTAGGTGTCTTTTCTTCCTTGCTTTCTGATTTACTGTTTGGTTTCTGTGTTTGTTGGTTCCTTAGGTTGTAGATAGTGTTTTTGTTTGCTTGTTTTCTCTTCATGAATGCCATTTTTATTATACTAGTGGGTTTTGATTTTTCTTGGGTTTTTATGGCAATGGTAGTTATTTTTCAGGAACCAAACCCAGTACTCCCTTGAGGATTTCTTGTAAGGGTGGTCGTGTGGTAGTGAACTCCCACAGTTTTTGTTTGTCTGAGAAATATACAATTTCCCCTCATTTCGGAAGGATAGCCTTGCAGGGTAAAGTATTCTTGGCTGGCAATCTTTGTCTTTTAGTATTTTGAATATATCATCCCATTCCTTTCTAGCTTTTAGGGTATGTGATGAAAAGTCTGATGTTAGCCTGATTGGGGCTCCCTTATAGGTGATTTGACGCTTCTCTCTTGCAGCTTTTTAGATTCTCACTTTGTCTCTGAGTTTTGCCAATTTGACTATAACATGTCTTGGAGAAGGCCTTTGTGGGTTGAATAAGTTTGGAGATCGTTGAGCTTCCTGGATCTGAAGATCTGTGATTTTTCCTACACCTGAGAAGCTTTCTGCAACTATTTTGTTGAATATGTTTTCAATGGAATCTCCATTTTCCTCCCCTTCTGGAATACCCATGACTCGGATATTTGAGCGCTTAAGGTTGTCTGATATCTCTCTCAGATTTTCTTCAATGTCTTTGATTCTTTTTTCTTTCTTTTTGTCTGCTTGTGTTATTTCAAACAGCCCATCTTCAAGTTCAGAGGTTCTCTCTTCAACTTCGACAATCCTGCTGGTTAAACTCTCCATTGTGTTTTTTATTTTGCTGAATAACTTCTTCAGTTTGGCAAGTTCTGCTATAGGATCTAGAGTTTGAGATTTATTAACTTTTGGTGGTGTACTTTCTTGATTTTTTGTATTTCTGGTATCTTTTTTTTTTATGTTTATTCATTGTGGCCGGGGGTTTCACAGTCCACCGGTTTGAGACTATTGCCTAACTAAGATGTTGCTGTGGTTGCCAATTTCGTATGGCTACCTCCGTGACTGCTCAGTTGGCCTCTAGTGCCTTGTGTGTATGGTTGCCTCGGGTCTTGGGCCTCTCCGGGGAGCCACCTTTCTGGTCAGCTTGGACTCTGCTGGGCTGCTGGATCACGTACCACAGGGTGTGTGATCTCTGCTGAGCTTTCACCTCCCGTGCAGGACTTCTCCCTGTTCCATGTGCTCTGGCCCAGGCTGTTGGATCGTGCAGTGGCGACCCCATAGGGTGTGTGGTTTCTGTCGAGTCTCCGCCTCCCTGGCTGCACATCTCCCCACTCTGTGTGCACTGGGCTGGGCTGGGACGGGTCTTCTGCAATCCTCGTCTATCAGCTGGGCCTTCAAGACCCTACTCGGCCCCACCTCGCCCAGGAAGTCTACCAGGTTTCTGCTAGGCACAGACGACCGGTCGCTCTGGGTGCCTTTGTAGCACTGTGTAGATCTTTCTCGGGACTTATCACCTTCCTCCTGGTATCGCGGTTATTTGTGTACTTGTCTTATCTCCCACACCAGAGAGTGAGCTCCTCAGGGGAGGAGCCCGCACCACACTGTTCACCTTTGTATCTCCCCGGCCTGGACGAGTCCAGTGCCCACCTGCAGACAGCTCTCCGGTAGGTTCAAGCGGACTTGGCAACTCTCCTACCACACTATTCCTAACCAGAAATTGGTTAGGCATTTTTCTGAACTGGTGGCCACAGAGATGGTATCTGCCTCCCAGGAATAGGAAGTTTACCGGGGGCTGGAGTCCAGGGGGTGGTGGAGTGACAGTTGGTCCCGCCCATACTTCCTTGCCCTCCCGTCACTGGCCGGGGACGCCCCACGCCACCAGCCTCGCCAGAGAACCGCGGAGGGAGTGGGAGGGGAAGCCAGCCCGCAGGCCCCGGGAAGCCCCGCGCCGGGGCAAGCTAGTGGGAAGGCTCAGTGAGGAGCCGAGCCAGGCCGGAGCTGCCACACCTGAGAAAATGGAGGCAGCCCCGGGGCGGTGAGTGGCCCGGTGATGCAGGCGGAAGCCGGGTGGGCGTCAGCCCCCCGAGCAGGGCCGGACCAGGGGTCACTCACAGGGCTTTGCCAGGTTGGGCGCTCACTCTCTGCCTCTGGTTTGTCGCCTTCCCCGTTCTCGGTTCCCGCCGCCTTGGGCTGCTTGCTCGGTCCCGCGGTGCAGCTCGGGCGTTCCCAGGAATCTTCTTTTGTGCCAGCCTGAAACCTCGAATCATGAATAGGGCAGCTGGCCGCCTTCAGCATGGCCCCGGCCTCCGGGATCCTGTCTGCATCCACAGCAGCCCTGGCGCCGTGTTCCCTGTTTCGAGACTCGCTTTTGCAGCTATGAAACAGTTCTTTTCCTGCTCCATACTTCAAAGCTGTTGCCTGTAAATGAGGCAGCCTCTCCTGCCGAGGGCAAAGTCAGCCCCCACGACCGGCCACCAGCAGCGGTACTCCCTTAAGAGATGGTGAGAGGAAGGTCCACAAGTTTCCCGGCTGCCTGAGGCCCAGTGGCCGCCCTTTCCACCTCAGCTACTCTTCGCCAACCGCCGCAGCCACCGCCATCTTGAAACCGCCGTCGGTCTCATTTTGTAGACAGAGAAAACAGACACAGGGAAGGAACGCGACCAGCCAAAGGTGAGAGCAGCCGGGGCCCTGGGCAGATTGAGTGTTCCATAAATCCACCGACTGACGCGGGAGGCAGGCAGAGGACACCCAAGTGTTGTCAGCCAGCTCCCTTCTGTGTGGTGAGCGGGCAGGGGACAGAGACTGGAGCAAGACCACACTGGCTCCTCTTCTCCTGGGGCTGGCCAAGGAGACGGGGTCCATCTACTTATTTAATATCCATTTCAAATTCCAGGTCCAATATTTTGGCTGTTTTAATATTTAATACTTCCCATTCAGGTTTTCTTACACTTATTATGAGAAAGTGAATTTTTTTTTAGTTATACAGTACCAGCTACATATGTTCATATACTATGATATACTCAGTCTTACAGAGTTCATTTAGATCTTAAGAATAAAAACAGATTTTTATCCTCTATTAGTTCTAGACAATGTTTCTGATAAAGTATACATGTATATAAACTGCAAAAAATATAAAATACTTCCATATACTAATGACTTCTATTTGACTGCACAGGGTTAAAATGAAACAAAAACCCAAGACAAGTGATCAAAGTTTGTCTTTTGGAACCCATGGCTTTCCCTGTCTGCTTTCAGGCTAACAACATGTACACAACTCATAGTGTCCTACAGTCTGCCCTGGTCCTTTCCAACCCTTTCATATTACGGCATACATGGAAAGTGATAATACATAGGTAGCACACCAGGAAAAATGCAGGAGGCTACTTATTTCTGGAGGTGGCCCAGCTGCCTCAGACCCCACCTATACCTCCAAGTGATGAAGGGGAATCAATACCTCAGCACACTTTTATGTAACCCGTGTACAGCAAAGAATGATGCCCAATAGTTGGTCTACTCTTTCTCTCCTCTTAACTGTAAGTTATGAGAAAAAAAATTTCAACAGGAATATTTTAAGAAAATCATTCCCAGGAATACGTAAACTTTATTTACTTTGAACTAGGAGATGAGAGACTGAGGAATTTTAAGTGGAAAAGGCAGATTGGGGGAACAGGGGAAGAGACAACAGAAACTTCCCATTACCTTAAATTAAATTATAACCATTTCTTTGCTATTCTAATAAAAATATTCTTTTTATCTAGTTGGAAGATGAACACTGATAGTAAATTGTCTATGAGGTAGCAGGAAAAAAGAATGAGTAGGAAAATTTTATAGTTTAATTTTTACTATTCCCTTATTTCTTAGAGAAGCCAGGGTCTATGGTTAGGCTGCTTTTCTGTCTATTCCACGGAGATACTGAAGAAAGAAATGTTTATCAAGGAATCACCCAGCTGGTTCAGTTGCAGTCCTGAGACCAGCCAAACATGTTTAATCACAGGATTTTTCACCTCTGGTCCCCATATCTCTCTTCTCCCCACAGACAGTTAACTGCTTTGCTCCAAAACTCCCAAATACAAGATATTTAGAGCATTATTCCCTCTTCAGCTTGTTAATATTTCAAATATTCAGATATTTGATCACACCTTTTAAGTTCCGAGACACACAGTCAGTCTGCATTACAAGGATATAGAGCCTCGAAACTACAAAAAAAAAAAAAAAAAAAAAAAAAAAAAAAAAAAAAAGCCCTCAATCTCTATATAGGTAAAGACCACATAAGCCACTGGAAAGTTCAATCTAAAACTCACTTTCATGCACAAGAGCAAGAAAGCAAAACAAGTGATGCCAACTGTACATGGTACAGCAGAAACCTAAAGTGGACAGTTACAGATTATGATGAACTACAAAGAAAAAAGACTAATTTAACTACAATCATACTTGATTACCTGAAATGCTTCTAGTTATTCCTATATAGTTAAGTGAAAATACCACGGTTACTCTGAGATTAGATATATCTAGGTCTAAAGTCCAGTTCTACCACTATTTTATAAAACTAAAGTATCAACTACATTGCAAAGCTACTCAAGAATTCAGTTAGCTAACACATGGAGACACCTAATAATAGAGTTTAGGTAAATACGTGTAAATAAATGTTAGTTTTTCTTTTTTCCTTTCCTCTGAAATACCAGAGAGTGCATAGTGGCTTGCCTATAATTATTCATCAGATATTTGTTGTAATTATGTGTATCTGATTTATCCTAGCCTCTTACCAATTGAGGAAAGAAATTACTTTGAATCATCTAGCGAGAATAATAAATGACTGAAAAAAGCATTAATGACATGGCATTTTCTAAATCAATGTTCCAAGATAAAGGCAACATTCATTAGACTCACTCTCTTCTAGTTTTAAAGAAACTGAAGGGTTGTTTCCTGTTTCATCCACATTTCCTTCACCACCTCCTCGAGATCTTGAATTCCAGACTTTAATCACTTCAACATCATTGTCACTACCACTTCCACTTGAGCTACTATGTTTTTTCCCCTTTTTCCCCTTTGTTTTCTTCTTTCTAAAAAAAAGAACAAATTTAGATTGTTAGGAAAGCACAGTAAAGATACAAATGCCAATTATCAGAGGACAATCAGTAAGGAGGGGTTTTAAGTGATGGCACAAATATTACTCAATTTACTTTGCATAATCATCAGAGCTTAAACTCATGGAAGTTTCATCTGAATCTGAAGCTATAAATTCATCCATACTGTCTTCATCAAAATATCCCTAGAGAAAAAAAAAGGACAAATGACTTAATAGTTTATTTCAGCTTACATTGGAAATTATAATGATGTTTATTTCCTTTAAGGATAAGTTAATTGACATGAGATAAGGAAAGACTGAGAAACTATCATAGAGGAGACAAAGGAAACATGACAGATATGACTACTAAATGCAATGGGAGGTCCTGGACTGGATCATGGAAAAGAAAAAAGACATAAGTACAAACACGAGGAAATCTAAATAAAGTTTACTGTTTTGTTAATAGTATTGAACTAAAATTAATTTCTTAGTTTTGATAATTTTATTATGGTTATGTAAGATGTTAACATTAGGGGAAACTGGGTCAAAGGTACAGGGGAACTCTGAACTATTTTTCAACTTTTCTATAGGTATAAAATTATTTCAAAATAAAGTTTTAAAAAATGGATTTAATAGAAGATTAATATTTAACACTCTTTACATAATCATAATGCATTCAAGGTATATAGAAATAATAGAGGTTGAATTAATGTATGACAAAGCAACAGAAAATCTGAATATACAGTAAGTCTATACATCAACGTTTTTCCTGAAGTTATTCTACTTCCAACAGGTACCTTTTAAACAATATTAGGTTACCTGATTTACCTTATTTTCTTTGCTAATGTAGTCCAGCTGCAAACACCAAGGATGCGTCCAGATTCTACTTAACATCTGAAAATCTTGGAAAAGTTTGGCACCTGCCTTTCCTCTTCCCCCCTCACTGCTATTACCTACGCCTGATCAAAAGATAAAAAACAATTCAGGTTAAAACACAAGAATTATCTATTTCAACTACAGTGTTTCTAGAATAGGGGTCTTAACCTTATCTGTGACAAGGACTTCTCTAGCAGTTGTAGAAAAACATTTTCTTTCTAAGAATAATGTTTTGAAACACATGAAACAAATAGGATTACAAAAGAAACTCATCATAGAGAAATTATCAAAGTATTAAAGAACAAATGTGTGGTACAGAAATATATGTGCTTTTTGAAAATAACATATTATGGTTCCGGTCAAGATGGTGAAGTAGACGGTTCCTAGCATCACTCTCTCCCACAAATCAACCTATTTGCTACTATTAAAAAGAAACAACAGGAGGCCCAAGAGCCGTTGCAAAACAGGCAGGAGCCATGTGCCATGGGACCGCCAGCCCAGGCCACTGCCCACCGCCCAGAGAAGCCTGTGAGGGCTGCTGGACCCACATGCCCCAAGTCAGCCATGCCAGAACAAGCAGGCACCATGGGATGCCCAGCCCAGGCCAGTTGCCACTGACCAGAGAGGCCTGAGAGCCACCAGGCCTACACTCCCTGAGTCAGCAATGCCAGAGGAGGCAGGTAACACAGGACCCCCAGTCCAGGCCAGTTCCTACCACCCAGGGAGGCCTGGGAGCTGCTGGGCCCACATGTCCTAAGCCAACTGTGCCAGAACAGGCACGCACCATGGGACCCCCATCCCAGGCTAGTCCCCACTGCCCATAAATCAGAGTGGAATGAGTGGACCGTGATACCCCCTGCCACAATGACTAAACACCAAAGGAAAGATACCAGAAATATGAAAAATCAAGAAAGTACATCACCACCAAAGGAAAATAATAACTCTCAAGCTCTAGATGCTATAGAACAGGAAGTCCTTGAAATGACTGACAATGAATTTTGAGCAACAATTCTGAGGAAGGAAACTAAATGAGATACAAGAAAACTCAGGCAACACAATGAAATGAGACAAAGTATACAGAACCTGAAAGAAGAAATGTACAAAGAAATCAATACCGAGAAAAAGAATGTAGCAGACCTTATAGAGTTGAAGGATTCACTCAATGAAATGAAAAACACAACAGACTCTAACCAGCAGGCTAGAACAAACAGAAGAGAGAATTTCTGACCTTGAAGGCAGGCTGTTTGAATTAACACAGGTGGACCAGAAAAAAAGAAAAAAGAATTTAAAATACTGAAGAAAATCTAAGAGAGATAACAGACAACCTTAAACGCTCAAATATCTGAATCATGGGTATTCCAGAAGGGGAAGAAAAAGGAAATGGCACTGAAAATGTATTCAATGAGATAATAGCAGAAAACTTCCCAGGTATAGAGAAAGTCACAGATCTTCAGATTCAGGAGGCCCAAAGATCCCCAAACATATTCAACCCAAAAAGTCCTCTCTAAGACATGTCATACTGAAACTGGCAAAACTCAAAGACAAAGAGAGAATCTTAAAAGCTGCAACAGAGAAGCAGCAATTCACCTATAAGGGAGCCCCAATCAGACTAACATCAGACTTTTCATCAGAAACCCTAAAAGCCAGAAAAGAATGGTATGATATATCTAAAATAAGAAAGGACAAAAACAGCCAGCCAAGAATAATTTATCCAGCAAGGCTATCCTTCCGAAATGAAGGGCAAATATAGTATATTTCTCAGATAAACAAAAACTGTGGGAGTTCACTACCACACGACCAGCCTTACAAGAAATTCTCAAGGAAGTACTGGGTTTGATACCTGAAAAACAACCATCACTGCCATGGATACCCAAGAAAGAACAAAAGCTACCAGTAAACAAAAATGCTAACAATAAAGAGAAAATATAGCTTATCTACCAACCCAAGAAACCAACAAACACAGAAGACAAACAGAAAATCAGAAAGAAAGGAACTAAAGATATGTAAAAGAAATCTAAACAAAAATCAATAAAATGCTAGGTGTAAATTAACACCTTTCAATAACAACTCTTAATGTAAAAGGATTAAATTCCCCACTCAAAAGACACAAACTGACTGACTGAATTAAAAATATGGACCAAACAATATGCTGCCTTCAAGAGACCCACCTCACCTGTAAAGACACACATAGACTAAGAGTGAAAGGATGGAAAAAGATATACCATGCAAATAGAAATGAAAAACGAGCTAGAGTAGCTATTCTTATATCAGATGAAAAGGACTATAAATAAAAAACCATAAAAAGATAAAAGGCCACTATAGAATGATAAAAGGATCTATCCATAAAGAACACATAACAATCATAAATATATATGCACCCAACGTCAGAGCAGCCAGATTTATAAAGCAAACACTATTAGATCTAAAGAATGAGATAGACACTAACATCATAATAGCAGCAGGGGACCTGAATACCACAATCTCAACATTGGTCAGATCATCTAGGCAAAAAATCAATAGAGAAACACAAGATCTAAACACTTTAGACCAATTGGAATTGGCAGATATCTACAGAACATTCCATCCAACAACCTCAGAATATTCATTCTTCTCATCAGCACAAGGAACATTCCGCAGGATAGACCACATGTTAGGTCAAAAAGCAAGTCTCAACAAATTCAAAAAATTGGAATTATTCCATGTACTTTTTCAGATCACAATGGATTAAAATTAGAAATCAATAACAAATGAAACTCTCAAAACTGTACAAACATATAGAAATTAAACACCATTCTACTTAATGACATATGGATCCAAGAAGAAACAGGAAATCAAAAAATTTCTTGAAACTAATGAAAATAATGACATATCACACCAAAACCCGTGGGATACAGCAAAAGCAGTACTAATGGGGAAATTTATCACACTAAATGCTTACTTCAGAAGAAGGGAAAGATGGCAGATATACAACCTAACACTTGACCTTGAAGAACAAGTAAAACAAGAACAATCCAAACCCAGCGCTGGTAGATGGAAAGAAATAATTAAGATCAGACCAGAACTAAATGAAATAGAAACCTGAAAAACAACACAAAACATCAATGAAACAAAAAGTTGGTTTTTTGAAAAGATAAATAAAATTGACAAACCTTTAGCAAGGCTAACTAAGAAAAAAAGAAAGAAGACCCAAATAACAAAAATTAGAAATGAAAAAGGCGATATTACAACTGATACCTCAGAAAAACAAGGAATCATTAGAGACTACTATGAACAAATATATGCCAACAAATTTGAAAATCTGGAGGAAATGGATAAATTTCCGGATACGTACAAACCACCAAAACTGAGCCAAGACGATACAGAAAATCTGAACAGACCAATAACAATAAAAGAGATTGAAGCTGTTATTAGAAGGCTTCCAACAAAGAAAAGCCCAGGACCGGATGGGTTCACTGCAGAGTTCTACCAAATCTTCAGAGAGGAATTGATACCAATTCTCTACAAACTCTTCCAAAAAATTGAAACCGAGGCCATTCTCGCAAACTCATTCTATAAGGCAAACACCCTGATACCAAACCAGACAAAGATACATCAAAAATAGAAAACTACAAGCCAATATCTTTGATGAATAGAGATGCAAAAACTCTCAATAGTAGCTAACAGAAAACAGCAACAGATACACAAAATTATACACCATGATCAAGTGGGATTCATACCAGAGATGCAAGCTTGGTTCAACATATGCAAATCAATAAATGTGATACACCACGTCAATAAAAGCAAGAACAAAAACCACATGACCATCTGTATAGATGTTAAAAAAGCACTGGACAAAATCCAACATTCGTTCATGATAAAGACTCTACAAGTTAGGTATAGACAGAAAATATCAACATAATTAAAGCCATATATGATAAGCCCACTGCCAATACCATCCTGAACGGGGAAAAGCTAAAAGCTTTTCCCTTAAGAACAGGAACTAGACAAGGATGCCCACTCTCACCACTCCTATTCAACATCATGTTGGAAGTGTTAGCCAGAACAATCAGAGAAGAGAAGGAAGTAAAGGGCAACCAGATTGGAAAAGATGAAGTCAAATTGTCCCTGTCTGTGGATGATGTGATACTATACACTGAACAGCCATGATTTCAGCAAAGTTGCAGGATACAAAATCAACACACAAAAAATCAGTAGCATTTCTATATTCCAACAGTGAACATGCAGAAAAAGAAATCTGGAAAGCTAGCTCATTTACAATAGCCACCAAAAAACTAAAATACTTAGGAATAAACTTAACCAAGGACATAAAAAATCTCTGCGAAGAGAACTACAAATCACTTTGAGAGAAAATAAAGACGACACAAGAAGATGGAAAGATATCCCATGCTCTTGGATCAGAAGAATTAACATTGTGAAAATGTCCATACTACCCAAAGTCATCTACAGATTCAATGCAATCCCCATCAAAATTCCAATGACATTTTTCTCAGAAATGGAAAAAACTATCCAGATGGAATAACAAAAGACCACCCATAGCCAAAGCAATCCTGAGCACACACACACAAAAAAAGCTGGAGGCATAACACTACCTGACTTTATACTACAAAGCTATAATAACCAAAACAGCATGATACTGGCATAAAAACAGACACATGGATCAATGGAATAGAGAACCCAGAAATCAGCCCATACACCTACAACCATCTGATCTTTGGCAAGGCACCAAGCCTGTACACTGGGGAAGAGACTGCCTCTTCAGCAAACGGTGCTGGGATAACTGGATATCCACATGCAGGAGAATGTAACTAGATCCGTACCTCTCACCATATACCAAAATCAACTCAAAATGGATTAAAGAATTAAATATACATCCTGAAACAATAAAACGGCTGAAAGAAAACAGGGAAAACACTCAAGGAAGTAGGATTCAGTAAAGACTTTACGAATACGACCCCAAAAACACAGGCAACCAAAGGAAAAATAAACAAATGGGATTATATCAAACTAAAAAGCTTCTGCACAGCAAAAGAAACAATCAACAGAGTGAAAAGACAACCAACAGAGGGGGAGAAAATATATGCAAAGTATACATCTGACAAAGGATTAATATCCAGATAAAAGGAACTCAAACAACTTTACAGTGAAAAACAAACAACCCAATTAAAAAAATGGGAACAGGAGCTGAATAGGCATTTCTCAAAGGAAGAAATACAAATGGACAACAGATACATGAAAAAATGCTCAACATTACTCAGCATTTGGGAAATGCAAATCAAAACCACTGTGAGATACCATCTCACTCGTTAGGATGGCTAATATCCAAAAGGCTGAGAATGATAAATGATGACAAGGTTACAGAGAAAAAGGAACTTTCCTACACTGTTGGTGAGACTGCAAAATGGTGCAGCCTTTATGGAAAGTGGTATGGAGGTTACTCAAACAATTACAGATAGACCTACCATATGACCCAGCTATTCCATGGCAGGGAATATACCCAGAGGAATGGAAATCATCATGTCAAAGGAATACCTGTACTCCCATGTTTACTGCAGCACTATTTACAATAGCCAAGAGTTGGAACCAGCCCAAATATCCATCATCAGGTATGTGGATAAGGAAACTGTGGTATATCTGCACAATGGAATACTACTATACTATAAATAAGAATGAAATACTACCATTTGCAAGAATATGGATGGACTTAGAAAAAATTATATTAAATGAAACAAGTCAGGCGCAAAAAGAGAAATACCACATGTTCTCACTTATCTGTGGGAGCTCTAAATAAATAAATACATAATATACAAACAAATGGGGGGGGGAGAAAGACACAACAATCACAATTCCTTGAACTTGTTAAGACAAGTGAACAGATATGATGTAGTGGGGGGGAGGGGAGAGAGGAAGGGGGAAAAGAGGAATGGGTAAAGGGACACAAAAATCAACTACAATGTATATTGAGACGTTAAAATAAGAAAAAAAATTAAAAATTAAAAATTTTTAAAAATTAAAAACAAAGGAAATAATGTATTAAATAACAAAATATAACAGCAAGTCCTGGAGTTCCAGTCAAGATGGCAGAATAGACGGTTCCCAGAGTCACTCTCACCCAGAAATCAACCAATTTACTACTATGAAAATGTAACATCAGCCAAGCTGGGACCGCTGGAGCTCAGGGGAAGAGGAGGAGAGACCTACGGAGTTCATGGAGGTGGGAGAAACTACGATGAGAGAAAGAAAAAGCTACTCTGAGCGTTTCAGGCCACAGCTGCTTTAAGGCTTGAGCTGATGAGCACATGGAGCAGGAGCCGGCAGAAGACGTAGCTGTGCCCTTCAGATAGAGTTACATGGAGGCAGCAGGAGAGAAGGGGGCCTTGGTGACCCCCAGGACAGCAAGACCACTAATAGGGTTCCCATTGACCCATGCAGGAATGAGGAGCCAGAAGAACTGAAAAAAGGGAGCCATTCAGAAGCTGGTGAGTCATTGCAAGGGACCAGCGCAGGGCCCGTCCCATGGGAAGTGATTGGAGCACGGGCGGTGGGCGAGATGGGAACACTGGGACATAGCAAGGACAGACGACCTGCCCCCAAATCAGCACAGGACCACTCAAAGGAGACTGGTCAGGAATGCAGAACTGCATGGGGTGCAGTTTGATGAAAAAACTCAGGCCCAGATCAGAGATTCTACAGAACACAGATCCACCGGGTCTCTGGAGAGCAGGAAGTACCTATAAGATCAACCATTAAACCCTGAACTGCACAAAAAGCCTTCCCTAGGGAAACAGCAGCAAAGCAGCAATTTAAACAACCACACAGCTCAAGTACTGGTTCCCACAACAGGAAGTTCCCCCGTGTTAGAAGCAAAGGACAAAAAATTAGTTCTGGCCCAGGCACACCACCAGCACCTTGGGGCCTGCCTGGGAACGGGAGGCTTGGATCTGGGGACCGGACCCCACTCCCACTTCCAGGCAAACTGCACCAAGTGCCTTGGGGCCAGCCTGGGGACCTGAAGCATGGAGAAGGGGACTGGACCCCCCTCCCACAACCAGTCACACCACGCCAGCACCTCGGGGCCCGCCTAGGGACCCAGGGCATGGAGAAAGTGACCAGACTGCCTTCTCACAACCAGGCACATGGTGCCAACACCTTGGGGCCTGCCCAGAGACCCAGGGCATGGAGAAGGAGACCAGACCGCCCTCCATCAACCAGGCACACCACACTAGCACCTCAGGGCCCGCCCAGGGACCTGGGGCATGAAGAAGGGGACCGGACCCCCCCTCCCACAACTAGGCACACTGAGCCAGCTCCTTGGGTCCTGCCCAGTGACCCGAGGCATGGAGAAGGGGACCAGAACCCCCTCCCACAACCAGGCACACCAAGCCAGCACCTTGGGTCCCACCTAATGACCCGAGGCATGGAGCCAGGAACCAGACCCTCCTCCCACAACAAGACACACCACACCAGTACCTCAGGGCCCACCCAGGGACCTGAGGCAAGGAAAAGGGGACTGGACCTCTCTCCCACAACCAGGGACACTGCCCAGGAACCAGAGGCATGGAGAAGGGGACCAAACACACCCCACAACCAGGCATACTGCCAGTGCCAAGGAGAATGCCAAAAACAGCACCTCCACATGGGTGGCCCACCACAGCCACCACAATAACCATGGCTGCCACGAAAGCAGCTAGACACCACAGCCACCACACAGATGGTCTGCCAACCACTGGAGTGGATTCACACAAGGAGAGTCACCAGCAGAGACAAAGAAAAGAAGAGGATGTTTCTTTCCACAAAGCCCATTTCAGAGTGACAGAAAAAGCATCTGCTCTATGATAATATTGGGGGACCTGATCAAATCTCTCAGCATTGGGCAGATCATCAAGGCAACAAATTAAGAGAGTAACCATGACTCTTTCAGAAGGAGAGAAGAAATCTAGGGTAATTAGAGGTGGGAGGGGGAGGGAATGGGGAAAGTGGAGAGATTGGACAAGGGGCATAAGGAATAATTATGATTTGTAACAATATATATGCTAGTAATATTGATTTCATCAATATAGCTCAATGTTCAGCCTCAAAAATATGTATAATCAATTTTGATTCAGTAGATAAAATACATTTTTTAAAAAATGATTCAATAGATAAAATAAATTTTAAAAAAAAGAAAAGAGAAATCAGGAAAGTACAGAGAAGAAAATAAAATCACTCCTAAATCCATAAGAAAAAAAGTATTAATGAACGTGATTTTGAAATATCAGTAACAACAATATGTAAAAATATTTCTGATTTCTACTGAAAACAAAGTCAGTTATCACTGATATTATTACAGTTGTTGTTTATACTCATAATTGGAAAAATGCTGCTATTTTAGTTAGAAGTTAGTGAATATTAATATGAAATTGTTTTCTTATTTAGGCTCATATACCCTCTGAAATTTTATCCATGGACTCTAGATTACAAGCTCCTATTTTAGATAAAGCCTCACTCCCTATGAGTAGTCCTTTAGCAACTCCCTCCACCTAAATTTACTCAAAAAAAATATACTTCTAAATAACATTTCTGATGCAGAAATGTAAATATTAGCTTTGTTCCATACAGAATAATTTCAACAGAATTATACTTTTCCTATGAAACTGAAATGAAAATTAAATGAATGAGCATTTTATTAATGATAAAATTATCAAGGAAGTAAAATGCTAAAGAAAAAGCTGATTAAAAGAAAAAAAGCATTTAAGCAGTAACGTATTTTCCTTTCCACAGTTTTAAACAATGTAAGCTCACCAATAATTAGCAAGCCTTGTTTCCATGAGTGACAAAAGAAAATTTGGTAATGATACAAAACACTAATAAAAACGCATAAAAATCTGGTGCTTATTATTTTGCGTGATAGAGGTATTTCCATTGTGTATAACAGAAATCACTGCTATAAAAATGACATATCTAATTTCTTGGCATACAACTGTTCCTAGCATTCCCTTATAATTATTTTTATTTCTGTAAGGCCAGTAGTGATATTCTTTCATTCCTTATTTTAGTTATTTGTACTTTCTCTCTTTATTACCTTGTAAAGATGTATCAATTATGTTAATGTTTTCAAAGGACCTACTTTTAGTTTCAATGATTTTTTTCTATTGTTTCTGTATTCTTTATATTTCCTTCTTTATTATTTCCTTCCTTTTCTTGTTTTGGGTTTAATTCACTCTTATTTTACTTTCTTAAAGTAGACAATTAGATTATAAACTTGAGATCTTTCTTCTTTTCTAATATAGGCATTTACAACTATACATTTCCTTCAAAGAATGGCTTAAGCTGTATCTCATAATTGGATACCCTGTGCTTTTGTTTTCATTCAACTCTATCTTTTTTTTTTTTTTTTTTTTTTTCCGTGACCGGCGCTCAGCCAGGGAGTGCACCGCTCATCCTTATATAGGATCTGAACCCGCGGCGGCGGGAGCGTCTCCGCGCTGCTAGCGCAGCACGCTACCGAGTGCGCCACGGGCTCAGCCCCAACTCTATCTTTTTAATTTCCCTTTTGATTTTTTCTTTGATCCATTGGTTACTTTGGAGTGTGTTGTTTAACTTACATGTATTTGTAAATTTTCTATCTTTCCTTTGGTATTGGTTTCTAATTCTAATTTTATTCCAATGTGGTTAAAAAACTACTTTGGTAATGAGAGAGAAGTTTATAATGATAAACACTTATATTAAAAAGGAAGAAAGACCTCAAATAAAATACCTAACTTTACATGTCAAGGAACTAGAAAAAGAAAAAGCTAAACCAAAAGCTACCAGAAGAAAGGAAATAATAAGGATCAGAGCAAAAATAAATCAGAGAATAGATAAACTATAGGAGGAAAAAACCACACAGAATTGACAACACTCAGCCAGAAGACTCAAATTAATAAAATCAGAAATGAAGACAAGAAATAAAAAGAATCATAAATAAATAGAGACTAAAAAGAAATGAAAAAACCAATGAAACTAAGAGTTGGTTTTTTTAAAAGACAAAGAAAATTGACAAACCCTTAGCTAGAATAAAAGAGAGAGAGGATTCAAACATATAAAATCAGAAACGAAGAAGGAAACATTACAATTGATACAACAGAAATACAAGGAGTCGTAAGAGATTACTATAAACAATTACATATCAACAAACTGGATAATTACAGAAAATGGATAAATTCCTACAAATATACAACCTATCAACACTGAATCAAAAGAAACAGGAAGCCTGAACAGACCAAATACAAATAAAGAGTTTGAAGTAGTAATCAAAAACCTCCCAAGAAGAGCTCAGAACCAGATGGCTTCACAGCTGAATTCTACCAAGCATTCAAAGAATTAATACCAGATTTCCAGGCAAGACGGTGGAAGAGATGGTCTGCAGTGTCACTCTCTCCTACAAATCAACCAATTTACAACTATTAAAAAGCAACAACAGCCAAGCAGGGGCTGCTAGAGCTCAGGGGAAGAAGAGGAGAGATCTACAGATTGCATGAAGGCTGGAGAAGCCACGATGAGAGAAAGAAAAAACCTCTCCAACCTTTTCAAGCCCCAGCCACTTCTAGGCCTGGAGCTGCTGGGCGCACCAAGCAGGAGCCAGCAAAAGCCACAGCTGTGCCCTCCAGATGAAGTTGCATGGAGGTGGCAGGGGAGAAGAGGGCCTTGGTGGCCCCCAGGCCAGCAAGACCACTAATAGGGTTCTAGTGAACCCACACAGGAGCAAGGAGCCACAACAACTGAAAAAAAGGAGCCACTAAGAGGCCAGTGAGTCATTGCAAGGGACCAGTGTACAGTCCATCCCTTGGGAAGTGTTTGCAGCACAGGCGGTGGGGAGACGGGCCCACTGGGAGAACAATGGGGATGCAACAAGGACAGCAGATCTGTCCCCCAATCAGCGAAGGACCACTCAGAGGAGACTGGTCAGGAATATAGAATTGCATGGGGTGCAGTTTGATGAAAAGACTCATGACCAGACCAGCGTTTCTACACAACCTAGGTGCACTGGATTTCACTAAACTCAGAAATCCTATAAAGTCAACCATTAAAACCTAGTTGCACAAAAAGCCTTCCCCAAGGAATCAACACCAAAGCAGCAATTTAGCTCAACCACAGCAGAGCTCAGGTACGGGTCCCCACAGGAAGTTCCCCCACTTTAGAAGTAAACAAATGACAACAAATTAGTTCCAGTGCAGAGTTAAGTGGTGGGAACAGCAAATAATCCAACACAGAACTGAAAGAAAAAACAGAGTACTCACAGCCAGAGACAAAGTTTGATATTAACTAGTATAGGTCTCATTTCACCAAAGAACACCTGTAACACCTAGAGGGACCAGAAATCCCCTGGGCTACCAAGCCAGAAAGGGGGGACAACAAGGCACACTGCCTGTGCCACAGGCCTGCCCAGGATCCAGAGGCATGGAGTCAGGGACTGAACCCTCCACACACAACCAGGCACACCGCCAGCACCATGGGGCTTGCCTGGGGTCCAGAGGCATGGATCCAAGAACCGAAACCCCCGCCCACAAACAGGCACACTGCCAGCGCCATGGGGCCCACCTGGGGTCCTGAGGCATGGATCTGAGGACCAGAATCCCCTCCCACAACCAGTCACACCACCATTGCCACCACCAAACATCACCTCCATGTGGTTGGCCCACCACAATAACCATGGCGGCCACAAAAGTGGCTAGACACCACAACCACCGTGCAGATGGTCCAACAGCCACTGGAGTGCACTGACACAAGGAGAGTCACCAGGAGAGATCAAAGAAAAGAAGAGGATGTCTCTCTCCACAAAGCTCATTCCAAAGTGACAGAGAAGCATCTGCTCTATGATAATATTGGGGGACTTGAACAAACCCCTCAGCATTGGACAGATCTAGGCAACAAATCAACAGAGTAACCATTATTCTTTCAGAAGGAGAGAAGAAATCTACAGTAATGGGATGGGGGAGGGAGGTGGGATGGGGACAGATTGGACAGGGGGCATAAAGAATAAGTACAATTTGTAACAATATATATGTTAGTAATATTGATTTGACCAACATATGTCAATGTTGAACCCCAAAAATATGTATAATAAATTATGATTCTATAAAAACTAAACAAATAAACAAACAAAAACCTTCTTTAACTTTTCCAAAAACTAGAATTAGAGGAAATACTTCCAAACTCATTTTATAAAGCCAGCTCCACACTGATACCAAAGCCAGACAAATACACCAAAAAAAAAAACTACAAGCTACTATCACTGATGAACAAAGATGTCAAAATCCTCAAAGTACTAGCAAACCTAATTCAAGAACACATCAAAGACATTATATGCTGTAGTGGATTAAATTACATCCCCCCAAAACTCACTGAAACTTGAACTCCATCCCCCAAGTTTTATGTATTAGAAACTTAGCCCCCAATGTGACTGTTAAGAGGGTGGGAAATCCTGTTATGGTAATTGAAAGGTGGAGCCTTTAAGAGGTCATTGGATTGTAGGACTGAGCAGTAGTAAATGGATTAAAAATAGTGGTCAGGGGCGTGTTTCTGAGGGCTGTAAAAGAAGAGGAAAGTCTGGCTCTCTCTGCTTCTACCATCTTGCAGTGTGACACCCCCGGGTCACTGTCACCACCACCAGATGGACTTTGGACTTCCCAGCCTCAAAAACTATAAGCAATAAATTTTGTTTTTCTTTATGAATCACCCAGTTGCAGGTATTTTGTTATAAGCAACATAAATGGACTAACACATGCCATGACCAAGTGGGATTTATACCTGGGATGCCAGGTTTAACATATGCAAAATGTTAAGCCAATGCAATACATCATATTAACAAAATGAAAGATAAAAACTATATAATCATCTCAACAGATGGAGAAAAACCATTAGACAAAGTTTAACATTTCACAACAAAAAGTTTCAACAAAATAGAGAAGAAAATTTTTTCAACATGATAAGGGCCATTTATAAAAAACCCACAGCTAATATAATAATCAATGAAGAAAAACTGAAAACTTTTCCTCTAAGACCTAGAACAAGGCAAGGATGCCTACTCTCACCTTTTCTATTTAACACAGTACTGGAAGTACAACCAAGAGCAATGAGACAAGAAAAAGAAATAAAAGGCATCCAAATCAGAAAGAAAAAGAGGACATGATCCTATATTTAAAAATCCCTAAAGACTCCACTAAAAAAGTGTTGAAACTAATAAATGAATTCAGTAAAGTTGCAGGATACCACCAACATAAAAAATCAGTTCCATTTCTTTAAACCAATAACAATCTATCCAAAAAAGAAATAAAGAAAACAATCTCATTTACAATAACATCAAAAGAAGAAATACTTAGGAATAAAGTTTGATCAATGAAGTCAAAGATCTGTACACTGAAAACTAAAAATACACTGATGAAAGAAATTGAAAACACAAATAAATGGAAAGATATCCTACAGTTGTAGATTAGCAAAATCAATCTTGTTAAAATGTTCATACTACCCAAAGCAATATACAGATTAGACACAATCCCTGCTGAAACTCCAATGGCATTCTTCTCGAAAACAGAAAAAGTTCTAAAATTTGTTGGTAACCAGAAAAGACCATACTCAGCCAATACAATCTTGAGGGTAAAAAAATTAAGTTAGAGGCATCACATTTCCTGGTTTCAAATCATATTACAAAGCAATAGTAATCAAAACAGTATGGTACTAGCATAAAAAAGACTCATAGACCAATGGAACAGAATAGAGAACCCAGAAACAAACCCAAACATATATGGTCAACTAATTTTTGACAAGTCCACCAAGAAGAAACAATGGGGAAAGGATAGTCTCCTCAATAAATAGTAACAAGAAAACTGGATATCCACATGCTTAAGAATGAAACTGGAGGGCCGAGCCCGTGGCGCACTTGGTAGGGTGCTGCGCTGGGAGCGCGGCGATCCTCCCGCCGCGGGTTCGGATCCTATATAGGACTGACCGGTGCACTCACTGGCTGAGTGCCGGTCACGAAAAAACGACAAAAAAAAAAAAAAAAAAAAAAAAAAAGAATGAAACTGGAAACTTATCTTACACCATACACAAAAATCAACTCAAAATGGATTAAAGACCTAAACTTAAAACCTGAAACCAGAACACTCCTCAAAGAAAACATAGGGGAAAAGCTCCTTGATATTGGACTTAATGAGGATTTTATGGATATCTCACCAAAAGCACAAACAACAAAAGTAAAAATATGCAAGTGCAATTTCATCAAACCAAAAAATTTCTGTAAAGGAAACAATCAACAAAATGAAAAGGTAGCCTACAATAGGGGAGAAAATATTTGCAAACCATATATCAGATAGGGGTTTAATATCCAAAATATATCAGGAACTCACACAACTCAATAGCAAAAAGCCAAATAACCTGATTAGAAAATGAGCAAAGAACCTGAATAAACATTTCTCCAAAAAAGATATAAAAATGGCCAGTGGGTATATGAAAAGGTGCTCAACATCGCTAATCATCAGAGAAATACAAACCAAAATCACAATGAGATATCACCTCACACCTGTTAGAATGGCTGGTATCAAAAAGATGATAGATAAGTACTGGCGAGGGTTGTGAAAAAAGTGAACCCTTGTACACTGTTGGTGGGAATGTAGACTGGTGCAGCCACAGCAGAAAACAATATGGAAGTTCTTAAAGAAATAAAAAATATAATTATAGTCACGCACTGCTTAACGACAAGGATACATTCTGAGAAAGGCATCATAAGCCGATTTTGCCACTGTGTGAAAGTGTATTATGAAAGGGAACAGCAATGAATTTTTCTATATATACACTGGCCACTTAATTGCATGAGAGTGGACCCTATAATTATGTTACTAAGTCTTTCTGTTTCTCACTTTCCTCATCTGTTAAATGGGAATTAGAATACCAACCCCAGAAAGTTATGAAAATTAAATTATAGGTAGGGGGTTGTGCCTGGCACTCAGGAAGCATTCAGTGAGTGTTTACTGTTGTTCACTACTATTTTACTATGGGGATGGATGGGAATCTTTTAAAAATGTAAGAATTCTAAAGTAGACAACAGTCCTTTCACTTGGGGTCAGAACTAATATGTCAAATGCTTGGCTTTCTATTTTAGAGGTCTGAGCTACCTTTGGGAGGGTCACCTTGTAGGGAATCTAGGTACTACTCCTCAACGTATTTTGAAGTAGGTGTGTTTATATCAGCATCACCACAAACACCTGAGTACTGCATTGCACTAAGACATAATGCTGGCTACAAAGTCACTGAGAGACAGGAATTTTTCAGCTCCATTATAAACTTATGGGACCACCACTGTATAAGAGGTCCGTTGTTGACTGAAACATCATTATGTGGCATATGACCATACCACACAACCCAGCAATCCCTCTTTCAGAGTATATACCCAAAGGAAGTGAAATCACCACACTGTAAAGATATCTGCATCACCATGTTCACTGAAGCATTATTTACAATAGCCAGGATATGAAAACAACCTGTGTGTCAACAGATAAATGGATAAAGAAATTGTGAAATATTATTTACATGGGATATTATTTAGACTTAAAAGAGAAGGAGATCCTGCCATTTGTGAAAACTTGGGTGAATCTAGAGGACACTGTGGTGAAGTAAGCCAGACAAAGAAAGAAAAATACTGCATGATCTCACTAATATGTGGAATCTTAAAAAAAAAAAAAAAAAGCTTGAATACAAAGAAACAGAGTAGAATGTTATCAGGTGCAAGGGGTGGGGGAAATGAGAAGATGAGGGTCAAAGGGTACAAAATTTCAGTTATGTAAGATGGACAAGTCTAGAGATCTAATGTATAGCATGAGGACTACAATCAATAATATTGTATTTGTATACTGGAAATTGGCTTAGAGAGCAGATTCTAGGTAATTTTACAACACAGACACACAAAGGCAAATGCGAAACAATGCACAGGTAAATGTGCTTAACTACAGTAACCATTTCACTACGTAGATGTATATCAAAACATCATGTGGTGGGCTGGCTGTTTAGCTAGCTCAGTTGGTTAGAACGTGGTGTTATAACAACAAGGTCAAGGGTTCGGATCCCTGTATCAGCCAGCTGCCAAAAAAACAAACAAAAAACATCATGTTGTATACCTTAAATACATAAAATAAAAAAGATAGTATAGTAACACTTAAAAACAAGAAAATACTTTGTGTCCTTTTATCCTTTTAATTTACGGAAGGTTGTTTTATGATCTCACATATTGTCTATCTTGCAGAAGGTTCCAGGTGTAAGTCTAAGAGAAATGCGTTTTCTGCTGCTATTGGATGGAGTGTTCTAAAATGGTATTTTAACTCATTTGTTTATAGTGTTGTTAAGTTTCCTGTTCTGTTATTGAACTGCCTAGCTGTTCTACCCATTATTGAAAGCCTTTTGAGTTTTTAAAATTAATGTGAAGGAGAGATGTCAAAAAAGGTAAGCTACCTTTACCATTTTATTCTCCAAGAAAAACTGACAAGTGAATTTTTGTTTTATGAGGAAAAAAACTACTCTTGTACATATCATACACCATATACATCTTCTATTATAAAAAAATTTCATATGACTTTTAGGCCTAATTAGCTAAAGTAGAAAAAGGAAGGACATTTTAAAAATAGCAAAACTGAAGTTTCCTATATCTACACTACTGATTTGTTTTAGAGTTGATATTCTTTGCAGGGAATGGAAACCACACAAAAAGGATCTGCTAATAAGTTGGCCAAAATAAACAAATCCACAGAAAAAGGTGTTCTGTTCTACTCAAAAGAGCACTGACAATTATTACTGGATCATTATATCTATAATTTACTCATGATAGTAATGAATGTACCATGGGCTATAGATACAATAAATTTTATGCAGAGGTTCCCAAAGCCCTGAAAATCATTTCAAGGTATTCTCCACTTAAATGATTAGGAAAGTTTGATCTGGAGAACCTTGGGGGTGGGTTGATCACTAAAAATCGGGAAACACCTTGCAGTATTCCCACATCCAGTTTATCTCAAAATCTTTTTAACATCACAGAAATCTGAATTTATATCCTCTAATGCTCCTTAAGAGTTAACTGTTAGGAATCAAGGTTACTTTTGGGCAAAACAAAGACATAGGAAAGCCTGAAAACCCAAACAATTACACTCCTACCATGAGGTGCGCAGGGGAGTTCTGCACATAATGAACAACAAATGAAAAAAAAAAATCATCTCATCAATAGAAGTTATCTCATCAATGCAAGTGCTATAAAGCTGACATGAAGCAAGCGGCTTAGTTTTGATGTCTAAACATGTGTTTTTACATCTGTTGAGATCTAAATCTAAACCTTGTAGTCATATCACCTTCTAATTGGCCACACAGTACAGGAATCTCACATGAAAACCACCATCCTTGAATTGTCATGCAAAGACTGATAAAATTGGTAACATTCTCTGGGGTATGCTTACCTTATGTGGGCAAAAAGCAGAAGAAACAAAGGAATAAAATTACAGATACCTAAGAGCCCCCAGTTTAGCCCAAATTCCTAGTAATTTAAGAGTTTTAAAAGTGTCAAGCACAAACTGTAATACAGAGGGATCCCAGACTGATAACCCTAGACCCCTAGCAGAAGCAACTACAACTCCTTTCTGGAATAACCAATAGTTATCCTAGGCTTCAAAGACACATGTAATGCTCCAAGGGATATCAGGAACTTGTGGCCAAACTTGTGGTACTTAAACACACAGGAAAACAATGCAGTACGCCTAAAAAACAGAAGCATGAAAGAGATGAAAGAAAACTGGAAGAATTTCAGAAACTGTAATACCCGGACACAGACTATAACTATTCACTACATTTAAACAAATGCTACAGATAAACTTGAAATTACATGCAGGACATAGGAAATGATAAAGAATTTAAAAATTAGCTGAAAAAAAACTGAATAGAACTTTTGAAGATAAAAAAAGCCAGAGTTATTTTTTTAAAGCTTTATTGAGATATAGTTCACATATCACACAATTTACCAGAGTACACGATTCAGTGTCTTTTATTATATTCACAGAGTTGTGCAACTATCACCACAATCCAGTTTTAAAACATTTTCATCATCCCCAAAACAAATGCTGCACTCTTAATTTCCTAATTTCTATGGGTTGTTTCTATCGTTTGGCTATTATGAATAACACTGCTGTAAACATTGTTGTACAACTCTTTGTGTGGGCATGAGTTTTCATTTTGATTATGATACACCTAGGAGTGGAATTGGTGGGTCATATGTTAATCCTATACTTAACGTTTTGAGGAACTGCTAAATGGTTTTCCACATGAGTTATACCATTTGACATTCCTACCAGCAAGATACAAGGATTGCAGTTCCTCAAAATCCTTGCCTCTAATTTCTCATTTTTAAGAAAATTATATCCATCACAGTGGGTATGAAGTAGTATCTCATTGTGGCTTTGATTTGCATTTCTCTGATAACTAATGACATGAGCATCTAGTTATGTGCTTATTGGCCATTTGCATGTATCTTTTGGAGAAATGTCTTTTCAATTCCTTATTCCCCCTTCTAGTTATTAGCCTTTTTTCTTATTGAGTTGTAAAAGTTCTTCATATATTCCAGATATAAGTGCCTTATCAGATATGACTTACACATATTTCACCCCCATTCTGTTAGTTGTCTTTTCATCTCTTGATAGTATCCTTTGATTCCACAAATTTTCTCATTTTGATAAAGTCTAATTTATCTACTTTTTTCATTCATTGCTTGTACTTTTTCATAATGAGGAATTCACTACATAATCCAGGGTCAAAAAGATTTATGTCTATGTTGTCTTCTAAGAGTTTTATAGTTTTGGCTCTTAAATTTAGGTCTTTATCCATTTTGAATTAATTTTTGTATATGCAGTGAGGCCAAGGGTCCAACTTCATTTTTTCGCATTTTGATACCCACTTGTCCCAGCACCATTTGTTGAAAACACTATTCTTTCTCCATTGAAGGGTCTTGGCACCCTTTTCGAAAATCAACAGACTGTAGATGTATGTGTTTGTTTCTGGATTCACCATTCTATTCTACTGGTCTATATGTCTATCCTTATGCCAGTATGACACTGTTTTAATCATTGTAGCTTTGTAGTAAGTTTTGAAATTATTTACAGCCTTATTTTTCTTTCTCGAGATTGTTTTCACCATTCAGGGTCCCCTGTAATTCCATATGAATTTGAGAATTGGCTTTTACATTTCTGTAAAGAAGTCAGCTGGGATTTTGTTAGAGACTGCACTGAATCTGCAGATCAATTTGGGCAGTATTGCCATCTTAAAAACTTTAAGCTATCCATGAACATGGAGTACCTTTCCATTTAATTAGCTTTAATTTCTTTTAACAATATTTGCAGTTTTAAGTATGTAAGTTTTGCACTTCTTTTCTTAAATTTATTCCTATGTATTTTTTTAAAGCTACTATACCAAGAATTGTTTTCTTATTTTGTTTTCAGTTCATTCACTGCTAGTATATAGAAATATAATAAATTTCTGAATGCTAATTTTGTATCCCAGAATCCTGCTAAACTCATTTATTGGTTCTAATAAGTTTTTAGTAGATTCCTTAGAATTTACTGTGTATAAAATTGTGTAATCTGTAAACAGAGATGCTTTCACCTCTTCCATTACAATCTGCTTGACTTTTACTTCATTTTCTTTTTTAATTGCCCTAGCCAGAATGTCTAATACAGTTGAACAGAAGTTGCGAGAGCAAACATCCTTGTTTTGTTCATGACCTTAAGGGGAAGCCACTGAGTTCTGAATTTCAATTAAATTCCGGTTGATAATATAACACACACAACTGAAGACAGAAATTAATGAGCTGGAAGATACATGAAGACTTCAAAAAGTTCGTGGAAAGATTCATATTTTTTTTCCATGAACTTTTTGATGTACCCTTGTATATCAGAATATACTAATTTAATGCAGCACAGAGTTAAAGCAATAAGAAATATGAAAGAGATCTAAAGGGATATGGTGGACAGAGTAAGAAGGGCTAATAAAAGTCTTTTTTTAAAAATTATATGTACATGTGTGCTACAACGTTGATTTTCAATAATTGTGCAGAATGTGTGGTGGTTAGATCAGCATAGTGAGCTTATTCATCATTACAATATGAAATCATTCTTTGTGTCCATTGACCAATTCCTCATTAGCCCCCCTCCTTCTCCCCATCCCCTCCACTTTTCTACTTCTCGTTTTCTAAAAGTTCAATGTATTACTGTGATTGCTGTTTCTTTCTTTCTCTCTCTGTCTCTCTTTATTCTTCATTTGTTTATTTATGGATTCAGCTCCCAGCTATGAGTTAGAACATGTGGTATCTCTTTTTCTGTACCTGGGTTGTTTCACTTAGGATGATTTTCTCCAGGCTCATCCATGTTGTTGCAAATGGAAGAATTTCATTCTTTTTTATGGCTGAGTAGTATTCCATTGTGTATACATACCACAATTTCCTTATCCAGTCATCCATCAGTGGACATTTAGGTTGGTTCCATCGCCTAGCTACTGTAAATAGAGCTGCTCACACAAATGACATTGACTGGCTAGATGGATTAAAAAACTAGATGCAACCACATTTTGCCTTGAAGGAAATGGTTAATGGACATCTGTGGTCAGCACCCAAGGACGTGTTCACTTGGTGAACTTGCATACGAGTAAACAACCAAGAAATATCAAGGATTGCAAACAATCCTTGAGAACATTTAAAGTTGTGAGAACACTTTCTTGGGATGTTCCCAGGAGGCGCATTATAGGTAACCAAGTGCTTGAGAAGGGAGGTAACGGCCTTCTACTCTTGAGAAAAATATAACAGAGTTTATGCATTAATGCTTATCTCGCCTGCACAAGCTTGCTAAACGTAATAAAAGCTGTAACAGCAGTTGGGTCGGGGCTACTCGCCTGAGAGAGCAGCGGCCCTCCACTCTTCACATGCATCTCGTCTGCTGTGTCTTCCTTGGCGTCTCCAATCATTTTAATCAACATCTGGTGCCCAAACGAGGGGCACGACAGGTAAGACAAGGGAATGGACGGGACCGAGGAGGTTTTTTACTGACAGCGAATAGTTACGCCATCTCTTCAGGAAATTTAGAGTCAGGGCATAATGGGGAATTCTCTGTCAGTGTTAAGTGATTATATGGCAGTATTGAAATCATTGTTGACTGCTTCAGGATTAAAAATTAAAGAGAAGGTTTTACTTTCATTATTACAAAAGATACAGAAACATTGCTATTGGTTTACTCCAGACAATAAGAACCAATTCGATTTAAAAATTTGGAGGCAGGTCGGTAAAGCTTTATGGAGAGCTCATCAGGCTGGAGAAGTTATATTGGCAGAGGAATGGGCAGATTTTAACATGGTGGCTTTAGCCTTACAACCTTTTCAATCTGATTCAGATGATAGCAGTCAGCATCCTCAATCTGATTCAGAAAAGCCACAAAAGAAAATTTTTTCTTCCCATATATATGAGACTCCTCTTGAGCCTTCTGTCCCTCCCATGCCCAGAGTCTGATGATCATTATGATTTTTCCGATGATGAGACTGAGATTCAAAAACCTGAATGAGAAGAGAACTGTCTTATTCAATCTAAATTATACCCACCATTACCTAAGACCCCTGATGATCCAAAATTGGATGTTTTGGACGATCTTATTCAAAAACTGGAGGTTTGCTTACAGAATGCACAAGCTTTCCCTGTTGTACAGCAGAAATCAATCCCTCTGTCTGCTTTTGTCCCTGGCATTCCACATCGTATTTTTAAATTTCCAAATTTGCCTCAAATGACAAAGATTATGTTAGATGCTTATTCAGGGGCTCCCCAAAAGACTCTTCCTGACATGCCTTCTAAAGGATTTTTAAATTTTCCCATTTTAAGACAGGAAATGCCTCCTAATTAAGAATTTCCTAATGGATTTTTTCAAGTGCAATATGATCCTATCAGTTTTCAATATTTAAAGATACTTAAGCAGGCTGTTAGTACTTATGGTATTACCTCCCCTTATGTTACTGGACTTTTAATGTCTTTTGCTGAGGACAATTTACTTATCCCAAAAGATTGGGAAATGCTTGCTTGTACTACTTTGGAATCTCCTCAATACATACAGTTTAAGTCATGGTGGCAAGATGAAGCAGAAAGGGTGTCTCGCCTAAACGCTTAACAGCGTAATAGAGGGCCTGATGTGGAACAACTTACAGGTACTGGTGCCTGCCTGGGCAGATCTTCAACAGCAATGTCAAATGAACCCTGCTGCCCTTGCCCAATTAAAAGCAATTTGCCTTATGGCTTGGCAGCGGATTCAAGACTCAGGACAATCCCCCCAAATTTTTGTTAAGATAATGCAAGGTCCTAATGAACCCTATACTGATTTTTTGGCTTGGCTTCATGTTGCTGTCAAAAGAGCAATTAGTATTGAACAAGCTCAGGCTGTTATGCTCGAGACTCTTGCATATGAAAATGCTAATGCAGACTGTAAAAGGCTAATA
Source organism: Cynocephalus volans (assembly GCF_027409185.1). NCBI lineage: Eukaryota > Metazoa > Chordata > Mammalia > Dermoptera > Cynocephalidae > Cynocephalus > Cynocephalus volans. The sequence continues at coordinate 85,342,001 of NC_084478.1, forward strand.
CAACCAATCAAAACAATTTGGAGGGGCCGAGCCCGTGGCGCACTCGGGAGAGTGAGGCACTGGGAGCGTGGTGACGCTCCCGCCGCGGGTTCGGATCCTATATGGGAATGGCCGGTGCACTCACTGGCTGAGTGCAGGTCACGAAAAAGACCAAAAAAAAAAAAAAAAAAAAGAAAGAAAACCAATTTGGAGGAGGTATTGATCAATTTATAAAGGTGTGTCGAGATGTTGGTTCAGGAACATTCAGTGCCAGTCTTCTTGCTGCTGCCTTCCGTTCTGGGTTATGGGCAGACAGACTAAAATGTTATAAATGTGGAAAGATGGGTCATATTAAAAAAGGCCATACCGCCCGGAGTTTGTAGACAATGTAAAAAAGGAAAACATTGGACTAACGAATGCTGATCTAAGAAAGACAGAGATAGTAATTTACTGCCCAATTTACCGTCAGGAAATGGGCAAGTGGGCCCAGCTCGGGGCCCTAAGAAAAACAATATGAGCTCTTTCAAGTTCCAATATCCAGTGACTCCCACCACTCAGGAAATCAATTAAAAAAGGGAGTACACGATCTTTTTTCATGCAACACCAGGAAGCGCTGCCCTAGATATTCCCTGCATACAGGATTTCTCATTTTCTCCTGAAGATGGCATTAAATTAATTCCTACAAATGTTTACAGCACGTTACCAAATAATTCAATGGGGTTGTTAACTGGCCGAAGTAGCTTAACTAAACAAGGTGTAACTGTGCATATTGGAGTTATTGATTCTGATTTTACTGGTCATATACAAATTATGAAGTCAGCTAGCCAACCGGTTAATTTTAAAATTGGACAAAGAATTGCTCAATTGTTGCTTTTGCCCTATTTAAAAGGACAAACCAGTCCACACCTACGGGACGGTGGATTTGGAAGTACTAATGCTCATGTTTTTTGGCAGCAATTTATTAAGGACCAGAGACCGTAATTGACTGTGTCATTTAAAGATGGTACTAACTTGCAAGGGCTTGTGGATACGGGCACTGGTGTTTCTATAATTTCTTTACAACATTGGCCCCAAGCATGTAAACCTCATCCTATTTCTACCACCTTCATAGGTGTAGGAACCTTATCCAATATTTTACAGAAAGACATACCTATAGAATGTTTTGGTCCTGAAGGACAAAAGGCCATTCTTCAACCTTTTTGTGCTAACATCGCTATTACACTGTGGGGGAGGGACCTATTGCACCAATGGGGCGCTATGATTACTATTCCAACCATTTTGGAAACAGCTAAAGAGTTAAGTTTAAGGAAGGTTTTGATCCATCTAAACCTTCCGTAACACACACCCCAAAGTTTCTGTTAATCATCAAGGTCTTGGCTACACCTCTCCTTTTTAATGGGGGTCACTGTGAAGTGCCTCGCTCTGCCCATAAAATGGAAACAAATTTCACCTATTTGGGTGGATAAGTGGCCCCTGACCCAAGAAAACTTGGAGGCACTAAAATTATTAGTGAAAGAACAACTTTCTCTGCGACATATTATAGAAAGTTCCAGTCCTTGGAACTCACCTGTATTTGTTATTAAGAAAAAATCTGGTAAATGGAGAATGTTGACTATTTGAGAAAGATTAACGCTATAATGTTACCAATGGGACCTTTACAACTGGGACTTCCAAATTTAGCTTTACTTCTTCAACATTGGTCTGTTATTGTTATAGATCTTAAAGATTGTTTTTTCCACATTCCTTTGCAACCAGAGGATAGTGAAAAATTTGCTTTCACAGTCCCTGTTCTAAATAACACAAAACCTGCTTCTAGATATCAATGGACTGTTCTTCCACAAGGAATGATGAATAGTCCCACTACGTGCCAACATTATGTCAATCAACCTTTGGAGATTTTACGGGTTCAATTTCCGGATTTGAAATTTATTCATTATATGGATGATATTTTAATTGCTATGCCTCCAACTTTTTCTTGCCCAGAATTGTTACAGATTATTCGTGCCACACTTCGGGATTTTGGTCTTTTAATTGTGGAGGATAAGATTCAATCACAGCCTCCTTTTTCTTATTTAGGACAAAAGATTACTGAACAAATCATTATTCCCCAAAAGGTACAAATTCGAAGGGATTCATTGCGGACTTTAAATGATTTTCAGAAGTTATTGGGAGATATAAATTGGCTTCGCCCTTCATTGGGTATCCCAACATATGCCTTGCATCATTTATTTTCAACACTAGAGGGCGATCCAACCTTGGATAGCCCTCGAGTATTATCCCAAGAAGCTGAATCTGAGTTACAACAATTGGAAAATATTATCCAACAAACTCAACTGCAAAGAATTATTGACTATACAAATTTACAACTTGTGATTTTTCATACACCTCATTCACCCACTGGTGTGTTACTACAACAAGATAATATTATTGAATGGCTTTTTCTTCCGCATAAAACTACTAAATCATTGGAAACATATATATATATATAATTTGTTTTGATTACTAAAGGATGGCTCCGTTTTCATCAATTAACTGGTCAAGATCCTCGTATTATTGTACTGCCTTTGTCTCACAAAGAGATACAATCCTTATATGCTTTGAATGTACGGTGGCAATTGGCTGTTACTGAATTTTTAGGAAGTTTTACATCTCATTATCCTTCTCATAAGATGCTTCAATTTCTGCAGAGAATGTCTTGGATTCTTCCTCATTGTGTTATATTTTCTCCTATATCTAATGCAAAAACTTATTTCACAGATGCTAACAATTTTGGCCTGGCAGGACATATGGACACAGTAAACCATAAAGTCCTTCAAAGTCCTTATACTTCGGTTCAGAAAGCTGAATTATACGCTCTATATTTACTTTTAATTGATGCAGGAGATACTCCTTTGAATATTCTTTCAGATTCCCAATATGCTGTCCAAGTGGTACAAACTACAGAAATTGTTACTGTTCCTTCTGATTCTAATGAATTACGTGCTGTACTTCGCTTACTGCAGCAAGTTATTTACTCCTGTTCTACACCTCTTTTTGTTACACACATTCGCGCTCATACCAATTTGCCTGGACAATTGAGTAAAGGTAATGCATTAATCGATACTCTTGTAGGTTCTGTTTTGCAGGCCACTGAGGCTCATTCCCGTTTTCATTGTAATGCTCGTTCTTTGCATCATGATTACCATATTTCATGGACTCGAGCCTGTGTGATAGTACAACAATGCCCCATATGTCAAAAATTAGATGCAGTTCCTTTATCGGTCGGGGCCAACGGCCTGGGAATGCTCCTTTACAGTTATGGCAAATGGATGTTACTATCGTTCCTGAATTTGGTAAACTGAAATGTGTTCATGTTTCTGTGGATGCTTTTTCAGGCTTTATGTGGGCAACACCGTTGGCATCTGAGTGTGCTGATGCAGTTATTTCTCATCTCTTGGAGGCCTTTGCTGTCATGGGGATTCCTATACAGTTAAAAATGGACAATGCCCCTTCATATTTATCTAAGAAATGTCAGTTATTTTTCCAGGCTTATTCTATCAAACATTTTACTGGTATCCCTTATAATAGTACAGGTCAAGCCGTTGTTGAACGGCATAATAGAACACTTAAATCTTTATTACAAAAACAAAAAGGGGGAGACTATATGGAATCCCCAAGATGACGAACAGCCCAAGCTCTATTTACTCATAATTTTTTGAATAGAAATGCAGAAAATTCAACACCAGCTGAAAGACAATGGGCACATGTATCTAGTGAACCACTACAACAACCTATATATTATTATGATACACTAAAATCCCTTTGGCTTCTGGCGGTAGTTAACCGTTGGGGCAGAGGTTATGCTTATATCTCCACAGATACTGAATCCTTCTGGATACCGGATAAGAAGATTAAACAGAAATGGCTCAAAAGAGAAAGAAGGAAATGGAAGAGGTTCGGAAAGGCATAGCAGATCTTCACATTGACCCAAATAGCCGGAAAATGTTTTGTTATCCGCTACCAAGCACTGAAATACCAACTTGGGGACAGATAAAAAAACTGACTCAAAAAGCGAATAAGATCATTGAACAACATGGTCATGGGGGTAATGCATCGGCAATGTTTTTGGCCATGATGGCTTTGGTGTCCACTCAGGTTGTTTTTGTCACTGCTGATAATCATACTTATTGGGCCTATATTCCACACCCTCCCATTAATCGGGCCATTTCTTGGTATGATGCCCCATTGTTAGTGTATACTAATGACTCTAGATGGATGCCTGGACCATATTCCCAGCAAGGACCTGTAAAGCCTCAAGAGGAAGGGACTAATGTTACAAATTATACAGTAGGATCGGGGGGACCTCCTATTTGTATTGGACATGGTGATTATTGTCTTAAAATTGCACCCCAGGCATGGTTAACTGTTACAAGAAATACTACAAGAAAGGAACAGTTACGACGACTGTTTTCGTTAAGTGCCTATAGTTTCCACAATTATTCATTTGATCCAAACGCTTCTGTACCCCATATTCCTCCCTGTCAAATACCTATCCCCTGGACTACTTGTAGGGGAGAAACGGCCCAAGTACTGGTTAATACTTCCTACGGAAATGTCATTGATTGGAGTCCTACTGGCTCCGCTCAGACCAAAGGCTACGCTTCAGATCTAAAGTGGAATAAACATAATCATACTACAAGTACTACAGGAAATGAGTCTATTGTATGGCACAGTGGAGGATTTGCACCTCCATTTCCTCATTTACTATATTATCCATTATGAAAAGATTTGTGGAAACTTCCCACATCTTTATATCCTTTACATACATGGATTGGAGGTATGATTAATTCCTCATCAAACTATTTCTAAAACTTCACTGTAAACAGTTTCATATATGTTCACAGTTGTGTACAATTACCTTATTTAATGATGACTGGACAAATTAATTGGAACCAAACCACTGGTGAGATAAAATGTTTAGGTAATTGCTCATTATATACTTGTTTAAATCATACCATGAACATTAATTTTTCTAAAGATAGTTTATATATCTTTTAGGCAAGAATTGGCATTTGGGGCCGAGCCTGTGGCGCACTCGGGAGGGTGCGGCGCTGGGAGCGCGGCGACACTCCCAGCGGCCGCGGGTTCGGATCCTATATAGGAATGGCCGGTGCACTCACTGGCTGAGTGCCGGTCACGAAAAAGAAAAAAAAAAAAAAAAAGAATTGGCATTTGGTTACCAGTAAAACTTAATTGACCGTGGCAGGACTCCCCTGCTGCTGGTTTCTTACAATATGTAGCTGAGTCTTTGCTAAAACATTCCTGTCGATTTATTGGAACGTTAATAGTTGTAATAATGGGGATAATCTTTGTAAATGCTACTGCAACAGCTACAACAATAGCTTTACAAAGCTCTATTAAAACTTTGCAAGAAGTAGCAGAGTGGTATAAGAATTGGCATGATTTATGGTCCACTCAACGCCAAATTGACACACAAATACATGAAGAAATAGCTGATTTACAGCAAGCTATGACAACGTTAGGAGATCAAGTTATCAGCCTACAAAGACAAATTCAAATGAAATGTGATTGGAATCAGACTAACTTCTGTATAACCACAGTGCCTTATAATGAAACTTATTGGGACAAAGTTAAAATGCATTTACTGTATCATAATAATCTAACACAAGAGATTTTGCAGTTACAATCTCAAATTCAAAACACTTTTCAAAAGGAATTTCAACCTCTCTCAGAACAAAATGTTTTTAAAGGTCTGCTTGGTAAGTTATATCAATTAAATCCTATCCCTCATTTAAAGGCTCCTTTCGGGTCTGTTGCCAGTATGCTTATAATAATTGTATGCTTACTTTTCCTTTTAAACATAGTCTACAAACGCTGCCGAGAACAAGGACAAATGAGTGAGCAAAGGCATGCTATCTTCTCTGTCATATACCGCAAATGGCAAAAGCAAAAATGGGGAGATGAAGGAAATGGTTAATGGACATCTGTGGTCAGCACCCAAGGACGTGTTCACTTGGTGAACTCGCATACGAGTAAACAACCAAGAAATATCAAGGATTGCAAACAATCCTTGAGAATGTTTAAAGTTGTGAGAACACTTTCTTGGGATGTTCCCAGGAGGTGCATTATAGGTAACCAAGTGCTTGAGAAGGGAGGTAACGGTCTTCTGCTCTTGAGAAAAATATAACAGAGTTTATGCATTAATGCTTATCTCGCCTGCACAAGCTTGCTAAACGTAATAAAAGCTGTAACAGCAGTTGGGTCAGGGCTACTCACCTGAGAGAGCAGTGGCCCTTCGCTCTTCACTTGCATCTTGTCTGCTGTGTCTTCCTTCACGTCTCCAATCATTTTAATCTACATTGCCTACAAGAAACCCACCTCCCCTGTAAAGACTCTCACAGACTAAAAGTGAAAGGATCGAAAAAGATATACCATGCAAATAGGAACCCAAAACGAGCAGGAGTAGCTATTCTTATATCAGATAAAATAGACTTTAAACCAAAAACTATGAAAAGAGACAAAGAAAGCCATTATATAATGATAAAAGGATCTATCCACCAAGAAGACATAACAATCATAAATATATATGCTCCCAACATTGCTGCAACCTGATTTATAAAGCAAACTGCCATGCCTAAAGAGAGAAAGAGAGAGACCTCAATACTGTAATAGCTGGGAACCTGAACATCACCCTCTCAACATTGGACAGATCATCTAGGCAACAAATCAATAGAGAAACACAGGATTTAAACTACACTCTAGACTCACTGGACTTTGTAGATATATATAGAACATTTTCCCCAACAACCAGAGAATATTCATTCTTCTCATCAGCACATGGAACATTCTACAAGACAGATTACATATTAGGTCACAAATCAAGTGTCAACAAATTTTTAAAAACTGAAATCATTTCATGCATTTCTCAGACCACAATGGATTAAAACTAGAAATTAATAACAAATGAAACTTTGGACATCACACAAATACTTGGAAATTAAACAACATGCTTCTGACATATGGGTTAAAGAGAAATCAAAAAGGAAATCAAAAAATTTCTCAAAACTAATAATAACAACACATCATACCAAAAACTATGGGATACTACAAAAGCAGTACTAAGAGCAAAGTTTATTGCAATAAATGCTTACATCAAGAGAACAGAAAGATTTCAAATGAACAACCTAACTTTACACCTCAAGGAACTAGAAAAACAAGAACAATCCAATCCAAAAGTTAGTAGGTGGAAAGAAATAATTAAAATCAGAGCACAACTAAATGAAATAGAGACCAAAAATACAATATGAAAGATCAATGAAACAAAAAGCTGGTTTTTTGAGAAGATAAACAAAATAGACAAACCACTAGTCAGACTTACTAAAAAAAGAAGAGAGAAGACCCGAATAACAAAAATCAGAAATAAAAAAGGAGATATCACAACTTATATTGCAGAAATACAAAGAATCATTAGAGATTACTATGAACAACTATATGACAATAAATTTGAAAACTTGGAGGAAATGGATAAATTTCTAGACACATTTAAACTACCAAGATTGAACCAAGAAGACACAGAAAAACTGAACACACCAATAACAAGCAATAAGATTGAAGCCATAGTCAGAAATCTTCCCAAAAAGAAAAGCCCAGGACCAGATGGCTTCACTGCTGAATTCTACCAAACCTTTACAGAGGAATTAATACCAGTTCTTTCCAAACTATTCCAAAAAATTGAAACAGAAACCATTCTCCCAAACTCATTCTATGAAGCCAGTATCACCTGGATACCAAAACCAAAGATACAACAAAAAAAGAAAACTACAGGCCAATATCCTTGATGAATTTAGATACTAAAATCCTCAACAAAATACTAGCAAACAGAATAAAGCAACATATCAAAAAGATTATACATCATGATCAAGTGGGATTCATCCCAGGAGTACAAGGATGGTTCAACATACACAAGTCACTAAATGTGATACACCACATCGACAATATCAAGAACAAAAATCATATGATCACTTCAATAGATGCAGAAAAAGCATTTGACAAAATTCAACAATCCTTCATGATAAAGACTCTCAACAAATTAGGTATAGAGGGAGGGTATCTCAACATAATAAAAGCCATATACAATAAACCCACTGCCAATATCATCCTGAATGGGGAAAAACTGAAAGCTTTATCATTAAGATCAGGAACAAGACAAGGATGTCTGCTCTCTCCACTCCTTTTTAACATAGTATTTGAAGTACTTGACAGGGCAATTAGACAACATAAAGAAATAATTGGCATTCAAACAGGTAAAGAGAAAATCAAATTGTCTCTGTTCACAGATGACATAATTCTATATATAGAAAACCCAAGAGACTCTACCAAAAAACTCTTAGAGCTGATGAGTTCAGTAAGGTAGCAGGATACAAAATCAACATACAAAAATCAGTAGCACTTTTATACACCAAGAACAAACTAGAAGAAAAAGAGATCAAGAAAGCAAGCCCATCTACAATAGCCTCCATAAAAATAAAATACCTAGGAATAAATCTAACCAAAAAGGTGAAAGATCTCTACAAGAGAACTACAAATCACTTCTGAAAGAAATTAAAGAAGACACTAAGAGATGGAAAGACTTTCCTTGTACATGGATTGGAAGAATCAATGTAGTAAAAATGTCTTTACTACCCAAAGCCATCTACAGATTTAATGTGATTCACATCAAAATACCAATGACATTCTTCACAGAAATAGAAAAGGCAGTCTTAACATTCATATGGAACAACAAAAGACCCTGAATAGACAAAGCAATTCTGAGCAAAAAAAGTAAAGCTGGAGACAATACACTTCCTGACATCAAACTATATTACAAATCTATAGTAACAAAAACAGCATGGTACTGGCATAAAAACAGACACGTGGACCAATGGAACAGAATAGAGAACTCGGAAATCAACCCACATATTTACAGCCAACTGACCTTTGACAAAGGCACCAAGAACATACATAGGGGAATAAAAGTCTTATTAAAAGAAAAAGAAGGGGACATAGACAAATCTGAAGAAATAATTCAGCACACATGATAAACACCAACCTACTAATTTGAAAATACTTCTTTTCCTTATTAGATACATATATTTTTTAACTGGTTATGAATATTCATGAGATACAGAGCTGATTGTCACCCCTCGTGCCCAAGAATTGAAGGCCAGATCCATACTGGCAGCATGCCCATTACCACAAATTGCATTCGTACCCTATGTCCCCCACCCAATTATCCCCAACCTCCCTCCCCCTCCCCCTTCCCCCCGACTCCACTTTGTATCCCAAGGTATGTTCTCTCCCTCTGCAAGTCCAACACCCCACTGTGGTCTTTCATTCCTTCCTTCTTTCTGTAACTAGAGTCTACACTAAATAAGAAAATATTTTGTGGCATTATCTTTCTGATCACTTCTCTATGCGTTTTATAAATGTAACTACCATACCACAGAAAAAAATGTAGAGCAATGGTTCTCAAGTTGATAGTGCATCAAAACCATATGTCAGACTTATAAAACTGCAGGTGTCTTGGACCTACTCTGGACTCACTGAGTCAATCTCTAAAGAAGATTGGACCTATGCATTTTTAGAGACAAAAGCATATCATTATGCTCCACTTGGAGTGTTTTTTAAATTTCAGTAAAATACACATGACATAAATTTACCATATTAACCATTTCTGAGCACACAATTCAGTGGCATTAAGTATAACCAAATATTGTATAAACATCACTCTTCCATTCCAGAACTTTTTCGTCATTCCAAACAGAAACTCTATACCCTTAAAAATAACTTCCCATTCCCTGCTTCCCCTACCCCTGGTAACTACCATTCTACTTTCAGACTCTATGACTTTGACTATTCTAGGAAACCATAAACACAATGATATACTATTTACCTTTTTGTGTCTGGCTTATTTAACTTAGCATTAATGTCTTCAAAGTTCATCCATGAAACGACAAAGTCAAATTGTCCCTGTTTGCAGATGACATGATCTTATATATAGAAAAACCTAAAGACTCTACCAAAAAACTCTTAAGAGCTGATAAAGTTGCAGGATACAAAATCAACACACAAAAATCAGTAGCATGTTTATACTCCAATAATGACTAGCAGAAAAATAAATCAAGAAAGCAAGCCCATTTACAATGGCCACCAAAAAAATAAAATACCTGGGAATAAATTTAACCGAGGAAGGGAAAAATCTCTACAACCATAACTACAAATCACTGCTGAAAGAAATGAAAGAGGCCACAAAAAGATGGAAGGACATTCCATGCTTTTGGATTAGAAGAACTGACATTGTGAAAATGTCCATACTAACCAAAGCAACCTACAAATTCAGTGCAATCCCCATCAAAACACCAATGACATGCTTCACAGAAACAGAAAAGACAATCCTAACATTCATATGAAACAACAAAAGATCCCAAATAGCCAAAGCAATCCTGAGCAAAAAAAATAAAGCCAGAGGCATTACACTACTTGACTTCAAATTATTCTACAAAGCTATAGTAAGCAAAAACATCGTGGTACCTGCATAAAAACAGATACATGGACCAATGCAACAGAATAGTGAACTCAAAAATCAACCCACATATTTACAGCCAACTGATCTTTGACAAAGACACCAAGAATATACATTGGGGAAAAGAATGCCTCCTCAATAAATGGTGCTGGGAAAACTGGACATCCATATGTAGAAGAATGAAACTAGACCTGTACCTCTTGCCATTTACCAAAAATAACTGCAAATGCATTAAAGACTTAATAAGACCTGAAATTATAAAACTTCTAAAAGAAAACATAGAGGAAACATTTCAGGAAGTAGGACTGAGCAAAGACTTTATGAATAAGACCCCCAAAGCACAGGAAACAAAAGAAAAAAGAAACAAATGGGATTATATCAAACTAAAAAGCTTCTTCACAGCAAAAGAAACAATTAACAGAGCAAAAAGACAACCTACAGAATGGGAGAAAATATTTGCAAACTATGCATCTGACAAGGGATTAATATCCAGAACATACACAGAACTCAAACAACTTAACAGTAAAAAAACAAGTAACCAGATTTAAAAATGGGCAAAGGAGCTAAATAGGCATTTCCCAAAGGAAGATACACAAATGGCCAACAGACACATGAAAAAATGCTCAACATCACTCAGCATCAGGGAAAAGCAAATCAAAACCAGACTGAGATATCATCTCACCCCAGTTAGACTGGCTATTATCAAAAAGAAGAGAATAACAAATGCTGACATAAGTACAGAGAAAGGAGAACCCTCCTACACTCTTGGTGGGACTGTAATTAGTACAGCCACTATGGAAAACAGTATGGAGGTTCCTTAAACAACTACAGATATAACTTCCATATGATCCTGCAATCCCACTGCTGGGTGTATACCCAAAGGAATGGAAATCATCATGTCGAAGGGACACCAGCATCCCCATGTTTATTGAAGCTCTATTTACAATAACCAATAACCAAGAGTTACAATAACCAACCTAAATGTCCATAGATGGATGACTGGATAAGGAAAATGTGGTACATACACAGAATGGAATACTACTCTGTCACAAAAAGAATAAATTTCTGCTATTTGCAGCAACATGAACTTAGAGAAAATTATGTCAAATAAACCAGACACAGTAGGAGAAATATCACATGTCCTCACTCATAAGTGGGAGCTTAAAAAATAATTTAAAAAAAGAAAGATAGAAAAGTACAACAATCACAATAATTCATTGATGTTTCAAAAGGAGAGAACAGAACTGAGGCCACCAGAGGTGTGAAGTGGTGCGGGGTGGGGAGGGAAGTTAGCAAGAAACTGGTAAAGGGCTACAAAAAACAATTACATTGTGTAATGTTAAATATACTAATTATCCTGATTTGAGCATCACATATTGCACACAGTGTTTAATGTACCACACAGATATGTATAATCAATTATGTTTCAATAAAATATAGATTTAAAACAAAACAAAGTTCATTCACGCTCTAGCATGTGGCAGAATTTCCTTCCTTTAAATGTCTAAATAATATTACATTGTATGTCTATACCACATTTTGTTATCCATTCATCTGTTGATGGACACTTGGGTTGCTTCTACCTTTTTGGCTATTATAAATAATGCTGCTATAAACATGAGTGTGCAAGTATCAGTGGGAATTCCTGTTTTCAATTCTTTTGGATGTACCTACACTTGGAATTGCTGGATCACAATGTCTAATTCTACATTAACTTTTTGAGGAACTGCCATGCTGTTTTTCCACAGCAGTTGCACCATCTGACATTCCTACCAACAATGCACAGGGTTCCACTTTCTCCACATCCTCCCCACTCTCTCCCCCCTTTTTTGATAAAGGCCATTTTAATGGATGTTAAGTAGTATCTATCTCATTGCTGTTTTGATTTGCATTTTCCTAATGGCTAATGATGTTGAGCATCTTGGCCATTTGTATAATTTCTTTGGAAAAATGTCTATTCAAGTCCTTTGGACATTTGAAATGGGTTGTTTCTTTGCTGTTGAGCTGTAGGAATTCTTCATTTAATCTGGATATTAAACCCTTATGAGATATATGATTTGCAAATATCTTCTCACAATCTGTGAGCTGTCTTTTCTTGTGCTCCATTTTTGCATGGCTGTCAAAATAACTTGTTAAGACATTGTATGGGTTTTAATACTGATTTAAGCTTAAAATCAGGCTAATATTTACTTATTAAAAAATTGGGTATGCACATTCTTATAAAACCTAAAGTGTTTACTGAATGCAGAGGCTTTCATGTACTACTGATACCTGACAGTAAAAGGCAGACTGTAGGATTACAATGAATGGAGGGAACTAAGGAGAATAAGAGAATTTTAGATTTCCTCAAAATTCATTGAAACCCGTCCCTTATGACTTTCATTCCACAAATATTAAATTTATTATAAATTATCACTAATAAAATTAACAAATTGTTGCTAGCATTAAAAGCAAAATCTAAGTGAACTTCTTAAAAAACCAAGCAGTCTAAAAAGAGGCTAATACAGAAACAAAAGAATTTTTGGAATGCGTAATATATAAAATACCAAACATTTTAAATGCAAATGAGATAGATAAGTGACATTTCAAGGGCAACAGCATGATGGTTTGTAGTGAGAATCAAGATAGAGCAGCTGTTAATATAAACCATTTGGCCTTTTATGGATGTTTTTTTCAAATCAGCTATTTACTTTAAGGAAAATGTCACATTTAGTAGAGGAAACTCCTTCCCAAAAAATTCAAGGCACCAGACAATAATTTAACAATCATACCTTTCAGAGTTTGGAAGCTCTGGCAATTAGTGCTTTTGAAATCTACTCCTATCAATTATAGTCACAAAGAATAAAGCTCCCTAAATTCTTAAATAATGCATTGCTCTCAAAAGAGTACATTATAGCATCTACACCTGAGCTGTTAACACTTTGGGATTGGTTATTAAAGACAACTGATTCTCTAATATTTGAAAACTCTGTAGTTAGCATTTTTCCTAAGATAAAGCAAAAATTTTTTAAAAAATTAAACAAAATGATCAAATTTAGTATCATTTATTACTCAAAAATTAATGAAAGATAGATCTAGACATACTTCTCTTAAATGACACATAACTCTCTCATTAGGATAACTCTATTTGGTTACTTAGTTATGTCTGCAATTTTTATTATTCAGGATAGAATAGTATAATAAATCTAACAACTTCTTATAGATATACAAATGAAAATGTGTACCTTATTAGAACTGATTTTCTTCCAAAAGTCAAAAGGAAATTGTTTGTATAAGATAGCAAAAAAGTAGTTCTGTAAAGTACTAAGATTTGAATACTGTTTTCCCCAAGGCAGAATGTTTCTTGACGACCATCATTATCTCTAAAATGCACTGCTGTTACAAAAAAGAGTATCACTTTAGCTATTATGAAGTATCATTTTAATGTATATGTACACACTTCCGCACTCCTTTATCTTTTTGATCAATTACTGTACCCACAATAGGCTGAAGGGCAATTTCTAACCTATATCCCCTAACTAAATCTAGCACATCACTTGGGGAAAGGTACCAGAATAAGTAAACAACAAGTAAGAGATTTCACTCTAGACCACAGACTAGGTTTTGTTGTATGAAGAGAAACAACCTCAGGCACAGAGGGAGAAACACATGAGCGTACGTACACACACATACACAAGTTCATTAATGATAAAGCAATACTTATTCGTTGTATTTTTAAAAAGCACATAGAAAAGAATAAGAAGTAAACTAAAAAGTCTTCATAATGAAACCACCCAGAAAACAACCTCTGTTCACATTTTTGTGCAGTTTAGGCATTTGTGTGTATTTTTATAACACAGACAACATGCTCTGCCTTATATTTTGCCTTTTCTGCCTCCAACCTTTGTTAATTTGACAACTAAGAACTGATCTTAAAAATTTAATTTACATGCCTTCTTTTACTAATGTGGAATTCTGTATATCTTCATTTATGGATTCATTCACACTTGTAATTTTTCTAAAATAAAAGCTCTTTACAAATTAAGGGCATTATTCATATATGCTGTATATCTTTCTTCATCAGTTTGTTCCTTGATTCTAATTTTATTTTGACAGTATCAGTGTTTTTTTAATTAGAAATATTTTGAACTTTTAAGCATACCCATTTTATTCAAATACAGAAATGAAAAAGAATAACTGATATGGTAAAATTACCAGGACGACATTCTTCAGAAAAAGAATATCTTTATAGAGAAGATGAAAACAACAAACTAAATGTTTTAGTTACCTGTTAAGTGATCTAAGTAGTACTGATAGAGCTTGCACTGAATAGGAGTCATTCTCACAGCTAACACATACTCATGTTTTGGAGGCAAGAACTTTGTTAATGCTGTATAATCTTTCCTCTGTAATTAACAAGAAAGTGAATGAAAATTAGTTAATCTAATATATTACAGGAATGAACTGCTTTAAGAATTCTTGTTGCTCATAACTAAAAGATATAAATAAACAAATAGGCACTAAACATATTAGAAAACATTTTCTTAAACATAATTTAAACCCTCTCTAAACACATGATGATCCACATGATTGTAGTTAATGTACTTCATATGACTCTACAATATAGTGCACTGGTAAAAAGATATTGCAAAACACCAGGCAGGCTTTAAACTGAAGTGGTCATATTACCAAGTGAGCAATTTAAGTTTTCAAAATGGTCTCCAAAAGGTGGGGAGGGGATGTAGTAGGTAGTGTTAGCAAAATGACTTGCTTTTAATAATATAGTAAAACCTATGAATCAAAGTCTAATGCAGTCTGAGTTGACCTCTGGGTAAGATGTGCTAACATGGCAAACAATAACACACAACTTCAGAAGGAATGTTCACCCTATTGAGAAAGCAAGCCATGCACAAGCACTCTTGAAACCACTTTACTATAAGGGATAGGAACAAAAAAACCACAAATCTGCTAGATACTACTTAAACCAGGAAAATCGCTGCCTGGGTCATAGCAGCAATATAGAAACAGAGTACTTACTAGTACATGTAGCCAATATGATCAAACAGGATGACTTTGCCTTCTATGATGGCAGTTTATCTAGACAAAAGAATAGCCTGCCTCATTTGTTACAGAATCTCGGTGGCTATCACTACTATCTAGTGTTTGAAGAGTAAGTGCGGATCTTCAGTTCTACTAATTGCTGGTTCAGTCTATACATGTTTATTAATTAATGGAGATTCACTGAAGATCCTTTTTTTTTTTTTTTTTTTGTCTTTTTCGTGACCGGCACTCAGCCAGTGAGTGCACTGGCCATTCCTATATAGGATCGGAACCCACGGCGGGAGCGTCGCTGCGCTCCCAGCGCCGCACTCTCCCAAGTGTGCCACGGGCTCGGCCCTGAAGATCCATTTATAAACAACACTGTTAGCCTATTCATATTATTGGATATACTTGAAAGTAATAAAACTGTTTCTTCCAAATTACTTTTAAAATGGCTCCTCTCAATTCACACTGGCCTTTCCTACAACCATTTCAAAGAAGTGAGGTCCAGAGTACTGTATTATACTACAGAATTAGAGTGAGCACAGGAATTTCTTAATCGTAATAGCCAAGTTCCTCTTAAGGAACTCCCTTATCTTGAGGACTAAGAATCTAAACATTAACATAACATGAGGCTTTACACTTGGCAAATGAATTAATCAACTAGGTTCTAAACTTCTCAATGGAAAATTTTTTAAAAAGTTGAATGCTGCCTAAAATTTTGAAGACAGTGTAAGAAGATATAACTGTAAAACTATATACTGAAAAGGGGGGGAAGAAAACACAAAATAATTAAGGTTTAAACTCAGAAAATATTTTGGGATTACAGTATAAGAAAGTAACAATATTTTATTACTATGGAACGTATTTGTACCTGAACACATCCAGCTAACATCTCATAGAGAATGTGAGCACGTTTTTTCATCACTCTGACATCTACCATGGTAGAATCTGCACATTGACCATTTTGGATTGGATTTATAAATCTATTCCTGAACTCCTTAATGGATCCAAGCAAATTTTCCTTGATAAAGTTAACCATACAATGATCTAAGAGAGAAGACAATTCATTAACAACATTAACAATGGTTAAAGAGACTCAGAAACATTCCCCAGTGAAACGCTCATGTTTTCAAAAACACATGCCATGGAAGCATTAGAATTAAGCTATAAAGAATATCAAACTAAGCACAGAATAAACATTGGTTATAAGTCTGATCTAGAACTGGATTACCTAAACCAGATAAGAAATAAAAATAAAAATCACCCCTAAATACTAGACATCAGTGTTTTTTTAAAAACTCTTAAAGGACATTTTATTCTAACTCCTTTCCTTCACAACAGATGAGAAGCATAAAACAAGTGGTCTACAATTCTAACCATGATTTTATGGTCAGTGAGGGTATCTTGTGAAGAAAATGTAACTAATAAATCAAAATAATAAAAGTGGATAATAAGCTACTATACCAAAATTTATATTAACTGATTCAGTTCAAGAAATCCTTAATAGGGCTGTCAATTGTCCTATACTATATAGGACCACAATCTGAAATAGCATTTCTATAAACAGGGTACAGAACAAAAAAGAGGGAAAGTGGAGCAGATAAAAACAAAAATAAAATATAGGTTAAAGTGAAATAATAAACAGTATTACAAATAATAAAATAAAAAAGTTAAGTTACTATAAACACATTGAAGGAAAACGACAAACATAAAAATAACAAAAAGCCATCAAAATGGGAAAAAGAAAAGGGTGGGAGATTATAATGAGAAATTTCAATTTGTTATTTGCTGAATAATCTCATGCTCCCTTCTTTAGTGTCACCACACACATAAAAAATGAGGGAAATTTACAAGTCACTTCCTTGGGTTCACATCATCTGTCCTCAGACTCAGCAAACTCTATCCTGCCATGAATTTATCACAGCTCTCCTTCTCCCATCTCCATCTTGCTGAAATGCTCATGTTTGGCATTTATTTTTGATTTCTTAACCGTACCTCCCCCAAAACTGGATGTATGTCCTTACAAATACCTCCTTAGTAACCACATATGCATTTGTACTTTTGAAAGCAATCATTAAGACTTCTGATACTTTTTAAATATTTCAAATTCCTTATTTATATTTGAATACTCATAATGGCACATCTCTTGACTGTGGTTTTCCACTCACAAAGCACCTCACTTGAAAAGTATGGTATTCTTTCACAGCAGACTCAGATGGACCTATGTAGATCATGGTCAGGGACTATACTAGAGTCAACAGAGGAAAGACGAATGGCATAGTGGCAAATATATATCTGAGGCAATACCAGTACTCTACAACATAAGTGTAGATATTAACTCACACTCGATTAGATTATTTTGAAGTGGTGTTCCTGTTAAAATAATCCTCCTCCTTGATCGTATAGAATTCATTGCTTTTGAAACAGCAGATGCTTCATTTTTAAGAATATGGCCTTCATCACAAACAACAAAGTCAGGGCCTATAAAAACATATAGAAAAACATTTTATTAAAATATAATAAACCTGAAAATGTGACCCATTTAAGTAAATAAAGTTAATTCTTTAATAGTGCTGGTCTTATAGGAAGATAAAACAACATTATCATAAGTATATTTTATCTGCTGTTATATTGGTTAATAGGGCACTACTTAGTATTAATTATATCCCAAAAACAGTAATAAATCACTACTATAAATGGTACTTAAGGTCCTCTGAGTGTGTATAAAAATAGGAAGAATAAAAATAACCACAAGGGGGAAAAACATCCCTTTCAACAGATCTGGGGTATTTGAAAAAAGACAAATGTGGTTTAAAATTTAAAAGTCTCAGAAAAAAAAAAAAAAAAAGTCTCTAAAGATAATATTTCATCATTAGCATATCAAGTTAAATCTATCAGCAAAGGCTAAGAGCAATTTATATATACATGAAAACAAATTTCAAAAGTTACATTATAAGAAATAATATATAAATTGCATTCCCACTTATTCTAAATATCTAACACTCATTGCTGGAGAAAAATTTAACTGATAAAGGAAAGCTAAGCTAGTTGTTAACATGGGTATGGTGGGTGGGGAGAACACCTTTCTAGCTATGAAAGATCTCACAGCAGACTGACTCTTTCAAAAGAAATACTATAGGCTTATATTTTTTAAATAACACATACTGTTTGCTAAAGTATCCTACATACACAATTTGCTTGCTAGTTAACACACACACATTACTTAAATGTCGATTTCAACAATAGCAGCTGTCAAATTACCCCCATCTGTTAAGCATTAGAGAAAATTCAATTTCTACTTCAAATGACTTCAAAAATAACTGCTTCAGTATGACAGATCAAATAATACAATTGTGATTCAGTTTTCGGATGGAGCTACACAAATAATAAATATTTTTAAATTACTAATATATTCTCTAAAACTAAAAATCTGTACCTAGCTTTGTATTAAAAGATTGTGTATTGTTTATTTTGAATCCTCAAATATTTTCTACAGATAAAAATTTTTTTACACAAGTGATTTAAATGATTTCCAAACATTTAATATTCAGTGTCCATGAGGGTGTGGAGAAATGAGTATTCTCTTATACTCTTTATGAGTCTACACTAGTATAAAAGATTTTAGAAGCCAATTTTACAATATCTATCAAAATGTAAAATGTGTGCACCTTGACCCATATTTCAATTTGTGGGAATTTATCCCAAAGATATACTTCCATAAGTACCCAAAGATACATAACAGAATGTTCTCTGCAGCACTGTTTGCTATGGAGGAAAAGTGGGAACACCCTAAAAGCTTGTCAAAGGGGGTCTGGCAATGGGGTTTAAAGTATGGTATAATGGAGTAAGTTGCAGAGTTAAAATTAATGACATGTATCTCCATGTACAAACCTTGAAAGTTATGCCAAATATATTATTAAATAAAAAGAAGTTGCACAATAGTTACCTATATAATGATCCAATTTGTATTTAAACAACCACCTCAAATGAGTGGTTTTATCTATGTATACAATAGGCCCTCCAGATCTGTGGATCCCACATTCACGGATTCAACCAGTTGCTAATCCAAAACATTTGAGAAAAAAAAAACGTTGCATCTGTACTCAACATGTACAGACTTTTTTTTTCTTGTCATCATTCCCTAAATACAGTATGACAACCATTTACATAGCATTTATGTTTTATCAGTATTATAAGTAAGCTAGAGATGATATAAAGTATATGAGAGGAGGGAGGATGTGCACAGGTTAGATGCAAACACTACTCCATTTTATACCAGAGATTTCTGCATCGCCCGGTTTGGTATCCACAGGAAGTCCTGGAACCCCCCACAGACTTTATATGTATGTGCAATAAAGGATTAACCTTGCCCAAAGAAAGATTTGGCCTTTGCCTCCAGCTCCAACCCTTGGAATGTCCTGCTTGATAAGAGTATCTTTGTTTACCTGGAGGCCTTGGACCCGCCAGATATTCTACACTAACAATGTGATTTATGGTAGGAGGTCTTGGGCCAAGGGGCATCTTCTTAACCTCTGGAGGGGCTGGAGTCTAAGATCAGGCACATGGGTGGTCAACCATATCTATGTGATCAAGCCCAAGCTTTAGATACCAAGGCTCAGGTGAGCTTGCCTGGTTTGCAATATTCCATGCATATTGTCACACATCATTACTGAGAGAAGGTAGCACTCTGAATGATTCCAGTAGAAGATCACACCTGGAACTCTCCTGGGCCCTGCCCTATATGCCTTTTTCTGCTGCTGACTTTAATTTGTATCCTTTCGCTATAATAAACCATAACCGTTAGTATATTGGCTTTTTTGAGTTCTGCAAATCCTTATTGTGAAATATTGAACCTGGGGGTGACTTTAGGATCCCCAAACTTTGCAATATAAAATACATGCTTGTGTAAGCACAAAACATTTCTGGAAGAATATACATGGAACAATAGTAAGATAAGGAAGAAGGGAACTTTTATTTTTCAATATACGCCTTTTTCTTCTGTTTGTATTTTGCTCAAGAACACAAAATAACTATTGCTAGCATGGCAACAAAGGGAGAGGAAGCCCTATCCTTAGTAAGGATATCTGAGAGACTAGAAGTAAGAAGAAAGAATAAGAGTAAATATACTCATTTATAAACGTAAATCGACAAAAAAAGTTAAATTGCGTGATTCATATTTTATTTACCAATATAGAAATGTACAAGGGTAATTCAAAAAGTTCAAAAAAAAAAAACAGAATTGAAAGGTAATACAAATTCTTCCATGAACAGAAAGTATAGGGAGGAAGGCAGTCAAGAGGCTCTGAGGAGCAAAAGAAAAGGGATTTAGAGAAAGGCTTGAAGAAAATTTCTTCGGTTCAAAAGTTTAATCCTGACTGAATCTGTTAACTTAAGATGGTTCAAAACACTATGAAAACCTGTCTTTATTTTTAAAAAACTACATAGTGAGATCTATCTTATTGCTTAAATCAAAAAGTACCTTAAATTAATATTGTTTATATAAACACACTCTCTCTCACAAACACATACACACACACATATATTATGTTCTCTGAAACTAAAAGACCTTGCAATGTGCTTCTAAAAACACTAATGTGAATTAGAAAATTCCACGAGATCAGTGTAAGTACATTAAATAGGAAAATATGTTTTCAAAACAATTGGTAGGTTAGGGAAGAAAGGCCAAGTAAAGTAGGTTCAGTTACTTTCTGTAATGTGATTTCTAAGTGCAGGTGTTTTCAAACCCTACTACCTCATTTATACATCATTGTTTCAGAACGAAGTTTTTCAGAAAATATATTTCCAAGGTAACCAAAACTTACTCCTTTTAAACATTAAACATTTTTATACAAGCAAAGGTTTTGTTTCATACTATTATATTTAAATAAGTTCTTTTTCAGTATGTTACACTGCCACCTACTGGTAGATTTTAAAAAAATCATAAACATATTACGCAAAAAAGTAGATAAAATTTTGGAACTGTCCAAGCAAGCCTGTCTCAAACCCATGACCCAGTGGAACCAGAAGAGATAATAAAATGATTACTGTCACTTTAAGCCCTTAAGGCTTGGGGTGACTGTTATGCAGCAGTTGAGTTTAGAGATGAACACTACTATTTAACAACACTGGTCAGCTCTAAACATGTTTCCAATCTTAATACCTGCTCCTGATTTCCCAGGCTTCAGACCTAATAGTCCACTCTACTAGTTTATGACCTCACCTCATTCTTAAGTCTGATACCCAAAACTGCTTGTCTGTCTCTCACATTTTGCTTCCATCGTGAACTTCCATATGTTACACCCAAACCCAGATCCTTAAATACTCAGCTACCATTTATTTGATTCTTCACTACCACCAATTTTCCCCAAATAATTTTTTATCAATTTTCCCCTTAGAGAAGAAAAATTGGGCAAAAAAAGAATACACGTTCTGGAAAACTGAGTGTTATGTTTAACAAATCCCTTCTAATAAATTTAGAAGTACTTCACAGATCTCGACAGTTTAAACTTAGGTGGTAAGAAAAATGATATCTAAAAGTTACTACTACCACTAAATCTTAAAGCTTACTATAATTTTAACATATTCCTCTTACTATATGTTATACATGATGAATAGTATGAGATCCTTGTTGCTGTGCAGATGGTTTCCCAGATATGGCAGACCAGTTATTGCTAATACTCCTATATACCCTGGAAAGGAAAGTACAGTTAGAGCTTCAGTTTCCCAATGAAACTACTGGAGAGATCAAAGCCTCCCATAGGTTCTAACAAGGTAATCTAGGTATTTATTTTTTTAAATTAATAAAACAAAAAATAAAACCCAATGTAGAACTTACTTAAACAGGTAAAAGGCATCTATTAGGAAGAAACCCGCAGCTAACATTATACCTAATGGTGAAAGACTGGAAGCTTTCCCTGAGATCAGAAACAAGACAACTGCTCTCACCACTTACATTCAACACTGTACAGGAAGTTCTGGAAAGGGTAATTAGGCAAGAAAAAGAAATGAAAAGACATCTGGATTTGAAAGGAAGAAGTAAAACTATCTGTACTCACAGATGGTATGATCTTTTTAATAGAAAATCCTAAACAATGCACACAAACTATTAGAACTTATAGACTCACCAAAGTTGTAACATACAAGAATATACAAAAATCTGTTGTATTTCTATATGCTAACAATGAAAAATCTGAAAATGAAATTAAAACAATTCATTTATGACAGAACCAAAAAGATAAAATATTTAGTAATAAATTTAAGAAGTATAAGACCTGTACACTAAAAACTGCAAACATTATTTAAAGAAATTAAAGCAAGACCTAAATAAATGGAAAGACATGACATGTTGACAAACGGGAAGATTTAATATTTTAAGCTGGCAATACTCCCCAAATTGATCTACAGATTCAATGCAGTCTCTAACAAAATCTCAGCTGGCTTCTTTGAAGAAATATAAAAGCTGATTCTCAAATTCATACGGAATTGCAAGAAACGCCAAATGGCAAAACAATCTTGGGAAAGAAAAACAAAGCTGTAGGACTCCTACTTCCTGATTTCAAAACTTACTGCAAAGCTACAATAATAGTGTGTTGGCATAAAAATATAGAGGTTGAGCATCTCTAATGTGAAAATCCAAAATCCAAAATGCTCCAAAGTTTGAAACTTTTTGAGTGCCAAAATGACACTCAAAGGAAATGCTCAACTAGTTAAGTATGTGCAAATATTCCAAAATGTGAAAAAATCCAAAATTTAAGACACCTCTGGTCCCAGGCATTTCAGAGAAGGAATACCTGTATAAAGCAAAATAGAGAATTGAGAGTCCAGAAATAAACACATATATCTATGGTCAACTGATTTTCAACAAGGGTGCCAAGATCCTCTGTAGTGGATTGAATTATGTCCCCCCAAAACTCATTGAAACTTGAATTCTGTCCCCCAAGTTTTACTTATTAGAAACCTTGCCCCCACTGTAACTGTTAAGAGGGTGGGAAATCCTATTATGGTAATTGGAAGGTAGAGCCTTGATGAGGTCATTGGATTGTAGGACCGTGCAGTAGTGAATGGATTAAAAATGGTGGTCAGGGGCATGGCCCTAAGGGTTTTAAAAGAAGAGAGAGTCTGTCTTTCTCTCTGCTCTCTCTGCTTCCACCATCTTGCAATGTGAAACCCCCGAGTCACTGCTGCCACCACCAGATGGACTTTGGACTTCCCAGCCTCAGAAACTGTAAGCAATAAACTTTGTTTTTCTTCATAAATCACCCAGTTTCAGGTATTTTGCTATAAGAAACAAAAATGGACTAATGCACCTTTCACTGGAGAAAGAACAGTCTTTTCAACAACTGGTGCTAGGACAACTGAATATCAAAATGCAAAGAAAAAAGCAGACAGACCCCCTAATCACACCATATACAAATATTAACTCAAAATGGATCATCAACATACATGTAAGAGCTAAAACTATAAAACATTTAAAAGAAAACATAGGTGCAAATACTTATGACCTTGAAAAAATATTTGTGACCTTGAATTAAGCAACACATTCTTGGATATGCACCAACACATAAGCAACAAAAGAAAAAATAGATAAATTAAACTTCATCAAAAATTTTAAAATTTGTGTATAAAAGGATGATATAAAGAAAGTAAAAGATGACCAACAGAATAAGAGGAAAATTAGCAAATTTTATATATATGTGTATATATAAAGGTTAAGGGTATAGTACCCCGTATACATAAAGAACTCTTACAACTCAATAATAAAAAGAAAAATAACACAATTAGAAAACAGACAAAAAACTTAAATAGACATCTCTCCAAAGAAGATAAACAAATAGCCAACAATCACATGAAAAGATGCTTGACATCATTAGTCATGAAGAAAATGCAAATCAAAACCACAATGATACCACTTCACACCCACTAGGATGGCAATATATATACACACACACACATATATAAAACAGACAGATAATAACAAGTGTTAGCAAAGATGTGAAAAAAATAGGAACCTTCACACACTACTCACAAGAAAATCAAACAGTGCAGCCACTGTGAAAAAGCGGCATTTCCTCAAAAGGTTACACATGTAAACATGGAGTTACTATGTGACTCAGCAATTCCATTCCTAGGTATACACCCAAAAGAACTGAAAACAGAAGCTAAAGTAAAAACCTGCACATAAATTGTTCATAGCAGCATTATTCATAATAACCAAAAAGTGGAAACCCACATGTCCACTAACTGAACAGATAAACAAAATGTGAATATTACCCATACAATGAAATATTATTTGGCAATGAAAAGGAAATGAAATACATGTTATCATGTGGATCAGCTTTGAAAACATTGAGCTAAGAGAAAGAAGAGAGATATTGTATGATTCCGTGTTTATAAATGTCCACAAGGAATAAGAACAAACCAAACCCCAAATCAGTAGAAGGACAAGATCAAGGGTTTGGATCCCTATACTGGTTAGCCACCAAAAAAAAAAAAAAAAAAAAAAAAGTAGAAGGAGAGAAATAACAAAGATCTGAGTAGAAATAAATGAATTAGAGATTAAAAAAAACACAAAAGATCGATGAAACAAAGTGGAAAATATAAACAAAATTAATAAATGTTTAGCTAGACTAATGAAGAGAGAAGACTCAAATAAAATCAAAAATGAAAACAGAGACATTACAACTTCTACCACAGAAACACAAAGTATCATAAGAGACTACTACAAACAACTACACGCAAACAAACTGGAAAACCTAGGAGAAATGGATAAATTCCTGGACACATAACAACCATCCAAAATTGAATCATGAAGAACACCTAAACAGACCAATAACAAGTAATGAGATTAAAGCAGTAATAAAAAGTCTCCCAACTAAGCAAAGCCCAGGACCAGACAGCTTCACTGCCAAATTCTACCAAACATTTAAAGACGGATTAATAACAATTCTTCTCAAACTCTTCCAAAAATTGAAGAGGAGGGAATACTTCCAAACTCATTCTACAAGGCCAACATTAATCTCATACCAAAACCAGAAAAAGATAGAACAAAAAAAGAAAACTACAGACCAATATCTCTAATGAATACAGACTCAAAGATCCTCAACAAAATACTAGCAACCAGAATCCAACAACACATTAAAAAGATCATTCACCGTGATAAAGTGATTCATCCCTGGGATGCAAGGATGGTTCAACATATGCAAATCAACAAATGTGATATACCGATCAACAGAATAAAGGAAAAAAACCATATGATCATTTCAATAGATGCATGAAAAGCATTTGATAAGATCCCACACTGCTTCATGATAAAAACACTCAACAAATTAAGTCAGAAGGAATGTATCTCAACACAATAAAGGCCATATACGACAAATCCACAGTCAACATCATACTGAATGGACAAAAATTGGAGGCTTTTCCTCTAAGATCTGGACGGATGCCCATCTTCCCCACTCTTATTCAACACAGTATTGGAAGTTCTGACCAGTGTAATAAGGCAAAACAAAGCAATAAAGGGCATCCAAATAGAAAAGGAGGAAGTCAAACCATCCCTATTTGCAGATGACATGATCATTTACACAGAGAACCCTAAAGACTCCACCAAAAAATTACTAGAATAAATGAATTAATTATAGTGGCAGGATACAAAATCAGTACACAAAAATCAACAACCCTCATATATGCCAATAATGAAAGACCCAAAGAAGAAATCAAGAATGTAATCTCATTCACAACAGCTACCAAAAAAATAAAGTACCTAGGAATAAATTTTAAAAAGGAGGTGAAAGATCTATACAATGAAAACTATAACACATTGGTGAAAAAAACTGAAGAGGACACAAATAAATGGAAAGATATCCCACATTCATGGGCTGGAAGAATTAACATCATCAAAATGTCCATGCTACCCAAAGCAATTTTCATATTCAACGCAATCTCTATTAAAATACCAATGACATTCTTCACAGAAATAGAAAAAATGATCTTAAAATTTATATGGAACCACAAAAGAACAGTAAAAGCAATCTTGAACCAAAAAAACAAAGTTGGAGGCATCACGCTTCCTGATATCAAAATCAAAATATAAATAAAGCTATAGTAACCAAAACAGCATGGTACTGATATAAAAATAGACAAACAGACCAATGGAACAGAACTGATAGCCCAGAAACAAACCCACACACTTACCGCCAAGTGATTTTTGACAAAAGTGCCAAGAATATACAATGGGGAAAGGACAACCCCTTCAATAAATGGTGCTAGGAAAACTGGATATCCACATGCAGAAGACTGAAACTAGACCCCTATCTCTCACTATACACAAAAATCAACTCAAAATGAATTAAAGACCTAAACTTAAGACCTGAAACTATGAAACTACTAGAAAACATAGGGGAAATGCTACACAAAATGGGAGTGGGCAGTGCTTTGAGTGAGACTGCAAAGGCACAGCAACTAAAGCAAAAATATACAAATGGGACTACATCAAACTAAAGTTTCTGCACAGCAAGGGACACTATCAACAAGTGAAGAGACAACCTACAGAATGGTAGAAAGTGTTTGCAAACCATACATCAGACAAGGGGCTAATATCCAAAATATATAAGGAACTCACAGAACTCAACAGCAAAAACCAAATAAACCAATTAAAAAATGGGCAAAGGACCTGAATAGACATTTCTCAAAAGATGACATAGAAATGGCCAACAAGCACATGAAAAAAATGCTCAAAATCACTAATCATCAGGGAAATGCAAATTAAAACCACAATGATATCAACTCACCCCAGGTTAGAATGGCTGTTATCAACAAGACAGAAAATAACAAATGCTGTGAGGATACATAGAAAAGGGAACCAATCCTCCTACATTGTTGGTGGGAATGTAAATTGGTACAGCCACGTGGAAAACAGTATGGAAGTTCCTCAGAGAACTAAAAATAGATCTACTCGACGACCCAGCTATCCCACCACTCATAAAAGTAGAGAGTAGAATAATGGATACCAGAGGCCAGGAGGGGACGAATGGGTACAAAACTATGATATCTACTCTAAATGAATCATTGAGCAGTATATGCACATACTGAAACAATACACTGTACCCCACAAAAATGTACAAGTAAATGTTAAAATTAAAAAAAAAAAAAACAACTCTAGCCATTACATTATATGTGGGAAAATATAGATTAACACTCAGGTTACCACAATGATTGATAAATGCTTAAAATAACTAATGACTTAAAATAAATAAACTAGTTTTATGACACAAACAAAAAAAAACAATTATAGTAATGAGGTTATAAACAGATAACTCCATTTGTCAAAACCCACTAAACTCTGCGTTACAGAGTAAACTTTAAAATATGCAAACAAAATAAAGGAACTGACCTATTTAAGTTTGGAAAATGATGTTTTAACTGGAAATTATAAAGCTACAGACAAAAGCAATCAGAGAAACACAATACTCTAGTTGGTAAATTTATTTCTCACAGGGGTATGGATTAACAATTCTGAAACCTCTTTACACGTATAATGAGGTGAACAAATAAGAAGAGAAACTGGTGAACAATACCTTAATCAAGTAATGAAAGTCAACATCACTTATGATGTCATGTACTATGATATCATGTATCCCCTGACATGATGTGACAAAAAGGGTACTTCACCTCTGGTGTATTCACTCAAAACCTATAACCTCAGTCCAATTACAAGAAAAACAACAAACTCAGATTAGTGAAAACTACAGAATAGCTGGGCAATACTCCTCAAGACTGACAAGATAATGAAAAATAAAGAAAGCCTGAGAAACTCATAGACCAGAAGACACTGCAGAGACATGACAGCTAAATGCAGAGGTACCCTGGGTGGAAAAACTTGTGAAATACAAATAATTTGTTTGAAATTTAGTTAATAATAATGTGCCAACAATGTGTCAACTTATTAGCTTTACTTTGGTATGTAATTACATCATTATCTAAAAAAAGAGGCAAAGCCACGGATTCTAAAGCCTACAGCTACTTTCACAATGACAATTACCCAGACTTCCTCAACAAACATAAAGCCTCAATAGTGCCTTAAAAGTAATAAGATACAAGAGGGAAAAATTGTACACATAAATTAATAATCTTAGATAAAAAACTAATTTTAGTTTTACATATAGTACAACTTATTGCTTTTCCAAGTGGCAAAGAAGAATCAGATATCTGGCTCTCACATCAGATTACTGTCACATAAGGATCAACAGTATTACAAATATTAACCTTCCATAGTGATGGCCCTTTAAAAGACAGGAGATGAGCAAACAGCAATTCTTCTGATGACACATAGTTTGGATAAAAGACTTAAGAACTGTTTTCAGACTATAGAGAGAGCTCTTATCACCTAATATTCAGATAGTTGGAAGAAATCTTCAATTGTGACTATTGCACCTGATATATTTTTAACTGTTTACAAGGTCTTCCCTGAAAACCCTAAATACTTCCAGACTCAGCAAATAAATTCTGAACAGCTGGCACCATTAAGGATGATTGATACTAAGAATCAAAAAGAAGGCAAAAACATGAAGGATGAGTGAAACAAAAACCAGGGACTTAGTAGATGATCAGTTAGTATTTGTTAAATAAAATATAAACACATTTTTATTCAATTTGCTTCTTTATGTCAGTGCCTGTTAATTAATGCCTTACCTGGATCAACCAATGACTTGTTAAATATTTCTTTAAGTTTC
This sequence comes from Cynocephalus volans, assembly GCF_027409185.1. NCBI lineage: Eukaryota > Metazoa > Chordata > Mammalia > Dermoptera > Cynocephalidae > Cynocephalus > Cynocephalus volans. The sequence continues at coordinate 85,371,290 of NC_084478.1, forward strand.
CGACTCTTCACATTCCTTCCTTGAGCAAGATTTCTGTACATCTCATAGCCTATGATCATAACACCACCATCTTCTTGCCACCTCTGTAGCATGTAGCTTCTTTCCTGAGGACGTTTCACAGTTGCTAATTCAGAGACCTTTTGTAAGAAAATAAGGATTTTTAAAGTAGCTATTTAAAACTTACACATAATAAATATTCCCACTGAAATATACATTATTGAAAATTAATTTTCTTTTAATATATGAATTTCATGTAATTATTTTAATAATAGAAAACATTTAAAATATGATACCTCAAGCTTTTCATCATCTTTTAATCCTTCTTGCCACTTCTCAAATTCATTCATCCAATTCAAAGCAGTATTAAGAGGGCAAACCACTAAAGCAGTGCTGAAATCCAATTTGTCACACAAAAGAACTGTATGAAGAAAACTAACCACCTACAAGAAAACAGATTAAGTTGCCATCTTCATTTAAATATCCACAAAAAAGTTAATACATTAAGTAATCTTACAACTTAATGGTTTTGTTTTGTTTTAAACAATAAAGCAACCAACCAAAAGATCATAATTTCCAAAACCAGGCAAAGTACAGGGAAAGAGATATAATAATAAAAGGAGAAAGCTTGACTAGCTGATGTATAAAGTCCTTCCAACTCTAAAGCTCCATGTTTCTATGATCAATCTGAATAATATGAATATAAGATGTCACCACACCAAAACAGATACTAAGTCTCTGGTCTACACAGAATGTCCCTACAGCCTTTCAGAAAATACCATTGCCCAATTAGAAGAGAATTGTGTTATACAGTACTTTTCTATTTTAACATTTTCTGACTCACCAAATCTATAATAATTACCTTATGGTTTAAAATTACATATAATTTCATTAATTTCACATCTTGCTACAATTCCTGCCATTTAGAAATGCAGTGTTTTCTACAGTGAAAAATACTTTCTCATTACTGTAGCATCATAGACAGTTGGAAGTTGTAAAGGAAGTTATTTTCTGCCTCAGAGTCTTTGCAGTTGTTTTGGGCTATACCTGTAACCTCTCTGTCTCACTTCATTAGTATCTATGCTCAAACATCACCTCCTAAAAGATGCCTTACCTAAACTTTCTTTGCTCCCTTAACAGTTAGTACCTGAAAGTACATATTTCTTTTTCTATTTAATTAGTATCACTCTCCACCACTAGAAGATAAGCTCCTTAGGGAGGGATCTTGTTATTCTTGTTCACTGCTTTATCTCCAACTCCTTCAACTAGTATATACTAACATATGCACAAAAAAGGATACCTTCATATTCTTTAGTTCTTACCTGTAAAGTCTTACCAAGACCCATGCAGTGAGCCAGAATGCACCCTGAACCTGGAGATTTCTTTGTTTTCTTCACAGACTCACAACAGCAATCCCACATAAACTGAACACCTAAAAATGACAGCTTCATTAAGTTAAATTTAAAGGTCCAAGTTAAAAATCTCCCTTTACAAACATATCAAAAAATAACCAAAACTTCTAAGAAATAGCATTTTTTCTTTTCTTTTTCTTTTTTCTTGTTAGAAATAGCATTTTAAAAAACACTCAGAGCTAAAGAATTTCTTAAATGTAAATGGGGTTTTTTTCTGCTAAGGTAAACTAGAAATGAAACAGTGAACATAAGCACACAGTAACAGGGTAACTTACTTTCATTCATCTTATCTAAGCTATCACAGAAAACATTCTCTATTCCCTGAGATGGTTCAAAGGGACACAAGAATACTCTAAAACAGAAAGTTTATCCAGAGAGGAAACAGCTTCCTATTAAATATACCTTCAACTTTATTGAGCCAATCAGGAAAAAAACTCAGGAGATAATTCATCATTTCTCCCTTTATTCAATAGTAAAGATTTACCAAGAAAGGGGGCTGGCAACCCAAAGAGTAGAAACTGTAGAACTTCCCTTATGAATTAATCCACATAATCACTCAAAAGTGACTGATTCCACTCTAACAAAGCAGAGGGTAGGGATAGTTTGGTATCTTTCTAATACCAATGTAGGAATATTATTTAAAAACATACCTGGAAACGCTCAAATAGCATTCCTGAAGAAGGCTTTTAGCTAACTCTACCTCTTCCCACCCCACACCTACCCTTAGCCAACCACTGTAGACTAGGTGAAATCCACTTGCTATATATACCCATTTATAAGCAGCACTTTCCTTCTCCTTTTATAACACTTATTGTGTTTGCAATCACCCAATTTTGTTCTTCCTCATTTGCTTATGAGCTCCATGAGGGATCACGGTTTTTTTGCTCACCAATGTACCTCCAGTGCTTAGCAGAATGTGAGGCACACAGGAGACACTCAAATATCAGTAAAATTTAACTAAAAATTATTGAATCATCTAATAGTTTCTTACCATCTACTTGATGGGGTTTTAATTTGATAACCATATTTCTATGAACCTGCACTAAAGGTTCTTTGGTTTCTTCATCTTCATCTAAAACCAACTTGGTTGTTATTGGACATTTGGTGGGTGAAGCATCTTCAATTTCTATCACCTACAAGAAAGGGAGTTGATAGTTAAGCCCATAAAAACCTTTAAAGCAATGGCTGAGTATCAGTCTTTCCAAGGGAGATTTTCCAAAACATAGACACATCTACTCTCATATCACACATCCAATATTTTGGTTCAATAAGGCCAAGAGAGAGTCCAGGTTTACATGTTTTCCAAAATCAGAAACCTCCACAGGACTTTAAATCACTGTACTAATGCCAGTAATTTAGTTCAATGGTTCTCACCCTGGATATCTCAACATACATACATTAGGTATAAAAAAAGAAATGCTCCAAATTAATCTATGGCACCACAATTAAAATTTGAATAGATACATGGCTCCCAACCAGGGATAGTTCTATTCTTCTAGGATTTGAAAATGTACAAAGGCATTTATGGTTGTCAAAGTGACTTGTCAGGGCTGGTACTTAATGGAGGAGGAGGGGAAGGCAAACATAAATGTTCTACAATTGAAAGACTGTCCCAAACAATAACTGTCCTCTCCCACTCAAGATGTCAACAAGACTCCCACTGAAAAACACTAAATATATGTTGTGAAAGGGAAAAACATTTAGAAACACTGGTTCCAGAACCACAGGCTCAACAAGCATGATAAGAATACATAATACCTTATAATTACAAGGAAAACAATTATCACAAGTTCCTTATTTAAAACTTAATTAGACATACATACGTATGCTCAAGTGTGTATGTGTATATATATTTCTTTGCTGTCTTATCCTAATCTCTATCCACTACATGGTATACTCAATAACTGTAAAAGGTAGGTACAAGTATTCCCATTTCACAGATGAAAGAAACTGAGGGGCACATAAGTTAAATAACTTGTACAAGATCATACAGCTATTAAATATTGCAACACTGAGATTTATACTTAGAGAACTGGCCTCCAGAGTCTACGTTCTTAATTACTACAAAATACTAATTTAATAAAGGAAATGGTTATATAAACAGTTTTATGGTTCTATGAAAAGAACTAAAGACTCAATTTAAAATTATAAACATTATGATATTTAATGAATAAAATTTTAGCCACTATTTTTTTTTATTTACAATTCTAACTAGGAACAAATGAATTTTGTAATGTTCAATATAGAAATCTTCAAACATACACCAAAGTAGACAGAACAGAATGAATCCTATTACCTATCACTCAGCTTCAAAAATTATCAACTTATAGCCAGTTTGTTTCACTGTGCCTCCCACACATTCTCCAACTCCCCAGATTCTACATATTATTTTGAAACAAACACAAGTATGCAATTTCATCTGTAAATGTTTGTAAATGTCTCTTCAGAAGGATGCTCTGTCTTTTTAAAACCTTAACTATACTGTCATTATCAAATCTAAAAAAATTACAAATGAGTGATAGATTTATAATAAATTATTTGAATAGATACTGTACTTACATGAAATAATAAGTGATATACAAATTAAGATTAATAATTGGGAGACAGTGTGGTGGAGTATAACTAGCACAGGCCATTTAGATCCAAATTCCATCTGGCCAGTTAGCTCAGTTGGTTAGAGCATGCTGCTGATAACACCAGGGTCCAGGGTTCAATCCCTTTACTGGTCAACTACCACAAAAAAAATAAAGATCCAAATTCCATTTCATCGAGCTACCTAAACTCTCTTAGCTTCGTTTCTGCATCTGCGAACTGGGCAAGATTATAAATAGCCTTCACAGGGTTGCTGTGGAGATTAAATAAGGCAATGTACACAAAGTACCTCGCATAGACTAAGTATTCACTAAATTATTATTGTAATGTCCTAATGTACCAGCTTCATACCACTGGGATATAGCAATTAGATAAAAATGGAAAATTCCCTAAATGTCTTGTTCTGCTTGAAAAGTGTGGAGGCAGAATCCTAAAATTGCCCCAAGATTCCCACTCTTTGGTGTAAACACCCTGTATAATCCCCTCCCCTTGAGTGTGGTTGAGACCTGTAAATATGATGCAATATCATTCTCACAATTGGGCTACTAATCAGTTGACTCTGATTAAATCAAAAGGGAGACTCTACTAGATGGTCCTGACCTAATCAAAGTGAGCTCTTTAAAAGACTGAAATGTTCTGTTGTTCTCAAAGTTGAAGCAAACTGCCATGTTGTGGAGAGAAGCCTCTAGTAGCTAAAGACCTAAATGTTATAACTGCACAGAACTGAATTCTACCACAAGTGTTCTGGAAAAGGACACAAAGTCTTAGATAAAAGCAAGTCCCTGATTAACACCTTCATTTCAGCTTGGTGAGACACTGAGCAGAGAAGCCAATAAAGCCGTGCTCAGCTAAGTCATTGCCAACTTCCTGACCTGTAGAACTGTGAAATAACAAATCTGTCTTGTTTTAAGAGGCTGTGTGTGATAACTTTTTAATGCAGCAACAGAAAACTAATACACAAGGCTTTAATTACTATTTTGGAACCATGCATTCATCAGTCATTTGGATGATATTTCTGTTATTAAGCGCTGTCTTCAGGACTAGGGATTAGTGTATCTTTATCCTGAATGTAGGAGGAGATAATTTGTAAAGAAAACATCCTCTTATTAGTGACTAAGTAAATGTGTTAATGTACTCAATCTATAATATAAAGAAAGTTTATATAACTAATAATAAATGGTAATAAAATAGGAGAAGAACTTAGGACAAATAATTAAGCTACAGTAAAAAAAAAAAAAAAAAAAAAAACATGAAATGTATCCCACATCTTAATTGAACAGAGATAAGGGGAAAAAAAGAAAAAAGAAAAAAAATCATTTGACCAACACATTTAAAGGCTGCGTACAATATTAAAAAGGTTGAGGCCAACTTTTGCTTTCAGTCATAATGGTATATCAGGGATCAGATTTACCCTCTTGCTGTAATCAATTAGAAAAGTAAGCAAAATATATGAAAAAAGTATTTTCACACATTGGACAACAGGAACCAACAGGACCCTGATTCCTGAAAGTTAGGAAAATCCTGAAAATAGGAAAACAAGAAAAGACCTATGCGTCTCCTGAATTGGTACCTTAAGGTACATTCCAGAACTGAGGAAAGGGAGATCACAAGCAGAGCACTGGAGGTGTGCTGAGTTAAGGAGACAAAGGTCAGGCTGGGATGGCTGGAAGTTGTGGTACAGAACTACAAAGAAAAAGAGCCACACAAAAACACCTCCAGAAATCAAGACAGGAGTCAGAACTGAATATTAAAATGCACACATGGAGTCAGGAGAGATTATTCTCCAGCTTTTAGATTTAATGCCTGCCCTGCTGAGTTTCTGACTTGCTTTGGGCTGGTTACTCTTTTCCTCTTTCTGTTGACCCCTCTTAGAATGGGGGCATGTATCCAATGCTTATACCACCACTGTATCATGGAAGTAGATAATTTATTTTGATTACACAGATGGGACCTGGGAATTTGGACTTTTGAGCTTGTGATGGAACGAGTTAAGACTGTGGGGCCATGGAGATGGAATAAATGTATTTGTAAGTGAAAAGGATATAAGCCTTGGGGGTCCAGAATGAAACGCTATGGGTTAAATGTTTGTCCCCTCCAAAGCTCATGTTGGAACTTAATCCCCAATATGGTATTTGAAAGGCGGGTCCTTTCAGAGGTGATGGTATCATGAAGACTATGCCCTTGTGAATGGATTAAAACATTCATGGATTAATTTGTTAAGGGTTTAATGGGTTAAAAGGGAGGAGACTGGTGGGTTTATAAAGGAGAGCAAATGAGCACATAAGGCACTCTTCTCAGCCCTCACTATGTGACACCTTATGTCTCCATGGGATCCCGTAGAGCTGTTCAAACAAACTAATCAAACCCAAGAAGGAGGCTATGGGAACCCTGGTTTACAGCTGGTTGGTCAGAAGTTCCAGAGGCCTGGGCTTGCAACTGGCATCTGAAGTCGGGGAGCAGCCTTGGGGACTGAGCCCTCAACCTATAGGATCTAACACCATCTCTAGATAGACAGCACTGGAGGACACCCACCTGGTGTCCACTGAGAAATTGCTGGCTTGCATGCCAACGGGAAGAAATGCCCACACATTTGGGCACAGAAGTCAGTCTTCTGTATCGCTGATTGTTGCAAAAGAAACAGTTTGTGTTTTGTTTTTACTTAACACTGAGGTAAAATTCTTATTGAAATATAAGCAAATGCACTACAACAATAAATAAAAAGAGTAATATACCACAACCAAGCCAGGTTTATTCTAAGAATGCAAGACTGATTTTCTAGACCACTCCAACAGATCAGATGCATTAAAAATCATTTGAAGAAACTATATCTATTTATAATTTAATTAGAGCACTCAGGGGTTAAAAGCAAAAAAACAAAAAAGAAAAGAAAAAATATAATTAAAAAAGAAAAATAAATGACAGACTGGAAAGGAATTAGCAAAATGTTTTTCCTTTACAGACAACACAATTGTATGCATAGAAAATCCTAAAGAATTTACCAAAAAAACTACTAAAACTATTAAGTAAATTTGGCAAGGTCTTAAGACACAAGGTTATTATACCAAAATTACTTTTTTTTTTTTTTTTTGTCTTTTTCGTGACCGGCACTCAGCCAGTGAGTGAACCGGCCAGTCCTATATAGGATCCGAACCCGCGGCGGGAGCGTCGCTGCACTCCCAGCGCTGCACTCTCCGAGTGCGCCACTCAAAATTACTTTTAATTGCATTTGCCATAACATCAAAAACCATGACCTACTTAGAGATAAATTTAACAAAATATGTACTAGACCTGTACAACAAAACTACAAAACATTGCTAAGAATAATTAAAGGAGATTTAAAGAAATAGAGAGGACACTATATTCACGTAACAAGAGACAAAACACTGTTAATATGTCATCTCTGACCAAACTGAGCTAAAGATAAAACACAATTCCAATAAGTGTTCCAGGAGGATTTTTGTAAAAATTGACAACATAATACTAAAATTTATATATATTTATTATTTAAATTTATTTATTTATATACAAATAAATAAAAAGATAATAACTACTGGCTAACTTTTCCCCTTTTAAACTAACTGCAAAAATATAAAATTTATATAAAAAATACAAAGAACTGAGAATAGTCAAAATGATTCTGAAGAAGTGGAACAAAGTTGGAGGAGTTGCACCATAAAAAGAGACAACCAGACTTAAAGTTTGTCTTAGTGAAATGCAAGAGAAAGTATTAACACCCATGAATATTTTTGTCAAAAAAAAGAACTGAATATAAATCTGATCAAGCCTCTCCATCCAACTACCAGATTATAAGAAATACAGGAGCCAATGATACTACATCAGAAGGATGCAATCAACAAAATTCAGAATACAGGAAATTCTATACAAATAATCTGGTTTCCTAAACAAATGAATTGTAAGAATGAGGGAAAAAAAGAAAGAGCAAATGGAAAACTATACATTAAAATAGATAAGAAATATAGTTTCCAAATGGAACAGAATATGTAGCTGGACCTTGTTAGAATCCTGAATCACACCAACTATTTTAAAAAAACCATTACTACATTTGTGAGCAAATGAGGTAATTAAATATAATGGTACTGTTAATGTTTAAAAGGTCCTTATACTCTAACAACATATTCTCAACTATTTATAGACAGAATGATATGATTTCTGGGATTTCCTCCAAAATAATCTGAAGAGAAAAGATGAAACAAGATTGGCCCTGTGTTAGTAATTGTCAAAGCTGGATTAATAGACACATGCAGGTTTATTATACTATTCCCTCCACCTGAGTATTTGAAAATTTTCACAATATAAAGTCCATTAAAAAACTGAAATCCTTTATGGATTTAAGAAATAATTTTTAAACATTTTTCTACCCCAAATACACCACAATCATTTTGGTGACCATCTAAGAATCTCAATTCTTTCCATGTACCTAATTATATTAATACCCTAATGAGGATTCTTAAGTTGCATAAAATACTGCCAGTAGGAAAAAGCAATTGTAACTAGAAATTTGTGGTTGATTACAACACTCTACTCTTGAAATACATCTATGAAAGTCATATATCAAATAAAAGAAACCATAAATAGAAATAAATCGGTTACCTCTCTCAATTTCTCTCTCTCGCGCTCCCTCTCAGCAATACGTTTTCGTCTCTCTTCCTCTTCCTTAAGAGCATTTTGTGTCTCTGTTCTTAGTTTATCATCTTTAAGAATCTTTCGAATTTTCTTTCTGCCTTTTCCAGGAGACCTGGAATCATCGTTTTCATCTTCTTCCTCCTCCTCCTCCTCCTCCTCCTCCTCTTTTTCTTTTTCAGAATTACTCTGTGGAATTTAAATCATTAGAGATAAACAATACAAAGGTCTTTATCTATATCATACTTCACTACTTAATATACAAAGAAAAGGTGAAAGAAAACATGCTTAGAACCTTTAGAATTATATTTAGCAATAAAGAAGTGTTAAAAAAAATTTAAAATGGACTAGGGACTGGAATAGATATTTCTCAAGAGAAGACATACAAATAGCTAATAAACATATGAAAAGATGCACAACATCACTAGTCATTAGAAAAATTCAAATCAAAACCATAATGAGAAATCACTTCAAACCCATTAGAACGGGTTTTTTTTTTTTTTTTCTGACCTGTGTAGCCCAGGAAAGATGGCTATTATTAAAAAAGAACAAAAAAAGAAAAAAACAAGTGTTGGTGAGGATGTTGAAAAATTAAAACCCCGGCACATTGCTGGTAGGAATGTGAAATGGTGCAGCCACTACAGAAACAGTGTGGAGGTTCCTCAAAAAGTTAAACACAAAATTACCATATTATCCAACAACTCCACTTTTCCATATATACTCAGAAGAATTATAAACAGGTAATCAAACAGATATTTTTATACCCATATTCACAGCAGCATTCTTCAAAATAGCCAAAAGGTGGAAAAAAACCAAATGTCCATCAACAGATGAATGGATAAACAAAATGTGGTATACACATACTATGGAATATTATCCCAGCCTTAAAAAGAAATGAAATTCTAATACATGCAACAACATGGATGAACCCTAAAAACATTATGACAATGACATAAGCTGGACTCAAGAGAACAAATATTGCATGATTCCACGTATATGAGGTACTTAAAATAGGTAAATTCATAGGGACAGAAATTAAAATAGAGGTTACCAAGGGCTGTACTGGTAGAAGAGAATGGGAGTTAACGTTTAATGGGTACTGAATTTCTGCTTATGAATGTAATTAAGGCCATTGAATCATATACTTTAAAATGTTTAAAAAGTTAATTTTAAAAAAATGGACACCCCCCCCAAAAGAGAATAGTGTTGAGAATCAAACATACTACAATACACAACTTTTACTTTATGTAAAACTGCCTATATACAAGAAACTCAAATTGGCTAATTTCATTGCCAGAAAAAAAATTTATTCACATATAAGTTATCGTTCAGGATAAAGTGTTTTATGTCTTCAGAAAACAGAACTCTTCACATTACTTCCATAGTCCTATGAGTGTAAAATAATGAATTAGTATGGCTTAAAATTTTCATTAGAAATTAAGGTAGAGAAAAAATTGATAACGTCAAATTAATACTTCTACACATTTATACATTCAATAAACCAATACTTCCACAGTATAAAATGAAAATAAATTAGTAAAACGTAATTAATGAATGGAACACAGAGAGGTAACAGCATATTTAATATAGTCTACTGTACCAGTTATAATTCAAGCACATGATAATTGTCATTATTACCTTGTTTTCACTGGATGAATCTTCTTGAACCTTAATGCGTCGCCTTTTCTTTTTCTGTTTATAACTTCGCTGATTTTCTTCCAACTCTGCTTTCTTTGCAGACCTGAAGAAAATTTAAAATGCAAAATAAAATACTTCATGATGAATACCCTTCAATAAATTATGTACTATTTTAGAACTTTTCTACCTCTGAGTGCATTGCTAAAAACAAAGAGGAGAATGAAAAGGAAAAAAAAGAAAGAAAAAATCAGTTGGTTCATAACATACTCCAACAGAAGCTTAACCCTTAATTTTAATCCATAAATCAACATTTCAAGATATTCAGAGGGGAGGTTTTTGGTATATGAATAGAAAGATGAATGAAGGGACTTTAGGGCTGTTCTTCTAGTGAGAGATACAAATGGCAAATATACACAAAAAAAAATTCATTAGCACTAAAAATAAGCACATAACAAAAGCTGAATATTATTTTCTTAATAAAGGTCACAGAGATTTTTAAAAAACAATAGCAACAACTTTTGGTGAGAAAAATATTTCTGGACTTAGAAACTGGTACTCAAAGCTACATTAATCCAGACTGAAAAACTCAGAAAATAACAAGTATTGGTAAGGATGCAGAGAAAGTGGAACCCTTATGAACTACTATAAATGTAAAATGGTCTAGCTACTATGGAAAACAGTATGGCAATTCCTCAAAATACTAAAAATAGAATTACCATATGATTCAAATCCACTTCTGGTACCCAAAAGAACTGAAAGCAGGGACTTAAAGAGATATTTGTACACCATGTTCACAGCAGCATTGTTCACAATAGCCAAAAGGTCCATTGACCAATGAATGAATAATCAAACATGGTACATACATACAGTAGAACATTATTAAGCCTTAAAAATTAGGAAGGAAATTCTGACACAGATACAACATGGATGAATCTTGAGGACACAATGCTAACTGAAGTAGGCCAGTCACAAGAAGGACAAATACCATATAATTCCACTTATATGAAGTACCTAGCGTAGTCAAATTCATAGAGACAAAAAGTAGAATGGTGGTTGCCAGGGGCTGGGAGAGAAAAAAATGGGGGAGCAGTTGTTTAATGACTATAGTTTCAGTTTTGCATGATAAAAAGTTTCTGGAAAATATTAAGATTATGTGTTTATGAGAAAAGGGATGCTAGACAGTCAAGACAAAAAAAGGGCTTCATACGTTCTATATAGTCATAGTTTTAAATTGTATATATGATGCATAATTAAAAGTATTCTAGATACACTGAAAAATAAAAAATAAACTGAATTTCTAAAGAGCCCTCTGAGTAGTTAAATCCCAAAATATTAAACCAAGGTTTTAGAGAATTATGATGCATCACTTTTTGCTCTGTATTATTCATAAATAAAATAAAAATTATTATGAGAATTAAAAAAAAGTTTCTGGAGATTGGTTGCAAAAAAAAAGATGTGAATGTGTTTAACACTACTAAACTATACACTTAAAAACGGTTAAGATGGTAAACTTTATGCTATGTGTATTTCACCATTATTAAAAAAGGAATGTACCATCCAACTCATAAACTTTGGGAAAGAAAAGAAAAAAAATGTAAGAAAAAAGGAATGAAGGACTGATGTAGGCTACAACACGGGTGAACCTTAAAAACATTATACTAAGTGAAAGAATCCATTCATAAAAGGACACATATTGTATGAATCCACTTATATGAAATGTCCAGAACAGGCAAATCTATAGGAATAGAAAACAGATTAGTGTTTGTTAGGGAATAGAGGCATGGAGGATGGGAAATTATTGCTAATGAGTATGGGGTTTCTTTTTGGGGTGATGGAAATGTCTTGAAATTAGATAGTGTTGATGGTTGCACAACTTTCCAAGTATTCTGAAGAGCACTGAATTCTACACTTTAAAATGCTGAATTCCATGCTATGTTGGTTTAAATTATATATTGGTTTAAAAAAGGTTTCATCATCTTACTATTCTATATTTCCCTAAGGTATAATACACTGCTATAATCCAAATACAACCTGGTAAGTATTAACCTAAAAAAAAAATCTCAAAACTTACAAATGCAGACAGACATCTACATAGACATAAATACACAGACACTCACACAAACACAAATAGATTGTTATTTGATAAATTGTAGAAGGACCATGTTATTCTGGGGGAAATAAAAAAAATCTTAGAATGGTTAGTATCACATAAAATACTATGTTAAAGCAGCCAAATTTTAAGTAACTAGAGAACAAACACATTTTTATTACTGCAATACCACTAACACCAATAATTAGCCTTCATTGAGCACTTACAATTTGCCAGGTAGGTACTGTTACAAGCTCTTTAATTGCATCATCTCATTTGCCCACAATAATTGGTAAGTATACTGTAATTCCCCATTTTACAGATGAGGAAACTGAGGCATAAAGTATTCATACAAAAAGAAAGCAGTAAAGCCAGAAGTTAGATTGAAACAGTTTGTCTACAGAGCCTCGTATCTACTTACACTACATCTTCCCCCCACAACAACCAAGTACTACAGTCAAGAGTGTTTTTGCACTCTAAAAATCCACTCAGGTTAGAACACACAATTCAACTATACATAAAATTTGCTTACATTCTTTTTATTTATTTTATTTTTTTTCACAGCCACCCTCCCTAAAATATGCTTACATTCTTTTTAAATTAATAATTTTAAGTTACTTTTAAATCAAAATATTATATATTGTACTTAACTTTATTGGTAAGAGTAATCATTTTATAAGTAATTTGAAGGCACAGTCATTCAGATTAATTCCTAAAGTTTTTTTAAAAAACAATATAATACTTACCTTGTTCTGGGCCGCTGTTCATCTTCAGATTCACTAACCTCTTCACTAACTCCTGATTCCTGAAAATCAGAATCTTCTGAATCTTCACTGCTCACTTGAATTAAAAAAATATGTATTAGATTATTAAATATTTTCCAACTAAAACACTTTACTTAATTTGCCAATAAGTTCACAGTAAAACTTAGCAGCATTATAAGAATATAAGTAGTATATACATGAATGGATATTACATTTTATAGAATATACCAGTTAATGATTTCAATGGTATCTATAAACATAATTCAAATGCATTTCAAATATAATTATAAAACTACGGTTCTGCATTAAAATATAAATATTCAATTGTGTGTGGACTGACAAAATGAGAATAAATTACCTATCAATAAAACATATAAATTAAAACATCAGAATATAAATATTCAATTGTATGTGGATTGACAAAATGAGAATAAATTACCAGTCAATAAAACAAAGGTAAATTAATGAAAAAGAAATCTGGCTATTCAAAACAATCAAAGTAGGCTGGCCAAGATGGAGTAAGGTGATTTATAAACTCTCTCCCCCAATGATGACAACTAAAAACCACAGACAGAATGCATACAGAAACAACCTAAGGACTCTAAAAGGGAAACAACAGCAGGTAGATTGGGGACTGAAATCGAATCTGAATAACGACCCCTCTACAGTATGGGGTGGGTGGGTAAGGGCTGCTGTGAGTGTCATGGGTTATTTTCCTCCTTTGTTTCCTGGTTTTGACTGGAAGGCAGGCTGAATTCCAAAAGTATGAAGATGGTGCTGACAGCAAAACTGTGGGAGAAACCCCCTAGCTTCAGCATGAGGAAAAAGGGGCCCTGCATGTCACGAGAGTATGAGGGGAATCCTCAATTTTGTTTTTCTCTCTCATTTATGTATTACAGTTGCCACAACGATAGAGGCATATAAATCTCTAGGAGAAGACCCATCCTTCTGACCAGAGAAAATACAAGATGAACTTGGAACATCATATAGTGCCAGAAAGTAAAGCTGTGCTCAAATAATAACAGGTGTACACTGAAAGGACATAGGATCCAACGTGATGGAGTTCCCCAATAGCCAAAGCTGGAACAATTTGAGCAATAAAATAAATATGATAGTATTGGATTATAAATCTTAAAATACAATAAATATCTATAACTCTATATTGATATAAATAATACAATAAATAAATAAATAGGGGAAAATAGAAGCTCTTCCTTACAATTACCAAATGTGGAAGTAATGAAAAGAATGGAAATTTGCATTAGGTAAATACCACTGTAATTAACAACTGCTTCAGGCAAGATGGATGCTAAAATTAATGGCCGAAAGTATGATGAGAAACAGGATGTTTGCATAGGCTCAAAGTATCTCCCCACAAAATACTCATTAAATATGAATAGAAAAATAATATATTTTTATTTACAGTGGAAAACACCAGCAGATACCAACCTAACCAAGTAATCAAGGTTAACATTACCAGTAATAAGACATATTGACATCATATACCCTTGATATAATGTACTGAGAAGGATACAATATCACTTCTATGGTATTCCTGTCAAAATGCATTATAACCTCAATTTAATCATGAGAAAACATTAGACAAATATATCAAAATAAATAAAATAAGAAGCTAGGGTAACTAAGTCCTATTCTTAGAGGTGATAATAATTTCATTCACTTGAGTAAGTAACTTAATTTCCTTGGACCTTGGGAAACACATTATAACATTCTGCAATTCTAACAGATAAGTTGGATTAAAGGCCATTACATAAACTCACAACTTTTTAAAAAAATATCCACAGAATGTCAATTCTCCAATCATCGTCAACTTGGTGAGAGGAGCCTAAGAGTGACCACTGGAGCTCTGTCTCCCTTGAACTAACCTTTGTAAATACTAATAAAAATTATGATTTAAAAAAACAAATACATATCGAGGAACAGTTGAGAAAATAACAGATCAACACTTCAAAAGTGTCAAGGTCTAACACCACAAGGACATGGGTTCAGATCCACTTACAGGCCAGCTGCTAAAAAAACCCACCAAGTGTCAAGGTCATGAAAGAAAAGACTGAGGAACTGTAACAAATTGGAGTAGATTAAGGAGACATTACAACTGAATGCAATGTTGGATCCTGGAGCAGAAAAAGGACATTAGCTGGGAAATCAATGATATTTGAATAAGATCTATAGTTTACTTCAGAGGTCAGAAAACATTTTATGTAAAGAGCCTGACAGTAAATATTTTTGACTTTGTGAACCATACAGTATCTGTTGCAACTACTCTCTACTCAATTTTGCCATTGCACATATATGAAAAACAGTAAATGAATGAATATGGATGTGTTTCAATAAAACTTTACTTATAAAAACAGGAAGAGGGTGAGATTTGGCCTACCGGTGTAGTTTAACAACCTGTGGTCTAGTTAATAGTACTGCATCAATGTTGATTTCCTGATTTTGATAACTGTACTATGATAAATGTAAGGTATTTAATCAGGGAAGCTAGGTAAAATGTATACAGAAACTCTGTACTATTTCTGCACCATTTCTGTAAATCTAAAATTATTTCCAAATAAAATTTTGTTTAACGATCTATCATGACATGAGATCAGAATCAAAGTTCTATTCTAGCTTAAAAAAAAAAAAAGGAAGAACATAAATGCTATAAAGAATTGCTAAGGGGGAGGAGAGGGGAACAACAAGCTATTGTTTAATGGGTACAGAGACTCCATCTGGGATGATGAAAAAGTTCTGGAGATGGACAGTGGTGATGGTTGTATAACAGTGTAAATGTACTTAATGCCATTGAACTGTACACTTAAAAATAATGAAAATTATAAATTTTATGTTATGTATATTTTATAAAATATAAAAAAGAATATAAGTATAAAAAAAGAATTGCTAAACAACTACCAAGTTGAAAGAACATCAAAAAGCATATTAAGTTGACATGCATAGACACACGCACACATAAATTGTGATTAAGTATAATTTTCAGCCTAGTATTAATTTTTCATCCAACATTTAATTTTGAAAATTTTCAAAACTACCACAAATTTGAAAGAATTATTGAAAAAACACCTGTATCACTTCTTCTAAATTCACTTATTTTACATTTGCTTTATCTCTCTCTATACACACATACTCATACACAACCATATGAAATTAAGTGCAAACATCATGACAGCTTACCCCAAAGCATAAGGAAATCTACATAACTAAATATCATTATCACACCTGAAAAAAATAACATTAATATCATCTAACGTAAAGGCAAATCTACAGTTTCAAAATCATCATTAAAACAATTTCATAACATTTTTCCAATTTAGGAGAAAATTAAACTTCACATGCTGTACTTTTGGGGGGGTGGGCAGCTGGCTGGTACAGGGATCTGAACCCTTGACCTTGGTATTATAGTCATTGTGCTACACTATTTTTATGCCTCCTTAATACATTTCAATTTAATTTTAGTTTAATTAAATGACCAGATTTAATAAGTAAGCTATTTTCTTCAGATTTTTTCCCATCTCACAATTCAAGTTTCTAAACAATACAGGGACACCAGAATTTATGAAACTTAGAAAATCATGTAACCTCAAATGTAGTATCAATCACTATGATCATAACCCACATTAGAAACATAAATATGATTGAACATTAGGAATTTACTTTCTCCTACACGAACACCCACACACACACTTGGGTAATGAATAGCCCACAGAAGTGGGCAGTAGGAACATAAGTCACAGAAAACTTAGGTTTCAGTAAAGCAAATCTCAAATGTAATCATGCACACTAAAGGACTCTATATTCTAAGCTGAGCCTCAGAGGCAAAATTAACATTGCTCCTTTTGTCGATGATGCACAGGAGTCCATGTTGTTTTATCATCTGTTAAACCACTCAGTTCCTTTAGAGAATTGTAAGAAGATCTTGCAGTCATGCTGCAAAGAAATTTACAAGATAAGCATTCACAACATGATGTACTGTTTATTTATTAACACGAAAATGTCCATGACATACTAAGTGTATGTGCGTGTGGCAGAGACTTCCTCCTCCTTGTCTTTAATGGATAACTCTTGCTCAAAAGCCCTATAAATGTTTAGCATTCAAGACTCTTTCCTTAGACCTCCATATTGCAAAACATCACAGCTCCACTGAACAACCTCAACTATTTTTGTGGTATTATACATACACCAAGACTACTACAAAACTCTGACAATCATCCTAGACTTTTTCCCTTTCATATCAGTTAAGAAGACCTAACAATTCGATCTCCTATTTCACTCAAGTCAGCCCTCCCCTTCTCCAACCACCCCACTTGGCATCAACTATAACAATATCCTCCAAATAGATCCAATGCCTTCATTCTCAATGAATAGTAAGCAACTAATCTGATCATATTACATCCTTGATTAAAACCTTTCAATAGAGAAAAAAAGTGGTCACGCCAAGATTGTGACTCTTCGGTGCTAGTAATTAACATCCTGTTCCTTAATCTACGTGCCCTACATTTTCATCAAGCTGTGCACTTATGATATGTGTACTTCTTTGTATGTATACTATACTTCAAATAAAAATTTTTTTTTAAAAAGTGGTGGTACTCCTCTGTGAATACACTAAAATCTATTAAATTGCACACTGTAAATGGGTAAATTGTATAGTTTGTGAGATATCTCAATACAGCTGTTATACAAAAACTTAAAAATAATTTTTAAAAAACCTTTCATTGGTTCTCCAGCCTGTAGAGCCTATTATACACATGGTCCCCAACTACCTATGGTTCATTTTACAATTTTTCAACTTCACAATGGTACGAAAGAAATATGCAAACCATACGTGGAGTACCCATACAACCATTCTATTTTTCACTTTCAGTACAGTAGTCAATAAATTACATAAGATATTCAACAACTTATTATAAAATAGGCTTTGTAGTAGATGATTTTGCCCAGCTGTAGGCTAATGTAAGTGTTCTAAGCATGTTTAGTGCAGGCTAGGCTAGGCTAAGCTATGATGCTCGGTAGGCTAGGTGTACTGAAGGCATTTTTGACTTAATGGTATCTTAAACTTATGATGGGTTTACCATGATGTAACCCCACATGCTAAGTCGAGGAGCATGGTACTCCTCAAACATTTCCAAAAATGCTTTTCTATTCCTAGTGGCAAAAAGGAGTTAACCTGCCCTCCAGGGGTTGGGTACTGTCTATAGTCTTCAGAATCTGCCCCTAACAAGCAAGAAAAAAAAAAAAAAAAAGTTCTTTGAGCTTTTTTTGTTAGCCAGAATTCTCAGGCAAACATCATATTTAATTGCCCAATACACGTGATTATTTAATATAAAAATGCTTTCCCCAAAATCTCGAGCAAAATGAGCACACCAAAGGGATATACCCCCTTGGTACACTGCCAAGTACTCCAGTTTGAGAAACACAGGCTTATTTACAAAGGTCTCCAGTATCTGGTCTCTGTTTTATAGACCTAGCCTCATCTCCTGTTGTTCCTTTCCCTACTCCCTCCTATAGTCCAGGTATACCATTATTAATTGTATCCTCTCTACCATGTACTAAACATTTGACAGAGGCTTTTAAATCTTTTCCCCTACTTATATTATAAATCTTCACAACATATCTACCTGCTTTCCATTTCCAGCTTTATCTGCTGAATAAAACTACTCCTCTTTGTGAAGCCTTCTCTGGACCTAATCCCCACCCACCAAGAAACTAAAGAAACCCTCTCTTGTGCCACACTATACAACACCTGTGTTACACAAAACGCTCCTCATAAAGCTATAATTTTTTATAATATTAATGGCAATTATTCTTATTAAACCAGTGACTGCCAAACCTATTTACATATCAGAATCACTAAGATATTTTTAATACATTCAGATACCTAGGTCCCACCACCACCAATTATGATGTAATTGGCTTGGAATGCAGCCTAGTCATAGGTATATTTTAAAACTTCCCAAGTGATGTGCATGTGTAGCCAGGTTATAAACCACCTTACCAGACAATGGTCTCCTTATTCATGTTTGTATCCTCAATGTTTACCATGATGCTGGAAACACGTAAGCCCTCATTGTAAAAGGTTTCAGACTTTCAGTGAAATGAAAATTTAATCTGACTACATGCAAGTCAGGTTTTGAATACAATCTTGCATAAATCTACCCAAATTAATTGCATCTTCTATCTTTCCATAGGAAAGCACTATTTCTCTTGCAATTGTATACAATCTTACATTTTCTAACCTTTAAGTATATTTATTAATTCATATTTATTTCTCTTTATAATCTAAATGTGTATGACTACTAAAGGTTAAAAATATTCTTTGTGTCATCTCCAGTTTCCAGGTTATCTTCCCACTCTATATTGTTTATTTCATGTAAGAATTATAGTTGTAAAAGAATAGTTGTTGCCAGTGTATCAATATTCACTTAATATAGATGGTCAATTGTTTGAACAGATATACATAAATTTCATTATTATAAATTAATTTATAAAACCAATATGTTCCTTACATTCAGAATTAAAATGTCTTACCCTTCCTTCTATTTCTGCCTTTGGCTTCTTTATGCTCTTTAGGCTTTGTCTTTTTTTCTTCTCCAGATTCTCCATCACTCACAGTCAGTTTGTGTCTCAAAAGCCTATGTCTGTATCTTGGCTTCTTAGATTCTTCAGAATCTGAATCTGATTCAGAATTGAGTTGATTTTTTGCTTCTAAACAAAGAAAATAAATCAATGAAACCTTCTTCAGCCTTTTTCTCCCTTTAAGATGCTTTATAAAACTATTTTGTCTGCTGACAATTACCATAATGTATGGAAAAGATCAGAGCTGTGCACATACCTTGGTATCATTGGTGATATAAGGTAATCTCACACAAGAGACTTGATATATTACTATTACTATATTGACTAAATATCATCAGTACACATTCATAGAATTTTTTAAAGCTATAAAATATTTTGTTTAAAAAGTTATGTCTTTATTGGCAATTACTGACAAAACAAGAGTAACTTCCACAATTATTACAAGATCTCAAAAGGAGTAATGGCAATAAAGTTTTAAAGATTTTAATAAATGCATGTATTAAGAGATTTCTTGGTCAAATATTCTTCAAAGACTGAACGAGTCAACGAATCAAATTATGAAAACCTATACTTCTCTTTGGGGAGCTCACCCTCATCTCCTAGGTTTTCTTCATTTTGTTTTCCAGTTCTTTTTTTCCCTCCTTCTGGTTCATCATCTGAAGACCCATCCTCATCAGAGGAAAGATTGGCTTTAATTTCTTCTAAAAGCATCTTCTTGGCAATTCTTAAGAGTAAAAAAACAATAAAAGAAAACTATATATTTGGGGGTGAAATATACCAACTTAAAAACAAAAACAGAATTTTCTGTATAAAAATAAAAACAAATGTGCCAATACATTTTAAATGTGCCAATACATTTTACATTGCAAATAAAAGACTAGTAAGTCCATGTTTTAACCTAAGCTATGAGCAAAAACTTTTAAAATATTTCTTTGCACTGATTATTTCTCAATTCTATACAATTCTGCAATATACCAAAAAATCTTAAGGACATATTCTATTCACTAGTTTGACCAGTTGCAATTTGACGCTGGATAACCTTCCAATCCTATATTTGCTCTGCTGCGATCATCCAACAACTACAATGTCAGACAGGCCAACAATGGTAAATCAGCCTACTCAGACAAATGGCATTCCCAGACAAAACTCCACATGAGAGGTTTTATTCAACGCCAAAACATATTCTTGGAACATCAGTGTATAATAAACCACTATATTATGAAACAGTGCCTCAAACTGGAGGATAGTATTTTGGGACCTTAATTTCAATTTACATCATATATTCTATTAACCAGATGAAAGCACACACCAAATATTAAGTACTGAAGCAATCAGGAATCTCTAATATTCAAGGGCAGAGAAGAGAAGAGACATGAGAGCTGTTAATTACACACATGGTAAAAGAACACAAATTACCAAAATTGAGTTTTCACTTTCAGAAAAAAGACAGTGCACTAGCCTCATTCACACCAAAATTTCTCAAGATGCTCCTCAAAGACCAATTTGCTAATGGAAAAGTCAATTAATAAAAGCATGAGAAAACACTTCTTTTTACTAATACCATCATATGTTAAAATAAAATACAAGGGGTCTTCAAAAAGTTCATGGAAAGGTTTGTATTATCTTTTACTTCTATTTTTCCTAGAATTTTTTAAAGTGCCCTTGTTCACGGAAAAATAGAATTAAAAAATAATACGAATTTTTCCATGTACTTTTTGAAGATCCCCTCACATATTCCCAGGAAATTTCCATGTTTGCACTAAAGAAAGATATCTGAAAATATAAGATAAAAGCAATCATGCCACTTTTGTGCAAAACAAGGTGTTTTGATAAGTCTGGGTGTCCTTTTGATATAAATTCCTAAATCACAGTAACAAAAGAATACCTTATAGAAAGGCTCAAAAGGAAGGTGGCATGATTCTGACAGTTTGTCATGAGCTAACTCCTGTGGGATAAACACCCACTCTGCAATCAAGATTGAGTCTCCAGCTCAGTCAAAAACTTGTAGCTGGGATTATGGAACCTTTGTTATTTCTGGATTTAAAACCCCTCTTTATATTTCCTAGCATGCACTCATATTTCAATCTAAAATTCATTCAATGGTAGGAGATGTTAATGCATGTTAACACCTCTTCAATTTTATTTAACAGGTAGATTGTCCATTGCTATTTATATTCAAAGATGCATAGCAAAGGCACCTAAATAGACTGAAGCAAAATAGGCAATCACTTCCATAAATGTTTATTATATACCTTTTGGTGCTTTCTCCCTCAAACAGATGGATCAGAAATATTTACACAATACAGAGAATTACCAATTGCTAAGGGAAGCAACAGATAAATTTGCTTTTCTGAGGGTTTCTGCCCTGATATGTATTTCAATAAAACAGAGATTAGATAATCCCAATATAAATCATACTGGAGTTGAGCTATAAAGCTTTGCTCTTACACTTCTAGACCATTGGTTTGCTGACCTGGATTGCATACAGCAAACTTTTTCAAAATGGGGATTAATATAGGGTTGCCAACTTTTCATTTTGCTAAGAAAAAAAATTTAAACCCAAATACCATTTACTTTCATCATTTTAAAAAATAAAGAGTATTCCCAACTCACCCTCCACAAATCAGAAAACAGTTTCAGGATAAAGGGAAGTCCTTTAAATTGAATAAAAGTACCTTTCTGGAAAAACCCTCTAAAACCATCTTTAACACATACTACATTGTTATTTCTCATGAACCAGGAAAAACTTTCTCAAACTAATTTGGGTGATGAATTGGAGAATGAATAAATACATGTGTGTATAAAATATGTGAAGCAATGGATACTAGATTAGAAATGGAAAAACAGTTTACTTGCAGTTACAAGGAGATCTTATATCACCACTTGAGTGGAACAATAAATAACCAATAAAAATATAATTCTTAATCTAGTTACTCTAAAGATTAGTTCAATAACCTGATCTCAGCTTGTGTTTACGAGTTCAAAAAAGTCTTAAAATTCCATATTAGCTGTAAAAACTTTGTTAATTGTAAGAAACTACATAACTTTTCTTCTTTCAAAGCTTAGACTCCTAAAAATATGTCTGCTAAATGGGAGGTCAAAATATGTAAACGTACCTAATTCATTCTCAAGTTCTGGATTGTTATGAAATTAAGAAATATGATGTACACGAGATAATAAGCTACAATTGTATATCAAATAATAAGTCACATAATAAATCATAGAAGTTGAAATCAGATACACATACTGAAGAATTACAACTTATCAACAACCTTCAGTAAGACCATATGTAGAACAATCATAGTCACTTTAGAAGCAGAAAAATTACCAACTTTAGAGAATGATCATTGTTCTCCAAATCATAAGTTACATAGAGTGAGAGATTCTTTAAGCTTTACCTGGCTAAGATGTTTTACATTTGCTCTCTAACACCTTTTGACCAAAGAAAAACCTAATTTATAGCTACGTAAATTAAACCCTAAAGAGAATAAAATTGAATCATTCTGCATAAATTACAACTGATGGATCAAGTCCAATACGTCAAAGACCCGCTATACCATAAACCTAGACTATAACATAACCTACATCTCACATTTAGAACTTAATGTAAGGGACCTAAGGGCTGAGGCTGACCTGCAACCTGAGTAGTCAGCAAGCATGTTGAGGTGAGACGTGTCCCATCTACAAAGCTTGCTGTGAGATGCTTTAAAGGGAAACTCCACTACCTTAACTCTGGAGTCACGGGCCACAGAGACTTCAAGGACATCATCACTTGAGAACCAGCTGAGGCTGGCAAAGCATCACTTTGGAGGCCTCGGCTGGACCCGTGCTGGTATGCATGTGATGGATGTATAGTCATGATCCCTAGTTGATTCTGTTTGCTTTGAAGTTTCGTTTCTTGAGGCATTCCAGGACGTTTCTGAGAAAATCATCCAGGCAACAAGGTATTGCCCCTGGAATCTCAATGCTCAATATTACATCTTGGAGCACGTGTAGCATCCAAAGCAGTCACGACTCTATCAGAAGCATTAGAGGCACAGGCTGTGCCACTGTTGTGGCAGAAAACCTGGACAGAGCTGGAAGTAATGGAGCCACTCCTCCATTTTCCTGAAAGGGAGGGAAGGGAGAAGGGGAGAAAGCAAAACAATATGGGAGGGAGGGTAAAAACCCACAAACAAACAATGATCGGAACTGGTACATGAGAAAATAAAATAATAGGACCCCCAAACCCACATCAACTAAGTCTTCTAAATCACATAATGAACACCAAGATAACACCTTATTACACCTTCGTCTACGAAAAGAGAAAAATTAAGTAATAAGAAATGAGCCCAACAATGCAAAGATAAACAAGCAATCAGAAAAAAAGAAAGCCTTAAGTAACTCTGATTCTCTCTTGAAAGGAAATGAGTAAATGTCTCTTGTTTCAGCCCTCAAACAGGAAAGTAAAGCAAACCGCTTCTTGCTGGTAGGTAAATCAATAATTCAAAATGTTGAGTTTCTTAAAAAGGAGTCATCAAGAGAAAGATCTCTTGTACCAGGAAGCTTTAGAGAAACAGCCGCAACAAAGGCAACACAAAATGTTAGAGCTAGAAGAAAAGACTTTCAACAGAGAATCCAACTCTGTTGTTTTATAGATGAGGAAACAGGCATAGAGAGGGGAAATGACTTAGCTAAAGAAACAAGGATAGTTAGTGGCAAAACCAGGAGTAGAAACTAAATTCCTAAATCCCAATCTGCTATTAATTTTACTATTCCAGTGCTGTACTCTCTATTCAACCACTTCTGTGCTATGACTATTCACATTCATAAAGGTATCTGTATTTCCTTAATTTCAAACTTATCCATTTAGATATGAAAGAATTCGAGCTTTGATTTTTAAAGATTAAAAAAAAGCTTCTAAACATCTTTAGTCCTGTATGTTTCGTCTCTAAAATACACTGACAGGCCATCAAAGATACATTCTACAAGTTTTGTTTTATCTTTTAAGGAGTTCTGAAAAGAGGTCTGAAGGAAGTTGTGCTAAATAAAAATTACATTTTTAGAAAGCCAAAATACTGTGCATCCGCACACAAGGGTGACAAAATTTGTTTTAAAAAATTTTTATGCACTTTGTGCACAATATCACAATAGAATACATAGTTAATTAAGGCATACTGAATCAGATTATAGGCTTAAACGCATGCCTTTTAGAGATACAAAATAACTAAGTATAAAACATCACATCATATTTTAAAGGTTGATATGTATAGAGAAGAAATGTTAAATATTTTCTGTGAAAACAGGATGGTGAACACATATCCTTCTGGTAGGATGTGAGGCTTTGTTTTAATAAATGTCATGTACTTTAGTATTAAAAATTTTTTAAATATTTTATGGAATTCTTCAAAATTTATATTAGTATATATTTTAACTCAAGTTTAAAATTAATAACTTGATATGAAGCTTTCTATACAAAAATATGACTAAGGCATAATGATCTGTATCCAAAAATTGTAGAACTCATGAGATAATGATGAAGTCACCAAATAATCAAACAAAAAGCTAAATGATGATTTGAAACATTTTTCAGTCAGGTGTCCTACAATGTCTATAGTTAATGAAAAGCAGCTCTGTTTTATTTTTGGTAAGGGTACCAGGAAAATTATTAATACCAAATGACTTAAAAGAATCTTAGGAGTAGAAAAAGCTATATAAAATTAAGAACCCATGGTTATTAATCATTTATACATAGAATGTGATGTTTGAATAGGCCTGAATTACAAAATGTGTATTCCCTGATTTTATACAAAAATGTAAGCCAGTTTTAGAGGAATTTTAACAAGAAAAAATAAACATTGACATAAATATAGGAAATTTGATATTAAAGAACTAGTTCCATATTTTTAATTCTTGAAAAGTAAAAACACAGAATTTACTCGTCTCTATTTTGAAATTACCAA
This sequence comes from Cynocephalus volans, assembly GCF_027409185.1. Lineage (NCBI taxonomy): Eukaryota > Metazoa > Chordata > Mammalia > Dermoptera > Cynocephalidae > Cynocephalus > Cynocephalus volans. Next base: position 85,396,959 of record NC_084478.1, read on the forward strand.
GTTAAAGACAAAGGATATCAAGACAGAAAAAAAAAATAATTGTTTTTTTTTTTAGTAACACCTATTTCTCATTTTCTAGAAGCCCCAGTATCACCAAAGAACAGAGAATAGGAAAGAAAGCCTGGATATACTGTTTAAATCTGAAGCAGAGAGGAAGAAAGGTCACCACTACTGACCATATTTCTTTCCTTACTGGGAATACTAGCACAAAGAAGAGAGCTGATAGCAACTGTAATCAGTTTAGAAATCTACAAATAGATCCTATCTACTGGCTGGACACCTGTGTTATACTAAAGTGACTTACAATACTTACCTGTGATATATAGACAAAGTATTTTTTAAAAATTACCTTAAAATTGCTAGATATTTAAGACCTTAAACAGAAAAACAAGTAAATACTTAATTTAAAATGCTACCTATGTGCAGAGTGTGAAATAAAAATAAATAAAATAAAAAATACTACCTTTGTTTTACAAGTACAATAAAGGAGAATCAAACCACCATGAAAAAAAAAAAATCACAGAAAAAAATTATTCCACATTTAGCAAACATGTATAGAGAATAGATAAAAACATGTATAGGAGATGGACATTTGAAGAAATGTTTAAAATGGAAGCTAAATGAAAGTCAAATAATTAAGAACTTGTACTCATGCCATTAATTTTGCTGAAATAAAGTAAATAATCATTAAATATATTCATTAGCATGAACAAGATCCAGGAATCATTAGTCTTTTCCCAAAATATGTTGAATTAACAGTACAGAGCCTTTATCAACAGAATACCACATAAAGCCAGTAGAACAAAACAATCATTTGCATATTTTCTAGTATGAAAGGCAAAAGTATTACCAAATAATATAACAATAATTGAAAATTTAAAAGGCTATGGTTTAGTCCCACTATAATTAAGTAGAACTTTTATTAACAATGGGCAATTTCTTTGTGTTATCTCCACATCAAACTTTTCTTCTATGAAAAAAAAATTATTTAGCCCCACAGAGAAATTCTAAGAAAAACTGTGGAGTATTACTTGACCTAATTAAGCGTTTTTCAACAATAAAGTAAATATGGAGGGGTGGGGGTGCCAGGGAAGGATATCCATAAAAATCTCAGGTTTTAGTCAAAGTTAAGAGAAAAAAAGAATGCTTATTTAGAAAAATCTAGCAATTTGGGTTTTTTTACTCTCAAAAGCTCAATTTTATATATTTTTCACATTCTGCAAAATGTACAAATAAAGAATATTCCAAAAATAATTTTGGGGGGAAATAGTCTCTTCAGTGATTGTTCACTATGCAATCTCTAAAGACAGACCTGGTTTAATGCTGCTCAACATTAATACTGTTAAACTCGGGCCGACCCCGTGGCGCACTCGGGAGAGTGCGGCCCTGGGAGCACAGCGATGCTCCCACCGCGGGTTCGGATCCTATATAGGACTGACCGGTGCGCTCACTGGCTGAGTACCGGTCACGAAAAAGACCAAAAAAAAAAAAAAAAATACTGTAAAACTCAAACACACTACTATCCTATCACTAAAGCTCATTCACAGTGCAGATATTAAATTAGAATATACAACATTATTAGAAAATGTTTGGTCAAAATATACCCAGTTATACTGAAAACATAAAGGAATTATATTCTCAATGCCAGCCTAAATATTGAATTGTAACCATAATAAAAAATTATACAAATTATGTCTTTTCAAACGAAGAACCAATTTAAAGCCCAACTAACAGGTATTCAAAAGGCAAATGAAACATTACCCCTATTGGCACATCCAAATAACTGACTTAAAATTATGTGTACAATTTTAAAAACCTGATGTGCTGTTGGGTGCTGTAATCTGCCTTTCAAAACGTACATAAAGCCTATGCTATAAAATTTGAAGTAAATTCTCAGTTACACAAAATTAAAAATATAAGATTAGCCTACTATTTATATTTTTTCCAAAAAGCTCAACCAGAAAAATGATAAAAATCAGAGCACCTATCAACCTATACTTTTTCATTGCTCGTTAAATAAATGCAATTAAATAGAAATTAATTTACAGGTTCGACCACTCTATCTCACAAGAGTATACATTTACTTTGATGCTACATAATAGTATGCTAAAATAACAGAAACTTATTTATTCACATCTACTAAAATATTCAGGATATGAGTAAGTTTTTTTAATGACCTCAGAAGCTATCATAGATTTAAAATAGAAAAAGTAAACAATAGAGAAATCTGTTATAAAACTTTCACATAAATGTATATGTACATATAAGTGTATATGTTCTGGGAATTCAAAGTATTTAATTTCAGCAATATCAAAACTTCTTTGGCTACATACTAGCCTATATACCTTGATTCTAAAAAATTCTTTTCAACTCTTATGAAAAGATACATTGTAATGAAAATTAAATGCTTGAACAAGAAAAAAGTTTTACACAAATTTATTACATCCAAATAGCTGAGCATTTGCAGTAATACACTATTTACCTCTTCATAAACACCAACACTGGAAATGTATTACAATACTGCTAAAAAGGCAAAACATGAAATTTATACACAATTTATACACAATTACACAATTGTGTACAAATTTACACACAATTTTAATATTCTGTCTACCAAAATACATCCCACTTAAAAAAATGTGAAATTGGAAAAATAATTCAAAGACTTAATCATGATCTGCAAATAAATTTTAAAAGTTGCTTAGTGCATATTCAAATATGCTCAAATACATCATCTATCTCAAATAGTGCAGGAAGATATTTGTATTCCCATCATGACTAGATAAGCCAAGGGTAATAGATAACCTCTTTGGTATACTGAATATTAAACAAGTTATTAATTGTATATTTTATAAAAGCACATTAAACTGAGTATAAAGAAAGACATGCTCAAAATAAAAGTCAATTCTTCTCAAAAGTATGCAACAGGGTTGTATTTTTAATCACAAATACAAGCTGGAATTAAAAATACTTTCCAATGAAATAGTTGCCAGTTACAGAGAGATATAATCAGGTAAATTAAAAGATGAAAATTATATTTATATTTTTACAAGCACTAACAAAAAATTATCATACCTTAAAGACACTCTTATTTGGTGTCTAAATATGAAATTAAGGTTTATCATTCACAGTTAAATTAGGATATATAATGTTTTAAACATTATTAGTCTTTCAGTAACATTTGAAGCCTCATGACTTATAGGAAAAAAAATAGTAGCATATATAAACGAAGAATTCAAGCATTTTAAAAGAGAATAAAATTTTAAGTGCTTTCATAATCTGGCTGTGATGACATACTATAAAATCCCTGATGAATAAACTGTATGTCTCTGCCATTCCATTCTGAACCACATCCCTATCCCACAGAGTAGGTAAGCAGAATGAGTCTTTGTGTTCATGATTAAGCTCAACTCAAAAGCGTAAAATAAAACTGTTCATTTACCTTAATAAAACGTTCTCCTGTTAATTAGCAGAATGCTGATCTTTGAAACAGAGAAACCTATCAGTATATCAAGATACAAAACAGAGCTACAGTAACAGCTGACCACACAGCATTTACTATTAATTTCTTACAAAATTATGACACAAAAATTACATGTATTTTTTCATGTTTTCTTAACATTTGAGTTTACTATCAGAAATAAATGGATGGTTAATATAGTGCTCTTTAATAAAATCATCTCAAATCTATCACAGATTTTTGGTGCTAAAATTAATCTGATAAAATTTCACCCAACCTTTTTATCTTTGAGATAGAAAACTTTGGCAAAATGTAAAGTCACTTGTCCAAGATCACACAGTTGTTAGAAATGTTAGAATTAGAAATCAGACATCCTTATCCCCATTGTTACAAAATTCCATCTACTACACCACACTATCGTCTTTTTGAAGATTATGAGTGTGGGGTATACTGTAGTCCAAGAAGTGTTTAAAAGATATGCAGAAACATCATGGTTATATTCTTTAATATCTTTATTTTCTTTATCCTTCATTGTTATGATAGTATCTTTGTATTTTTTTCTTCTACCAGCCATCCCTTAGTTAAAGTAAACTGTACAGGGTACACTGTTTATATTAAAACCTATTGTTTATTAAAATTAATGCTATCATACTACTTCCATTTTATTTGAAAAATGGTTAAAATCTAAATCAGTCTAGCCACCTTGTAAATTAATACCTTCTTTGAAAGTGATTTCTTAATCTTTTTTTTCATCATTATTATTTTTTTGGCAGCTGGCCAGGATGGGAATCCACGTACCCTAACCAACTGAGCTAACTGGCCAGCCTCTGATTTCTTAATCTTAAGTATCTGAGTAATCTCTTTTTTTTCCTACTCTCAACAGGTCTGAACAAAAAGGACCACCATATTAGATGGCAATTAAAAACAATAATCAAATATAGAGGAGAGAGATGTCTGTTGTTACCAATTTATTAAGATATGATTCACTTTCGTCAATAAAATAATCTGTCGAAATTAAAATATTCTCAAAAAATTATCACAGTTTTCACGGAAACATAAAATTCTGACAGTTCTGTATTTATAACACACCCTATGCTAGGTGTGTTAATACCGGTATTTACTTTCTCTTAAGGTTTCTGAGTTTTAGCCCATTTTCTGGCCTTTCTTTCAAACTTGCAGGAAGACTGTGATCGAGTCTTTCTAAGGCAGGCACTCCTGGTTTTTACAACCTGCTTGCTGCTCCGTTGCTGCTGTTTGCGCCCACGCCTAGGGTGTGTTATAATCTTTTTAAAGTCCTTACAGACGGAATCATACCTATTCTCAGGATCATTGTCGTCATCGTCATCTTCCACTGTGACAGGCACTGATTTAGATAAGGCTTCATCTCCTTGGGGAAAAAAAGTGTACTTAAAATTAGCTTTAAATTATCTATATAAGAAAAACCATGTAAAATAAAACCAAAAGCCAAAAACTTTAAAGCAAACTAGTAGGTTCAAACTCTACTCTGGAATCCAAAACATAACCAAAAACAACCTTTATGGAAAGCATAATAGGAAATTTATAAACTGTCAGCAGCAAAATGATAAATAGTTGGATCTTATATATTTCAAAGTTCCTTGCCAGAGCACAAGAGTTTTAAAGCACACCCATCACATTACCATAAGTTTCTTGCTGATAAAACCTTTGTACTGGTCCATTACAAGTTTGAAGTTAGCCGGTGTCTAAATTATCCTGTATCGCTGAAGAACAGCAAGATTGCTATTAATATTTTGGTGGTACTAAGTAATTTAAAAATGCATTTGAATTTGTATAGTATTCATAACTTTAGAGATATATTCAAGTAGAGTAAAATTCACTTTATAAAAAGCTACATTTCTACCCTTTGATTAAAAATTAAAGATTAAGATTTGTGCATTTTGTTATACATAAATTTCACCTCAAAAGAAAAACAAACTTAAATATTGAAGTCTAGTTAGTATTATGCATTCTGAAGCATTTAAGGAGAAGTATGCTAATGTTTACCACTTACTTTGAAATGTGTCAAAGATTTCAAGGGCACTACACTAAGTGAAAAAAGCCAATCTCAAAAGGTTATGTACCTATGATTCCATCTCAAAATAACAAAATTATAGAGATGAAGAACAGATTACTAGTTGTGAAGGGTTAGAAATGGAAATAAGGAGAGGGATGTCTATAAAGGTGTAGCATAAGAGAGCCTTGGGATTATGGAATAGTTTGGTATCTTGGTTGTGGCACATGGTACAACTGCACAGAACTATACTTGCACACACACGTATACACATGAATGAGTGTGTGTAAAACTGGTGAAATCTGAATAAAAACTGTCAAAACTGGTTTTGACATTGTACTATAGTTACACGAGGACACTTCAAAAAATTTGTGGAAAAATAAAAGATAATGTGGATCTTTCCGTGAACTTTTTGAAGACCCCTCATACAAGGTATTTCCACTGTGGGAAACTGAGTGAAGGGTATCTCAGACCTCCCTACAGTTTTTTTTTTTTTTTTGGCAAATTCATGTGGATCTATAATTATTTCAAAATAAAAGTTAAAAAGGCAAAAAAAAAAAAAAAACAACTAGAGACATTGATGTACAGATAGAAGGATATATAGATGGATATATGATCAAGCAAATGTGTACAATATTAAGGGCAGAAACTTTTCTGCATACTTAAATTTTTTTTCATAATATACATTGGGGAGAAATGTTGGAGAAAAATCTATAAAAAACACAGACACCTACAGGTTCAGGATAGAAATATGCTAAATATAGAAAAGCAAAAATAAATCTTATCCCTGCCAACTCACAATACCTCATTCAAACTGACCGATCTATAAATACTACTTTCATTCCCTCCTTACTATACCTTTCAAAATCTAACCTATCCTTAAAAGTCAAGTTTAAACGCTACTTGTTCTTTTAGGTCTTCCCCAAATATTCCGATTAAATAGCTCACTTGCCATTTATCACACAGCCCCATTGTAGTTTTATATCTTTCTTCTGGTACTTTTTTCTTAAAAAAATGATTTACCTATGTCTGTTTTGCATTAGACTGCAATCTCCTAGGACCATGTTCTTCATCTTGTTTGCTCATGCCATTCCCAAGCCCCAGTTTCTACAAAAATATTGTACCTGTAACAGGATACCCAAATAATGCTGAATAAATTGTAATCCTCTAGGCTGGCCAGTTAGCTCACTTCGTTAAAGCATGGTGTTGGTAACACCAATGTCAAGAGTTTAGATCCCCTCACTTGGCAGCCGCCAAAACAAAAACAAACAAAACTACACACACACACACACACACACACACACACACACACACACACACACACACACACACACAGAGAGAGAGAGACAGAGAGAGAGAGACAGAGAGAGAGAGAGGGGAATCCTCTAAACTCATTGGGGAAAGGGAAGCTTTTTAAGATCTCCTAAAATTGCCACCTAAAACTAAGTGGGACATATTAGAGGAATACATGAATTCAGCATACTTACATGAGAGTGCAAGTATATGTCATTTATCATTGGTTCCCACCCAAACCTCCCTTGAACAGTACACTTTTTACATAGTGCTTATTTTATAAGTCCTTCATATTCTATTCTGCTTAAGTATTTCTATTAACAAAGCCTAATTTTTGATGGGTTAAATTCTCCAGCAATTTATCTTTTTTTACCCATCCAAAGTAATCAGCTTAGTCCCAAGAAATATCCAGGATAAAGAAAATCCCAAACAACAAGGCTTGTTCCACCAACCAGTTGAAGGACTAGCATCTACTGAAGTGATGGACTCTCAAGTTTTCTAGGGATATATATCTGAGAAAAAGTTTACCTCCTAATCAGACCACTGGTCCTTCAGATCAAAGTTAAATAAATCAAAATGGAACACAATGATCTAGATTAGTGCTGGGTTAAGGAATAACTGGGAGATGCATCCTCTTAGTACTTGCCATATTTTACCATTTCTTCCTATGGCCTAATAAATGCAGATTATTTACTACACTAAGTATCAATATTTCTAATGGAAACCATCATGTTAAGTGAAACAAGTCAGACACAAAAAGACAAATACTGTACTCATACATGGACTCTTAAAAAAAAAAAAAAAGTGGCTCTCACAGAGGTAGAGAGTAGAATACTGGTTACCAGAGGTGGGGAAAGGAAGAGGAAAAATGGTGGACTAATGGGTATAAAACTATGCTATCTACTCTAAGAGAATCATTGTGCAGTATATGCATGTATTGAAATATACCCCACAAATATGTACAAATAAATTATAAAAATGCCAAAAAACAAAGTTCCAAACATGAAAGGTGTATAATAGAAGGCCTCATAAGTGTCCAATCAACTGAGATTTTAGGAAATGAAAAGTAGCAAAATTTTTGAAATAAAACATGTTGATTTCACCAGGAAAGCTGTTCAACCACAGAAACCAATTTTCCAAAGTTGAAGATTAGATCAACTGCCTACAAGTTGCTAATGGGAATACCCCATGTAACTAATCACATTTTATTACTCTTATGCTCTAAAGCTTAATAAAGGTTTTCCCAACTAACTTAAAGACATTGATTTGATATCAAAGTAACTATTAGATTTTTTTTTTTTTGTCTTTTTTTGTGACTGGTAAGGGGATCGCAACCCTTGGCTTGGTGTCGCCCGCACCGCGCTCAGCCAGTGAGCGCACCAGCCATCCCTATATAGGATCCGAACCTGCGGCGGGAGCGCCACTGCGCACCCAAGCGCCACACTCTCCCAAGTGCGCCACGGGGCCAGCCCAGATTTTGTATTTTTAATACATGTCCACAATCCCTTATACACAATTCTGAAATCCAAAGTTTTTAAAACTAAAAATTTTTGTAATGTGGTGCCAAAGCTCATTTGGCAGCAAAACCTGATCTGAACTGTTTATTCCTCTAAGTATGAATGTTCAAATGTTTTGCAGCAGAAATGTTGTGTGTCTGATTATGTGGTGTTGCATCAGACCCCATTAAGATCTTTATAAAATACATGGTAACTGCTCTATCTTATCTTTGTAAAAACCAAAAAGTTGTAAATTCTGAAATACATCAGGCCCCAAGAATTTCAGGCAAGGGACTATGAACTTTTAGTTTCAATAGCCATACAAGCAGAATTCCATCTAGGCACCAGATAGCAGATCATTAAATTGTATGCACACCACACTTGGTTTTCAAATCAAGTCATTAGATAAACACTCCATAAAAGAAATCTACAGTTTTATTAAAAGCCAAGATTCATTAAAATCTAATTGGGATGAATGAAAAACTCTACCATAAGGAACTGCCTATACTGGGAACAGTTTTACGTGAAGCATACTTTATAAAATTTTTTAAATAAAACAATACAAGTGACCAGTGCACATTTATCAACATTTATTATACAAATGAGTTTTTAAAAGAATTGTAATAATGATAAAAATTATTTTAAAAAATTTTTTTTCGTGGGCTTCCGGTCAAGATGGCGGAACAGATAGTTCCCAGCATCACTCTCTCCCACAAACCAACCAATTTACAACTATAAAAAAGCAACAACAGCCAAGCTGGGGCTGATAGAGCTCAGGGGAAGAGGAGGAGAGGCCTATGGAGTACATGAAGGTGGGAGAAACCATGATGAGAGAAAGAAAAAAATCTCTCCGACCATTTCGGGCTATGACCACTTTAAGGCTGGAGCTGCTGAGTGCACAGAGCAGGAGCCAGCAAAAGCCACAGCTGTGCCCTTCAGATGAAGTTGCATGGAGGCTGCAGGGGAGAAGAGAGCCTTGGTGGCCCCCACGCCAGCAAGACCACTAACAGGATTCCTGTGGACCCACACAGGAGCAAGAATCCACAACAACTGAAAAAAAGGAGCCACTCAGAGGATGAGTCATCGCAAGGGACAGGCACATGGCCCATCCCATGGGAAGTGTTTGCAGCACAGGCGGTGGGGGAGATGGGCCCACCAGGGGAACACTGGGGCACAAGGACAGCTGACCAGCACCCCAATCAGCAAAGGACCACTCAGAGGAGACTGGTCAGGAATATAGAATTGCATGGGGTGCAGCTTGATGAAAAGACTCAGGCTCAGATCACAGTTTCTACACAACTCAGGTGCACCAGGTCTCTGGAGAGCTGGAAGTACCTATAAATTCAACCATTAAAACCTGAGCTGCACAAAAAGCCTTCCCTAGGGAATCAGCAGCAAAGCAGCAATTTAGCTAAACCACACAGCTCAAGTACTAGTCCCCACAGGAAGTTCCCCCATTTTAGAAGTGAGCAAAGGACAAAAAATTAGTTCCGGCCCAGGCACACTGCCAGTACCTCTGGGCCTGCCTGGGGACCAGAGGCATGGAGCCAGGGACCGGGCCCCCCTCCCACAACCAGGCACACCACCAGCACCAAGGAGCATGCCAAAAACATCACCTCCATGTGGGTGGCCCACCACAGCCACCACAATAACCACAGCTGCCACAAAAGCAGCTAGACACCACAACCACCACGCAGATGGTCCACCAGCCACTGGAGTGCATTGACACAAGGAGAGTCACCAGCAGAGACCAAAGAAAAGAAGAGGATATCTCTCTCCACAAAGCCTATTCCAGAGTGACAGAAGAAGCATCTGCTCTACAATAATATTAAGGGACCTGAACACCTCTCAGCATTGGATAGATCATCTATGCAATCAATCAACAGAGCAACCATTACTCTTTCAGAAGGAGAGAAGAAATCTAGGGTTATCCGAGGGGAGAGGGGGGAGGGAAAGGAGGATAGGGAGAGATTGGACAAGGGGCATAAAGAATAAGTATGATTTGTAACAATATGTATGCTAGTAATATTGATGTGATCAACATGTCAATGCTGAACCCCCAAAATATGTATAATCATGATTCAATAAAAATTTTAAAAAATAAAAAAAATTTTTTCCTGGTACCACTGACCAGTTGACCCAAACCCTAACGTTCCTAGTGCTCTCTCATCAGGGTGGGATGACCCATTCTTGGATTTTCTTTCTTCCTTTATTTTGGTAGTGTTTTTAAGAGAAGCATTTGTTTATGTCATTAGAAACTAGCTGATGAGTATCAGTAAAGGGTTTCAATGAAGTAAATTTAAATTATTTCAGCGGATTTCATGGGACACAAAGGTATCTGTTCCAATTTTAAAAGAAATATGCATGGCAGAGAAGTTAAAATTTTTCACAAACCATGTTCCACCAGTACCAAGTACTCATCTCAATTACATGAATAAATACCTACTGAACTACTGGCACCAGTCTGATTCTACTTCATAAACTACTGCTCACTACTCCAAAGAAAAGCATTAAACATTGATAAAAAATATTTTTGTTCTTTACCCAATAAATTTAGAATCTCTGAAACAAAATACTAACAATGTTTAAAATACCTTCCAATGATGGCTTAAAAATAAATCTCCAAATAATTTTTAAATGGTATTTTCCTAATACTGAATTTGATTGGCTTCAGGGGAAATTAAACAAGGTAGTTAAGAAAGGAAAAGTACAAATTATTAATTTTTTAAATTTAGTTTTTGCATACCTGAAGATTGGCAAAATCCAGTATGTGAAGACACTAAATTTTCAGTCACAGGCTTAATTTTCTGTTCATCACCGCTCCCCTCGCCTACAGAATTCTGATCATCATCTCCTACATAAGAAGATGATGAAGAAGTAATGTCTGCTTGCTTCCTTTTAGTGCTTGCTCTTAGGGAGTTTCTCTGTTTCTCTTTGACACTGCCTGCCTTCTTTTTAGCTGAAGTTCTTTGTTTCTTCTGGTTTTTATTATCTTCAGAACTTTCCTCAGCATCAGACGATGATGAGCCAATTTGTATTTCCTTGGTATTTCTCTTTGAATTTAAATTTCTTCTTTCCCTCAATTCTATTCTTTTCAGTCTTTTATCAGAAGAGTCACAACCATCTTCTTTCATGGAATATTTCTCAGTATCAGATGATGAACAATCTTGTTTCTTCCTTAAATTCTTTTCAGGCAAGTTGCACCTTTTCTTCTCTGTACCAGATGCTCCATTCTTACTCTTTTTGTCTTCTGAAGAGTCACAACTATCTCCTTTCCCTGGTAACTTCTCAGCATTACCAGGTAATTCATCTTTCTTTTTTGAAGTTTTATCTTTTATTTTTTTACTTTTCTTTTCCACATCCGTTGTATCATTCTTATTTTGCTTTATGCCCTTAGGAAAATGGCAAATTTCTTTTCCCTCAGGTAATTTCTCAGTGTCATCAGATGATGATTCATACTGTTGTTCCACTTTAATTACTTTTTTCTTCAAGTCTGTAGTTTTCTTTTCTTTTTCTTCAGTTCCCTTTTTGCTCTGCTTTTTATCATCTTCAGAGGATTCATCACTCTGCTCTTTCTTTGGGAATTTCTCAGCAACATCAGATAAGCCACCCTGCACTTTTTTATACGTTTTGGATTTCACATGCTTGCTCTTTTCTTTAGTTTCTGCAACTTTTCTGTCTTCCAAACAATTTAAACTCTCCTCTTTCCCAAAAGAAATCTTATCGGCACCGTCATAGGAAACGTTCAGCTGCTGCTTCTTAGAAAGTCTATCTCTTAATTCCATGACAGTCTTGTCTTTATCAACTGTGCCTTCTGCTGAAGAGAAATTACATCTCTGTTTCCTTTCAGCATCATCAGATGATCCTTCTTGTGAAGTCTTCAAACTTTTCTGTCCTTGATTATCCATTCTTTTTTTGTTATGTTTTTCATCTTCAGAAGACTCATAATCTTTTTTATTTGGAACTCTTTTTTTGGCTGTTCTGGCAGACCCAATTTTACTCATGCTCTTTATCTCTTTTTCTAATTCTGAGTCATAATTAGAAGAGTCAGACTGGTTTTGTCGTTTCTTTTTAGAAATTATAGAGCTTTTAGATGATTTGCCTTTTTTAATATCAAAATCTGAGCCAGAAGTAGAACTTTTTCGTTTCCTTTTTCCTTTATCATCTTTCCCCATTTGAGTCTTTAAATCATACAAAGGCTTATGATTTGTATGAATTTCATTAATATCAGTATCTGAAGAAGAACTGTGATTCATCCTGCTTACCTCTTTGAGAACTGCTAGCATTTCATCAGAATCTGAATTTTGATCCACAATCTCTGATTGCTTAGACTTAGGCAATTTATTAGGTTTAGGATTATCTATAACACTGTCAGAAGAATTCCGCTTATCCTTTTTTCTCATTGGAACTGATACTTTTTGTTTCTCCTTAACTGTTTCATTACTTTCTTCATCAGAATTAGATGTTGGAGGGTTGGTTTCTGTCTGTCGCCTCAACGGTGTAGTCTTTACACGGGGGGACCTTCGAAGATCAGATTCTTCTAAAAGTAATGGAACTTCATTTTCAACCAAAGGCTCATTATCACTGTTTTCCTGTCCAGGTCCACATTTCTCTGACTTGGGCTTCAGACTAGAACTTTTATAGCCATCTATATCTTGTGGAACTTCCTGACAATCAGCACCTTTAATCGGGGAATGAGAAAGGGAAACAGGGGTGAGTTTAACATATAATTCTTTTATTACTTTAGCTGTACTTTTTGATTTAATACCTCCCCTGTTGTCTTTTGAAGGAATACTTAATTTTACAGATGAACTCTCCAGTTCTTGCTCAGTTCCAGTGTTGCTATCCCCCTGATAATCACCTGAACTCTGAACTTCCATAGCAGTCTCAAGATTCTCAAAAATGTCTTCTGGAACTGAGGAAGGAACAGACACAATATCCATGTCTAAATCTTCAGAAGTGTTAGCAGGTTCATACTGAGGTTCTTCTTTTCTATCAGATTTCTTATGTTCACCACTGGTACTTTTATTTGCTCTTTGTTCCTCTGTTGGAACACTATGATCCATGTGCTCGCTATCTACCTGTTTTCTTGACAGTTTAGCATCTGACTTTGAAAAATCTTTCCTTTCCAAAGCACAGGGTTTTTCTCCTTTTCTTATTTTTGTTTCAGACTTAGCATCAATAACTTTATGTTCTTTGGTATTTTTCTCTTTGTTAACAGAATCCAAAGCTCGAATCTCCAAATTCAAATCTTCCTCTAATGCAAGATGAGCCTTCTTGATATCAGCCAACACAGATTTAAAAGCCTTAAGCTGACGTAACTTTGTAGCAGAATTGACTTCTGAATTATCTGTTACCTTCTTCAAAAATTTAACATAACTGGAGTTCATGTTTGCTGTTGTCTCAACCATTTTCTTTGCCTTCTTAATCATCTCTTTGGGCACAATTAGTGCTGAATAAGAATAGGTTACAGAACCAGAACATGAATCACCTAACTTCTTTTCTTCTCCATTACAATTTGAGATATTCTTCTTTGGAGAAAATCTGGGTGTATGGTCATATACTTTATTACTCTTTTCATTGTCAACTTTTATCTTCTTCTTATTTTGCTGCAACAACTGTTCTAAATTCTCAAATACACTGTTACACGCAGTGACCAAGTCCAACAAAGGTTCTGGGTGACAAATGTAGCAATACCATTGGTTGTTTTCATCCATTATTGTAGACAGCTCCTTTCGACCAAGGTTGCGCAAAATGCATTTTTTGCAGAATGCGTTATGGCAAAAGTCACAACAAATCAAGTTTCCACCTTCTGCGCACCATCTGAAATGTTTTAAAGATTAAAATATTATTCCCAATGAAACTCATTTTATATTCTTCATTATTAATGCAATTTAAATTTTCCTGCTAGCACTTTTAGTAGTAATTCATGTCATCTGCTTCTTCTTTATCAGAAACTTAAACTAGACATAAATCTAAGGCTCTGTGGAAAAGAACAACTTTCTATTAAAGACATCAATGATGATACTACAAAGGATAAATCTAATAAAAGACTACATAAGAATTCCCCCAAAAAGTAGATATTAAATGTTAGTTCATCTTGATTTATTACTTACCTACATTGTTCATCCATTCCATCTGAGTCACGGCTAATATCATCACTCATGTAATACTTAAAGCAATTCTATTAAAAGAAAGGGAGAAGGAGAAATTTTATTCAAAACATAACATTCATAAAGAACAAAAACTTTATTTTTTTAAGTCATTAAAAAAGTAGGGAAGTTACCAGAAACTGGATTGAAGGAATAAGTTATTTCTTAATGGTTCAGAATTTATTTTTAGCATGACAAAAAAGTTTTGGAAATAGATAGGGGTGATGGTTACACAGCACTGTGAATGTAATTAATTCCATAGAATTGTATGCTTAAAAATGGTGAAAATGGCAAATTTTTTGTTACATATATCTTTTACCAGAATAAAAACAAAAAAGGGAATGTGTGTCTATGTTTTACAGAATCAAATCAAAAACACGGCACTACTCAATACTAGTATTTTCCAAACATAAGAATATCTCAAGAAATTAATTCCTTGAAATAGATTTCCATTATCATCAAACACCATTATTCCTTATATAAAAATTTATATAAAATTTTAGTAAAGCAAATTTCTGGTCTCATAAAACTAGCTACTAAAGCTCTACATAAAAACATATTAGATGGTATTGCTACTTAATAATTTTAATAGCCACCCTATATAAACATCTACTATATGTACAGCTAAACAATCAATCTACATTATCTTTCAATCTCAAAATAACTAGCACGCAAGGTAGGAGGTATTATGAGAGAAAAGGCTAAGGTTAATTAATATTTTAATAAATATAATGTCATACAACTAGTATGAGGCAAAGCTATTATTCAAATCCAAATTTAAATGACTTCAAATTCCCTTCCAGTGGGACTGGAGAAAGGGAAGGTTCCACGCCCACTGACGAAAAATAATGATTACTGAAATGGCCTAGCTCAATAGACTGGCCTTTGAAAGAAGTAATCACACATAGGAGGGGAAAAAAAAAAGGGAACGCATATTATGAATCCAGAAATATGAGGTCCAGGTGTTACAATTTAAAACTAGACACTACAATATTTACCTTTGATAGGCCTCTGGCTGAACGGAATTCAAGGAAAGGAGGGACACAAATTGCTAACAGACAAAGTAGAGTTTAGTACATTGAAGCAGCTCTGAATCTATCAAAAATTCATGTAAGAAAAGATCTAGAGATAAAACTCCAAAGAAAACATGGCCTGCCCCTGCATTTGAAAGGGGGCTTTTACTGGGAAACAAACTAACACAAGGATTAATCTTAGCAGTAATATGAGTTGGGAAAAGTATAACCTTAATATTATAGATATTTAGAATAAATTCCAAGATATTACTAATAAAAAAAAAAGTGTGCACAGACTACCGAAATTATAATCAACACATACGAAACATTTAATTCTATTATCTCCAAGTTATGTCAGAACGCTGCTCCACATGGAGAGCTCAGATTTAGGGAAGTAGGATACATAGCAGGACGGTTATAAAACACACACGTGCATGCTTATACACTCTTCAGGCTTTCAAACACACCAGGCTCTCCCTCGCCTACCAACCTTTTAATAACATGTTGCCTCTGCCTCAAACACATTGAACCAATCCCACTTCACCAGGATAATTCTTAACCATATTTCAGATAGCAGCTTATATCACTTCTGAAGGAAAGCCACCTGACCCAAGTCCGAATTACATAGGTTTCCTGTGTGCTCCCATAATCATAGTGTCTCTCCTATCATGACACTTATCAGGTTTTTTATACGTTTGTCTTCCCCACTACAACGTAAGCCCTTCAAGAGCAGAGACCATTTCTGTCTTTCTTCATGACTGTGTCCTAGAGGTCTGGTACATGGTAAGCATTCACGTATTTGTGGAATGAATTATCAACAGATCATTACATACCTTACAAATAAGGACTTGCAGTGAAGGATGTCTATAAATGGAATCTTTTTGAAAATGATTGACCTGTTGTCCACAAGCTGTGCAGCTCACAATCCCATGAAGTCCATCTTCTAGGAAAAAGGAGTGACCATTATTCACACATTTATACACATGTAGGAAAAGATATTTACTTTAGTTAGCATTTTGCAACTTTTGTATTAGAAATGAAATACCTCATAACCTTGGAAAGATGACATTTTGGACACAAGTAAAAAAGGTTAATAATTTTACTGACTTATTAAAATCATGACAACCTTTGCAAATTCCAAGCTACAAATCCTAACTTGTTTCCTTTTACAAATGCAAGCCCCATTTCTTACAACGTGATATAATATGAAGAGACCCCATAGAAAAGATCTAAAATAAGGGTCAAGAGCTCTTCTTCCTTTCACTATTTCTTTATGAATAAATTTAGTACCAGTTCTTAAAGAATGGGGAAGTGAGTGACATATACAGAACAGACTCTTTTGCAGCCTTATACTTAAGTTAGGCATGCAATAAAGGTTATTCTCAAAATGAAATTGTCTGCACAGATCCTATCAGTATGGTACGTGAAAACTCGGTAATTTTACGTTATTACCAATTTCCTTACTAAAATTTATCTCAACATTATCCATGATCTCCATTAATCTGCCTTCTTTCTATGTCTACTCCACTGTCCACTCCGTATCAACACTCTCTACTATTTTCCTAATAAGGGCAAATAAGACATTTCAGGTACATCTATCTTAGCAACAAAACATCAGAACAGCTGGGGGCAAAATGCAGAGCCCCGTTCTGTACTGTCTGCCAGAAAACATACTGAAAATAAACTATGCAGGAAAGAATAAGAGGAAAGCTCTCGTGCCTTACTCTTGTCCCTAGTCCTGCTAAGGCAGTACTTTACAACTTGAGCTGAACATTAGAATCATCTGAAAGAATCATTTAAAAAACACAGCCAGCCATTCCCACCCATAGACCACTGAATTGAAATCTCTTAAGACATTTTCTTATATGTTTTACAGATGATCCTGATGTGCAACCAAAGCCTTGATCCAAAAAAGATGATAGATTATGATTCAAAAGAGGCCAGTGAAAATGCCTGCATTCACAAATAAAAAGGAAACGACTAAAAAAAAAAAAAAAAAAAAAAAAAACCTGTTTCTATCCCTAAATAAAAGACAAAACATCACATACATTCCTCGCCTTTTAATTTTCTATTTTGTGTTTTTGTTAGTTCTAAGGTCCAAAGCACCATGGACCCAAACATTATTGCAAATAATTTTCTTTGTAAAAGCTAAAAAAGTTTAACATATAAGGACACCATCATACTTTTTCAGAAGATAAAAGAGAATTTGAAAGTTTACTATATATAGCACTAATATTTTACTTTAAATCATATTGTCCTATGTTGGTGTTTAATGTTGGGTATTCATATACTCTTTATTTAAAACAAATACACAGTGTACTTTTTGATTTAAAATAATGATTTCATTCAGACAAACAAGATAAATAAAAGCTAGAGTTTGAAAGTTCATCCAATGTTAAATAATATTTATGAATCATCTTCTACACACATATGTAACTCAAGAAGTAAACAACCCTCATTTCAGCAAGGCTCTCCTGCAGAAATGAGGGACAAATAGTGTATTTCCCAGACAAACAAAAGTTGTGGGACTTCACTACCACACGACCAACCCTGCAGGAATTTCTCAACGGAGTCATTCATCTGGAATCTCAATAATGGTGACCACTATCACAAATACACAAGAAAGAGCAAAACTTGCCATTAAAACAAAAATGCCAGCAAGAAAGAGAAAGAAGTTAAATCATCCCACCTTAAATTTCCAACTAACATTGAAGAAGAGAAATAAAGGGAGAAATAATAATCAAAAGATATTTAAACCATCTAAACAAGAAGCAAATAAATGACAGGAATTAAGCAACACTTGTCAATAACTACCCTAAATGTGAATGGACTAAACTGCCCATTCAAAAGACACAGACTGATTGGATTAAAAACCTAGACCCAAGTATATGCTGTCTTCAAGAGACCCACCTCACCTGTAGAGATACACATAGACTAAAAGTGAAGGGATGGAAAAAGATATACCATGCAAATGGAAAACAAAAGTGAGCAGGAGTAGCTATTCTTATGTTAGACAAAATAAATTTCAAACCAAAAAACATAAAAAGAGACAAAGAAGGCCACTATATAATGATAAAGGGATCTATCCAGCTAAAAGACAATCATAAACATGTATGCACCCAACACTGGAGCACCCAGATATACAAAGCAAACACTCTTAGACCTAAAGAAAGAAATAGGACCTAATACATTAATAGTGTGTGATCTGAACACACCTCTCTCAGTATGGGACAAATCTTCCAGGCAACAAGTCAACAAAGAGACACAGGATTCAATCTACATGTTAGACCAACTGGACCTAGCAGATGTATACAGAACATTTCACCCAACAACTAACGATTATACTTTCTTCTCATCAGCTCATGGAACATTCACCAGAATAGATCACATACTAGGTCACAAATCTAGTCTCAGCGTATTTAAAAAAACTGAAATCATTCCAAGTATCTTTTCAGACCATAATGGACTAAAATTGGAAATAAATAATATGCAAAACTCTGGAAACTATACAAATACATGGAAACTAAATAATAGGCTCCTGAATGACCTATAGATCCAAGAAGAAATTAAACAGGAAATCAAAAATTTTCTAGAAACTAATAAATCATACCAAAACCTGTGGGATACTGCAACAGCAGTACTAAGAAGCAAATTCATTGCAATAAATGCTTACATTAAAAGAACAGAAAGACTTCTAATAAACAACCTAACACTATGCCTCAAAGAACTTGAAAAACAACAAGAATCCAAACCTAAAGGTAGTAGAAGGAAAGAAAGAATTAAGATCAGAGCAGAACTAAATGAAATAGAGATGCAAAAAACAATGGAAAAGATCCACAAAACAAAAAGTTGGTTTTTGAGAAGATAAATAAAATAGACAAACCATTAGCTAGGTTAATAAAAAAAAAAAAAAAGAAGAGAGAAGACCCAGATAACAAAAATCAGAAATGAAAAGAAAGAGAGATATTACAACTGATACCACAGAAATACAAAGAATCATTAGAGACTATTATAAACAACTGTATTACAACAAATATGTGAATCAGGAAGATATGGATAAGTTTCTAGACACCCAAAAATTACCAAGACTGAACCAAGAAGACATAGAAAACCTGAACAGACAAATAACAAGCAAGGAGATTGAAGTGGTAATTAGCAATCTTCCAACAAAGAGAAGTCCAAGTCTGAATGGTTTTACAGCTGAATTCTGTCAAACTTTTAAAGAGAAGTTAATACCAATTCTCCTCAAACTATTCCAAAAAATTGAAACAGAAGCTACTCTCCCAAACTCATTCTATGAGGCCAACATAACTCTGATACCAAAACCAGATAAAGACACACCAAAAAAGAAGATTACAGGCCAATATCCTTGATGAACTTACATGCTAAAATCCTCAACAAAATAGTAGCAGTCAGAATACAGCAGCATACTAAGAAAATTATACACTATGATCAAGTGGGATTCATCCCAGGGATGCAAGGATGGTTCAACATATAAAAGTCAATAAATGTGACACATCATATCAACAAACTCAAGGACAAAGACCATAAGATTATCTCAATAGATGCTGAAAAAGCATCTGACAAAATTCAACATCCTTTCATGATAAAGACTCTCAACAAATTAGGTTTAGAAGGAAAGTATCTCAACACAATAAAAGTCATGTATGACAAACCCACTGCCAGTATCATTCTGAATGGGGAAAAACTGAGGGCCTTTCCTTGAAGAACAAGAACAAGAGAAGGATGCCCACTTTCACCACTTCTATTTAACATAGTACTTGGAGGTACTAGCCAGAGCAATCAGGCAAGAGAAAGAAATAAAGGGAATCCAGATTTGAAAAGACGAAGTCAAACTTTCTCTATTTGCAGACGACATGATACTATATATCGAAAAACCTAAAGACTCTATCAAAAAACTTCCAGAGCTGGTTAATAACTTCAGTAACGTTGCAGGATACAAAGTAAATGCCCCCAAATCAGTTGCCTTTATATACTCAAATAATGAATTAACAGAAAGAGAAATAAAGTAAGCCCATTTACAATTGTCAAGAAAAAAATAAACTATCTAGGGATCAATTTAACCATGGAGGTGAAAGACTTCTGCAATGAGAACTACAAACCACTTCTGAAAAAAATTAAAGAAGACACAAAATGATGGAACGATATTCCATGCTCTTGGATTAGAAGACTTAACATTGTGAAAACGTCTATACTACCCAAAGTGATCTAAAGATTCAATGCAATCCCCACCAAAATACCAATGATATTCTTCAGGGAAATGAAAAAAACAATCTTACCTTTCATATGGAACAAGAAAAGACGCCAAATAGCCAAAGCAATCCTGAGCAAAAAAAATAAAGCCAGAGGCATAACAAGGCATAACACTACCTGACTTCAAATTATTTTATTTTATTTTATTTTTTTAAAAGATGACCGGTAAGGGGATCTTAACCCTTGACTTGGTGTTGTCAGCACCACGCTCACCCAGTGAGCAACCGGCCATCCCTATATGGGATCTGAACCCGTGGCCTTGGTGTTATCAGCACCACACTCTCCCAAGTGAGCCACGGGCCGGCCCCCTGACTTCAAATTATACTACAAAAGCTATCCTAAACCAAAACATGGTACTGGTATAAAAATAAACATTCAGACCAGTGCAATACAATTGAGAACCCAGAAATCAACCCTCAGGGTTCCAGCCATCTGATATTAGACAAAGGCAACAGAACTCTACACTGGGGAAAAGACTGCCTCTTCAACAAGTGGTGCTGAGAAAACTGGATATTCACATGCAGAATGATGAAACTCGATATGCATCTCTCACCATACACTAAAATCAACTCAAAATGAATTAAAGACTTAAGTATAAGACCTGAAACTGTAAAATTACTAAGGGAAAATAAAGGTGAAACACTTCAGCAACTAGGTCTGGGCACAGGCTTTATGAATATGAGCCCGAAAGCACAAGCAGCAAAAGTAAAAATAAACAAATGGGACTACATCAAACCAAAAAGCTTCTGCACAGCAAAGGAAACAATCAACAGAGTGAAAGGACAACCTACAAAGTGGGAGAAAATTTTTGCCAACTATGCATCCAGCAAGGGATGAACATCCAGAATATACATAGAACTCAAGCAATTATGCAGTAAGAAAACAAATAACCCAATTAAAAAATGGGCAAAGGAGCTGAATAGAAATTTTTCAAAGGAAGACATACAAATGGCCAACATGTACGTGCAAAAATCAACATCACTAGTCATCGGGGAAATGCAAATTAAAACCACACTGAGATACTACACCTCACCCCAGTTAGACTGGCTATAATCAAAAAGATGGTGAATAACAAATGCTGGCGAGGGTGTGGAGAAAAGAGAATGCTCCTACACTGTTGGTGGGACTGTAAATTAGTATAACCACTATAGAAAACAGTATGGAGGTTTCTCAAACAACTACAGATAGATCTTCCATATGGTGCAGCAATCCCACTTCTGGGTATATACCCAGAGTAATGGAAATCATCATGTTGAAGTAATACCTGCACTCCCATGTTCATCACAGCTCTGTTTACAATAGCCAAGACATGGAACCAACCTAAATGTCCATCAATGGATGACTTGATAAGGAAACTGTCGTATATATACACCATGGAATACTATTCTGCCATAAAAAAGAATGAAATACTCCCATTTGCAACAACATGGATGAGTCTGGAGAAACTTATGTTGACTGAAATAAGCAAAGCACAGAGGAGGCCGAGCCCATGGCGCAGTTGGGAGAGTGCGGCGCTGGGAGCGCGGCGACGCTCCCGCCACAGGTTCGGATCCTATATAGGAATGGCCGGTGCACTCACTGGCTGAGCACCAGTCACAAAAAAAGACAAAAAAAAAAAAAAAGCAAAGCACAGAGGGATAAATACCACATGTGCTCACTCATATGTGGGAACTGAGAGAGAAAGAAGAAAGGAAAGAAATACCACAATAGTGCTTTGGTCTTGCAGAGGGAGAGAACATTCTTGGGCTACGAAGTGGAGTGGGGGGAAACAGATAGGGGGAGGGAGGTTGGGGATAATTGGGTGGGGGACACAGGGTACAAAAGCAATTTCTGGGTATGCAATAATGGGTATGCTGCCAGTGTGAATCGGCCCTCACAGCATGGGCACCAGGGATGACAATCAGCTTTGTATCTCATGAATATTCATAATTTAAAAAAAATTTTTTTTTAAAGAAGTAAACAAAACTAGCAGATCCTTTTGAGAATTTCTCCCACATTTGTTGCTGGACTAATTAGAAAATTAGAAAAATTAGAAAATAAGAAATTGGAAATACCTTCATATTTGGGAAATGGATAAATAGTGGTTTACTCACACAACAGAATTCTACAGACCAGTGAAAAATAAACAAACCAGATGTACATTTACTGACATGGATACATTTCGAAAACAATGCTGAATGAGAAATGTTCTCCAGAGATAGATAAAGCATACTATTTTGTATAATAAATGAAAAAAAAAATTTTATGAATAAACACATATATAGAAAACAGAAAAACATGCATACACATGCACATGCATAAAACTTCAAGATAATCATTACCTGTGGGGTGGGAAGAAGGGAAAATGGATGAGAGTAGGACAGAACCAATATTTTATATAAGTGAGATCTGAAGCAAATATAGTAAAATGTTGAAATGTTACTTTACCTATGTACTTGTTTCTGCACACATATGTTCTAAATTTTTATTTTTAGTTATGAAATATCTTTAAGATTATATCATAGTATGTTAATGGCAAAGAGGAATTTTCATTTCTGAGCTCAATATATTTCAATGTTCTTAAAGAGAGAACAAAATTATTATGCCATGTAGAAAAGTTAAGTGTAAAATATATTTTCTAACAAACTGAGGAGAGTATGTCAAAACAGGCTATGAAATTTAAAAGAAATAAATAACAAAAAACAGTGGTTCCTTACATGGTCATTTTAGTTATGTCTTTGTGCTGTAATTTTGTTCGAAATCAATATAGGATTATTTTATATGCAAAGTTTTCTAATTTAGGGGCCCGCCCGTGGCTCACTTGGGAGAGCATGGTGCTGAGAACACCAAGTCATGGGTTAAGATCCCCTTACCAGTCATCTTTTTAAAAATAAATAAATAAATAAATAAAAGTTTCCCAATTTAGGCTTCAATTTTGGAACTAATCTCCCTGAAAACTTTAAATATTAACTATAGCAATTCAGTATCTCAGATCACTAGTTTATTCATACATGTGTATATACATAAACCTAGAATTAAATTTCCTGTGTGATTTCTGACAGCTTAAAGATGTAGCATATTAAGAGAAAAATAAGCATGGAAGATTTACGTGCTACTATATGGCTATACACACACATATACCTTTAAGTATATAAACACTCTTATACAGAACATTCAATAAGCCGCTCCAGAAATATATTTACTGAGACCAAATACCAGCAGCATACCAAAGTGGTACTAGGAATACCCTCCCCAACAATTGGTTCTTCTTTTACTCTCCTTTCAGTTCCTATCCACATTTCAGACACTAACTTGCTCCACAGTCCCTTCAGAAAAGACATCATTTAGACATTAACTTTGACACAATGCAGTATACTTAGTTAACTCCCTTTGCTACAGAACCCATGATCAGAGGAAAGTCTTGCTACTGATCCTTACCATCACCTTCTACCTGCTGACTCTCTTAAGTTTTAAGTATACTAACCTAGCTTTGGTGAGCTCTGTTGCTGCAAGAGCAGTTTCCTTACTTTGATCTAGATTCTCAAAAAAACCTCTTCCTTATGCTAGAAAGCAGTTGAACACCCCCTTGTGGACAAAAGACTAAGCAACATTTCCTTGATTTTTGCCAAAAACCTAACAAATTATTCAATCTGAAAACTGATACAAATTATGTTATACGTAAAGATATATTTTTACCAGTTCCAACAAGATGATCATAGCATTGAAATAAAAATCTACACAAAAGTTCACCAATATTACAATTTCACTATAATTTCACAATTATATAACATGATCAATATTAAATGGACATGCTTTCATTACACTTCTATTTAGAAATTTAGTGCCATGTTCTATCTTTTGGAGATTCATTCCTTTATAGTTACAGATTCTGGCTCTGTTAATCTGCCCAAAAAGTACATACAGTTACTATTTAAAAATCATACACAAACAAGTGGGACACATACTACACTGTCACAAATTTCTAAATGAATCCTTCTGATGCAAACTTTCTATAGATGGTTGGCCATATGGTTGTGTATATTAGTGACGATAGACAGACAAAGGGATAGATGGCTCAGGGAGATAGAAGGAGGGTTATTAGCTCTAGCTCCCTTCTCCTTCCTACTCATCTCTGCATTGCTATTCTTAGATCAATGAATCTGAAACTTTAGTGTATATAAGAACAAACTGGGGCACATTCTTGACCTCAACCACAGAAATTTGAATTTGTTAGGTGTGGAATCAAGGGACTTGCATTTTAAGTAAGTACTCCAGGTAATACTAATGCAGATGTTCATTGCTCTTATGTAACAATGTTCTAAATATATATAACATTACTCGGAAGCCATAGGCAAGATTTTGTACAAATCTGAAATTCTTTTGGGGTGAGGAGGAACACATGGTATTCTGGCATATAGGTACAGTCATGCGCCACATAACAATGTTTTGATCAACAACGAACCATGTATACAACGGTGGTCCCATAAGACTGTAATAGAGCTGAAAAATTCCTATCACCTAGTGACTTCATAACCATTGTAACGTCACAGCACAATGCTTTACTCACATGTTTGTGGTGATGCTGGTGTAAACAAACCTACTGCAAAATACGTTGAGGAGGAGTACCTAACTTACCCATGGGGTGACCCTCCCAAAGGTAGCTCAGACCTTTAAAATAGAAAGCCAAGCATTTGACACATTAAGTCTGACCCCAAGTGAAAGGACTGTTGTCTACTTTTAGAATTCTTACATTTTTAAATGATTCCCACCCATCCCTATAGCAATACAGTAGTTAATAACAATTAACACTCACTGAGTGGTTGTTGAGTGCCAGGCACAATTCCTACCTATAATTTAATTTTCATAATTTTGTGGGGGTGTTATTATTCTAATTCCCATTTAACAGATGAGGAAAGTGAGGTACAGAAAGACTTAGTAACATAATTATAGGGCCCACACTCGTGCAACTAGTGGCCAGTGTAGATAACAGGAAAATTCATTGCTGTTCCCTTTCATAATACACTTTCACACGACAACGAAATCACCTAACAACCCATTTCTCAGAACATATACCTGTCGTTAAGCGACACATGATTGTATTATAGAACTAAGATGTGGAAGAAGGAAATGCTAAACTTCTTGAGATAACATAATAGCCACTGAAGGCAAAGGTGTTTTGATCATTGTTAAACCTTTTCTGCTTCAGAGCTCAGAGAGAAACAGAAGTTATTTTTAAGTAGTGCTTTTAATAAACAATGGGCAGAAAAGTGGAGGTATTTTTAGTAAGCACATCAGATTTTCCAATATGGTCATAAACAGCAATTTAAACTCATGTTTCATTTTCACTTGTATTTACCTCCGCGTTTTTTGAGATTTTCAGTTTTCATTTTACTTCTGCTTCTAAATTCAGGCCCTTTAAAATCATCTTTGTCTTCATTCAGCACTGGCTCTGGTTGTACAATCACTGTACCTAGAATGATTTCATTTAAAAAACCATTACACATATTAAATGTGCAAGTGAAGTACAAGACTTCAGTTCAGATAAAGCCAACATTGCTGGTACATAGTTTGTTTCTTTCAAACTTTCAATATTTGTATAAGGACCTCACAAGAGTAAATAAAACAGGGAAATAGTAAAAGGGCCAGGTGTTAACAATCAGATTTTTTGTTGGAATATAGTTCATAAAAACAGGAGAGGGAGGTATTATGAACTGATTATAATAGAAATGTGTGTATCAATTAGAAAGCCTCAGCCCAATTTTGAGTTTTTATAGTGCCTATCACAAAAGTTGTTATGAATACAAACATCCATGCTAAGTTCCATAAAGAATTTATAAAATAAGTGGTCCAGAGGGGAAAATAAAAAGACATCCTTTTCTTCTCATAATCCAAATCATAAACTCAAAATGATTTTTAAGTGTTCTTTTATGTTGTTGAGAACAGGGGTAGAGGGGGAATTGGGGGGGTGGGGGGGCAATGAAATTCATTCTACTACTGGTATGCCTATTCTGCAGCATTTCCCAATTACTATGTCAAAGCTTCACTACCCTGCAAAGTCCTTAAAGAGTTTTAAACAGAAGATTACTTTAAGATACATAAGCTGAAATGCTCTAACAATAAATTGTAGAATGAGCTCATTTCTTAATCCCTATGGAAATATTTTTAAAAGAATGTCCTTTTTAAACTATAAAACATGTGAATTGAAGAGAGAGGTTGTCAATTTAAGTTTTGATTACATTCTCTCAAGAGCAAATAAAACGGGCATAGCAGAAAGGGTCTAGGTCTCAATGTTACCTACCTTGCTGGGATTAGTAACCGGCCATTATTCACAATAATTAAGAAAGTAAAATCAGGTAGCATTAAGGGGCTCTCTCTGAAACATGGGCCTATGCTACTCAACAGGCAGATTTTGACAAGTTATAGTATCTAGTTGTTAAATGAATTTCTGAGTCTCTGAAAAAAGGAGGGAAGAGGACACAGAGGACTGAGATTTTACAGACTGTGGAAAATAATTCCACAAAAAAGTTATTCACAACAATCATTTCATGTATATAACTCTTAGAGAAGCCCCAGCATTTGAAAAGAGCTAAAGATTTAAAATTAACAACAACAAAAAAGTGAATTCTCCCTGAAGATTTTTCTCTAAATCAAAGCAAAGCAGCAGAGTGGAGAGAGCACTCACTAGCTTTGGATTCAGGCAGGCCTGGGTTGAAATCTTAGCATCTCAATTTAAACCTGAAAAAGTCCTTGAGCTCTGAATTTGCTCCTTCATCTCTACAAGTAGAAACAATAACTACCTTACAGCATAGTTTCAAGTTTTAAAGGAATTAATTCTGTAAGAGTCTGGTACCTATACATACTCAATATAGTATTATAATAATAATAACTACCCAGATTTAACCTTATAAAACAGGCCTATTTTTGTTTTGGTGTGAGAGAATTCAGCTTAGTTCAGAGGTTAGTAACATCATATACTGACTTTCTTCCACAGTACCATTAAAAGAAAGGTTTGAATTTCTAGTTCTTATATCATAAGCACTCCCAAGTGACAACCACTGAGAATGTAAAAATCCAAAGTGAGTCACTGCCTATAGGACTTACACTCCGGTGTTAGTTGTTTCTGCCCTCGGCCACCAAAACCATTACATATAAAATTATCATAGATGATTTGCAAAGCCAAGTAAATGGTAGGCTCATCAATTTTTCTTCTCTATCTCAGATTCATTCCCTTTCCTCATTTCACTTCTCACCTTTTGTAACTCCTAACTTATCCTAGTCAAACAAAGTCCCATCCCTTCTACCCACCATATTTTTAAAACTCCCAAATTTAAAAATCTGTCACCAAAACATAAAAGATCTGACCATGAGAATAAATTTTTAAAATCTGCTAGGAGACTAGAACTTATTACTTTAAAAAAAAAAATCTAGAATTCTGACTCTTAAAAACACTGTGAAATTACCCAGTCCCTTGTCATTCTCTTATCATCCAATCATATTCTTCTAAGACTAGGCCTATGAAGAGTTCAAAATTTTCATTTGGCTTTTCTCCCCAATATAATTAATGAGGTTTTACAGTTAGAACGGCAACAGTTGAGAGGTATGTGACAAGGTTTTTTTAAAAGAGATAACTGCAAGAAATACACCTAAATCTATCTTTGATATTTAACTTCAGCTTTTAGACTTAGGGGATTAAAGAATGCAGTAAAACTAAACTAGACTGTAAATGTTTTTTTTTTAAAGTTTTCATAACTTACATTTTGTATAAAGCAAACATATTATCATTTACTGAACCATAACCTAATAATATTAAACTTTTAAACCTATTTCCACAAGTGTAATTTGGAAAGTAAAACTCCTTTTCTAAAACCCAATAGAAAGAAAAAAATAGATTTCATTCTTTTCAAAGTTGAGTATCACAAATTTTTAACCACAATAACACACATTACCATCAGCATACTAATACATTCTCCAAACCATCACTAGGAAAATGCCAAGTTTGGTCCTCTTATACACAGCAATAGTAGTAATCAAGTTCTAATTTTATAATAATGATTTTTAAAAAATACATTTCAACTTCAACTTCATATGAAAAATTAATACACATTACCTTTTGGCAAGCTTTGCATAGTAATATCACTTTCTGAATTTTCATTAGAAGCATCTTCATTTACAGTTTCATCCAAAAGTTTTTCATCATCGGATTCTACATACTTTGTTACAATTGAAGGTTTCCTGTGAAAGAATTAAGTCCATGGAATTATGGACATTTCTGACAATTAGGACACTACCCAAAGAACATAAATAACATGTTTAGATTGGGTAGTGGCTCTCAACCAGGAATGCACATCAGAATCACCTAGTGAAGCATAAATCTCTGTACCCTATCACTGAAGATTGATTCATTAGGTCTAGGGTAGGACCAGGGCATGTGGAGTCTTAAAGGGCATTCCTCTTTAAGAATCACTACTTTAGAGAATAAATTAATAACAAGAAAGATGTATTTATTAAGAGACATTCCTATTGGTCAGAAACAACAAAAGTCCAATAGACAGTACTCCATGGTTTACTGGGCATTATACTATGCTTGGAAGTAGCTTCAGTCCTTATGTGTGATTTGCTTTTACAATTTAGCACAAAAAAAACTTTACCCCTTGTAATTATAATAACTACCTAACTCCCCATCCCAGACAATTTCACATAACCCTAAAAATAGTTCTTCATGAGGCATTCAACATTTCTCCTCTTCTCCCTTTTTTAAAGCACATATATTATCTAAAGAAATGAACTACATATTGCAAGGGCCACTAAAACTCAATAAGTCATTCTGGCCGGCCAGTTAGCTCAGTTGGTTAGAGCGAGATATTGTAACACCAAGGTCAAGGGTTCAGATCCCTGTGCTGGCCAGCTGCCAAAAAACAAAAATTAAAAACATAAATAAATCCTTCTAAAAATTCCTTCTAAATTCAAAGCTAGAATGAATTAATAATTATTGAAATCAGGGGATAAATACAAAAGGATTCATTATACTATACGATTCATTTTTAAATATGTATTTTTGTATAAAATAGTTTACTCAAAACAAGAGTGTTAGAAGTAGGTTCAGAAAAAAAGACTATATCTTTAGAAACAGAAAACAGAAAATAACTTTTTCCCCCTTCAATATCAACCAACCTCTTTGATCGTGACAATCCTGAAGATTTTGATTTTTCTGAAGAGCTAGTTCCCTAAATGTGAGAAATAAATACAGAGGTGAGTACAATTCTCAAAGCAAAATCCCTGCAATAACTATTTCCCTATAGCAAGATCTTTGATACAGTGATATAATTAGATACTACTTATATGCCTAAAATGTTTTTCTAAAAGGAACTTCAAAAACTAATTCTTATCTCCTGTCAGGTTTCCTTAACTGAAGATTAAATTTGTTTTTCTTTAATGGTTGCTGTTGTATGCTGGGGGAGGGTGGGAGGGGGAACACTGCTGTAGTGTGACCCTAGCCTCAGTCAACAAAAACAAAACAAAGGCGCAGCAGTAATTAGATCCCAACAGAGGTAGAGAATTTTAAGGATCTAAAAATGTGTCATTCTTCTCTATGCTAACATATGGCACAGAGTAACTTCTATAACTTGCTTTGAGATAGTAAATTTACCCTCATTTTGCGAGTATAATCAATATATTATCCCGGATTCAATTTTTTATACTAGGTGGAAAGAATCCAAAAACCACTCTGTAAGCTTGCGGAGCAGGTAAAGGACCTCTGTATGAGTTGCTACAATAATAAAGAGACCTCAGAAACATGAAGTCATGCCCATAACATCTACGTCAAATACCACCAGTGCAACATAATGATGGTTAAATAGCTGTCTGTTAGCAAGCCTTCAGTTGTCTGACTTGAGGTAAACTGCTGAAGTGAACCACAACAATAAAAAAAACAATCAATACCTTCACAAACTGGACAACTATCAAACTGAAGCATCATAATGGCAACTGGGTATAATAGTAACCTTAAACACATGTATATATTAACTGGAAGCAATCTAATGACATACACTCTAGTTAATTATTAGTAATTAATAAATATCTTTAAAATGCTTTAAATTATTCATACTGATCACAATAATATGTGGAACTTTCAAAAGGAGAGAATAGAACTGAGGTTACTGGAGGTGGGAAAGGGGGAGGAGAAGGGGGAGGAGGGATTAGCAACAAATCGATAAAAGACCACAAAAAATTATTACATTCTGTAATGTTGAATATACTAATTAGCCTGATTTGAGCATCACATATTGCACACAAGTATTGCTATTCAGCATGGTACCCCACATATATGTACAATCAATTGTGTTTCAATAAAAGTAGGTTAGTAAATAATTAAATAAATTATTCATACCTCTTCCTTGCTGTTTTCCATCATATCAGAGTTATTTCCAGAAACACTGATTTTATCTAAAAAAGAAGTTTTAAAGAACACTGTTTATCTCTTCAATGCATTATCAAACAAAACACCAATAATTACAACTCCACAAACCCATTTTAAAGCTATAAAGGATGGCAGAAGTGGTAATACATTACTCATATTAAAATATTCCTAGAAGAGTTTTCTGACTAGAATCACTTTCATTTGGCATACTAAGCCCTTCTTACAAAGCATCACCTATCTATATAAGAGTACTTTGGTCTCCAAACATTTTCTATTGTAAGTTTCTAAGATATTTCCAATTAAAAGAAAATTTAAGCTCTACCTTATATGAAAAAATTTTTTAAAATACTACTACTATCGCTTCTTGGCTTTTTGGCTAAGATCAAGTGTAAAAAACACTACTAACTGTATATCATTTCACCATAAAATACTGAAAAAATAAGAGCAAATTAAACCTAAAGCAAGCAGAAAGAAATAACAAAGATTGGAGCAGAAATTAATGAAACTAACAGAATAGGGAATAGGAAAACAATAGAAAAAAAAAATCATTGAAACTAAAACCTAGTTCTTTGAAAAGATGAATAAACCTTACGCTCAACTGACCAAGAAAAGAGGAGCCAAGTTACTAGAATCAGATATGAAATTGGGGACACTGCTACCAACCTTACAGAAATAAAAGGATTATAAAGGAATACTATGAACAACTGTATGCCAAAAAATTAGATAACATACATACAAAGGACAAATTCTTAAATACACAGAAACTACTGAAACTGATGCAAGAAGAAATAAACAATGTGAACATACGTATAACAATTGAAGAGATTAAATTAAAACTACCCCCAAAGAAAAGCAAAGGCCAAGATGGCTTTACCACTGAGTTATATCAAACATTTTTTAAAATACCAATTTTTAACAAACTCTTCCCCCCACCCCAAAAAAAAAAAAAAAACCAGGAGGAGGGAACACTTCCCAATGCATTTTGTGAGACCAGTATTACCCTGATACCAAAACCAGATAAGACACCACAAAAAAAGAAAAAGAAAAAGAAAACTACAAACCAATACCACTTACAAATATAAACACAAAAGTCCTCAACAAAATACTAGAAAACTTCAAACAAGAAAACAAGCCACGGAATGGGAGAAAATCTTTGCAAATTGCATATTTGATAAAAGACACATCTGGTAAAGGACTGTTATCCAAAATATACAAAGAACTCATATAACTAGGCAATAATAAAACAAACACCTGATTTAAAAATAGGCAAAAAACATCTAAACAGACACCTCACCACAGAAGACATACAGATGGCAAATAAGCATATGAAAAGATGCTCAACAACATAAGTCATTAGGGAACTGCAAATTAAAGCAACAATGAGATACCTCTACATACCTAGAATGGTCAAAATCCAAAACACTGACAACACCAAATGCAGGTGGGGATATGGAGCAAGAGGAACTCTCATTTACTGCTGGTAGGAATGCAAAACGGTACAGCCACTTTGGAAAACAGTTCAGCAGTTTCTTACAAAACTAAACACACTCTTACCATATGATGCAGCAATCACGCTCCTTAGTATTTACCCAAAGGAGTTGAAAACGTAAGTCTATACAAAAACTTGCAAGCAGATGTTTATAAACATCTTTATTTTACATAACCACCTTTTTTTTAAATTATGTAAGCATCTTTATAAGCATTTTTATTCATAATTGCCAAAACTTGGAAGCAGCCAAGATGTCTTTCAGAAGGCAAATTGATAAACTGTTACATCCAGACAATGGAATGTTACTTGACACTTAAAAAAAAAAAAAAGGTATCAAGCCAAGCCATGATCAGACATAGAGGAAACTTAAATGTGCATTACTAAATGAAAGAAGCCAATCTGGAAAGGCTACGTGGTTTCAACTACACGATATTCTAGAAAAGGCAAAAACTATGGAGACAGTAAAAAGATCAGTGGTTGCAAGTGGTTATGGCGGAGGAAGGGAAATGAATAAATAGGCAGAACACAGAAAAATTTTAGGGTAGTGAAACTACTCCCTATGATACTACAATTGTGGATACAGGTCACTATACATTTGTCAAAAAGCCCTAGAGGGACCGGCTTGAGAGCTTGGAGGCAAGATGCAGGACCCCAATGCAGACACCGAGTGGAATGACATCTTACGCAAAAAGGGCATCTTGCCTGCGAAAGAAAGTCTGAAAGAATTGGAAAAAGAGGCGGAAGAGGAGGAGCAGCGAGTCCTTCAGCAGTCAGTGGTGAAAACCTATGAAGACATGACTTTGGAAGACCTGGAGGAGAATGAAGATGAATTTAATGAGGAGGATGAACGTGCTATTGAAATGTACAGGCAGCAAAGACTGGCTGAATGGAAAGCAACTAAACTGAAGAATAAATTTGGAGAAGTTCTGGAGATCTCGGGAAAGGAAGAAGTCACCCAAGCCGGTGAGGGCTTGTGGGTAATCTTGCACCTTTATAAACAAGGGATTCCTCTCTGTGCCCTGATAAATCAACACTTAACTGAACTTGCCAGGAAGTTTCCTGATGTCAAATTTATGAAAGCCATTTCAACAACCTGCATACCCAATTATCCAGATAGGAATCTGCCCACAATATTTGTTTACCTTGAAGGTGATATCAAGGCTCAGTTTATTGGTCCTCTAGTGTTTGGTGGCATGAACCTGACAAGAGATGAGTTGGAGTGGAAATTTTCTGAGTTTGGAGCAATCAAGACGGACCTGGAGGAAAACCCTAAGAAACCGATTGAAGACGTATTGCTGACCTCTGTTCAGTGTTCTGTCCCCATGAGGAGGGACAGTGATTCTGAAGGTGACTGAGGCTACAGCCACTGTAACTTGCTGAACTTTCTTTGGTATGACCAATCATCTGGATTTTTTTTAAAAAGGAAAGAGCACTAATGAGTCCTTTTGTTTTTTAGTCTTTTATAATTGTTTCATATCTCATACATTTCAGAAATAATCATTGCTGGTAATTCTATTAAATTTCTTGGAACTCTTTTTAAATTAGTAACATTTCCTTTAAAATAAACAACCAAACCGACTACTGGTACAGCAAGTGTCTGTATTCCTCACTTGTGTTTTAAGTAAGCCGTAAAACTGTTTACTATTTTTTGACATATAGCTATGTAAAAAGAAATATGGAGTTTTAAAAAAATAATGTGAATAAATTTATAAAATGGAAAAATTGCAAAAAAAAAAAAAAAAAAAAAAGCCTTAGAATGTACAACACCAAGAGTGAGCCTTAATGTAAACTACGGATTTGGGGTGCTAATGACCTATCAATGTAGCATCATCAATTGTAACAAATGTACCACTCTGGTACAGAATGTTGATAGTGGGGGAAGCTACGCATGTGTGAGGGCAGGGGCATACGGGAACTCACTGTACCTTTTGCTCAATTTTGCTGTAAACCTAAAACAGTTCTAAAAAATGTTTATTCTGTAATAAATTTTTTAAAAAGGAACTTCATCAAAATCTACAAAAAACCCACAGGTAACATCATACTTAATGGTGAAAGACCGAATGAATGCTTTCTCCCTTAAGATCAGGAACAAGACAAGGAAATCTGCTCTTGCCACTTCTATTTGACTTAGCACTAGAGATTCTATAGCCAGAGCAAGTATGGAAGAAAAAGAAATAAAAGGAATCAAGATTAAAAAGGAAGATGCAAAACTAACCCTATTCAGATGAGATTATCTTACATATAGAATATCCTAAGGAATTCACTAAAAAAACTATTAGAATTAATGAGTTCAGGAAGGTTGAAGGATACAAGAACAATATAGAATAATCAATTTTATGTCTATATACCTGCAATGAATGATCTGAAAAGGAAATTAAGGAAACAATTCCATTTACAATAGTCAAAAGGAATAAAATACTTAGAAAAAATTAACAAAAAGTACAAAACTTATACTCTGAACACTACAAAACATTGTTGAAAGAAATTACAAAGATCTAAATTAATGGAAAAATACCTCACCTTCATGAATTAGAAGACTTGACATTCTTATGATGGCAGTACTCCCCTATACAGATACAATGCAATTCCTGTCAGAATCCCAGCTGACTTCTTTGTAGATATTGACAAGCTCATTCTAAAATTCATATGAAATTGAAAGGGACTCAGAATAAGCAAATGATCTGGAAAAAGAAAAAGTTGGAAGACTCACACCCCAATTATGCCAGTTCTACACTGTCTTGATTGAGGGCAAACTTGATTAAGCAGAACTGACAAAAGGATAGACATACAGATCAATGGAATAGTACTGAGAGTCTACAAGTAAATTTTGATAGTCAACTGATTTTTGACAAGGGTGCCAAGACTATTCAATGAAAAAAGAACAGCCTATTCAAGAAATGGTGCTTGGACAACTGGATAGCCACATTTTTAAAAAATGAAGTTGAACCCTTACTTCACACCATATACAAAAAATTAACTCAAAATCAATCAAAGACCTAGATGTAAGAAATAAATCTATAAAACTCTTTGAAGAAAACAAGGGCATAATCATCATGACCTTGGACTTGGTAATGAATTCTTAGATATGACATTAAAAGCACAAGCAACAAAAGAAAAAATAGATAAATTGGACTTCATCAAAATTAAAAAGTTTGTGCTTCAATTAAAGACAAGCAACAGAATGGGGAGAAATATCTGCAAATCATATATCTGACCCAAGTGTCCACTGATAGATGAATGGATAAACAAAACATGGTATATACATAAAATGGAATGCTATTCAGCCTCTAAAAAGAAAGGAAATGTTGGTACATAATACAGCATAGATAAACCTTGAAGATATTATGCTAACTAAAATAAGTCAGACACAAAAGTACAAATATTGTATGATTCCACTTATATGAGGTTCTTAGAGTGGTCAAAATCATAGAAATAGAATGTAGAATGGTGGTTGCCAGAGCTGAGGGGAGGGAGGATTGGGGAGTTAATGTCTAATGGGCACAGAGTTTGAGTTGGGGAAGATGAAAAAGTTCTGGAGATGGTGGTGACAGCTGCACAACAAATGTACTTAACACTACAAAACTTAAAATTGAAATTAACACATTTAAAATTAGTTAAAACGGTAAATTTTATGTTATATATATTTTACCACAAAATATATAGAGAATATCTAAAGAATTCTTATAAATCAACAATGAAAACACAAATACCCACTGAAAACTGGACAAAGGATCTGAATAGACATTTCTCCAAAGAATATATACAAACTACCAATAAGCACATGAAACAATGTTCAATGTCATTAGCCTTCACACAGCTGAAATCCAAAACCATAAAGAGATACTACTTTACATGCATTAGTATGGCTAGAATCAAAAGGGCAGAAATCAGAATATTTATAAACTGCTGGTGGAAATGTAAAATAGCGCAGCCACTCTGGAGAACAGTTTAACATTTCCTCAATTTAACAGTTACCATATAACCCAGAAATTCCACTCGTAGGTATGTACCCAAGAGAAATGAAAATATATAATGACACAAAAACTTGTACACCAAGGTTTATAGCAGCATTACTCATAATAGCCAAAAAGTGGAAACAAGTCAAATGTCCATTAATGGATCAATGGAAAAACAAATGTGGTATATACATATAATGGAATATTACTTGGCCATAAAAAAATACAGTACTAATACATGTTACAACACATATAAATCTTGAAAACATTACATTAAGTGAAATAAATCAGTCACCAAAAAACCAAATATTATATGATGCCATTCATATGAAAGTTCAAGATAGGGAAATCTATATCAACAAGAAAGTAGATTAGTGATTTCTTAGAGCTAGGGGGTGATATCTAAAGGGTATGGAGTTTCTTTTTGAGGTGATAAGAAATGTTCTAAAATTGACTGTGGTGACTGCACATATATGTGAACATACTGAACATACTAAGAACCACTGAATTGTATACTTTAAATGGGTGAATTGTATGATACGTGCATTATATCTCAATGAAGGTGTTAAAAATTTTACTTCCCGTTAGGGAAATCTAAATTAAAACCACAATGAGATAACACTAAATATCTATCAGAATGGCACTAAATATTTATCAAAATAAAAAAATAGTGTTAACAACAAATGCTGGTAAGAATGTGCAGAAAATGGATCACTTATACATTGCTGTGAGATTACAAAATGGTACAGTCACTCTGGAAAACAGTTTAGGAGTTTCTTTAAAAAATAAACCATGTAATCATCATATGACCCACCAACTGCACTCCTGAGCATTTATCTCAGAAAAATGAAAACTTAAGTTCATACAAAAACCTGTAAAATGAATGTTCACTAGCAGCTCTAATTGTAACAACCCAAATCTGAAATCAGCCCAGATGTGCTTGACCAAGTGAATGGTTAAATGAACTGTGGTTCATCCGTAACATGGAATACTACTCTGCAATAAAAAGGAGAGGGCTACTGATCCATGCAACCACTTGGATGAATCTCCAGGGAATTATGCTAAGTGGAAAAAAAAATCCCAAAAGGTTACATGCTGTATGCTTCCATTTATATAACATATTTGAAATGACAAAATTTTCAAAATGGAGGACAGCTTAGTGGCTGCCAGGTTTTAGGCACAGATAGCGGTTGGGGGAGGAAGGTGGGTGTGATTATAATAGGGCAAGATGAGGAGCTTGTGGTGATGGAACTGTTCTGTATCTTGAATCAACCAGGTTAATAAAACTGTATAGAACTTAATAAACACACACACACACAAGTACAAGTAAAACTGAGGAAATCTGAATCAGATTGGTAGATTTTATCAATGTCAATATCCTGGTTATGAAATTATATTAGTTTTGTAAAATGTCACCAATGGGAGAAACCGCAATGTGTACAAGAGCTCTCTTCTGTATTCATTTTTACAACTGCATGTGGATCTACAACTACTATCTCAATAAATATTTCAGTTTTAAAAAACTCTCAGGAAATTCGGAATAGCAGAGAACTTCCTCAGATTGATAAAGAGCATTTACAAGAAACTTTTACAGTAAATATCATAATTAATTGTGAAAAGACTGAATGTTTTCACACTAAGATTGTGAACACCAAGAAGATGTCTTTCACCATTCTTCTTCAATATAATACTTAAAATGCAGGAAGCCCTAGACAACATAATGAGTCAAGAAAAGGAATTAAAAGGCATACAGATGCAAAGAAAGAAATAAAACTGTCCCTATTTGCAGACGACATGATGGTCTAAGTAGAAAACCCCAAAGAAACTACAAGGAAGAAAAAAATAATTGCCAGAACTAATAAGTGAATTCAGTAAGTTCACAGGATACAAGGTCAACATAAAAAAGCCAAGTGAATTCCTATATACCTTCAATGAACCACTGGAACCTGAAATTTAACAACAAAAATTAAAATAACACCCCCCAAAACTGACAAATTTAGGTAAAAATCTAACAAAATATTTGCAAGATTGGTATACAGATAACTATAAAACACAAGGCTGACTGAGAGTTTCTACTGACTTTTTTTTTTTTCTGAATATGGGTTAAACATTCCTATTCTTTACCTATGTTTGGTTGATAACTCTCCGGTTCTATAGT
Organism: Cynocephalus volans; assembly: GCF_027409185.1. Classification (NCBI taxonomy): domain Eukaryota; kingdom Metazoa; phylum Chordata; class Mammalia; order Dermoptera; family Cynocephalidae; genus Cynocephalus; species Cynocephalus volans. The sequence goes on from NC_084478.1 coordinate 85,435,675, forward strand.
TGTTTCTTGGGGAAAAGACTTAATGAGCAAGTTTTTCTGTACACTTTTTAATGTTTTCTGTTTTCAAATTGAGTAATTTCTATTGGTCTTTTGTCAAATTCACTGACACTTCTACTGCTACCTCTAACGTCTTGTTAAGTACAATGATTTGTTATTCAGAAATTAGATTTTTCAGGGCCGGCCCATGGCTCACTCTGGAGAGTGCAGTGCTGATAACACCAAGGCCATGGGTTCAGACCCTATATAGGGATGGCCGGTTCGCTCACTGGCTGAGCGTGGTGCTGACAACACTAAACCAAGGGTTAAGATCCTCTTACTGGTCATCTTTTAAAAAAAAAAGAAATTAAATTTTTCAGTTCTAGAATTTCAAATTGCTTTTTTCTATGGTTTCAATTTCTGTTTTGAAATTTCCTATCTGTCCATTCATCATAAACATATTAGCCTTTTTTTACTTGAGTGTGGTTATAATAGATGCTTCAATATTCTTCTCTGCTAATTTCAACGTGTGAATTGGTCTCTACTGATCCCCTTTCCTTTTGAGTATGGGTCACATTTCCTCTCTTTCTCTACCTAGTATTTCAGATTGGACACTGAACATTATGAAAGATACAGTAAAGACACTGCATTCTGTTATGTTCTTCCAAAGAATTGGTATTTTTGTTACAGCAGACAGTTAATTTACCTGAAACCAAACTCCAAACTGTCTACCCTGTTGTAGGAAACAGCTGAAATGTTTGTTCTGTTCTTTCAGCCCTAACTGGGCTGCCTGGAATATGGGTAGCACTTAGGGAATTCAGCAGAGCTATGGGTAGAGTTTTTTGCAGAATTTGGGGTTCCCATTCAGTGGCTCTCTTCTAGGTGGGATCTCCCCACTAACTTTACAACTGCTGTGGTCCCACTAAATTTTTTCCTTGATACAGCATCCAATAAGACTACAGGTTTGTATCCAAGTCTTAACTGCCACAGGTGGAGCTAATTGGATCCCTCCCTGAGGCAAAAAGGCTCACCAATGGGGGATTCAGCCATTGGCATTTCCTTCTTCCATGTGTTGACTCCCCTCCACTTTATCTATTTTTTGTCAATGACTAGTTCCTTTGGTATGTTTCCCAGAGTTTATAATTGCTATTTGTAACAAAAAGAACTTTAAACAAATATTGAATTCTAGTTAGGCTTCTTTATTGTGGTGGTATGGTTAGCAATTCGGAAACTACGTAGGTACAATGAAGACTGAGCAATTGAGTACATAAATTGAGGACAACAGGACCCAGGTTTCTTTCTGTTAGAGAAAGAAGTTAAAAATATGAAAAAGGGGTAGACTAGAATGAAGTCCATGGTATCAAATTAGAATTAGAACTATCAATATCAACTCATGGAAACGTAACACATATATTAGCTTTCTCTGTGAAAAGGCCTGGAAGGAAAGACATCCTGGTTGGCAATGAGCACATCATGCACCCTGATGCTGTTTTCTAAATACCATATCCCACTAAACAGAATCAGAACTCCTGGGACAAATAAGTGATGCCAGGGCTAGGGAAGGGACAGCAGAAAGTAAGCCTTGAATATCTCAGGGGTGGGGTAGAGGGGCAGAAAGTAAGGAAGTTTTCAAGGACTGAGAAGGACTTGTAAAAAGGTCAGAGCAGGAGCCATCCAGATGAGGCTTCCACAAGCCAAAACAGGTACAATTTGAGAACAGAAATAAATAATGATAGCAAGAGAGTATTTACTAAAAAAAATAAAGAATATTAGTATATACTAATATAAATATGGAGAGGGTAGGACATAAACCCCACCCTTACGGTAATATATCAACTAACATTACGATTTTGAACCCACCATAGTAATAAATCATTCTGCCAAGAATCATGAATGGATGCTGTGATAGAAAGAATTTCTAGAGATGACCCACAAGATTCAACACCCCTAAAACCCTAATGAAAGATAGATTAGAATATATAGCACATTCTTTTTCGATTTACCTGTACTTTGGTTCATCACAAGTCTCGGAGGAGAACTTGTTTCTTCGGATTCTTCTGATGAGTGTGCCAGGAAGTCATGAAGCTTCTGCACCAATGTATTCAATTTACTTTCACTATCAAAACAAAAATTTAAAGAATTTCCTTAATTAGTCTGCCATGTATTTAATTAAATGTAAAGCTCTAAAAAATTGAAAGCCTATCTATACCATGTCTTCTGAGAATACGCATATTCAAAGAAAAATTTAAAAGAAATGAATTTCTTTCACCCAGGATATAAAAATATGAGTAACATAACCTACCTGTACACTTACCTAGGATCAAAATATCTGAAAATGCTGATATTACTCACTAAACACTTCCAAAATATTGAGATCTTTGAGTGTACTATACCTGATGTGTTTAAACATAAGTGGAACTTTACTTTGTGTTATTTAAAATGTTATCACAAAATACTACCCTTAACATAATTTTTAAGAAACAATAAACCTGCCTACCACAAAAGAGGTGAAAAAGAAACTAAAACAAAATTTTGGGTGATAAAAGGCCAAAAGGTATTCATATTTGAATTATATCCAACCTCATTTCACAATCAATAGCTGACCCATGTACATAATTTGTCCTATCGTTAAGCACTTAATATAAATACTGAGTACTTATTTTCCAGAAGGCCTCAACAATGGTTTTGTTTACTACTCTGTCCTGTGCATGGCACAGAATAACTGTATAACTGACTGACACAAAGTTGATTAAAACACAATAGAACTTGAAAGAGCTCAGTCACCAAGAGAAATATTTATGTCATTACATTTTATACTACAAACTTTTATGTTATGTAATAGGTACATCTGTACTCCAACAGGGTTATAAAGCATTAGAAATTTAGTTAGAAGTATAAATGCAAGAAAAAAACATATGCCACATTTTTTTCACATGGGGGGGGTGGCTGGCCAGTATGACCACATTTTTAATAAAACAAAATTTTCTAAACATAAGAACAAGAGGGAAAATAGATAAATCTGACTTTACCAAATTCAACTTTCCTGTGTCAAAGGACACCATCAAGAAAGTGAAAAGACACCCACACATCACACACAATATCTCATAATATCCAGACTATATAAAGAACTTTCACAATTAAACAATAAAAAGACAAACAATACAATTTAAAAATGGGCAAAGTACATAGATGGACGTTTCTCCAAAGAAGATATACAAATTACTAATAAGCACCAAAATACTCAAGATTATTAATCATTAGGAAAATGCAAATCAAAACCACAACAAGAAACCATTTTACACTCAACAGAATGGATATAAAAATAATTTAGAAAATAAAAAATAAGTGTTGGCAAGGATACAGAGAAATTGGAACCCACATACATTGCTGGTAGGACACTGAAACAGTTTGGCAGTTACTCAAAAAGTTAAACATAGAGTTACCAAATGACCCAGTAATTTTACTTCTAAACAAATACCCAAAAGAAATGAAAACGTGTGCCTATACAAAAAAACTGTATGTGAATGTTCATTGCAGCATTATTCATAATAGACAAAAAGTAGAAAGCACCCAAATGCCCATCAATTGATGAAAGGATGAACACACAGTATATCAATGGAATATTATACCCCAATAAAAAGGAATGAAATATTGACAGATGCTCAACCATGGATGACGCTTGAAAACATTACGCTAAAGACACACACAACACGATATATTTTATCATTCCATTTATATATATATATATGTAACACGTCCAGAATATGCAAGTCCATAGAGACAGAAAGTAGATTAGCGCTTGCCAGGAGACAGGGCGAAGGAGAATTGGGAGGTATATGTTAAAAAAATAAATTCTAGATTTAGGTAGTGGTGATAGTTACACAGCATCAAATTTACTAAAAAATCACCAAACTGCATACTTTTTTTCTTTATTAAAACAATTGATTATATATATTTTGGGGGTACAGAGTTGAATATCAATATCTGTGCACCATGTGTGATGATCAAATCAGGAACGTTAGCATGTTCATCATTACACAACATAATCATTCTTGTATCCATTAACCAATTTCTCACTAACCACCCACCCCCTCCCCCTTTCCCACTTTTAGTAACCACAGTTCTGATCCCTCCTTCTGAAAGTCCAACATGTTACTGTGATTGTTCTTTCTTATTAGCTCCCACTTATGTGTGAGGACATGCAGTATTTCTCTTTCTGTGCCTGGTTTATTTCAATTAATGTAATTTTCTCCAAGCTCATTCATGCTGTTATGAATGGCAGAATTTCATTCTGTTTTATGGCAGAGTACTATTCCATTGTGTACATATACCACATTTTCCTTATCCAGCTGTCTGCTGATGAACATTTAGTTTGATTCCTTATCTTGGCTTATTTTAAATAGAGCTGCGATAAACATGAGCGTGCATGTGTCCCTTCAACATGATGATTTCCACTCCTTTGGGTATATACCCAATAGTGGGATTGGTGAATCACACGGCAGTTCCATTTGTAGTATTTGAGAAACCTCCATACTGTTTTTACATAATGGCTGCATTAATTTACAGTCCTACCAACAGTGTGGAAGGGTTCCCCTTTCTCCACATCCTCTCCAGCATTTGTTATTCTCTATATTTTTGATAACAGCCAATCTGACCGGGGTGAGATGATATCTCAATGTGATTTTGATTTGCATTTCCCTGATGATTAATGATGTTGAGCATTTTTTCATATACTTATTGGCCTTTGCATGTCTTCTTTTGAGAAATGTTCCTTTGTCCATTTTGAAACTGGATTATTTTTGTTGCTGCTGTTGTTGTTTTCTACTGGTCAGTTGTTTGAGGTCCTTGTATATTCTGAATATTAAACCCTTGAAGGATGTATAGTTTGCAATATTTTCTCCCATTCTGTAAGTTGTCTTTTCACTCTGTTTCCTGTTTCCTTTGCTGTGAAGGAACTTTTTAGTTTCATATAATCCCATTTGTTTATTTTTCTTTTTGTAGTTTATTCATAAAGTCTGTGCCCAGTCCTACATCCTGACATATTTCCCCTATGTTTTCTTTTAGGAGTTTTATAGTTTCAGGTCTTACATTTAAGTCTTTAATCCATTTTGAGTTGATTTATATGGCGAGATGTATGGGTCAATGCAACAAGATGTAATAAACATAAATATATACGGACCCAACATCAGAGCTCCCAAATATATAAAGCAACTATTATTAGATCTAAAGGGAGAGACAGACCCCCAACACATTAATAGTTGGGGACTTTAACATGCCACTCTTAGCACTGCACAAATCATCTACAAAAATCATCTAAAAAATTAGCAGAGAAATATTGAATTTAAAGAGCACCTTTTAAAAAAAACGGACTTGACAGACATCTATAGAACATTTCATCCAACAAGTGCAGAATGTACTTTTTTCTCATCAGCATACAGATCATTCTCCAGGATGCACCACTTTAGGCCACAAAGCAAATACCAACAAATATAAAAAGACCAAAATCATATTAGGTATATTTTCAGTCCACAATGGAATAAAATTAGAAATTAACAACAAACAAAATTTTGGAAACTATACAAATACATGGAAATTAACCAACATGCTCCTGAACCACCAATGGGTCAAAGAAGAAATAAAGCAGGAAATCAAAAAATACCTTGAAGCAAATGAAAAGCAAAGCATAACTTACCAAAACTTATGGGATACTGGAAAAGCAGTCCTAAGAGAAAAGTTTATTAAAATAAATGCTTACAACAAAAGAATAGAAAGACTTCAAACAAACAACCTAACATTACTCCTCAAAGAATTAAAACACAAGAACAATCCAATTCCAAAATCAGCAGATGGAAAGAAATAATTAAGATCAGAGCAGAACTAAATGAAATAGAGACCCACAAAAAAATGATACAAAAGATCAACAGAACAAAAAGTTGGTTTTTTGAGAAGATACACAAAACAGACAAACCATTAGCTAAAAAAAGAAGAGAGAAGACCCCAAAAATATAACAAATGAAAAAGGAGACATCACGACCAATACCACAGGAATACAAAAAATCATTAGAGACTATTACAAACTACACAACAACAAATTTGAAAACCTGGAGGAAATGGATAAATTTCTGGACACATACAAACTACCATGATGAAAAGAGAAGAAACAGAAAACCTGAACAGATGAATAACAACCAACTAGATTGAAGCAGTAATCAGCAGTCTCCCAACAAACAAAAGCCCAGCACCAGGTGGTTTCTGTATAAGTCTATTTCTGTTGCTTATAACAAATACTTGGAATCAGATGATTTATAAAGAAAACAATATTTATTGCTTACAGTTTCAGAGGCTAGGAAGTCCAAAGTCCAAGGAACACATCTGGTGAGGGACTTACTTGGCAGTAATGCAGGGGTCTCACATGGCAGAATATGGCAGAGCAGAGAGAAAGAGATTATCCCATGCTCTCCTTTTAAAGCGCTCAGAACCATGCCCCTGACCACCATTCACAACAGCATGGTCCTACAATCTAATCACCTCTTCAAAGCCCCAACTTTCAATTACCATAATAGGATTTCCCACCCTCAACAGTCACAATGGGAATTACACTTCCAACATATGAACTTTGCGGGATATAACTCAATCAATCCACAGCAGCTTCACTGCTAAATTCTACCAAACCTTTAAAGAAGAATTAAACTAATCTTTTTCAAACTATTACAAAAAATTAAAATAGAGGCCATTCTCCCATACTCATTCTACTAGGCCAGCATCACCCTGATACAAAATCAGACAAAGACACAACAAAAAAAGAAAATTACAGGCCAATATCCTTGATGAACAAGACATAAAAATCCTCAACAAAATATCAGCAGTCAGAATACAGCAGCATACTAAGAAAATTATACACTATGATCAAGTGGGATTCATCCCAGGGATGCAAGGGTGGTTCAACATATAAAAGTCAATAAATGTGATACATCATATCAACAAACTCAAAGACAAAGACCATAAGATTATCTCAATAGTTGCAGAAAAAGCACTTGACAAAATTCAACCTTCCTTCATGATAAAGACTCTCAACAAAATAGGTACAGAAGTAAAGTATGTCAAAACAGTAATAGCCATATGACAAACTCACTGCCAACATCATCCTGAATGGGGAAAAGCTGAAAGATTTTCCTCTAAGAACAGGAACAAGACAAGGATGCCTACTCCCACCACTCCTATTCAACACAGTATTGGAAGCACTAGCCAGAGCAATCAGGCAAGAGAAAGAAATAAAGGGCATCCAAATTGGAAAAGATGAAGTCAAACTATCCTTGTTCACAGATTACATAGTCCTATATACAGAAAACCCTAAAAATACTGCCAAAAAACTCCTAGAGCTGATAAATGAATTCAGCAAAGTTGCAGGATACAAAATCGATACACAAAAATCAGTAGCATTTTTGCACACCAACAAGAAACGAGAAAAAGAAATCAAGAAGGCAAGCCCATTTACAATAGCTACCAGAAGAGTAAAATACCTAGGAATAAATTTAAAGGGAGATCTAAATTGAGAACTACAAAACACTGCCGAAAGAAAATTAAAGAGGACACCAAAAGATGTAAAGATGGTCCATGTTCATGGATTGGAAGAACTAACACTGTGAAAATGTCCATACTACCCACAATGACCTACAGATTCAATGCAATCCCCATCAAAATACCAATGACGATTCTTGACAGGATTAGAAAAAACAATTCTAACATTCATATGGAACAACAAAAGACTCCCAATAGCCAAAGCAATCCTGAGCAAAAAAAAGTAAAGCCAGAGGTATCACACTACCTAACTTCAAATTATACTACAAAGCTATAGTAACCAAAACAGCATGGTAATGGTATAAAAAGACACAATGGACCAATGGAACAGAACAGAGAACCCAGAAATCAACCCACGTACTCATAGCCATCTGATTTTCGACAGAGGCACAAAGAGCATACATTAGGGAATGGACAGCCTGTTTGGCAAATGGTGCTGGGAAAACTAGACATCCATGTGTAGAGGAATGAAATGAACTGTATACTTTAAAATGATTAAAATGGTGGCGTTTATGTTGTGTGAATTTTATCTCAACAAAAGATGCCCCCCAAAAACAAGACAGAAATTCAAGAAAATACGTACCTATTTATCTACAAAACAAACAAAACCTGTACATAGACCTCCAAAAAACATCTACAACCAAAATTTAAAAGGCAAACTAGCCTGAAAATTTACATAAAATAAAGGGATAAACATATTACATACAAAAACTACTATGGGAGAAAAAGCACTTCCACCTCACCAAATATCAAAAGAATGTAAACTGAAATACTGTGAATGAAGATGCAGATGTGTCGGGCCTTTCTGAGCCAGGCACAACCCCCACTCAGGCAGAGCACTGAGAATCCAAGGCCAATGGCCCCTCTGCACAATTTTCCTGTCTTTAGTTAGGAAAAACTCAAGATATTTAGGGAAGGAAAAAGAAATAAGCTATAACAGACATAATGCAATTAGAGATTCTGTGTATTTGGTTGTTTTCTTTGGGTGGAGAGAGTTGTTATACAAATTTCTAAACCAAATTTTGCCTCTAGAATAATACTACCAAAAGTGTATGATTTCTACTTATTGCTATATCCCTTCTTTTGGTAAAGAGATGTACAAAAACATTTATCACTTAGTGTCGCTAATCCTGTTAAGTTAGAAAATGAGACCTGAGGAAACTGCTACATGTCAACCCACAGCACACAAAATTCCCTGAAACCAAAATTCAAAAATAGGAATGAATGATGTCATACTATATTTAACTATTAATGGATCACCAGAGAAAGTTGTTCTCTAGAAATGAAAAGGAGTACAGTAAACCTGGAGAATTATGATTGCCCCACTAATCCTAGAAATCACAGCAATCCAGTCATAAAGCCAGCTATTGTGTGAATTCATGCTATGGGTAACCAAGGTTAAGACTAAGGATAAGTCAGTTCAGTACATCAATAGTACCACCATGCCACAAAAATAAAACCAAAAGAATACAATCAGCAGAAACTTTTTCTTCTGTGAAGGACAGAATTTTTAGACATAAACATATTTGGGTTATATTATAAATTGAAACCGGGTAGAAGTCCAATAGTAAAAAAAAAAAAAAAAAAAAGATACTTGAACAATGTTGCCCATTCATTTGAAAAATCTTCGCTTTTGGAGGGTGGATATTATTTTTGGAAATAGCCAAATGTCACTTAGAGTCAAATACAGTGAATAATACAAAATGATCAAGTTAGGTAAAAATAATTTTTGCCAAAATCTGAAGAATTTCTGAAGGTTTATTTTCTTGCATGACTTCTTAACTGGTTACAAAAGGAAAGCTGTCAAAATATCCCCAGGAATCATTATTGGTATCTGTATAGCCTCCCAGGGTTACTACTTAAAAGGAAAACATTCACTTGCACACAAAAGTTCTGACATCTGTTTTAAAATTCTACCTCACTTCTAGAGTCACACTTTAGAGATGGTTCTTGGAAATGTGCATGTCCTATTTGGGGGGGGGGGTATTTGTTTTTCTGGTTTTTTTGTTTATTATACATGCATGTGGGGTACAACATTGATTTTCAATAATTGTGTAGACTGTGTGGTGGTTAGATCAGTATAGTTGGTTTATTCATCATTACAATACACAATCATTCTTTGTGTCTGTTGACCAATTCCTCATTAGCCCCCTCCCTCTTCCCTTCCCCTCCCTTTTTTCACCTCTAGTTTTCTAAAAGCTCACCGTATTACTGTGATTGTTGTTTCTTTCTCTTTCTCTCTCTATTTTTCATTTATTTATGGATTCAGCTCCCAGTTATAATGTATTTCAAATACACCTAACCAGGTGTTTAAAAGGTAGCACTCAATCCCTTCTGTAAACTGAAAAATCTTTTCTCAAGGCAAAACAGCTAAATTAACTATCAGTTTTATAACTGTCAACTATTACAAGTTAAATTCTTTATTAAATCCAGACATAACTGGCACCCCCTCCTCCCTCCACCAAAACGTGAAGCTGACTCAACCAGTACTATGCATTACTTAAGTCTAGGATCTAGGTAAAAATCCTGAAATGCACCCTTTCAGAGTAGTTAAAAACCTTCATTGGAGAAGAGTGGGTTCAGCCTTCAGACTCACATTCACACAGTTACAATATGGGACTGATGCAGATTACAGCCCATGAGATCTGATCTGCCTGCCTGCAAGTAGACCAAGAAATTAAATCTAAATTCCTAATGTAAGCTAACCAAATCATAAATGACTAAGTGTCAAACAAGTTTTAAATCCCAATTTCACTTTTTAACTATGGGCCATGTTCTTTCCCTTGAATGTTTTACTTTATATATTTTTTCCCCATGAGGAATTGTGGAATGCAAAAAATTTAGTGTTTTTTAGCTGTTTTGCACACACATATTCTGTTATTTAGGGAAAAGTATGTGTAGAGGAACTAGCTTTTTTAAAAAAATTAAGCTTTTCATTTTAAGATAATTATAAATTTATATGCAGTTGTAAGAAATCAGAGAGATCCTGTGTATCATTTACCCAGTTTCCCACAATGGTAACATCTTGCAAAACTACTTTTTATTCTCAACCATTTATCTACCTGTTCCCATAGATGAGTTGCTGTCTTCCAGACACAGCAAGAAGCCAGAATCTCTGAAATTTGGATAAATAATTATGGCTAAATGGACCAAAATGGCTTTTTATAGAAAAATCAATAGAAATTTCAAAATTTCAAAGTTTTATTTACTTAAAGATTGTTTAAAATAGAGTATTATAATCCAAATTGGAAAGGAAGAAGTAAAATGATCTCTGTTCACAGATGACATTATTTTATATGCAGAAAACCCTAAAGATTATACAAAAAAAAATTGTTAAGTTAATATATGAATTAAGCAAGTTGCAGGATACAAAATCAACACATAAAATATCATTTGCATTTCTCAAAGGAAGATATATGAATGGCCAACAGACACATGAAAAAATGCTCAACATCACTCAGCATTTGGGAAATGCCAATCAAAACCACACTGACATACCATCTCACTCCAGTTAGGATGGCTAATATCCAAAAGACTACCAATGATAAATACTGGCAAGGTTGAGGAGAAAAAGGAACTCTCATACACTGTTGGTGGGACTGCAAAATGGTGCAGCCTTCATGGAAAATGTTATGGAGTTTCCTCAAACAACTGCAGATAGATCTACCATATGACCCAGCTATCCCACTGCTGGGAATATACCCAGAGGAATGGAAATCATCATGTTGAAGGGATACCTGTACTCTAATGTTCACTGCTGCACTATTTACAATAGCCAAGAGTTGGAACCAGCCCAAATGTCCATCATCAGATGAGTGGATACGGAAAATGTGGTCCACCTACACAATGGACTACTACTCGGCTATAAAAAAGAATGAAATACTACCATTCACAACAACATGGATGGACTTAGAGAAAATTATATTAAGTGAAACAAGTCTGGCACAGAAAGAGAAATACCACATGTTCTCACTTATTTGTGGGAGCTAAAAATAAATAAATACACAAACAAATGGTGGGGGCAGGAAGAAGACACAACAATCACAATTCCTTGAAGTTGCTAAGACAAGCGAACAGATATGAGATTGGTGGGAGAGAGTGGGGAGAGGGAGGGGGGAGGGAGGATTTGGTAAAGGGACACAAAAATCAACCACATTGTATATTGATAAAATTAAATTAAAATATATATATTTATATCATTTGCATTTCTATACATTAAGAAAAGAATTCCATTTACAAAAGCAACAAGAATTAAAAACTTAGCAAAAAATTTAACCGAGGCAAAACACTTGTACACTATACAAGAACTATAAAACATTACTGAAAGAAATTAAAAGCAACACAAAAAAATGGAAAGACATATGTGTTCATGGATTAGAAAAGTTAATAATGTTAAAAAGATAATACGAGAAGGAAAAAGATAATATGATCCAAATCAATCTACAAGTTAACTGTAAACCATATCAAAATCCCAATGGTAGGGCCGGCCCCGTGGCGCACTCGGGTGAGTCCAGCGCTTGGGAGCGCAGCGGCGTTCCTGCCGCGGGTTCGGATCCTATATAGGAATGGCCGGTGCGCTCACTGGCTGAGCGCGGTTCGGGCGACACCAAGCCAAGGGTTGCGTTCCCCTTACCGGTCACAAAAGGACAAAAAAAAAAAAAAAAATCCCAATGGTATTTTTTGGAGAAATAGAAAAATCCATCCTAAAATTCATAAAGAATCTCAAGGTATCACAAATAGCCAAAACAACCTTTGAAAAGAACAAAGTTGAAGTACTCACACTTCCTGCTTTCAAAGCTTACTACAAAGCAAATCTAATCAAAACACTGTGGTACTGGCATAAGGACAAACAAATAGACCAAAGAAATAGAATAGAAAGCTCAGAAATAACTTTCATATATATAGTCAACTGCCTATCAACAAAAACGCCAAAACCTTCTGAGTCTTTTCAACAAATAGTGGTAGGAAAACTGGATACACACACACACACACACACACACACACACAAATTAAGCTGAACCCTTTCCTGACACCATTTTCCTGACACCTGACAAAAATTAACTCAAAATGCACCAAAGACCTAAATGTAAGAGCTAAAACTATTAAACTCTTAGGAAAACAGAAGGAAATCTTCAAGACTTTGTATTTGGTAATTATTTCTTGGATATGACACCAAAAGCATAGGCAATGAAAGAAAAAATAGATAAATTAGATCATCTAAATTAAAAACTCTTGTGCATCAAAGGATACTATCAAGAAAATGAAAAGACAACCAACATGTGAGAAAGTACTTGCAAATCATATATCTGATAAGAGTTTAATATCCAGAACATATACAAAATTCCTACATCAAGTAAACAATCCAATTCAAAAATGGGTAAAGCCACAAAAAATTATATTGTGTAATGTTGAATATACTAATTATCCTAATCTGAGCATCACATATTTCACACAGGTCCTGATATTTAATGCGGTACCCCACAGATATGTACAATTATGTTTCAATAAAAAAATAAAATAAAAAATATATAAAAACGGGTAAAGGACTTAAATAGACTTGTCTCTAAAAGACAGCATAGAAATGGCCAACAAGTATGTGAAAAGATACTCTACATCACTAGCCATTAGGGAAATGCATAGCAAAAGCACAATGAAATACCACTTCACACCCATTAGGAGGCTATTATCCAAAAAAATGAAAATTAACAAGCATGGGTGAGGATGTGGAGAAACTGGCATTGCTGGTAGGAATGTCAAATGGTGGAGCCACCATGAAAAACCAGTATAGTGGTCCCTCAAAAGATAAATATAGAATTACCACATGAACCAGCAATTACACTTCTAGGTATATACAGCAATCTCCCCTTATCTGCAGGGGATAAGAACCCCAGTGGATGTCTAAAATTGTGGATTATACCAAACCCTATAAATACTGTTTTTTCCTATACCATACATACCTATGATAAAGTTAATTTGTATATTAAGCACAATAAGAGATTAACAACAACAATAATAAAATAGAACAATTATAACAATAGACTGTAATAAAAGTTATGTAAATGTGGTCTATCTCAAAATATCTTATTGTACTGTTCTCATCCTTCTGATGAGGATGTGAGATGATAAAATGCCTATGGGATGAGATGAAGTGGAGTTAATGACATAGGCACTGTAACACAACCTTTGGCTACTATTGACATCCTGACGATGTCAGTACGATCTTTGTCTTCAGTTGATCAAGGCCTGGACATTGTCAATCGGTGGAGGTCAGGAGTGGACGATGTCAATGACTAATGGGCAGGTAACATATATAGCATAGATTCACTGGACAAAGGGATGATTCACATCCCGGACGAGACAGAGCAGGATGGTGTAAAATTTCACCATGCTACTCAGAATAGCATGTAATTTAAAACTTATGAATTGTTTATTTCTGGAATTCTCCATTTAATATTTTCAGACTGCAGTTGACCAAGAGTAACTAAAACTGTAAAAAGGGATACCATGGATGGGAGCAGGAGGGAGCGCTACTGTACTCAAAAGAAATGAAACCAAGGACTCGAACTCAAAGACTTGCACAACAATGTTGACAGCAGCATTATTCACCATAGACAAAAGATGGAAATAACTGAAATGTCCATCAAAAACAGATGAATGGATAAATAAAATGTGATACACACACATACACACACACACACACACGATGGAATAAAAGGAATGAAATTCTGATACATGCTACAGAGACGAACTTTGAAAACATTATAGTAAGTGAAATAAGTCAGACACAACAAAAGTATAAATTTTGTCCACTCATATGAAATATTTAGAATAGGCAAATTTCATAGAGTCAAAGTACAACAGAATTATCAAGGGCTGGAGGTGGGAGGGGGAATGGGTAGTTGCACATGGGTAGAGTTTCTGTTTGGAACGATTTTTAAAAAGTCTAGAAATGGACAGTAGTGATGGTTGCACAAAACTGTTAATAAACCTAATGCCACTGAATTGTACAATTAAAAATGGTTAAAATGGTAAATGTTTAAAAAGTCATCTGATATATCATGCAAATTTATTAATGAAAATAAAGTTGGTGTCACACATGGCCATTAAAGATATGAACAAATACCTAGGAATAAATTTAACCAAAAGTGAAAGATCTCTACAAGGAAAACTAACTAGGAAACACTGATCAAAGAAATGAAAAAACACACAAAAAATGGAAAGACATCCCACACTCATGGATTGGAAGAATCAATATCATCAAAATGACCATACTACCCAAAGCAATGTACATAATTGGCATCCTGATATAATCATTGCACACAGTGTAAATGTGTTCTAATATTATAATGTACTCCATAAATGTAGAATTATCAGGGATCAATTGAGAAAAAATTAACTGAAAAGAAAAATCTTTCAGACACACAATTAGATTAGAGGTTACCAGAAATGGGAAAGGGCAGGAGGGCAGAGGAGATAATGAGAAGTTATTGCTTAATTGGTAGAGAGGGCCAGCTGATTAGCTCAGCTTGTTAGAGCACGGTGCTGATAGTCAATACCAAGGTCTAGGATTTGATCCCTGTACCAGCCATAGGAGGGAAAAAAAAATTGGGGTAGAAAGTGTATGTTTAGGATGACGAAAAAGTTTTCACAACAGAGTTAGTGGTTATACAGCATTGTGAATGTAATTAATTCCATGTAATTGTATGTTTAAAAATGCTTGAAATGGAAATTCTTATGTTATATGTTTACCACAATAAAAAAAATTTAGGGCCGAGCCCGTGGCGCACTCGGGAGAGTGTGGCACTGGGAGTGCGGCGACGCTCCCGCCGTGGGTTCGGATCCTATATAGGACTGGCCGGTGCACTCACTGGCTGAGTGCCGGTCACGAAAAAGACAAAAAAAAAAAAAAAAATTTAAAAGTTATGAAAAAAGTTAAGTATAAACTGCAGCACTGTTGGTACCAGAGAAAATCTGGAAATAACCTAAATATCCATAAAAATGGAATGGATAAATGATGGAATGCTATATAGCAGTTAAATGAATGAACTAGAGCCACATGAACCAACATAGGCAGATTTAAAAAGAGTCAACTGGGACCTTAGCTTTATTTACAATATTCTAGTTATTTTAATTTTTAAAATCTGAAGGAAACATAGTTAATTTTTTTAAATGGCGTATTACTTTAAAAATAAAGCAACTTGGCTTGCAGGAAGTGCCCAAGGAGCCCTTGCATCCTGGGGCCAGTTGGCACTGGTCTGTATCTCCTGGCCCAAGGGAAAGGGGTCAGTACGGGTGGAACAAGGCATGACTCCCATGGCCATATGCCCCACTTCCCAAACAAAACCCCACTCCCCATGCCCACCTGCTCATGCCCACCATGGCTACCATTCAGCAGCTGGTAGAAAGATGACATCTGGAGGCTGGCTGGTTAGCTCAGTTGGTTAGAGCATGGTGCTGATAACACTAAGGTCAAGAAAGATGACATCTGGTACAGAGTAAAGATTTTGATGACTATATGAAGGAAGTAGGAGTAGGAGTGGCACTGTGAAAAGTGGGTACAATGGCCACGCCAGATTGCGTCATCACTTGACAGCAAATCCCTCGCCATAAAAACTGAGAGTTCTTTAGAAATAACACAGTTTTCTTGTGAACCAAGAAAGAAGCTTGAAGAAACTATGGACTGATGGCAGAAAAACTTAGACTGTCTGCGAATTTACTAATGGCGCATTGGTTCAACACCAGAAATGGGATGGGAAGGAAAGCACAATGAAAAGTAAAAGATTGGAAATTAATGGTAGAATGTGTTATAAATGATGACACCTGTACTTGAATCTGTGAAAAGGTATAATAAAAATTCCACTATCACTTTGTACAGGAATTAGCTGTGAAACTAAATAAGCTCAGTTTAACGAGCAAATATCGATAATGCTTCTTTTTTTCATTACTATGTTCAATTATCTCTATCACAAGCATTTTACATGCAACTATTTCCAAGTGTTTACTTAATTAGGATAATCCCTTTGGTTAGTAACAAATCAATGTGATTGTGCTAATAAATAAATAAAGCAATGTAAAAGACATTCTGATTCCCTTACAGAAACTTTTGAAAAAAATTGTGAACATTTTCATTTAAAAGTAAATAAAATGCACGAACAAATGCAAAAAAACTACAACTAGGGCTGGCAGGTTAGCTCAGCTGGTTAAAGTGTGGTGCTGTTGGTCCAAGGTTTGATCTCTGTACCAGCCAGCTGCCAAAAAAAAAAACCCCAAAACAAAAAAAACTACAACTTACTAAATTCTATGAAGTGTTATATATAATATTTTTTTTTACTATCACATAAGTCATACAATATCATAATAGCCAGTAAATTCAAAAAAGTTCAAATACAATATGAAAAATGGCTCATGCTACAATGTTAACCAAACATAGCAGGTTACAAATTGTCAATGAAGCATGATTATAACTATGTTAAAAATGCATAAAAATATTGCTATAAATCACACCCAAAAATGTTAATAGTGGGTATTATCTAGATAAGATTACTGGCGGTATTTTTCTTCTACCTTTTTGTGATATAATAAATTCACTGCTGCCAAGAGATGGCATCAACCTAAATGCTAATCCATACTTGGCCTCCAGCAATTTGTCAATTACTGTTTAAACTATTATTCTCTATACAGGCTTAGCATCCCTGTTCCCCAAATCCAAAATACTCCAAAATCTCTAAGGGCCAACATGACTCTCAAAGGAAATGGTCATTGGAGCATTTTGGATTTCAGGTTTCCAGATTAGGGATGTGCTCAGCAGGTTAAAGTATCTGCAAACATTTTGAAATCTGAAAAAAATCTGAAACTCTTCTGGTCCCAAGTATTTTGGATAAGGGATACTCCACCTGTATCTGCCTGTCTCTCCAGTTTTTTTGGTGGTGTTTTGCCCTATGACTTCAATTTTCTAATGTGTCTACAATAGGTTATTAATTTTCAGTCCGTGCTGCATTTTTTCTTGTGAGGACGGGAATGATGACTTCCAAACTCTTTCTATGTCATAGGTCACTGGTTAGTTTTGTTTTTGTTTTTTAAAATAAATAGTCTATGTGAAATGCCAAAGCTGTCTGTGGCTTAATTTTTGGTATCCTCCACTGTTTTTTTTACGTATGTAAACCCCAACACTTTCCTAGGTTTATCCTCCAGGAGCCCCACAAGGTTTTTAGGAGGTTTTCATCATAAAGATTTGAGGAAAATCTCTTTGTGCCTTGAGCAGAAGGGAGAGGAAAGTAACCATACTGAAATATGCCCATAGCGTTATCTACCTGGAGGAAGGGAAATTAGAAAACCCCATACGCTTCTACCCTTCCTGTCTCACCTAAGTGGAGGGGAGAAAGGGAAAAGCTAAGAAACACTTCTGAAGG
Source organism: Cynocephalus volans (assembly GCF_027409185.1). Lineage (NCBI taxonomy): Eukaryota > Metazoa > Chordata > Mammalia > Dermoptera > Cynocephalidae > Cynocephalus > Cynocephalus volans. The sequence goes on from NC_084478.1 coordinate 85,453,638, forward strand.
TCACAAACCAGAGACTCAGGAGCTAAAAAAATTGAGATTTAATCATAAGATTACAAAACACTTCCCCTCCCCAATTCCTTACCACTACACAAACAGGGTTCCAGTATAATAATGGTAAATTATAACTGAGAAAGCTACAAGACACAGACTTTGCTTAAGAAGGAATTCTTAGGGAAACCCAAAGACAACAAGGGGAAAAAAAAAGAAACCATAGGAAACTGAAGCTTCTGACACCTACAATCTACAAAAAACATTAAACACAGTTCAGCTCCTAGCCAGATTAACATAAAACCTCATAATAAAAGCCTGATTACCTCACTTATTACCAGATATAACATGTCCAGCTTTCAACCAAAAAAAAAAAAGACATGCTAAAAGGCAAGAAAAAACATAGTTTAAACATACAAAGCAAGCATCAGAAAGACTCATATAACACAGAATTTGGAATTATCAGATAGGGATTTAAAATAACTATGACTAATATGATAAGGATTCTAATAGAAAAAGTAAGAACAGATAGGTAATATAAATGGACAAATGGAAATTCAAAAAATCAAAAGGAAATGGTACAAATCAAAAACACTGTAAAAGAAATGAAGAATGTCTTTGATGAGCTCATCAGTAGACTTGTAATAATGGTGGAAAATCTTACAAAATTAATGACAAACACCACAGAGCCAGGAAGCACAGAGAACACCAAGCAGGATAAATACCAAAAAAATCTACACCTACCTATATCATATTCAAATAGCAGAAGACCAAAGACAAAGAGAAAAATCACTACAAACCATGCAAGCAGGAAGAGAGTGGATTGAAACATTTAAAGTGCTGAAAGAAAAAAAATATATATATACCAGCCTAGAATAATGCAGCCAGAAAAATAATCCTTCAAAAGTAAAGGAAAAATAGACCTTCTCAAACAAACAAAATCAGAGAGAATTTGTCACCAGTAGACCTGACTTGCAAGAAATGTTAAAAGAAGTTCTTCAGAGAGAAAGAATGTTATATAGGTCAAAAACACAGATCTACATAAAGAAAGGAAGAGCATTAGAAAAGGAATAAATGAAGATAAAATAACATCTTTTATTTTTCTTAATTGACGTAATAAGTAACTGTTCAAAATAATAATAGCAAAAATGTATCCAAAAATAGCTTATGGATAAGTGAAATGATTAACAGCAATGTTATACGGTATGAGAGAAAGGAATTGGTAATACTCTGTTATAAGGTACCTGCACTACTTCTGAAGTGGCATAGTGTTATTTGAAAGTGGACTTAGACTAGTTATAAATGTATACTGCAAACTCTAAGGCAAACAACAAAAGAAAATTTAAAGAAATATAACTGATATGCTAACAGGAGATAAAGAAACTAATATAAAATGTTCAACTAAAACCAAAGGCAGAGGAGCTGAGCGCAGCCCCCCCACCCCACCCCGCCGCCTGGAAGCAGGCAAGAGAGAACACATGGGGGCATAGGCAGGAGCTGAGGGCAGCGCCACCACCCAGAAGAAGGCAAGAGAGAATACCAAAAACACCACTTCCACGTGGATGGTCCAACACCATAGCTGCCACAGCTGCCACAAAAGCAGCTTGACATCACAGCAGAAGCCACAGTCACTGTGTAGGCAGACTGCCAGATACTCCTTGACACAAGGAGAGTCAAACCAGAGGAGACCAGAAAAAGAAGAGGATGTCTCTATCCTCAAAGCCCACTCCAGAGTAATAGAAGCAACTGCTCTACCAGATGACCAGACATCAACATAGAGATACTAGAAATATAAAACCCCAAGAAAATGAGATCACCAAATGAATAGTAACTCTCAAATACCAGACCCTATAGAACAGGAAACCCCTGAAACGTCTGAAAACGAATTCCAAGCAACAATCATAAGGAAACTCACTGAGATACAAGACTCATTAGACAACATAATAAAATGAGAAAAAAAAATCCAGAATATGACGGAAGAAATTTACAAAGAGATTAACACCTTAAAGAATAACATAGCAGAACGCATGGAACTGAAAGATTCACACAGTGAAATAAAAAACACAACCAATAGCTTAAGCAGCAGGCTAGAACAAGCAGAAAGAATTTATGATCTTGAAAATAGTCTTTTTGAATAACCCAGGCAGAGAAAGAAAGGAAAAAAGAATATTAAAAAATGAAGAAAATCTTAGAGAGCTAGCAGACAACCTTAAGCATGCAAGCATTCAAATCATGGTTGTTCCAGAGGAGGAGGAGAAAGGCAAAGGCACAGAAAATCCTATTCAATGAAATAATAATGAAAAATTTCCCACGCATAGGGAGAGACATGGACCTTCAGATCTGGGAGACTCAAAGATTCCCAAACAAATTCAACCCAAAAAGCTCCTGTCCAAGACTCATTATAGTCAAACTGGCAAGGCTCAAAGACAGAGAGAGAATCTTAAAAGAAGCAAGAGAAGAGCCTCAAGTCACCGATAAGGGAGCCTTATCAGACTAACAGCAGACTTCTCATTAGAAACTCTACAGGCCAGAAGAAAATCAGATGATATATTCAAAATACTAAAAGAAAAAAACTGCCAGCCAAGAATACTATATCTAGCAAGGCTATCCCTTCAGAAATGAGGGACAGAAATGAGGGAGAAAGAGAATTTTCCAGACAAGCAAAAACTGCAGGAGTTCACCATCACATGACCAGCCCTACAAGAAATCCTCAAGGAAGTCCTGCATCTGGAATTTGAAAAATGATAATCACTACCACAAATACACAGGAGAGAACAAAACCCACTGGTAGAACAAAAATGCAAACAAAAAAGAGAAACTAAATCTTACCACCACAAAAAACCATAATGACAATGTAATAATGCCCTTCCTTATTTCTGATTTTAATAATTTCCATATTTTCTTTTTTTCCCTTGGTCTAGATAAAGGTTTGCAAGTTTTGCTGATCGTTTTAAAGAATCAACTTTTGGTTTTGTTGATTTTCTCTATTGTTTTTTAATTCCCTATTTCATATATTTCTGCTGTAATCTTTATTTCCTACTTATATTTGCTTTTGATTTAGTTTGCTCTTCTTTTTCTATTTTCTTTTTTTTTTTTTTCAATATTTTTTATTTTTATTTTTATTTTTTTTTCACTTTTTTTTTTTTAATTTTATTTTGTCGATATACATTGTAGCTGATTAATGCTCCCCATCACCAAAACCTCCCTCCCTTCTCCCTCCCCCCCTCCCCCCCAACCATGTCCTTTCTGTTTGTTTGTTGTATCAACTTCAAATAATTGTGGTTGTTATATCTTCTTCCCCCCCCCCCCCCGTTTGTGTGTGTATGTATGTGTGTGTGTGAATTTATATATTAATTTTTAGCTCCCACCAATAAGTGAGAACATGTGGTATTTCTCTTTCTGTGCCTGACTTGTTTCACTTAATATAATTCTCTCGAGGTCCATCCATGTTGTTGCAAATGGCAGTATTTCATTCGTTTTTATGGCTGAGTACTATTCCATTGTGTAGATGTACCACATTTTCCGTATCCACTCATCTGATGATGGGCATTTGGGCTGGTTCCAACTCTTGGCTATTGTAAAGAGTGCTGCGATGAACATTGGGGAACAGGTATACCTTCGACTTGATGATTTCCATTCCTCTGGGTATATTCACAACAGTGGGATGGCTGGGTCGTATGGTAGATCTATTTGCAATTGTTTAAGGAACCTCCATACCATTTTCCATAGAGGCTGCACCATTTTGCAGTCCCACCAACAATGTATGAGAGTTCCTTTTTCTCCGCAGCCTCGCCAGCATTTATCGTTCATAGTCTTTTGGATTTTAGCCATCCTAACTGGGGTTAGATGGTATCTCAATGTGGTTTTGATTTGCATTTCCCGGATGCTGAGTGATGTTGAGCATTTTTTCATATGTCTGTTGGCCATTTGGATATCTTCCTTAGAGAAATGCCTACTTAGCTCTTTTGCCCATTTTTTAATTGGGTTGCTTGTTTTCTTCTTGTAAAGTTGTTTGAGTTCCTTATATATTCTGGATATTAATCCTTTGTCAGATGTATATTTTGCAAATATTTTCTCCCACTCTGTTGGTTGTCTTTTAACTCTTTTAATTGTTTCTTTTGCTGTGCAGAAGCTTTTTAGTTTGATATAATCCCATTTGTTTATTTTTCCTTTGGTTGCCCGTGCTTTTGGGGTCGTATTCATGAAGTCTGTGCCCAGTCCTATTTCCTGAAGTGTTTCCCCTATGTTTTCTTTAAGAAGTTTTATTTTCTCAGGGTGTATATTTAAATCCTTAATCCATTTTGAGTTGATTTTAGTATATGGTGAGAGGTATGGATCTAGTTTCATTCTCCTGCATAACGATATCCAGTTATCCCAGCACCACTTGCTGAAGAGGCAGTCCCTTCCCCAGTGAATAGGCTTCGTGCCTTTGTCAAAGATCAGATGGCAGTAAGTGTGAGGGTTGATTTCTGGATTCTCTATTCTATTCCATTGGTCAGTGTGTCTGTTTTTATGCCAGTACCATACTGTTTTGGTTATTATAGCTTTGTAGTATAGCTTAAAGTCAGGTAGTGTTATGCCTCCAGCTTTATTTTTTTTGCTGAGCATTGCTTTGGCTATTCGTGGTCTTTTATTGTTCCATATATATGTCTGAATAGTTTTTTCCATTTCTGAGAAAAATGTCTTTGGAATTTTGATGGGGATTGCATTGAATTTGTATATCACTTTGGGTAGTATGGACATTTTCACTATGTTGATTCTTCCAATCCAAGAGCATGGAATATCTTTCCATCTTCTTGTATCCTCTCTAATTTCTCTCAGCAGTGGTTTGTAGTTCTCATTATAGAGATTTTTCACCTCCTTGGTTAACTCAATTCCTAAGTATTTTATTTTTTTGGTGGCTATTGTAAATGGGCAGGCTTTCTTGATTTCTCCTTCTGCATGTTCACTATTGGAGAAAAGAAATGCTACTGATTTTTGTGTGTTGATTTTGTATCCTGCTACTGTGCTGAAATCATTTATCAATTCCAACAGTTTTTTTGTAGAGGTTTTAGGCTGTTCGATATACAGGATCATGTCATCTGCAAACAGGGACAGTTTGACTTCATCTTTTCCAATCTGGATGCCCTTTATTTCCTTCTCTTCTCTGATTGCTCTGGCTAGTACTTCCAACACTATGTTGAATAGGAGTGGTGAGAGTGGGCATCCTTGTCTAGTGCCTGTTCTTAAAGGAAAAGCTTTCAGCTTTTCCCCATTCAGGATGATATTGGCAGTGGGTTTGGCATATATGGCTTTAATTATGTTGAGATACTTTCCCTCTATACCTAACTTATAGAGGGTCTTTGTCATGAATGAGTGCTGAACTTTATCAAATGCTTTTTCAGCATCTATAGAGATGATCATATGGTCCTTGTGTTTGAGTTTATTAATATGGTGTATCACATTTATTGATTTGCGTATGTTGAACCAACCTTGCATCCCTGGGATGAATCCCACTTGATCGTGATGAATAATTTTTCGTATGTGTTGCTGTATTCTGTTTGCTAGTATTTTAGTGAGGATTTTTGCATCTATATTCATCAAGGATATCGGCCTGTAGTTTTCTTTTTTGGTTATATCTTTACCTGGTTTTGGTATCAGGATGATGTTTGCTTCATAGAATGAGTTTGGGAGATTTGCGTCCGTTTCAGTCTTTTGGAATAGTTTGTAAAGAATCGGTGTCAATTCCTGTTTGAATGTTTGGTAAAATTCTGCTGTGAATCCATCTGGTCCTGGGCTTTTCTTTGTTGGGAGCCTTCTGATAACAGCTTCAATCTCCTTTATTGTTATTGGTCTGTTCAAATTTTCTACGTCTTCACGGTTCAGTTTTGGGAGCTTGTGTGTGTCCAGAAATTTATCCATTTCCTCCAGATTTTCAAATTTGTTGGCGTATAGTTGTTTATAGTAGTCTCGAATGATTCCTTGTATTTCAGATGAATCAGTTGTAATATCGCCTTTTTCATTTCTAATTTTTGTTATTTGAGTCTTCTCTCTTCTTTTTTTTGTTAGCCATGCTAATGGTTTGTCAATTTTATTTATCTTTTCAGAAAACCAACTTTTTGATTCGTTGATCTTTTGAATTGTTTTTTGGGTTTCAATTTCATTCAGTTCTGCTCTGATCTTAATGATTTCTTTCCGTCTGCTAACTTTAGGATTGGATTGTTCTTGTTTTTCTAGTTCTTTAAGGTGAAGTGTTAGGTTGTTCACTTGCCATCTTTCCATTCTTCTGAAGTGAGCATTTAATGCAATAAATTTTCCCCTCAATACTGCTTTTGCAGTATCCCACAGGTTTTGGTATGATGTATCATTGTTTTCATTAGTTTCAATAAACTTTTTGATTTCCTGCTTGATTTCTTCTTGGACCCATATGTCATTAAGTAGAATGCTGTTTAATTTCCATGTGTTTGTATAGTTTCCAGAGTTTTGTTTGTTATTAATTTCTAGTTTTAATCCATTGTGGTCTGAGAAGATACATGGGATAATTCCAATTTTTTTGAATTTATTGAGACTTGATTTGTGACCTAATATGTGATCTATCTTGGAGAATGATCCATGTGCTGATGAGAAGAATGAATATTCTGAGGTTGTTGGGTGGAATGTTCTGTAGATATCTGCCAATTCCAATTGGTCTAGAGTCTTGTTTAGATCTTGTGTTTCTCTACTGATTCTTTGCCTAGATGATCTGTCTAATATTGACAGTGGAGTGTTCAGGTCCCCTGCTATTATGGTATTAGTGTCTATTTCCTTCTTTAGGTCTAATAGAGTTTGTTTTATAAATCTGGCTGCTCCAACATTGGGTGCGTACATATTTATGATTGTTATGTCTTCTTGATGGATCAGTCCTTTTATCATTAAGTAGTGTCCCTCATTGTCTCTTTTTATGGTTTTTAGTTTAAAGTCTATTTTGTCAGATATAAGAATAGCCACTCCAGCTCGTTTTTCTTTTCTGTTTGCATGGTAAATCTTTTTCCATCCTTTTACTCTTAGTCTGTGTGAATCTTTATGGGTGAGGTGGGTCTCTTGTAGGCAGCATATAGTTGGGGCCTGCTTTTTGATCCAGTCAGCCAGTCTGTGTCTTTTAATTGGGGAATTTAAGCCTTTAACATTAAGAGTTGTTATTGAAAGGTGTTGATTTATTCTTAGCATTTTATTGGTTGTTTGGTTGTCTTAGGTGTCTTTTGTTCCTTGCTTTCTGATTTACTGTTTGGTTTCTTTGTTTGTTGGTTCCTTAGGTTGTAGATAGTGTTTTTGTTAGCTTGTTTTCTCTTCATGAATGCCATTTTTATTGTACTAGCGGGTTTAGATTTTTCTTAGGTTTTTATGGCAGTGGTAGTTATTTTTCAGGAACCAAACCCAGTACTCCCTTGAGGATTTCTTGTAAGGGTGGTCTTGTGGTAGTGAACTCCCGCAGTTTTTGTTTGTCTGAGAAATATACTATTTGCCCCTCATTTCGGAAGGATAGCCTTGCAGGGTAGAGTATTCTTGGCTGGCAATCTTTGTCTTTTAGTATTTTGAATATATCATCCCATTCCTGTCTAGCTTTTAGGGTTTGTGATGAAAAGTCTGATGTTAACCTGATTGGGGCTCCCTTATAGGTGATTTGACGCTTCTCTCTTGCAGCTTTTAAGATTCTCTCTTTGTCTCTGAGTTTTGCCAATTTGACTATGACATGTCTTGGAGAAGGCCTTTTTGGGTTGAATACGTTTGGAGATCGTTGAGCTTCCTGGATCTGAAGATCTGTGATTTTTCCTATACCTGGGAAGTTTTCTGCCACTATTTTGTTGAATATGTTTTCAATGGAATCTCCATTTTCCTCTCCTTCTGGAATACCCATGACTCGGATATTTGAGCGCTTGAGGTTGTCTGATATCTCTCTCAGATTTTCTTCCATGTCCTTGATTCTTTTTTCTTTCTTTTTGTCTGCTTGTGTTATTTCAAACAGCCCATCTTCAAGTTCAGAGGTTCTCTCTTCAACTTCGACAAGCCTGCTGGTTAAACTCTCCGTTGTGTTTTTTATTTCGCTGAATAACTTCTTCAGTTCAGCAAGTTCTGCTACATTTTTTTTCAGGACATTGATTTCCTTGTATATTTCCTCTTTCAGATCCTGTATACTTTTCCTCATTTCATCATGATGTCTAGCTGAGTTTTCTTGTATCTCATTCAGTTTCCTTAGAATTATCACTCGAAATTCCTTATCAGTTATTTCAAGGGCTTCTTGTTCTATAGGATCTAGAGTATGAGATTTATTAACTTTTGGTGGTGTACTTTCTTGATTTTTTGTATTTCTGGTGTCTTTTTTTTGGTGTTTATTCATTGTGGCAGGGGGTTTCACAGTCCACCGGTTTGAGACTAATGACTAACTAGGATGTTGCTGTGGTTGCCAATTTGGTATGGCTCCCGCCGTGACTGCTCAGTTGGCCTCTAGTGTCTTGTGTGTGTGGTTGCCTCGGGTCTTGGGCTTCTCCGGGGATCCACCTTTCTGGTCAGCTTGTACTCTGCTGGGCTGGTGGATCACGTACCACAGGGTGTGTGATCTCTGTTGAGCTTTCACTTTCTGTACAGGACTTCTCCCCGTTCCGTGTGCTCTGGCCCAGGCTGTTAGATCGTGCAGTGGCGACCCCACCGGGTGTGTGGTTTCTGTCGAGTCTCCGCCTCCCTGGCCGCACGTCTCCCCCCTCTGTGCACACTGTGCTGGGTTGGGGCGTGTCTTCTGCACCCCTCGTCTATCAGCTGGACCTTCAAGACCCTGCTCAGCACCGCCTCGCCCAGGAAGTCTACCAGGTTTCTGCTAGGCACAGACGACCAGTCTCTCTGGGTGCCTTTGTAGCACTGTGTAGATCTTTCTCGGGTCTTGCTCACCTTTGTATCCCCCCGGTATAAACCGAGTCTAGTGCCCGCCTGCAGCCTGCTCTCCGGCAGGTTCAAGCAGACCTGGGAACTCTCCTACCACACTATTCCCAACCAGAAATTCGTTAGGCTTTTTTCCAAACTGGTGGTCGCAGAGATGGTATCTGCCTCCCAGTAACAGGAAGTTTACTGGGGCCGGAGTCCAGGTGTGGTGGAGTGACAGTCGGCCCGCCCGTACTTCCTAGCCCTCCCAAAACTGGTTGGGACGCCCCACACCCCCAGCCCTGCCAGAGAACCGTGGAGGGAGTGGGAGAGGAGGTCGGCCCGCAGGGTCCGGAAAGCCCCGCGCCAGGCCAAGCAAATGGGCTCAGTGATGGCCGAGCAGGGCGGAGCTGCCCGCACCTGGGAAAATGGAGGCAGCACCGGGGCAGAGAGTGGCCTGGTGGTGCAGGCGGGGAGCCGCGTGGGCATCCACCCCCCGAACAGAGCTGTGCCAGGGATCACTCACAGTGCTGTGCCAGGTCGGGCGCTCGCTCTGTCTCTGGTTTGTTGCCTTCCGTGTTCTCCGCGCTGCCGCCTCGGGCTGTTCAGTCGCGGCGCCGCTCGGGCGCTCCCAGGAGTCTTCTTTAATGCCGGCCTGAAACCTCGAATCCTGGATAGGGCAGCTGGCCGCCTTCAGTGCGGCCCCAGCCTCCGGGATCCTGGCTGCATCCACAGCAGCCCTGGCGCTGTGTTCCCTGTTTCAAGACTCACTTTTGCGCTAAGAATCAGTTCTTTTCCTGCTCCACACTTCAAAGCTGTTGCCTGTAAATGAGGCAGCCTCTCCTGCCGGGGGCAAAGTGGCGTTGAGCCCCCACGACCGGCCAGCAGCAGCAGTCCTCCCTTAAGAGATGGCCAGAGAAAGGTCCACAAGTTTCCCGGCTGCCTGAGGCCCAGTGGCCACCTTTTTCACCTCAGCTACTCCACGCCAGCCGCCGCAGCCGCCGCCATCTTGAAACTCCCACCTTTTTCTATTTTCTTAAGGCAGAAGTTTACATTACTGATGTGATTTTTCTTATTTTTAATATAGCTGTTTACAAGAATAAATTTTCCTCTGAGCACTGCATGAGCCCTACATCCTATAAATTTTGATATGTTGCACTGTGATTTTTATCTTAAAATACTCTATAATTTCCCTATGATTTTTCTTTTTAACCCATTGTTTACTTAGGAGTGTTAATTTCCACACGTTTGTGAATTTTCTAAATTTCCTTCTGTTATTGTGGTCAGAGAACATATTTTCTATGATCTTAGTCTTTTTAAATGTATTATCACTTGTTTTGTAACAAAAAAAAAAGAAAGAAAGAGTAGAATAGTGATTACCAGAGGTTGGGAAGGGGAGGAGGAGAGACAAGGGGGTCAATGGATTGGTCAACTGACCAAGAGGTTGGTCAATGGGTACAAAGTTACAAAGTTATCAAGCTACAGTTAGATAGGAAAAATAAGCTGAATAAGTTCTGGTGCTCTAGGGCGACTAACTATACCTAATAATATTTTATATTTCAATACAGACAGAAAAGAGGATCTTGAATGTTATAACCACAAAGAAATGATAAGTGTTTAGGTGACAGATATGCTAACTATTCTCATTGGATCCTATACAATATATACATGTATTGAAACAACAAACTGTACCCCATAAAAATGTACAATTAAATAAATAAATTTTAAAATAAAAAAATTAAATAAAACCAAAGGGACAAAAAAGGAAGATAAAGCAAGAAACAATAAGTTCAATGAATAAAAAACAGTTACAAATATGGGAGATATTAATCCAACCAAATCAAAATTCACTTTAAATGTGAATGGTCTAAATATACCAACTAAAAGCCAAACTGTCAGTGTGGATAAAGTCAAGCGTCAGAGTGGATTAAAAAAACAAGACCAAATTATATGTTGTCTACAAGAAACCCATTTTAAATGTAAAGACAAATTAAAAGCAAAGGGATGCTGGGATAATGGAGTGTTGCTGCTTAATGAGTATAAAGTTTCAGTTTTGCAAGATGAAAATTTCTGGAGATTGGTTGCATAACAATGTGAATATACTTAACACTAATAAACTGTATACTTAAAAATCATTAAGATGGCAAATTTTATGTTATGTATATTTTGCTACAATTAAAAAAAGTAAAGGGATGGCTACTCAAGTCTTTTGTCATTTTTTAATTGGGTTGTCTTTTTATTGTTCACTTGTAAGAGTTCTTTATAAATTCTGGATATTAAACCCTTATGAGACACAGGATTTGCAAATGTTTTCTACCATTCTGTAGATTATCTTATCACTTCTTTACAAGAAGAAAAAAAAGGAAGGGGAGAAAAGGAATTACTATAACAGAAAATAAAGAACACTTTGTCTATTTTACATCATTACAAAAAATCATTCATGCCTACTGGCCATCTAAAGACATAAAAAAAATTAAGTTTATGAGCTGACAAATCATACTGAACATGGGCAGCACAGAATAATCATCTTGGAAGAAGAATTTTATTGTTCTGACGACAGAACACAAAACTTACAACAAACAAGGCCTTACTAAAACCTAAAAACCTTCTCTTAGAGTCCCAAAACAAGATATATAAAAGGTAGACCTTCATAAATAAGTACACTGAATACAAAAATCCCTGAAAATCTCTTCTGAGTACCATTAAACATATCTCTAAAAACAAAGAACAGAAAATCTCTTTTTACACAAAATTTGGAGCTAAATCCGTTAAAAAGCAGAATAGTGGTTCTAAATCTTATAGAAGCCATCTTAAGACTTTATGGAAGCATACTGAAGAATTCAAAAGTAGTTGGTCAGAAGTTTACTAATTATATAATCCAGGCCTAGAGAAATTAAGGTTATATGAAACCACATGAAGAGAGGATTCAACTAAAAAGAAATAAAAGAAAATCACTTAAGTTCTGCATTCTGGTAAGTGAGAAGTGGAAATTAACCCAACAAACCTGTCCAACTTCAACTCTAATCCTCCCTCCTAACTCAAGACAACTAGAGTTTCTAATCTGTGTCTACTCATTCTGATATTTGAGCATCTTTCCCTACATATGCAATATAACCCTATGACAGTCTTACCACCTAAAACTACAAATCATTCCTTGTCCCTCTGGTTAAACTTCCTCATTCATTTCTTTCCAGATGATGGCTTTCTTCTTGAAGAATCTAAATTAGTATCAATTCCCAGAATGCAGATGCCCCATCTTTAACTATTAAATGGTTTTCTTATTATTTCATAATGAATAAATAAGAGAGATTCAGAAATGGCCAACATCCTGAGTTTCTAATTTGCTGGTCTGGCTTTAACATCTGAAAAATTCATATCGATCTGTTTCTTTCAGTGGGCTGATGCCTCAGTGAAAAGAATAGTCATAATCGAGAAGTAACAATATAAGCAAATAAGACCAAGAGATACAATTTTCTAATTGTACATGATTTGTAAAAAAATACCTTTGAAGTACCTGTGCAGCACTAAAATTTCAAAGCAAAGGCAATTCAGGTCACTCCCACAAACATCTCTTGCCTAGAAAAACGGCCATTTAAACTCTTTCTGTAATGACACAAATTTTTAATCCAAAATCAGTGAGTTCACTTCTTATTCACAAGGAGTAAGATTCACTTACTCATTTTATAGTGTTTACTAAATATATTCTAGACACTTGATATTGAAATAAAAAATAAATAAACCCTGACCTCAAGGATCTCACAATAGCGAAGAAGGGCTGTTAAGTAGCCCAGGAGTAACCTAGGGGAGCTAAGGAGATCCATCCCTCTGTGAATTTCCTAATGCTTTCTAAATTTCTGACGACATCTAATTTTTATATAGCTTCCTTTAGGTGTTAAAACCCTTACCTTCTTTCCAACACCTGCTAACCTCCATTTTAAGAAGCAAAATTTGTTAGAGGGTCAGGACTTTCCTGAAGAATACTTTGGGAAAGCAAACACTGCACCACGAGTATTTCCTGTATTAAAAGAGAAAGTTGTGGGCCGAGCCCGCGGCGCACTCGGGAGAGTGCGGCGCTGGGAGCGCGGCGACGCTCCTGCCACGGGTTCGGATCCTATATAGGAATGGCCGGTGCACTCACTGGCTAAGTGCCAGTCACGAAAAAGGCAAAAAAAAAAAAAAGAGAAAGTTGTAATGGTTTTATATAGAGTCAGGGAAAATAAACAGTAGTTAAAGGCAGGAAATATGCAGTAAATATTTTAAAAGCTTAGATTTAGGTTTTCCAATGAGGCAAGTCTATCTAAATTCAATACTTTCTATTCATTTTAACACAAAAACTGAGTAACTACAAACATCACTGCCTTTATTTTCTAACAAAAGCATACTGCATTCTTTAAAAAAAAAAAAAAAAGCAACCTTTAGAAGGTTTTTATCAGGATGAAGTGTATGTTAGCTCAGAAGTAATGAATTTAGATTTAAATAGGTTAAAAGACAAACTCCCCTCAGATAAGGCAGAAAGGCAATTAATTTTACCTTGCCCACTGTTACAAAACCTATTTTCCTCTAGAATTTGATTCAGAGTGACTCTATAGCCCCATATACTATAATGCAAAAAGTACTTAAACCTGAGCCTAATTTCACTTTTGGTAAAGAGGCAAGGAGAGAACAAAATCTAGGTTTTCTGAGAGAAAATAAAATAATGGATTCTTGTAACGATAGCTAAATATCAAGTGCTTTAACTAAGCCCATCTACAAGCCATCAGGGTAATCATTTAATTTGAGGACCACTACTCAATTCTGAGGAAGCCCTAAAAAGCAAATCTCTCTAGGTAAAAACAAAGTTTATTTCCCTGATCAATAAAAACTAAATCAGATAAAATCTACAATGCAAGTACTAGCTAGATGGCGTTTTGACAAATGCTAATTAAGGTTTGAAACAGTCAATATTAAAATTTTTACACAGGCAATAAAACCATCATGCCAGGGGCAAAAGATTCACAAACAGATAAGACCATCTGAAAATACAGTGTTTAGTTTATCTTTAGAATGTAGTGAACTCATTGCTTCAGGTGATAGACACCTGAGGGGGAAGGTATAAAAAATTAGGATCAACTTATATAGTAACTTCTGTAC